>NC_084669.1:22915000-24115000 GCF_028389875.1 Rhea pennata
CCTGTGTCATTGCTGACAAGCATTTGTCTAACTAGTTCATATGAACATCCAGCATCACTCCAAAACAATGTATTCCACTGCTTCAAACTTGGAACTTTAGTAATGTTTAATCCAAATTCCTAGCTCATATTTTCCTTTGGACTCAGTCCAATTGGTCCATATTTTTCTAAGGCCAAACACTGGGCACAGTGCTCCAGCTGAGATCTGACAGAGTGCTAAAATCAGTAGAAATATGTCTTGGACATGTGGAATAATAACACTTTGGTATGACACTTTGGTATGATATCTGCATTTTTTTTTGCAACAGTATAAAAATTGTTCAATCTGATTCAGCCTGTCACACAGACAAGCTCTGAGGTTCTCCTCTGCCTAACCAGCCCTGTTTGCTGTTCCCTCATTTGTCTCTGAACAGCTGATTTTTCCAATCCAGATGTTAGATTTGGCATTTGTCCCTACTAAAACATACTAACATTTATTTCTAATCATTCATTCAGGTAATTAACATGATTTTGAATTCTAATATCGTATGCCAAAATGAAAGAAGCTAAAGTGACCTACTCCAGTTCAAGGGCTGACCTCCTTAGTCAAATTTTGAGTTTTACGGGCTAAATTTAAACAATAAAAATCAAGTCAGTACATTTTTCACTAAAAAGTGATTCCACTGTTTCATCAATAGTCAGATTCCCTGAGCAGGGGACATGTCTGAGAACTGGGAAGAAGAACAGTCAAAAAGGAAAAAAGAAAAAAAAAAGAAAAAAAAAGGAAAGCGCAATTGCATCACAAACAGACAGGAATGATTCTAGCAGTAAAAAGATAGGTCAGTGAAGGCAAGTGGAAAATAACAGAGACTTACCAGAGCTCATTGTGGTCGAGGGACTTGCTTTTTTCGCTTCTGGATTTTCTTTGCCTCTGTTTAAAGTAAAAGGCAGAATGATTACCTTATGTTTCACGTCTGCCCAGACTGCAGTGGGCCTGGTGTTGAACATGCATCACAGAAGTCAAGGTAGGAGTCACAGTGTCTTAAAAAAATTTAGTTTCTCAACTCAAATGGATTTATTTAGTTAGTATATTTTTTGTTGATAATTATCAGAATTAAGCAGGATTCCTACCCAATATAGATATTACTAAAAACATTTTCAGACTAACCCTCAAGATTAAATCACAAGATACTGACTAAAATGTAAAAGCCTGTATATGGCAAACTGCAAATCTGGCTAGTCTCTAATCCTTGAAACATGCACCATTAAAAAAAAAAAAAAAAAAAAAAAAAAAAGCAGTGATACTAGCTCTAAGCAAAAGCCCCCAACCTAGAGTTATTGCCAGATTTCAAGGCTATCTGTTGTTCAGACCAAAGTTTGTCTCTCCTTTGGAAGATGTTACAATACAGAAGAGAGTTATCTATAAAAACTCATATTAACTTCTGCCTCAATCACTTCTAGTCCTGCTTGCCCCTTTAGAATTTAAAATGAATAAAGAGAACAGGGTAGCATTTTCTGTTACAAAGCATGCACTGATGGGCCAAGGAAATGCGCCTTGAGTTATGCATGAATTTCTTTTACCTAGCCATTGTTTCTAGCTAAACAAGCGTTCTGTTACTCTCCTTGACCACTTTACCATGGAGGAGAATATCTTATCTCCATTTCTACTAAGAGACTTTCTATATAGCAGGCAATTCCCGATCATTTCTCTTGGCATAGATTCAGTAGCTTGCCTCATGCGCTTCAGCTGCCTTCTCCAAGGGCGAAGCCGAGGTGCACAGCCTTTGCATGAGCAGCTGCGAAGGTATTTGCTCAGGCAGGGGATGCACAGGTTGCAAGAGCTCTCAGGGATGTTGTATCCTTCCAACCAAGAGCACAGACTCAACACCAAGACTCCTGCACAGCAGGATAAATAATCTTACCAAGCAGGCTCTGTAGCTGTTCATTATTCATGGAGTAAAACACCAGTGCTACCGGTATTTTCAGGAACAGTCTCTATAGGTGAGACTTAAAATGAGAAGCTTCAATTCTTCTGGGACCAAAGGCAGTGGAATTACCAGCCCAAGACAAAAAATTATCAGACTGGGATCAGAGGAGAAAAAGTCAATATTCACAATCATGGAAGACTAAATGGGGACAACTGTGGGGCCTGTTCATACTCAGTGCCCACTCCTGTTAGGACGTGATACCTACAGCAACAAACAGGTTTCAGTATGACACTGCAAATGTTGGTTTCAACAGCAAAAGAGCAGCATTTCTGCAAAACAGGCCTGTTTGCCAGGGTCTCCTGACTCTGTAAGGGTCGTAGATTGAAATAAAAATCCTTTAATTTCTGTTCATTTTATTCCATTTTCATCAAAAAATAGCACTCAAGAGTGAGACCAAAAGTAACTCCAGCCAAGATAAGACTATTTTTTTTTTTTTTAATTCTGCCAGTACTCACACTTTTAGACCAAAAGATCCTCGGTTAAGTGCCCCCCAGGAGGCAAACAGAACAGGCACCAGAATCTACACAATCATGCATAGACAAAGACCCTAACCTGTGAAATATGGGGAAAAGCAGGTACAAAACTCTCTTCTCCTTCCAAGCTGCTAAGAGAAATAAGAAAACAAACAAGATAGATAGAGATCCTTGTTTTCCTGTTACATGAACTGGAGGCAGCAGTGATACTTTGTAAGAGGTGGAAATTGCCTTCAGGGAAGTTTTTTCTCCTGCTTGAACTGTCCCCATTCTTAGCTAGCATTTGTTTCATACCAGCCAGAACATAACAAACATGTTCAACAGATACTCGAAGAGGAAAGGAAAGAAAATTCAACAAGCAAATACAGTAACAGACTGGTCTGTTCACTGCTAAAACTAGCCAGTATCCGGGCTCTCAAGCATGCCGCTCTAGCGACAGCTGCCAACACTTAATTTTTTAAACATTTTATTCATTGAAATAGCCACCTAAGATATACACCATGGGTTGGTGAAGGCTCAGTAAGATGCAGCCTAACTCTTAAGCTGATCCCAGTGAAACACAGTGAAAAGTGGGGGGTGTAGTCTAAAACTAATCAGGCCTGCTGCCTGATTTTGCCTGCCAATGCAATGTCTGCTTTTTGGTTCTACCATTTTGTACAAGGAGTAAAGACTCTGAACTAGAGATGGCTAGCACAGTCTGAGAATTTGGACAAACATATTTATTAATAATGTTCTTTCCCATCTCAGTAAGATTTCCATTACAGGAAGATGCCTTAATTCATGTAAAGGGGAAAGAAATGGGCTCAGATTACAGGCTACCCAGGCAAAGGATATACATAGGAATATTATAATCTTCTATGTATGAAAAACTTATGAGTCGAACTCACTGGATAAATATATATCCCTCTGTAGGACACGGAGAAAACTACAAGAAAGACCAAACCCAAAGTAAGTCACCTTTAAAAGTAAAGCTCACCTTTAGAATTAAAGCCTCCACAAATATCATCCTGAAATTGAGATCACAGGATCCTAGAAGTTTTGACTCAGCACTGACCCTCCTCTCTATGAGCTCCATGCAAGTCAACAGAAAAAGATGCTCCACTGACAACATCTCCAAAAGGCTGCATGCTTTTCTCTGGTATGTAAGATACAAAACACAAGGCAAAAATAATCCAGGCTGTTACCTTTCCTAGAGAGGAAACAGGAACAGCAGCTCACAAACCTGAGCAATACAGGCCCCCTTCTACAATAGTGGTCTCTGAACAATTAAATTTAGGCCTATACTTTGTGCCGGCCAGACCACCTCATCTCTATGTAGAAATATTGGCATCACAGCCACAAGGAATCTCTTATTTCGATGTTTTGTAATTGGATTCAAGAGTCTTGACATTACTTGCAATGTAAAGTCAGCATTAACGAAAGAACCCACAAAAACAGACAATTATTTGGCTTTAAAAGAACAAATTTCTTCTAATAGGAAGTGATTTAGAGATTGAATTTTTTATTTAAATTAAAGAAAACTTAATAAGAATTAAAGAAAGTTTGCTATAAGTAAATGAAGTAGGAGGACAAACTCATTAGAATTTGATCTAGAAAATGACTTTTCCACGTATTCCCAAATTTACTAGCAACTATAGAATTCAATTAAAATAACAAGCCTTCAGTGCTTACTAACTGTGAAACTAATCAGCATTATTTAAGCAGCCAGCTGAACTCACATCTAATGTGGGTTCCCATACAAAGGATTAAATTCATAGTGGATATGAATGAGTGCAACTCTGGAGACTCCATTTAAAAGTTGATTTAGATCAGCTGATTTGCATGCAAATTGGCTGTATGCAGGTAGAAATAATCACTTTTTAGATTCAGGAAACCATGGCGCATGTTTGAAGTTTAAAACATGCTTCAGTGCCTTTTTGCATTAGGGCTACAGGGCTATTCTACCTGTCTCGCATACATTTAATTTAAACTGCGTACTGAAGTCTAATTAGGCCTATCTTGTATTTTATGGAGCAGCCCGAGGCTGCTCTTAGCACTAGATCCATGGTCCAGCCAGGGAGCACATCTGGCTCCACGGTCCCAGTATAGCGAAGTGTTGCCCTCTGTAAAACCTGGGTGCATACATGCCATAAATCAGCGTGCCATGAGTCTTAGGCTACTGCATCATTAGACAGAGCAGTCCCTGCCAGGCTGGCCAGACAGCTTGTCCCTAGGCTGCCTGCAGGCTGTGAAAGGAGGGGAATTTGGAAACATTTTCTGCTCCCGGGTGCTTTGGAGAGTTTCCTGGAGGCACAGCCGAGCCAGTCCTGCAGACTTGTGGAAGCGTGAACAGCAGCACTTCAGCACAGAGCCTTTCAGAGGGAACCAACAATGAGGTCCCTCATGTCAACCTTAAAAACAGAGAAACTGGTACTGCCAGGTCAGGCAACACAAAACAAAATAAAACAAAGTTACTCCTTCCAGCTCCCTGTTCCTACCAGCAGAGAGGCTGTCACCTTGCCAGACCTGAATTCATGCCTTTCCCAAAATGTGACAAAGAAAAGCAACAAAGGCTTCAAAGTTGCAGACATGCAAAACGCAATGAAAGGTACTGAATTCCTAAGGCATTAGCCATAGGCTTCAATTCTGCACATGCCAATGTCTGTACATAACGTCCACCATGTCCTTGCTAGGTCCGTCATAGCTCTAGAAGGACGTTTAATGGCTCCTTCTTCCCTTTCATCCCTAGCACGTTTCTTCCAAGACTGCAGCTCTTTCCCTACTTGGTGTGGAAAAGAGAGCAGGGGATTTGGAACCCTATTTAGGAGGAATGCAGATAAGTGGTGACTACTGCTGCACAGCATGTCTCTGGATTATCTCACAGGCTCTAAACGTTCAAGCACTCCCCCTGCAATGGCAGGGAATAACAAACAGCTCATTAATAGTTCCAAGTAAGGACACATGCTCTTAAATCACTGGTATCTTAGTTAAGGGTTGCAGGAGATAGTTATTTTTGGTGGTCAAATGTGTGTTGGAGAAGTAATTTCCCTTAGTTTCTTCTCTTGTTACTATTGACAGCTCTGATTATTCACATAGGATTTTAAGATGTTAATTGCTAAACATAAACATTCAAAATTTATGAGGTATATCCCTAAAATCCTGAGATTTGGCCTCCTGCTTTATCTTCTCAGATTTGAGCTTTTACTTTTTGAAATTTTTCTCTCCAGGCACAAGAACTTTTAAGGGTTTTATGGTTGTTTTGAAATGAAAATTGAAACTGTTATTTATATTAGTATAATCTAGGAGTTGAGGCTTTTAGAAAAATGCCAACCTTTGAGACTTATATAAACAGCAGGAAGATCAGAAATCATAACATTTACTTCTCACATGGCCAGATCTCGCATATCATTCGCACCACTCAAGTCACTTAGCCTGCAGCTCAGGCCCTTCTGCACTTGCCAGTGGTGTGCCAGATCTGGATGTTCTGCGCACACAGCTGTGCCAGTAATGCGGAGTCCCAAAGCTGGGAGGGGGCAGAGGGCTGCACCGCTGCCACTTCCCCTGCTCTGGAGGGTCCTTTGCTCAAGGAACATGGCAAACACCACTTCCAGGACACAGCCTCACATCACGTCAACCACCCCACCCAACCTAGCACTCAATGCCTAGAGCAGAGAAAATTTGCAGTTTAGATTATTTTTGTATTTTAGCAGAGGTAGAGAAAAATCAGACTGGTCAAGCTTATCTTTTGTTCCAGACAACTGAAGTTCCCAGTCTGTATTTGCTCACTCTGGGATACCCCAGCTGCTCCAGTTCACCCACAGCCTCAGCACCCAGCTGAGTTTGCCCACCTGGAGGGCTGCTTGCACCCCTACCATTACCAGAGGGTGGGCTCAAAGTATGTCTAAAAGCTTGGCACAAAGCGCATGGCAGCTTCTTTCAGTGACGCTTCCCGCTACACGTCCGGCGCGGAACGCCTTAGGCAGGCTGCCTGCTGCCCGGCCCCGTGGCAGGCCTGCATCGCACGTGAGGTCGGGTCCCGCAGAGCTCTGCCCCATGCCCAGGAAAACATTTTGGCATAGGCTTGGTTTGAAGTTAATGATCTAAACATGTGAGTTGCTGCCTGCATCTGAAGCACAGTTATCAAAGCTACAACACCACCTCTTCACTTCTCGCATTATATCACATAAAGCATGGAGAGAGAAAAATAACTGGAACCCTGAACGCAGCTTCAGGTTACCCAGGCAAACACCTGTCTCTTCAAGTACCATGTTACCATACCTTACCCTGAAATACCAAAAGAAACACGTTGCCTGTCATTGTAATTGAAGGGTTAAAGAACATCCTGCCACTCCTCAGAAGACATTGTGCTCCTAAGAATAAATCTCATAAAAAGGCTATGAATAAGCAGCACACAGAAGAACTGTGCTAATTCTGAACAACGCAACGGCCTCCCCACACTCTTCAGTGAATCTTAAAACAGCAGAGAAGGAGCAGGGAAAACTCACTAAATGAAACAAATGGCAGTATAGAACACAAGCTGCCATTAAATGTTCTTATGTTGAGCTTACAGCTGTTGGAAGAAGTAAAGATAGCACATTTCATATGCTATATTACGCGTTTATGTATTTATAGGTATAGAGTACGTTTGTTTCCTTCCTAATCTGCAAAGTTAAGTTGGGGACACTTGCCCCAGCTACCTTTTGTGTAATTTAACAGGAATGTGTTACTCAGAAAACCAGAAGTCAAGCAGGAAATTTAAACTAGGAGGAGTGGCTTTAAGAACTCAGTGATGCTTTTGAATTAAGTCATCTTTCAGGCATCAACTTCAGAGTAAACAAAGCTCACCCGCAACCTGACTTAACTCGGTTCAAGTCACCGCTTTAGAGCACAGGGCAGAAAGGGATCTCCTGGGTCATCAAGTCGCCTCCAATTCTATTGCAGGCAACTGTGTCACACAATCCTGTCCGAGAACATTTCACGTCCCAGCTTGAAAGCAGCATGACTTTCTGCCTCCACTGTTCCTCCTGAAGGCTATTCCAGAGCTCACTCTTCTTCCAGTTAGAATGCAGGTTCTGACTTTCAGCCTAAATTTAATCCATGACCAGCTAACACTGATTTGTTTTGCACCAACACTATTTTTCTGATTAAGTAGCTCTTTTCCCTCATGGTACATATCCCCACCCATACATTTTTAGAAGGCTATTGCACCTCTGAGTGTTCAGTTTGCAAGCCTGTAATAAACATTTCCAAAGCAACCGGCCTGCCCATTGCCACCCATCTCATTAAAATGAAAACAAGAATTACAGCAAATATATTGGAGATCTCAGCCTGGAAAACAGTGGAGGATTTTAAAGACTGGAAGTCCTAAGTCTAAACTCTGCTTCATGTCACAAAAAGAGAGCAAAGCCTACAACTGATATGCTCAGCAGCTGAAAAGGAAGGGAAATCTGCAGGTTTAAGAGATGAATCAGATTGTTTGGTCCATGCTAATTCTGGCCTGTCTACTAAAAACAATTCTGCAGACAGTGCTAGTTCAGATAGTGATTTTGATGTCTACAGGAAGCTCACTTGCAAGGAAACTGGAATAATTTCACATCAGCCAGGGAACGCTTATGAGGTGACAACTACTTGTAGGTGGAGGGGTAAAGGGTGGCTCCTACTGGAGCCCTCAGCTCCTGTCCTGCTACAGAGACACTGCCTGAAAGAGTAGTCCAAAGAGGGTGGTTTGGCTCAGCAGACAGAAGAGAAACTTGACATGAAGCACCTGGTTCCCTTTGGTTAAGTTAACAGCTCTGATCCATAGCATTACAGCCAAAAACATTTCTTCCCGTGACAACAGATTTCAATACATTGCAAATGGGCTTTGACTTGCTCCTGACTGAGTCAACACTGCCCTTGTGCGTGTGTGTGTGTTTGATAGTTATCGGAGATGATGGTGACATTAGCTGTGGGCTGTGCCTCATCTGTGTCAACCAAAGAAACAAATACCTTTGTGCCACACCTACATGTCCGAGCAGTCAACATATACATTTTGAAACTTCAGAGAGAAAAACAGATTCTGGAATATTTTAAATAAAAATCTTGTATTCAACTTAGCAGGAGATCCAAAGCACAACTTTTGAGAGCATTAGAAGCTGAGACTTCGCTCAGAAGTCACTGTGATACGTACACTAACACCTCACAAACGGAAGCGCTTTACAAACTGATGTATGTCCTGTACAACCAAACTCAGCAGGGCACAGTTCTCACACCACCAACTATGAAGGGAAACTAGTAAATAATATAATAGCCACACAGCAACCTGGGACAGCTCAGGACACTTGGTTCTACCATGACTCATAAAGGAATTTGGGCAAGGAGCACGTTAACTACTGAAATTTAATTCAATAGAATTTTGTCTAGGGTTAATAAGGGGAAATTAATTCAGTGTCATCGGATTTATTTTTTGCAAAAGGAAAATCTTCTAGAGAATCTGGAATGACTACACCTCACCAAGAAGACGCTGGTTGCTGTTTCAGCTGGAAGCAAGCTGACGTATGTACACAGCATATTCCTTGGAGTCAAGCTGTTTTGAGACTACTTGTAAGACCTGTGTGACCAGTGTACTCTGTGTACTGCACTTAGCCTTGTGTATACACCTCTGGTTGAAGGCCATTTTTGTTTCTGCAGAACAACCACTGTACATAAACAGACCCAAATTCCAGAAGCCCCAATTATGTGCGACAATGGGCCCATTTGGCTGACCACAGGATCGAGGGACAAACACTACTTTGCATTTACTACAGTGAATGGTGTTCTATAAATACAGTAATTTAGATCATCTGAACAACATCCAGCAGCTTCTCCTGACGTGATTTTGTATAGCAAAGACAACAAAAGCTGTCTTTACTACTTCACTGTTCAGGAGCGTGTGACAGCAGTGAACAAGTGGAAGTTGCATTAAGTAGAAATTCTAATTAGAGATTGAATAGTGTCATCGAGTTCAGATCGAGATGATAAACATTCCATAAAAATGAGCGTGAAGGGAAGATTCTGATGCACCTCTGGTGTGTAAAATAGATACTTTATTGCTACAGATTGCCGTATGCCATTGCAGACAAACCCTGAGATTCCTAGTTTTGTTGGGGGGGGGGAACTGCACAGGTATTGCCAAGCGTTCATGGGGACAACCATAATCACACATTGATGTTTAATAGTGAGCTCTGCTAGCACTAGCTGTTTTCAAGCTCTGTACAACACTAAGCTGCTGCTACCATGTTCTGAGATATGTACATGCCATTCCTACTTCACACAAGGATGAAAAACATTGGCCTCTACTCTAGGCAGTGGCTGAAAACAGCCGAACTGGCACAGGGTGCAGGCATCAGCCTTTTGGGGTGTTATATGATGTTGCCAGAATAAGCAGAAGTGGTCGGAGAGTTGTTCCCACTCTCACACAACTGCAGTGAATTCTGGGGGACCACAGCAAAAGCTAAGTCTAGCCAACGTATAAGGGGAGTCAGGCACATGCCAGGATCTCTTCCAACACACTTCTGACAAGCATAGGGGCACAAGTGGAGGTGAGACAGAGTCATTTGCCTTGGCCTTTGCCAACTTTGAGACATCGCTATGCTAGAAGTGTTTCTAGGGAACCAATTCATGCATCTGTATATCTGGCACAAAAAGCTCCCAACAAAATCCAGAAGGCTGGCCACTATTATGCACCCAATGCTACACAGCAAACCAGAACTCACACTGGAGTCCAGGACAACTAATCTTGGGCTCAGTTGATTGGACTGTGCTGCTCTGAAGTCACCTACACACTGGAATTAAGAACACAGTGATCGTTTCTTATCTCAGCACTGAAAATGAGCCAAGAAAACCAATCCACTGGCTTAAACAACGGTCTGAGATTCCACACGTCTCCAGAAATAGCAAAATGTGACCTTCCAGAACCCTCAACTTCACTCCCCTCTGACTCTTCCAGCCTCAGGTGACCAAACTTACACATTGCTGAGAATTCCACATCCATTCTCTTCACTTTCGTTTTAGCAACAGGCCACAGACTCAGCATTCAGGAATTGCCTTTAACCACTCCTTCCCATAAAATTAGTCAGGAGAAAGATCCAGTCATTTTGGTAGGGAAACAAGGACCTGCCCATTTCCCTAACTACAACACAAACCCATGTTAAGGTGTACATAGATACCTCCTTTCTTTTCAAGCAGTAACTGGCAACACCTATTCTGATGAAAGGAGCTATCTGAACATTAACCTGTACCACCCCAACAGAACTACCAACTGCACATCAGCACACGCCAATGTCTTGTAAAGTCCTGGTAGATCAATTCATCAGCAGCTCTAAGAGGGCTACCTCCTGACTAACTGGATAAAAGATATTGGTATCCTTACCGTGATTTAGGCTTCTCAGCTAATGGTGCCATTTTCCTCAATCCCTTGGTTTCACCATTTGAGAGGTATTAAAGAGTTAAGGAAGCTTTTCTCTGTGTCACACAGCCACTTGGCTTGTTGAGGTGTAACAAGAAATTTGTGGAGGCCTCTCTCCCTCTGCCACCCTTAAATACTTTGCTCCTCCTACTGCTGTGCTTTAATTAGCCAGCTGGCTCTTAGTCACACCATCCTGTCACTAGGCTTGCTCACCACCAGCCACCCCCACCCAGCCTGCCTGTTACTCCCTTGCCACTGTCATCATGCAAGACACTGATGCTTCTTACAGCTCTGGAGCTGGGAAAAAAGAGAAAGTTGGGAGGTGACAGTCCACAGGAGGAAAGGTATGGGATGCTCTAGAGAAGCTAAAAGGCAGACAGACCTTGAAAGAAATAGTTAAAGCACATGGTAAGTGCTTTAAAAATAAAAAGCTTTATTTTTTCTTTTTTTTAAATAGCCAGAGAGTGTTGGCTTGTCAAGGATGACAAGATTTTCATTAGCACTGGCCACTGCAGATCCTATTTCAGTGGATAGGAGCTGAGGGGTAAGCTAAGGTTTCTGAGATTTGTAGCACAAACAACATGATAAAAAGAGAAGCTGTCCACTTGTGTAGCTACGAAGATGAGCGGGTATGACACTTTGAGCATCATAACAGGCACCAAGGAAGCTTTTAAGCCACAAGCTATGCTGGGGTGTCCCCAGAGTTTAGCATGCCCACCACAGAGTAGCCTGACTCCCCTTCATTCAGCCCTAGATGCACACTGGAGTACAAGTCATGCCAGCTTGCAGGAGCGTGAGGATATATTCACACCATCCTAGCCTGGGCAGTCTGCTGGAAAGGATGGTAGCAGCACAGCAGCACCCTTTCTTCCACTGTATGAACTTGCACAATGAATGACTGGGATTAAGACTTCTCCAAATCAGAGCTTGGAGTTTGGTTATCCAAGGCCCAGTGGTAATCTAATAGTAGAATTAATTTGAGGGAGAACCCAAGTCTCTTGGTAGTGTCCTTTGTCACCAGATCACAGCAATCAGCACACTGAGACTGCAGCTTTTTGTGACTGACACTTTAGAGTCTCTCCACCTACATCTCTCCAAGGTTGATGCCTCAACTATGCATGTGCATATAGGCATTGATCTGCAGCCTAATTCATTGACTGAAAACATACTGAAAAATCATTGCAAGGCAAGTGTCTCAGCATTCAGTTAAGACCTAGAAAGCAGTGCAGATGGAGAGAGTCGCTGATTGCAGAAGGGCACAGAGCAAAATTCACTCTGTTGGTCAATGTTTACTCTAACGTTTACTCTAACTCTTCTAGAAAGATGTTAGCAAAGGACACAAAACAAATGCCTCCAAATACCTACACATGCAAAACCATATTGATGCCTTGTGAAATGTTGACTGAGATTCTGGTTTGCCAACCAAGCCCTTTTCCCTCCTCGCCAGTATAACATTTAGCAATCCAATACTTATCTCCCATCAAATGGGAACATTTAATCATCAGTTTAATTTAATAATGAGAACATTTAATCATCAATATGCACAGTCCTGACTTGGTAAACTGGCTAAGGGATAAGAAAAAGTTGGAAAATACCGCTCTGTTTTACCTTTTTATTTAAGATGGATCCCACACCTCAGTGTGAACATGCCACTGGTAGTACCTAATCAAAGTTAACAAGAAGTACCCATGCCAAGATTCAGTATGAGATCCCAGAAGCACTAACGTTTTTAAATGAGTTTCAGGTTCATTTATCCCAGCAGATATCTGAGGCTATTTGTGAAATTTGATTTTGGATCTAGGCGTAGACTCCAACTCTTCTAAAAGACAGGTGTGTTTGGATTGGCTAGAGGAAGAAGAGGGTTATTTCAAATATACAACAGTCAGAATAAATGACGATGGAAAACCATGTTTTGAGTGGTCATACCCTAGTGTCCCTTCTGCGGGGGGGAGGAGGGGGGAGGAAGTTCCCAAACAAACCAGAAAGAGAAAACACACAACATTGTCCAAAGTAAACTGTGCAGTTATCAGCAGCTCCAATTACTTGAAACATACTTGTTTATACAACAGTACACACCAGGAGACCCCCCACCAAACATATCTTCTTTGATCTCCCTCTCAAATCTGTTCTGGAGCATGATCACATGAGAGGTTTCTGTCAGCTGGCAGCCCCTTGCTTGGTTTATAAACAAGTCTGACAGTTTTTCTTCAGGTAATAAAAATGAGCACCGTTAAAATGTCAAGAGAGTAGAAGCCATACTCTGGAAAAATAACAGCTAGGGAGCTAGTGAGAATGACACTTAGGGAGATCTAGGGGCTGCTCCAGATCCAAATTCAGATGGGAAAGTTCAGGTCAAGGAGCAGGTCAGGAACACTTCTGTCTTTAGGATTTGTAGGATCCAGCTCAGATAAGCTTCAATTACCTTGTAGAGAGGCAGAAGTTTGTACTATGGACACCTGGTCAGATAGAAAACTGAAGGACCCTCATTGAATCTGCTGCTTCACATGGTGGTGGTGGTAGGAACCAGGCAGCAAGCTCTGCACAGCCACTTACCATGGTTGTCTCTGAAGTCAGCTCTCAGGGCAAGATAAAAAATTTCATGATCTTCTGCTGCTGCTTTATCAATCTGCAGTAATAGTGTAGTTTCTGCTGTAATTGTCGCAGTATAGCAGTAGAGGCCATTTAAATGCCAGGACGTTTCCATGATCACCTGCTGTATTCCCCCCCCCCCCACCATGGTACCCAAGTCTTTGGAAAACATAGCATCATTGTTATAACTAAAGGAAATAGGAAAATGGACAAAACCACGTGCACAAGGGAAGTCTTTGACATAACAGAGGCAGAGTCCATTTCTAGGATTTTCCAGACCACCGCTCTACCCATCAGACAAGCCTACCCTCATCTTGTCCCTGTTTTGCTATCAAAGTCATACACAAATCCTTTTATCAGAAGGATGACCTCTGATGTCCAACCAGTTCTAAGCTAGCCTGGAAAGTCTGATGCACAATCTATACCATTTTCATGTTCTGATAAAGCCACACAGCCATCCTAGCTCTTTCATACCACCCCAGTATGCCGGTGGGCTCAGCCTTCAATCAGAGGACAAACAGGTGCAGTAAAGCCAGTTCAGAAAAGGAGATAGTTTTGATAAATCAGGGAGATGCTAATTAAAATAATGGAGCTCATTTGGCGCTGCAAATAGAGGAAGAGAAGCAGACTTACAACATCCTCATGCTTTTTAGTTCAATTCCCTCTGAGTTTTGGGGTTTGAATGGCAAAACAGAACTCAGCCAAAATAACACGCTGTTGCTAGAGTTCCACCCAGTACTGCAAATTAGCGCAAAATCATTCACCCAGACTCCGCACCCTGCTGGGCTGGAGCTTCTGCTTTATTACAAAACAGCCACCCAGTTAGTTAACTGTCCAGTTAGGACAGTTTCACAGCTTTCTCCGTGTTATTGCAGACAAGTCCTAGCTTTCCCCAAAGTTCTCAAGTTCTGGATCCCCTTAGATGCCCCAAATCTCGGCCTGAACTCTGCAGCTCGCTCCTCCCCAGCTCAAAGCTACAGGAAGCAGTACCACTAGGGAAGGAAATATTACCCTACAACCTGCCAGGCAGCTCAGTGCAAATGCTCACGGACACAGGAAGCACTTACAGCATAACGCATGTGGCATGAAAAGGTTCAGACTGTTACTAGATACAGAGCAAAACTCCTCCTAAAGATGCATACTGTCCTTTTAAGAGCTCTAGGCAGAAACTCAATCTGACACAAAAACATTCCTCCTCAGCTGCTTCTCCTAAATAAACCTTCCGCCTCTGTATCTAGCAGGAGCAAGTCTGCAGGCGAGAACAATTTAAGGACTAGCAAGTGGCCTTTGTAATAGCAATGTGCCTGTTAATCCAGTGAAAGCACATAACCTGCTAAAAGTACAGAAGGGGCGCACAGCCTCAGAGACAAGCAACTAGGAGACTTTCGCAAACAGATGGCAAAAGGAAACAAATAATTTGGCTTCCTTGCTGAGGGCTGAAGAACTATCTAAGTGTCCCTTCTGGCTGTTTTAGCTAAGGGATATACTGCAGGCTCATCTAAACCAGCCAAAAATACTATCCAGTAGGGTCACAGTTGATCCAGATCTGGGCTCTCCACCATCTTAATGAAGGCTTCTGTGAAAGGCATGGATCCCACTTCTGTCTTCTGCTGGTTCAAAAACTCAGCAGGAGCTGAAAAACATTGCCTTATACCAACAAAAGCTAAGAGCAATCAGCTGTTTGGCAGCCTCTTGAACAGCAGTTTCTCCCAGCTCTCACTGAATTTCTACTGATCTATTTAAACTCTCATGTAGAAAACAAAGTATAACCTTGTCCAACACCCTTGAACAGTTGTTAACCCTGGTCTAAGCATTTTTGTCTAATTAAAGGCCTGATAAACACAAAAACCACAGGAGAAGAAAAAAATAGGACCACGTTATACTAACCCAAGTCTCAAGAAAATGAATGGTAGTTACAGCAGGCAATCAAGTAAACACCTGCATCTTTACCTGCACATCAATTTCTCCATCTCTTTTCCCCTTGCATTGTCACTTCTGCTCAGGCAAAATGGACATTAAAAAAAAAAATCTTTGCATGCTATGATTTGTGGCATACATGATAAAGCTGGGGTGGGACATGAGCATCAGGCTCACAGCGATGACCAGGTTGCACAGGGCAGAAGAACCCAGGCTCTGTTCTCTTGCAGGAAAAGCACAGCAATGACACTTCTTAAAACAAGTTTAGTCAACTAAAGTCCTGACTCTCCCATCCTTACTGATCCAACCAGCACCTCAATCAATGAATGGTACTACTGTCTGTGAAGGTAACATCATGAAGCCTAACCAATATTAAGAACTTCCACAGTGACATACCAGCTATTTACTAGTGCTCTTAACTGTCACACTGTTGGGCTTAAATTAGCCTTACGGTATAGTTAGAAGGAAACAGGCTTTCATGAAGTTCTCCCACTCATTTTGCAGACTCAAAATATTCCTATATTTAGCATAATGTCTGGCTCAGAACCTGAGCTTAATGCTTATACCAACAGCAACGATTTAAGCAGTAGTCCAGAGAAAAACAGGAGAGAGAGAAGTGTGGTAGGAAGGGAACTAGCAGAAGCCACAAAAAGAAAATTCAGACACTGCTGTCTGTCCATCCTATTTTCCCGCACCGTTTTTTCCTGCATCCTAATTGCTAAAGACAAGTGAACACAGAATCAAGCCACAGCTGATTCCCCACTCTCTGGGAACAAAACCACAAGCCTCAAAGAGGCAACATGTCTTCCAGAAGACAAGCCTGAGCATTCATAGAGATTGAACAACTCTGTTAATGATACATACAGTAAGTACAGGGGGCAGAGATGGATCCAGCCCAAATCTAGGCTAAGGAGAAATATGGATTTGACTAACTTTGCCAGTTGGCTGAAACTATTAACCAGTTACATATGTAGCTATGAAAGCTAATGGAAAAAAAAAAAATCAAATCTCTCAGTTCACAATCTGAAGTCACTGCCTTTGGGAGTTAACAATACTTTAACACTCCTCTCTCCTTGACTCCTCTCCCTCAAACTCTCTGGCTGCCACATAGAAGACAGATCTAACTTCATGGATGTCTTCAAAACTCTCTAAGGGCAATGCCAGGGTACAGGTGTATTGAGAAGAAACATGTGTGAACCTCTTCAAGGAGATGAGGAGAGTAGCTGATGAAGAGAGAAGCCCACGTCCCCTCCCACCACTCTACATTTCTCATTAGAGCAGAGAAATAGCAACTGGATAAGTAACTAATGGTAATGACCGCTGTTCCGTACACTGCTGGGCTCTCTCTCTCTCTTTTTTTTTTTTTTTTTTTTTTTGGCTTCTAACCAGATTAAAACAAACATTGGCCGTTTAGAGATGCAGGACTGGTCTATCAGAACCAGGCCTGGCCAATACACTCCTGTGTCAGTGTCTCTATCCAGAAAGTCTAGCCCCTTCGCTGTGGTAACTTGGAATAAAGTAAACACAAGTGGCCACGAGGCCACAAGCTGCTCCCACGACCCTTTGTGTCAAAAGCCCCTGAGTCCAAAGGACACAGCTCAACAGGCCTCCAGGGAGAGTTCACCTCCAGAGGCCTAGGGGCACTGAAATTTATGTTCTGTACTGCTCTATGCAGAAGAGGCAGGAGCTATGAATCTGCAAGCAGATTGGGAAGACATTAAGGAAAACACGTGAAACAATGTCCCTTCCAGCATCTCTGCCTTATCGACTCTCCATCTGTTCCCAAAAGCTCAATAGAAAAAAAAGAAAATCTCATCTTCTTGCTGTCTATAAACTCACTTCCACTCTGTTGCTGCTCTGATCTCTGGTGCTGCACTGCACTTTTTAAATCCCTCTTTATAGCTGAAGATGCACAGAGCCAGTGAGACCAGCTGGCTGGAGCCAAAGTGATGTTCTTGATGACACCTTCCTCCAGGAGCTGTCCTGCCCTGTCCGGGGGGGGGGGGGGGGGGGGGGGGGGAGGGGATAAAAAAATGCAGAAGGAGGTTCCTCACACCTTATAGCAGCCTATCTGAATAGCCTTCAACATTCACTCAAAGCAGTGAACTGGAGTACCATACAAGACAGCAGCCCATGGGCTCTAGGGAAATTAGCCACAAGAGTTGAAACACTTTTCTTTAGCAACCTCTAGATCAATTTTCCACCTATGCTAAGCATAGGAGGGAAGCTCTCCTTTGGGGGAAAAGCAAAAGAATCAAATGGAGAGCCTTAACCCACTTGATAACAGTTTCCATTCCTTGTCCCCCAAAACAAGGGCTCCCCCTAATCTGGGAGAAAGACTAGGGAGTGAGCCATTCTCTTTCAGACTCCTGTATAGGCTACCCAGACCTTAGTACTTGATGCTATGCATACCTCAATGCAAAGATGTGCCATGTCGTGATGTCACTTGATGGCCAGCAGGACTAAGCTGGTATTGAGGATAATGAAAAAAAGTGGAGGTGGCGTCATCCTGTGGTTATTCGCAGAGGCCAACCACAAGTAAAATGCAAGCAGGAATCCCAGGCACATCTGAGAATCAAGGCTTCTTGGAGACGTTCTTTATCCAGATCCGTGCCTGAAAGCACGCTGCATCTTTCTGGCTGGAGGAAGACTAAGTACTTGGTTGCCTTCACTCCAAATAAAAATGTAGCCAGAACACAGAATCAAATTCAGATCTGGTGCGAAATGGCTCAGTTCTAGCAATGTCCAAGAAACCGTCAGTTCAACAGTGGGGCCAGATGATTATGCTTATAAGGCAGCAGGAGCAGAACGACAAAACACTGGGCATGATGCATCCTAAAAGCTTCTCCAGTTTCCTCATCAACAACCTAGACTTTGTTTCCTCAGTGAAGATTAATTCACAGAAGACAGGGCAATCAGGCTGAAAATAGCCTCTGCATGTTCAGCATGCAGATATTTTGACACAACCTCCTTCCCCCTCCTCCTCCTCTGCTGGAAGGGCTCTGCATCACTGAAGGAGAGAGATATAAGCAATCCTTGAGTCATTGTGTCAGTATGTGTGTGATGTGTGACTGGCACAGAGACCAGCATCAGGTATAGACTGCTTTCCCACATAACACTGTCAAGACAACTGCAGAGCTGAAACTGGAGACCATTAGAGCACTAGGGCAGAGGAAAGGGAAGGGAAGAGTCAGAAGGATCCACTCCCCTGATACTTTTTTCTATTCCTTAAAAAGGCTGAAAGTAGTCCAAAAGATTCATCTTTCCTGCTTCTTGGATGCCAGAGATTCAGTCTTCTGTGCATCCTGCTGCGACCTTTGCCTTCCTGCCCACAAACAGGCTCTGTATCAGAGTCACTCTATGGGGAAAAAGCTTGCAGCACTTTTGCCTCAAGTAGGTAAAAATATCAAACCTTATCTCAGAACTGTCAAGTCTTTCAACCCAGGATTTAATCTTAGACTAAACAGTACCAAAAATCTCGTACCATCCCCTCTTAAGGAAAAAAAAGGAAGGAAGGAAAAAAAAAACAACAAAAAACAACCCCCTCACCTGCACCAGTATTAGTAGCTGTTGCCTGTCTACAGCAGCCCTATATCTAACCCAGTAGTCCCTTGGGAATCTGACTTTATCTTAGGTATCAATCCCATCATTCTCCCCAAATCCTGATCCCAGCCCAGCAGCTCCCAACTGCTCCAAACCTACACCTCATCAAGCGAGGCAGTCTGACACCAGCCCACACCTAACCTAGTGGTCTCTTCTGATGATGCAATGAATCTAGCACTTCGCTGCTGTAACCCAAATCTAGTGCCTACCACCCTAGACTAAACCTAAAGCTTGCATGCAAGATCCATTGCTAAACCTGGATTTGCAGCCTGTTCAAGGTAAGCTGCTAATCCTCAGTCTTCTCATCCTAAATCCTAACCCCAACTCCAATTCCAACAACCAACAATCACTGTATGTCCCAGACCTAATTTGAAATGACCAATGTTTACTGACACCAGCACCAAAGTACATAGAAAAGGACACTGCAAATGCAGATAATAAACAAGAAGAATATCTGATGGTGAAAAAGGTGAATTTGATCCTTGCTGGGGACTACTGCATCTTATCTAATGCATCCACAATTAACCACGAAACAGCAGTAGGAACTTTTTTCTTTTTCTTGAGTGCTGGAGCTTTTGACTGGCTCATCTAAAAGAAAATATATAATACAGTGATGCTCTCACCAAAATATAGCTTTCTGCTACACAGTGCAGATAGGCTATTACTAGGAAGAAAAACTCAAAAAATCCTTTACTGCAAATGATGGAGATGGATGTAATTTTGGTGCTCCAAGTCAGGATTAGGTCTCCTAAAGACATGCTCCTTCCCCTCCGCATACTCACACTGATCTGCTTGGCTGAACTCTTCAGGCCCAGTTGAAAAGGACAGGATTCTCCGGCAGCAATTCCAGCTTCTCACAGGCAGCTGTTACATAATAGCGCATACCTACAAAAGGCAGAGGGGAGGAAAGTGTGCCGTCAGTGCCACCAGCCCCAGTGTTCAATGTGATTATAGAGAGGTCTATACAGAAGAATCACTCTATAGCAAAAATAAAGTTAACTT
Source organism: Rhea pennata (assembly GCF_028389875.1). Classification (NCBI taxonomy): domain Eukaryota; kingdom Metazoa; phylum Chordata; class Aves; order Rheiformes; family Rheidae; genus Rhea; species Rhea pennata. The sequence goes on from NC_084669.1 coordinate 22,934,955, forward strand.
TTAGACAAACTAGTTCTCTGTGATTGCCATGCAAGAAGCGCAGTTAGTCTGAACAGCAGGCTGACCAGATCCACATCACAGCATACCCTACATAAGGGCTGAAATCCACAGACGTCTCCAGGGAAGGCTGAAACCACATCTGTTTTCCGGCCCCTCTGCCAGAGATTCTCCCCCTGACAAGTAGCAGGGACAGCTGAACAGCACTAATACTCATACCTCCCTACAACCTACAGTCTGTTTACTGATGTAAACCACTGCCGATTTCAACTTAATTTAATGTGCTGGTTTGCAAGATGCAGAAGCAGAGATGTGGATAATGCATCCTATTCTACTACATCTGATGCATAAGTAGGCTTGTCCGATAGGGAGCCTGGGCTAGGAGCTAGAGGTAGTAACAGCCATGAGAGAGAAAACCCCTGCTACCAGGAGTAAGAGCTCTGAGAAAGAAGGGCTCTTACCATGGCTTAGAAGCCACAGGGCAGATAGCAAGTATGTACTAAGATGCATACATCAGTTTGTCTCTGGGCACATTTGTTGGTAAGGATATATAACTCGACAGATAGCCACATGGGTAAAAATTGTAGTAACTTTTTGCATACATTGACAGTTACTACATGTGACTATTTAACTGCAACCCAGCATTAATTCTAAACAATTATATTTGACATTGATTTGATAGACAGCTGTGCAGCTTTACCATTTCACTCAGTTATATTAACAGCAGCCTGGCTTTAGCAAGACGTCTTTGCGGTTTGATTTATAAGGCAAGCATTGGCACCACTTAACTTTAATCATATCATGTGTTCAATTGAATTTGTCAGCTAGCCACTCTAACTCTCCGGTAGTGAGTGCAGAGAGCGCTTCTTCCAGAGGGCAATTCAGGCTCTTCTCTGCACTATCTTCTGTGCACTTCTCTATGTTCTTCAGAAAGACCTCGAGCAGCCTGACCAGTTGAGTTACAGGCCAAAAGCTGCAGGACTGAACGCACCTTTCCGCATGTTTCATTCAAGCTCTGATGGGAAGGAAGTCGTGTTTCTTTCAGCAAGCAATGTAAGCCCAGACCCTCCAAGGGCCTGGTACGATATTAGCCAGCCAGCCAACAAGCCTTGCTAGTTAGATGTGCTCCCGACAGACAGTGCAGGTAGTACATAAACATGACATTGGGGGGGGAGGGAGGGAAGAGGGGGAAGGAAGGAGGTGATGGTAAGAGGTAAAAACTCCCAGAGTGTAAACTCTCCCAGAGCCTGTCTGGGAGCCATCTCAGAGGATGCCCACAGAGTCCCAGCAATAATATGACGTTTAACAAGCCTCAAGACATCCTGAAAGATAAGCCTAGAAGAACCAGGATAATTTTTCCAGTAGAACTAGAATAGTTCTGAGGAAACATAAGTTAAAAACAAGTGAGAGTTTCCTATCTGGGACAATCTAGTCATTTCTCCATTTCCAATAGGTAAAAAAAAGAATAGATGAAAGGATACAAATCTCTCCCTATATTAGAGAGCACATTTGAAAGGTTTATTCCTCAGTACTGTGAAAAAAATTTCTACCAAGCTGTACAGCATAAGCACCAAGAAGGAGCTACTATCCCGGCTGCAAGGTCAAGCCCTGGTTTTGCTGTGACCCAAGACGCTGCCATGCTGGCATTAACACAGTCCCTTTGCTTTCCCAGCCTGCCCTGTCCTTGAGAGCTGGCAAAAGGCTGAGGCTGGCCAGAGTCCCAGTCACCAAAAGCTGCTCAAAGCAGAGAACTCATTACTCATCACAACGACTAAAAGCTAGGTTGGGAGGGGGAGGAGAGAATAAGTGGCATGAGAAGCAACTAATAGACACCTCTCCGATACTCAGAGTTGTTACAGTAAGGGCTCTTACCTGGCGCACAGCCAGCGAGCACAGCCAGTCACAGGAATATGGAAGCAGACTACGCCTGGTTTTGTGTCCCAATAGCCAAACTTCCCCCCTGGAAATACGTTAATTCCTGGAGATCTATAAGAAATTATTTTGGGTAAAATGATTAACACAGGATTTGCAAAAGGATTCGGTTCTAGACAAACTCTACTCCCACCACTGCTGGTGGCAGAACTCCCTATCAGTGGCAGCAAAGTTAGGGCAGTGGGGTTACAAGTCCTACCTTTGGACATGATGGATATTGTCATTGCCAAAGTTTTCAGCATTTTTAAATTAAATTGTGTTAAATTTAACCGTGGTCAGTTTTATCTGCTCTTAGAGTTTGATTTCCACTGTAACAGAAAAATCTGCTGGAAGAGACTGCTGAAAGAGTTTCCACTGAGTAATGCGAAAGGTACTCAGACATTTCCTGCAAAAAAATCAGCCAGCACACCAGCTCCCCGATGGAGACTGAAGTGTTCAACCAGCTACAAAACAGCAACATGCAACCACACCAGTCCTCCCATCCAGGCACTATGAATGCACACAGCAGTGTACCAAATGAGTGCTGAAATCAAGCAACCTGAGGAAAACCACAATTTGCTGGAATGAGCCTGAACACCCCCAGAGTCAGATCATCAGTTAAACAAATCACTGCTGCTCAGGGGAACTGCAGTTTGCATAGTTTTGAAGTATGAAGCTACACCTCAGTCTGCCGTTTCCCAGGCCTGACATCTATGTTTTTCAGAGTGACATGAAAGGCAAATAGCCAGAACAAGGTGGGTATGTGCCCAAAACACAGAAGTACCTACGGTCCACTTTTTTACTGGTGTTTCGTGAGGCTGCTCTATTCATGTCAAGGGCTGATGCAACCCCTGACAGCTTCATTCTGCACAACCATGGTACAAGTAGTAACCTGGCCCTTCTTAAAGAGGACAGACAGAGGCCACGCTCATTTAAACCACATCCCTGAGGAGAAAGCTCTTGGAAAGTGAAAAACAGGAGAAAACCTCATTGCACAAAGTGACAAAAAATTCAAGGATCCAAGCCAAGCAGGATCCAGCAAGACTCATCCATGCACACACGTCTGAGCCCAGGTAATGTCACCTAGTTGCAACTAATCCCAGTAACAACTGTACATGTGGACATCAGCTCAGGGTGCTGTTATTCTCACGTGAATTTTCGACACCGCGCAGCGTGATCTCTCACACAATCACCAAGCCGGCAACGCAGCTTCCAGCACCCCGACAGGCAGCAGTGGCAAACACTCTCCGAGCGGGCTCACACCTGAACAGGACAGGAGCGCAGCCAACTCCCTTGCGCAGCGCTCAGCTCAAGAATGGGGTGTGCCAGTCCAAAGAAACAGGAGTTTCACATTGTTTTCAAGGTAAAACAGAAAGAGTCTGACCCTGCTTGACTTCATCATGCTGTTTATAAGCACCCTATGCTTCGGGCACTGAGCTGCAAAATCAAAGCAAGAACAATGGCAACAAAAAAAGAAACAAACAAACATATCAGCAGTGTGGTGCCAGCTTTACAACTGAAAAGCAAAGGGCTGAAAAGAAAAACAAACAAAATATTCAGCTCCAAAGGCTAGATCTACAGCTGTTAAGAAAACTATAACTTTAAGACGCTCTTCAAGACTAGCAGATAATAATATTTTGCTATTGTCCTCATAAGAACAGGCAGCCCCTTTACCAAGAAGTCTAAACAGACAAGATAAATGAAGGGAAGATAGAGGCATAGAAGAGAAGTGATCACATAACACCATGAGCAGTGCCAGGAAAAACAAATCAACCAACCTACAGTTCCTAGCACAATGCTCTTTCCACTGGTTTATACTGCCTCTAAGGCTGGAAACAGACACCCATTTTTGGGATCCAGCTGGAGACACGAGACTGAAGACCACTGCAAACTGCTAGTCACTTTCCCACGTGCCAGAGCTTACCTCTCCCCACAGTTCTGGGAGGAGAACCCTCCACGTGAGCATTCCACAACCTGCAGAAGGCAGAATCCACCAAGTTAAATTAAGCAGCCAGTGAAGGTAATTTAAGCTGATTCAACTCAAGGCTTTCTTGATGCTGATGAGAGTGTGCTCGCACACTTTTCAGGAGGCAAAGCTACAAGCAAAGTTGTAACCATCAATAGTGGTGCAACAACAAGCAGTGAGGTGGAAGGGAGGAAGAGGCAACATCTTCAATCAGAGCAACTGTTTGCTAAATTGATGCTTATTCTTGGTCTCAAATTATGGATGAGTTCTTGATCTCTGAAAGTCATAATACTGATAGCTCACATGAGAAAAGCAATCAATGAATCTTGTAAAAATTTATCTGAACCATTCCAGATTAATAAATACCATATATAACACCACCACCACCACCCTCAGTCAGTACAGTAAAGGTAAGCAACATTTTTGCTGATTACAAGTAATAACAATATTGAGAATCATCTGTTAATAAGCCATCTCTAATGTTATTGGCTGTCAACTTCTAGATAGTTTTATTAGATTTTCTCAAACTGTTCTTACGTGATCTATATGGACTGCTTAGAAAGAGATGGCCAGCCAGAGCATTCAGTCTGCGTCTATGGCCTGGAATGACCCACAAAATATTGCTTTCTGTCTATTGGAAGAGTAAAGAGATCAGTAATACTATTATTAACCTACATGCAAGACCAAATCTTGCTGTCCAACAAAAGCACATGATTCGTAGTCATGTCAACAAAAGATGCACAAGTATATTCCAGGACAGACCTTGATCTCTTTAAATTGTTCTACATTTTCTCCAGTATAAAAATGAACTCTTCTTATTGATAGACCCTTCATCTTCATAGGCTTCTGCAAGCCATTATCTTTGTCTACCCACAGCTCAACAAACATGATCTATACAGTATGTGATCACCAAATGCAAACTCCTTACATGGACTACTTGGGATCTGACTGTGTTGAGAAAACATTGTCAGCACAGTAACAGATTAGCTCAAGCCTTGTTCACAGATTTGGCTGCCCCCAAAATCAGTCTTTCAGGTTTGTTCAGGCCATGCTTGAGCATCCACTTTCACCTGCCCAAATGAGTCAGCAAGATCCATCTGCTTCTTCCCTAGTGCTGGCAGAGGCCCATCTCCCAGCACCAGCAGGGCCAGCGAGGTACAAGGTGCTCTTCTCTGCATGGGTGCGGCAGTCTTTCCAGTTCCGGCTACATTAGGCCACTTTGCCATGCAGAGAGACATTGCCTAGAAGCAGCTAATATACACTAGTAAAAGATACTATAATGTGGCCACTCCATCAAAGAGGCATGCAAAAAACTGTAAGTAGAGGTCAGCAGAGGTGAGCAGCAGCTCTCAGTCTAATGCAGTCAGAGTTTAAGAACATACTTGTACATAAAGGGAGAAGAAAGGGGATATACATGGAGGAAATACAGCTCTGCTTCACTGATCAGAAAACAGCATTAGAACAAGTTAAGTCAGATGAGAATAAACTCTTGAGTCTACATGCCAGCTCCTGGACTCTTCTGCATCTCAAGCTCAAATCAAGATTCTTGTGGATAGAAACAAACAGAAAACAAGCATACCCAAAAGCATAAGCTACCAACCCACCCCCCCAAAAAAAAAAAAAACAAAAAAAAAAACCCACAATGTCATGGTGTATCTTCTTCATGGCAGTCAGAGAAACAAGCTTGCACATCAACACTGACCCACCCTGAAATTTGGTCTTCAAGATGTAATTTCAGTAATATACAGCTGCTTACCCCTATAATCCATTGCTTACCTCTTGAAAGGAAAAAAAAAAAAAAAAAAACAGCTATGTGCAAAAGGGTGAACAGAAAGAACAACACTGCGGTGACTCCAGAGCTTAAGACATATTCTCACTTTGTCTCTGTTTTCCATCAGCTAACATTGTCAGCTCCACAGAGGTGACACATGACTTACCCCAGCGCAATACTATCCAAATACAGAGGTTACTCTTGACTGACCCCAACCCCAGAGAGATTAGAATCAACCTCTCCCTTTCCCACCTCTTTCAGCACTTCTATATTTAACTGCAGATTAACTCATTTCCTCTTTCCCCATGTGAGATTAAAGCGCGCTGAGTCCGGTCAGCTCAGGCAGAGTCTCGGTGCATCCTCACATAAACCATCACTCATTACGTTTATTAAAGTATGTCAAAGAGGACAATGAGTCACGCTCTTGATACTCACAAAACTAAATACTTGCTTCTCAAGAAGCAAAACTGGCAGGCAGCCCATGGCCCAGAACAGTAAGAGAAACCTCCCATTCTAATCTTCCCTCCTCGGTTACATAGACCTTAAAGACATAAGAAGTGCCTCCACTTACAAACCTGTTTGAATGAAATGAGGGTCAGTGACCAAGGCAAAGGGTCAGATACAGAGCAACTCGGCCTCAGGGCACTGTGTGCTTTACACTTCTCTGCCTGGAAATACAATAGCCTCTCCTATCACAGGGAGAAAAGAGGTGCAACAAAATCTTACTGAGATCACACTGCTTTTGGCTCCTGAAGGCTGGCTCTATAAAATCGCCTAGGGAAAAACAATAAATTAAAAAAAAAAAAAGAAGAAAGGGAGTGGAGGGGGGAGAGAGAACACAATGAATGATATCCCACAACCTGCAACATCACTCAGCTCAAAGAGCCGGGCACTCACGGTGAAAACGCAGCAGTTAAACTGCGATTCTCTGCCCACTCCTACCTGGGAGCACAGGAGAACTGGCAGCGAGGAGGAGCTATTTCCCTGGGGAAGGGGCACAGCAGCCACAGCTCTGAGGGGTGCGGGAATCCTGCCTTCGGCTCGCAGCATTGCTACGTTCTGGCTCCAGTCTTAATCTAACACCTGGTATTTCTGTGGAGGCAACAAGTGCCTTTTGCTCCCAGAGCTCCCCTTTGAATCTCAAGAACACCGTGCAGGGAAGACTATTTCTAGTCCCACCTGATCTCCCTGCAGATCATCTGAAGACCTGAGGGATAAGATCTTTATTATGGCTTGAGACAAACAGTTGTTGTAAATAAGGCTGGGACTTTAAATCCTGTCAGATGATTTTATTCCATGGTGAGTATAATTTTTCATAGCTAACAGCTATGGTAATGAATTTTATCTCAGTGAGCACAGAAAGGGTGAACCATGCAAAATTCAGAACAAGTTTCTTGTCTTAGGTTTTCTACCAATTTTCTTTTTGTTTGAAATACAATCACTTACTGCCTCATCTCCTTAATACTAAAAACTCTCTTGTTCTAATACTTAAAGAGAAGAGGCACTCCTTAATTTTAAGCAGCTCTGAGAATGGCCCTCAATTCTTGCCATAAATAATAGAAAAATCAATGCGGACAGCAAGTGGGGAAACATGCGTAAGAGCCACTGGCAAAGCTTCAGCAGAACAGCTGGAATAAATTGTCAATTCCCCTTACTGTATCTTCCAACTGCACTGCCTGGCAAAGTGGACTATTAAAGGAAAGAGAGCGCTTGCAACAAGCTTATGACACATCTCAAAGGCAATAGCAGTCTCACTGTTATTCAAGAAGCTATGGAATGACAAACAGATGGAAATGAGAAGAACAGTGCAATGTTGTAAAAAGAGCTCTTCTGTAGATTGCAGGAGCAACGGTGTATGTCAGGCTGATGTACTGCTGCCAGAGCAGATTCTGTCTGATCTAATACAGTGACCATGTTGCCACAAATGAAATCACAACATGCTGGACAAAGATACACAACTGCTATAATTTGGTGCTGCTGTGCAGAAAAAAAAAAAAAAAAAGATGGATCACTGACACACCAAAATACAAAGAACAAAAGCACAGCAGTGAACTTCAAGAACAGAAAGATCTATTCTGCAGATAAAAATAAGCGCTAAGGTAGTGGTGATTCTCTTTCAGCCCAGGCATTCCCTGAAGGTCATAAATAGATTGCAATGATTTGCCAACATTTGCTACTTATCTAACAATAGATGTAGAGCTAAGGGTGTCCTGAGAGCTTTTTTTCTGGCAATACGAGGTCACTGCATAAAACTTATGGCAAGCTTATGATACACCTTGAAATCAATAGCAGGCTTTCAGTGATTTGAGAAGCTGCAGAATGACAAACATGAAAATGAGAAGAGGAACAGTGCACCACATGAGGTAACTACCAGATCACAGAAGAGCTAATACAAATGTTGTCTATATGAGCTGTGCAACTGATACAAAATGTCCCTCTGCTTTTTCTGTGCAGAAGTTCCATTTTGGGATGAAATTGCAAGTGGGTCTCAGGGAAGCAATCCATTTTGTATGCTTCCACCCAGGTGTGTGCATGTATTTACAAACAGTTACATAACTCTGCTTGTGCATGCATTTCACTGTGCTAAGACTTAATAGGAATACTTTCTTTGTTATTCTCCTAATTCAGAAGTTGGTCTCAGATGCTGGAAAAAAAAAAAAAAAAAAAAAAAAAAAAAAAAAAGACACTGTTTTTGGCAAAACAAAGGACAAATGTTAAAGGTCTAGACCAGGGCTACAGGAAAAGAAAAATGCTTCCTGTTCCAAAGAACAAATTCATGTTTCATATTCCTTTAAACCTCATGCTGTTTTGATGTCTTTATACAGAACAGAATGAAAGAAAACTGACTGTAATCATGCTGAGAAAAATTCTCATGAGATTCCCTGCCAACTCTGTATCTCGTGCCTGAATCTCACAAGAGTCAAAAGTAGCTAGCAAAGTTACGTTAGGTATGATTGCAGTTACAGTAATGGTAAGAGATCCTTAAAACAGGTGAAACCAACTCTCCAAGAAGCTTCTCCTGCTCAGGAGGCCTTTCTAGGCGTTTAAAGATGACCAAAGACAGCTCTCAGAGAATGAATGTCTGGCCAGAGCAGCAGTGACAGCTACTGCATACTGCAGGTACGCACTGCTCGAGGACACTAAGCGGGGCGCACATGCAGCTGACTCAAGGCCACTAGGATTCCTACTGGACCAAATAGCATCCTCTCTAAGTCTGGAATAAGGGCAATACAAACATTATACAACACACACAATTCCTGCCTCTCTCAAGCACAGGAAGGGAGTAATGGAAAATTAAGCCACCTGCAACAACCGCAGGAGCAGCCCTGGGTCAGGTACATGGAAGCTCTTGGGAGACCTGGGCACCACACCATTACCTGGTCTGCAACCTGCAGTGCTGTCTTCAGAGGTGCAGCAGAAAAAACAGTAGACTCTTAGAGCAGCCACCCAGCAAGTCTGATTTGCTAACCAGTGTATAATTAAATAATACCAAGGAACCTTGAAGGGTTAGAGAGAAAAGTCAAATTAATGCTTAAGAGACCAAAAAATGGCAAACATATGTTGAGGTTACAAGGAAAGATTAGAGGAATATTTAACTGGAAAAGATAGAAGCAAAGGGGAAAAAATTGATTGATTTCAGAGCTACAAGAAAAATAATGAATGAATGACTGTGAGGCAAGACTGGGATGTGCTGATTTATCCTACTCCATGCTATAAAAAGGCAATAAATGTAATGGGAGGACATTATTTTAATTAAAAAAAGAAGTGGCATAAACTCAGTCTGAGGAATTTATCACCACAGGGCAAGGAGGAGAAAGGTTCTGTAGGGTACTAATAGCTGTACTGGATTTTAAAAAGGATTAGACAATTATATTAACATAAATAATACCTACAGCTGGGAGAGCTACATGAAGAATTACAAGGATAATCAACCCCAAGGCATTCTTCTCTCTGCCATCTGCAGCTCTGCACTTGCACCTTCAGGCAGGGTCTGCCTTTTCTGAGTCACAGTTTGAATTACAGAGGATGTAAAATTCCCATTTGGCCCTTAAATGGTGTGTGAAGGGTGTTCAAACTCTGGGGAAGCACTGATTTGAGTTCTCTTCTCAAAAGGTTCGGGCTGTGCCAATGAAAGTGGGAAAGCCTACAGTTTTGTCTGGTACAGCCACTGCTCTTTCCATTCCTTCAGTGAACTGGAAAGCTAATAAGCACAGCAGCAAGTTGCTTATTTTAAATCAGCAATCTTTCTCCCCGAGGGGTGACTCCCAAACTGTGACTTAGTCCACTCCTACAAATGAAGATGAAGACCAAAAAACTCTATCTTTGGTTTTCCACGAAGTGCACAAACTCTGACAGAGATTTATTTCTCACGAAGACAGGATGATGAGCCACTTTATCAAGTCTTAGCACTAAAGTCCCTGTCCAAGCTTTGAACATTTCTTGTTTTGATTCAGCTTCCAAAATGGTGGGGGGGGGGGGGGGGAGAGGAAATAAAGGACTCACATAGCTCTAGCTACATAATAACATTCAGTCTTTAACCAGAGAATCTCCCAGGGAAGTTTTCTAAGCTTGAATCTCTCCAGAATTGCCCACAATCAGTTACAGAGCTGCTCAAAACTGTACAAAGTCTTCCAGACAGTTAGGGACAGGCATAACACAAAACACCCTCTCCCAGTCTGATGCACCTCTAGGCACTGCAAATCTAGTATGGTACTGGAAGCTTTTATAATATGCGACATTTACATGAAGTCCAAGCTGATGGAAACAGAAAATTGCATGAGAATCTCAGCTTTCAGCTAAAATAAAGACACCTCCCTCAAAAAAAGGGGGGGGGGGGGGAAGAAAAAGAAAAAGAAAAGAAAAAGAAAAAAAAAAACTCTCGCAAAACAGTGAGTTATTGACCCTCACAGTAAGTAGAAACTTGAAGACCAGAATGGATCAGAAACTAGAAGGCAAATAAAAAAAGCCTACTACCCTCTATTCTTAATACAACAAACAAAACCCCCTCCTGATCCTTTAACTGAAACCTCTTAACTGGGGGGAAGGCAGGCAGAGGGAGACATAATGATTCGGGAATATTTGAAGCAGCAGCAGTCTGAATATATAGCACATGACTTATACCATCCTCCAGGCACGCTGCCTTGGCAAGCACAGATCCTATTTTAATGCAAAGGCATATAGTAACAGAAGACAGGAGAAGGGAGAGTCATAAAGCAAGAAGCTGAAATACTGCCAAGTAGAATGATTTTCAAGATGCTCAGCCGCATTTCTGAGAAGGCGCTTCGGCGGCTGCCCGGGCGCTCCGTGTGCTGAGGCAGGGTGACGCCTGCTCTGCTGGCTGCACTCGGTATAAGGCCCCCCAGCAAGGCCCAGTCCCTTCTGGCCATGCACGCAGCGGGCGGAGCAACCAGTGCCTCACAGCACCACCAAGTTTTGCCTGGGTTCAGGCACAGCTAGAAAAGAGCCAAATCTGGACAAACTCAGAAACGTCATGAAATCTCCTACCGCCGAGACCTAAGATGTCCAGCAATCCCAAAGCTCAAAGGAGAGAGTTAAATTGGCAGGTGACATTGACAGGGAAGTGGTGCCCTTTCCTCATGTCAGGAGGAAAGCGCGCCTTTGTGAAAGCCATAATTTGAGAAACACGAAAGCAGAACATATTGAGCTTGGTGACAAGAAGGCAGAGGAGTCATGGAAGCTCTCCTTAGGTCCAGCTCCATTCACAGTGCGCAGCAGCGGGCACAACACAGGACCTGATCTCATCTCCCTGAAGGATTTCACTCCATGTGAGCCTACAGGTTGTTACGGAAGTTGCGAGTGAAACTGGACTACATACAGAAGGCCCAGTTCAGCAACGTCAACTCTCGCACTTCGACTGCAACTCCTATGATAGCTGTGGGTTTTCCATAAAATCTGAGCTGCTGTGAACTCATGCAGTAACCAGGAATCTCAGATTTCAAATAAAGACAAAAAACAACCTGGGAACGTCTATACAACATGGTGTAAGGCTACAGAGACAAACGTGCAAGCCCTGAGCTAGCTGCTAGTTTTCTATGGTAACATTGCACACCATGACACAAGACAGACTTGCCCAGCTCTCCAGGTGAGATCAGTTAAACATTCATGTGGGTATTTCTACTGCAAATACACACTAGGCCTATGCAGTGTTTACTTTTCACATTCCTAAAGACTTCCCTTGTGAGGCCCTATTGCCTTCAAAGGCACAGGCTGTCAGCATCCCCCTCCAGAGCTGAAAACTGCCTGCACCTCCTGGAAAAGCGAACACTGTCCTCCCACTGCAGTGGAGGACTAGAACAGCTCTATCTCCTTCCAGGGTTGACCTAACAATCCTTTTTTTTTTTCCACCCCCCTTCTTTTTTTCTTTTTTTTCCCCTCCAAACAACTTTTTGCCCGTTGTCACAATTCTACTGCCAGTCTTCCTGTCAAATCCTGTGAATCCTCCCTTCTTGGAACCATGCAAGCATATAAGAATCTCAGCTTTGCTTATGGCTACAGGAAGATAAGCTTGAAAAACATATTAAAGACTCAAAAAAAAAAAAAAAAAAAAAAAAAACACCCAACCAACCAAGTAACACTAAAAACATCTGCCTCATCCCACCCAAATGGCAAAGAAAGCCTATAGTATAGTAAGTTTTTAAAAGCTTTTAAAAACTTAATTACCTCTTGATGGATTAACCATGAGAATCTCATTCCATTGAAGATGCTGTTTTCCATTGGGATTCTATCAAAATGCAATAGCAGATACATCGCATAGCTAAATACCCCATAGGATGACAGATACAATGGTAATCCAAACAAGACTGAAGCATAGTTGTTCAGCTTGTACAAGATATCTCACAGATCTTTTCTGATATTCTGATAGGAACATCACTACAAAAACAACATCAGTGCTTCCTCATCCTGCACCAGTGCACTGTTCTCCCACATTTTAGAGGTTATCACTTCTGAATGTGGAAGCGTAGTACAACAGCAGGACCTACATCTCTTTGTACCTACTCAGAGAGATCATTCACCAGAAAAGATGCTATCCATGAACCTGAACAACTGAAGTTTTTATGCATATCCTATGAGAAATTATTGAAGTGTTCATGTCTGGAAATCAGCCAAGCTTTGACTAGTCTTCTCCTGTTTACAACTTTTCAGAAAATGCAAGCCATCAAGTCAAGTTGTTTTTCAGTTTCTCTAAGGACACTAAACTTTCAGGACTAATCCTATAAACTAGATTCTCTGGGCTTTCATAGCTTCCCTAATATGGTCATTAAACAATTTGAGAGATGAGGACACCTCACAAATATTCAAATGAACTATAAACTCTTCAGAGTTATCATTAAAAAAAAAAAAAAAAAAAAAAAAGAAGTAGTAGTCAGAGACAAAAGATATGGCAGATTACAAACTGGAGCCAAGAGACAGCTATGCCATATGCTTGACAAAAGCAGCAAAGATGTCTAGGATAGCTCAGACAGAACAGTCAAATATGGTTGGAAATTTTCAAAAGAGAGGAAGGATATTGTTATAGGGTTGACTAATACAAAACTATCTAGTATCCTTGCAATCTGTAAAATGGTTCTGTGATGACGTTGCTCCTTTTTTCCATTTCTAAAACAAGAAAATATATTAAAATCTGAGAGAAGCACTTGTGAGTCTAACTTAGCTGGCATTAAGTGTCCAGATCAAAATCAGCTTTTTCTTACTCAGTGCTGCCTATAATTGACTTCTCTTGCTGATGTCTTTGCAAACATTTATATACTTAATCTCAGTCAACATTTTCAATCTGAGACAGTGTTGACATTTACAAGGCCACAGCTTGGTTAGAGAATTCTCTATTACCCCCATGCCAGAGATTGGTAGATGCTCTTTTCCTTTAGACTTAGGGATGGAAATTTATACTTCATGCAACTCTTGACTTCTTAGAACTTCATAGGCTAGACAAAATCAGTGCTGTGCTGAAACAAGCATGCTAATGAAAAAAGGATGAACTCTTCTTATCTGCTTCATCCATCCATCCATCCATCATACCTGCATCCTTCTAATCAAGCTAAGGAACTTAGCAAAAATCTCCCACATAAGCAGCTTGCTTGCCCTAGCCAAGTACCTGATAGATAGAGTCTGGCCATGAATTCAAAAGCAGAGAACACTTTGGCTCAAGTGGACAATGTGCTTTGGATAGTAAATGCTGGAAAGACTTTCTGTCCATGACTTGACAGCAGAAGTGACCATTTTTCAGAAGACCAGTAATTCAGCTGCTTCCTACTTGGCCTGCAGAGTGATGAGAAATGCTTTTTCCCTCCCATCCATTCAAGCAATAAAGAACTTGGCTTTATTATAACACAGCTGGGCTAGTTATAATGCTGCTCAGCCAAAATATTTTCAACTGGTTCTTCAAACATTATCAGTTTTGTCCTAAAAAGAGCAAGGTAGTTACTTGTCTCAGGGTTTACTAACTAAACTTTCACAGATGTTCAAACACTAACGAAGACATGCAATATCCATTAGCTACGCTGCTAGGATCTTGGGAGCGTTGTATTCATACTCTCAACAAACAAGTCAGCATTGTTCTGCACCTTCCTTCTAATCAGGGCAAACAGCTGCTCTCAGCATGATAGGATGGCAATGAGTTAGGCAGATATCCCCATTCCAAAGATCAGTATCAAAAGACTTAGAGCATTACAAACTTTGTTCTTTGCTACTCCTTTGCTTAAATCTGCAAGACATGCAAGCAGTGACAGTGACTACTTAACTGTTATACAGCCATTTGTACTATGTTTTCATGATTACTGTATTTTAGTCATGAAACATGTTCAAACCTTAGAAGGAAAACTATTTCATTCTAAATTCTCCATGGCTTACATATGGTACACAAGCTCCTAGGTGTGTTAGGTACCACAAGAAGCTAAATAAACTTTCATAGTAATTATTAATATTTTCTCCTACTTTCCCACTTTTTTGGATCAGTCAGTTTTTAAACGGTGGTTTTTCAACTAGGGCTCAATAGGGCAGATCTAAGGAGGCACTTTAATAGTAAAAATAACTATGTACTGCTTTGATGGCCAAGGTACATTTGTACCGTGGAACTAACTACATCAGTGGTCTCTGCCTATTGAGCTTTTTATTCTCCACCCCAGAGTCACCCGCATAATGGGAGAATGCTTGAGCCAGACCCACAACTTTCTACAGCCCCTTTGAGCCAGCAGCTACCACACCTCTTTGGCTTGTCAAAGATGAAATGACAAGTTCAGGAGTTGAACCTGCATACCTTGTGGTAAAACATCCATTGATTTCCAGGGAAATAGTAGCACATCCCCAAAGCTTCACTGTAGCAAAGCTTTTAGGCATGTGTATGTAAACAGATTCTTGAGCCCCATGTAAAAGGCATTAAAGAAAAAGCTCTTTGCTTAACAGCAATGAAGTCCTGGGCACTTGAAAAGGGAGGGAACAGATGAAGGGAAAGGAAGCCTGCTGAGATGCTGACATGAGGAAGTATGACCCATGACCAACATTACTATGCTTATGTTTTTTTTTTTTTCTTAAGAGAACGAGAGGTGGAGTGATCTCTAACCAGAAGGTACAGTTTTTCCATAATTTGCATTTATAATACATATACATTTCTATCACAGTATATTAGTGACACATTCTTCATGTGGATCTGGCCTGCATTCTTGTACAAATTAATCCCTTCTTGCTTTGCTATCAGCAAGTTGTTATGCAGGAAAAAGACAAGAGGAATGCTGTACGCACTCAGTGAAGAGGTGGTGACTACACATGTTCTACTGCAGTTTAGGTTACATATTTGAGAGCGTTTATTTCAACCATACAGAATGGGATCTTCTTTAGAAAACACCAGCTGATCTGCAGCAATTACTGGTTAAGCATGTTTCCTGGAAGAAGACAATTCTAAAATGGGAGGAAACTCTAGTTGCTTCTGTGAACCAAATTTGGACATATACTGGCTTGTTTTATTCTCATCATTTGCATAATTTATGAGAAAGTATTCAGCAGTCCTATGATGCTAACAGCTCATTCCAAAAGCATAAATAAGTAAAAGGAAAAATTGTGTATAACTTCTGAAAGTTGTTAGTCAGAAGATGATACAACAGATTTGATATTGGCAACTAAATAACATCTGCACTTATTTAGCTTGCAGTGTTTGAGATGTTTATTGTAACAGCTTTACAGAAAGAAGCAAGGCCTGAACTGTTGATGTTTTAGCATTATGCATAGCTAAGCCGTATTACAAATTAAAGACTTTCAGCAGAGAAAGAGCCCTGGCTCCAGCTGTATCAGGAAACTCCAATTGCCCTCTGCATCAGACAAAACATTACCTGAGCTCTTCTGTAACAGAAGCCTAAACTCACATTCATCTCCTGGTGAACTCCACCTTTCCACTGTGTCACATACAGACCTGTCCTAGGGGCTCAGTTCAGAGGTAGGTCAATCATCACCACAGGACAGCCTCAAGCAGACAAGGCGTCTCCTTGGGTATCTCACAGTTCTTCCAGTCTCCATTTGCCTTTTGAAGCTCTGCTAGGGTTCCTTCTTAGCCCAGACTGAGTAGGGTGTATTTCACATCTCAGCTGAAGTAAATCATGCAAGTGCTTTGCATACTTGGCAAGCAACATCCTTCCCTAATCTTTTCTAAAATCAGATGCTAAGTCATGCTGTTCTACTGACTCAACTGCTAGAAATCAGAACAGCACTTTCTATAAAGTCCACATTGCTGAAAGACCTTAATTAGAGGAGTTAAAGACTGTGGTTTTAACTTCCAAAGAACGATACAAAATCGAGCTGCCTCCCTCTAAGGCCCTTTTGGGGGGATATCTGTGCCCCCAAAAGAGCAGTTTGTCACCTACCCTAGTATAAGCCATCCTTCATTTTTGGCTCCTGTGCACAAAAAACAAAGGATTTCTGTGGGTCAGAGGCAGCAGCGTCTCACATCGAGCTGGCTTCAGTCAGCATTCTTTAGGAAGCAGAAGGCAAAAGTCAGTACAGCATTCTTGTTTACTGAACATGCTATGTTATAGCACATCTTGTAACGCACACGATAATTGTCCAGAGCTGCAGAAAGGCATTGTTTGATTATGAATTGTTAGTGACAGGCAACAGCACTGTTGGCAATTAGTCCAAATTGCCATTCAAATTGTCAGCGGCAGCCTATTGCCAGATATAGACCTGTTAGGAGAATAACTGAAGGCAGAATTCATTATTACCTTCAAGGCTGGCTGCCAGTTCCAAACAGCAGAGCTGGGCTGCTGCAGCCCCCAAATCCTGTCCACCATAGGAGCTACTTGACATCTTAATAGGCTTGCCAAAACAAGGAGAGCTAACAATTCAAAACCCTGTCTCTCTCTTGCATCAACAAGTCACTTGTATTTTAAACACTGCTAACACCACTTACTAACTATGCAGATGGGTGATCAACACTCAGGAAAGCAGCCTTGCTTCTGTCAATGCCACCATGATAAGTAAGGTGAAGAGGAAACAGAACAAAAATATTTAAACCTTATTTAGTCTCACTAAAACCTTGGGTAGTTCAGCCTGTTCTACTGCCAACCCACTGCATCTGTATTTGGTTTCTGATGAAAATACCTACAGAAACAAATACAGTGATATAATCCAGTCCTAAATAACGAGCAAAGCTTAGAAATAGTCTGTCATGGCAAATGGAAACTATGCTGTTACAAACAGCAAGAACTTGCCCTGTGACGTAGTAAGAGAACTGATATCAGTACCAAAGCCCTGGCACTCTCTTCATAAAGAGAAGCATCAGGGAAATGGTAATGTTGCATTTCAATCCAAACAAAAGTATACATTTCTATAGCATGTCACCTCAACAGCTTAATAGCAACTCTAAACTGAAGGGTCCCTATTACCATGTGAGCGTTGTCCCCACTGCTGACAGAGAACTGAAGCACAGCATGGTATGATTTGTCCAAAGTCCCGAAGGAAGTCCCAAGCAGCGTGATGAACTGAGCCTACAGTGTGATTGTTTGCCAGCAGACTCCTGGAATAACAAGGAGAATCCCTAGTAATATAGCAAGCTCTCTCCAGATTCTGTTTCTCTAAATAACTCATAAAATTTCAGGCTTCCTATCTACAATCAAGATATTAAGAGTTAACTAATACGCTCTTACAATGAAGTGTCAACACCCTTCAACAGACTTGCTCCACAAACCTGTCTAGAGAACTGTATATACAGCATACTGAAGAAATTGGATGATTTTGAGGAGAACAGCTCTCTCTATGTAATACCACTCTGCTAGAACATTAGCTTGGAACTAGTCCAGGAGTGAACAGAAGTCACCACTAAAGCATAACTATTTGCTGGATTGTGCAAAACAAGTTAGCTGCCCAGCATCTTACGAAAAAGAACTTGTCTCACAGGCACGAAAGCACCTTCTATCCAAACTGACCCTACATCGGCCCTGGCCTGACTGGCTCAGGTCATGTCAGAGCAAAACATTCAGCAGACAGCAGAGTGGCTACCACTAGTGTGAGTGGTTCTCTCTACTCATGGTATACCAGGCTCGTGACTCAAGGACTCAATATCCCTGGCAATCAAACAACATTTTTCACCAAACCAAAAAGAGAAAAAAAAATACACAGGCAGTATTTTAATACAATTCACTTCTTGCACTCTTAGCAAAATAAATACATAGAGAATTCCAGCCCTTATGCCAGAGTGAAAAATCAGGTCTCTCTATATAAAACTTGTCAAGGAATCCCAGGCACAGCTTGGATTCCAGCAAGCCCACTTTTCAAAGAAACCACAAAACTAGGATTTATCCCTGTAGCTATTCCAATCTGTGCATATGATCACTTTCACTAAAATAAACTGAATTATGTATTAACATTACTTAAAGTACGTAAGCAATTGCAAAACTTCGGCTTTAGAGAGATGGATTCCAAAGCAACAAACAACCTGTGTAAGTGACTATGAACTTTGCTAAACAATGGTCTAACTTCATACCTAACTTCCTGTGAATACTTACATTTCTGTGGCTAGAACAGAGCCACATTCACATTCTGTATCTTCAGTTTTCATCTTCTCACAGATCTGTAATTTTGGGTTTTCAAACTAAATAGTATTTAGTGAAGAAAAATACCAATAGGTAAGTCTAGAAAATTTTTTCTACCTTCTGTGTTAAGACATACAGGTGAAAAAAAATAATTTATATAATAACCTATTATTTAATAGGTTCTTTAAGCACTGGTGTTGCTTGCACAACACCTTTCACAATAGACTCAACATCAGATCTTTTAGATGCTATTGCAATATAAATATTAAATTCAGTAACTATACTAATCTCATAGGATAGCCCTCTAATATTTGTGGGATGGTTTTAGAGCCACATGGAATACAGTAATACAGTGATAAGAGTACTACAGACCTCAGAAACAAATTCAGAACAAGTTTTTACAGTAATTCTGTGAAATATTCCGGGCAGAAATGTCTATTTCTATTTTAAAAATTTACAAATGCAAACAGGTGAAATTCCACTCAGATCTAAATAACTGCTAAAGTCACCATGCACCTGAAGCATATATAGCTTGAAACTCTCAGCTTTTGGTTTTTCAGAAGTTTTAGATCTTGCTGACAGCTGCAGGTTTAAATATCTCTTTATGGTCCTCCGTATTTTCAATTTTCTGTCAGCACCAGCTATTTGGTGCTTTCTAGCAATGAGAATCTCATAAAAACGGTGCAAAATTCGACTTGCAAACCAGCATACACATAGAGAGGCTTTGTAAAACATCATCCTCATTCAGGATGACAATTAGTGATGCCATTGATTCTAAATATGAACATTTCCACTTGAACAAATATGTAGGTGAAGTGGATCATGTTACTACTATTTATCCTAACTGGAAATAATTAAACACTAGGCATTTAGACAGTTACCTCTGCAGTCAACGGAGAGTGATGGGCTTCAAGAGAACAAGTCCACCTGTCCCAAAGTATGTCAGAGAGCATGAATCACCGTATGGCAATGCTTGTTTTTTGCCCACTACAGAAAGAACCTGGAAATCTAGTTTTTCCACAAAGAAGGAATTCATGGGAAAACTCCTTTGGGAATGGGATTTACCTCACCTTAGCAAATATAGCTATCAACCCTCTGCCAAAATCTCAGCTGGTAATATTTAACACTAACTAGAGCACAACATACAGGCAGGAACCCCTGTTTGCAGGGCTTCTCTCACACATTGCTACATGCAGACATTAAATTCTTCACAAAATGGATGGAAGCAACCAGAATAGAATAGAAAGGCAGATTTCCTCCTCTCTCCCCACCAGAGCAGCAAACATGGAGGCAGGTGGTGTCAGCTTGTAACAGAACTAACAGCTGTGGTTTTTAAAAATGGTTTGTGTTTTGGCACAGACATTGTTTGGACCCAACCACAAATAACAAAGCTGAAGGTGTCAACTGTAGATTGTAAATGTGGTTGTTCTTAAGATATAGACAAGGCTATGATGGAATACTTAGGATCCCATGATGTTAGAATTACTAATAAAGTGCCAAATGGTATAGATCAGCAATGAAAGTGTTAGGTCTGGAATATTAAAACACTGAAATAGCAATTTCATAACACAGTCGCACTTTCATCTTCCCAAAGGTGCCATGCAGGTTGCATAGCCAAGTGATCAAATGAGACTCTAAAATCCTGGTAGCCCTCTCTACTCTGAGGCAAATGAGTTCAAGGCCTTTTTCATAAAAAGGGTTTGGGTCTAGGTCCCTCAGAAGAAATCTGCATCCCAAGTCCAAAAATGGTGGATTCATCTCTGGTGTTCCCAATACCAACTCTGTGGAGCACTGGGGGATGTGAACAACCATATCATCTATAAGTGCTGTAGCTGATAAAATGTAATGCAATTAAATGAGATGCTCAATATATGCTGCACCTGGACATCAGGGTAGCCAAGACTTCTCTCAGCTCGAGTAACTAAGATCTACTCAGTTATTGGAGAAGTGCTGATTTCATAGAATCAGTAAGGTTGGAAGAAAACTCTGGAACTCATCTAGTCCAATCTCCCCGCTTAAGCAGGGTCACCTAGAGCATGTTAGACAGGGTTGCACTCAGGTGGGCCTTGAATATCTCCTGAGAAGCAGACTCCACAACCTCTCCGGGCAACCTGTGCCAGTGCTCCGTCACTCTCACTGGGAAGAAATTCCCCCTCACATTCAGGTGGAACTTCCTGTCCTTCAGTTTCTGCCCATTGCCTTTTGTCCTGTCACACAGGACAACTGAAAAGAGTTTGTCCCCGTCCCCTTGACACCCTCCCTTCAGGTACTTGTACACACTGGTAAGATTTCCGCAGTCTTCTCTCCCCCAGGCTGAAGAGGCCCAGCTCTCGCAGCCGTTCCTCATAGGGCAGATGCTCCAGACCTCTGATCATTCTCGTAGCCCTATGATGGACTCTCTCCAGGAGCTCCATGTCTCTCTTGTACTGGAGAGCCCAGAACTGGACACAGTGCTCGAGATGAGGCCTCCCCAGGGCTGAGGAGAGGGGCAGGATCGCCTCCCTCGCCCTGCTGGCAACACTCTTCCCAATGCACCCCAGGAGACCGTTGGCCTTCTTGGCCACAAGGGCACATTGCTGGCTCATGGTCAACTTGTAATCCACCAGCACTCCCAGGTCCTTCTCTGCAGAGCTGCTCTCCAGAGGGTCAGCCCTCAGCTTGTACTGGTGCCTAGGGTTATTTCTCCCTAGGTGCAGGACTCTACACCTGCCCTTGTTAAACCTCGTGAGGCTCCTCTCCACCCAGCTCTCCTCTCCAGAGAGACCTGGACAGGCTGAAAACAAAAATTATTGAATAAATAATTTTCAATTTATTCAACTCCAGTCTGCTTTACCATTCCCGTGTTGACAAACCACAGTGATCTTTTTTAATTTTAAGTCAGCTTGCATTCCAGAAATTGTCAATATTAACTATATTAATAATCTGTTCTGGCAGATCCTGTTCATTCCAGTGCTTACAGAGATAAAATACACCACAAAGAAGGAAATATAGATTACGTCCATGAAAGATTCATGTACATTGATTGTGTAAATTCAGAGACGGCATTTGGGAATGGAAATGGAATGAGATGTTTCCTCAAGCTACATTTCAGATCATCATTATTTTTGTACCATATTCATTTATTTAAGGAGAAGGCAGGAGAAATATGCCTCCAGCCCTATGCCTCAAAATAACCCATTACTTCCACAGAATACCCATGCTGCATTCTTTGTTGCAAAAATCAGATCTTCAACATCATGCACAATTCCACAAGCCTTTCCATGAGCTATTTCACCAACAGCAAGGCATTTACTCATGTAAGAAGGATTTCTCTTGCAAGCAAGCATTTGCAGGGTCAAGTGTCTGTCAGTACACATTTGTAGGGCAATCTGGGTTTATATTAAATTGACACTTAATATAGCGGTCTCTTAATTTATCTAACAACTGTCTCAGATCATATAACAAGAACACCCTAAAATATATTTTTTATTTACTTCTGTTAGCACTTGAATACAAATTGAAATAGGTTATGCTGAGCTATAGGGTGTAGTATTAATTTGAGTTTGAATGTCAACAGGAGAAGAAAAGGCAGTTCATTTTTGTCCATTATCAATAAGCAAAACACATGTGGTATTTAGAAGACAGTGATCCTCATATCCTTGTGAACTTTAGCAAGACTCCATTACAAAATGCCATGAGCAATTGATAAATAGTTGTAGTGTGGTGACAGAAAGAAATTGGCTCTGATTAACAGTCTTGTGATCTACAGCAGAGTTAACACAGGACAAAACAACCTCCCATAACGATGCAACCCTGCACATCAGAAGTCTACCCACACATAGGGCTCTTAATTTCATAAGCAGTACATTATTTTTCTGCATAAAACTAAATTACTTGAATTTGAGGCTGTTCCTCAGAGAGATATAAAATATCTTACAAGTCTTTCACTCGTCGGCTAACAAATTTGGTCAAGTTAATGATGTGAGCCAGAATTTGCATAGTAGCGGACATCTTCAAATGGCTGTGCAAACATTAATTAAGCTTTGCTGCAGTTGTATGAGGTATGTATCAGGCTTATTTTAACAACTGGGAAATGAAGATGTGCAAGATGATTTTTTTTTAAAACATTGCTATGTTATTTAATTTTTCTTCCACTGAAGTCAATGGAAGAACTGCCAGCGCCAGATTTGCATTTGCATGGAGCTGCTTTATACCACTTTGGCAGCACAGAAAGCCTAGTTTTAAGGATATTTACCTTGCCAAGCAGTGTAGTGAAGCCTTATTGGAAAGAAGAATTAGGCCTCCATCAGCTTGCACTGGAACAAATTTACATAAGTGCTGTATGCTTTTGAAAATCCTACCCACAGTGGCTAGATGATGTGACCAATATGACACAAGGGGTTAGCAGCACAGACACCACGATAACTCAGTTTGTCTGACAATAGCAAGCACTAGACAGCATCACCTGCTTTGAATATTTTTTGCTTGGAGGAAAGCTCAGTCTAAGTTTTAAATTATTCTAGAAGATATTTTAAAAAAATAAGCATGAAGATGCAAAAACTTAAGGGACAGCAAAAGCTCTGCCACTACCGATCTGCTCAACAGACAGCACTTACTGCAAAAACCTATTGTAAGGGGAGAACCAGATAAACTGGCAGCTGGAGTACACTGAACAAAGTCAATGATATTTCATCAGTATGGGTAAAAGACAGACACAAAGAGGAAAAGACTGAAGGAAACCTGTAGAAATCTGACTTCAGAAAAGGATCCTGCTACGACAGTGGGCCTGGATAGTGCTTTGGGCTGGATGTGAACACACTGCATTCAATGTATATGTGGATTACGTATTTCCATTGGCTTCCAGGACCATTAAGACTGAGAGCTGCCCTGTGTGTGAATATACACATACATAAATATACATATATATACACACATATACATATATATTATATAAAATATGACTTAGTGGGGCCTAAAATACTGTTTGGGAAAATTATTCAAGTTTGTTTAAAACTATCAGTTCAGTAAGTTATTCCCTCCATCCTCCCCCTCTGCCCCTGATCAGTGGTTACACTTTAACCATGTATGGAAGAGATTTCAGAGGTCTGAGTCATTAAAATCTACAGAGAATAGAAGAACTTGGCAAATACGAAAGTAAAGCATTTTAAACGGCTCTGAGACAGCCCGCTCCCCCTTGCTACTGAGGATGCGATAGAGGAGTTACCATTTATGTGCGGGAGCTGATGATTTGAGGTTTTGGATAAGTCTATAAACTTTAATTACATGCACTGTGCCCCAAATCCATTCAAAACAAGCTATCATGCTAAAAACCTGTGGGAAACCTTTTGCTCTTGCTAAAAAAAGAAGAAACTAAAGTTTTAACGTAGTAGGCTTGTGTGTTATCTGCAGACAAACTTCCTGCCAAAGACTATGGTATTTTTGGATAGTTTCTTATTTACAGCCTTTCAGTGTGCATGAAACCGTAATGTTTTTCCATTTTTAGGATTAGTTGATCACATGAAAAAAACTAACATAACCTCTTCTCTCAGCACATGCCTTATTGGAGAGAAGATTACAGCAGGCTTCCTCTACTCTATAAAAAGCAGACGTTTTAGAATAAAGAACATCTTGAGGAAAGATCCAGGATATAAGAAATATGAAGAAGCTTATATAAGAACACGACATTACCTGTAAGCATGTGGGGCTTACAAGGCTGAATATCTTTATCTTGGTAATACTGTAACATACAAATATAATTAGGAAATATCAGGTTTTGAGTTACTTAAAAAAGCTTATCCATAGATCTACCAGACTTGCTTTTATGCAAAACAGACTGGCTGGCAATATTCAACTTTCAAACCTTTTAGAATGCTTCCAGTCAAAGCATTGGTAAGAGAATGTAATTCAGCATGATGTTTCCTCCTGAATGATAATTCAGGAGGGTTCATCTCAAAAAGGTCATTGAGGAACCGGGATTCAGGAAACCTGAGTTTAATTGCCAGATCAGCCCCAGCCTCCTGCATTCACTGCACCACTACACCTCAGTTTTCCATTTTTAAGCTTAGAAATACCATCAGTCTATTTTTGAAGCACTCTAGAATTGACCAACACTATATAAGAGCTACCTACTTTTATCTGTGCATAAGGTACCCAGCCCCTTCATCCCAAAAATGATAGGATTTTGACATTTATTTGCTGTATGACACTGGAAGATATCAGACAATATTCACATCAATTTGATCCCAACTGCATTTTTTCAGGACCAGAGCTCTCACTTAGTGCTGCTCAATCCAGAGTAACTGCAGTTACTACAAATTTCAGTTGTATTGGTGTAAATCCTAATCATCATCCTCATCATGCAGCTTCATCCATACCAGCCTCTGCAGACAGAAAGACTGTCTTCATCTGACTAGTTGCAAAAATTTGGGATGTGTAATTTGGACATAAAGACAGGCCCAAAGTGATTCCTAGCACTGCCTGATTTCTAAAAATATTGCTAATAATTATTTTACTTCTAAGAATCCCATTTCCCCCCATAACCTTTGTCTGATCCACAACATTAAGAAGCTGGGAAGGGAAATAGCAAGTATAGGGAAAGCAAGTTCCACCTACATCTTTTAATTATTTCATGGCAGCAATCTTTCTATGCATACTATCAACAAGAAATCATTTACAGATAATTAGTACTCTATTCTTCATAAGGCATAGAAATTTTATATAATCTTTAAAGAATCACTCACATATCAGGCAGAAAACCCTATGTTTAAACAATATTCCCTACAAAAATTTTCCTGTTTAACTACTACTCCTCTTGCATAAATGAGGACCCAAACTTGGTGTTTACCTATTACTTCTTCAACTTTTCTTTTTTGGCAACATTGCAGTCAGCAATAATGAAAGTGATTAATAGGTCAGAAAGAAGATATTGGGGCAGAGTGAGAATGAAGACTGAAGAGCTATCAGAGTAAGTTGCAAAACAGGTTAGTACAGATTGAGCACCAAAAGCTTCTCATAGCCTCGGCAAGATGATAAGAATTAAACAAAACAGAGGCTTCAGGGTTCATTCTCTGAAAATTTAGTAGGTCCTCTAAGAGCCTTGGGAGCTCTGAATGTTTAATTGTTGGAATTCAGAAACTAATCAACTCAGTTGCTCTATGGGATTTCTCAAACGGCAGGACATCCCTGAGCCATGTACTTTTGGTCCTGGGAAAATCTTCAGTGCATACAGTTGGAGCCAGTAGATTTTAATGGAATCTAAAAGTAATTTATAAAAGTTAAAACATATTCACATGCTAAATATTGTTTCAGTCAGCCTAGTAAGAAACATTCAACACAAATCTATACTTATCTCCATTCAGAGGTTACCAGAACTTAAAAATAAGGACAGAGAGGAAGGAGGAGGAGAGAGGATACACACACAAAGATCTCACTTTTATGGATTTTTAGTGACAAAGTGAAGTAGAATTGACACACTGCATTTAACAGATGTGACTCTTTCCTAATAAAGTTTCCAGTAGATCCTTAAGTACTTCAGCAAGTGTTTAACATGTGAATAAACAAAGGTGATGCAATTACCTGAAAGAATCTGTTTCCATATTTCAGTATTTCTATTACAGCAGTATCTGACAGTCCAGATAAATCCTGGCCCTAATGTGCTAGGTGTGTTTAAGGACATGGTCCCTACCAAAGCAGCTCAAGACCTACACAGACAAAATGGACAAACGAAGTATTATTACATTCACAAGTATGGAAATTTAATGCAGATAGAGTAACTACCATGCCAAAGATCACACAGATCCTGCATAGCAAAATTAGGTATTAATAATACCTAGTAAGCCACAGTTTAGTGCAAAAACTAATTTTCGTCTGTCACAGGGCAGCCTGGACTTTCAACCTTGTTGTGCCCACCCACACTTGTGACTAGTTGCTTGTGTTTCTTTTGCTGGCTACAGCATGACGGCTTTGTAGGATGGTAAACTATCATACCATGGTAGCATAGAGAGGATTTCTGCTAAAAGGAGAGACCGTTTCATCAGCTCCAAAGAGCCTTACAGAAGTTTCTCCTGTAGAATAAATAGGAAGCTCTTTATTGGGTGGTTTAGAAGTTATTAAACAATGACATGATGGGAAAATACGTTGGAAATAACAAAAAGAAGTCTCCAAAAAGAGGCCGAGTGTCTAGAGTTGGACCACTCCCGCTCTCCTGTCCAAAAGGACTTGGAAGGAAGGAGCCAAGAACTGCTGTCTCAAGAAAAAAAATTTGAATGGACTTGCAAGAGCTTTTCTGGGGCAGTCTGGAAACCCTTACAAACATGAGGATGATTCATAAAGGAGTGTTTGAGCGAGTTTTTTGTTTTGTTTAAATTGTTCCACTAAACAGACTGCTTCTGTTAGATAGTTTGTCTCAGGAAATTGTGGAATAGTAAATTAGCTCTAGCTAATCATTTGAAAAAACTAAAACTGAGGTGGAGCACTCATTCTGTTCAGCCTCCTGAGATCGGGCAGTGACAGGTGTCTCTGGCCACTGATGGGGGAACAGGGAAGGCTCTCCAGGGTGTGCTTGATATGGCCCTGAGGAGCAGGACTCCTCCTCACTTGGAAGCAGCAGCAGGTAGGCATTTATTTACAGCAATACATAACATCGGTCCAGCCTTTCAGAGCAGCTATTACCTAATGGAAATACTAAAATTGAGGTCAGTGTAGAGAAAGAGACATGGTTATAAACTTCAGATATCATCCAAGTTTACCTAAATTAAAAACATGCTATTCAGATGGTCTCGGAGTTATTCTGACTTTTAGCTAGCTTAATTTAAGCCTGGCTTTCCCAAAGAAAAAGAGATAGGCTCATAACATGGAGTTAAATTACAATGGAGACCTGTCCTAGTCTTAGTTGTAGTTTTCATTTCTCAAATCAAAGCCCACAGAAAAGTTTTAGTAGCTGACAACAGTTGCTGGGCTGCTCTATGCAACACATGGCCACCTATGGCCGTAAGAATGCTCAAACACAGTATTTGTGCTCTCCTTTGAGGAAGCACAGGCTACTACTGCCATGCAAAGTTAGGTGAGGGGAATAATACTAGGACAGACACAGTTGGCTCCCAGAGTAGCATAAAACCGGAAAACGATACTGAAGATCCAGAACCACAACGCTTGTCTGAAAGTCCAAGTGTCTGCATACCTACAGGGACTGGAATTTTTAAAATGAAAGGAATTATCTCATATTTATGCCAATGTAACCATGGGAAGAATACAGCCCTAAGTCTCTCAAAATATTTTAAATCTACTACTAAAAATTGAATTAAATCATCAAGTTGGAGTCTGGCACTATATGATTCCCATTGCAGCAGAGAAATCCAGAAACACATACAAACATTAAGTGTCTAGGGCTTAATGTCAGTCTCGATTTTCTATTAAAATTAAGACAATAATTTCAGCCCCAAATTATTAGTTATCAAGAAAACTTAAAGCTGAGCCCATCTTATTGCCCAGTTAGTCAAATATTTCTTAACTTGAACTTGCAGTTAGTCACTGGGCACCTCTTTTACTTTCATTTTGGGATGTTCATTGGGGGATATTTAACAGAGACGCCTATCTGAGAATGGAATCAATCAGGAATGCAGTTCCTACAGAAAGTATTTCAACAGACCATGGGGGGTAGGAGGAAGTGAGCAGGGGAGAGAGAAAGACTGAGAGAGAAAAGGAAGAAAAGAAAACCCTGCTGCAAGAATAGTCCAGCAAAACACAACTGTAGAGTGTCTGGGCTGCTTCCCAGTACTCTAGAGGGAATTCTGCTATTTGCTGAGTTTAGTGAATGTAATCTAGCGCCGAAGGAAAACCAGCAAAAAAAAAAAGCACTGCTGCTTTCACCATTTTCTCAGTTCTGCTTAGTATGAGACAGCACACAAAGGACAGAAAAATTATATTACTGTGAAAGCAGACAGAAACTTGCAAAACAGATGTGCTTAGCACAAATAAGAGGAACTGATCATACATCCAAAAACCCTATAAAGCTAGGAGAAAAAAAGAGCAGGCAAGGATAAGTCAAAAAAAAAAAAAGAAAAAAGAAAGAGAGAGAGAGAGAGAGAAAGACTCAAAAAATAGTTTCAAAAAAACATCTGTAGCAGTAAGGCTCATTTAGTTATAATACTCTCCACCACACATCATGCACGCTACCAGCTGAGTTACCTTCCTCCAAGAATCTCAGTATGCAACTTTGGCTCTGAGTCTATAAATCATTCAGAAAAATATATGAACAGTTAACAGGAAACACAAAATTAAGTAATTTAAAAGAATCTACCTCCAAAGATGACAGATAATCCACAAATTATTTACACTGGGAAACAAAAGAAACTGGAGAAGTCTTAAACCTTCACAGCATTTAAATACTTACTTCTTGTGGCCAAAATTACATCAGATTAATATCCAGGGAAATTTTTAGAAGCTTGCAGTAAGGAGCTCAGCCAGCTGAGAACATGATGTAGCCCTTCCTCTGGACTGTCCAGCCACAGGCATTTACTCATTCAACACAAGCACAGAGCATGATACTGCAGCGCAGCCTTTTACATACAGATGCCAAGGAGGGAAGCCCTTCCCCAAAGGTTCAGCCCACTTATTAAAATACTGAGTGGAAACAGCTGCTATAGAAAGGAAGAGGATGTCCAGGCAGTTTTTGATTAAGTTCCTTGGGTGTAAAATAGTTTCTTTCTGGAATCTGAATAGGCAGAAAACCCAATGGTTTTTCTTCTGAATTACATTCTTCCTCTGCATTGCTTTTTTAAAAATGGCTCTAACTCAACTCAGAAATGAGTTAAGTTAACATCCTGGACAGTAAATTCTTCATTTTCAAAATCATTACATTTTATTAGGGAAAACAGAACCCTAAAAGATCTTCCCTCCTCTCCCTGCAGGAAATACTATGAGTATGCATGTGCTTTACAAGACTTAAACCTACATGTAATGTGATACTGCCCACCAAAAAGCCCTGACCACCCCCCCCAAATATTTCATTAATAGCAACACTTAGAATTGATATCATACTTCTTCTAGATTAGCGCCTCAAAGATAAATCTAGAAAAGGAATAGACGAGAGTGGTAAGAACGACGAAAGCTCCAGAACTGTTTCTTTACAAGGAGATAGTGAATAGAAAAGCCAAGGAAGGACTCCTTGGTCTCACTAAGCACTGACAGAGAGGAAATGAGAGTGCGTTGTTAAATCTTGAAGGGCATCAAAACCCCTAACCTGGGAATGATGGTTCATTGCTTCTGATAACACAAGAACTAAGGGGCACTGAAAGAAATCATCAGGCAGGAGTTTTAAAACAAACAAAAGGAAGTACTTTTTCACATAATTGCACTGCAGAACTCACTGCTACAGTACATTTTGGAGGTCAAGTGTGTATGCAAGTTCAAAAAACACAATTCAAAAAATGAAAAGAGATCCCTTGCAGAATCTCAACAGAAAACATGTAGCTAAGACTCTTAGCTTGGGAAGTAGTGAACCACGAGTTACTGGAAGGTAGGAATATCTCAGGGGAAGCAACAATTTGCATTTGTCCTTTGCATTAGCCCTTTCTCAAAACCTCTGACACTGGACACCAATAGAGACAAGAAACAGGATTAGGAGGATCTTTGAGCCACGCTTGTGGCCAAGAAGTGACTTTGGACTTTCTCAAGGGCAGCACCTGAGTTGGCCTGTTCTTCAAATCCCTGCACATTGTGACTGCTCACCGAGATACAGTCCTGTTCACTCCAGTACAACCTACTTTCACAAGCAAAGTTACTCACCAACAAGAGTTTTTCCATAATAAAATTTCAGGAGCTCTCTCACACTGTTCCCACTTTGCCTACAATTACAAAAGCTAATACATTCTGGTAGTGAAATCTGATTGTTAAAAAGCTATTTTAAATATTTGCTTTTTATGTATTGTCAAATAGTACTTTTCAGCATAAGGCAAGCAGACAATCACTGGGTAATGACTGTTCTCCTAGCAGCAATTAACTGTACAGTCAAGATTTTTTTTTTCTTAATAAGAGCCATATTTTAAGAAATACTCTTAGAATAGCCAAGCATTCACGGTGTGGCAAACACCGTAAGGACCAATAGCCCTGCTGGTTCAACAGTTGGTGTTAATTAATATTCAGAAACAAGATACTTTATGCAAAATAAGCTAAGTAACTTAACATCCTTTTCAGACTGAGTCTGAGAAAAGCAGACATAAACTCCCTTCCCTCTTCACTCCTAATTTCAAACTGAGTCTGCTTTTGTGTGTTTAATGTTTCCTGCAGACCCATGAAAGCATGCAAAATATTTTAGTTCTGGGTCTCTATACAGCTGTAATAGGAAGTAGATGTCTCCTTTGAAGAGCTGGGTCAGTACAGAAACAAGAGCTTCTATCTGAATGACAGCAGTGTCTTCAGTGTTTTTTTAAAGGAAAGGAAAGGACAGATAAATATTTACTGCCCTCTCTACACATTTTAGAGTACAGATGCTGCCTATTTTTGGTTACCTTTCTTTCAAGCAATCCAAGCTAAAGCCTGGTGCTCTTTGAATCACAAAATCGCTAAGGTTGGAAGGGACCTCTGGAGATGATCTAGTCCAACCCTCAAACAAGTGGCCCATGGGGGGATTGAAGCCACAACCTTGGCATTATTAGCACCATGTCTTCTCTTTGACATATTTTTTTTCATATTAAAAAGAAAGTCCTGATACCATATTTGCTACACAGTTCCTTTAAGTTGCAAAAGAGCCTCACAAAGAGAATCCTGCTTTATAAATCCTGGGCTGGTAGAGACCTTATGCTATCTGTGCAAGAGGTGCTGTCACCAGAAGTAATCAAATCACAGGTTTAGCTAAAAAAGTGGGTGCTTCCCATGAAAGACTTCAAACCAATATTGAAAAAGCCCTTTGGAAAATTTTGGGTATTCAACTGCTATCATATGAGAAAAGATGAAGACATAGATGTAAACAGGATCTGTTTGCTACTCCTCTCCCCTCCCTCACATCACACATCCTAGAGAGGATGCTTAGCAAGTGGAGGGGGCAATGCCGCAAGAGGAGACGTTCTTTTTTCTTCTGCACAGGCCCTAGCTGATAATCTTGATCTTTGATCCACTCACGGAGCAAACTCCTTCACCACTGTTTACTGACAGATCCATCCTTTTTCTCTTTCACTTTTCCAGTACCTACTGCCAGAGAACCAGCAGAATCAAAAATCATTTGGGGACAATTATCCTTTCCTAGATGCAGTCTCATCTTCCCTTCTTCTAATTCAAGACTAAGCCTGATCCTCCCCTCCCCCCACCCCCCGCTTTCTTCTGTTAATTAAGAGTTGCATGGTAAATCAAGAGGGTTTTAGCTGAAATCTTGTTATCTTCTCTTAGTCGCAGCTACACATTTAAAATTAAAGCTCTTATTGTTCAAAGGTTGGACATTAAGAAAACTACTGATGGAGGAACTCACATATATACAATGCAGTGGAACCTTAGTTATCAAAAAAACTCTCAAGGGGCAATCAGATATTTTGCTGAGTAGATGAAGAGGTCAATACACTAATGGGACATATTCTGGGCATTTTCTTTGCCCATGGGTATCCCTCCTTATGCAGCAGGTCTGTCAAAATCTCCTAAAATAAACAGACTGACACAATTCAATAACTAAATAGGAAGTTCCTTGGGTGTTACGGAGAGAGATGGTGACTCAGTAAGCGATGCTTTTCTCTGAATAAGTGCCCTAGCACAAAGCCTTCACACACAAAGTATGGTACAGGATGACATCAGGAGTGTCACTATAAGGTCCATATGTCCAGCCAGGCATCCCTTAGCATGCCCATGTGATAACTGAAGTAACAGTTGCAATAGCTGAAACAGCTTTAATGTAGTTTACTGCACCAGTTGCAACCCAACAGGATTTTCTGTGCAGCTCTTCAGAGTTTTCATCTCATTATAAAAATATATATATATATATATTTCCTCAACAGAGACCAACATGTTGCTCATGCCCCTGTATTTTTCACGATCACAGAAGACAAGGCTCATTTTGACTGAGGTCAACACAAACTAGCATGCTTACACAGACGTCCAACTCGATGTATCAATATCCATCCAGAGCACAAAGATGCTGACAAACCAGAGCCCATTCAAAACATGCACATATTTTATAGAACCAAACTGGGTCTGATCTAACTCCTAAGTCTGGAGGCCTGAGCCAACATTGTCAAGCTTCAGAAACACTGAACAAAATCTCGACAGTCTGAATCTGTCCTTTGAATCGTTGTGCCTCACCCTCCCAACTAACTTCCCCATCCATCCTGAATGAGCTCTGCTTTCGGAGTCGCTTTTTTCAGGGAGGCAAAACTTCCTTTTACTGTGCCTAATGGAAAATTTTGCTGCTTTTCTTTCTCCAGCCCACCTAAGCTGGAAAAAAAATATTAGTCCCAACCAAAAGCCAATACTAATGACTCTGTCCACCTGCAGATAGTTCTTTGCAACTCACTAAGAACCAATCCCACAACTGCAGTTTCTTGTGCTTCATATGGAAACGATGGTGCAATTGTACTAGAATAGTTTGAGCATGGTTACTGTAGAGCCACTGAGGTACTTCTAGCTAAAAAAATTTTTCATGAAAACAGTGACTAGATCCATTCTAGGGCAATCATGGTTTCTAAGTATTGGAAGACTTGCTATAAATTCTAAGGGCAATAAAGACAATTGAATATCCAGGTCGAATTTTATTCCGACTTCTTCTCTTTAATGTATATTTTATGTGATACAGAGCCTGAGTTGTGAAGTATAAATAGTACAACCCTCAGGCACAATAACAGAATTTATTTCTGATCCAAAGTCTGCTATCAGTAACATAAATCCTATTATTGCTTTCAATTGGCTTTAGATCAGTCTCACAAGGAGCAATATGAAAAAGGATATGAATCTACACATCTAGAAAAACAAAGTTTGCCTCATTTAAGCAATTTATTGGAAAATCTTTACCTTCCAGAAGAAGGATCTGGGATATACCACAGCTGATCAGATCACTGATTTACTTAATACAACAGCCTTGCTCGATACCAGAAGCCTCAGGGTCATGCAAAAGAAACCTATCAGAAAGCAGTTTTGGGGAAGCTGCAGCTGGGCATCTCTCCACGAGATAAAAGGAAGATAGAAAACAGCTTCCCCAGGTCAAAAAGTTACTATTTTGTCTTTGCTGGATAAAATTTTAGTTGAATCCATTCGCAAAATATCTCACCATGTCCCATCAACACAAGGTAAAGGTGAAGCTGCGGTAGGGGTAAAGTGTAACATCCTTCAGTAGCAACTAGGACTTGGATCAGTTTATAGCAATTACGAATCCTCCCTGATTACTGAGCGATAGGCTCTCCTCCATGAAGCACCCTGTGCTTCCAGTAAGTCATTCTTTATGCTTACTGTCTACCCTGCATGAATCCAAAGCATGCTGTTCCCTCCCCTGAGCTACGTTTAAGTTAAAGGTCAGCCACAGAACATCTAAATTTTCACTTTCGGTATAGATTAGAGATGGGTCTCAGCCACAAAGTTGCAATTTGGGTTCTGACACTGTCTGTTCCTGGGATTTGGCTGAAGTCTTATCACTAACTCTGCCTCCTCTCCTCCCTTCTTTCTCAATGCAGCTCTGGATGTCCGCTGCATGCAGCACAGCTGCTTCTCTTTCCCTTTTGCTGAAGCTTATTTCTAAAATACCGCCTTGGAACAGATGTTTCCCATACATTTCCCCTTTATTGTCATCCAGCACCCTTTCTTGTTCCAATGCAAGTAACAATTTACCTCCTTGATCTTTCAGACCCAAACCTGAAATAGAACAAACATCCTCTAATCAGGTTATCCAGCTGGGTTCTGGGGCAAGCAAAAAATGGCAGTCCCTGTCCTTTTGCCTGTGATAACATGCTAGGGGGAGAAAAAAAGGTTTAACTCTGGCATAGCTTTCAGTTCCCATTCCTCCTTCAGATCACCAGCTTTTACTCTGGCATTCTTTGTTTTCACTCCAGAGATGAAATTTTATTTCTTGACAATATTCTGCTAAGTAGGATTAACATCTGCTTCATTTGGCATGTTCTCTTCTACCTCATCACCCTGTTTTCTAGCTGCCATTAAATTCTAATTTGGAGATGTAAATCTTAAGTTGAAAATCGAATGGCCCCATCCCCTTTCTCTGTGACATTTGCCTTTCTCCAGCTGCCTTTCCTTGGCACCACTGCTCACTAGACTTTATACAAATCACCTTTCCCCTGCTTCATGTTTCCAAAATTAGTATCCATATCAAGCCAATTCAAGCCAGTTTCACAAGCTAGTGCTGAGCGCACATCAAATCTGAAAAGAAGGCACTCCACTGGAACAACAATACTGCAACTCCAATTTTAGCATATTACAACAACTGCTCACTGTTATGGAGAGCTAGGTTTTGGGGGGAGATGGATGGGTACAGAACTTCTGTCCTCTCCCATGGACTATAAGGTAACGCTGAGCAGGACTACTCGTTTTAGGCCAAGTCCCGAAGGCTCTTGCTACTCTGCAAAAGGAACACATAACTACATCCCACAGGCGGGTCAGCCAGCCCTGCCGCAAGAAACATAGAAGGGGTGAGCAGCAGAGAGTGAAGTTTTAGCAGCTGCCAATATATCAGATCAACAGAAGAACCTAAGCACCTAGAAATATGAAGCCAAGGATTCAAGTCACGCAGATTTTGCCCAAATCAAGGTCAAAGCCCTCTAATGGGGAGAAGCTTACAGGGAGACAATCCACAAAGTACTTGTTGACAGGGACTTCGTTGTTTGAAGTCTTCGCCTCAGACACTAGCAGTAAGCAGCTGTGTTGTTTCTCAGTGTCCTGCAGCCACAAAATTCGTTACTCTGTGGAAGCACTCACAAATGGATATAAACTGGCAGACTCACCCGGGCAGGTTGGACAGTGTGACTAGCCCCCACGCTTCACCAGTAGCCGTGTCAGAGAACAAAAGCTGGTGAAAGGACGTCCCTTTCCTGACAACTTAGTCTTGAATTTGCTATCTCCGTGCGAGTAGCTCTCTAACGTGTGATTTCTCACATTCCACGAGCATTCTGATAAGAATTGCTGAATTCAGCCAAATGTTGAGTAACTCCTCTGATAGCTGTGCCTTAAAAATCACTGCGGTGGTGAAGGAAAGGAAGGAGAAGTG
Organism: Rhea pennata; assembly: GCF_028389875.1. NCBI lineage: Eukaryota > Metazoa > Chordata > Aves > Rheiformes > Rheidae > Rhea > Rhea pennata. The sequence continues at coordinate 22,970,795 of NC_084669.1, forward strand.
TAATGGCCTGAGAACTTTAAGTGCAGTGCTGGGCAAAAGAAAAGACTTTGCTTTCTAAATGTCACATGCAGATTTGTTACAGGGACAGGATGAGCCTGTAGACACTAAAAAGCCTTGGGCAAAAACCTGAATTTCATTCTCAGCCTTATACAGAGGCTCTCTCCACAGCTTGAGCTGAGTCCCTTCATCTCCTGTTCTTTCAAAAACAGGAAGAAGTTTACGTTAACGCTACATATATCAAGATTGTATACTAAGAGTGCACACTCTTCACAACGGCAGTTGTGTTTGACCCTGCGCCCAGGCGTCAGACAAAACCTCAAAGCATCACTGTGACACAAACAAAATTGGCAGAAGTCTAGAAAATGTTTTGGAAACACCGTGTAATTATGTATATGGTAACTGGCAGCACTGCCATGCAATTACCTGTAGAGAGTACTAAGAACCTGAACTAGCTGGTTTTAATAGGCTACAGTTTCCCAGCAATGGAGGCAAAATTGAACACACATGCAAGGGCCAAATCTGGCCATGCCAAAACCACTCCTGCCACAGAAAGGAGAGGCAAGGACACAAAGTGGTTCCAAGATAAGCATGAGTGGAAGGAAAGTCCTAGGAAGCCCTGATTTTCCTGCTACTGTCAAGGGACAGCAAGGAGGAAGAGGAGATGGGAGGTACCGCTCCTTTTGCAACCCCAATGATCTTGCTGTTTTACGCATTCTTGCCCTCAGCAGTGGAGTTGGCTTAGTTTTCTAGAGCTCATTTAGAGACTAAGAGGAGCCCTGTCTCTCTCTCCCTCTCTCTTTTTTTTAAGCCATAGGCAATCTAGTGCCCTAGATAACTTTACTTAGAGTCAGCCCCAGATAATATCATTATTTCTCTTTTCCCATACAGTCAACTGGGCTTAGGGATTTAATGAGATTCCAGTTGGCTGGAAGCTCATTATGCAGTTCCCACGTAGGACATGGACTCCCGGCAACAGCTAAAACCATCTGTACAACTCTTTGTTTTTTAATTCCTTGATATTACTGTAAAAAAAGGGGGGGGGGCTGAGAAAACCCTAAAGAATTCAATATTAACCTAGAGAGAATGAATTCACTCAGTTTTTTAAACCTCTTGTTCAGAAGAAAGAGAATGCGCACAGCACTCAGAAGATAAAAGTGTGTCAGAGGAACCACGATTGTATTTTGACTAGTGCGGACTGGAGGAGTTACATTTATTATTTTCAAGAAAGATTTTCACAGACTTGTTTCCATTTTGCTGTGATGCAGAGAATCGTGGCAGGAAACTGAAGTGTCCCATCCTCAAAATCTGCAGAACCTTGTAAGCAGATGTGGGTGCTGCAGTCATCTCTGCTTGAATGTTCAAAAGGTGGCAAAAAGAGAGAATTCTCCTGTTCATTGATGGCTATTTCACACTCAGACGTCTCTCAGCTAACAACATCTTTTCCATTTTATACTTACCTGCTAAATTTCTTGCTATATTACTTCTTTTCCTATTTCCACTCTGTTTTACAACTTTTGCTAGTTCCTAGACCTGCAAATTCCCTTCTGCAGTCATCATCTTTTCAGAAATTACTTTTCTTTCAATAATCTCTCACTCTTCCTCCTACAAGCAGCTGTGCTGTATATCATCACCCAGGCATGATTTAGGCTGGAGGCTCTACAGTGCAAGGAACAGGCCTTACTTATGTTCATGAAACGGTGTCTAACTTTACACTGCTACATAAATGTTTAATAGGTAATAATGCATTTGCTGGAACAAGCTGTGCAATCCTGCTCCATGGGACTGTCTGGATACAATCCTTGCTGACTGTAAGACATTTCTGGAATTTAAAAGAAAATATAGGTATTTGATGATGCTGCAGTCTCAAAGTTAAAGGAATTAAGTTAAAGTCGTCTAAAAAACGTCCATTAGAGCACTGGAATGGCAATATCTACTCTTACCATTTTTGAATCAGCAGGAAGTTTGGGAGCTCAGCACTAAAGATATAAGGCTATGATTAGCTACAACGTCCTGCACCTCTTATATCTTATCTACCACCAGTTAACATAATTTTAAACAAATATTTCACATCTCTGCTTTCTGTTTAATGTTAGCTGAAACTCTAGAAGAGTCCTGTCCATTTATTATACTGCTCTGGACATGATTTTTCTGTGGTTTTGGTTGCATCAAGTCCTGTGTTAGTATTAATACTGAAAGAAAAACTAGCAGCAGATAACAAGCAAAATTTTTACTTCATGGACTAAATAGGAGTTGGATGATTCATCAACTGGCACCACAGAAGCAGTGAATGCCCAAATAAACAGAGAATGTATGATGTCTTGGCCTCAGGGTCAATAAATAAAATATGGTGAAGCTAATGGAGAAAATCCAGTGTGGGAGCTAGAGACTCAGGGCCTTATATAATCTAGCCTCAGGTTAACGCTGATGGACATCAACAAACCACATCAGAAATTTCCACAATCTGTCCAAACAGAACTCTTTATGGTTTGTTCTGTCCGTTTTCTCTCCATATCAGTTTGTTCTTACAGGTGAAGCTGGTGATGACAAGTCTTATCCCATAATCTTGAAATTTTGTCTGTTGTTGATATGAATTCCAGAGGTATATTAAGAAACAACAGTGCAGTATGCTCCTAGGGGCTCTGAACAAGGAGTGAATTGGGGCCCCTGTCTGCCCATCTACTTCCAACATTGCAGCATGGGATCTGGAGTTCTCTGGTAAGTTCTAAGGCAGTTTGGCTAACAGCAACCTTGATATTTTATCCATGAAAGAGATTTGGCCAAGTGCCGAATTAAGATGACTCTGACAACTGTGAGTGTGCATATTTCTGCATTTTTGCCTCTGTAACAAGGCAAGAGGGTATGCAGTATGCATTAAAAAAGAAAAGGAGCTGTATCCCAGGGGAATACGTGCTATATGGACGTGGCAGTAAAACAGATGAGGTATTTACTCTCTTTCTTCTCTCATTATTAGGAGTACTGTATCACAGTACTGATACAGGAGTATCAGTAGTCACATAGTAGAAGTCAAAGTTTATTTACCTGTGACAAACACACATCAAAGTCTGGATTTGCTGCCAATTCTATGCAATTAGCATCTCAACAACATTTATCCAGTGAAGAGTATTGCAGCTCCAGGGGGGCAAAGGTAAAGCTAATTAGTAGTAAGGAATTAAGAGACCAAGACTTTCAGAGGGATCAAAAACATTTTAGAAAATCTGCCCTCATATGACTGGAAGTTGAACCCTTTCATAAATTTCCCATTCACTTGTGATCGCTCAGCTCTTGAAAAAGCCTGACTCTAGCTCTCTACCTACTATAACTGGTGTCAGAAACACTCTCCCTGGATTTGTAATAATTTTCATGAACTTTGCAGCTCATCAAATACCAGAGCTCACATATGAGAGGATTTTCAAGTGAAAGATGTGTTCCACAAGGCCAAACTACTTACTGGTGTCAAACTAAGCTTGAGGACTACAGTTCCTTTTAAACAGACAAAGTTAAAACCATGTTCTCTTATTCTGCCTGGTCAGGGATCAGCAAAAAACTTGTAAGTGGAAGACTATAAAGCTCTTGGTGAAGTCCTCATTATTTGAGCAGCATTACTTTCAAATCAAAATAATTCTTGCTTCACCAGCTGGACAAAGTGGTTCAATACCTTCAGTGTTTAACCCAAACTAATTAGAAGCAAAGAAGAGGAGACCAAGATCTGTTGGTTTTTGTTTTTACCTCTAAAGATCATGGTTTCAAGTATCTAAACAAAGTTAACTGAACTAATCTGACACAACTAATTTAGAGCCACAGATACGCAATGCCTTGTAGGAACCACAAACCTGCAGCTTAGAATATATTTTTTTTTAAAAAAAGAGTGCTAAAGTCAAAGTTGATTTTGTCAAGGAATCCAGACCAAATGCATTTTTCTGTAGCAACTACAAAATTTACTTTTTTTACAGTCATTTTGCTTTGTGTCTAGTTTCTTTAAAATATAACAAACTGACTCAGATATAATTAAAATAATTTGCATTAATTCTAGTACTGAGCAGATTTATACCTTGTATATTCACAGAGAAGTCACTTCCTCTAAAGGTTTCAAGGGTGAACTGATAAGTCTCAGGAAATAAAAAGTCCTTTAAGACTGCAGTCAAGCTAGTCATTTAGACTCAAAAATAATAAATTCATTTGGAGACAAAGGCCTATTGTGTATCACTCCTTCGAGAAAACCCATGGGAAGCTGAGAATTATTTGGGAAAACTGTGTAAATTCATTCAGAAAAGTTCTCTGTTCTTTCTTCCACTTGGAAATGAGGGAGACTAGGCAGCATGAAAAGCATTGGAGAGTTCACACAAGGCCAGGGAATCTGGCTTTCCAAAGGCAGAACTAGAAGGTGTTTATGACTGTTGAGACACTCCAAGAACTAGCATCTTCCCTGTCCGTGGTTCATTCAGAAACTGGGACACCATCAGATCCAACTTAGGATGGAGGGTAATTAGCAGTGCGGAAGGGAGTACAAACTGTAGTACTCAGGGGTTACATGGTCTTACGGTTCAAGGAACCACTTTGTGCCCTCTACTGGGGGGGGGGGAGGGAAGGGCGGTGGGGCTGGGAGGGGTAATCAGTGCCACTCTTCCTCATCATACATTGTCCATCATCAGACACAGGCACCGCCAAGCCAACACATCCAAAGCTAAACAGAGCTCATCAAAGAAAACAATTTTATTCAGGATTTTGGAGCATCCTATAGAACTATGTAGAAACTGATCACCAGGCTACAGTTCTTTGCATTAGTTCAGAAAAACTGCGGCAATACCATCTTATATTATGGGCTTTTACAGTAACATTTATAGAATAAACACTATTCTTTAAGTATGTTATACATGCCATATGCTAACAATTATCATCACAAAAGCTATTTCAGTTCTTCCAAGTTATACAAAACTAGACAGCAGGGACAGCTTTGAACATCAGTTTCTTATTTACTTTATTATCCTATCTTTAGACCAAGATTTTATACATCCGCTGAAAGTGCTTTCTCCTCCTGAGGCAATTCTCATAGTAAACACTGGTTCAAGTACCAACCTGCTGAGGGGGAAAGATACAACCTTGATTCAGTGCTTAATTAGAAAACAAGATCTCCTTACGGAGAGCTAGGAAGATTTTCAGACTCGGCCAGTAAGTGAAGGAGGCACTGCTTCCAGAAGGTCATGTGTTCACCCAGGAGAGAAAACTGTGTCAGGGCATGACCTTGAGGAATCATACTAAACAACAGATACTGGCCATGATTTTGAAATCAGTGCAGACCTGCTATTAAAGAGGTTTGTTCTTGTCCTGAAGCCAACAAAATGTTTATCCATTATAAGAGAGTCCAGTCTTGAACACTACTTGCAGCACGCAGTACCCACAAAATTGTCATTGCTGTTTGCATTAGCCTGAATTTTCAAGCTTAGTTCTAATTCTGTGCAACTTTCTGGGGAAGAGCTTTCTAATGCATTTAAAATATTGCATTAAAAGTCATCAAGTACTCTTCTTTTGCCAATAGCTTTGCATCTCACTTTTCCCAAGTTTAAAAGTTTCCATACTGCATTTAACATGAACACTGGGGAGAGTAACAGGCCGTAAAGTATGTACCTTTGGCAGAGCTTGCAGAAAGAGAAGCCACAACTCTACAGGTATGCTCTGGCCTCCTGGAAGAGAGAAGAGCAATAAATGTTGTAGAATATAATAATCTAATGCAGCTGTTAGACTAGAAATAATCGTTAGTTTCCTACCAGACCCCAGGGTGACGGTTTCTTCTATTTTAGGCTGAGAGAACATTTTGTAGTTCGTTTTTCTATCTACTTCAACCAGTATTGTTATTTTAAAAGCTAATAGTAACCACTTGTCTGTGAATCAGCTTTTATGAGGCAAGAGCATCTATGTCTATATGCAACCCAATACAACATCATCTCTGTTTATTATTCTGTAAAGAGAAATGGTGCCAAACTTCCTGGAACACCCACTTCAGCTGCCAAAATCCAGAGGACTGAATGTGCGGCTGTTAGCATTTGGAAACAGGAATATGTTTTGATCTAATATATCAGACACAGGCACACTTGGTAGCAAAAAGGAACTCCATAACAGGTTAAAATAGTGCAAAATATGAAAACACCTTACGTAACTAGTATAGGATAACTCCTAGTTCATCATCTTTGAAAGTTTTCAAGAGTTTTGTAAGCATCCTAAAAAGACCATGAAAGTCAGTAAGCAGCAGTTAAAGACAGAAACGACAGCTTGATGTATACAAATGTTTTAACATTACTCTTACTATGCTGCATTTAATACAAAGTTACATGTGAGTCAGGACTAGAACAAAAGGACTCACGAACAGAGAATTCTCTTCTGAGGGATTCATTCTACGCTGCTGCCACCAAAGACCAATAATCAGGCACACCAGCAAGTGGCAGAACTCACCTCCTACTCTCCGAGTCCGACATGGATGATGCAAGTAAGGTGTGTGCTCCAAGTCATCTATTGCTCCTTGCTACAGAGCCTCACCTTGCATCGCTGTATTTAGATCATGATCAGGGAACACGTATGCTCTCTACCAACTCCTAATGCAAGTCTGTCAGGTTGCAATATAGAAGCAGATGCTTTTGAAAACTTCCAAATCCCTCCGTACTTTTTTGTTTGCTTCCCAAACAGTAGTTCAGCATGCATCTCTGGATGCTAAGTGGTGAAAAGATGCCAGCTTCTCCCCTTGGAAAGGCACTAGAATTAAAAGTATTCATTTGCTGTGTATATTATGTCCAAGCCTCCTTTTCTCATCCTAGAAGCTTTACCCAAGTTGGACAGGTGTAGTCCTGGAGCAGGAGAAAGGAGAGTGTCTCTGTCTCTCTAAAACACCTTCCATCACTGGGAAGGCTCCCACCCACATTGGCAGGTAACCCCAATATAAAAAATTATTCCACCATCTTGTGCATTAGAAGACCTCATAGAGAGCTACTCTACACTAGATGCACAGTTGCATCACTCCTTCTCTGTTTTACTGTTTCTTTCTCAGTCATAATATTCAGGTATGTGTTGATGTGCTCTTGTGGGTAATTCAGTCAGTGATTAATTTTTCCCTTCTCACTCAATTGTGTAAGTAAAGTTCCCTTTGCCTTTCCTACTTAATTCTTCCCTCACACTAACCAATCTGCCTCCCCAGTTATTGTCATCTAGGAGTAAGGACTAAGGCTCCAGGCATGCCTCATCCCTTTTGTCCCCATCTCCTCAGGTTCTGAGGCTCATTTTCACTGTTATTCTCTATATAAAGTACACCACGTTGGGTGGTACAACACACAACCATGCCCTAATGCTGTTGAGTACTCCAGTAAGATACCATGTGGGTATCATTGACACCCTGAAGCTTCTTTCACCACAGACACATTTTTGTTTGGCTGTCTTGCTGAGGAAAAGAGATCATGATATTTAACTCTTCATTCCCTAGTTACTGCCAGTAAAAAGGAAAAAGTAACACTGTTCCACTTCATCTGGGTGCTTTGAAATGTTGAGATCCCTACAGAAAAACCTCTGATAAAGAAAAAAGGGATAGTATGCTAGCAAAGGCATAGTTGTATCTTTCCTTTCTGTCCTTTATTTACTCTTGGTCAAACCACACATCCAACATCTATCTTTGGGACACAGAGGCAAGTCAACTGGAAAATACAGTATTTTTTTTCCCCCTGTATTAATTTAACAGAAGGAAATGCTGAAAACTGGTTGCCTATAAAGTGTCAAACTTGAATTGTTTACTTGCACAAAAACTGTTTGACTCACATCACACCCTATCCACAGCCATACTTTAACAATAACTGCCTTACTGAAATATGGAACAGAGAGTCAGATCTCTTTACCAAAAAAAAAAGAAAAAAAATTTGGCTACAATGTAGAGACAAAGGCTGAGAACATGAAGTGATCTAGGTATACCCTGATTCCAAGAACAATATTCAAGGAAAATGATAGACTTTCCATATGTGAGAAGACAGCAAGTATACTGGAATGCCTCAGTATACTGGAACACACATTCTTATGAATAGCAATAATAGTAAAAATTGCCATTAGCTAAGTAACTTTGACATGAACCATTCTTATCTAAAGTTAGTTCAGATGCCAAAGCACTGTTGTTTCCATGGGTTTGCCATAGAGTAGAAATTCTTTGAAAGCCCAATTAAGTTCAATCACTAGCACATGTTTCCTATGGCTATCCCCTACTACATTCCTAACAGAAAGGCAAGCACAACAAAATAAAATTCTGCTTTTAAACTGCTGATTTACAGCCTGAAGAAACAACATCCCGGATGCTGCCCAATCCCTGCAGAATGGCCTGGTGAGGGCAAAGTATGCAGAGATTTCCTTTCTGGTAAGTATAACAGACTAATTTTTGCCTTGGTAGCAGCCATCCAGCTTCCAGACAGCTTGAGAAATATGAGAATACAATAGGAGAATTTTATATATCTTTTATATGAAATATCATACAAAATGTAGACAATGTATGTTCTGACTGGGGCACTAGTCTAGGGCTCATGTAAATTTAAGCGACTGACCTGTGGAAATATTTGGATCTCCAGGTGTGAGCAGCAATTTTTAAAAGTGCGTATCCTAAGTACCAACAATAAAGATGATGGAAGGAGACACTCTGGGCAATCTTGCCTGCATCTCATAAATAGAAGTCCAATTCATAATGCTTCCACTTCATTGCCTCCTCTCAACCCGCCCTTTGCAGTACTTTTTAATTACTTCTCACTACGAGCATTCACTCATGCTCTACTCAAGCTGTCAGTCTGCACTTCTGCCACAGCAGTTAAGCATTTAAGCAGAAACAAGTCAGATCCGACAGAGAGAATCTATTTGACAAATCTGGACAAAGCCTTCTATATGTATGTATGTATGTACTGAATGTACTCAGGAGGAAATTTAGAGAGATGTTTTGTATCCCTGATATGAGCTATACTATGTGACAGAAAGGGTAACAATGTTTCCCTGAGCTTCTTGGATTTTGATGAGGATTGAATATTGTCCTGAACTTACCGCACCAAGGGTAAATTGCTGAATGTCTACCACTATCTAACCACATCATATCTTTAAGCATATCACATGTTTTCTTGCTGCTTTTCCTTTCCTTCCTCAGAGTACATGGCTCTGTGATACAGAGGCAGGATTTGAGCAGTGCCCACCATCACAGGTTGCCACAGGCAATGTGTATCAGCCAGGCAGCTGGGATGCCAATAATGGTGTCAAACTCTTCAAAACGTCATTCTTTGTAGTAGCTGTATGATGGGCCTTTTGACCAGGAGGGATCATTTAACCTTAATATTGTTATTAAGCAAACCACTTCTGCATATTTCAGGCAAAGTGTTAAGACCCCAGCAGCTGACTCCTCCAAAAGGAGCTACTGCCATGTGAAATACATCCAGTGGGCTCCAGAGACCTTGGGCTATCCTGTACTACTTTGACTACTCTAAAGGCATATCAAACTTAGCGTTCTAGATGGCTCCTGCATTTATTGTATTTTCTTCCTTCAAGAAAAGACTACAGTAAGATGCTTGGAATAGGCACTACATCTTTAGGGAGCTGAACCATGTGGCTCAAGCTCTCTGTTAAGCATGCTGATAAACAGGCTCCACATTAAAAAAGTGCCCACATTGTACAGAAGCGCACACTTTTATCAGAAAGTACAGAATACGTATATCCATTCTTCCACCCACAGGAGTCTAACTCAGTGTCACCTCTTGCCTGCAAAAATTAGTCTGGCACATCATAGGATGGCTGCTGTGCCACTTGTAATAAGATGAAGGTTGTCATTTTCCACACACCTCTCCCGTGAAGGAGAAACACGCCCATTTCTGCACTGTACATGCTGCATCACAGGGTCAACATCCATGTCTGCAAAACCAGAGTGCCAGGGAAGGGAGCTGGAGAGGGAACAGAGCACAGTGCCACTGTCCACTCACCGTGGGGCACTTGTCCCTTTTTAACACAAGTGAAAGTACTCCCCATGCAACACACTGAAGGTTTAACTCACAACATGAAATGAATTTGAATTATTTTTCCCGACTTAGTCAGACCAATTTTCTAATGCCTGTCAAGCAAAGAGCCAGGAAAAGCATCGAGAAGCGCTGCAGCAGGAGCAGCGCTGTTGCTAAAAGGTCGTACAACAAACAAGCCTTGGAAAAAATGACTTAACTAATGCAAAGAAGAGAAGATCTCAAAAGGAAGCTGATGACGAAGGGACAGTATTCCTCCCTTCCCCCACAGCTTTATGAGGGCTGCAATCCTAGCAACCAGCGTTTTTCAAAAGCATACGTAGGAGGATGGAGGGAAGAAAGGGTAGCATTGTTTATCATACATAGAAATAGAGGCTGCAGCAGTAGCCAAATGATGAGAATAACTTGCATTCAAGAACGGAAGAGTGAAAGGAAATGGCTAGGTAAGGACAATTGTAGAATTTGTACTGTATGGAAGAGACCCCTTCTATGCGATATGCAATTTATTCCATGGAAAAGACAAGAGTTGGATGAAATAACTCATTCAGAACAGTAACCTTTTAACGCTGTTATTTGTAGTTCTGTTACCAGAAGGGTTGCAGCTCTTATTCATAATTAGCACTTCACTGGCTAAAAAGACAGTGTGTTCATCAACCCCTTTAGCCTTACATCACCTTTCTGAGATGGGTATCAACCAAAACTGGAAGAACTGCCTGGTGTGAATCACAAATACCTCCGAGAGTTCTCAGAGTAGGAATACTCAACCCTTCCTGAAAATAAACTTTCTGGAATAAGCTTCTGGGTCATTTCATATCAATAAGCCCTCTGAAATGCTGGCCATTTCCTTTCTTTTACAGCTAACAAAATGGAGGTAAACAGAGGCACGAGACAGGTTTTTCTTTTTTTTTTTTTTTTTTTTTTTTAAAACAACTTCTTATTTACAAACCTAAAAGAAAGCATTTCTTTTCCCCAGTTGTCAAGCACCTGCAGATCTCACTGGGAAAATTACATCTCACCTGCAAAACACTATAGAACAAATTGAAAATCCATTAAGAGGCACTGAATAAACCCCACAGGATTTCAAACAAATGTCTACAAAAAAAAAAAAAAAAAAAAAGAAAAAAGAAAAACATTAGTCATCTGCATTAAAGCCCACACAAGCTCCTCTATGGATGGCATTAAGAAAAGTGGTCTGCTTGTTGACCTGCTTAAATACGAAATTAATTACCTAGTCTGTAAGCATGAAAATACCTTCCTAACCAAATTGCTTCAAAGCAGGGCAAGAACTACATGCAGAATCCTTATTTTTTGACTCACAGACATTCTTCTCCCAACTATTTCTGTGTGGACTCTTTCTCTATGGCACGGGGCAAGCTGAACCAGCCTGCCACTCACTCACTGGTACACCCCACTGCTTCAAGGATGCCCATGAAAGACAACTAGCAGAAGCAGGTCTGCTATCATTATGCTTAGTTCAGGCAGGCAGGGATCTGGGGCTAAGTGGAAAAAAAAAAAAAAGAAAAGAAAGAAAAAGAAAAAGAAAAAAAGAATTAAAAGAGTCCACACACAGAAAAATTTCAAAAACACTTATTTTCACATGTAGTATCCTAATTATTGCTCCTGAAGGTAATTTCATTAAGCCTCTTGACACAAGCTGTATGTCAACATCATCATTTGGTGCCATCAGAACAACATCTAAATTATCTAGAAACACAAAGAGCAGCAAGGCAAAAATATACTAAAGTGAAAAAGGATGTTCAGGAATTGACAGACAAGCATCCAAAAGAAACACATTTCACCATTTAATTTTTTCATGTTATTTCTAACTGATTTTTTGACACTGGAACTGGCTTTTAATAGATGCAAAGGAGATAAATGTCTCATTACCAAAAATAAATCCGTCTGTTAAGGATGACAGAGGGAGGCAGAAGCACTGCACTGCCTATTATGGTATTGAGCAACAGATTTCACTCCCTCTGCTATATGCCCATTAATTAAAAAATCTGACAAGCTTTTCCAAAGAATTTCTGAGCTTCTTTGGTCCTCTCTTTAATTCCCCCATAATTCTTTGTATATATAAACATGTCAGGCCTGGAAAGAAGCGGGACATTGCCCATAATTTTGTCATTACCACAGAACTCTCTTCCTTTCAAATACAAAGTGGTAAAGAAACAATAACAGTCAAAAGGGGAATAATGCAAGAAATTAATGCAATGAAACAAATGTGCCTGCAGTTCCCTGTCCAGGCACCAGACGAAGCTGCTTAAAACACCAGAGCCACCACACTCGTTCGCCTCTTTGACCACAGGGACCTCTTATGTCCATGCCAGAACTAGATGCATCAGCTCCCAGGAAGCTAGCTCACTTTGCACGACAGCCTCTTTTCCACAGGCAGGAGAGACGCTACTTTAATAGGAAACGGCAGCTCGCTTCGGCGCTGGCAGCGTGTTGCACACGGGCATAACGCAGCGAGGCTCTGGTCTCCTCGCGACGCGTCGCCCTTGCGGGAGTCCCTCCCCGCAGCTCTCACGCGCACTCGCTCCCTCAGAGATGCCCGTACTCATAGATTTTGTCTTTTTTTCTTCTTCTCCGATGAGAGAAGAATCACCGCCGAGCGGAACTGCCCCATCTGTGCAATCAGGACCGTTTCTGTTCAGACTGCTGTCACGCTTTACAGGAGACACCCTTGGAAAATATCTGTTGGAAACTGCTGCATATGCAGCAGTTACTTACTTACCTTACTGGCTCTTTGTGGGCAGACGCACATGCCTCACACGAATGCCAAGATCTCTCTTTATTTGTGATACTATTGTGCAAACGCAAGTAATGAGAACTACAACGAAACACGCTATTTTCCTCATGAAGGATTAACTCCACGTCAGAATGCATCACCTTTGCATACACAGAGAGAGGTTTCAACGATACCACCTCAGAAATATTGTATTAGATGACTTAGCCCTTCCAGTTCAGTGTCGTGGGCTTGACAGCTCCTGCTCCACCACAGCTGGTATCCGAGCTGCTCTGCAAAGATCTGAGCTCTAACACCTTGAGCAGGGAGGGCTTCCCGGCGCGCGGAGGCAGACAGCTCAACTGCGAGACAACCAGCAAGAGATGAATAAGCATTCTGAATATAGCAGGCTGTGAGAGTGGAAAAACCCCTCTTCACCGAAACTCTTTCCTTCATGCTCCTTCTTTATCTCCGCAGAGACTGGCAGTGACATTTCAAGTGAGCAGAAGAAAATGACCCGTTTGCTCCAAGCCCGTTTACAGCAGCGGGTAGAGATGGTACTTCAGCACAGTTAACCTAAAGCAGAGCCACTGTCCCTGCCCCCCGGCACACCTATGGCTTTGTCCAGATAGATTTGTTCTGCTTATTACTATAAGAGCTAGGAGAGATTATGAAAAAAAAAAGTACACAGAGTGCATGTTTACATGTAGAGTGGGTTTCCCACACAATCAGTCAGTTCCTAGGCAAATTATGGGTCACTTGAGGGAAGAATTACTAGTTTTACAGAATTGAATTCCTTGAATTAGATTAATACACAAACAAACAAAATCCTCTCTGAAAGGTCACAGAGGAAATGAAAAAGCGTGAGGAGAGCATTTGTTGATCCTACCAGGTTCTATCACAAACATATTTCAGTACTTGAAAAACATATACAATAAGCAGAGCAATTCAGGGACACACATAGGATTCAAACACACAACCATCATTTTTTGGATGGGTATTTTGCACCCTAAAACAGCAACAAACTCTGATTGAAAACCTGGGGCAAGTTCTTAAGCATTTTCCTGCTACTTGAGCTACTCTGCAGAGTGACTGCAGGGAAATAACCTCCCAGGATCCCATCTTACTATTCCTCAGAGATTTCAAATCATGTACGTGCAGTATCACCAGAAGAATGACATTTTCATTTCAAGAAACTGCTCTCACAACGAAGACAGATTCTGTTTGGTTCAGGCACTGCTACACAACAGACTGCAATTAAAACTTGGTGAAAATTTGCTAATGATGCAGGATTCCAGTGCATTTTAGCTCCCATTTCCAAAACTCAGGAAGTCCAAAAAGATTATATTATATAAAATTCTGCTACTACCAATTAAGGAAAAGAAGAGAAAGAAAAAAGAAAAAAGCTACTAAAAAAGAAAAAACTACTATAAAAGGGGGATCCTATATGTGTTCATGACACTGCAAAAACCCTGATTCTGATTAGGCCTCAGGGAATTACTGTAGTAATAAGTATCAATAGCAAATCACAACATTTATTATTATTATCACCACCTTTCTGACTAAAGGAGCTTTCTCTAACTCACAGTACAGAAAAATACCTATTATATGTTTCAGCATTAATTCACCACATGAGATTTCTCTCCCAGGTCTACCACCTGGAAAAGAGAAGCAGCCTAGGTCATAGTAGCTATGAAAACGAGCACTTCCAGACTTCTAACAGCATTAAAATAACAACCAAGTAAGCTGTAGTTTTAAAAGTTAAGCAGCAAAACTTAACTGCAAGAAAGGAAAGTCTACTTTCCCTGCTTGGAAATGGTCCTGATTTTTTCAGTGGGAACATCCAGCAATACTTGTTAATTTCCAAATTCTGTTCTTCCAGCATTACACCATTCTTCTTCCAGTGGCACTGAGAAAGGCAATAGTGTAGTTGAACTGTAACACTTCAAAAGCAGAAGGGGAATGAAGAGAATTCACTTAAAGAGAGAGAGAGACAGACAGACAGACAGACAATGGCTACAGAAAATACGCAACAAAAGTAACAAAGTTTCTGAAAAGAAACTTTCTGCATCAGACATCACAAGAACATCTTAGTGAGTCAGTAATTCACACAGACAATAACTGATGAAAAAGGTGTAAGTAAAAATATCATCTGCCTGGAGCTTCTTCAGGGATGCCCAGGCCACCCCACTGCAAAGCATTACTATTGTCTAGTTTTCTGTAATCTTGTTAGGAGAGTCCTTCGTTCTGCCTGCCCATTTTTTTGCTGCGTTCTTCCTGACTGTTTCCCAAGTCTATTTCCTTGATTTTGAGTTAGCTAGAAATAAGATTTTCAAATTACATGCTGGAAGGAATCCCCCCACGCTCACAGTAAGACACAAGGCAGTAAGAAGCGGGTGTTCAGAGGGGGTAGTCCCTCTTACCCACCGGGGAAAAAGCATTCCACATCCTTCTTCACGCCCATCACTGCAGCACTGTCATCTAGGAGAGTCAAGGCCTCTTTCTTCAAACACGCTGGCCAAGGGGACACGGTGCTGACCGTTCCGATGGAAAGCAGGGGAACCTAGGAGCGACCATCACCTTTGAAAGGTGACACACATTATTTTGGCACTTAGATCAAACTAGACTCAAAAAAAAATCATTTAATGTTAGAAAACACAATGACTGAATAAAGGATGATACATATTTTCAGATGTAATTGTAATGAAATGCAGAAGAAAAGGTCAATACTCCTATGGACAGCATAAAAACCTCCTAATATCAGAGCCTTCTCTCCTACTACCGTTCTGTTCAGTATGTTTTAAGTGGGCAGTATTCTGCAGCCTTTCACACTTGACCTCTTAATTAAAGAATGGTAAAATTAGTATCTCAGACACGATATACCCTTTACCCACCTACATCAGTAATTAAACTAATTCTCTCGGGAGCAAGAACATTTGCTATGTGTAATGTAACTTGAGCTGGGATATTCCAAAGAAGGAGAAAGAGCTGATGTAATAAATGCAGTCATTTATATTTTAAGGGAACTGTTTTAATTGAAAGAAGAACACCTGTGAAAGCTTGAGACAGCCCCCAGAGGAATGAAATCTTTTGTCTCACCTGTGGACAGTACATTTGATGTAGCCTCCCCATCCCCAACTGGAGTATCAAATAGCTGAATAACAAAGCAGATAGACCATGGATTCTCTGACTCTCAGATGCTAGCACTAAAATCCACTTTCAGAATTGATAGAACTGTACCTTATAGTAATTTCACATTAGTTCTAAATGAAGAGCAGGATAGGTCAAAGTAGGTCTAGGGTTTGTTTTTTTTTTTTGTTTTGTTTTGTTTTGTTTGTTTGTTTGTTTGCGTTTTTTGTTTGTTTGTTTGTTTGTTTGTTTGGTTTTAAGTTTGTGGAAATCCTAGGAAACTTTGACTCAAAGCTGAGACACATCTAGACTCTATCACAATGTAAACAATTGAATAATAATATAGAAGGATTATATGTAGAGATAACTAAGAAACAGTTTATCATGTGCAAAACAGCAGTCACTGGAACGAAATGGTAGCTACAAACTATTTACTCTTTCTACTCCAGCAGCTCTAACCACACCTTCCCTCACCAAACAGAGTTGAGTTGAATTTCACAAACCATCTATACCTAAAGCCTAAGCACCAGGAGCAACACAATGTAAAAATAACTTCAGCTTTCAGCAAGGGTTACACATCCCTAGGTACAATGGCAAACAACACTGTGAATGTGCAACTGATCCCTGCTCAAGTTTGCAGACAGGCTGAAACACTCACTTGAAAAGCTCTAAAGGGAACTACCTCCCCTAATTGTGAAACTTCGCAACCCCAAGGAGGTCCAACGCTACCAAATAGGGCAACACAAGCAGAGATGCTACATGGGTCCCACATTCCTAAGTTTAGCACTGAAAGATGGCAGCAGCCACATCCTCAGGGGTAGCAATTCTTGACTTTGGTTCTATCCTATACAAGACCAATCAATACATTTCTGCAGAGTCCCAGTGGGAGCAAAATGAGTATTAATGTGACATCTAGTGAGAATGGTACAATTTAATGAAATGAACAGGTATATATATCCAAAGATGTAACATTATATAGAGGATACTGACAGTAGACCAGAATATAAAACCCATTCATTTAAGAAGACTGATTTGCTCTTGTCTTCTCAGGTGTGAGTTTAAGACTTCATTTGTGCTACAGCTTGAATTTGAAGCATGATAAGTACCATTTTAGTTGTCAAGTCTCTGCCTTGCTCAAAGGGTCCATATCTTCAGCTGAGGCATACCTGTTGAGAAACCAGGCAGAGGTCTGTTCCCTAATGTGGTGACCATATAGGTTTTTCAAAGGAGCTGTCTTTAGCCACTGATAGGCAATCCAGGCCTCACTGAACTTCAGAGATTCTTCCCATATGTCTCCTTCACTCAGAGATTAAACAAACAGACTTCAGATTATAAACAGCTAACAAATCCTATGCTCTCTCTCCTGAAAATACAGCCAAGTCCACACCAGGTAAAATCAAAATTCTCTCCATCCTGCCTTGCTGTACTATTAAGCAATTAAACATAAGATAAACTGAATAAACTGCAGCCTAAACTATCCTCTGTTTAGTTGACCTGGGATCCCTCCCCTTAAAGCTACTCAGTTAAGACTGATTCACAGCCTGGCAGAAAAAAATATATATATATTTCAGAGGCAAAGAGAACAGAAACCATTCACAATTCTCACATTTACAGTGGAATTAGTAGACCACCTGCAAAAGTGAGACGTGACTCATTGTAAGGCATCTCCCAGCAGGGCCTCTACCTGTTTCCCTGGGTGAAGGAAAGAGAACACTTACCGCCCTTTGGACATTGGCGGTGAGGTTTCGTGCAGGTGATAACGTTTTGGCACTGAGCCTGTTCCTGCTGAGTTTTAATAGAAAAGTCAGACTCCAAAATGACTCTCATGAAACTGGTTGTCATATTTCAATCAAACCAGTTCAAAAACCAAACTCTAGTGGCAAAGTTCTGCAAGAACACTTTTACACTTAGCAGTATTTAAAAAGCAAAACAAAACACCACAGCTAGATACTTTAAAGCCATCTTACTTTTTAAAATACTAAGTGGGAAAAGCAGGGGGTCTTTTATACAGGGTCTCCAACAGCATTCTCCCCTACATTAAGGAGAATGCTGCTTCAGCTGCTCAGAAGTCTACACTGCAGCAAATCATTGGTCACAGTCTAGGGCTTACTGAATGAGCGGCCACCCCTCCAGCTCCCAAGGGAAACACATCCACTTCTGCTGCTGTCTCCCTTACTGCATGCAAATCAAGGACCAAGACACGGGCTCAGCAACTTTTAGCCTTCCACATTTGGGAACTTGCATTCAACTCATCAAAATTTTAGGCACAAACCAAGTTATTGTTTTTGTTGTGAATTCTGCAGCAAGTTATCCAAATAGTGAGTCCCAGCCAACACTAAGAAAAAAATACATCATTTCTGATCTACTTCAACTATCTTTCTCTTGGCTTATGCTACTTTATATAACTAATCTTTAAAATGTTTCTGGGGAAATAAAACAATGATCATTTAGCTATCTTAAATATACACTGAACATCTTTACAGCACAGCCAGCTTATTCCAGTTCTGCTATGCAAAGCATCAAATACCGAGCACATGACAGCTAAAATAATCAGAAGCATTCAGATGTGAATAAACAAGGCCAAAGCAGAACATGAACATAGGAAGAGAGGATTTTAAACCTCTCTTATAAACAGATTGTTATCATCCCATGAAAGGCAAAATTTACTGGGCAAGTTCCCATCATAACCAGGGTGCCATCTGGAAAATGACGGGAATGTTTTTAGAAGTAATTAAGAAAACTTTCTATGATCTTAGCAGCATTAATTGGAGTACATATAGGCTTAAAAGATCAGATCCTTAGCCGGTACAATGAGAATATCTGCTGAAGTCAATGGAGTTACACCAGTCTGTATCAGTAATACAAACACTAACACATATTTTTACTTCTCTTCTTCTTGCTTTTATTTGCCAACATCAGAATTTCAAATCCTCGAATATTTGATTTTCTGCTAACTATAGATCGCATTCAAGCTTCTGATCTTCATTGCACTGAATCCACCACCTTCCCTCTGAATAACATTACTCCAGATTTACAACAGTGTAATTGAGAATCTGATGCAGTATCATTAATACCTGAAGCACTGTAACTACTTTAGTTCCTTAAATGACTCCAGGTAAAACAATTCTCCTTACAAAAGTACCACAGAAGTACTGCACAGATCACCAAATTCAAATCTTAAACTTCCAGATTTGACTCTTCAGACTCTTCACCTCACACACTGGAACAGTACCAGTGTCAATGACTGACCCATTTCCTTGTCCATCTCAGTACGAACTCAACTATTTGCTGTTTCAACAAGGTTTATAGGTTATATCTTATGAATAAAAGGACTCTGGATTATCGTAACACTGGGATACTCAGCTCAAAGTTTACATTTGCATGAGCAAGACCTGACAAAAAATCACATCCAAAGGAGATCTGCAAAGGTAAGACAACAACAAAAGCCACAGGAATTTAAGCCAAACATTTTTTCACTACAGAAGAATTTCTGAAAGTTTCAAATCAACTTGTTCCTAAATCTTCTGACACACAACAGTAATCACATACTATGAAATATTTCAGTAAATAAACATGAACTTCAGAGGACTGATTAAAACAATACAGATAAAGGTCCATAATTAGCTAGAAACATGCTTTCTTACAGGAAACTGCTTTAACTTCACTGGGGGTACTACGGTATGAAGAACAAAATTTGTCTCTCTAATGTGTCTGGAGGAGTTAGCTTCTAGCAGATAATTCCAGGTTCATGATTTCTTGTAGAAACATACCCCAAAACATTGAGAGAAGGAGGGTAATGTTCCAAAACTACATTGTCAGAAGTGTCATTTTCTCTAACCAGAGATGCTAATGGATTAGCTTTGAGGTCACTAGAAAACTTCTGTTCCTGGAGAAGAACAAGTAATGAAAGAACAAGAAGAAGAGACAATAAATCATTCACTTGAGAAACTCTCTCAGAAATTCTCTGGGGACTGAAAGGATTTAAGCTGTTCTGAAGATGCGGTAAGAAAGTTGCAACTCTAAATAAATAAATAAATAACATCCCACAGATTTGTCATCACAAAAGGAGACCACAGTTCTTGTTTCTCTGGAGGACAGAAAGAGGCAGAACTTCATTTGTCAAGAAATGGAACACTTCCAGGGAGGTTTTAGCTGAATCTCTTGAGTCTTTCCAGACCACCTCCTTCTGCCTGTGCTGCACATTATCACCATATGATGGGTGACCCCTTGAAAATTTGTTTTGAAGGAAAAACTTCCTGGAATGAACTCCACACAACATTTGAAATGCACATGGAATAAATATAATAAACACACTGTACACAAGGCATGCTATCAGACTTATAAAGATTCCCTGGACATGTCTGCTTAGGACTAAACATAGCTTCCTTAATATCATCCGCCAAAAAAAAAAAAAAAAAAAAAAAAAAAAAAAAAAAAAGTCTGCACAACTTCTTTTCTACCAGATCATGGCTCTCCTATGTTGGCTGCTCTAGCCCTACTACTCTGTGGTCCATGCAGCCCTAGTTTCATGACAACCCTGGCTACCTTCCTGGTTAGCTGTCAGCTAACTAGTTCTTACCCTCATCTTTCCTTACCTTTTCCTGTAAAGGAGTCAAATACCAGGGCTCTCCTAAAGGGCACTGCAACCAGTCTGTTGTCAAATGTCAAGTATAGTATTATAACTTCAGTATGCTTCCCCATAAAAATGTCCTACTGTCATGAGAATATCACAGTAGGGGGAAACATCATGCTTAGGGCCTAAAGATTAGCTATAGACTAAAGATGGTTTTGTCAGTCTCTCTCTCTCTCTCTCTTTTTTTTTCCTTTTTAAAAGACAATAGCACTAAATGAAGTCATGTCCATGGCACTAAATTCAGCTCAACTCTATTGTGGAAAGGACAAATCACATCCCATACAAATTACAGTCTAAAGACATAACAGCTTTGGTGCTGAAAGCGAGCATAAGATCTACGTGGCTTTGTGCTTTTCTCTTGTACTTATCATTTTTAGGATTCCAGATCTTTTGATGACTCAGGCTAAGTAGTGAGCCTTGCAATATCTCAGAGCTTTCATAGCTTCTCAACAAAGCTTGAGGACAACATTGCTGGAGATTGCATTTCTGAAGATCAAATGAAACAGTCGTGTGTACATATGCCCTTCAGGCACTATTGCGACTGACAAGCACAGGACAGCTTTCAGTTGGCTAGCACAGGTGTTGACAGCGGTGTAGCCACAGCCACGGAGAGCTCGGAGAAAGCTGCCAGTCCAGCCTGAGCAGTGACGTGAACATCCAAGCAGCTAGTCTAGTCGGAGTGCCAGGCTGCCTCTACCGCACAGTTACTGGTGCCCAAACTAACTCCACATTAAATGGAGTTTAGTGAGAAATCAGAGTCATGTACAGACTTCACTTCACCTGTCACTGCCTGTTTTCTGCAACTTCTCCATTTGTTCCCCAGATAAAAACCTTTGAGGGTGGGGAACAGTTTTCTACTACACCTCATCCTTGGAATGACTCTTTGGTGACATTACACTAAATACTTTTGATTATACACTAATGTCATGATTAGATCCCAGCTCATTATCACTTCAAGGGAGCAAAACTGTCCACCTTTCTTATCAGAGGCAACAGTTTAGGAACTCTGTGCGGGTTACAGGTTCCTTGGTACACAAAGGGTGCCACAAAACAAAAGTTATGGTTGCAAAACAGTAACATTTTTCATTAAAATCCCAAGGAGCTGATTACATAAATACTGTTATATGCTGAACTTCACAGTTTCTCCCCAGGAAACCTGTTAGGCCCTTTTAATAATGTACAAGCATCATCTTATTCCCATGAAATGGAGGAAATAATGCTCAGCACAGCCCCAGATGCCACCGTGAGGTGTTCCTGCACAAAGATAAGAGGGATCAACTTCTGTGCATATCCAGTGGCAGAATTCAGCCTTCATTACAGTTAACATGTCCAATGATATCAGAGAGGATAAAATATTTCACAAGGACAAGGGCAACGGTGCTCGTACAAGGGCTTGTCATCACTTCCGATTAGGAGCTCACAAACACAAAGCCTGTTTTCACTCTTTAGAGATGCAGGCAAAATAGCAGCAACCTCAACAGTGCAAGTGAAAAGCAAAATAAGAACAAACAAGGAGGAAAAAAAATCCCCAAATTTTAAAAAGCAAAGCTGCCATGTATCCAGCCTCCCACCATGACAGAGAAAGCAAGCACTTCTAGCTTCCTTTACCAGCTTACTACACAGACACAAAAGAAAGGAGAATGTTTTCTCATTTTTTCCCCCAGCTTTGCTTTTCATCTAGTTTACATTTCATAAAGGCATAAGCAGACGCTAAAGGACAGAGAAGCAGAAACAAGCACATTTTCTCCTCCTCAGTCTAATAACTCCTGTCCTGTTTCAATCTCCTTTGGCTACTGGGTATTACTACCCATTCCCTCAGGAAGTTAGGACAGCCCTAATTAGTCTATGATAATGAAAAACACTTTTTAACTGCTATATCCTTGCTACCACATACAGGAGGCCATCGGAAATTTTCACACACTAAAGCATGCAGGGATTTGACCCAGACCAGCTGTGCTTGCATTCCTCTTAACCCTAGTGGCCCACAGTCACCAGCTGGGACCACCAATCCAGGAATGCTGACAGCGAGAGGATACCAGGCAGCAATTAAAACACCAGTAGCTATCATTGCTGAGAGCACTAGTACAGCTGAGAGAAGGGAAATAACTATTGTAGATAAGGCCAGTACCTTCTAAGGATACCTCTTGGTTTTGCCAAGCTATGTTAATACTAAATAAAAGCATTAATATTAAAGAAAAATTGTGATCTTCTAATCTACCCTTTTTAGTTTAAAAAACAAGAAGAAAAGTCTCCCACAATTGCACCCACATGCTTACCCTCTCTGGCATTTTGTGCCTGAACTAAAGCACAGAGTGGCTCCTGCATAATAAGAGAAGATCCCTATTTTTATAGCTGAAGCACACAGGAACAGAGCTTCTAATTCAGTTAAAGTTCAGACCGTCACCCAAAACCATGTCATCACACCCACACAGGCACCTGGAGCTAGCATGCAAGTGTAAAAAGAAGGTTCCATTTTGCAACATGAGCAATTCCATTACAGCCGAAGATACCACCAAATACACCGCCACTACTAGCAGGGAAGCAGTGGAAAGATCGTGCTGGTTTTGTTTCAGGTAGGAAAGCAGGCTGACCCAGTGGTGAAGGCTGAAGAGTTCAGCTTCCTTTAAAGGAAGCTCCTGAATAACTTGGACAAATCATTTAACCTCTGGGAGCCTCTCTCCGCTCATCTAAAATGCAGGGATAGCATTAATTTTCTGTCTTGCAGAGATACAATACCCAGTTCTATAAGGCAACAGTGATCCAAGTCTCTAAATCAACAGAACAACCTAAGTTGTCTTTTCATTGCCAGCATGATGCACACTCCAGAAGAGCACACAGAAAGGCAGTCTGACTCGTGGGGAATATCTCCATCTTGAATATTTTTATCTCTTGAAAAAGTATCAAATCTTTATCCATTCTCTGCAAAAGTGTACAGAGTACTGCCCAGAACAAGCTACAGATCCTGGAAGCCTGGAGCCTCCAGCTCAGAGGTAGCTCGCTCAGCATCTCCCACAGGTAGCGACTCAGGAACAAGGTAACTCAGCAAACGAGCTACCGAGGAACCAGACAGGGACCCAGACAGAAAATGTGCCTGGCAGTTAGCTCAGCTTTAACAAAACGTTGACAGGATCCTATCTCAAAAGCATAGTTCTTTTTCAGGGAGTTCGTGACATGCTAAAAATACTACACTGGAATCTTTCCAGCCCATTCTAGTTACTGGAACCAAACTGTACTGAACTTTCATGTGCATCAACATTAGCTAAGTTCCAGATAGCATTTATAGATTTAACATCATGAGCCCTTTGATGAGCTGGGTATTTCTTGGTTTCATGGACAGTCTAAGAATGTTCATTCTGGTGAGCAAACTTAGCATTTATGTTTTTTTTTTTTTTAAGATGTTAGTGCACATTTTGTTTGGCAGAAGTCTAAAGCTAGAACCTTCCCATGTTTGGCTTTGGAAACTTGTAAATAACACAGGCTGTTTAATACTGTTCAGTATCTCAGATAAAAAGGCTTCAACCAATTCACAGGATTTAAATCACAACCAACCCAGTTACACTACTATTAAAAAAAAAAAAAAAAAAAAAAAAAAAAAAAAAAGCTTCTTCAATGGGACAAAAACATATTCTGTATGAAAAAATGTTTAGCATTTTGCTAAATCAAATTTTAGTGAAAATAAAAAAGCGTACTGTAGTAGTACCAGAAAACTCAACATTAGGCAACACTCGTATGCTTTTCCTGACCACTTAAGACATTATAATTCTTTCATCCTAACAAAATATTTGTTCTCATTATTTATCATTGCAGAGGTTTGGTCATTTGCCAGAAAACACAAAGTCAATGTAATTTGTTGAGTGAATTCAATATGCAAAAAAATACCCTCCTCTGTGCATCTTTTTATAATATTTGTTTCAGTATACACTATTTCATCAAATACCTGGAGCATTATACTTGCTCAGAAAGTTCTCAAAGCCATAAGTGACTGAAATAGTTCTTCCTTCACTACATATATTTCCTGGTATGCCCAAGTCAAACAGATCTACTGCACGACTGAAATTAAATCTTCTTCCTGTAATGACACACTGAAAAATCCCATGCAAAAGTGATGCTAATAGCACAATCACATTTCAACCCATATTTTCATTTTATCTATACTGTGGCCCTGCACACACTGTAAAACATTTGCTCAGAATACACTGCAGAGTGAGCTAAGATAACAAGAGAAGATCAAAAAGTTTCAAGTAAGTTTCTCTTCAAATCCACAATATATCCAACTTCCATTGCTCAGTTAGTACTACCGAAAGAATAAAGCATTTTACTTTAAGAATAAGCGTGTTGATGGTAACACATAGATAGGCTTAGATTCAGGATATAGATGTCAAATTAAATGAGACTAAATTATCTGGAAAATGTTTCTGAGCCAGAACTGGATAGACTGAGTAGCAGTCATCACTACAGTTTAAGAGTGTAGAAAACCATTCAACAATGACGTAAGGAAGAACTAGGTAGTATTGTTTTAGGCCAAGTGAAGATTGCTTTCCATTTCTTCTCAGCTTCGCACTTCATTGTACTATTCTACAGCTAGGCAGAAAAACAAAGATAGTTTCCCTTAGCCACAGATAAAGTGTGTTTGCACTATAACGCCTGGTTGGCCTGTAAGCAATTCAGAGCAGGAACTAAATTTACTTTAGTGTAAAACCTAGGAAGTGGTAGTTCTGGTCCTGACTGGCACTACTGTGATAAAAATAATAAAGTATTAAGATTGCCTCCTGTTCAGTTGAAATTGCATTGCAGCTGGCTACATACTAAAACCTCTCAGGCTACATACTAGAAGTTGTTCACTGCCTGAAAGTCAAAACACAGTTCCAGAGAACCTGGGAGAACAATGCATAAAAGTTGACTAAGTAAAGTACAGTCTGGTTTGTTCAATCTGCACTTACGTCAACAAAGTAGTAACCCATAAGGTCCCAGGACTTTATCATTCACTGAACTATACAGATTTCCTCTAGCTGAGAGGCCATCCCAGTGTCTTTACTAGTACTCATTTAGCTTATTTACACTTAAGTTTTAGAAAGACTCTCTTATTGACATATTCAACCCCACTGTATGGCGGAAGCAACCCTGCAACAGATGGCTAAGATGCAACAGGATAACAAACTGGGGGCAGAAACATACCATTAGCCTGACGCTCCAGCTAGTTCATTAGATAAGTTCCTGACACCCCGCAGAGGGGAAATTCTGACAGTGTTAACTTTGGCTGAGACTTCAGTTAATGTTGAGAATTTGAAATGCATCTAGGTAGTGCTCTCTACAGGATAAGATGACGATGGGACAGTTTGCCTAATTAAACTTGCTTGCCTCTTCAGATCCACAGAACCAGATGCAAGAGACCGACGTCAGAGACGAGAACACTTCTACTGAGGGATCTGAATTTCTCCTTATAACCTTTGGCCATGCCATGCAAATCCATTGATCTAGTAAAAAGACAGATGGACAGAAAGGAGACCAATGATGCAAACAGGTCTTTATTTTTACTTGTTGCAGTAAGTTATACTAGCTTCAGCTGTTCTTCCTAACTATAAGGTGCTGCATCCTTCAAAAGTAGACATGTGGAAACTGGAGATACAACACTCGTCTTTACCACCGTTGTTGACATCCAGGCTACAGTAAAAGGAAGTTTATTGTTTTGCTGTTAGCAGTCAAAGAACAGATAAATTGAACAACCTGGGGGAAAAGGGCTCTCTGAGAACTCCACAAGCTACTGTATCTACTGAGAAAATTGTGCTCTTTTTCTTTGACTCAGTCTCTACAGAGAAATGCTCGAGGGCTTTAAACTCTAAGATAACAAATAAAGTTAAACACCATTTCCTGAGTCTGGATCTTGTTCTTGGCATTACATAAAGAATAATATCCACAGATCTTCATCACAATAGGTTTTTTTGGTTTTTTTTAAAGCTGTTTTTTCCATGATACACAGATTTCCCACAGCACATACTGAGGTATCTGATCAAGGCTTTAGACTCTTATTTTACAGTCCCTGCCTCTTGCTAGTGACCTCATCTCTCTGAGAACAGTACTACGAAAAGCACTGAAAGAAGGAAGATACCACGAAGACTTGTGTGAAAAGCAATTTTGCTCCCAATGTTTTAAATACAAATGGCTTTTCATTCCGATTCACCACCATTTTAGGTCATGTTTAACTATTGCAGGTGGATTATTATAGATTGATTGCTACCGTCGATGAACCATTCGAGCTCTTGATAGGAAAGCACAATACCTATCCAACAATTAAATGTAATATTCATGACAGTCTAAGCATACTATCACATGGACAGATCGCTACATTGTACAGATTGCTACATCTAACAGAGGCACAGGCATTACTCTGTTCTCACGCTGCAGTGTCATTCACCAAAACACCTTGTTTGTCTGCACACTGAATGCCCTGTTTGTTGGGACTTTGGTTTTATTCACGATCCACACCCACAGGTAACTTGATGCCAGTTAAGCAGTGGGCCAGACTGGTTAGACCACAGCACAAACTGTTGTTACAGTGTCCTCTCATTTGGCAAGAGGATGAAGATCAAGCAGCATACAGAAGAGAAAGGCCATCCTGAAGGACAAGTTCATTTGGGGGTTTTAGGCATTAAAGATGTACACCCCCATTTCTGACAGTTTGTTTACTGTTCATACACTTACTTCAAATTCTGACATTGCAGTGAGGATTGAGGTGGAATATTATATCTTAATTTCCAAGCCTTTAATATTTGGTTCTTTTCCTGTTTCCATGAGTCTCTAGACAATAATAAAGGCTGGAATGAGTTATTCATCGTTTGTACTATCACAGTACAAACTTGTAACTCCTTCAGGCTGTACATGTTATATATTTGTACAATGTTTCTATCTAAGAATCAAACACCACAGCCTTTTTCATTATGTCTGATCCTTCTCCTTTTAGCATGCTCAAGAATTTAGCAGCACTTTGCCCCATAGAGGCTAAGAGAAAACCAGGTAAACATGGAGCTTCCATATCAAGCCACTTCAAAGATAACCTCAACCAGAGTAAACTAGCAAACTTTCCAAAAGTGGACTTAATGTAAGTATTCAGAATTCTACTTCCAGCGAGAGGGAAGGTCTTAACGGCTTCTCTTGTACGATATAGTTTCCTTATGTAACAAGGATCTCTGCATTAATGGCAATTAAATATTCATTAACTAACTATACTTGGTATGCAACCCAGTGCAAACCAAAACTGCCTATTGTAGCAAAAAAGGAAGCAGATGCGTTCAAGAAGCTGCAGTGGAATACTTTAAAATGTCTATTAATGGATTTTCACTTACAGCTTACACCAGAGTTTCAACATTTTCAAATGACACAAGTATGCCATTTAGGTTACTAAGAATCATATTTGGAACAGGTTGCCCCCAAAGAGGTTGTGGAGTCTCCTTCTTTGGAGATATTCAAGGCCTGCCTGGATGCAACCCTGTCTAACATGCTCTAGGTGACCCTGCTGAGTGGGGAGGTTAGACTACATGATCTCCAGAGGTCCCTTCCAACCTTACTGCTTCTATGATTCTATGATTTGTCTTGACTTTTCAAAGTTAGTTTTGGAGACAAAATAGCTCTTTAAATTTTGAAGTTTAAATTTTACGGTATGGTAAATTTCTTTCAATATCACCATGATTCTGTACAACAATATTGTGCTGCTATTTTGCTATTCGTTGTCCCTCTCCTTGTCCAAAACCGAACAATCTCTGGGAGTACTGTGCACATAGAAATTGAAGCTGGGAACCCTTGCTTAAAGGCTGGAAAGGTTCCTGCTTCAGGTTGGAAAACTTTGTCCATAAGTTCAGAGGCAGTAGCAAGTACCAAAATATATGTGGTCTAGCTTTCAATTGTGTAAAGTCACCATTTACTACTGAGCGCTATTCTAGTCACTGTTACATGCTATAAAGGTTTCATTTGCTGCACCATCCTAATCCCTTTTAATGGTAATCATAGCCGTGTTCTTCAGTACCCAGTGAATTCTAGGTTTATGTGACAGTGAAATAATTCCCAAGGGCTGCAGAGGAAAGTCATACTTGATATTTAAAATTAGATGAGGAAAATACTTCTAAAATACTGTGTTTTTTTCAAGAAATAGTTTTGCATTCCTCTCCAGAGATTTTTTTTTAAGAAGAAAACGAAAACCATGGCAATGATGTGAAGCTACAATAGGTAAGACCTAGAGAGACCACTCACACAGTGAACTGAACAGAGCTGGTGCAAGTGCCCAACATGTCGCATTGGCTATTCAGTAATCTCAGGTTCAAGACATTCCAGGAAAAAAAACTGATGTGAAAGACAAGTTCCAAGATTTTCCCTGTGGAACTCGCTGCCCACTTTAAATAGTCTTGGAGAATAGGCACACGTGGACTAGGGATGGATCAGTCTCTCTCAAACTTGGCCTTAGTCAGCTTTCAGAGAAAGGCCAGTATTCACACCGCTCACTGTAAGTGCATAACTTCGTTGTTGCGACTACTATGGCATTTAAGCTCAAGACAGCAATGAGCAATTTAGACTGCCTAAAATTAAGGAAAGCCTGAATCTTTATACCACCGCTGGAAAAGAGTAAACATAATGTCTACCTTACACACCTATAGTTGGCATCTGAAAACAGCTGTAATTGATATCCAAGTAGGTAATAAGATTCCCAAAACATATGATGTATATGTATATATAATGTGTATGAATTTCAGATCTGATATGTTGGTGTAACACTAAATTGAAGGGCTGATGATTTGGATCAGTTTATAGCTTAGTTGAATATAACCATAAGCTTGAAAACAAACTTCTCTCTTGTGCAAGAACCTTCTTAGTTAATTGTTAAGAACTTAGTAATGCTCTGAGACACGTGAAATCAATAATGCTCGTAATGACTCCAAATATCTAAGATTAGATTGCTACATGATTGACCTTTTGAAGATATGTTCAGGATTTACAGGCCCCAGTCCTGCAACCTCTGAAGTTTTTGAATTTTTTGTTTCTCTACTAGGAGACAGATCAAGGTAAGTACCAAGTCAAATGAATAAATTTAGAAAGGAAGAAGCATGAAATTGCTTCAGACCATAGCCCAGCTGGTGGTGAAAGTGGCATGGACTACATGTTCCGCCAGCCCCACGGCTACTACAGCCCAATCCTACAATACAGAATCAGTCAAGTCAGTGACTCACAGTGCTCTGGAAAACAAAGATCAGTAACAAAATCCAGAGCTTTCACCTCTTCTTCAGTAATTTAAATCGTACTCATTTCAAAAGCTATCAAAAACCATTGTGTTCTGACTACTGCTTTGTAGCCTTCAGGGAATGCAATAGCACTTTCAGGCTATTTACTAGTCTCCAGTAGGAAGCTATGCAAAGATATTTAGGCACGCTGATATATATGAAGCTACCTAATCAGATTTATAGTGTGAATTAGGTGGCTAACTTGCTTAGGCAATTCTGAAATCCCATTTAGAGTCTAATGGCTCTTAAAGAAATAAATACCTTTGAAAATCTGGCTCCAGGTCACTGAAAGTACAATAACAGATGACAGCAGTTGGTAGCCACATTGCAAAGGCTGCCTGCATAGTTAGAGGTGTAATTTGCCTTTTAACTCCACAGATAAATCCCCTGGAAGAGTAATATTCCTCCTTATTACATATGGAGGAAAATAGGCAGCCATACTGGAATGACTGTTTGCTACTTACAGAAGAGGCAGAAGGTACTGTTCTGCACTTTCAAATGAGGATTCAAATGGCATGGAAAACTATTATTTCTATTTATACATACTATTATAAATATCACTTTCACATTTCCCCTAAACCAAAAGGTCACATCACATCAATCGTTATCAGGGAGTATTCTGAACAAGCACCAAATGGTATCTTAAAACACTGAAAGTGATTTAATTAGTATGGAACAATGCCAAATTAAAAGATGCAGAGGAAGAAATATACCTCCCTGACCACTCACTGGGGATCCACTCTAAGGGAAGCCCTGCCGACAAATACGCAGCTGCCATTCCCAGAGCAGCACAGTGCTACCATATCCTTACATCGGATAATTCTAGAGAATTACTGCAATGTAGTATCAAGGATAAAAATTTAAATACAGACTTTTGATTCCACTGCTGAACCAGTTGATCTTCCCCCCGCCCCCCCAATCACCGAGTTCTACAAATAAGAATTAATGAGTTTTGGAAGGCTGAAATGTGTAAGCTGGAGCCAGCAAGAGCAGTCTTGTAAAACTGGCCTGGTTCTACTAAAGCCAACATTGATTAACACCAACATGAGATGTGATTTAAAAAAAAAAAAAAAAAAAATTTAACAGAGCCTCTGCTAGACACAGAAGGGTTTCATTTCTCAGTAGCTAAACTGAGAACACAGTGACTTCAAGATGTAGTTTTAAATAAAACATTTGAAAAACACAACCCCAGCCTGTGCCTGAAAATTCCTGTCGCTTCCCTGAAACAGCACAGGGCAGAATTGCAGAGCAATGTGGCTCCCTCATTAAATTGGCCAATGCACATAAACACAAATGAAATTATGGCTGACTAAAAAATATTTTCTAGCTGCCCACTAAAATAGCTTTGGGAGACCAGGTCCATACATGGAATAAAATGGCTTTCACTGCAGTCTTAAGCCAAGCTTTCCTTTGGAATGACATTTTAGGTAATATAAACAGTTTGAGGCAAATGCAGAGCAGAACTGCCTAGTTTTATACAATCAATGCAGCAAAAGTGAGATTCATTCTATGTTGAATTAAACTCTTTATATTGTTTCTACTTAAAAAGGAAATAAATTGTTACATTCAATGTATCTCTCACAAAAAACACTTTCATAACCTATTTTAGATTTCACCAAACAGCATCAGGCCTAGTAAAAGCAAAGGCAGAATTTCACTGAAAAGAAGTGCAAAAGCATTGCCCTTTCTACTGTTCAAGCAATTTAACTGGAGACATAAGTCCTCCTACTACTGTTCCAATAAACTTCCTAACAATAGTTACATAAAACTCTCAGAATGCACGACTTAGATGCAGATTAATGCTTTTCAAAATACTTGCTTGTATCCTCTAGCTTAAATCAAAAAGTCTGAGTTTGTATTTAAAAGTAAAACCCTTTCCAGGACTCCATACATGTTCAAAGCACTGCGGAATGCCTGCTTAACCCTCTCAACCTCCCAGAGCACTCACATAACGAGTCTCATTTGATCTGGGAGCAGGGCAGAAAACAAAAGAAATAATGTGATAAGAAACGCATAGCACAACCTCAGACTGCAGATAATACCTGCATCTTTTAGTTACTGTTCATAATTTTTTTTGGAACGTCTGAAAGTAAGTCCAAACAAGAATTGCTAGAACTGTATGGATTTAACGCAGAAATTGAAGGACCAAAACCACCTGAACCGCAGTCCTCAGCGGTCTGCCTACATCTGACGCCTTCCTCTAGGACACAGGTACATTTTGTTGTTTCCTTGCACTGTTCTAGCACAGCTTTGTGTATCTGAAGACACCACAGCACATCACAAACATTTGTCAAAGCATGTTTCAACTCACGTTCCACGTGCGCGGGTGGATTCGCTGGGTAAGCCGTATTCCTCCCCGTTTTGCAGGTGAAATAGCGCAACGTGGTGTAACGCGGTATAGGCGGCGCTGGCAAACGCACGGGAGGCCGGGAGGTCGCTGCGCGGGCCCGTCGCGCCGGTGCCGCCCGCCTGCCGCGGCCCAGGGACGAGGGGATCTGCCCAGCGCGGCGCAGGCAGACTCGCGGAGCGGGGCTCACACCACGTACCGAGTCGGAGCTCCTTTCTCTAATCGTCAGACCACTTCCCTTCTCTACTGCCATGTGTGAAATGCACGTGACGGCACACTGTACGTCACGTGCCACGGTGCACCAGACGTGGCGAGGAGCTCGTGGACGTTTTCTGCCAAAGCCTATTATCTGCGAGCACGGAAACGTTTAATGGGGTCTGTTCATCAACAACCTGCATCTCAGATGCATTAGAATAATGTGTGCAAAACTGAAAAAGCCAGTCTGGAGAAAAAAAGAAAAGAAAGAAAAAGAAAAAAGAAACCAAGGGTGATGAAAGAGAAAAATTAGCAGATTGTTCAAGGCCAAGTCAGGATAGTCATGAGTTTAAGAAAAAGGGAATGCCTAAGTTTAGCCAGCACAATAGCAAGAAATAGCAAGAAACTAGTACTTAAACATTACCTTGGATAAAAACTCCAAATAACAGCTAACACTTACACATACATTTGTGCCAGCAAAGAATCACAGGAGGAAGAAATTTTGACTTCCAGCATGTGGACTAGAGAACACAACTACAGAATTTTAGAAATCAAACTGCATGCAAAACATTTGGAGATAGCAAGTGGAATCACTGTTATGTGACCCACAGCCTGGGTCTGAAATACATTTTCTCATTATTATATGACTTCATTGATTTTTGCACTTCACAAAAGACATTCACAGCAGTACCTGGTGTCTGGGCTGGACCTAAAGCTCATTAAAGCTAAAAGAGTTATGGCAGTGAGCTCTGAATAAAGATTTCTGCGCCATGAGTGAGTCCAG
Source organism: Rhea pennata (assembly GCF_028389875.1). Taxonomy (NCBI): domain Eukaryota; kingdom Metazoa; phylum Chordata; class Aves; order Rheiformes; family Rheidae; genus Rhea; species Rhea pennata. The sequence goes on from NC_084669.1 coordinate 23,003,872, forward strand.
GCTTCAAGCTGCAGAATTTGCCTATCTTAGAAGATGATCACTTTGAAATCTGCACTATGGTTAAGCATTCAGAAATCACGAGAGGGGCCCCTTCCAGTCACAGGGGTTTTGTTTGTTTGTTTGTTTTTTAATATGAGACTTTGCTTTAAGATGACCGCATAAACAATACATTTTGAATTTTTATATTTTACTTTTACTTCTTGGGTTCTCAGTTCTTAGAAATCACATTTTGATGCTTTCCTCTGCAATCAGTAGGGCTGTAAATTTTGCTGACAGGAAGGAAGGAAAGACAAAAGAAAGGCAGAAAACTTTTTTTTAAAAAAAAAAAAAAAAAAGACAAGACATGTTTGTGACATTGGCAATACAATCAGGGAGTCAGCACTTCTATGAGCCCTTGCTCATCTAAGAATTTCTTCTCCTTATCTAGTCATTTTTGCAAAGAAATAATAATCCTGCACTAGAACACCTCAACATTGTCATGAAAATGACTCTTCCTTTTCCAAGGAAATTAAGATGGAGGTAGGAAAGCAGAAAAAGGTCATATTTAAATCAGTTGAAGTATCTAATAAATCCTTTTAAGTACCTGAAACCATCAATATCAAATAGATCAATTTTAATCTGATCATTTGAGCCTGAGCCATCCAGCATCGATTTTAGTTTTAAAATGCCAAATATATGTAATTTTCAAGGATGCTCAGATGAGGGATTCTGGTTCAGACCTTACTAGGAAAAGAGGGCAGCAGGAAGAAATTCTGAGAGTACCCACATTGTTTGAACAGTGTTTGGATACTGTTTTGGGGGACTGGCTCAGAAGACACTTGCATGTGGAAGAACTTTCAGATATACTTTACAGAACCATTCAACAATTTCTCTCTGCCACTCAGCTCTTCATTGCTTATCATCATGCTGCTCAGCAGGGTAAATATAAAGATTAAGGCTGTGAACATAGCATTTTGATGTTTAAATAATTCATTCAATTTGAATTCTAACATGAACTCAGAGTAGACTGGGGGAGATATTAGAGTGAAATGATGTCAAGCTTAAAACTAAGTATACAGTCTTTTGACATTTGAGGCATTTTTGCCTCAGTTGCAGGTGTCAGTGGCTCTGCCACACTGGCAGGTTACATCAGCTGAGGATTTAAATACAATCAAGCATTCCCAGTGAAAGATGGCATATGTGAGTAACATAGCTCCATAATAATACCTTAATTATATATTAAAATTCCAGCAGCACTGCTACTGGAATGGACTTACTGTGTGACTGAGCCTCTCAGAACCATATTCTAGGCAGGCCTTTCATGAGAGCCTCACACAGCCTCACCTGAACTTGTCCTAGAAAATTAATGACAAAGAAGAATGTGAATTTCTGTCCAGGTATAAAGATAGGGCTTTGGTAGCCCTGAGATGGCGCAGAAAGAGAAAAGGACAAAATTTTATTCTTATGTAGAACACTGAGGTTCCTTGAAGCAGGAGCTAAAAATAACCAAAGGCATTTCCCTCAGAGAAAATGGAGAGCCAGAGTACTCTTCAGGAAAATACACACTAATGATCATTCCAGACTCACGATGATGATCGTGGCCTTAAGGCTGAGGAGAAAGAACGAACTAAACCTCACATCTCCTTTCTGCTGTTCCTACACTTCCTGTCAAGAGGGAACTGGAATTCCTGCCTATCTTGAAGTACCTAGAAACACAGTGCAGCATGCATAAGAAAGACTTGCTAGTTATCAGTCTTAATGGCATCCCAGCAACATGATGCATGCTGCAGGACTCGCTTAAAACATTGGTTTTCCTTCAAATATTTTCCTTTCCTCTGAGCTACAGGATTTTTCTATCACTATAGCTCAGCACACTGGTATCATGCATTTCATACAGAGAAGGCATTGCTGTCCTCTTGCACTAGCTTTTCAGGGTGCTGTCATCCAATGAGCCATCAGTGACCCTCCAGAAGCACAGACCTGAAAGATGCCACTACAGTAATCAAATACAATTACATACACTCATATTTTTTCTTTCCTTGTTTAATCTATCAAGCCACTGACCACAACTGCACTGTTTGGTTCTGCAGAAAGCAGCAAAAACTGGGTAAGTTGTCATTAGGAAAAAGTCTAGTCCTCCAAGAACGGAAGACATAACAGGACCCTTTCCAAGTCCTAAAGCAGAGTTTCATTAGCTACACTGGACAAAGAACTCACGTGCTCTAGTAACAACATGAAGGACAGAAATCAAGGATGGATGTATTGCCCATGATAGAGGCAACTTTTCTTGTTCTGTATTAATATTGCTTTTTTATTCTAGCTAATTCACTAGAGCCAGATTTTTCATCTGCCTATTCACATTATCAACACTGTCCATTGGCTTCAGAGGAATTATGATAATTTATACCGAAGCTTGCAATCTCTGGTCTTCTCTACATGTGTTCAGAAACTGATGCCCTAGGACACACCATGTCGCACACAGCAAGTACGTACACACACAGCATTATAAAGATGAAAAACTAGACCAGATACTTCCAGTTCAAACTCAGATGGAAAGGAAATTCACATTCATATATCCCTGGGATAATACTAGCAGCTTATTTTACTACTAGTACATAAGCAACTCTAGTGATACCATTTTGTTCAAATTCAGATCAAAAAATCTATTACTAATCTAGCCTGGAATTTATGGCTCAGTTTAGAAAGAACTAGGTCCAGAAAAAAGTATCATCTCACCCATTCCCTAAAAGAAAGCAGCAACAATCTGGAGAAACACTGAGGCTGAAAAGTCTCAGTTAGGAATCTACTCCTGCATTTTTGCATTCTCCTCCTTGTCTTCCCTCAGACAAAACAGAAATAAAGCACAGTGAGACATGTTCCCCATGGTATTTGTAAACCAAAGAGCCTGTGTAAAGAATGAGCACCTTAGCGCACTAATGCTGTGCAACATCCTCACCTATAGAAGCAACATAAGCGTTACCTGTGTGTTCAGCGATGACATGGTACATGCATCATTTGAAGTTCCCTAGGCAAGACAGCAAGCACATCCTCTTGCTCCTAAGCTGGGAGATAATGAACATTATCTAACAGCTACTCCAAAGGTAGGAGAGGAGTTATGACACACAGTTAAATAGTCCCATTTATCCCACAGAGCAGAATAAGCATAATGTCAAATAACATTTAATGAGAAAGGCTTTCAGGTTTACATGAACTAGCTTAAGGAAAAAAATGATTTTTTAATACTTCTCCGAAGCCTCTCAGTGAATCAAATCAATTCAACTGGTATCTAATTTCAGACATTTTTAAAATATTTCCCAGAGGACATACATTCACAGGATTAGTGAGATGCATAGAGTTAATAAGAGAGAATCAGGAGTCTAGAGTTTGTTTTCTGTCTGGGACTGAAGGACAGGGTGTGACTTCATGACCTGTCTTGCTTCCTGTGATGGGAGAACAGCCCTCCTCTGTACTACCAGGCAGATTCTGCATCGCAGCCCCCCAGCCTGCCTTTCCCACCTCAGCCCTGCGTATCCTACTCGCTCCCCAGGCACACAAACACACCCACACACGCACAGACCCCCATCAACGCCTGCTCTTATAAAGCAAGCCACTGCGACACGATGAGGACCAGATAAAAACAACACATACACACAAACGTAATCATTCCCTAAAGCCAGAATAAAAACTAAACAATAGAGTTTTTTATATTCGACTATTTCCAATGGCACAGAAATTGCAAAGAGATCTGTAAGACCGATGAGGAAAAACAATATTGTAACTCATTTTTACTCACAGCAAACAGTGGCAGCTTAGCTAACTTTATACAGTAAGTCTTGTTCAACTTATTTAGTTAATATTTACTGCTACAAGTAACATCTTGTTTATCAATCTGATATGCCTAACATTGACTTCTTGGGACTTTTCTGCTGCATGCTGTTTTCATTTAAAATATTGCCTCCATTTTGAGTTTCATCATGCTTCTGTAGAGGTCTTCAGTATAGACTTAGAGCTCCTTCAGACATCCATCTGAGCAAGGTGTTAAATTCTAGAAAATAACTTTTCTCCCACATGTTTATTCAGGTGTGTAAGGTTTGGGATTTTTTAAAAAACTTTTAAGCAATCTGAATAAAAATACCACTTTCCCCAACTGTGAACCAGTTTTCACTCTCATGGTATTTCTGAGATAATTCTACCAGATCATCAATTATGCATCCAATCTGGCAGAATTAAAATTTTTAAAAAGGAGAAAACAAGACATGCTTCTCTCATACACAAGAAAACTAGTGGGAATAGAGAGGTCCTTTGGCCCCTTTTTCCTGCAGGACAAGGGAAAAAAAAACGTAGCAGTGATAAGGCTACGTTTTAAATCTTTTGGAAATCACTTGATAATAGTTTACAGAAGTCCCCACAAAGACTGCAAGTCTTGTGTTCATTTCATCCACTTTGCATATGTTGAGTACAGAAATAAAACTTTTCTCTGCTCGAGGATGACAGTCTAGCAGGAAGCTAGCTGCTCTGCTATTAGATCATAAACGGAATTTTTAGATTCAAAATTACATTTTCTTATAAAATATTAAAATGGTAAAGTAATAAATTATCATAAGATTTCCATAACAAATTAAATTTCTTTAGGTTAAAAAATATATTTTAAAATCTAGTGGAGTTTTTCGGATGGAAAAAAACAGTTGCTGTTTGAGAGTCCAGCTGACAGTAGTTTGTGTACAGAATCTCCAATACCTTATACTAACTGATATTTGTTTTCTGCTTCCTTATGCTCCTTCACTTATGTGGATCCAGTTTTCCAAATTTGGGCATCCAAAAGTTAGCCAAAGACTAGTCATGTAGATTCCTTCTATAGTAAATAGACTTGGATGTAACTCATTACTCAGCATTGCCACAGAAGGCTGCAGCAAAGTAAGAAGCAAGCAACATGCCCATCTCATTATTTTGTTGTTCCACATTGTAAAACACGGACTGAACTCTTTTTGAAGCGGGATTATCCTTTTGTTCTGTTTGGCACAGCCCAAAACACAATAGTCTGCTGGCCCACAGTTGGGCTCCCGGGCCTGAGAGCCCAACTTCGCCAGCAGGGAGGCTGCACACATTGTTCTTCTAGCAGCAGCGGGCTTCGTGCACAGACCCTTCTCTTGACATAAGCTTAGATCTATGATACATGCTATAGAAGCAGCTACCACAGCAAAAACAGTTAATTTTGCTACATCTACATTCCTGTTGAATCCTGTGTTAGCCTATCTATATCTAACTGTATCTACATAAATCCTCCAAGCAAACTGATAGACCTAAACATGCTACGAGCCACAGGGTGGACACCTCTCGTGAGAATAGAGCAAATAGAGGAACCTTACATGGGGACCTTGGAACAGGCTCAAGCACATAATTTATAGCCAATGATGTGACTGCTGTGTGCATATTGGCTGAACTTAGCATCACCCTGTCTGCAATTCAGGAAACAGTGGCTCCGTCATAAATATAGGAACCATTTGGGACCTTGGGGATGGTATATGGGACTTTTCAATTGAAGTTATTTATGTGACACAGCAGAGGAGTGTTCTGAGGTACAAGATGGCTTGGGGAAAGTGACAGTCTGTTATTTTGCTTCTTTGCTTTAATGTCCAGGGTATCCAGTGGATTGAATAGATGCCCTTTTACTACACCGTGCATCTGCCTGAGAGTCCCTATTGTGCAATTAGATGATCCAAGACCATAAATAAAGGTCCTCTATCTTTGACCGTTTCAGGATGCTTCCAACATGTGCTCTCTGTTGTATACAATTAAATCATTTTTCTCACTTAGATCCAGATACGGACTCAGGTTTGGCTCCAAACACTCAAGCTGTGCAGTTGGGTTTGGTTCTCAATATCAGATACCAGCACTGTATCTAGCGGGGGTTACAACACAGTACTTCAAGTCAGCAGGTATGCAGTACACATCCAGCACGGTTTACGAAAACATAAGTCCTTTATGGGAAATGAAAGCTTTTATGGGAACATACGGTCCATGATTGCTCAGTGGCTGTAAGCATTTATCTCAACATTTCATACAGGGGAAAGCAACACAAAAATGAAGATAACATAACACTGCTTCCGAAAACCTTTTGATTAGCAGCTCCCTATTCTCAACTCGCACAAAATACTGACCAAAGAAAATGAAGAAAACTCCAGTATTTAGAGTGAAGATCAAGTCAACTCCAGCAATGTCTTGACTCCACAAAGATCAGCATCTCTCATCTATTATGCTTTCCACTCATAGTGACTCAAAACTACTCCTGCAAATCCCAGGCAGTGAAAGTTCCTGAACCCTCTGCAGGAACCAAGATGCCTCTGGGGTAGGGCTCAACAGATGCTTGGAACTGTGTCTCTGTGTCACGTTCAAAATCAAGGGGTTAAGCCAGAGCTGATGCCTTTATACACTGGCAAAGTGTCAGGCAGAAATGGTCAGACTTCTTTTTCACATTTTCACTCATGAGTCCACTAATTACTTGCACTAGACAGTATCACTATCAGTACGCACCTTGCAGGACTGCCCTGCTCTGAGCCATCAACATTGCTTCCTGCCTCATTTATGTTCTCACGTAAATTCAAATATTAGATGCAGAAACAACATCCCCTTCCTGTCCAATCGCCTTGAGCGCTAGCACAAAAAGATAAGGTCCTTACTGTACAACAGAAAGCAACTCTGACCAGTCAGCAAAAATTCTCCAGGCCTGTCCTAAAAGGGAAAAGGGAAACAAAAGAATGTTGTGCAATATACCTGTCACCATACGCTAAATCAGTAACAGAGCTGGAAATAGAAACCTCCCTATCAGAGATAACAAATCAACTGGCACGACAGGTGCTTCACAGAGCCCTGTTCCAAAGCACGCGCAAACTCGAGCACGGCCATAACGTCAGAGAGAGGCAAGGACGGGGGCTGAGGCAGGCACAGTCAGCTTGCTGGTGAATGCTTCCCCCTGCACATGCAGGCACCAGCCTGCAGGACACCAATTCTTATCATGCTATCTGCACTACGTGATGGCAAGAAGAGGTAACAGAACAGTGACTCACCTCTAATAGAGGCTTAATAGTGAAAGGCGATAATCCCAAGGCTCTTTATTCAAGCAAATTTGTCTTCATTTCAGTGGAGTCCTCCCAAATACAAAATGAATTGCATTCTCAAATTTTTGTCTTACTTTACTAAGCCATAAGAAAGAGAATTAATTAATTCCGAATTAATACCAGGCCAGACCAGTCTGGCAAGGTATCAAGTGAAACAGACTTTTCAGAGGATTAAGCTTTATCTGAGAAGAAAACTATCAACCAGAAACTAGCTTAACATCAAGAAGCCACCAAGGATATGGAGGTCTGCCATGTCCAGTAGTTCAAGAAGCCAGAATTTCTTGTCAGTTAGTGCTAATAGGCCAGCAGAAGGCTCCAGTGTGTCCTTGTATTCATATGTTGGGATTCACAAAGGACACTGGTTGCCAGGTGACTGAATTCTTGTTTTAGTTGATGTGCCAAAGAAGCAGTGTGATATTCTTGAAGGTCATGCATCTATATAAAAATTATTGTGGTTGATTTCCTTTTATGGAACAGCTAGATTTCACTTGTAAGAACTTCACTGAATCGGCTTGTGTGTGTAAATAACCTGGTGGAGTCCAACTGCTGAGCGGTGAGCTACTGACAATGATTTTCCTTTAGCTTACATGGTGGGAACCTAACAGAGCACAAGGGTCTTCATTAAGGCTGTTAACGAGCCTGAAGTTCCTACAGACTTCTCCATTTTCATCACAAAGGTGGGGGATCTAGCAGCCTGGAACTGTTAGAGTACTGGAAAATCCTAATAGAGGACTAAAAGCTATGATAGACAGGTACAAAATCATTTATCATAAAATTTTAGTCTTTCATCTTTAATTTTTAGGCTAAGGGGTTTTTTAATTATTTATTAGAAAATAAAATATACTATATACATAGAAGCATCTATGACATCTCTTGGCCAAGGGTTTATACTCCTATTAAGGGAAGGACATATCAAGGATTTCACATGGCTGAAGTGTAAGCCTTTTTAAGTAGGACAGTGTGCAAGCTAAATGATAAATAGTATTAAAAAAAAATACTACTTCTCTTGCCACACATTCTTCTTAAGGCAACAGCAGGACAAAGTTTGGCAAAAAAGATGTCATTTTTAATCCCCCTCCCCCCCCCCCCCCCAAAAAAAAAAAGCAATCACCCAGCTTCAGTGATTCTGAAGAATCACTAAGATCTAAGAATTGCCTTTAAGGAACTTGTACAAACCCTGGACTAAGAGGAAACACTGAACATTCCCTATGGAATGGCCTCCAGAAAGTACCAACTGCTCCTCCTTGCAGCAGACAATCTCCGCAGTGGCAAGGAGAGTCACAGGGGAAACAGCTGGGTGTTTGACAGGACTTTTTGGCACTTGCTGTGAATCATGCGGATTGTGGTCAGGCAGTAAGAGACCACTCCATCTTTTGAGTCTGAAGTGCTGCTAAAAGCAACAAAGAACTAAAATGCTCTTGCAGAATTTCCACATTCTTTCTCACTCTCTTTTAATTCCAGGCCAACTTATTTCAATTTAAAAGCCAAAATGGAGAATTTAACATTCAGTCCTGACAACTCAGCCCAAAATCTTTCTGGATGAATCTAGTCCACTGAAGCCAACGACACTGTTTCCAACAACGCCAGGAAGTTTGGATTAGATCTTGCACTGGCAACAAGAATCCGAGGAAGAATGCTGAGACGCACGAGTCACAAAATACCACCGCTCACACTGCATCTGAGCCCTCCTGACTGCAAAACCAGCAGCAAAACATTTGTTTGGGTCACCACAGTGAGTTCCTGCCTGACACGACGCTTTTCTGTGAGCATAAACATGCAAATTTGAGTGCTCTAATCATTTGCTCTAGTAAAAGGGAAACCAAAAGAGTAAGAACGAACAAACGTGAAGGCTGTGAGACGTTGCTGTCCTCTCTTTAATGATGCTGCAGCGCTACCTCACAGCACGGCAGGCGCTTCTGCAGAGGCAGGCTCCCCACTTTGGACTGTACACATCCTACGGCCCTTCCCTCCAAATGCAAGGGGAGATGCTGAGGTGCTTCTACTCCTGCCAGCAATCTGATTGCAAAACAAGAGACCCAGGTTCTTGTTCATTAGAATTTCATACAAAGAGAAAAAAAACACACAAAAAAAATACACAAATTGAGAAAAAAGATTTACTGGTAGGAGTGCCACGAGCTCTAGCCAGCTGCAGTGAGAAGGAACACCTCTGCCTCATTCATTTCCTACACTGAACAGAATGATTTTATATGGAATATCTGACTGCTAAAGCTGTCTCATTTTCCATCATTCAGAGCTAAGTAACAAGATTCCCTTCTGCTCCTCCATTGCTTCTAGCCCAAGAACCTCCAGCTAATTTATTTGCTTGATGTATCATTCCTCTTAGAGATCTTTTTGCTTATTTTTAGTACGAACAAAGACTGGCATTTTTATAGATGATCATAACCATAGCATCAAGATATATGTATCACATTTCTCCTAATTAGAAATAAAACATGAACAACATAATTTAAGCATAATAATCTCTTGTTCAGTATCATAAGCACAAAGATTAATTGCCAGTTGTTGCCCTCATTCATATCCATTTGTTATATGGACAGGCCCAGTGACCCAAGAATTATATTATAAAACAGTCTTTGGGATTTTCTTTGTTTCATTTTTCTGCGTATAAATAATTTTTAAGAAAACAAGCACGGGCCTATGATTAAAATATTGGCATTGTTTTTAGAGCAGTGCTCCAGAATGTGCCTAGCAAATTGAAGCTATGAATTATATATATTTTAAGAACACTTCTAATACAAACTTATTAATAATAAAGAGAAAGGATAATCAGGCTTAAAGATCTGTTCTATCATGAGTATCAACCTTACAGACAGTAAAATAGTTATTCCTGTTAAGATGTCAATAGTTCCTTTTTTAAGTACTTGCTGGCATTTTTGCTGTAGATAATGTATCTCAGGATTGAATGAGCAGTGTATTATTCCTGAGACTATTATTTCTACAGCGCAAGTCTCACTCTCCAGTCTAGCTGTACTGAAAGGTCTGGATGTGTCATCAAGAGAAAAAACAAAACTAAATACCTAGTCACCTAGTAAAACACAAGTTCTCAAAATACCACACTGCACCAGGAGAAACAGTGATACCTCATCATATTTTTCCTGAAGCTCTAACTCTGGGGCATATATAGGTTTTCACTGCCATCTACCATGCGATGTATTTTTTTTCCCATTTGTGATGATGTCTTTGATGCAACAGGTTTCTGAGATTTCTTCTTGAGATACACATTACACTGCTATAGGCTGCCAAGCAGTAATTCACTGTAACTCTCTTTGCAATGAAAGACTTATCTAGTAACTCTGAATCGATATACGGAACACTTTGTGCAGCATCTCTCTCAGTACACAAGGGAGAGGACTTCTTGTAATTAATACAAATATCTTCTCTAAAGCTTCAGGGGACAGAGGCTGTATCCTCACAGCTCTGTAGAGCAGCCTCTCCATTTACCTCCTTGCAGGAACCTTGCAACGGGCTGCAGGAACTCTGCTGGTATTCTCAGGGAAAATTTCAGATACAGCCAGCCTTGTGAGGAGACCCTACACTGTACAGTCTCTACATAACACCACCTGTCCTTGTAGTGATAATTTCAGGCAAGCCAGATGAAGTGAGAATCTTCTTTTTAGAACGGACTGTGGGGTATTTTCAAAGGATTCTTCACCTGATGCAAGGACAGGCAGGATTTTCAAGCAGCCTGAACTTGCATTGAATTCGGACTCCTTGCAAGGGACGACACAATGTCAGATCCCAGATGCTGGTGGGTTACCTGGAATCCAGAACCTGGGCCATCCTCTAAAGCACAATGCAGAGGCAGAGGAATCACATTAGTCTTCCAGACTTTTTCACCCCTGCCTAGCACCGGCTGGGCTGCCTCCTATCACAACCATACAGGTCTCACCTAGCAGTGGAGTGGAAGACTGCCAGCTGCACTTCAATATCCACCAAGTGTTTGTGAGCTCGGTGCTGCGTGGCTGGTAACTCTCTTAAGACAACTTGGGCTTTGTGACTGGCTTATCCCCAAAACACAAGAATGGCCTTTGATGAGGATGAGAGGTACTTCACGTGCAAATAAATTACACCCAAGCTTTTAGAAAAAAACAACCATTCATAAGAGCAAAACTGTATCCCCTAACTTGCTACAAAATTTAGCCAATAAAAGGGAATTACAGACAACACCATCGCAGAAACGTGTCTTATTTGAAGAACGGCTTGCAAAAATTTTGTCACAGCATTTACAGAGCTCACAGAGTATTAAGAAAGAAAGGAAGAAAGAACAGAAGCAGCAGGGAACAGCAGTTGCCTTTACAAGTAAGAGAGATCTACCACAGTCTAGTACTATCCTTTGTTTAAATGCCACCAATAATAAGTGGAGAATGATCTACAAGCTCACCTAGACAGGACAGTTTTCTGCATGTAAGAGGCAACAGGCAAAAACTGAACCACAGAAGTTCCACCTGAATGTGAAGAGAAATTTCTTCCCTGTGAGAGTGATGGAGCACTGGAACAGGTTGCCCAGAGAGGTTGTGGAGTCTCCTTCTCTGGAGATATTCAAGGCCTGCCTGGACGCAACCCTGCCTAACATGTTCTAGGTGACCCTGCTGAGCAGAGAGGTTGGACTAGATGATCTCCAGAGGTCCCTTCCAACCTTACTGATTCTATGATATCATGATCTACCATAAAGGTTGTATATTTAATCTCTCAGACAAGCTGATCTGGGGTTTTTTGTTTCATTTGGTTTTTTTCCAATAATAACAATAATAATGATGCTGTTGTTATTGGAATCTCGCATCACATCAAATAAGACATTATTCCATCCCAGGGCTCACATAACTTTTCCACAGCTTTTCTAATCTACGGGCTTGAGTTTAGCTAAAGCAAGAGCTAACTCTCCCTTTCATGTCACTTCTGCTATTGACATAGCTGGGCAAAATTCCAGGTATGTAGTCCCTAAATCTGGCCTCTTCCTCTCTTCTGCCCTAGGGTTTCACCACACAACTAACAGGCCCTGCTCAATTTGGAAGAACCAAGCCTATGACTATAAAAGCAGCTGGGCCGTGAGGACCATTGGCCTTCCTGCAAGGGCACCATTGGTGTCTCTTGCAATGGCAATGTTGCAGGCTCTAGAAAATGGGCTCAAACTCGCAAAGCTCAGAATCATAATTAAACAGCAGCTACTTTTGCCCTTTACAGGCAAAGATCAATACAGACATAGAAACAAAGAAAAGTGGACCCATATTCTGTTATCAGTCTCCCTTTCCACACAGTCAGCTTCATCCTAACCATTTTGTTCTAGGAAGAAAAGGTAACCTTTGTGCGAGCAAGTGTTGCAGTATTTATTCAAGATCAGAACAGCCTTCTGGTTTGGTGGGAAGGAATGCAAGTTTCATTGACATAATGTATATAATTAATTCTTTCAAAGATCTGAACAGCTACAAATCAAACCTGTAGGCAAACTACATTTTTATCCATGCTTTTGTGTTTCCTGTTTACTCCTTTTGATAGGGTCAGTGAAAATCCCCAGTTGTTGCAGTATTGAATAATTTTCTCTTGGTTCTCAGGATACAAGGAAGCGGAATTATTCCGGTAGTTACCCCAAGCAAAAATAGTTAAAGCAAACGTTTGCTTTCTAAGATAAGGCCACTTACTTCAAAGCCTGTATTGTTTATGAAGAGGGCAAACATCAACAAACTGTTACAAGATAGGCCACGGATATAAAAGACCATTTCTTGCAGAAACCACTTCACCTCTCCACATCTCATTTCCTTCAGTTGTAAAATGGTGGAAAAATTGTCTGCCCACGCTGGCATCTGTAGATAAGAAACCCCTTAGAAAGCTAAGTAAGTGCTACATTATAATCCTGCTGCTAGGGAGACTGCATACAGGATACAGAACAAACTTGCCTATAAATCGCTCCAGATTGTCTCCTCTCACTGTGAACGGATGGCAAATCCAAACATGCAGGTTTACACTGTACACTTCAGACAGGTGTAAGAGTAAAGGAAGAACAGAGAGAATAAGACACTGGCTGACATACAAGCATTCACATACCCAGATTCAGATATGAAGCCTCTGTTCTGAGAAGCACTTTACAAAACCAGTTCCTCTGCCTGACTATTCTCATGTCATACTATTTGTTTTTCTAAACACATTCCAGTGAACAGTATCTATGATGCAGGGATCCAAAATTATTTAATTGCGTTTTGTGACATCTTTGTGAGACCAAGAGAAGACATATATAAAGGCATTACTTCTTCTAGTATTTATTTTAAAAGCATTTACCTCTGAGTAGTGCCTGTTTTAGCAATGCTCAGCAACAGCACACAACAACAAGGAGAATAAGTGAGGCATAACTATATCTAGTTAGCAGGGATATGACAAAATGGCTGATCATAATTACCCAAACTGCAGTTTGGCACAGATCAGTTCTCATGCAAAAGGAACTGAGTCCCGAGGAACCAGAGCATGCAGGACATTAGGATGACATCTTCTTTGAAAGATATCTCAAGTAGCACATTTGCCTTTCCTGCTATGCTTGCATAAGTAATATCCCAGCTGAGAGTGAACACAGGACATCGTCACTTCCTGAACCCTCTCCTCTAACTTACTGGCCAAAAAAATGCTTAAATTATAGCATGGAAAAGGGTCACAGCATAGATACAATTTCAGCCTTTCTTCCTATGTAGACTAAGTCCAAGGTCAGGTTCACAAGTCCTTATTTAGGTATACAAATTAAGTGCCAGTCACCCACAGGAAAGGAAAGAATTAAAGGGAAGCTTCTGGATACCCAACATCATTGAAACTCCAGTCTTTTGTTAGGATCCTCCTTCAGAAATCTTGAGCCACAAGTAGAAGCCCCACCATATTCTTCTATACAAATAATGGCAATGAATAAAACAACCTACCCATGACTGAGAACTTGAAAGGCTTAAACTAAAAATATTTTTCAAAGAACACTGAACATTATTCTTTGCCAGCATCGGGAAATGAAATTAGCAGCAAACTGTCCAAAGGAAGAAATCTTGCAAAAAACAAAACAAAACAAACAAACAAAAAAAACTTCTCTGTTGAAAACTTCATGTCCACTTTTAAAGGTGCAAGCAGTTTCCCATAATCACATAGGCAGCCTCTTCTATTAATTAAGTTACACAAAGTAATGAAAGCGCTGACTCTGTTTTAACATGTGCACCACAAACAACACATGCTGTACAACCTAATTCCACAAGGCTCATTCACATGTATTGCTCCGCTGAAGTTAATGGGATTACGGATGGGATTGAAGACTTCAGGTTCACACCAACAGAACCTCTCACACATTGTAGAGCAGTCAGCTAAAACATGACGAGAGCTCATCCATCCTAGGACCACTGTAGTCTCAATTCAAAACAAAACAAATGTAAGTCAACAGCACTAATTTGGTATCCCCATCTGTCCTGTTCTATAACAGAAAAAAGAGGCATTTAGTGAGCTAAGGACCAGAAAACTGAAAAAGCCCCAAACAAGCATGTAAGAACACATAGTTAGCCAGTGGAATTCAGTGCTGCAGGACACCTTTAAGATAAATCACTTTCAGCAATAGATTAGCAATTTAGATAGAGTAATACATCAGGATAAATTAATTCTATGACCAGTACCTTTTGTGATCTCTGAACAGAGAACAGCATGTCTGTGCATCAATGCACACACACCCAAGTACCAATATACAGTGCACACTTAAAAATAGGAAGTGTAATTTACATGAAGGGTTAACATTCATGGTTTTTATCCAGATTCAATCTTATCAAAAACAGTAAGCTCAGTCATTCAGCTTTTGCAAAGTGCTTCAGAGTTTCACTGAGCTCTTCTTCCCCCACCCTCCACCCCAAATATCTTCCATCCTCCACAAACAGAGAAAACATAAGAGATCTGTTTATCCCATGATACTCCACTGGAGGAATCCTTACATTTGTATTCTCTGAATCACCTATGTGCTGAGCAAAAAGGAAGCTACAAATAGTATTCACAAGGAGCACACAATAACTCTTATCTTTCTGACTTTTAGGTTAGCCGCCTGGACACGTGAAATTTATTAGGCACTATTTTTTTCTTCTTGCAGACAGGGTGGTATGGTGTGATGTGTGTGTGTGTGTACACACTTATGTTTACAATAAATCTGGTGTGTGTGTGTGTGTGTGTGTGTGTGTGTGCGTGTGTGCACAAGCACATACTTATGTTTGCAATAAACCTAATATGTTCCAAAGGAGGCACAATTGCTGTGTTTTGACTACCTAAATATCACTACTTCTATCTGCCTTTATGGTATTATGTGTCAGTGTTGCCTTTGTAGAGCAGGATTACCTTTAAAAAGAGTATCCTTATTTTAAGATAATAAGCAATCCTACTAATCAGAAAAAGAGAGTGCAAGACAAACAGAAGACATGAGAAACACTAATTTGGTGTGCGTATGTCTGTGTTGCAGAACCAATATAGTCCTGTCCTTAGCCTAGAACTCGGGGGGCACTAACTCTCCTAGTAACCTTGAGAGAGCTGGGTATCGCCTTGCTTTAGCTGTAGCTTCTCAGGAGAGAAGCTGCTTGGGACAGTTACTGTTTCTTTTTATTACATGGTAGCAACAAATACAAGAAGAAATCCATCTTCCAGTGGCCTAGGTCACATAAACTGAAACACTAATGCTGTACCAAATGTTGCACTGGAACAGCAGCACGAACAACATTACTAGGCAAAGTACAGAAGCAGAAACCACAAGGAGTGAAACATTGCCCTTTGGGTGAAAGGCTTAACAGCACATGCTACTCAGCCCAAATCCCACTAACAGCCTTCTGGGCTCCACTCTGATCCTTCTGAATTTGGAGCTACAGTCAGTACCTATAACGTGAAAGTATAGCAGCCACAGCACTGACACAAGTACAGGGCACTTACTGGTTAAAAATCAAACACGGGTAGCAGCAGGAGCACAGGCAGTTTTGCTGAAATGAGATCTGCACAGCAGGGCATGCATGGCTTTTCTTCATTACGCTAATAGCCTAATAAATAAATAAGGAATAGTTGCATCCATGGTAATCTGTTGGTGATTTTTTATCCTTTCTTTTCCAAGACACCTTAGGAAAGAGGTAGCCATACCAGGGCTGCAAGATCTGATACGTAAATTAAAAAAAAATAATAAATTAAGTCCTTTCTACGATAGGATTTAATTAGAACTACTGAGAATTCCCAGGTATCTAAACCATCCACCATTCATCAGGCAGCGAGGATACCTGAAGCTGTTGCTGATTTTTTTTCACTCCTGAATTTTTTATAAACAAATTGCCAAAGGTATTTGCACCTCTGCAGAGAGGCACACAAAATACAAGTCCTCAGAAGCGAGGGCACAACCGAGACTCACGACGAGCCCCTCGCTCCCCGCGAGGGGCGGCCGCCTCTCGCCGTCCCCGCCAGCCCCGCGCGGGCCCGCCGCTGCGCCCGACACGCGTGGGCAGCGGCCGGGCCCCGCCGCCTCGCCGGCTGCGCTAGCCGCGGCGCGCACACGCGCGTGGCCCTCCCGGGACGGAGGCGCACGCACAGGCTCCCCGCACCACGTCTACTTCGCCGAGTCCAACGGGGGGGGGAAAAAAAGGAAAAAAAGAAAGAAAGAAAGAAAGAAAGAAAGAAAGAAATGCCTGCGTGCGTTTCCTCTCGTTTTAAAAGCAATGTTACGTTCTCCTCTCCCTTCCCCCAGAGAGGGGGAACACACTGCTATTCACGACCACGCGAAAGTCCTTCCTAAATCTACTTCTCTGCATCTGCAGCCTATTTTACCTGCAAACAACAACGCTTGAATACAGGCTTGCAAAAAGATTGTAGTTTACCACTAAGCAGACCTTCATACACCGGTATCTGTGTACACACACGTACGTACGTACACACACACACACACACACACACGAGCTGTTATCCTACAGCACAATGGCCCTTTAAAGAACACCTAGTCCTTGGGTACAAATAATCCTCAAAAATAAAATGGAGCCAAAGAGATCTTCATCGCGGAGGCGAAGCACGACCAGCCGCCACGGCCACCCCAGCTCTGGCAAGTTACCGGCACGGAGGAGCTTACCGCGGCGGCGAGCCGAGCCGAGCCGAGCCGAGGCGGCCGCGTCCTCGCCCTGCGCGCACTACATGCTGCGCCTCCGCAGCTCTGTTTTTCTGAGCCACGAAGCCGCGACTGCCCCGGCCGGCAGCGGCCGCCCAATAGGCGCCGGTGCCTCCCACCTCATTACACCGGCTCTGCGACGGGCCGCCCCGCCGCGGCCGCAGCGCCAGCGCCAGCGCCGGCCCCGCGCCCGAGCGCCGCCGGCCCCTTCCCGGCGGCGGCGGCGGCGGCGGCGGCGGGGCCGCCCGGGACTTGTTGCGCGCGGCAGGCGCTGGCGGGCCGCGGCCGGGGCCGCGCTCCGCGCTCCGCCGCGCTCCGCGGGGCCGCGCTGGGTTACAACGCGCCGCGAGCCGCGACCGGAGGGACTTTTCGGGGCGCCGGTCGCTGCGTTCGCTTCACGTAATGCAACTCACCGGGAAATAAGGAGGGCGGGAAGGAGGAATACAGCGGCTGGTGAATTACTGACGGCTTCATCTGGGAAAAAAAGATCAAATAGAGCAAGGTGAAATCCCTAACGGATCCGTGCCTCGCTCACCCTGCATTACACGGGATTATCATCCCCACTGCGGTTTCATTAATGCTTAGGAGCACTGCTCCCGGGGCGGCTTAGGTGCTCTACAAAGAACGAAGGAAAAGTCAGCCTACACTCACCAGAACATCTGCTCAAGGCCCGTAAAGGAACCGACCCAAACAAGGGCTGGTGCTACCTCCTCCGTGTAAAGAGAAAACACAGTGGGCATAAAGGGAGTTTTGTCCTTCTCAGACTATCAAGACACCTTGTGTTTTCAGCAGTTACAACTCTCTCTCACCTTCAAAATTCTCTTTAATGTACTGACAGCCCTATAAATCTGACATATTTCTCTTCAATACTACCCACAAATCAAAAATATCCCAAAATAACTCAAACCAGTTGCCAAAGGAAATGGATTAGATATCAGTCTAGCAATTAGTCTGAAAAAGATCAAAACGTATTTTGGCTAAATTTGCCAAAAGATGCTAAGGCAGTTCAGTACCAAGCTTTGCTCAGTCTAAAAGGGCACAAACCTCTCAAGGGCAGTTGGGAAAAGCTCCCTCGTTTCAGAGGGACGAACACGCGCAAAGGCAGGCTATCTGCCTTCCGGACAGGAGCCGGGAGCTTGTGCTGATGCTGCCGGCAGCGCCTGCCTCTTGGGACCCCCCAAGAGGAAAGGGACAGTAATTGAAGGGCAGAACCGATGGCCGGGACATCTCAAATCTGAAATCCAGCTTGGGTAGAAAATACACTGTGTAGCAAGTCGCCTTGCCACATCTGCCCATTTCTCACCCACCCAATGGAGAGAAGGTTGATAACATTTGTGGCATCCTGCCAAAACCACCAAGCCACCTCAGGCACAAAATCTCATCCTACTCATGTTGGATATCATCAGGGAGAAGAAAAATATTGACATTCTATTCACTGACCTCCCTCATTCCCCCCCCCAAAAAAAAAAATCTCTGCTTCGTAAGAATGGCAGTTTGTAAGAAGAATTCAAAGCAAGGCCTAAGGCTATTAGGTTGATCTGATATCTGAAAGGCTCATTTTCAATTTAGAGATTTACTGAAGTGCAAAACGTGTACAAGTGTGCGTGCGTGTATATATCTCCATGCAAAAGAGGCAGAGCTCAGGCTCAACATATAGTACCCAGATAATCAATGTAGCCTTGATCTCTCATGACCTGCCCAAGAACTGGAAGGGCTGTTTGCATGTCTCTGTCCTTGTAAGAGGGTTTCTAAGGACCAGCTCAAGAACCTTTAATTTCTTAAGTAGATTAAGGGTTTGCTAGTTCATCCCTGGACACAGGAATGTCGATCAGCCAATCTAGAATAACTGTTCTGTTACCGGCTCTTGCATGGGGAAGGGAGACAGGTGCTTAGCAGGATAGGTCCATATCTGAAAGACAGATCTACCAGGGGCACAGAGCAAGCTGTACCCTTCTCCCTTCTTAGTGCTGCACTGAACTGTATTTGTATCTACACTGCTAAGGTACCAACTTTGCTATCCTTACAGTGAGTCTGTAGTTGCCTTATGGAGCCTCTGCATCGGTATAAATGAGTTAATAGGATCACAGGGAAAGCATGAATGAAGCTCTTTTCTTCTTGCAATAGAGGAATCAGCTCTGGTATGATTTAAGTTTAGCTTTTAAATCTGAAATGTGGTCATCAGTCTAATCCCATGCAGAGCAGCAGGCAACTGTAAGCCAAATAGTGGAGAAACTATGGTATTAAATGTATGCATACTTACATACATGGTCCAGTTTTCAAAACCTGGCGAGCTCTTCTGAAGATTTAGCCACTGATTTCTATACCTAAAAAAGAACAGATGTCTTTCAAAAAAGAGTCAGAAAACAAGCCTGAAACAATTAGTTCATACAGATTTAAAAAAAATATCAAAACATACTCAGACTCTCTGGGAAAGGCCAGTATTTCCTGTGTAACAGCTGAGAGCTTTGTACGTTAGTACTGCCAGCAGGTGACTTTGCCGATGCCCACATGCTAAGGCTGTTGTAAACAGCAAACACTTGTCTCCTGAAATGCCCCATCTTCCTGCTGCACTCCAGAACAGGAAGCCTGCCTTCCGGGTGTGTCCCTGCTGCACTAAAAAAGGCATGTAATGTCTGTCATGTTCTGAACTGCTAATCATTCCACCTCTAAGGTAACACACAAAGAAATGGGCTTGAGGTTTGTAACAGGACCAATCGTTTGATCAGGAAGTGAGCTGAGCACTCTTTGGGAGGAGCTATGTTACCAGAGGGAGCAAATCTTTTGTCACAAAGTTACTGATGTGAATCCAGCACAGACCAGAAGAGCTTACCAACTATGTCATTTGGTAGTGACTCTCTAGGACAAGCGCAGGGAAGAAGCTAACACTGCCAATACCTCAGCTAGAGGTGTGTAAGAATTGCCCAATAGCCCCCACAGTAGTATCAACTGATAAGCATCCCTTTCTTCGAAGGGCTTGTCCTGTGTGCCACAGCAAGGATTGCACCATACTACTTACAAGCTGCAGTTATCACCCAGGTTCTTTGGAACTATAATGCTAACCTAAATACCTTCACTGAAACACCATATGTAATGCCTAAATAATTGCTGCGAGAAAACAGCAATAGAGTGACTACAGTGCAACAGGGAGGAAAAATACTCAAGAGCAGACCAGACTCCTCCTTACTAGAAAAACTTTGCCTACACCACATATTCACTTTTCTTTCCCTTTTTGACTGAAATTTTGAACAGCGAGTTAAAAAAAAAGGAACATTCAATATACAGCTAGCATCTGAGTCTACATTCTGGCTAGGAGCTGTGATACCATCTCTGAACTTTTCTGTGCTCCCACAAGCCATTTATCTGTGTATATTCTTAATGACAAATGTTCATATGCAATAAACATCCTGGTACAAACACTTATAACTTACTGACATTTGTGGGACTTCTGTGATCATCTTCACGATGAAGAAAGTTTACCACACTGACCATCAAATTCCCAAGCTGTGCCTCCAGATTACATTGGAGGAGGCACACATCAGGTCTTTGCAAGAACAGGCCCACTGCTGCCATTAAATGCTTGGGTTGTTGCTGGGAAGCAGCGTGCTGGAATGGGAATCCCCTGAGCAAGATGGCACGAGCACTGCACAGGACACAGCTCAGCTAGCAGCATTCCTAATGCTGGCACTGATGTGAGAGGAAGAAAAATCTCTGCTTGACTCAAATCCAAACAAACTGTACACAGCTTTAGAAGCAACACTTTATTTGCAAAACATACAAATTCTTTTAAAAAAATCTGTGACACCACTAATCCCAAATCCTGCCACTTCCATATGTACAGTCCTGAGCAGAAGGGCACTGCAAGGGTGAATTACCTCACTTTATAGACAGCAGCTTAGACAAACAAGTCAAGTGATGTAGTCAGGGTCAGCCTCTCACTGTCACAGCCGTAACACAGGTATATTAACTCCAGGCCCCACGGCTGGGCTCCCCTCATTCAGCATCACACTGTTTAAACCAGACACAAAGTCATGCTGATTCTGGGAAGGCACCCAGACAGAACAACTGCAACATTTTCCAAAAGCAAAATCAGCGTGTAGTGAATGGGAAATTGTATTGACTTTCTGCATTGCTAACAAGGGATTTGCGAGCACACAGGCTATGTTTGTTCAATCAGAGTTGAAAAGAAAACCAGAATCATATGAAATGTCCCTCTAATCCATGAGCCCAGTGAACAGGATGGCCCCCAGCTATTGTGTCAGTACATACAGCTTGGGGTCCTTAATCCTTCAAATTATTGGCATGGTGCACTTGCTCTGTGGTAGCTCTTTCAGACCTTTTCCTATCTCTATCATGTTGCTTTATGCTTGAGTAAATGGTAGGGCAAAAGTGAGATATGTATGTCTCTGCTGTCAGGATGAACTGCCCTGCTTCTCCTGTCTACACGGTATCTCAGCTAATGAACATTAGCTACTATCAGGGAAGGAGTCCTCTCCCAACTAGTCTTGAATCAAAAGTGGAAGAGAAGTGATGACATGAAGTACAAAGGTGTGGAGGATGGGGGCCCAAATACACAAAACAAACTAAAACTCAGATTCCACCTGATTTACCTCCCACCATACATACTCACGGTCAGTGAATGTAAAGTAAACAATCTTACCTCCATTTTACAAATGGAGAAACTGAGGCAGAGAGTGGTAACATGACCCTGGGCACACAGCAAACCAGTGGCAGAGCAAAGCAGAGATCGCAATCTTTCTAAGTCCTAATTTCATCATGTGTCCACTAGGCAGCACTGGCTTGGTTTTTGCATCAGAACCATTACAAATGTTTAAACTAGGATGACAGTAACTTCTACCAACTTTGTAGAGATAAACAAGGGAAGTAGAGCAGTTAGACTCTGGAAAGGTTCAGTCATGAAGTGATCTTAAATAGCTCTTCAGAGATTTTGTATCACAGGTTTCAACCTTTGAGATGTGAAGGGTTGGCTGTGGTAAATTCTGCAGGCTCCTGCAGGCTGATATGGGAGGGGTCCAGAAGGCACCGTCTTCTAGAAATCCTTGTAAAACAACATTTGCGTTCATTCAATGGGCAGCCTTTATCTGCTTCCCCAAAGATCCAGTTACTTTTCATGCATTTTACAGTCTCCATAGAGTCCCACTACCTTTATTCTTCATTACAAATGCCATCACAGTAAAGAACTGTGATTCTTTTTAATATTGATAGTAAAAAAGGAAGAAAGCAGCATTCTGTTTGTGCTTGCTCTAGAGCCTTCTTGGAAAGAGAGGACAATGATAACATTGACATCTGCTGTTATATACTGAATCCCAGGAGAAACGAGAGCTTGCAATGCTAGTTTAACACTTCTACTGCTGGGAACCATGTAAATGGAAGCAGCACGCCCTGTGAACCAAGGCAGTTTTATTCCGAGCAGAACTATAGTTTGACTTGTCCTTCACTGTCTTCCACCATCACAGCCTGCTTCTTCCCTCTGCCTGGGAGACAGGGTAATATGGAGGAGGATGTACAGAATTAGCCATCCAAAGATCTGGGTTTATTTCCAGCTTTGCCACTACATCTGCATTAAGCCTCATATCAAACACTTGTCTACTATATGACATTGCCTGTCCTTCTAGCGTCTTCAGTTCAGGTAAGGGCTGCCACACACACAAGTTTCCACAGACATGTTCCCTACCCCTAACTCTGTCCAGGTGCAACATCAATAAAGTTTGTGTTTGAATCTTCTGCAGACCAAGTGTACAAGAAATCCATGCTTCCTCAAAGCATGCATAGCATGTCTTGCTATGCAGTTGTGGCAGGGTGTTTGCGCATATATTTTTGTCTGGCCTAATCAATCATTAAACCATTTCAACAACAAATTCTTCTTTGGCAAGCCATGCAGGGGCATTCATATGTATATGAATATAACTACATATGTACTGTATATGTACACATATACAGTTTAAACCAGCTTATTATTTAAACAATATTGTATTCCCTAGTAAAATATAAATAACCATTAGAATAAGGTTTTCGATGTACAATTTATAAACCTAAAATGCTTTCCACAAACACATGATAATGATTCAAGTTTTTGTTTTGAAGAACAGTTCTGACAACAGATTGGAATATTTGTGAGTAAATAAACATCATTAAAAGAGCATGAACAGAGTCCAAGTGCAATTCAGGTTTTGGTCTGAGCAAATCTAAATCTATTTTTTTTTTATATTGATGTTGGTTTAGTTCTAATTAGAATCCATAGAGACATTAGTCCTGAAGAGTGATCAGCTCTAACCTAGTGAACAGCAAGCTTTTCCCTTTCCAGTAGGGAGACTTGCCCTCTACCTCTAGGCAGCAACGTACTTTTTTCTAGCTGAAAACTAAAACTGGGCAACAAACAGATAAAGTGTACCAGATCTCAAAAGTCAACAGTTCTGGAAAACATTGAACAATCAATAAAACTGTGCAATGTTCATGGCTAGCTATAAAAAAAATACCTTTCTCAGATTGGCTGTCTCTCCTATGATCCCAGTTCCCCCCTTTATAAGAGTTGGTGTTATTCCTACCGTAAAACAACAGAAATAGTCTGCAGCTCAGGCCAGTTTCTTCCCCTCCACTCATAGAAGAAGCGAGAGGGCTCTTCTGCCCATTCTTGCTCTATCTGCCCTGGGAAAGGAGAGTGAAGAAATGAAAAATCTAAAAAAAAATGTAGGAAAAGGTGAGTTGTGGTTGTTGGGGACAGATATGAAAAGTAAAATTGCTGGAAAACATAACTTTAGAGACATATTAATTGTTGTCATGGACAAACAGTTGAGCAAAAGCGAGGTTGATGATGGATTCTCCCTTCTACTTCATTCAGAACAATTTAAGGTCAATTGCTTTGGATAAAATGCCAATTCAACTTATCCAGCCCAAATTTTCATTTTAAATGCAAATTAAACTGAACAGGTCTGGAAAAGTCCTGTTGTCTTTATTTCTTTCAGGATTTCACCTTCTTTGTATTTCTTTATGCCTTTTAACCAAATGGTAGCTAGAGAAACAACCCAAGAGATATGCTGAATCCAAACATCTCTAGAAATGAATAATGTAAGAGAACGTAAGGTTGTAATACTTTAGAGCAAAGCGTACCGTCTCATCTCTGACCTGTAGATTCTCACTCAGCACCACTGACAGTCAGATTTATCTTTCAGTATCTTCACTTGTAAAACAGGAGTCTTGAAAGCAATTTGGGAGGGCAGCAATGTGGTTATTCTCTGCTAGGAGTTAATTTGTTTTCTGCCTCTATTTCCATCAACTAGAAAGGAATCTTTATCCACCCACAGCAAACCTAAAACATTTGCAGTGTAAAAGAACTGAGCGCAGCAACACTGAACAGACTGGAAAACCAGAAATAAAGCCAAGGTTGAAAATAAATTAGCTTTAGATGAATCAGATCTCTCATTCTTCGAGGAGATTTAAGCTTGTAAAAATGTTAGATTAATCTAGGTTTAGATCTATCTTTTATAAGAATCATAATAAATAATGGCAAGTTTAACATTCAGACTTTTGAAATTATCAGTAATAATAATTATCACTTTCCATCAAAGGCTCTAAAGGTATTTTGGGGGTATCAACGAACTGATTTTCACAGTCTACCTATTATACACACAGAAATTATTACTCCCACATCAGAGAGCAAAATAAGATGGTGTGAGCATTCCCTCTCTCCTCTTCCACTTGAGATGTAAGCCAGAAAGAGCCAATAATCTGGAAAGCTTCACTCAAAGGCCCAACTCAAGACATCCTCTAGGGACCTTTGGTTTAGAGCTGCAGAGTCCTTTTCCATTCTCAAGCTCCCAAATGCTCCACTCCCCTCCAGGGCAGCCTCTTAACCCTGTAGGTCGACATCTAACACAAAACCTGTATAATGTCAGCGACATGGTGAAGTAGTAACTGCATCTAACACAAAACCTGTATAATGTCAGGGACATGGTGAAGTAGTAACTGCAGTAACTTGTCCTTTGGTCAAGTCATCTGAGGCCGGGTAAGCTACCTCCTGCTGAGTCCCAAGCTGCCACAGTTAGCCTGTTCTCAGTACCCTTATGAGTTCTGGGCCTTTGCGTTCTTCATGGCAGACCTAGTAAACTTCAGTGTAATGCCTTGCTGCCTCATCCACTTTCTCTTCCCAGTTCCCCAAACCATTTTTGCAATCCACACTCTAAAAATCAGGATTTTCTACTCTCCTAAGTAGCCACCATTCCACCGAGGTAAATTAAGTGCTACCTAGAAACCTCAGACATGGACTTGTTTCCCAACAGCTTATCTACCAAATGGCTTAAGCTAAGATTGCAGTATTAAAGTCCTAGGGTTGAACCAGGGTACATGACGTATCACGTATACAGAGCACATCTCCTGCTCTGCTGCTCCTTTTAAAGGGTGGTTAACTCCAATTAAACGGCAGAAGGGATGATCGGAAGCAGCAACATTTTAAGCCATCACAACTAATCCACCAAAGCTCTGTGCTATCATATTTGTGTTGAGCTACACAATCTCTATCTGTCTCAGTCTGAGGCTTAAAATTGATGAGTGAGAATAAAGCTGTGCATATGAAATCCTGAATGTTCTGAAATATTTAAATTATATAAAGTCACTGGGCTACCATTTGTCTGAAATAAACATATACAAAACAATGCACTATTACAGAGAATTACTAAAAGACATACCCTGAGTCACTGGCTTTCACTATTATTTGTTTACTGAAAAAACTTCTCCACTCTGGGAGTGTCAGTGCTTTATACCATACACACAAAGGATCAAAGAGGCCCATTTCTATGACATACACCTTAGAAGCTTACAGAAATGCTTCTGCTGTATAATTTGGGAACTCTGAACAACCAAGCAGGGAGTCAGACTACAGTCTCCCGACTATTTGGCGTTGAAAGTAACCATCTTTCCTATGTAGCTTTCAAAAAAGTTTCAGATGGAAATCAAAGTGCATTGTTCCTGAAATCCAGAAAATTAAATGCCTAGCACAATTAAAATCAAGCCATGGATCTGGGACAGAAATTCTGATGCTTGGACTCCCAGTCTGACACCTTGCATATCAAAATCTTCATCACTGGACATGGACTGCAAGGTATAACCATTTCTCTATTCCAGAACCCAAATCTGCCCTTTCACACCTATGAATTACCCAGGAAACTCCCTTCATTATCTCCAAGTTATTAGTATAAACTCAGATCCATTTCATAATCCCAGCACTTCCATTAGTTACTAAACTAATGCCTACCTTTGGGACTTCACAGTGTTTAAGGAAACCTGCCTGCACAAAAGCCTTTGTCTGAGAACTTTTCTCAATATAAACCACATCTATGAGAAATAAATCAATACGTATTTAAACAGGATATATGACACAGCTGAAGGAGGAAAGTACAGAGCTTCCACCTAAGGGTCATGGATCTGAAGCCATATAAGGCTGAACAGTGACAAACTGTTACTATCACAGTATTTCAGTGGTGGTTTTGGAATATTGCCTCTGCACTCAGGCTGTTTCAAGACTATTCATAACAAACAAGCAGCTTCCTTATTTAGCTGTCAGCTTCCTAGACTGATGGATAAAGGAAACCAACCTGATTACCATTTCACATTTATACTCCAGAAATGAGGATAACAATGTTGAAGACTATTGAGCGAAGCCTGGGGAACTGAAGGTAGGTGCTGGACTACAATGCTGACTCCCATGTGCCAAGTCAATCTTCTTGCCATTATTACCCAGAAGCTTGGGGACAAATTTTTGCCTCTGCATATTGACTAAGCACACACATGCAAATGTAACAAGCATGAAAATTATCAGTGATACAGCCTGGCTTAATAAATATATTCAGATATGGCATCAGTACCACTCATGCCATATTGGCTGCGGCAACAATTTTAAGAACCTTGCCATGCATCATTTTATAGCACTGGGTACAAGGACTGTACTCTATTTTTTTCTTTAACAAGAACTTTACTGTGATTGATACACAGACATGTTCATTAGTAATTCTGACAGTCAGGCACAGTCACTATTCAAAATATGAAGAAATATAAACCCAATAGGTATATTCTTTTCTGAAAATCTGTGTATGCATGTATGTATGCATATTCTTGTGCCCAGGCCACACAACATATTATGTGAAAATCATTACCCTTCATGAAAAGACATCTGGTGATGCTTGAAGCTACATCGATTAAAGAAATTGTTCTGCCGTCCACTGTTTAATTTGCCTGAATGTTAGCTATTATGATAAACAGATTAAAATAAATGTGGTCTTGGAAATTTTAATACATTTCTCTTTTATATTTATTGCAGCTTTGAGTCTGTAAAAGGTGATCAGTGGCTGGGGAAAATTAACTGCATATAGTAGAGAAAGACTATTACTGGCTTACTAGTGCTTCAAACAAATAAAAAGATGCAGATCTACTCATGAGCCAGGTACATCAACAGAGTCATCCCATGCCTCCACTGCCTGGGTAAATACACTCTCATCCTTTGTCCTCACACACTGTCTTCGTCCTCATATTGTCAGGAGGACAAAAGTGCGACAAAGACAACTCTAGTAGAATCAAACAGGAATCATATTGAATGCGTTTTGCAGAAAATATCAGATTTTAACACAGTCTGAATGGCCGTTTCATGTACACAGAAATTGCTAGATGGTAATGGTTTAGAGAAGGATTTTGTAAGAACAGTTGTCACTGACAGAAACCCTGCTGCAACAAGTTTTATGAGATTAAACTTCAAAGGTCCACAGGAGAAAACAGGATGGGAAAAGTTCACCTTGGCAAAAAGAGCGGTGATCTGATGACTACTCTGGAGAGCAACTTTCAACCTCAAGGTACAGCTCCTGCCATTGAGGCCAGCATTTTTGATGGAGTAACATTTGTGAACATGTTGAAACTTGATCCTAGCAACACATGTAACGACTATGCTGTGTTTTCTGTCATACCTTTGAGTCACAGCAGCGGGATTGTAGACTGAGTTGTTTATGCTGCCAAAAGTCTCAAGGCTCAGACTAGAAGCAAGAGAGATGAGGGAGCTAAGAAGTTTTTCAAACCTCTACCACCAAAAACTTTGAACTCTGCTCCTTCCTCCAAAAAATATCAGAAAACTGAGGGCGAACATGTAATTACCACAGATGGTCAAGATGTGCTGCAGATCCACATGTGTTAAGGCTTCCCTTTCCTTCCACTAACAAGAAGATAATGCCAAAATGACATTGCACATGTTCAGCTGCATGGAAGTTCTCATGCATAGCTGGCAAAGACAAGGCAGCTTGGACAGTTGTACACAGGCAAACAGCCAGGTTCCTGAGATCTGAAGAGAAATTGGGACACTAGGTTAAGATACAGCCTTTTACTTGGTCCAAGAAAGCAAAGGGTTGTGCAACTGTGCCATAGCAGAACTGACTGTAACACAGCTGCCTTTGCTTGGAAGAAGGAAAAAAATAACACATTTCCTGCAACATAATCCACAGACGATGCAATTCAACCTTTGTTGGAGACCCTGTGATTCTTCTGTACCTGTATCATAAGCAGTATTAAGGAGACTCCACAGAAGAGCAGTTCTGGACCTCCTCACATTGGGCAAAGCTGGTCTCTCTCCACACATTGAGCAAGCTGCACGCTGAATAGGGCTCTGATGGGTTTATGCACTTGACACTTGCACCAGAGCATCCTCCACCCTCAGAATACAGATGGATTGAGAGCACACTGAGGAAGGCTCCTTCCTAACTAAGCAATCAGCAGCACTGAATCACACTCCCTGAGGGGCCCTGGCAGGACATGCAAAGTATCCACTGATGATTGGGAAAGACTTTATTTTTTCTTATTCATTTTATGCTGCACACTTCTGTAAAGCCCTTTTCCTAACATTTCTAAATGGTTATAACATTGTGTATATTACTTATCTTCTTATAGTATCTTCTTATACATGCATCAATCTGGATCATTACTATGAGGAAAGAGGAAAAAAAACATATCAAAATAATGATTATATAGAAAAATACCATGATAAATATTTATTGGTGACACACCACACAACATTTTAATTCTAGTATTTTTATAAAACTTGATCCACCACAATCCGTTGTTTTAGTTTTTAGATAAGAATATAAATATACAAAAAATAATTGGGATGCATTAACAGCTTTATAGTCAGTCCTGGAAAAACATTAGGACTCAGATTTTAGACAGGCCACTATCAGCAACATGGAATGGTTTGGCAGAAGCCTCACATATCTTAATGTCTTCAATAGCTCACACCCTAAAACTCAGCAAACTTCAGGCTTCATCATGAAACTCAGAACCTTTCACAGGTCTCTCTGTTCTTTTATTTTGCTTAGCCACAGTAATTATAGGAGTGGCATATAAAAATTCAGTGTCAGTTTGAATCTTGCTAAACTGTTGGCTTCAATGACATACATCAACAATAAATTCTACTGCTTAATTACATGCTGCATGAAAAAATATTTCTTTTATTGCTACATCAGCACAGTATGTAGGGTTTTGTTGTTGTTTCATCTTTGTTGCAGCAGGAAGACACGTTAGAAACCTAGAAGAACCATTCAACTAAGCGACCTGGCTGTTGGAACCAGCTGAACAGCTCAAAGCAGCTACACATTATTTACACACACCTTGGAATGTGCAAATAGATTCACATTTATCTATATGAAGCACATTTTTATTTAAAGAACAGATCAAACCCCTGTCTTGTGAAACTCCAGTTACACTGATGAGGTACATCTTATGCTGGAATACACATTAAAATAGATTCCTAGGGATATATTATCAGAGATCTGACCACTGCCCGCCCTTAAAATAAATCACCATGTAACCAGTTGCTGGGCAAAAACAAAGTCAGTATTCCCTCCCTCCTCTGACTGTAAAAACTTGCTCCATACTAAATTAACAGGCCCCTTTGACCTCTCAACTTTCGAAGTTTGTGTCTGTGTGTGGTCTCTCACCCAGTGAAGTATGACCAGCAACTCATGTGTGTCTGCCACATTTGCTCAACAGCCATGCGTGCCCCAAAGTATGTGTTGCAAAACGAAGCACACATGGGAGTGATTAATGGGGTCTGTGCAGTAAATGAACTGCTGAAGTCACAGAGGGAGCTTTGAAAGGGGCACAGAGCGGAGGAGAACAAAGCATCCTTCCCAAGTTCAACGATGATGCATTCAGAACTGAAAGAGGGAAGGCAAAGATAGTGCCAGCTCCTCAAAGCAAGAGAAAAAGAAGTAGACAAATGCATTATGACCGAGATTTATAACACAATAAAAATGAAGAATATCGTATCTGAAAAGATCATTATAAAAACATCGGCTTCACTGCCAGTTCTCAAACTGCCAGCAGGGCTACTTGACCATTAGAGAGAGCTTCCAATAGCAGTTAATAAAGAAATTAGTGAGAGAGTATCCCTTATGTCAACCCACAGAACTCTGTGACATTACTTCAGGGATTGCATCTTTCACCAGAAACACCTACACATTGTATGTGGCATATATGAACAAGGACGCAAGCGCAGAAACACGTGCTATGTGATATGAACATCAGAGCTGACAAAATAGGTAGGATTCAAACTTGCTTTTGTGTTAATACACGGGCACTGGCTCTAGCTCCAGGTTTGGGTTGGAAGGCTCTGAAGCTGTACAAGAGGCCTGCAGCCCTCCAAGGTAAATACAGGCCAAAGAATCATAAGAGTCTGGGAATCAGCAGCGTTCAAGTCATCTTGACCATACCCTCTTACCCGCTGCTGTGTCCCCATTCCACTTTTTGGCAAACGTTACGTTCACGTATGTGGACAGGGGAAAAGAAGAATTTCCCCAACTGCTGAGTTTGCTTGCGGTGCTGCCAGCACTGCAACCCAGCCCAGCTCTGCCCTACAGCGCTATCACTTCCCTTGCCCACCGCAGGCCTCAGAGGAAACATGGGAACTGGACCATAGTACGCAGTCCTGTGCTGTTTACTCCAGGGACCATTAAGTGCTGCTGACCAGTCTCTGGGCTCCCCCAAAACGGAAGGAGTTGCTCCTAAAATATCCCTGCTTTCTTATGCCTGACTGGACCAAGTATAAATTATTGGCTAATTTCCCATTGATTCCCAAATTTCCAAGATTTTCTCGGGGATAGGATCATGAGACACCATTCAGTCACTCATTTTTTTTTCATGGCACAGACTGGTGTCACAGTAGCTGGAATCATAAACCCTTCTGCAGAAGAAGACCTGCTTAAGGAATAAAACTACAACTAAAATGAAGCAAGCAAGCAAGCTTTCAAACAACCTGGGTTACCACTTCTTTTCTGCCTAAAAATCTCTAGACATCACAGCAACATGGCTGAGTAACATATATTATAGGCAAGCTTCTCAATACATCCCAGCCCTCACTATCTCACTGTGTCTTCTAGAGGCTGTGATAAGAAGGACGAGGCGACTCAGCTCCAGAGCTTCAGTGTATTTCATCTACTTTGTGCAACTTTCCCAACGCTCAGCTGAGAAAGAGGCTTTGTACACAGGTCCACTGAGATGGGGAAGATGATAGGATGTTATAAAACAGTCAAAGAAAATAGCAGAAGCATCTGGTTTCTAATTTATGAGGATATAATCGTTATTTTTTCTATTAGCATTTGCAATTCGCTGTATCTTTTTAGCTCCTTGGCTACTTCAGTATATCCAAACAGCTGTGGTAGTCAATGATGTTTTTATTTACCAGTTTTTCAGGTAAGAGGCAAAAGCTGTTCTTCTTCCCATCTGGACATTATCCATTGCCTTCCATTGCCTCTCAGACAGGATGGACTGCAATCACTGTAATGAAATACACTGTAGGGAAAGGCCAC
Organism: Rhea pennata; assembly: GCF_028389875.1. NCBI lineage: Eukaryota > Metazoa > Chordata > Aves > Rheiformes > Rheidae > Rhea > Rhea pennata. Next base: position 23,035,950 of record NC_084669.1, read on the forward strand.
TCTGAAACTGCAACTAATGGCAAACAGTGCTGCACAGAGCACCTCATTAGTTTGAATGACCTCCTTCTCTCAACGACAACATTGCTTCCGAACTGACTGAAATGGGTCAAGATGGCAGTGCCCAGTTTTAAACGCAGGACAGGATATTCTTAGAAAAGAGATTCCCCAGTCTGGGACCCATCACTCTCCCAGTTACTGGGAGAACTGAAACCTGTGGGCTTCCAGAGCGTGGAAGTCTGAGTGACAGAGGAAAAAACTGGAAGCTCTGGCTTCCAATGCAAAAAGTGCTGTCAGAAGCTGAAGTCCAGTGGAAACAGCTGTATTTTCTTACTGATTTATACAGTGTGCACAGCTCTGGAGAGGTAAGTTTAAGAACTCATCAACATTAATTTTGAAAGAACTATCCCTTTAAAGTACAATTTAGTATTACCAGATGACTCTCATCCAAGTACTGCCTGGACAGTACTCACTAGCGAAGTGTAAAGCGTGATTCCACAGAAATTATGTCTTAATGCGCAGGACTATGGATAAAGCAGCAGTATTATTTATATATTCTAGAGTGCCAAAACACTCATACCCTGCTCTCCAGTTCTGTGACATGAACAGAGCTCCTTCAGTGAACCATGATATTGTATTAATTCACTCCAGGTCCAGCTATTGGCCAGCAAAGCTGCATTTCTATTCTGATGTTCAGAGGTCTGCAGACACATTAAATCACAGGGATTTTTGTGAGCGATTCCTCATACACTCAGACAAATTCACACACCGAGCAAGGCCCTCTTGTTTTGCAGCTCGCTTTTGTTCACCCTCTGCAAAAACCCTGTAAAGTTTCAGGACCTGACGCTCATCAGCCAAGTTATGCAACAAGAATCATCAGGACCAAAGCTGCATAAGAGCTTTTGGAGAAACGTGTAACAGTAGAGACTCTTGTTGTTACCTCCTTGTCTCTCCTTTAGAGCCCCAAACACATTCAGTATATTCATATACTGAAATCAGAGTTTCAATAACGTATTTGTCTTGAGTATTCTCATATTTTAAGGCATTCACCCTGTCCCAACCACACTAGCATTTAAGTTTCTAGTAAGCGGAGGTATCAAACATACATTCACCAAAACTGAAGCACAGAACCAAGAAATTCCTCCTGGTCCTCAGTTATGGTGAACAGGACAGGATTTTCAAAGACACTCAGAGAGCTGAACACTCAAATCCCATTAAAAATTGGCTAACTGACTTCACTGTCTTTAAAAATACCAGCTGTAATTATTCAAAGAATACATCAGTTAATACATTTGGATGTCATAACTATGGTTTATAAAAATAGGAGCCTAAATCAGGCTCCTAACTCCATATTGAGGCATTGAGGTAAGCATCCTGGTTTGCAAAAGTGCTGAATGCCAGCTACTCCCATTGACTCACTGCGTATGCTTGGCACCTCGCTGGCGAATTAGGCTCAAATAAGAATACTGACATGAAACCATTAATCAGTAAAGATACTGGCACACAGAGCACCCCGAGCTAAAAACAGTTCATCAGGGAAAGCAAGCAATAGAGACAAATTAAGATTACAGAAAAAATTGAAGAGGTTGCTCTGCAAAGGCAGCTCTAGATTATGCTCAGGGAGGAGACTTTCATTCAGAAGTTTGATATTACTAACACGTGTAACATGAAACAGTTCTGCCGAAAGCAGCCCGTTGCTCGAGTCTGCTAGGACAATAATAACACCAGTTTTACATAAAGCACAAGGCATCCCCAGAGATCTGCACTAAATCATGTTGACAAGAAAATCAAGATGGAAACCATGCAGAAGAGCTTTGAAAAATAAATCAAAAAGGCTAGACTGATTCTGCAGCATAGTTCTGTGCACACAAAAGCCAGCTTCTTCCAGATTCATCTCACATTGCTATTTTGGCATACAAAGTCCTAGGAAGGTGGGATGTTGGCAATGTAGAATTTACATGTGTCGTATATGCCCATGAAAAATAAATACTTCACTTAATTTGGGAATTCTGCCCAAGTCTGTCAGCACTCTCCTATTGCTTCAGTGATGGAAGGATTGGGCCCTTGTCACTGAATATAGCACATTCCTTTAAAATATTTGAAAAACCACTGAGTTAATTTAATGCTTACTAGACACAGGCTCTCTCAAACTCTGTATCTTCTGATTAATATAACAAGTTTTTCTTACATAGATTGATGAATTTCTCTGAGTTCCTAGTTTGCCTTTATATAGTTTCATAAAAGGGTACATGTTTGGCTGCTTTCCAGAGATAAATGGCAGTTACAGAACTGTTCTAACCTGTCCCTGGAGAATTCTCCAGGACAGCAGTCTCACATGTGACAGAATCACCAGAACAATTTTTTTTAGCACCATGCCCCATTCTTGGCCACCACTGCTGGCGGTTTAGCCACGTGAAAGAGAATACGGCCCCAAAGTCTCAAAATTCTAGTGATCTCTGGGAGCCAACAGCATCCTGAGAGCTATGAAAGACAAGAAAGGTCAGAAAAGTCTCAAGGCTACCCTGAATTAAATGAGAATTTATCTAGTTTTGAGGATTATGAATGTGATTTAAGCCACTACAGTCCTTCCAGTCTTTGGTTTGATCCATGATTCCAGCCAAAATATTTTGTTAGATATGCCCTGCTCTGTAATTATTTTCAATACAATCTTGTTTTGACAAACACACACTCCAAACGTATTATTATTTCACAGTATTTTTTTTCACAAAGCTCTGCTTCATCTCTTTTGCTGCTGATATTCATTACCTTGGGCAGTTCCCACCCCCAGACTCCTCCCACTCCACATTCCTAAGACAAGACATCAGTGACTAAGGGAAATATGTTCGGAAGTAGGTGGCATGAATAACAATAAAGATGGGTGCTTGCATAAATCAGCAGTCACCATGGTCACAAATGGCCTCCAGCTTCAAGACTACCAGATGACAATGATTTGTAGGCAGCGCAGCAAAGAAAGGCCTTGAAGGGGCTTTTGAAGGACAGCTAGGGGGTAGCTGAAGTTTGGCAGAAGAGCTCTTCCCATTTACAACAGAGTACGCTTGAGGGGGGAAAAAAAAAGCAGACAAATAAGGATATATATCGGTAGAACAAAGCAGAGCTCATCTGGTCATAGGAAAACAGGTATGATTGCTTTAAACAGCGGGTGGAATTTCAGCCACAAAGATGAAACTGCTTCTTTGGTTTCATTATATCTATTGAAGCTGATTATTTTTATCATGGAACATGATTTTCAGTTTGGTTTTAGATGTCCAGCTTATACTGTCTTAACCAGCTTGATTTTTGTTTTCTTCTTTGAGAAATGATGAACACCTGCATTTTGAAAATAGTAAGAACCTTCACTGGAAGACTCGCGAAAGCCTAAGTATACTAGTATAAACTTAAGAAACCAGGTGCACAGGAAATCAGTCTGATACAATTTAGTACTTGGTATCTTTGCTTAAACAGATAGCATCTTTCACTAATACCATGCATGGGTAGCTGTTACTGAATCCTACTTAGCACTTACATTACTAGTAGAATCTGTTAGAAAAAGTTTTGTAAACAAAAGGTAATATCTTCCAAAATTAACTCATACAGTTGAGAAAAAACAGACAAGCTTCCTTGATCTCTGTTTCCTAGGTCTTTGCTAGAAATGCTCCATAGTACCCAGTGGATTTATGGATTTACTTTCTCTGACTATCACACAACCTTTGACCATACCATTTAACTTATAAGTAATACAACTATAGGGAACAACATAGTCTTGGGTGAAGTATTGACCAGTTCAGACTATTTACTTGACCTTTTATCAAATTTGTTCTAGCCAGCAGCTACTGCCTGAAAACGTTTGTTCCCAAGGACCTACTGTCTAAAGAGCCTAAATCTGATGCTCCCTATAAACATTATTCTAGAACAAATTTGCAAGTCCTGGTCCTCATCCATTTAAGGCTTTACAAACTAAGACCTTGCATTTGATTTGCATTTGGGAGTGACCACAGAGGAAGCTGTACTTGCAAAGGGTATCATCTAAGACCTGGCCCCACAGCAAACTATTACTCAAATTCTCTCTGTATCTGGGGATGGAAAAGCTATTAATTGATTGCCTCAGATTTCTAGCAAGGCAGGGAGGAATTTCAGACCTTTGGTACTGCCACATATCAAGTGCAAGTATCCAGGCATCAAACATCACAGTTTTAGAAGCTTCTCACTGGCTTGTCTCAGCTTAATCTAATCTACAGTACCAGCTCTGTTTTTGTAAAATTAAGATTCTGCTCCTGGGCATGTATTCGACTTCAGAAACTGAGTTTTTAGAGCTTGAGTGCAAAATTACTGTTCAAAGAGAAACCTCAAACAAGCTTGCTGGGCTTGAAATATATACACTATATATTGCTACCTTAAAAAAAAGGGGGGGGGGATCAAAATGAGGAAGGGTGGCTAACCATTAGTGCCAGTGACTTGGTAAGAAGGATTCTTCCACTAGCAGTCATCTGGTATTGTTATTTAATTACCAAGCCTAACTTCAGCGCTTTTAATGAGATGAGTTATGGATTGTTGTGCTGGTCTGTTCTGAGTGGGAGGAAGCAGGAGCTCCCCAAGCTGCTGCACAACGACGTACTCCTGTCTTGAGTTCAGTGGACCTTGCACAAAGCAGGAGGAGGGGGAAATGAAGAAAGTTCTTGTTCCAGCTGGTTCGTCCAATCTAGTGTTGAGCAGCTTCCTCAATTCTACGTAAGGTTCATACAGAAACTGGAACAAGGCCAGAATTTCCATAAAGAACCATGCAATAATGAAAGGAGTAAATCTAAACCCTAAATGCTATTTCCCCTCCCTCAATTGTTTTGAGTTTATGTCAGATAGAAGTTTGGAAGTAGCTAATACTTTTTTGATTTCAATTTTAGACTACAAGGTGTTACAAAATCCAGGAATTGTTTGAGCATAAATTGTACATACTGAGATCAAAAAGCAGCTAAATTCACAGTTCAGGTCTACAAAATCCTGATCCAAATCTTGCCTAATGCTGACAAAATTCAAATGCCACTTTCTTGGCCCATCCCTGACAGAAGGAGAAAGGAAACCAAAGGCATCTAAACTAACATGAAGTATTGGCAAATCAGTCCTGTTACTTTAGGAAAAAGTCTTACAGAGCTCATCAGTCTCATCAGGACATAGCTGCAGAGTTTGTGTTCACTCAAAGCTGCTATACTGTGAAAAGGTGGGGCTGTCACTAGCAGAACTACAATTCCTGGGAGGTGTTAGGTGGCATGATGACAGTATTATTTACATCCTATTCAGTGTTTCCAACAACAGATAAGACTATACTAATAATTCAATTTTATGCTCTTATTCTGTTAATGTTCATCAGTAAATCAGAAAATAATGGTCTATTATGAAAGTATTGCTGCTTTATTTCTTAAAATTGGTATTTTTAAACCAAACTATTTACGTTACCATATTTATACACTATAGCCATTACTCAATGGAAAAGTAAAAAAAAAAAAAAAAAAAAAAAGGAATTGTCAACTGACACAAAATTGTGTATGAAGATCCTTTATAATCCTTTTGAATTTGAATGCTAAATGTACTCTACCTTCTGGCCCAGTATGTTAGTCTTTCTCTGCATCCAGATTAGCATCCCGAGTGACGTATCACTGGCCTGAAAGGAGAGTGAAGTGATTAGGTCTCCTCTGATCCACAAATGATGGTAACTAACCCTTAATTCTGTAAAGGCATAAAACTGATCTTGGCGGAGCACATAAAGATGCTAGGACAGTTAATGCAGTTTAGGTCACCTTTATCAACTGTGTTTGAAGCTCTGGTATGTATCCTCCTTTTTCTCTACTGTTTAAGTTTACTGTGCCCAGAAGTGCTGTCAGCTGAATGCTACACTATTTCCAGTGGTCATAAACATGCCATGATATAACCAAAGTCTCCAACACCAGTATTTTCTTATCAAAGTCTGAAATGTGTGCATTGGCCTCACCTTCTCTATTAAACTTAACAGTGTGAACCAATGGCCTTGTACAGACGTAATGATGTCTACTACAGGACTGGAGCACTGTTAAGAAAACTTGAAGAGACAAGAACTCAGGTGGAACAGATACTTTCCTTCAAAATGCTGTGAGCCTTTCCTAGTTTTCAGTTTTCGTCTGCTTTGTCTCCTGTGTGCTATGGATTTTGTTTTGTCTTTTTATGCCACAGAGTGATCAAAATCACGGCACTCTTGGTTAACCTACCTTTAAGAGTAGCTATTGACATTTTTGCTTGATGGAACTATCGTGTTTTCCTATGTCATTTTTTTTTCTTACTACTTGATATGCTGCTTACTAAAAGGAAAATACTGATTAAAGAACATTTCTGGAGTGGAAATAAGGGAATGCTGAGGTTCCATTGTGCCACCTATGTAGTCAGCACTTGTGTAGTAATTAAAATAACCAAAAGTTTTTTGGAGCCTGGAGAAAAACATAGTAGTTGCTCCCTCCTGTTGCAGTGAGGAAAAACCTTGCAGGTCCTTGTGGCCTAAGAGTATAAGAGCATGTATTTTCCTTGTTCCCAGTCCTCAGCATTCATAACAGAGTGGCGCAGTGGAAGCGTGCTGGGCCCATAACCCAGAGGTCAATGTATCAAAACCATTCTCCAGAAGCTAGTGGCTTCTAGTTTTTTTTCCTTCTCTGGAGATGTGCAAAGCCCACCTGGATGCAACCCTGTCTAACATGCTCTAGGTGACCCTGCTTGAGTAGAGGGGTTGGACTAGATGGTCTCCAGAGGTCCTTTTCAACCTTACCGATTCTATGATTCAATGATTCATGATTCTGTGATTCATGAATCCAAGCAATAATGACCTCAGGGATCCCAAAGAAAAAGTTCAAACCAGTGAATTCTCACTCGTTCCTCTGTGTAGTATGAGTAGCCATACAACTGCTAAGTAACAGATATAAATCACACATTCAAACTCTTTTCTTCCCTCTTACTTTTTTCCAGTTTCCTTCTGTATCAATGGAGTGAAGGCATGTTTGCACTCCTTCACTGCCTAGTTTCCTTAGACTGGCTTTTTTCACAGAGCTTCTCTATGTAACAGCACTTCCTGTATTCTGGCAGACACCATTCTGTGTCTACCTGCAAAATACTCTAAATGAAATAGTCTTTCTTTCTGCCCAGTGCAATTATTATTCCTGAAAAAGTGAGATCTATGCAGTACAGATGCATTCATATTTCTGATACCCATTTACTTTAGACTCTTTCTGTTGCATCAAGTCTCATGTGAAGCACTCAGGACAGGATGGCTTTGCCATTTGCTAACAGGATTTTCTTATTTTATATCAATATACAGATCTTCCTGCTTCAGAGAGGGCAATACATTTCACAAAGTGCAGGGTCAAGTACACAAGAAGTGAGTGATCTATCACATGCAAGCTTCTGCTTATGTTCTGTTACCAGAGCTATCTCTTCCAGAAGTTGTCAGTGCTGTAGATCCTTGTTATCAAAATATAAATGCAAGGGTACACAGTTCTATGATTCTGCATGTGTTTGCATAATTCATGCAAAACTTCCAATCTCCACGATGTTTTGAGTTTCAAATATCTTCATGTAATCCCAAATAAGGTAAACTTCTATTAATTATCTCTGTTGACAAAGGAGGAAGCCTTGGGAGGAGAAGGTGAAACAGCTCACGCATGGCCAGTCAGTAAGTAGCAGAGCTAGAACAAGTATTTCCTGACCTCTGATCATGAACCTCAAAACCATGTGGACTCTAGTTAGTCTGAGCTACAGTTCAGCATATGGAGCCAGAGCTTAAAATGTAACCAAATGTGACTAGTTTTCTAAAAAAAATAAAAAATAATAATAATAAAAAAAAAAGCACTATGCATAGTGGGCTCTCTTTTTCTATAGTTGTGTAACAGAATAATTCACTGGCTGTGGTTTCCTAAAATCAGTGTTGCTGAGTGAGCTGTTATAACACTCACAGCTTTCTATGAAGTGTTAAAAATAAGGGATGTTTATTTAAAGCTGACACTCTGAATGCACAAATCAAGTTTCTCCATGACATAACTGTCAAATAAATTAAATGTGGTAAAGTAGAAACATGTCCTGTAGCATTATTTACAGGACACTAAGAATGCAGTAGCATGGAAGTTAAAAACAGAGCTCTGTTGTGTAAAGAGATGTAATTACGGAAGAAAAAGAATAGCAGCAAATACAAAGAGCAAAAATTCTTTTAAGTGGTTGCTGATTGTAGGTGTCCAATTTGAATTTTCTTGGACCTGTATTTATTTGCTCACAATTGCTGAGTGCTTGCAGTATGCATTTTTAAGGCTTTTAAGTTATAAAGATTTCAATTCAAAAATATCAGGGAGGTGGATTTGTTCAACTGCTGGCTTTTTTTTTTTTCCTCTCTCTCTCTCCTTCAGCCTTATGACCACTTGAATTATTCTCAGCATTTTCTCTCATTTATTTAGTTAGTTTCTCCAACAAAGAGCAGTTACTTAGTTGGAATTCAACAACATTTTGATCTCACTGGTTATGTAACTAAATAGACTTAAAAGAGACCAAGGATGGGTTCAGCATAAGGAACATGGAATGTGGAAATGAAGCTGATACGCCTTTTGGGTAACAGAAGAGTCCCTTCCCTTGACTCAACTTCCACCTCTGCAAAGTGTCAATAAGATTTATCCCTCCTTTATAATGCTTTAACAGTCAGCATTTTATTCTTCCTCTTTCTCCTCTATAGAGTTAGAGCTCACAGCGTATTCTCTGTTTCAAGGAAGCTGCTAAAACATACTCCAGGAAACAATTTCTGTCTGTTACCACTTTTTTGAAGACAGCATCAAAAGCCCTACCTGGTGGTCCCAGAGTGCAAGACCTTCTCGTTTCCAGCCTTCAAGTCACATCACATGAAGCTGTAGCATGAGGAGAATACGGAAGCTGCCCCAGAAATGCTATGTGATCACAAAGCAGAGTGTGCCAGCTTGTTTCTCACAAGATCTCTCAATTCATGGCCAATTCTGTGAAAAGGCTAGAAAGCTCCAGTGCTAAGATATTTTCCTCTACTGAGGCTTAAAATTATTTTTTAAGTAAAATATCAAAGGCAAAGCCATCCAGTAACCTATCACCATACACCCCTATCTCCCAGCCACACACCTTGTTTCCACACAGGTGACTCCTACATAAAGACTGCAAGTCCCTCAAATACAATGGGAATATGCAGTAAACATCCAAGATAAAGTCTTGTTTCTGAGGAAGGGGGTTGTTACGCACTTGCTTTTATATTCCAAACACCACTTAATGACTGGACTTTACAGATAAAGGAGTAATTGTTTTTAGCTGTCAAATTTCAAACACAATTTCACACGATAGGCATGAAACTCCTGTTAAAATAATTGCAATAAAAAGCCAACCAAATATCAATCTCTTTGCTTTGTGCTGATCCATCCTTAGTTCAGCACCTAAAAAGAATACTCGTTCTCTAACTGCTAATTATGGAGTGAAAAATACACTAAGCAAACTTGGATTTGTTATAATTCACTGTGAATCTCACAAACTGCCCGAGAGCAGTAGTATGCTAATGAACATTAGCAATATCTTTTAGAACTGGTAGAAGAAAGAAACCTGACTCACAATCAAGTGCATCATTGAAGTGATGCCGATGCAAGGGAGATGCAACCTCAGACCTGGAGAGAAGGATGCACATACAAAGTTACAGGGCATCTCAGTGGCTGGTACTGGTCTGGCAAATTCAGGGTTTTCCACTTAGTGGATGCCTCTAGCAGCTTCAGAAAGGCCTATTAAATGACTGCTTAGCATATTCCAATGCTCCAAGCAACAGAGCTGCATCAGTCAGACATCCTCTTTGACAGAAAATTTGTAGCCCGCTGTCTTCCAGACAGACGGCACCAGATCCTTACAGAGTATAAATCAGCTCTAGCCTATTGAGAGCTGTGTAATGCATACATCCTCTAGGGATCTGTCCCCACACAAGCAACTTCAGTAGTAATGAAAATCATAGCACTACACCATATATAATTTTGCCAATGAGTGTATCCAGCCTTGGCTTAAATTTATGAGGTTTTCAAAGCAGTAAATCACTGTGGTGTGAGATTGCTAGCATTGATGAAGAGGTGTCAGCCAAGTTTCTTTTACGGCATTTCCAGAGGCCACATCCCTTCCTATTGCAGTGCATCCAGGAGGCTGCAAAGAACGGCTTTCACTCGCAAAGATGACCCTGGGTCTGCTCAGCAGTGATAAAGAGTTCAAACCACGGGCAATCTTTCCTGTGTTGCCTTTAGCAACATTGATATCAAAATAAGGTTAGATACCATGGTGATAAGAACACCTGGAGTCCTAGCTCGGCTATTTTAAGACAGAAGCATGCCTTTCTGTTTTGCCAGCACAGATACAGTCCAGATAAAGCCTTCAGCAATAATACCTGCTCTTCTTCCAAATGGGTTGTGCTGCAAGCCTGCCTATACTGTTCCTATGCCAGTTCTACAGCAGCATTAGCCAAACATTGGCTTTTCTATTGAAGCTGTATGGCTTAGGTAATGGGGGAGTGTTTTTGTAGCAATCCTATCTGCTCCTTACTCCCCTGGAGCCATGAAGGAGCTTATAGAAAGGCAATTCACTGCAGTCCTCTCACCTACATGTATGCATTTTCCTGTAGTCACAGGCTTGCTGCCTAGTTTTAGGCAAGTCTCTTTGCCCTCTTTCAAAGCATACACGTAAAGGGTGGGATGAGACTTACAGTCCTGAAGACCTTCAGTTTTACTGGGCCTGGCACAACATCTCTCAAATGAAGCCATCAGAAACTTCATGCAAGGCCAGTGCAGTTCGAAGCAGCTACTAGTGCAGATGTCAGGAATCTGTCCATTGTGAACTTTCTGTTCACAGAAAGAGCCACATGTGCTCTCATAGCAAAAGTCTTTAGAAACCTCTGGTCTAGCTCATGTTAATCTGCATTACAAAATATTTTATATCAGAAGCCTACTGGAATTCAATACTAGAAAATGTGTAGGCTTCATATTGCTGTTTACTCCTACAGTAATCACATGGCTTGCACTGTGATCTTACTACTGCTTTCCAAGCACACTATCAGCAAACATGAAGGAATTTTCCATGCTTAAGTAAATATTTTCATGGCACAAGAAGACCGTCAGTAGGAGAGGGAACTACTGCAGTACTAGCTGGGACAGATGCCAAAATATTTTATTAAACTTTCCCATTAGAAGGAAAGGACATTTGGTGATAAAATAATTTGTATTATCCAAATGACCTATACTGAAACACTCATTAAAATGTTAGTTGTTCAAAACATACAAGAGAAGTACAAAACTTTGCAACATCACATTTTGGTTGTTCTGACTGCTCTTCTAGAATCTGTAGACTTGTTTAAATGTTCTGCAGTATGGTTAAATATTCAATTTTCATTAAAGTTAATGTTAACCTAGTAATGTCAAGCCTCTGCCAAACATTCTAAACCCAATGAGAACAAAAGCAACAGAAGACCTCATGTGGATCTGTACCCGAACTGCAAGGATATAGGAGAACTATTAGAGGCATCTTGCTTCTAACAAGCCAAAATGGCCTTTTAAGGAAACAACAATTGTTTCTGCATTTTATTTATTTTAATTTAAATATTTATATTAAATTAATGTTTAAATAGTATTTATTTTTAATAAAGAAGAGATCCCTAGGATTGATAGTCGGTAAGAAACTAAGGTGAAATACCTCTGTGGAACACTCGGACAGCTACCTGTGTCACTGTTAGGAGTAAGATGACCAGATCAGATAGGGGAAGAATCTCCCGTTAGATAAAGAGCTTGAGGAAGAGGTTATAGTTTCATATAGTACTCAGCACAGGAAGGATAAGTCCTTTTCGGGGGACAGTAGAGCAATATTGTCAGAGAAGGTACCAATAACGCCTAGAAACCTCATGGTCAAGAATTAACTGTGCTAATTATGAGAACTGAAAGCCCCATATACAGTGCCTGATGGGATGCACTTGAACTATACAATGAAATCCATGAGAAAGGAACATCAAAAAAGGTATCCCAGTATCATTTTCTCAGAAAACAGTTGTTCTATATCTAGTATTATCTTTGAAAGATCTAGTTCTGAAGCTGTTGCATCTGCCTTATGTCTGACAATCAGCACTAAGAAGGCTTAAAACTTAGTAAACTCAACCAGCAAGGGATTTCTCCCATGAGAGGGAATCCTTTTGTGGAAAGGGACAGTCACAGCTGTTCCTTCCTCAGTTCCTGCTATAGGAAATGCAGCTAGTGGAGACAGCAAGGCCTGGACAGCAACAATTCCTCAGTTCTCAGCTTCTGAAAGAGTGCAAGAGATCAACAGTCACTATAATTTTTAAAGCAAGGTACAAACTGACATAATTTTTGCTGGGGCAATTTTAGCACTAGGTTGCACAAAACTGGGAAACAATTAATGTATTCTCTGCACCCCCAGCCTTCTCCTCACCCTTCTTCCCATCTGCATTCAACACTTAATAGGATTTCATAAAAACACTCCTATATGATGCAAGACTTTCACGGGGCTGGTGCTTCCAATTAGTTCACAATCTCATTAGATAATATCCATTCACAGCTATGCAGTGGCTGGCACAGAGCAATATGCTCTACTACCATTTCACATGTCAACATCTTCTGTGGAAGGGAAACAGAACATGAATAAAACTCACAGGATTTTTTTCTAAAATCAGAAGATCTAAAATCAGGTGATCAGAGCATCAAATGCTGTAGATAAGCATTGGTACATATACCTGCACAAATGCAAGCTCTGTTAGCTTAGTGTGATAGTCACTCAAAAGGAAAAGGCCTGCCCTATTTCTATTCATTAAAGTCCAGTCTTATACTGATAGGTGGTCAGTTTTTTGGTAATGTTTTTAAAGATGTTTTGACAGCAACAGAAAGCCCAGTGCAGTTTTATGTACTTCGTATCTTCTACTCATCACTCCAAGCCGAATGTTCAATACTCGCTCTTAATCAAAGCAGGTTGCTGGGCTTCCCTCAGCTTGAGTTTTCTTAGTCCCCCCAACTTGGATCCAATTGCTGGGAAAGCCACTAGAGTTTTGAGCAGTCAGGCACCAACACAGGAAGAGCACTTGAGAATGTTTAAGCCTCATTAAAGTCAGTAGATTTAAGCACCTGGGCTCTTGCAGCCATGCTTATCAGCATTCATTCAGGAAAGTAATACACAATGAATAAGCGATAAATTTAGGCACACCAGAGCTCCCAGTGCAGGAGACGAGTGATGGTTCTGGAGCACGTAATTAGAAGTTTAGCAATATTATAATTCTCAGACAGCTAAACTAGATTATTTGGGACTCTATGAGTCTGCAAATTAGGGTCTTGCTAGTGTCCATCAATCTAGCTTTTATAGCTCTCTTTAGTACTAATTTACCCTTTACTTTCCTCTCTTATGTTGCCAGCACTGCAGAAAAAGTTATGTGCTGGTTTCAGCCAAGAGTACAAGCAAAACAATAGACAGGGCAGCAGGACAAAAGACACAACAAGAGAACTCAAATATTTGACCTTAAAAAAAAAAAAAGTGTTTCCAGCTGAGCTGTGAATCAACCCCTCTTTGACTTAATCAGCCTCTTCCCTAGCTAAGGCTATCAGGCTGTAGCAGATCTAAGACAACTCTTGGAGGAAAAGGAGCAAATTTACTCATAAGGGGACTCCACTGTGTTTGTGGTACTATTCTAGGAGAATTAGCCTAAGTGGTTTATCCCCAAGCAACACTTTTCATTTTCAAACTACTGTGCCAACGAGTACTGCCGAAGGAAAACTGACTGTCAAATCTTATCCAGTAGTTTAGCCTTGCTGTGTACCACAGTGCCTCATCTTGAAAACCCATTTTGGGAGAAGGGCTGGGCTTGGAGATGATAAACAGGATAGGAGAGTTCAGTGCTATGTGGCCACTCCTCAGTTCCTTCCAAAAATAAACTACTACACCCTTTAAAACAAAACTTTGACCATGCAAGATATTAAAGCCCTTAGCTCAAGCACTCTTTGTACACCGCAGGAGGAGATGTTATCAGGAGCAGGCCAGCCAACAGAAACAACAGCTAAAGCAAAATCCTTTGTGACCGGTCCATTGTTTCTGAACACCCAGCAAGAACCAAAGCATCTCCCTCTCTGCAATGGAACCACCCTGCGTAACAGCAAGGCGCTTTGCAAATATCATTAGCTACTAGCCAAAACAGCAAGACAGCAAAAAAAACATAACACAAGGGCTTAGGTTTATCACTTCTCTGCCATTCCTTCTCCCTCAGAACATCCGCTGCCATAAACAATAAACGGGAAGGACGTTGCTGTCTAGCGGCTGGAACAGGAGACTGTGAGGCAGGACCTCCTGGAGCCAGGTTCAGAGTCAACTGCAAACAGCTGTAAAATGCACAGCAGGAATCTGCAGCCAGACTGAAGCTCTGACTATATAACCGGGCAGCAAGGGCAAACAAGGACATTTATCACTCCTTGTGCAGATGATCTGCATTTTGAGTAACATTGCCACTCCTATGCCTTTGGGCACAGAGTCTGGCACATGCTGGTGGGTTAGTACAGTAGCAAAAGCAATCCATGCCATTTGGAGATGGTTATTTTCTCACTGGAGCAAGAATGAGCACCAGAGTCTCACAAGAGTCATACTGATGACTGGCCTCTGGCACACCACCCACATAACAACCTTGAACCAAAGCATATGAAAAAAGCCACAGAGAGGACAAACAAGAATTGTGTTGTTATAGTTCATATAGTAGGACACGAAGAGGTATAAAGCAGAAAAAGTAGCTAACAGGAGAGTGTAAAAAGATACAAGATGGAGCAGTCCCACCCAATAATGTGCTGCCAATATTTTAAAATAACAGCTCCCAGAAGCGTCTCCCCATCATGTGACAGATCTCACACAGCAGGAGTGGCTGTGCTGCAGAGAGAAGTGCTGGGTGGGTCAAGCAATCTGTTTGCTCTTCTCTTATTTTCTCCATTCAAACAATGTTTTCATAAACACAACCAAGGAGGGAGGTGGCTCCACTTGGCAGACAGGCTCCTCCTGTGTGAATTTGCTGGAAGTATTCATGTTCTGTTCCTGAAAGCTGTACTGAGCATATCAATAGCTCAGCACTACACTCAGCAGGTATAACCCAAAGCAGTGCTGAAGGATCTGTGCAGGGAATGAGATGGCCCCATCCCTTAGTATTTCTTCCCCTTTTTCCCTTCCACCTCCCAAAACCTGCTCTTCCAGTATAAGAGAATGCATTTTAAAAGCAAATTAGGTTTACTTCTCAGTTACTTGTATGAGCACAGAAATGATTGAGCAATAATCAGAAAATGCAATCTGGCCTAGGAAATGACTTTCCAACGCATTGGGGTTCCTTGAAATTCTTATGAGCATCCTCCCGACATACAGTTGTCCCAAACCTTACAGACTGACAGAGATCTACTGAGTCGGATAAGTAAGCCTTAGACTCTTCTCCCATAAGCCCCCTCCCTTTAGGCACTCACATGTTTCCTGACCACCTTTTGGCTCCTCAGAAACAGAAGAGATGTAAAAACCACTGCAGTACAGCTAAGCTCATCCCTGTTCTCACTAGATGATGCAGTGTGGGAGGAACTTGCTCTTAAATCACCTATTTCAGTTCTCTTCCCCCACACACATAGAGATGACTTGTATTATAACTGGCACCTACTTCTGCTGGAGGGATTGCTTTATTGGTTCCAGTCACCTAGCTCCCCTTCACACTTGTATCCTCCCACTCATGTAGCAATAGCAAACATAATTTAAACATGCAACTTGAGGCATCACCATCTCTGATTTTTCCCCCTCCTGCCAAAACATGACTCTAAGGTAGGACATACCACTGAGACTAGTTGTTCCACAACAGTCTATTGCCCTTCTTGATAAGACAGAGTCTGATTTTCAGGATTACTGAATGCACGGAGATCCTACGAGACACAATGGAACCAACAGTAAGGACACTGAAAAATCCCAATCTTATTTTAGTCCCAAGCCAGGTTCCCAAAAAAAGTCAGAGCTAGCAAGCTCATTTTCTGCTCAGTAAATGGGAGGAAACTGTATCTGCCTTATATACTTCTGCTTTTGCCTACTTAACAACCAGGCATTGAATTGTTCCCTAGGGATGAGCCCTTTCAGGGCTGAGATACTGTGGCATTACAGAGATGCTCACATTGAGGCTGCTTATGAGTTATATACCATATGATTAGCCAGAATCAGTCGCTAGGGTTAAGCTTTCAAATACTAGTTTGCCACAGACAGAAAGAGAAAATATCTAATCAGGTATTTTGCTATTTAATGTGTAGTCTAATTAAAAGATTAAAATATATCCAGGAAGTAACATAAGGCCCATGCTCTGTGAAAGATTTCTTTTAATAAGAGAGAATCACTTTTGTATAGGTTTAGAGTGATTAATGAGAGGAAACTAGCATTAGAAAAATAAATAAATAAGAACCAGAAACATCCAGGAATGTTGGCAAAGAAATAAAGTGGTCCATCAGCAAATAAAAGCAGCACTGTGATCTAGGCTGAAAATAGCTCCTCAAGGAAATTTATCATCTTTGGTACATTAATGTAAATTCATTACACAGCATTTGGGAAATGGTAGACAGCGCTAAAGAGACTGAAAATACTGGTAAGAAAAACAGTCTGTGGTACCATTAGGTTTTCAGAATGGTCAGGTGAAACTAAGGTGACCTTGCTTCACAGAAAGCAAGACAAAAATGGATTTGTGCTCTGTGCAGGACTGTTATTCATGGCAGGCAAAACAGCAGTGACAGCAGGCCAAAGTCTTTATTCCCGGAAGTTTAAATGTCATCACATGCTCTAATAAGCTGAACTTGTTCAAAGGGTCTGAGTGAGGGTCAGAATCTACAATCTGAGAGGGCTAAAAACGTCAGCTTCAGCATCCATATCAGAAAGTCCAATTTGATCCTACTACAGCCAGGAAAAGCAAACACACTATATATACTGGATCCTTCCCATAACGCGAGCCTAAATGCAATTGCGGTGCATCCTGAGGCAGGCGCCAAGTTTGCCTCCCAGCTTGCCCTGCAGGCTGTAACAGCCAGCTCATTTCACGGCTCTGACCCCTCCGCTCTGTCCCTCTGCTTCAGTCGTGCTTTGGATAAAACCTGTTATTGGCAGCTGGAGGCCACGACTCCCACCGTGCGTGTAAGCCACACAAACACACCAAGCTCCTGCAAGGCGTGCTGAGTTCCCATACGCACGCTACAGAACACCTGGCCCCGCAGGAGGCTGCAGGCTGGCTAGCGCGCGGCAGATTACAAAGCTGAACGAGAATACTCGTGCAGTTTTCCACGGCTAGCATCAGCTTAGGCAAAGAAAAACTACCACAGCCAAGACCCAACACTACCTTGACATGCCATGGCACAATATTCAGCCTTCTATAGAGTCACTTTTCCTCTCTCAGTTCTGACAATAAAAGTGTTTTTCCAACAGGTCAGTATTTTATAACTGCGATTAAAGAATGCCTCCCTGTTAAGAAAGACACTAAGTCAACTACTCCAAATCTTTAGAGGGAAAGCTAGTCCTGACAGAGATACCAAACCAGGAAAAAAACACTGCATCCTAGGCACATTGTTGCAATTGCTCATTTATCCAGTTGTAACAGTTTACATATGGTTTCCAGCTCATGTTTGCTGACTTTCCACTTACTGTCACTATCCAGCTACTTTAGTCTGAACTATGGAGATAGCCTTTCTTTTGTAAGATACTTTGCTCTACCAACTTCAGTTAAAACCATGAAGACCAGGCATATTTTATTATTCAAACGGGCATTGGACTTATTTACTGTAGAAAATCTCATAACCTTTCTGAGAAAACTAGATCATATTTTCGAAGAGTAGTAGCAACTGCTTTCTTTTACTTTTTAAACATGAGGTAAATTCGGCTGCATGAGAAAGAAACCAAGTTCTAGCTTATTTCAGAGACTCCACCTAAACAATTCCCTACAGGATTTCAAATGCCTACAAAACAGGACCAATTCAATTCCTGACAACAAAACTAGATTAGAAAACTTCAGTAATGCTACTTCCCCATGCACATATTTGGGTAATAGTTTTGTTTTGTTTTTAAATATAGTGATCTTGTCTAGTCATCACTTGCCTCTCCAATTTTCTCCTTAAGATCATTGTGTCCACATCATATCAGCAAGAGATTTTCAGTTGGTTTGCACTTTTTAAATTATTTTTATTGACTTAGTCAGCATGGTCAACTTAAAAGCTTTATCTGAATGTAGTTTAACACAATACACATGAGTTGCAAGGTCTTAATAACTCAGTGACAGCAATATGTTTAATGCTATTTTCTTCTCAAAAGAGAATGCTGTGGTATGTGTTGTACACTGTGAGTTACTAGAAAAAAAATAGCCTAATGATTTTCAAGTATTTTGTATTCAGGATTTTATTCTTGCATCATTTTTCAATCTTTCAAATGCTCAGAAACCCAATTAGCAGGCAAAGGAATTGCAATTTGAATTCTGGTTCTTATTCATTTATTTTTCTAATGCTAGTTTCCTCTCACTAATCACTCTAAACCTATACAAATTGAATTGCAATTAGAAAACATGAGATAGGTATTTTCATCTATGGCACTGAGCAAATATTAGAGACAGTAGTTGAACATTCAGGTCAACAGCACCGACCGAACATCTTATGAAAATAAAGGATAAAACTACAAACAGACATCATTTTACACTTATTATAGACCGTGAAATAGGCAATGTATGAAAGGTCAATCTTAATGTTACTGGATCCAGTAACACTTCAATTGTTTATTTGCCTACCTCAGACGTTAAGGAATGAGAAAGCATATTAATGTAGTTTTTTAACATATATTTTAAAGTATCAAGTGTTCCCTGAGACTAGTAAGCCTGAAGAAAGTAATCCCTGTAGATAATATTCCAGTTTTACGCACTGATGATGCTAAGTGATATTAGTATCACCTTAAGCAGCTGGCCATACTTGCGCAAGTTTGAGCAAAGAGGACTATGCTGCTCTCGCTTTTCAGAGCTGGATCCAGACACTCTGAGGAGGAGGGAGCAGTGGAGCAACATGACTATATAAACTGTTCTGTGACTGCGAGTTTGTTTGTGTGCAGTATTAGGCCACACTGGAAGCCTGTGGTCTTTTTAGCCTCTTCCATCTTTTTCCCTCTGGTAAATTTAACTTGTTTGTTTAAAAGGGGTTAAAAAAAAAAAAAAAAAAAAAAAAGTGTAACATTATCCTCTCTATAGGCTTCTTCTCCATAGCTGCAAAAAGGTGTTAGCTAATCAGATTCAAGAAATATCAGTTTTACAATGAGGCCAATAAGAAAGATCGATTTCTAAAAATTATGCATCAAACACAGATATTTTATAATGAAGTAAAGACATATCTTATAACCAACTAAAGCTATCTTTACAACCAGAAAGACATCTGTGCTCCTTAAAATTCAGCTTTAGAGAATACTAATCAATTCTTAAAGTTGGGAAGCAACAGGCCACAACAGAGCAAAATAGCAGCAAATTCGTAACAGTACTGTAACAAGGTACTTTATGTGAAAAGCATGGACAGCACAAAAAGAGATTATAGTGAACTGTAGTAAGTACAGAGGATCTGATGATCTCACCAGGCCTATATACTGCTACGTCTGCAATTCTTGTCTCAGTATGATGTTCCATGCCTGTGTTTATGTATAGCATTTGTAACCATTTCCCACTGTGGTCGCAGCATTAGACTGCATTTTTATTATTCTGTAAACAGGCCTATCAACTTTAGTAGAAAAGTCATTCCTGAAAGTAGTCAAGTGCACTGGGAAAGATACAGATAAATCTATTTGCAGAAGCTGTGATTCAGTTTAAGTGTGCTCTGCCATGTCTGTAATAAATTTTGCAAGATATGCTGTCAAAAAATATATATTTTTTAAATATAAATATAAAAATTTGCTTATGACAACAGGAAAATTCAACAAACATTAGATTTTTTTTTGTAGTAAAATATTTGACTAGTTTCTGAACTTAGAAAGTGTTCCTTAATCACTGCTTGAATTCCTAAAAGCATGAGTAAAGCATTAGTAAATTGACAGTTTTATGTCAGCCAATTCTAGGCTGATTTACACCAGTCACCTACTGTTCACCTTCATTCTCTTGACCCATATGGTATCCCTTTGTGGCTCACTGGAGTCAAATCACAGTGAGTACATAAACCACAAATACTAGGGCAAGCATGTTTTGTAAAGATTTTAGAGCCTTCTTTTTGGAGGAAATGTTCTTGTGAGCAAAAAGTTCACATTAATAAATATTAACAGCAAGTAAGAAAAATAAAATTCAGGGAGCTTGTTTTTGTTTTCAGGTATTTGCCATTCTTTATACCTGCAGGAGAAAAAAAGTGGCATTCTCCTATTTCTGCCATGCGCAGGTTTCTATCTAACACTATGAAAGTATTTTGAGCTACAAAACCCCACAGAAGTACAATCTGGCAGTTAGCTGGGCTGTGCCAAAGCCTAAGCTGGTGTCAGTCATTGCAGCTCTTCTGATCCAGCCAAGGGAACTGAGAGAAACGGAGAATCTTTTTACCTGCCTTTTTTAGGCCTTTTTACAGGCCTTTTACCTGCCGTCAGAGAGGGGGCTACGGCAACCGATTCCCACAGAAGCAGGTTTCATTCACATTTCCTGCCACTCTTTATCTGTAGTTTCCCATTGGTCTATTTCATAATGTTATGAAATGTCAGTCCAATTATATTTGGTTTTATTTTAGATTATATCATCCCCCTCCCAATCCCATTACTCTGTTGCCTTGGGACAACATCTAAAGATTTAAATATAAGCCCTAGGTCCTCTAGCTTTTACGCACCATGGACTTGCATCCCTTTCTATTTCATAGTAACTAGCTGGGCTGTCAATCAAAGCAAAACAACTGTAGAAGAATAACGTTTTTTGAATCTTCTCCTGTTGACACGGCAGAACTGTATCACAGCAGAAACTAGTCCAGACTTGCAAAATAGCAGTAGCACAGGATGCCTGAAGTGCCCTCCCTACTATTGCTAAGCAGATTACCAGTACATGGAAACAGTAAGATGCACTATAATAAAAGGATATCTACCAGGACTGTTCGATGAACTAAAAAGTTGATGTCCCACTCCTGCAAACTGCAGGTCTTCCAAAAGGCTCCATAAAGAATCAAAGACTCTTTTGCATCAAATGCTTACAGAGACCAATTTTTATTTGGCTTTATGTCCTAGGTGGAACTACAGCCTCATAAGAGGCTGAAATCTCTTTCTACCACATCCATTAACTACCACTTCAATGAGATTTGTTAAAAAATAAAAAATATAAAAAAGAAAGGTCCTTCTTAAAAGCTCCTGCTATAACTGCATTCATTTAACTTCCACAGCTCCCAGATAGGTGAAATGCTAGATACAAGCCTTTCCAAAGCAGAGCCTAGTCCTTTGTTACAAGAGATAGATCACTCAAAACACACGAAAGCCTTTTTTAAAGCCTATCAACATTTATGGATCATCATAAAGAGAGCCTTAAACCCACCATTGTCCTTCAGGGAGGGCCGAAACCGGGGCATCTTCACGAGGAAGGATTTCTGAACCGGATCACGAACTACTAGTATTGAGCCAATCTGAGCAGTAAATACATGAACAACAAATGTGTTAAGCTACTAAAAGAAAAAAATGCTAAAATCATCTCTTGAAGAGGAATCTTTAGGATTTTAGTCCTTTTAAATAGGCAAATAATTTCCCAAAGCTTCTGACCTTTTTAATACATCACATTTAGAGAAATAAAGAAATAAGGCTCACATGGAGTCATGATTAGAGTTCCACATGATATTCAGAACGGCTACAAAACTACAGCATCATTCTAGATCAAAGAGAACTGGCAACTACTTTGTGCCAAATTCACTAGCACAAGCAGATGCAATTTCCAAACTCATGCCAAATTGCAGCCACTTATTCTGAGACAAATATTCTTTATATATTCTTTATTCTTTTTTTATATTATTATTTTCTGCTTCCAGTTATTCCTACTTCCCTATGCCCCTTCTTAATTTTGGCACACAGCCCAAGACTGCATGCAACAGTTATGCTTTTATAATACTTCAGACTTAGTTTCCATTAAGTGGTAAGAATAGCCAAAATGCACATCAGAAGGTCCTTATAAATAGTTAAAATCTGAACAAGACTCTTAGAAGAACAAATTGAAAAAGGCAGCAAGGGGCCAGATTTTACAACATATAGAATGCTTGAGGAATCAAACTTAGAGTTTGAGGCATCAGAATGTGCAAAGCAGTACAATTTCAGTTACATTTCTGTATTGATTAATAGCAATGATTTCATAAAAATATTATATTTGGGGCAAACACAAAGCATTCAGTAGTGGCGAACATGTGCTAAACAACAGGCTAAAGGTTAAAGAGGAATTCAGTTAACTATTACTACACAGATCTCATTAATCCATGGTTGCCTCATCCAGATGTCTCGGTATCCAAAAGGCTTAAAGTGTAAGCAAACGAATAGGTCAGCAATGTAGGCTTTTCTATTAATCTACTAGGGGCTTTAAAAGCTGTTTGGATTAGCCAGACTTGGCTGTCTAGTCATCGTTTAAAGATTTTGCTATCTCTTTTCATGCCAAATCTCAGATTTCTCCAGGATAAAACTGCTGAAAATAGCAATTTTGAACTAAATTATGGCTAAGTACGTTTGTTGCTCTACTTGCAAGCCCATTTATAGGATCAAAGCTCCTTTCTTACATTCTTTCAATTTCAGTAGAACAAAGACTTAACACTTTCTTGCAGTAAGTCACTTCAAAAATTATTTTAGTTTTATACCCTAGCAATTCAATAAGATCACAATTCCAAGTGACTTTAACACAAGAAGTATTGAATTGACAGCCCTGAAGGCAGAAGACCTACAGAGAGCACATGCTATAGGAGTGTAGCGGAACAGGCATCCAGCCCAGAGCCATGACCCAGGAGATGAATACAAACGCACACTTCAGCCATATGTGTTTCTGCATGCTCTAATGGCCGTCTCTCTCAGAAGACACAGAGGTCGAACTTGCAGATACACTGAGCTGAACTAGCCCATAAGTAACAGCAATGAGGAAAAAAAAAAACCAAGATTTAAAACACTGCCCTAGAAACAGAAAGTCCACGCGCTGCTGATCCACCATGTGAATCAGCTAATTACTACTGTACAGCGGGTCGCTCTAGATCCTGTTTAGAGGTGAGTGGTGGAAGCTGGTGAATTAAGTTATATTTAGCTTTTAAAGAGTGAACAGGCTATATATGAGTATAACTGCTACGTACAGGCACGTTCTTGAACTTGGCCCATGACTGCCAAAGCCGTTTATATGCAAATGCTAAATACATAATTGCAGCCTATTACTCCCTACATAATACCTGCAACGTCAGGAATTCTGCATGGAGTCATCCCTAGCAGCTTGAGCAGCTGCTGGGTTAATCATAAACAATCTATTGCTACAGTCAATGGAAGTTAAGAGGACAAAGAAAGAAATCACATCACACAGCCATTCATAGTCATTTTAAAGGGCTAACATACACATATAAAGGCTTATGGCTAACAAAATATCATGGGCTGTATTATTCAGTATGTTTCGGGGCTGCACTTTCAAAAGCAGTTTCTATGGCAACTGGATTGTTGATCCATGTGGGTTGTTGCAATTCATGCTACAGATCACATCTGACAAAGCTAGTAAGCTATGAATTTGTGTGTGATGGTTTCTTTGCTTGGGGATATAAAGTGCCATTTTCTGGGTGACAGGTATTACGTGGCCTTTATCTTTTCGCACATCATTTTTTATTTACAAAGAACAAAAAACCAAATATTTAAAACAGAACTTTACTAAAGTGTTAAAGCACAATTAAAAATACGAACAGATTCAGTAGCTGTGATACTTAGTGCCTGGAGTGTCCCTGTTACTTTCCACGCTCATTTCTTCTTGCACAAGCATCAGTGAGCAGGACTTGTTTGCACCTCAGTGACCTGCTGAAGCTCCAGATAATCGCCAGCAAGGCTACAAGTTATAGCAGCATTGGGTAGAGACTGGATTCACAGTGTTCACTGAGACTTGACTCCATACTAAGATCAGTCACGAACACCTTATCCAATATGAGCACATTTCCTTAAAAATACGAGTACATTTCTTTAAAAATAAAAGGCATCTCTTCTGTTTTAAGGGATATTTTACAGCAAGTGTACTCCCTTTAAGGTTTAATGGCTATTTTTCCCCCATTCAAATGTATTTACTGACTGCAAACTATTATTTACTTTCAACTATTGAAGCTCACCAGTTGTTAACACATTCCAAAATACCGCAGTCAGCTTCATCAGACCACCCAAACTAAGGGTGAAGCTCATGTGAAGCTCAGTCTTGAAAAAACAGTATTTAGCAGTTTTGAATACTTAGCAGTCTTAAAACTAGAAGTAGCCATATTTTTTTCCAATAATTAGTATTTGTAGCATAATTACACTTTGTCTATCATTTTAGTAATCATTAAAGAGTTTAGCTGCAAATAGAGAGTCCTTATCTAATGTACAAGAATGTTTCTAACCGGCAGAAAACAGTCAAAAACCTTTCAGCTAGACAGTCTAGAGATCTTAATGGGGAGTGAGGGAAAGGGGTATGAAGACAACACACACCATTTCCAGATAGTCAAGCCTTGCAAAACAAAGTATCCTCTAAAACTCTGCAATGTGGAGAAGAGATTGAAAATTTGATTTCAAAAGTCATGTAATAACTGATGATCAGGCATCCTTCATTGTATTATAACGTACAAAAGCTAATATTTACTTCCAGTTAACTTCTCCTTAAATTTGATATATCCTTAAATTATTAAGAGATATACACATAGTCAAGGTTCAAATCATACAATTTCAGCAGACTTCACACATCAAGTGTTCGTAACAGTTTCATTATCATCCTGAAGTTAATTAGATAGATAAAAGGCAAAATAGTCTTTCTATAGCTGTTCTGTTTCTAACCATAACCATTTTGTTATTCTACAGCTAAGACAGTGGATGTGAAAGATGGGAAAGATACCCTTTCAGACTCTTCTCTAGGGAAGAAGAAGCTTATTTACTGTTGTCAATACACCTCACTAATACAAAAGCTGGAGGTATCATTCTGAACTGTGGGTAAAACTTACCCAATGCTATGTAATTTGAGATCACAATCAAGTGCATTCAAAGATGCTTCATCCCTCAGAAGTTATTTGGGATAGTAAGCGTTCGGTATGTCCACCATTCCCAAGACCTCTACAAAGCCTACCACTCAGAATCTCCTCCGAGTCTGACACTCTCACCTCAGCTCAACTTAGTCCAAAGCTAAAAGGAAGAAATTTCTTTTTCCAGTTCCATCACTTAGCCCTGGAATCTTTTCCCCAGGCCACTTATTATCAGCATTGTACCACTAAGTCCCTCAGAGGTGAAGTTTGTTGTTGTGATAGCCTTTGGACCCAGATGAACTCCTGTCCTATTAGGTAAGTCATTGCAAAACCACACCTCTGAGCCCTGCCTTGGACACAGTATCACCTGAAAGATTTAAGACATATTGGCGTCTGCCTTCTGTTTGCATATTCATTAAAGAGCCTTTTCAGAGGTTTGTTCATGGTGTGTCATTTCCTTATCTGGGTCACAAGTACAAAACACGATATTACTCTGATCTGTAAACTCAACAAGTCTCAAATACATCCATGAATTACTGCACCCATGCAATTTCTGCTGTTTTAAGTGCAGCCTTTGGACAACATAAAAAGAATAATTTAATGTAATGTGGTTAGTTTTGTTAAGATCACACATAAGGCCTTTTCAAGTTGAAATTCACACTGAGAAGAGAGTGTGCTCAGTAGCTATATTTCTTAGTGTTCTTCTGTATGAGTTTGAAAGACTGAACAGCTAAGTTATTCATTTAGCATATAAATAAGAGATATTCCTTAAAATACAGGGCTTTTTGTACAGGCCAGTTAAAAGCTGTAGGTATCCAATGTGAAGTCTGTTCAGAACAGTACTTAAGTTCCAGGGACAGATTTATTTTCACAGAGTGGAAATTCCACTAACAAATTCATCGTTATCTGTGCTTTTGTTCCTTCTTAGTCTGCCATAGCTCTTTTACTTCAGTGCCTCTCCAATTTCATCCCATCCACAATATCCTTCCAAAAACAATGTGCTCAGATTTTTGCATACAGCCCCAGTCTTTGAAATATCAAAAAGCAAGAACTTAAATCACATTGTAAAACTAGAAAAAATGGATTCTTACACAGCTTTTCAACAAAGCTATACAATTTGCAAATCAGTTCTGTTATGCCAATCTCTAACTTGTGCTATTATATCGTGATATTATCCTGTAGTTGCCAGCAAACTTCACAAGACAATACTCTACCAAGTAGAGTATTTAGGAAAATAATGGCGTTGATCATTTAAGATAGATAGTAGATTATCTACCCTTGATATAATTCTGGACATTAAATTCACAAGAAATATTTTCAGATGATAAATCTGAAAGTTTCAGACTATGCTAAGCAAACATGGGTATCAATAAAGCAATCCTATTCAGCATTCAGAGCTTACTCTTTTTTTTTTTTTTTTTTTTTTTTTTTTTTTTTTTTTTTTTTTTTTTGCAATCCAGCTTCCATGTTTCAAATAGCATTTATGAGGAGGCAAAGGAAATCAGAAGAAAAAGCAAAAACAAGCTACTGCTTTAGCTGCTTCTGAAGTTTGTCTTTCACTTATGTTGTGAATTTGGGCAACTCAGCATCCTCCTTAACTCATTCCAACTACCCTGGATAACCTTCACATCGGGCCTGCAGGAGACAGTTCAGATACATACTGCTGCCAAACAGGTTTCCAGCTTTTTCAGGGAGTGTACACAGAGCACTACAACTATCTTCCAGGAAGACTTTAAGACAGTTGCTGATGGCTTACTGAATATGCTACTCTGGTTTTGCTGTGACACATTCTGAAGTCTTCTAAAAAAGCCTTTTCTCCATCCATTTCTGCAAAGAGATCTACCTTCAACATACACCCAGTTTCCTCCAAAACAGAAATCAGCTCGCAAGAAACTGAAATCTCTTATTTTCTGTACCTTAAAGCTCCATGGAGGGGAGACACTACTAGATCTCTGCCTGCTGCCTTTTGTTACAGCAACTGCTGTTAACATCTCATGCACACTGCAGTCGCAGGAATGCCCAGCTGAGTAGTCTGGCCTGAGATAGCATTCCTACTACACTAACCAAAACCACAATACCTAGAGAGCATTCTCTTGGCTGCATATGAGGAATGTATTTTCTTGCAGCATACAAATGACTAGTGGTTTAGAGAAGGCTGTGGAGAAAAAGAACGAAACACTCAGTAGTACAGGCTATTAAGTTTCCAGGAAGCAGCAGAGAATCTTCCGCATTTGCATCCTGTAATTCACTGTGCTACCAGCACAAACAAGTTAGCAATGTTGAGAAGCAAACAGCAGAGATGGGGCCACATACGGAACCTAAAGTCTTCAGGGTCTGCTGACCTCAGGCAGTCTTCTACACTGTTCTTTGCATAATATGGGAAAGACAGTGATGCTGACACAAATACAAGCTTAGACAATATCCTGCCTACCCACTTAGGTTTTGCTTGTTACGACCAGTTTACTCACATCAGTCTTCATAATAGCAACAAAATCTGATTCCACTGTAGGAAAAAGCTTCCTTCTGCCACTGAAAATACTTTCTATTAAAGCTAAACTGGTCCTGTAACTTCGAACTTGCTCATTTTTACTGTTTTTTTGAGTGCCTTTTTAGGAGAAATCTCTACTGTTTAATTACCAGATCCCATTTACAGGTTAATTGCTGCATCCATCACCTGTCTAACAATAAGCAATCGTCAAGAGTTTATACAGGAGACATGGGTCAGCCACGCTGGACATTCTCTGTTTACAGCTGGCAAGAGTCCACAGCATCAATTAATAGTTTTTGACAAACAGACAAATACCACTGCCATCCTTACCATCAATACTACCTACCAGCCATCAAGACAAAGGACTTCATTAACAAACAAAAGCTGTATCTAAATGCTTGCATCTACCCTTATATAGAGCTGTCTCAAGAAAACAGAATCCTTCAGTTCAGCCCTGCAGAAAGGAAAGAGGAAATCTACTGGTCATTTTTGCTAGTGATTCAGTCTGTACAGACACAGAGTGCAACTAAGTTATCTCAATAGGATGTCTCAATTCCAAACACAGGCAACACTTTATAGCATCCATGTGGCTAAACGCTGTCACCACAGCCCTCCACTAATGATGGAATAGTGGTTAAAGAGTTATTAAATGTCTTGTTAGAGAAAAAGCTCAAGTGTGAGTTTTAACCTCATCTAACATCCCTATTATCTTCACAATACAGAGACTGATTACTGGGAAGCAGTGATAATCACTAGGCTAACTGTTATTCCAGTGGCTTTAGGGTACTTACCCTGGTTTTGAATCTGAAGTTCTGGGCATCCACAACTCCACAGCCGAGGTTGCTCAGCCCATCTGAAAAATAAAACACATAATTATTGGACAGTTGCAAAATTCAGGCTTCAGATTTGACACAGTCCACAAATGGCACCACAGCCAGCCACAGTCTCTAGCCCTTGATCAGAACTGCCACTATGCAGTGGTGAAGGGATGCCAGACATGCAAAAACGCTAGGCTAGGAATTACGTATTCCGACTGGCATTTATATCATGCTGTCCTCTACAACTACAAAACTAGAGAGACAAGGACAAGGGCTAAATAAAATAATTTCAGAGCTCCAAAATAGACAAAATAAAATAAAATAACATTCCCTCCAGGTCAATCAATTTAATTTACCACAAGAGAATAATTCTACTCTTTATCTTGACAGTACAAGTGGTTGCATCTCAAGACAATTAGAGCTGGATGCTTTAAATCTGACACCCTTACTAGCAACAGACTCACAGTTCAGAGAGCTCTCTGGAGCTGGAACTTAGAGGCTTGTGCCTATTTTGGAAGCTATTCTCCAGGCCCCAAAGAGAAACATCAACCTCAAATACCACAAACTACATTAAAATACTACATAACATAGTATCTCACTTGCCCATCATAAACTATCTTTCCTGTCTTTAAGGTGACCTATTTATTGATGAAGTCAAGCAGTTTTAACAAATTTAAGACTCATGACAAACTGAACTTTACTGGTACCCACCCTAAGGGGAGATTAAATCAGAAATGAAGGGAAAGAGTAAATAGTAATTTTTTTTTTTAATCAGGATGTTCTCCTATAGTGTACTTTTTTAGTATTTTCCTATTTTATTGCTATTACTTTGATTTTTCTGAAGAACTTTTAGCTCAGCTATGCACAACTAACTGCACAGCTCCTGTCAGAATGCCCAGTCAGCTTTGCAGTAACTACTGGTACTCACATTGAAGATAGCCCATATACCACTGTAACTGCCTCAAACCTCCTTTAAACAGGTATCTTGACAGAAAACACTCCCCCAGTTTTCCCTCCAACAGTTATTCTAGCACAAAGTCAACTGCCTCCAAACCTCTCTATGGGGACATAGGGGTCTAGTACAGAATCACTCATATATGTTCTCATTTTATAATATTCCATTGATGTAAGATTATTTTCCAGAAATGAAACTGAACTGGTATCTAGAAAAAAGCCATACCAATAAAATCTGAATAGCATACACAGGGAGATGTCATGCCAGATTTGCCCTTTTGATCACATTTTAGATTCAACAATTTTTTCATCCAAAACTGCAAAGCTGTCCCTATTTTTAAAAATAATTTGAGTCAAAAGTAACAAATCTAAGCTTCCAAAGCATTATACTGCTTAAAAGCTGTGGGATTTTTCAGCTAGAGATGGAGTTGAGCTACTTTAACTTTATCACTTATCTTTTAGATAAATACATAATACTAGATATATGCAATGTCAAAACAGAACTGTATATGCCGTGTAATCCTCAGTTATTTTTGGAAGCCTGTTGATTTCATGCCAGTAGAAATTGCATTTCCAGAACAGCACATTTCAGCTAGATGAGACAGGGTGATTTTTTTTCACTTGCTGATGCACCAGGGAGTATTAAATCCAGAAGCACACAACAGAGAAAGCGTCCTTCTTCCCAGTCCTCAAAATAGGATTGGCTGGAAAAAACAAAACACCCTAATAGTATTTAGCTTAGTCAAGAATAGCATGAAACAGTGCTCCAAGAGCTCATTTAGGCTGTGTTCCCTGCAACTGTCAGCTGTGATCCTGCTGCTTGGCTTGGATAAGAAACAAGTGGCCAAAAGCTTAAGATAATTTCATTGGTAAAACAGTATTAATAGTGTGCCTAAGGGTCACAGCTGAGCTTTAGGCCTTATGAACTGAAAAATCATTATTCTAAAGAGCTTATAGTTATACATATGACAGGAAGAAAAAAGCATTACTTGCATTTTATAGACAGGAAATGAAGACGTATAATTACAACATGATCACAAGAAGTTTGTGGTTAGATCTACATATTTAAACCTGAGCAAGAGCTGAAATGTTTTTGCGAGACCCCTGCAGCGTAATAGTAACTGATACAGCTAATGGCAACTCCACTGGAAGCAAAGCACATGCCCAAGCGCAGCCTGTGTAGAAATGACTAGGGAAACTCAGGAGTTAGGATACCATAGGTAACTAGTAATAAGCATTAGAACCAGCTTTTGTGACCATGATTTGAATGCACGGGAAAATGATTCACCTTAACTTTAAGCTTCCAAATTCTTTTTATCACAAGCATAAGATTAAGGCTGAAGGAAATACACAGCTGGTTTACATTTCCACAGAAAAGTAAAGATAATTCTTTACAGGGCCCTAAACACATACAGAAGTGGTTTGACAGAGGCAAAATTTTCTGGGGAACAGTAAAAACTCTAACAGAAGAATTATCAGCTAGTTATGCTAAGCCTTACTCCATATTTCTTAATTACATCAAGAATTCTACCATATCAGCACCTTAGACTTACACATTCCCTTTTTCACAGCTTCATTTTCTTGCTGTTGAAAGGTTCCCAACAGCACTGGAAACTGGATCTTACTGGTCATCCAGAAACAGAGATACAAGCAGCATTAGTTACCAGTTTGTCCATCTCCTTTCTTGTCCTTATAACTTCTCCTCAGCACATCAGTCTCCCTTGAAGACAAGAAGAAAGCTTTCTCACCAGATACATTCAGAGCTTTTACAGACGAATCCCCAGAATGCTTCAGTTCTGATGTCTTAATGCCACCTCGGATATCCATTAGTCTCGACACACACACTCTGGCCCACTCCTAGTCCTCAGCTTTCCAGGCAACCCTTTTGCCCTTCTCTATCTACCAGGAACAGCCTGCTAGGAAGCAAACTATAGGATCTATCTTCAGGTCAACAGTATCATACAAAGTTGACAGATTGCAATAACCTATCTTTCTACTTGCATAGCTGTATTCTCTGCTGTAAACATCCTTGGGTTTTGTTTTTTATTAGTATCAAACAGCATCTCTACAAAACTGGGGACCACTGAGCTGACTGATGATCTTAAACATCCGGTGATATTTCCAAGACCTGTCTACACCTTTTTACCAGTGCCTAGTATAGTTAAAAGCAAGTCTTATGTATGTGGATAAACAGCTTAGCCTTGCAGACAGGAAGTACAACTTGTTCTTAATAAGCTGCAGTTCAGACATCTCAGGTCTTCAGAATCGTTGAGTGCAGCCCATTGCATCACATTACTGCAATCTGCCAGCTCTATCTGGCTAATATCTGCTGCAAGTATTCCTTCTTGTTAGGTCTTAATCATGCCACACACCATGGTTTTCAAAGATTGCCTTAAAGAAGAGCTCACAAGTCACTCCCCTTTGCCCTCCCATGATACGCAGAGAAGACAGCCAAAGTTCAAAATGGAGACAAAAAATTTCTTGCATGGTCTCTTTAGAGAGCTGAAAATATCAAGATCACCTATGGGAAATGCTTTGAATAGCTGCATGCTCAGGTTGCATAACAAACTGGGGAGTGTGATTCTGGAATTGGTTCTCTCCCTCTGAGCATAGGAGAACCACCCAGAGATGTTTGGATTAAGGGTGGATCTATCAGTTCTTTAGATATTTGTAGAGCCAACCCTGAGGTTGCATCCGTTCATTTGAAAAGGGAATTGATGACATACAGAGGAATTTGTTATCTCCTATTAGCTTGGTGGTTTATCTAACTTACCCCCCCCACACTTTGGAAAGACACCTTTATGGTGCAGAGTATTTTCCCATTCTTAGCAATGGCCAAGAAGGAATTGCAAGTGTGCTTTACTAGAGACAAGGTGCTGGCCTGGAAATCCAAACTAACTAAACGTGGCAGTTCCTATTTACTTGCTAGCTACGCATATACAGGAACCTCAGAGAGGCCCACTTGCTCCAAATAAAGTCCTCAGTACAATTATAATATTAAGTCATCAATTTTTATCTAGTCAAGCTCTCAGTCACATGTACAGAACACCGCAGAGGAGATACATAATCCTCGTTTCTTTCCTGCTACAACTCAGCAGTGACCTAACTCCCACCACATGAGGCTATCTACATGCAAAATAAAGGAAGGTGAGCTCCTTAACTGATCTCTGTAGGACAGAAATATCACTAAAATCCATCAGCAAAACAGAAAATGTCAGCTGAAGCTAAATAGAGGATTCAGCACAAAGCCATTAAAAAAAAAAGAAAGAAAGAAAAAGAAAAATACAACTTGATTTATTCAACTCAGGGTCACCACCTGACTTACCCTGATACCCTATGCATGTAGCCAGGCAAAGCCATGACAACTTTTCAGGAAAATGCTCTTGCAGTTTTACACAGAAAACAGTCACACACTTCTAAGTAAGTTCTTCAAAAGACTCTGAATAAGCAGGCCAAGCTTTACAAAAAAAACCTTATATTGGAACAGGCCAACTAGTTTTCATACATGGGGTAAGTCTTGGATCAATCAAAAGCAGCTGAAATTCTTTTACTAGCTGGGCCATGATCAGCTAGTGCTAGCGCACTGAAGACTTCACTATCCTAAAATATTTTGTCCGATTCGTAACACAGTAGCTAATCCTCACTGGGAAACTTCTAACTGCAGCCATAAATTCCATAAATATTATCAGAAAAAAAATGCTTAAAGGCACATTTGTTATTATCTGCTTTTTAACTGAGGAACAAATTGACTTGGTGCCATACCAGACTTCCGTAAGCATATGCTATCTTGCTGTGACCTGCAACAGCAAAAACAACCCTTACATTTCTTAATTCAGTATCTTCCCACTCTCACACCCAACCCACACACCAAAAGCAAAGTAAGATCACAGATCTCCATAATAAGCATGCATCCTGAGTCAGGCACACGGCTGTATCAAATTCCTTTTCAGTTGCCAGTGTGTTTATTTGTGCTAAAGTTTGACTTGATGCAAGGCCTGAAAACACTGAAGCCCAAGGACCTCTTCAAGTAAAAACATGTATAGGGTTCAGACAGCACTAGCGGAGCTGGAGGATGGATCTGATTTAAAAAAAAAAAAAAAAAAAGAGAGAGAGAGAGAGAGAATCATCTCTGGATTTGGCAGGGGAAAAGTATAGCAGGTTTCCTTGTTTTGTTTCTTTCTGAGAGCACAATGCATGTTATGTTATATAACACATGACGCTTTAATTAGCCAGCTGCTAGAAGACCACACAGACGACAGGATACCTGTGAGAGATCTGTTCAAAAATTAAAAAAAAATCTGATTTGTTCAAGCCCTGTATTCCTGGTCTGATTAAGTCTACTAACCAGGACTACAGAGGCTTGGGGCTTTTAGGCATCTTGTCCAAGGGAAACTAGAAGCCAATGAAGGCTAAGCACAGACTGTCTGGGCTTCCAGGATTCCACCTACCAAAGCAGAAGCCCTGGGCTGGAGACCTCAAAGCACCTACAGTCTAATCAGCTGCCCCGTGTTGCTCAACACCTCATTGTGTAACAAGAAAAAAAGTGATTTTCAGTCAGCAACTGCCATTTCTAAGACAGTATGTAAAAATTTCTGATTTGCAAATTGTTACAAGAAGTGGTTCTGAGCCAGCATAAACTTAAGCTAAGATTTCCTATGTACCAGAAACACTGAAACTAATAATGCTCAAGAATAAACATAGTACTTCAGTTTTGTACAGCATCAGTGTTTGCAACATTGCAAATAGCTTAAAGGTAGCACTCAAGAAAACCCACAAAACCACCAAAGCAGTCTACCAAAGAAGCTTATCTCTGCAATTTAGGTTTTGTTGAATGAAGTCCTCTACAAATTAGAGCTGAATCTGAGAGAAAAAAATGTGCTAAATAACAGGGGATATTTAAAAGGGGATTTAAAAGACAGCATCATGGGCTTATCAATCACTATGTTAGGTAACAGAAGGATCAATACAGAGATCAAACCAGATGGAGAAAAGCATTCCCTCCCAATATAAAGAATAACATGCCTTCTCCTTGAGCCACCAATTATTTTTATATTATTTTCTACCCAATGAGCAGAATGCCTTTCTTGTTGTGACTTTGTCTATGCTTATTGAGAGAGAGCTGGTTTCAGATTATGTTTAGTCTGTGAAGATACAGTTCCTTATATTTACATTAAGACAAGCCCATCCAGCTTCTGCTAGATGGAATCTGAATAGCTGATTTATGTCCTAGACATAACTAATGTCACTGTTAAATGCAGAGTCTTAGTCCAGTTTGGAGGATTTATTTAAAGTCAGGTGATTTGGAGATTTATTCCCACTTTCACAGAAGCTGAGCAACTCCTGATATATATCGTATCAACGGCTGTATCCCATAGCATGTTGCTATGGTTTCATTAACGTAAAGCTGAAGCCAACACTCCAGTTCTTTACCACAAACCACAAAGGCTTCTTTGAATATAGGACACAGAAAAGCACTTCTTTTGCCAGATTTCACAAGGTTTGGACCAGTACACAAACTGGAGCTCAGATGTCCCCCAACAGCCTTCTAGACAAGCTATACAAAACAAGCACTTTATAGTGCCGAGATCTTGTTCAAGACCCCATCCAAACCGAATCCTAGCAAGCACTGGAAAAAGAGCTCTTTCCTGGCAGTGCATTTTCCTGAGGTGTGACTATTTAAGTTCCACTCTTGATAACACAGCACTGCTACATATTTCGTAGATTTTGAAGTCAATGTAGCCAATACCTTCCAAAGATACCTCCTCTTCACAATGAATATCGCTTGGCCAGTAATGGTACCTTAATTTGTCTCATGATATCGGAGCACTATATGCTTTGGGAGCAAGTGCTGTGTATTTTTAAGTGCAAAAGATTCTTCTTTTTGAAGTGATTCATCTCCCTCTTCCCCCCACTATTCTCTTCCATGATCTTGGAGTTCATAGACTAGGAGTTACAGCTACGGAGTGAGATCCTTGGCTACTGCTCCTTGGATTCAGCCACGCTACAGTTTATGCAAAGGAGTGTCAATCTTACTGTGCTATTTCCATAGCTGATAGGGACACAGGTTTCACAGAAGCAGTTTAGGCAAAACCCTTCCAAGTTTTGTCCTACAAGAAACTCGGTGTCAAAACGAGTTTCAATAAAGCCACACACACAAACAAAACCTTGCTTCTCTAAAATTAGTGATTTATAAACAAGTCATTTGTCTCATCACCACCTCTGTCCCCGACAAGCTCCAGAAAACGCAATGAATTGCATCAGATCCTTGAATCAACTAAAAAATTGAACCAAGAAAATTTCCAGCTCATACAAGTACCATCGCAACAGAGACAGCAGGAATGTGCAGCCATGAGTGGGTGGAACCACAGTAGCACTGACTGAAATCATTTTAAACTGTCACAGAACAGCATCACCAAGTTGTACATCCACAGCATCCTGAAAAAATCCACCTGCTGGCCACCACAATCCTGCTCTGTCCTTGCCTTAGAGCCCCATATCCCTCCACTGCACTAACAGAAAACACACCAAGAAAGTTATTAGCTTTCTCACTAGATCCAAGAGCTAAGACAGCATTATGAGGCTAGATACAGGCCAGAACCAGCAAAAGGGAAGGAAAGGCAACACTGCATAGCCTATCAGATCAGCTTCAATCATTATAGGAACACAGCTTTAGCAATTCTCAAATCTCACTAGCACCTGATCTTTTTTTTTTCTTGCAAGCTCAAATATTAGGTATGTCATGGAAAGTGTGACTGAGAGGCCACAGCAGAATCTCTTAATCCAAAGAGTTTCCATGGTACAAGCTAAACAGTCTGTTAGGAAATGACAACGTACGTTCCTCAGCTATTATGAAAGGAAGCAGGCCCAGTGTTGATTACAGCAGTACTCATAGCAAAGAATTGGATTAGTCCTCAGAAGCTGAAGTGAGATGACAGACAGACAAAATACGTCCTCTAGCTGGCAGACCCCTAGAACAGAAGGGATGCAGCTTAACCGCACAGCAAGTGAGAATCAGGACTAGATAGCTGCCCTTCCTTTTTCTTGGTGTACGCTTTCAACATTTTAGCCATTCAGTCTAGGGCCTTCTAGGCTGAGCATTTGTTAGAGCTTATTTTGGCTAAGCTTCAATTCTTAGTCTTGGTCTTGGGAAGGTATTTTGCCAAATTAAATAGCAACTTTTTGGCTCCAGTGCTTGAGAGAGCAGATATTCAAAATATCATTTTTGTCACGGACAACTTCTTTTGATGAGCTGCAAAATAGCCAAATTCAACTTGAGACATTATTGCAGTCCCTGGAAGCTCTGTTTACATTTGATTAAAGGACAGCAGAAACCAAAGATTTTGTCCTGTCTGAGCTTTCTTGAGCCTTTCCAAAATTTTAGCCAAAATCCAGAAAATCTTCTCGTATGGCAACAGAATTGGACAAAGCACTTAAAACAAGTGATTTATGTGCTGTTTTGTTTGCATAGTATGTATCCTATCACAACAGTTCAGCCAACAAAACAAACATGTTGAGTAACAATTAAGATACACTCAAATTGCTACTTTTATGAACCTACAGTCAGATGCACATCCTAAGAAAGGCTTACTAGTACACAAGAAATACAGCTCAAGTTCTTATGCTGAATAAAGATGATAAAGACTGAATGACAGCTTAAGTAAATCCTGTTAAATAATGGACTACATTCAAAATCACTTTTGATGCCTACAGCTCTATTTGCTTTCAGTACCACACTAGGAACACTGTATTGAACTGCAGTTTTCAGTTGAAGGGACACTCTTGCAACACTACTGACATGGAACATAACAGCATAAAGAGCTTCTATCAGCAAACAGGCTGAAAAAAAGCACACAAAATAAGATTTTTCAAGAAAAAGGCATGGAAAAGAGAAGCAGGAAGTGTTCCAACTAAAAATGCTTGTGCAAAGCCCTGGCTAACACCCTGTCTCATCAGCTTTGAGGAGTTCTATTATAAGATTCACAGGCACCCAGGAGTAATAGGCACATTAAGGAGAAGCTTGTACTAACTTGCTGTAGCCAGTCAGCAGCAGCTCTACTGTTCTTTACTGTCAATTACATATTTCTGTGAGCCTCAGTATATCTATGAAGTATAAGACTTACCACAAAAAGGAAGAAGTACCTTCCACAGTCCACTAGCTTGTTCCTGCAACTCCCAGGTTTGCTATAGATGCTGTGTGACTTACCAGTGGACTACCACCTGCACCTGTTAATTCTTCTGTGAAGTTATATCCCCACATTACAAACAGTGCCATACCGAGATAGCTGTGGCATCTGAACATGGGAAGTAATAGCTGCCTGAGCACAGAAATTAAGTGACCCCATTGAGAAGGCTGTATTGGTCCAGGAAGTGTGCTGTACTAACACAACTTTCAGGCTTCTTATACCTCCGTTATTTTGAGTAGGTCTGCATTGCATTGTATCTGCCATGTATTAGTCTAGCTGTAAATCTATGTTTGTGTTTTTATTTTCTTCTCAAGGACGTTCCTATATTGCCATCAGCTTTTACCACTCAGATACCCTAACTAAAGCTCCTCAAAATCATGCCAGTGTTTTTAACATCAAGAGAGGTATGCGAAAGTTTTTGCATATTGGCAATACTTGTTTTTGCTTAACAGAGTGTTCACATAGATTTTTTTCCTGTAATATTAAGAATTAGAAGCATAATTTTAAAAAGGTATGAAAGCTGGTATTCTCACTTACTTTAGGACTACAATGTTTTGTCTTTAAAGACAGACAAAAAAAAACATAGTGCACCAATAACTTCAAGACTTGCAACAGCACCATGTGTATGGCATGGTGGCAATACTGTCCATAAACCTCACACCAAAGAAAAAGAGTTCAGGTCTCAGAAGCGAACGGATAAAACTGCAGGTGCCTCAACCCCAGAGGCTGCTACAAACATTTAGGATTCACCCTCCTGTCATCCAAAGGCATAAGTAAGCTCAGCCAAAACCACTAACTATTCCTGATTTCTATCTGGAATGCACACTCTTTGGAACCATATATCCTTTTGCGACTCTATAGCTCCATTTGAGCAAATAATAATCCAGGCTGCCATGAATCCAGATCCCCAACTCAAAAAGGCTACTGAACCTTTAAGGTCGTACAACTCAAATTCTGTTGGCAAGGTGAGTTTCTTCCACTTCTCCTTAGACTCATAAAGTACTGCTTCCAATAAATGCATAAAACACACTAAATAACAGTTTAAAAACAAAATTCTTTAACTTCCAGATAACTTGGAAGAGATTAAACAAAAACAATGAAAAACTCCAGAAAGCAGTTGGGCCTCCCAGAAATTGATTGTTTACATGAATAAGCCATGCAACAAATAAAAGGCCAGACTGACCATAGTAATTACTCCCAGTGCTGATTCAAAGAAATTAAAAGCAAGCCAGGGAGCTTAAATCTAAATGTGTTTTCAATTGATCTTTGTTCCTGACTGTGTTTAACACTCAGCTGTTTGAGAAACCCTCTGGGGTCTACTAGTTGATTTGAAACTGAGAAACAGCAAACAGTACCACAGAGAGTTAGATGCTTTTCTTTTCAAGAGAGTGAATTTAAACCCTACTGAAAGGCTGCAGACTGACTGAGAAAATGTTTCACAGAAGAAATGCAGAGAAGCTTCTTTCATTCTCTGTATTTATCTAGAGTACTCACACATCTCCCAGGACAGAACATCTGAGCTTCTAACAAACTTTAATACAATTATCATCATAATGCTCCTGCAAAGCAAGCTGGTGCTATTATCCATATTTTACTCTGATGTAAAGACCCAGAGGTACATGCAAATGGCTAATATTTCTCCCATGTCCCTGAGCTTAGTGTTTCCTGCAGGCCAGATATATCTTTGAAGGCCCCATTCAGCCAGTACAAGACTCTGTGTGCAGAGATGGAAGTAAAATTTGATAATTTGAGTAAGGTCCCAAGAGATTTGCTTTAGGTTTCAAGGGAAGCTTGTGGTAGTGAAAGGAACGGAATTCCAGTTTCCCTGGCTTCCCATTTCCATCTTGAACATTTGGATGTCATTGGGATGTAGGCAAAACTGCAAAAACTGTATTAGTACAGGAAGCTATTGCCCCACAGTTTGCATGCAGCTGCTTACACCTATCATGTTTATGGAAGGTACGTGCTAACCCCTTTCAGCTGGGACACTGAGACATTTCCCCAGCCCCTTTCATTCAAAATGAGTTGAAACAGCAACTCATTAGAAAACCTGCTTCACCAGAGCAGATGAAAGGGCTAGCAACATCTGATGGCACTTGTGATCAACAAAGTAGAGGACATCCCAAGGTGGCACTGCTGGAAAAGACCAATTTTTCCTCTCTTCTGAGTACCCAGTTTCTATCCGTTCTGTGGAGAATCAGACCTACAGGACATATGACTCCAAGGTGATCGGTTTCCAGATAGACTACAGGAATTTTCAGTGATTTTCATTTAATTTGAAAATGTTATTTAGGACTGAAGGCTACCCTGATGTTCTTTGGAAATTTGGCTCTGCATATTACTTTAGAGGTCTCTTTCCTGGCAACCGCTGAGGAAGGGACCAGTTACACATTTCTAAAAGTAAATTATTTAATTTGCATCTTGTACATGCCCTGCCATCCTCTTCACTGACCTCATACATACTTCAATCTTGAAAATATCTGACTAGTACTTTTGAAGGCCACAAAGCCTACATATTCATCCCTTTCAAAACCATTGGGAGAATTCTTACTAGAAAGTCAAAACAATGTTTTTCTTGGGGTAGGTTCCTCCTACCATCCAAAATGTCTTTTGTTCCAGAAACTAGGAAGGGATTTATTTCTTGTATTTGCTAAACATGGACAATCAATTATCAGATTTAACATGCAAAAGGTTGTGACTTCCACTATCTTTAAGATAATGTGCACTTGCTAAACCTGACATCCCAAGGCAAATGCAGACGGGTATTTAAAAATGAGACAATTTATTCATATTTGGTAAGGAAAATTTTCTAACAACAGAAGGATCTGGGAGAGAAGTTTTATAGTATTTTCTGAAATTTAGAGACTCCATTATGAACTTGAGAAGGCACAGAATGAAAAAAAAAAAGAAAGAGAGAAAAAAGAAGGATTTCTAGACAGAACAAGCTAAGGGAAGATGATGGGGTATGGTAAGGGAATATTTTCTGTAAATTAACCAGCCATCAGCAGAAAATAGCCTTGCTGGTAGCCACCAAAACAAGTGACCAGGATGGTATTTCAGTGATGGACCAGCTCTCGTGATTTATTCTAATGCAAGAAGAGATGCAAAGGGATGTCATCCAGAATAGTAAGTGGCAAATCCCAAATGTTTTGGAGAATTACAACAGAAAATCCCCAGAACCACTAAAAACAACCCTGGAAATTCTGAACTTCTCAGGCCAAGCCGCCCTGGAGGTAAGCACTTAGCCATGAAGCTCATCCTGCAAACAGGAGTTTGACTTTTCAGAATGGTACTGGAATCCAGCAGAACAGCCTAATTAACCGTGTTTGCCTACTCCCTATCTGCCACAGTAACTTAGGTGGAATGGGGCTGTAGGGGCTTGGGTTCAATTTGAGTATTGGGCAGCTGGGACTCAATTCTCTATTTGTGTGGACCAGTCTGCCCAGCCATACACAGGTCACTTGGCCAATACTTTGTCAGACTTTCTGATGCAGAAAGATAGATTGGCAACTATAAAAAGAATTTACATGCAAGTTCTTGGGATATTTCAAATCCACAGATAGATTGGCTAGGACAACATTTAGCAAAAGGAGTCCTTGTTAATACTATCACATAGCCCAGGCTTTCCTAAGAACAGGTTTATATAAAATGCAAGCATATTTCGTTGCTGTATCTGAGGTCTCAGCCACACAAAATCAGCTCTATGAAAGAATGACTTTCATTTATTATCGGAAGATTGTACCGAGGCAGTTACCTTCCTTCTCCTTAGGCTAGCAGGACACTTCCTCCCCCTCCACGATCACTGGGTCAGGAAATGTACTCTCCAGCTTCCTCTCAAAGCTGTTTCCTCAAAGAGTAAGGTCCTTCCTGTCCTTTCTCAGTAGGCAATCTGTACATATATACAGACCTAGCCAGTACAGTATCATTAGCCACATTTTACAGATGTGGAAAACAGAGGCATAAATAAATGTTAAATGATTATCTCCAAATCAGTGGCAGAGATAGGAGCAGAATAACACTATCTAGCTGTTATCAAGCACTTCACATTGGAAGAGCTAAAGCACTACCCAAAGCATGTT
Organism: Rhea pennata; assembly: GCF_028389875.1. Classification (NCBI taxonomy): domain Eukaryota; kingdom Metazoa; phylum Chordata; class Aves; order Rheiformes; family Rheidae; genus Rhea; species Rhea pennata. The sequence continues at coordinate 23,077,677 of NC_084669.1, forward strand.
TCTGTCATTACTTCAGTTATGTGGAAGACTTGCCTAATATCACTCAAACATGCCAATAACAGAAATAACGTAAGTACTCAGGTCTCCCAAGTTCCTACACAGAACTGTCCCCTAGTTTTTATAATACCTGTTCCTTTTCAACTCCCATTTCTGTATGCAATTACCTTCTTACCTTCTCCCTCGTTCTTCTCTTATTGATCCAATGTATCACAACACAGCTGCTTTATACTAGGAAAAAAAAGCATAGAGCTGTAAGGGGATATACAACACTGTCAAACCCTAGCGGGGTAAAAATCACATAATCCTCAGAGTCCACAAAATTTTTGCCATTCTACCTCTAGGCAGGCTTCCCTGCACCATCAAATATATCTGTTTTCCAGTCTAGTTACTCCATTTGTGTATGCAGACTCCACTTTAAAACAGCAAAGCAGATGCTTGTGCTTGTTCACACACGTAACAGCACCAGCCCCAAAGGTCCAGCTCAATGCTTTGGGGGAGATACACAATTTCTGTCTGGGCTCAAATGTGTGGAAAGTGGCAACTTTGACCCAAGTGGTAAAGAATATGTTTACAAGAAAGAGAAGCAAAGCTGTAAAATAATTTTGTAAGAACCAGGAACTGGGAGAAGAGAGGGTGTTTCTCAACAAATGGAACACTCATACATTAGCTGATACAAGAATTAAAAGTTTTTCGTATTTGAAATCTGCCTGCATAAGGACTTTCACACTGATCAGCAATCAGTGACATTATACTTCATTTTATTTGGGTGCCAGTAGGTATTCAGGGACACAGTACTGCTCTGTTACAAATGCTTTTAAGTTGAGCACAGTAGCAGCAAGTTACCAGACAAAAGGACTCTGTGTTAAAGGCTGCCTGCCAAAGATTCCTTTGTCACACTGACTGCACCGAAAGGACAGTAGTGCTGCAGCACTTCTGCCCCAAACTACCCAGGAAAAAAAGAAAAGTCAGGAGTCATATCTAGGTTTTCTTCACTTCTCACTGCATGGGGTAGGCAGCAAGAATGTCATGTAATATCCTGGCACATGGTTTGATCCTGCAAGATACTGGGCATACTTGCACTGACCCAGCAACACACTTACATCCTTACTTGACTAAGCATATAAGTAGTCTCATGAAATTAAGTGGTGAATAGAAGAGGGTCAGGCTATTCAGTACTATGCAGATCAAAGTAAAGGAAAAAAAGCAAACAACAACAAAAAAATCCAACTCATTTCACAGAAACGAGAGTCAGCATGGGTAATAAGGCAAAAAATACCCACCAGCTTTCTTTATTCTGCCTGTGGCTACTGACAGATGAAATGCCTCTCACCTGAAACCTAACTCTGAATATGATTTGAGTCAAAAGGGGAAAACGGTCACAATCAAAGATCATCAAGTTACAGGAAAGTCCTGAAAGATGTTGGAGAGTTCGTTTTCAAAGGCTCAAAACACTATTCCCATTTATTTCAGTATAATCTGGGATTGTAGAGCACATCTCAAGACTGCGTCTCCATGACATCCCTAAATACAGCTCTGCACAATATTCTTATGTGAACATCACAGAAGGTGGCTAACTTAATTTTATAAAGTGAAGAAACTGGCATGTCATGGAAACACCCATAATAAATATTTGTGGAAGAAGTACTGTGCACATACACCCACCTATGATACTCGCTTCAAAACACACAGTAGTTAAGTTACCTATTAATTTGTATTAAGTGATTACAAAGGATGTGGTTTGCATCTCTGACCAGCTAATTGTTTTACTACCAGAGGAAAATAAAATTGCATCTCTTAGCAATAATCAGTAAATCTAATTAAGCATGAAACTCATGTAAAGGCAATGATTTAAGACCACAGAAAAGTGGGCTGGAACTAATTAACTGTCCGATATTATGCAAGATTTCTGTACCTGTGAGAGTGCGTGCGCACGCCGCCACCTCGTGGACACCCGCCTGCTCCGAGCCCGAGTACCAGATTTGGCACAGCGGATGCACAGAGCATCCCTTCCCCGGGGTCTCCGACTTGGATGTGCTGTTCCTCAGCTACGGCAGCCAGGCGTGCCGAAAGCCCAGACTCTGGCAGCCTCAGTGGCATAACCTTCGGCAAAGGAAACTTCAGAGACTCCCCCCATAGATATACTCCCCCCCTGAGGCCTGTGCTCTGCACACGCAGGTGTAAATATGGAGCAGGATGAGACTTGCCTCTCACGTTAATCCCTGTAGGGCAAGCAAAAAATTCATGTACTTCCCCAGTGCTTTTTGAATTGGGGATAGTCCTCCCACCGTTCTTTTTCTTTCTTGTTTTTTTTTTTTTTTTTTTTAAAAAAAAACAAAAAGTGTAACTCATTTTAAGCTATATAATCATCTGAGTAGTCTTTATGGTAAAGTCTGTCCTGGAGAAGATTTATATCTCAGAAAACACGTAGAATGAGTTATCTTTTTCTAGCTGAAAGGGACAGAGATAATATCTTTCATCAGATCAATTGATATTACTGAAAAAAAAAAAGCAGACTACCTTTCAAGCATATAAAACGTTTCTTTCAGGTCTGTCTCCTGGGAGCTGCTACAAGATCTCCTATCATTCGTAGCCACAAATGTCCAATAGGCCACAAATCTCACATGCCAGAGGGTTTTGCATTTCCCAAATATTCCTACTTCTAGTTATCCAATTAATTTCTTTTTCTCTACCCTCTATACATTTCATTTTCTTTCTGCATTCTTTTTTTTTTTTTGCATTTTTCTTGTATTTCAAAAAAAAAAAAAAAAAAAAAATCCAGATAATGGTACATTTAAATTAAAGTAACATTCTATTTCTTATATATTTCAATCAGTGTATGAGGCATTCACATTCTCTGATGATTTGTACTATGCAAGTGTTTTCTCATTAAATACTTGCAGAGGAAAACTAATTAGCTGGTTACTAATTAGCTCCAAGACACCTATCTATTGAAGGCCACTGAAGACTGCCATTTCAAATCTTACCTACAGATCCAGCCATGTCTTCTCTGATTTAATACCTTTACTGCATCTGCAAAATCTAGCCCCAGGTCAGAATATGATGTGCTACAAAGTGCAATTTTCCTTTCTCCTGGATAACTGGCTATTTTTCCTAGTACTATCAAAAAAAACCCAAACCAACCAACCAACCAAACACTCCCACCCCCTATCCCCACAAATAAAACTGCCTTCCCTTCAGGAGAAGCCTGCTCTAAGTTATAGTGAAATGTCCCGAGGAATTACAGTACTGCAACAGCAGAAATCTGCCTCTTCCATCAAAACAACTTTTAGATGCAGTTTACCTTTTCAATATATCTCTAACTCACCATGAGAAGCAATGAGATTGGTACATGAAAGAATTCTGAACAGCTAAATGAATCATTTTGGGACACATTTCTACAGTTTAAGATTTTCAACACTTGCCTGAGACAATTATATTGTAACTTTTTGTGTTTGCTAGGGTTTGGGTCCCCCACCACACAACATCCATCAATCATTCAGTTTGTATCTCTATTTCCTCCTCTTCAATGAGCATAAAGCTCTGACTGTGAAAGTATCTGTTGGCTCGAGTATGACAGCTTGTGTACACTTACATCTGCTACTTTTCATTGCAAGTTGTGAGGCTACCTTTATTTCAGCTAGAACTTCTGTATTTCTACATAGTGACTAACAAGCACATGGCAATCCTCAAAGTGCTATTTTTGAGCACCTGGAAACTTTCATCACCGTGCTAACTTCAGAGAAGGTATATTTTTATGCCAGTGTGGCATGCAATTAACACTATACCTCATTATTTTTAGGTTGCATTTGGATTTTCACTCTAGAACTACTTCTGTAAGTCCCAGATGACAGTACTACTTCTCTCAAAGTTAAAGTAGCCCCATAAACATTATGCAAAAGGAGAAGTGCTTGAATTCCTCTTGCTAACTTGGGGATAAATCATTTGCTAGGAAATATGCTGCTGCTAACAACTGTCTTTCATCTACCGGCAATCCCAAATGCATGGGAAGTGAACGGGTATCTAAGATATTCCATTCTGATTAAATAAGGGAACTGTTATATTTTTAATAGAAAACAGAAACCACTGCCCATGACTACACCATATAAAAGCCCTGGACTGAAGGTAGAACATAGGGCCCCTGAAAAACACAGATAACCAAAAGATTACAAAAATGTTGTTAACCTCATATGAAAGAAAGCAAAGAGAAAGTTCTGAAAGTACAATGAAGGCTGGAGAAACAGACTTCCAAGCAAGGAATCTGAAGTGATTCAGAATGTGAGACTTGATATTCATTTTCTTCTAAATAAGCAGGATTATATAAAACAAACAGTAAGCTCAGTGACTGATTTCTTCTTGGCAGAAGTAACTGAGAGACTGTAACTTAGACAGAATGCACAACAGAAAATTGTAATAACAGAATAAAAACCATAAGACCTAATCTCATGAAACTAAGCAGGTAAAACTACTTCCTGAAACAGTGAATGAAATAAATGGTTAATATTTTATTTTGCATGTACTACAGAAACTGTTTTTCTTTGTGCTAGGGATGATGTTGTTTCCAGTAACATAAGCAAGATGAAGGGATAGCTACTGATAAAGAGATTATACATCATCTGTGAAAACACAGATGATGACAGCATACACAATAATAATGACTCAATCACACGTAAGAACTGTAAAGAGAAATCATACAAAAGTAGAGCTAAAAGTAGAGCTAAACAGATATTCACTGTCTAAACAAGATGGAAGGAAACTACACAACAAAACTTGTAAAATCAGAAGGCCCTGTGGTATCACACTGATCTGTGTTCATGAGAGAATGCATCTTCCGTTTCTCCTTTGGGCAGATAAGATTTTAGGGTAATACCTAGACATCTTTATTGCTTTAGAGATGGACACTAAGTTTTCAATGACAGGCAGCACTGATATGCGTCACTGATAAATGCCCATCGCAAATAATGAACTGATCCATAAACTGATTATTTGAGAAGCGGTACTAGTTATAAAGATCTGTATTTTCCACTACACAATAAGAAAAAACAGTTTTGTAGCTTGGACACCTTAGCTCCTAGCAGCATCATGATTGATTTTCTTACCATTAGACAAAAAAAAAATTTAAACAATCTTTGTATAAATTGGGCTTTGTGTGAGCTGACCACTGATCTTTGACTTTTGAGATCTAAACTGTCCATTCTTACTCACTACATACACACCCTTGTCATGCTGTTCAGCAGCTTGACATCAACATATTAAGAAAGGCTGTCACAATTGCTAGTTTCAAAGCCTAAGTACTGCTCCAAACTGAGCTGACCAATTTTAAAGGTTGCAGCATAAAGGTATAATGGTCAGATCTTAAAGAGCCTTGTTTGCCTCATCTGAATCATTAGCTATGTTCAAGACCAGTCTGATGCAATTAAAACTGAGATCAAATAGCTGCTTTATAATACGCACTTCACGCATTAGACTTCTCAATGACACATCAAAGCTTCAGGAACATTTTAGGTCTTATATATGCAACCTTAAAACCTAGGCACACCCACACGAAATGAAGGCTGCATGGTAGAAGCCTAAGAATAGAAAATCCAGTCTTTACTGGCATCTAGACCCTCAAATGCTCTCACAAAAATATAAAAGCTGTGCATATTCCCAACATCAGTGGATTAACTATCCTTTGTAGCTTTGAGAGGTGCACTCTGCTTATGTAAAAGGAGGAAACTGCTAGCATGCTGGTAGAACATGTTCTTTTTGTTGAGCTGCTCCTTATACAGACTTATATGGTCTTCAATGATTGAGTAGGAACTGCTTGTCATCTGCTGATAATTCCCCTTCAGCTAATGAAGTAGCCAAAGCCCCAAAAGCCTCCAGTCCTCACGGAATACTTTCCAATGTTATAAGGGCTTCAATTAGCCCCAATCCAGGAAACACTGTCTCAGGATGCCAAAGTGGATCTGCGCAAAGAGTAAAAATTGCACTTTATGTAGCAACCAGCACAGCACTTTTCTCTGTTACACCTGGCAAACAACTATCTTGAAATATTCTCAATTATTCAAGCAGTCATCTGATTGACAAAGTGGTGCCAGAGAACTTAGGTACCTCATTTCTGCCTGATATAGTTTCACTGGTCTAAACATTTTATCAGCAGGTAATACTCCTGGATGATTCACTGATTTATTTTTTTATGACCAGTTTAACTGGGCTAGAAGAGCAGCTAAAGAACAAAAACCAAATACTTTAAAAATACCTGATATTCTCCCTTAAAGTCTGTCAAACTAATACTTATGAGAAAGAAGTTTGGAGTAAGACACAGAGATAAATCTGTTATTATGTTGCTGCAGCTGTTGAGATAATGGCTGCAAGTAGAAAGCCAAGAGAGGGAAACAGAGCTGCTACAGGAATCCAGTATTCTCACCAGCCATCAAAAGCATACACTGCCTGTCTTGAAACCATACCTGCCCGACACATATTGGTTGTTTCCTGTGAGTGAACAAATGGTACATAAGTAAACAGGTAAATATACATGCACAAAATTGATTTGTTCGATAACCACTAAGCCTTGGACAGAGATGACCAACATTCAGTTTCACTCTCTACATCATACAGTATAACCACTTTGTGCCTCATTGGTAAGGAAGATCGAGAAACAGGGATAACAGCACTCCTGTGCTCCGCGGGGCTAGGGCTGCCACCAGTGCATAGTGCTGGCATACAGCACTACCAGACAGCCCCCGCAGCACGGTGCCGCGCCGTCCCCACACCGAGGGCCTGCAGGCTGCCTTGCTTCCCCCATCCTGCACAGCTGCAGCACAGCCGCTGCACCACAGGACACAGCAGCAGAGACACTGCCAGGCTCTACCTCGCTGTGAGCAGGTCAAAGCAGCAGCAACAGCTCTGCCACCAGAGGCTGGGCCACCACTGGCGCTGCCACCACCCAAACACCTGGGCGGCCATCTGCAGCTGACGGCGACACCGGCCCGAAGCGCGCCTGGGCGGGTGCCCGAGGCGCCCAGCAGAGAGGGGCCTGCCCCTGCAGGCAGCGCGCCCAGCCGAGGCGGGCCCTCAGCCCAGCGACAGCGCTGCGGCTGCCAGGGCACTTCGGCCGGCAGGACCCCGGGGAGCTCAGGGGCACTGGCCCGCGGCGGGGCTGCCGGGCCACGCTCGAGGAGCCAGGGCGCGGCACACGGCCCGCCGGGCGCTCGGCGCTGCGCAGACCAGCACGAACCCCGCCTCAGCCTCACCGCGGCGGGGCGGGAACGGAAGTGCCACAACCAATAGGCTGGCGCTCATGCGCGGACAGCGCCGCACCAGCCAATGAGAGAGCTGACAGGCACTTGAGGGTCCAATCGAAAAACTTGCCGGTCCTGAGAGTGCGCTAAAGACGTTGCGCGCTCACTCTAATCAGAGAGTGTTCTCCCTCATGGCTTTTCTCGGATTGGTTAACAGATGCGAGGCGGGCCTTACCAGGCACCTCACGCCCCAATGGGAGGCAGCACTGCGTGACAGGCGCTCAGATTAGCCAATTATACTGCCGCAGCCCGCCCTCGCTTTCTCCCTCGGCAAAATGGCGGCGCCAGCTTCCACCACGGCTCCGGTTCCCGCCGCGGCCGCGCCGGCGCCGAGCCCTACAGCAGCGCCCGCTACCCCGGCCGGGGGCGCGCCGCCGCCGCCCGCCGCGCCGCCAGCGCCCGCCGCGCCGCCAACGCCTTCCGCGCCGCTCCCCGCCGCGCCGCTCTCCGCCGCGCTCTCGGGCCCCTTCCCCGGCGGCCGCGTGGTGCGGCTGCACCCGGTCGTGCTCGCCTCCATCGTGGACAGTTTCGAGCGGCGCAACGAGGGCGCGGCGCGGGTCATCGGGACGCTGCTGGGTAAGAGCCGCCCGCCGGCCCCGCCGCGGCCCTGGCGGCGGCAGCGCCCCGGCCGCCGCGCGCGCTAACCGCGCTGCCCTCCCCGCAGGGACCGTGGACAAGCACTCGGTGGAGGTCACCAACTGCTTCTCCGTCCCACACAACGAGTCCGAGGATGAGGTACGGGGCGGCGGGCGGGCCTGGCCCCGTGGCCGCGGCGGTGCCCTTGCTCCTCCCTGAGCTGCCGCCGATGGCAGCGGCGGGGCTTTTCCCGGCGTTGTCCCGCGCTAGGGTTCCAGTATTCTTGCAGCACTGGCTGTTCTGTCGCGTTTTTCAGGTGGCAGTCGACATGGAATTTGCCAAAAACATGTACGAGCTGCACAAGAAGGTGTCTCCTAGTGAGCTCATCTTGGGCTGGTGAGTTCTTCTTGGGCAAGAAAATGCAAGCAGTTGTGTTGGTCTGTTAAACTGCTCGAAATCCACAGTTGTTCTTGTCACAAGCTTGCAACAGTAAGAGTCTGCAGCTCCGTTATATAGTCAGCTGTAAAACTGCTGTAATTCTTAATAGGAAGAAATAATATGAGAGACTTGCAGCATTTATTTTTGTTTAGATCTAGAAGAGGTATTACAGGAGAGTGGTAAGAGAATGCTTGCGTGGATTTGTTAGAAGATCTGTATAACCTGTGCCACGGAAGATAACTGGTTAGAAGGAAGGGAGAACACAAGAATAGTTTCAAGTACTTAAGACCTCAGGAGGAATCTGTGATTTCAGCTTGAGCAAGGAGAAGTTCTCTGCTGAGAAAAGGTGGAAATACTTGTGTTTGGGATGCCAAGCAAGAATCAGTAGGGTGTTACAGGGACAGAATCTCTGTCTGGGCCTCTAGGTGTGTGGATGGGGTAGATCGTTTCATTGGTCTGTCCATGTCTTCCCTGATCCTGGAAAACAGCATAGGTCTATTGCTATGGAGCAAAATTCTGCAAGTGCAGCACTCAGTTTCTTGAACAATCTTTTAATGGCACGATGAGGTGCTGTAGTAATGAGTTTTCCCATGCATATAGGAGGCTAATTGCAGAGCAGCTAAAGGATCTAGCTTAACAAGTCCTGTCTCCAGCTCTGAGGTGTTTTATTTGTGGAAGATCTACTTGGTTGCTTATTGCCAGAATCAGTTAGCATGCTTTGATTTACACTGAAACAAGGAGCTGGTCCAGAGAGTAGCGAGAGATGTTTGAATCTTGGGTATCTGACAGCAACTGTACTGATCCTGTGTGGCTAGCGCTAAAATGTTGGCCCTATGCAAGTTCCAGGTATGCCTGTGGTCAGACTGTGGTTCCTACAGTTCTGGAACAGCTGGCCATAAAGCTGCAATTTACTCGGTTGAAGCACTGTATTTAGTATGCTTCTGCAGCTCAGTGTTTAGGATACAAACTTGTTAAATGTGCACAGTAAGAAACTTTGGGCACCTGAGTGTGTTGGAAGAGTGGCTCTTTACGCTTGTGTTTCTGAAGGTATGCAACGGGCCATGATATCACTGAGCACTCGGTCCTGATCCACGAGTATTACAGCCGGGAAGCGCACAATCCAATCCACCTCACTGTGGACACAAGTCTCCAGAATGGACGCATGAGCATTAAAGCTTATGTCAGGTATTTTGAGAAGCTGTATTTTCGGGAAGGGTGTATTTGGATTACTAAGAGGGACCACATCAGGATAATGAGAAGTGCAATAAGCTACAATGTCCCACTGAATAACGTGCAATAGCTAAAACTAGAGTTGTGAGCTGGGATCATGGTTTTCTTCCCACTGGAATGTCTTGACTATTGTACACAAGCTGAAAGACCTAACCTTTTGTTAACTGGTCCTTCATTGGAGGAGGAGAGGGGAATTGTCACTTAACTCATCTTAAGAGTGTTTTGAACATTTTTTTGACGTTTCACGGGATTTGTATAGCTAGCATTAATGTTACCAACTTCCCTCTTGTTGTCTGAATCTTAGACTTTCTTCACAGAACTTTATTGCTGGGCATTTTAGTTACACAATTCAAAGAATTGGTGTGATTTAAAATATAATCAGAATGGCATCTTCTTGATCAGTCTTTCTGGCCCTTCTTCAATTTTTATTCATTGGTAATGGAGGTTAAATACTCAGAAATGCAACTATTCCACCTTGCTATTTGTCCTCGTACTGAGTGAAGATCTCTCCTCTTTCCAGGATAGAGCCCTGGCCTTTCTTTGTAGCAAAAATCATATTGCTTCCTGACAACACGTCTCCAAAACAAGAAGCTGTTCCACGACACCTTACATACTGAAAGCATAACTGAACTTCAGATAGAAATCATAGATCATAGAAATAACACAGGTGTTGAGTGCTTTGTACTTGAATTGTTGTTATTTTTATTTTTGTTCCTTAAGTGATTTCTTGAAGACCATAGAGTATTTCAGGGTAGTGCTCTTTTACAAGCAAAAAGTGACTAGACAATACTTAACTCTTCATGTGCTCACACTGACAAATGTCAGGCTAGTTAATAATATGCCCATGCGGGTTTCCTGTCCTCAGTTGTCCTTCCTTTAATATGTCAATGTGAAAACTTGTTTTTTTTTTTTTTTTTCTAGTGCTCCAATGGGGGTCCCTGGCAAAACTATGGGTGTGATGTTCACCCCTCTAACAGTGAAGTACGTTTACTATGATACAGAGCGGATAGGAGGTGAATGTTTTCTTCCTATTGTGGTCCTAACCAGAATTGCTGGTGCTTGTTTTCTAGTGGGTTGGGAAGAATAGAGGGGTCTGCAGTTCTAGGTTTTATGGGGCTGAGGGTTGCTCATATTCATGGACACAGATGTTCCTACTTGTTCTACTGCCCAAAATAGCAAAGACCCCCCCCCTTTTTTTTCCCATGTTGTCTGTCATTAAAGTTGTTCATGCAGAGGTCATGTCACTGTCACACAAGATGGTGAAGATCAATGAAGGTGGAGCAATGTTTTGGGTGTATAGTGTTTATGTCTTGAGCATGCAAAATGATTGCAGAACAGTCAGATTATAGTAGCAAATCAGTCTGGAAAAGAGAAGTGTTCAAGTTAATGAGATGTGAGCTAACAAGATAATGTTAGGAAATGAAAATGCCAAGTAACTGCAGAACTTGGGAGAGGGAAACAGAGGCTGAGGGCTCCCTTCACAGGAATGGCAGATGTATCATGTTTCAGAAAGTTACTATTTTTCTCCTTGGTTGGTTTTAAGATGTTGGTGATCTTTAATATTTGGAGATCACAGGTATTTAATCTGAGTTTGCACCACAGTTAATAGGTGATAAATACAAATCAGGGCACTAATGACTTAATATTGTAGTTCTCTGAATGTTGCTTTTAACTTCAGAGATTGGTATAAAGAAAAGGGTTTAGATAACTCTCTGTGTAGGAGTGTAAGTCTGGCAGCAATGGGGGAGAAATGCAAGCTTAAGATACTTAATGCTAGTGTTATAACTAGAATTGCTGCTGCCTCTTAGAAGTAGACTAGATTTCTTATAAATTGTAGCAGCATGTTTACTGTGTGATTTTATTATTATTATTATTACTTTTGTAGAGGACATTGCTTTGAGTTTCCTTCAGTGTTCCCCAAATTCATTTGGGGAGATGCTGATGACTAACAGATGTGAATTACACAGTGTGATTTTTAATTTCATTATGCTATGAAGATAACATTTCTGCTTGGTGGATGCGGAACAAAAAGATTCAGCAGATCTAGCAGGGGACGAATCTACTGCTCTCCTTTCTGATGTTTGTAGCACTATAGAAATTCTTTTTATCCTGGTAATGTTGCCATGCTACTGGGAATAGTGATTAGACTTGATGAAGTTGATGTTATCCTCAAAAAAAATCTCCAGAGAGCAATTAAGTGTTTAAGGTGTTTTCTGTGGCAGTTATTTTTTTCACTGATGCTTCTTTTGCTTTCAGTGGATCTTATCATGAAGACCTGTTTTAGCCCTAATCGAGTGATTGGCTTGTCCAGTGACTTGCAACAGGTGGGGTCAGCCTCAGCCAGGATTCAGGATACGTTGGCCATGGTACTGCAGTATGCGGAGGATGTACTGGTAAGGCCAACTTTTCATGAACCAGCAGATAAGTTTGTTGGAAGTTTGTGTTATTTTGTTTTGCTTTTTGTATATTCTCCTTCTGTGCTATAGTTCTGAGTTTGTGGCATGTCTTTTGCTCATGGTGTAGTGTTTTTTTTTTTTTTTTTTTTTTTCCCTCTTGTACCTAGTCTGGCAAAGTGGCTGCTGACAACACTGTTGGTCGATTCTTGATGGATCTTATTAATCAGGTGCCAAAGATTTCACCAGAGGACTTTGAGACAATGTTGAATAGCAATATCAATGTAAGTTTGTTTTATTTCTTTCAGTGTACTGCCAGCAATTGTGAATGTTTATCTTGTAGACCCAAGTTTGTCTATGGTCAAAACAAATTATCTTTTCATATCAATATGTTAATAGCAAATACAGCCTCTTCTCCAGTTTTGATATTTAAAAACTGAATGTGAATAAAGGAACTCACCATAATAATCTTGCAAACAACTGAAGGTGAGAAAGTGAGTCTTAAAATACTTAAGAATTGGGCAAGTAATCTGAAAGCTAGTATTCATTCTTTTAATGCAGTATGGATTTGAAGGATAATTGCTGACTTGTCAGCTCTTATTTACCTGAGTTCTTCTGTCTCTTATTTACCTGAGTTCTTCCGTCTCATGGAACAGTCTAATTAAGTAACACTTAAGGCATGATCAAGATTTCAGTGCTATCTTGTTCCCCTAACAGATTTTTACAAAGCTAAGTTTCTGAACCTGTTGTTCACCCACAGTCTAGAAGACTGGAAGTAATTTTTAATTTTGCTTTCCCTTGGTCAAAGTCCCTTTGACTTCCCTGGTTAACATGGATGAACTCAGAGTTAAATTTTCACAAGCAATGTTACAAGTTCTGGGAATATGAAAACCTCTTCCTTCTAGGGAAGCATTCCTCAGGGCAGGATCTTCAGGACTGATGACAGTTCCTTTAGCTGTAAATTGCTTTAAAAGTATTAGAAATTCACATCTCCCTGATAGGCTTTGTTCTTACTAATATTTCTAATCACCTTTTTCCCTGCCCTCCCCCCCCATCTCTCTCTCTCTTTCTCTCTCAGGACCTACTGATGGTTACCTACCTGGCAAACCTTACACAGTCACAGATTGCTCTCAATGAAAAACTTCTGAGTTTATAAAGAACCTTCTGCCATTGTACACTTCAAAGAACCTGAAGAAGGAGCAGATACTCTTCTGTGGTGGTGTTAAAAATTTTGCTGGACCGTAATTTAATTACCTAGATGACTTGATTTACATCTTTGTTTCCATTTCCCAGAAAGTCCCTAACATGGTTTAGGAAATGAATGGGAATTGCCTAACATTTATTTGAGCCCAGTATTTTAAAATGGAGTAACTGAATTCTTTTTTTTTTCTCCCAAGTTTATCTACTTGTATAACAAAATACAGTTTTACTGTAAGAATGTATTTGAAATAAATGTTCCATTCTATTGGTCAGAATGCCTTCTGTCCAGTGATACCTCGTATTTATTGTATACTGAATGCCCTTTTGACAGGGGGAAATATGGTTTCAGGAGAAAAATGTTATGAGAAAAAATGGATGCAAGGTAACTCAGACTTCTTGACTTTTTTTTCCTCCAGCTTTAAAGCACAATCCAAGTATGGCTTCTTATCCTGAACATAATAAACTTTTCAGGAGGGACTGCAGAGTTGCTGCTGTGGCTTTATTAGTGGTGCTGTGTACCTTCTTTAGCAACAAGGTAGTGAAGGAGTATGAGACAGGTAAGTTTACATGGTGGTATTGTTGCTATGCAAATCTGATCCTTTGGACAAGGAAATAAAGAATAATGGAATTGAGGCCCTCAGAGTAGGGGTTTAGGGAGTTAACTAGTAATTGAGTTGGTGGCTGAAAAGGATTTGTGGCTGAGCAAAGACTTGCTACTGGAGTTTCCATTTTTGCAAAAGCAAAGCACAGCAAAGCTTATACCTCATTCAATTTTTGAGGTTAAAAGTTGAGAGTCATCAACTGAGAATCTTCTGAATCATGATCTTTTGCTGCTGAATTTATATGAACTGATATTCACCAGACAAAAATCCAAGAGCAGCATACAGGTGTTACAAATTGCAAATTCTGTGGGTCACAGTAAAAACCTGAGATTGTTCCCTGTTTGCTGCTTCATATCTGATTTTAAAAAAGGCTTTTTATTCACTTAAAAATGAATGAAAGGACTTTAGGAATGGTTCTTCCAATCTGGGGTCTTCTCCAAGGTATCTGCTGTTAAATCCTAATTTTAGTGAAAAGGAAGGAATCTCTCTTATGAGGAGGTGCTAGAGGATAGGCAGGATGCCAGAGTCAGGTTTCTTATGACTGCTGTGAAGTATTTAGGATTGATGTTGCACAGAAAAATTCTAGTAGGGAAAGAAAGCACAATATCCTTTCCCTGACCTTTTCCCTTTGCAGTTAAACTCTTCACACTCCCTGTTAGCAGCACTGATAGAATGTCTGTAAGAAGAAACAACATATTCAACCTGTACAGTGTTTAAAAACAATGCTATTTAATAAGATGCAATGCACAAAATAGGAAGTTCTCAGATCAATTCGTGATTGTTGATATAGAAGAAGTATGGTGGAATTTGCCAGACCTTACAGGTACCTGAAGCTTAATGTTGATACATCACAAGGAACTGAAGTGTCTTCCCAACTAGTAAGACTGTACTGCAAAGCAGAGGTGTCAGAAGAGCCCACAATTTACAGGTTCAACTGTATGCTAGATAGCATAGTGACAAGCACATGGAATTGAAGTACAGTGGAGGCAAAAAAGCTGTCCTTTTCCAAACTCTGTCTGATGCCATCAATTTGAACGTCTGTTACTGGGTAAACTATGCTGTGAACCTTACTTTGACTCTAGAATTATGAACATTTTATTACAAATTTCAGGGACTGCTCTTGTGAAGGATGCTACTGCCAGCATAATTGTAAGCTGTAGGCTGCATCATTATTACTTAGGCTGAGGAAAAAGGCATTGCCTTCTCTGGAGTTTGCAAATCTAGAGAGGAAATTCTAAAGGTGTTCTGTTTGAATTGTTCTACTTTATGGAATTTCCTATCTAAAACCTCAAAGTCGCATAGAAAATCTGGCAGGAAAAGCTCATGAGTCAAAAAGTGTCACTAAGGATTTCAGGCCTTAATTTGCTATTATTTATAAATCATAGACTTCCTAGATTTATTATGAGGCTTTTTTTTTTTTCCATTTAGGATATGCTGCTCCAAATAGTTTTGACAAAGTCTAGCCTTGTCTGTCTTAAATCATTCTTTAAATAGTCAAGATATTTCTCTGGGTATGCTGCTATAGTTACCATATATTATATTTACTCATAATAGTGCCTTCAATAATATAATAAAAAACCTGTCTATCCTCTATAACATGTTCAGCCTTTTCCTTAGATGTCTTCTACAGATGCTGCTTTTCTCTTGATCCCTCAACATTCAGTTTATTTCTATTAGTTCTCTAAACAATATTTACTGGACATTAATGTATAATGTGTTTATTTTTAGTAATAAGTAGAAAAGCATTTTTTCTAATAAATAACAGGCTTTAAACTACCTTACTTATGGCTCTGCTGCTACCACTTAGCACTTAAGTATTTAATTGCTCAAAAGATGAGCTCTTTTTTGTAGTCTGGCGCCATCAGAGCCATTACTTTGACATGGGGTTTTTCCTCCTTGAGACAATCTTCTCATGCAGATACCTAGCAATATTCAGAACAAAATTCACTGTTATAATTGATATGGTTGTTCCCTCTGGGTATATTGTGTGCTTGGAAAAGTTGGAGGAATGTATAAAATGGGTTCTAACTTGCTGTCTTTAACTGTTTTTCTCAGATACGTAATTTAATTCAGTCTCAACAGAGAAAGAGAGCTTCAGTGAAGCATCTCCTGGCAGTACAAAAAAATAACGAAAGCTTGTGTGAACTGTCTCTTCAGTGAGCATGATAACCTCTGACAATTTGCAGTTTAATTAGGGTGCAGATACTGTGATTTGTTCTGATGTCTTCCTAGTGCAGGAAGACTGTGCTCATTTACATCTTTGAGCAAGTCCATGTGAAGTGCACAAGCACATAGAGGTACTCGTATTTGTATTTTTTACCAAAATTAATACTTACAGGGTAAACTGTGTTAATAAGAATGACTTACTAAAATAGCAGGAGGGAGGTGGTAATGCTCCAGTATTCAATGATCAAGGTTTGGGTAGCAGGAACAACATAGAAACAATGGAAATTGCAGAGAAATAATGAGAATTGCAGGTGGTGATTAACTCCTGCGGGCTCTGCTGTGCTGTAAGTCTTGCAGCCGACATTTACATGATTTTTCATGAGAAGATGCTAGTGGATAGGCAGGATGCCAGAGTCAAGTTTCTTACAACTGCTGTAAGGTACTTAGGACTGATGTTACACTGATCATTTCTAGTGCTGACTTTCACTGTAAGATAAGAATAAAAGGTAAAGGGAGTCCTTGCAGACTACTGTGCTGTTGTTACTGGTCAGGCTAAAAGTGACTGAAATTTGACATTCTAAATGCATGACTGAAGAAAATTCATCTTTATACATGTTCTTCTGGGTAGGGGAAGTGTGTGGCGTTCCTATATTTGGTGCATTTAACAGACACCATGCTGATGCTCTTTTCTCTGATTCCCTATATCCACAGTTCTTTACCTTAGAAGGGAGCTTCTAAATCACAATTTCTGTTCTTTTCTGTCTTGGAGAGCCATATCTTGAATTGTTTTAAATATACCTACATGCATTTCTGAGATTCTTTATATTTTTGAATCCCTTCTCCTCCTTTGTCCTTACTGAAGTTCTTGCTTCCTGCTCTTCTGGTATTTATGCATGATCTGTTATAGGTAGCCATCATACTGCAGCCTTCATTTTGCTAGATTAACATGCTAAATTTACCTCCTCCCTTTTGATGCCCTGTGTATGCTTTTATCACTTAGCAGCCTGCTTTAAACTTAAATTCAATCTTTCTTGAACTTTAGCTGATAAACACCATATCCGTATCAGTGTATAAAGCAGTGGCTAGAAAAATATTAATATTTTCTTTTGTTTCCTTGCTTGTCTCTTGGTTTCTGTTATTGAATGTGACTGAATACCCCAGTCTGTCAAATCACTCTCCACAGCTGCTGTTTGCAGTTCAGCTCCAATTTGCGGTGGAAATTATTACTTTAAATGCATGACTTGGCATTATGACACTTTTTAATTGAAAAATCTAGTGTTATCATCCTCATTTTTCTCCTTGTTTGCATTATTCTGAATATCAGCAATATCTCACAGTTTTGTCAGTAGATATCATTAGCTTATTCCTAACTTGGTATGGTACTCACTTAAGAAAAAAATTTGGAACTGATCCCAAACCAACTTTGCAGAATTCTACACATTCCCTTTTCAACATGGCCTTTGTTCTTATTTACGAGTTCTTCATCCTTGTTCATGCTAATTCCTGTCTTCTCTGGTTCAACAAACTTAACTAATTATTGGTTCTCATCAAGTCCTCTGTGAAAGCCCAAATAATTTATACTGAATTCCTCATTTAGAATGCACATTGTGCAAAAGTGAACCAGTATATCCAGTGACTTGTCTTCGATAAGATGTACGTTTGGCTTAAGCCTTCTAAAGTGGAGAAAAGATTAATTGTTCTACATTGTTGAAAATGCCTTTATTTATTTTTATTTTTATTTTTATTTTTTTTTACTATTTGCAGTTCGATAGCTATAACAAAAAAAATGTCCTTGCTGCCAGAATTAGTTCCATTTGCTGATTATTTCAATATGCTAGGATGAAGGTCACTAAGTTTGCCTTGTTTGTTAAGTCATTTAAGTTTCTTTTTATTATACTTATGTCTGATACAAAGAGGAAGTATTGTTTTGATAAATGGTTTGAAAACTGTTGGACATGCTGCTGTTTTCAGGAATATAGCACAACAACCTGCTCTTTTTCCTTGCCTGCTTTGAAGAAGGGTGCAGCTTTTATTTTTAGTGTGGTTCCACCCAACAGAACCAAAAGACCCAGGCTGCAACTTACATTTAAGATCTGTCCAGAATGTTGATGTTTGGACTACAGCGGGTGGAGTCCTAACATGATTCACTGGGTAGTGACTCTCACTTGAGCAGCTCACCAAACACATGGCTCTTCCTGAAGTGATCAGAACTTGCTTTACTCCCTGTTCACATGGAAGGTTAACTCAACAGCTAACTTTGACTATCCACATTTTAATGACTGCAGTCACAAGGCAGTGTGGCGGGGAAACTTTTTTTTAGTACATAGTTTAGACTTGGATCACTGCAGTAGCCTGTTGGTTTGTTGTACTTTGACTTGTAGTTCAAGGATGAACAGATCCTGTTGCTTATTGCAAAGTATGCTTTTTAGCTGCACTGACTGAAATATAACATCAAAAGTAATGCTTTGTATTATTCAGTTGTGAAGTAATATTCTCTATACAAAGCATAGGGAAGTATCAGTGCATTGTTATCTATGTCACCAACAGTAAAGTTACTCAGGAAAAAAAAAAAAGATTGTTTTCGTTCTGCTATTCATAGCACTCAGTCAGGATGGTTATGTATCTGAGAGAAAAATCCCTGCAGGCTGGAATTCTGTCCAATATCATATGTCTTAGGATATGCCAAAAGAGAGGATCAAGAGTATTTGTCTGTCAGTTTTACCAAATTTTTAAATTTTTTAATAGTGGAAAGTTGTCTTGATTCTGCATGGGGTTTAAGCAGGTTTCCTAAAGGTGTTAGTTCTAGGTATTGTAACAAGTCAAGGGATTTCCTAGAATACATGGAGTGAAGTTAGGCAACCACAGTGGTTCTGTTCCATGCTGTAAAAATAAGTCATTCTGGGATTCTTGTTGACATATAAGCATGCCGTGCATTTAATATAGATGTAGATTCCTTAAATTATTATATTTAATTGCTTTCTCTTGCTCTTTTCCCACTTGTTTGTGGAAACAGATTTTTCCTTTCCTGAATAATTCAAATCTAAGCCATCTGCTAAATCAAACATGAAGAATTGTGTATTTTATAAATGTTTTTGGTTCCCATGGAAACAAGGATTTGTGCATACCTGTCCTGAAAGACACGAGCTTAACAGAGGTGAAAATAGATTAGACATAGACTGGGAATGTCAACTCTAGAATGCTACAAGCATTAAATTCTTAAAGTTGTTTCTGATAAATTCTGGGAATACAAGGGAGATGCAGGCCCAGTGTTGCTGAAGATAGGTCACTGTTCAAATTCTGTATGTGCTGTTAGGTGCTTGTCATCTCAAGTGGGCAAGTATGGTAAATTATTACCCACCTATTTTCTGCTGCCTGCACTTAATGCTGTTTTACAGACAAGTAATGCAATGGCTGTTGTTTCATCTAGCACTCAAGCACAGCACCAGATTACGGGAAAAAACAGCTTGTTTTTTAAGTGATCTCTGAACTGCTAGCATATGTTTATCATAACAAAAGCAGGGAGAACTTGCCTTGAATAATCACAGGTAACCAGTGCATAATAGTATGGGTGCATCCTTCATAAACTGCATCTTGCTGTCTAGAATTTCTTCTGAGTAATTAGCCACAGGGTAAAGGGTAAAGGCAGGATTAATTGTATGTATTGTCTGTTCCAAATATAATACGAATAAACATTACA
This sequence comes from Rhea pennata, assembly GCF_028389875.1. Taxonomy (NCBI): domain Eukaryota; kingdom Metazoa; phylum Chordata; class Aves; order Rheiformes; family Rheidae; genus Rhea; species Rhea pennata. The sequence goes on from NC_084669.1 coordinate 23,097,262, forward strand.
ATAGATTTTTAAAAAGAAACAAAACACTAAGTCACTTCCCATAGCAGTTAGTCATGTACAAGTGACTGTAAGTGAGATTTCTTTCTCAGTCTAGTAGTCAGGATAGTCTTACCTTTATGCCCTCTAGGGTCATAGATGCTGATCTTCATTAACTAGATAAAAAGGACCAATTTTTCTAGCTCCACTAGTGTCCTTGATACACTTTCCCAGGTACACACTAGTCAGGTGGCCTGGATGTTTTGGCTAACTACCTGCTAGTTACTGGATGACAGACTTGATTTAAAGACTCGTGTCACTGGATGACAGACTTGATTTAAAGCCTCATGCATGAGGGCTGAATTTCATTTTAGTGGTGTCGTAGGGAAACTGCAATGTGGACTTCAGTCATTCACCTAGAAGAGGAAGGTCAAGGGACCCTCGTGCAGGCGCAGCCCATGCTGTTTCCTGTGCTGACTGCTTCCTAGCACAGCTAGGCGTTAAGTTGTTCTGCGTGTCTGTGGCACTTCTCTTTTCAGACTTACCTCCTCGCCGCTTAGAGGCAGAGCCGGACGTACCGCAGCCGTCAGTAAGATGGGGCAAGCCTGCGCACAGCAGAAGGAGGTCCGGGGCTAGGAGGGCCACGAGCACCGCCGCCTCGGCGGTGCCGCGCCTGGGGCGCGGCGCCCCTGCCCGGCGGCGCGGGGCCGGGCCGGGGCGGGCCCGGGCCGCGGGGCGGGGCGGGGCGGCCGGGTGCCGCCCGGCATCACAGCCTCCATTTTGCGGTTCAGCTGCGGGAGGGAGGCCCGAGGCTCCGCGGTTTTGCCCGCAGGTGAGGTAGCGGCGAAGGGGGGGCGCGGCCGCGAGACCGCGCGCGTCCCCCGCCGCGGGCACCACCCCGGCCCGCACGCAGCCCCCGCCGGCGGCATCGCCCCGCGGCCCCCTGACGCAGCCGGGCTGCTGCCCGGGCCGGGAGCGCGGCAGCCCGCGGCCGGGGGCTCCTGCCGCGCCGCCGCGGGGAGCGGCGCCCTGCAGCGCCCCGGAGGCGCCGCTCGCCTCGCCACATCAGTACCTGGCCCGGCTGCCTGCGGCCGCCTCGCCAGCCGCGGCGCGAGGAGCGGCCGCTCCGCGCCGGTACCCGGGCTCCCCCGCGGCCGCCGCTGCCCTGCCCGCCCCGGCACCCGCCGGCAGGGGCGGGCGCCGGCCGCTCCCTCGCCGCCGGCGACGGCCGCGGCGCGCGCCGGGGGGCGGCGGCGGTAACGGCCGCGGGTCGGTAACGGCCGGCGCGCGGCGGTAACGGCCGCGGGGCGGGTCCGCGTGCCTTAGCCGGGGGCCTGCGGGCCGCCGCGCTGCCCGGGCACCTTCCCCTGCGCCGTGGAGGCTGGAGGCACCGTCCTCCCCCCCCGAAACTCGAGTGACGATTTTAGACTAAAGAGAGGAAGAAAACAAAAAACCACGAGCTTGGCCAGCGCGACCTGATGACTCACTGGGCAGATCAGAAAAGCGCCCGATCTGCCTTTTAAGTAATCTACGCAGACCCCTCTTTTCGTGGTTTGTAAACTGTTCAGGAAAAACGGATGGAAAAAAAATTAATCTTATTAAAAACAAATTCTGCTGGGCAATTTTGTTCTCGTTTGGTTATAAAAGTAGTAATGGCAGAGCCTCTGCCCTCCTTCCAGATACTCTGTGCTGAGATGGTGAGGCCATGTGTTGTGGAAACAGCTGGCTTATGGTTAATAAATACTTAATATTGTGTGGTTTAATTTAGAAAGCAGAGGTGTATACAGAAAGCTGTTCCAGTAGTTACTACGGTCTGGTCAAACTAGCTTTTAAAGCGAATCTTGTAACTGATGTAAGAGGCACATCTAAAATCCCGGTTTAGTATATGCTGATGTAGCTATAAAAGGGATGAAGTTACTGAAGCACTGGCCCTTATTTGAGCCTTTTATGACTCTAAATCATCTTCCGCTCCCCAAATCCCATCAACTAGATCAAGAAAATACAAAGAAACTTTTTGGTTTCTGAAGAATGACTAGTAGGAATCAGGGCCGTGTTAAGATGGGAGAGGTTAAATGAAATATTGTGATTCCCAGTACCTGGCCTCAAAGACCTTGCCTCAGAAATTGTCTGAATCCTAGGAAAGGAACTGGTACAATGAAAGTAAGAAAAGTGTTAATTTAAAAGGGTGCTGTTAGCCACAGGTTTACATGGGGGATTAATTTGCTAATCAAAAATATAAGACAGCATTGATAGCTTTTTTTGGTTGAAAATGAAATGTTGGAAATGTACATCTTAAGCGCATTTTAAGTGAATTATCCTACCAATAAGTCTAAACTTTGATGTATTTTAATATGACTGAAGGATTGTTGAATCCCATTAATTTGTACAAATTAAAGTATTTAAAAGCTGTGGTCACCAGATGTTGATTTTGAAAAGCATATTAGTACAGTGGAAATGATACAATGCATGTCAGTAAGCTTTACAGTCTTAACTTGTCTTGTCTTTTTAGTAGTGTAACTTCAGTTGAATTAAATTATGTTAAAAAGCTGAAGCTTTTTTTTTTTTTTTTTTTTTTTTTAATTTTCAGTTGTGCTACTTTGTGTTGGATTATGGTGAATAACCCTGACATAAGATTTTGTTTATAAGCAGTAAGAGTGAACTAAAATCCAAAGGAAATGTCACTAGTTGGCTTGTTCCTGAAAGGAGTTTCAGAGTCAAGTAACAGAAATAAGAAATGTGATGTTGAAAACTAAAATTTAAAGTCAATTTGAATAGCTTTCAGTAAAAAGTATTGCTACAGATACTGGATTAAGCTGTTTCTTCTTAGGGAAATAATCATAAACACTGCTAATTGTTATTTAAAGCTTAAGATTTAAAAATAACTTCTCATGTTGTTCTTCCCCCTTTATGTATTTGGAAGGACTGTTTAAGAGATTATTCAAGATGATTGTAATAGTTTTATAGCTCTCACTTCATATTTTCAGCTCTATTTTATCAGTGTGAGACTGCATAGTTGTACTTTTCTAAAAGTTTGTTTTGGCACTTATTTGAACTAATGTACTCATTTTTAATGTTTTCCACATTAATTCTGAGATGTTTGTTTATATAAACAACTATTCCCGTCATGGTGCAATACAATAAGAGTACTGTTTTCAAATCCATGTGTTTTGGTCAGTGCATACCTAGAAATGCTGAACAATCATTAACTGTGTTCTGTTCTTTCTTATTTATCCCATTTTCCTTGATTTGTGCAGATAAGATATGTGTTGTCTTACAAACATACAGTAAGTGATTCCCAGTCCCTGATCGGGAATCTTACTGGTCAGCATTAATATTATTTTTCTTTCTGCTTTTAAATGTTTAGTAACTTGGCTAATGGCCTTGAAACTCCTTCTCCAAATAACTGGAAACATGGTTGATTTCTGTCCTGTTCCATTTCTACTTTCCGAGCCCCGCTATTAAAAATGGGACTAAAATCAATGTTTATTGTCAGGAAACAGAAATCATCTACACAAATGAAATGATGCTGGGTATTGCAAGTAAGATTTGGAGGTAAATGTGGAGTATGCTAGAAGCTGATGTACTCAATTTGTCCTGATACTTCCTGGTTTCAGTACTTTGTTTAAGCACAAGTGTGTTAGTATTTGGAAGTAAAAACGAAAAATAAATCCAGCTGCATAAAGTATTTTTAGAGAGGTTAAACTCACTCTTTTGTTCAGGAATAGATTATAAAATAGCAATTCTAGTGACTTTTAAAGAATCTTTAAAAATAGAACTGATCCTCCTCCTCCCTTAGCCCGAGCAGTTCTTTTCACAAGTGATTGCCTGCATGGGCTAAGCAGACGTGGATGTGAAGGTGGGTTCTGTGCAGGGATCTCTCCACTCCAGCAGGTTATCCTCCCCCCCCCCCTTTCCCTCTCCAATGACCTTTGTGCAAGAAAAGTGAATGTTTTCCATCTGGGAGGACATTTTTGGCAGAGGAGTCAGTTAAATGATGAGATCCATGCATGCTCAAAAAGTAGGCATCTGTCTTTTGCCTGAACCTTTCCTCCCATTTCTTGCATGCCTTTCGTGCAAGTTTCCATTATGCTAATAGCTTTAAATGCATTTAGCTAAAAAAATGCTATTATTTGTAATGTTTTCTTCTCTTAAATACCCACTTTGGATTAAAATTCAGATCTTCGCCCACCCTTTTCACTGTGCACTTACCACTGTCTGGTGCAGTTTAATTCTGCAGGAGGTTCTGTGTTCATTACTGAGTCATTTCTTACGTTTTATAGGAGTCAGATGAATGTGGAATTCTGAAAGTGACTCAAAGGTCAAAGTAATTGAAATATGGTTGTTGAATCACCCTGGCCCTCCCATGCTTGAGCACACTCTTAAGATATGGTTAATAAACCTGTTCTGCTGGTCAGCCAGTCTAATTTTTCATTTCCTTATTTTAATAAAAATACTGTACTTCTCTGGCTGATTTCTAAGCTCTAAGTAAACTCATTCTGGGAGAATGGGCTTTCTCAGATAACTATTCTGTCACAACCCTAAGCTTCCTTGCAAATTGCATGATGTAAGCATCATTCTACTTTTTAGTTTCAAATTATTTGATCTTTCTAATAATTATTCTCTGTTTAGCAGTGCGTGCATCTATTTCATAATATAGCCAAAAGCAGTTAATAATTAAAAACACATTTCTATCAAATTACTTTTTTACATGGGCTAGATAGGGTTTTACTCTTCTAGGAACTATTCCCATGAAGAAAGGCGTGCAGGGTGAGAGGACGTAAGTGATGCAGTGCAGAAGTGGGGCCATTTTCTAGCCCAACTATTCTGTTCCTATTCTAGCATAGGAGTCAGCCGCTCTTCCTTTCAGCACTTCAAGGCCTGTAACCCCATACTTCAGAATTCTTTGTGGAGGTTCAAGCCTCTTACCATGAAGTATTTACCTGATCCTAAGTAAGGATGGCAGTTAGTTAATAACAAAATGATACTTCCCTTCTGTATCCTGCTTGCTACTTGCAAGCTTGCTTGTCATGTACATGGAAAAGGAAAGTTTGTGTTTAATAGCTGACAAGTATTCCTGAGCTCTACTGAACATACTAAACATATTATTCAAGTGATATAACAGGTAATTAGCAAGCAAAACAGGTAATCAGCTACAAATGCATATGTAGTACCATTCCAATGAAAATATCTTTCTTTTTCAGAATGTCATACCCAGGTTATCCCCCTTCAGGCTATCCTGCTTTCCCTGGTTATCCTGTAAGTATGGTTCTTAAATGTGTTACACTCCTAATATATTCTGTAAATATATTTTACTGTGCTGTAAACGTACTGTGCTGTGTTTCTGTAAATACTAGCTGTCAGTTCACACAAGGTATTCTCTGTAGATTATAGTCTTTGTTTTCATCCCTACATCCCTGAGAATGACTTTACATTATAAATAAACATTAGGAAATAAAATACCTGAGCACTTCCATAGTTGCCAAAGGATATGGTTTGATTCTCTGTCTCGTAAGAATTAAAAGAAGGAAGTTTAAGATATTTTTTTAATGTTGCCTGTTGTTCCACAAGGGTTATTTGTTTGGCTTTGCTTGTTTGTTCATTTATTGGTCTTGTGAGTTCCTACATATTTAGTTAGCTATCATCTCAGTAAATAAATATTTTTAAGAATTAGTAGTCTTTACATAAATATGAAGGTCTTCAGGTACGGGATCAGAAGTAATCTTTGAATCTCTCTCTGCCAAAGCAGTTCCCTACCCCAGCATTTATAGAGATGCTGAACCAACCGGAGTGGCCATTGCCTTCAGAAAGAACCTGCAATGCTCAGCAGCTTTGCTCAAGTACACCAGCTTTCATACGACACCAAGCAAATGTTTTGCTGAAGATGCAGGACAATGTCTTGACTTTGATCTCCCTACACCCCTTACCCTTCGGCTGCAGGACTTGGTTCCACCCTCACCGCATGACTGATTGGGCTTAAAATTCCAATGAAACTTAATGAAAAGCTGGAATCAAATCATTTTGTGGGTGGTACTGCCATGTTGTTGATAACTTCTTCGTTATTTTTCAAAGCTAGATGCAAGTGTGTATTTTTATTAGTATGGCACTGAACATACTGTAACTGGGAATTTTACGTGGTTTGTGTTTTACGTAGTGCTGAATTAGACTTAAGCATGGAGATCAATTTGGATTCCCCCTAAAATAGCTAAAAAGTATAAATACATGCAATCAATTCTACAGTTATTTTGCTTTACAGTTCCAGATAAAGCTTTCCTTCTGTTTAGAAGAGTCGTAGTTCAGAAAGTGACTGATGAGAGACTGCTTCTTGTTGCAGTGACTGGTCATGTGGCTAGTGGAGAAAAGGCCTGGACAGTGAGCGGGGAGTTTTAGAGAAGCACCTTCTGGGCCACACAGAAAGGACCTTTACTAAGTTCTGTATTAGTTTTCTGTTTTTCTCTGTAGTTTCATACCCACCTTAAGGCCTCTGATGCTCACTTTTTCGCAAATAATGGTCACTAGCAACAGTTGTTTCACAGCATCTGTTTTTATTAGCCCCTCCGGTATCTGCCTTACTGTGCTGAGGTGCAGATTACTGAGAAAAGGATTTGGAGTTATTCCCAGAGTGTGTCTTTTGCACCAGGAAGTGGAAGCAGTAGCAGAACATTTCTAATCTTCACTCAGTAAATCTTTACTTAATAAACAGATTTCCATAGTCTGGTGTCTTAAGGAAACAAAAGTTACACAGTTATGCAGTCTGTCTATAACCTTTCACTAATTTCTGGGCTTGTTTGTCAAGATCACCCAAATGTGACACAGATGGGAGTCTGAAATACTAAGTTTTTACAGTTTTCATGGAATACATCGCAGGAAATAGAGATGTGTAAGTGCTCCAAGGGAAAAACTGTAGTGTGAGTTTCTTCACTACAGTGTATCAAGGGACAGACACTGGAGAAATGATCTGAAAGTATGCCCCAACTTTGGAAAGAGCTTCCTTCAGAGTCTGCTCACGTTGAAATGCTAAAAAGTCAGTGAAATTAAAGACAAGCATGTTAGAAACCAGACCTAATTCCAGGATTTCTTGTTTCCCTTCTAGATTCTGCTGAATACTCATGAGTGTAGCTGTAATTTATTGTGTTTGATATTTTTAAGTACATCTGAACATTTTTTTTTAACTAGCATCTAAAATATTATCAACTTTAATGAATGAATTTTAAAGACTCCCCATATTCTAGTACAACAATTATACATTTTTCTAGTCTCATTAATAATGTTTGTTTACTCCCCAAATACTTTTTTTTCCTTCTGGCTTATGCCCCAAGTGATAACCAGTGCAAAAAACAATATGAAAGGAAAGAGTTTTTCCTTCTGTAATAGTGATGGTCAGCTGAGCAAGGCTTTGGGGGATCCTAATTTTGGATTTGTGAACCTAAATTCCATTAAAATCTTTTTGCCGAGTCTGGCTGAAACAGAGTTGAGAAGGGTTAGAATATCCCGTTAGGGAAAAGGATCTTACTGTAGTATTGGCACAGTAGTCTGGAGGTAGAAAACTTGGAGCAACCAAACCTGAAGGCAGTGTTTGAGCTAAACTTTACTGTTTTGCTGTTTATTTGTGTTTTCTGTACTCAGGAATGAGTGCGTATTGTACCAACTGTGTGGGTGATCTATGCAAAGTTAGTGGGTAAGGATTGTTCCCAATAAATGAGTAACAACAAACCCATGTTACACTTGGTTATGAACCGGATTTTAAGTAAGTGGGTTTCAAGATCAAGTATATGGCTTTTAACCTACAGGGTTTCTTTCCCCTTAGAGATCCTAGCCTTTCATATAAACATTTTTAATGATGATGTGAATTAATGCTAATGTCAACCTTCATGACATTGTTAACAAAATCTCACACATCGCAGAATGGAAGTATTTGGACGTATGATTTGTTGTTAAATTCTTTTTGTTTAAAACCTGTAATGGCTGTTAAATCTGACTCAGTGGTCCAGATTTAGTCTGTGAATGTTCATGGTTTATAAAGTGTTTTCCAAATAAAATAAAGAATTCTGCCAGCTTTTACCTTACAACTTTTGAAAATACTGGCTGTGTTCAGCCAAATGCACGTGAGAGGTAGAAGTCTGAAAGACATTATGCTCTTAAGAGCCTTATTAAAAAAAGGAGACAGGCTACTAATGATTCACTGAAAGCAAGCCAGAACTGTGAGCTCACCTCTTAGTTAAGAGACATAAGAGTAGCAGCTTTCCAGTAAGAGGCCTTCGTTCCGGTGGTTAACAAGCTGAACGTGAGTCAGTGGTGTGCTCTTGTGAAGATGAAAGCTAATGGTGCATTGGGCTTTAGCAAGAGCAAAGCTGGCAGGTTAAGGGAAATGATTGTTCCTCTGTGCTCACTGTGTCCAGTTTTGGACCACGGTACAACAGAGATATGGTCAAACTGGTGTGAGTCCAGGGAGGGCCGCTAGCCTGGAGAAGAGAGGAGATCGGTTCAATATTCTACTGCCTAAGAAGGGGTAACAGAGGAATTGGAGCCAGACTTTTCCCAGAGGTACAACATGAAAGGGGGCAGCAGGCAATAATCACAGGTTGCAGCAAGGGAAATTGTAATTTGATTCAAGAAAATGTTTTTCACAATGAGAGTGGTTGAACACTGGAACCAGAGAGGCTGTGGAGTCGCTGTCTTTGGAGACTTCAAGTTCAAAACTTGACAAGGCCCTGAGCAAGCTCATCTAACTCTAAAGTTGGCCCTGCTTTGAAAGAGGATGGGTTCAGAGGCCTCCAGAGGTGCCTTCCCCCTACAGCACTCTGATTCTGCATAAGGGTTGTTTCAACAAGAGAGACACATCAGAAAGCCCAGCCAGGAGGTTCACATCCAGGCTTTGTGAATTCTGCTGCTGCTTTAAGGGCTAATCTGATGACATATTATTATAAATGTGGACATTTTGGTAGCTTGAGCATTTTTACTCTAATGTCCTGTTAATAGACATACAAACATCCTGGTTTTGTTTCAGCCAACAGGTCAAGAGTCTGTTTATCCGCCAGCTGGTCAGTACTCCTATCCCACCGTTCCTGGAGGATACCCTCCAGCAGGAGGTGGAGCCTATCCTGCAGCACCGCCAAGTGCTGGGTATCCAGGGGCAGCAGGATATGCTGCCCCCGGGGGCTACCCTGCCCCGGGGGGCTATCCTGGAGCGCCCCAGGCTGGAGGAGTGCCATCTTATCCTGGAGGTAACATCCTTTATTAGACTATCCCTCAAGAGTTATTTCTGTTGTAACCATTCCCTGTGCTTGGTAGAAGTAGTAAAGAAAAACAGATTTGTTTAGTAATTAATAGAGGCAGTAGTATTTAGACAATCAGACAGACTGATATGTGTCAACAGATACTTGATGATAGCAGGGCTTTGATGCCTTTGCATTGCTGGCCACTGCAAAGACACAGAGAAAAGAAGTGGTAGGTTGCTGTTAGTCTCTTGCCTAACTCTTATCAGTAACCTGGCTTTCGTTGTATCAAAAATCAACTATAAAACAAAGTGTGCTAAAATCTTTCTTCCAGCTCCTACAGGCCCTGGGTTTGGTGTGCCTCCTGCTGGCCCTGGCTTTGGTGGCTATCCTCAGCCTCCTGCCCAAAACTATGGCGGAGGTGGACCTGCACAGATTCCAGGTATGTGGGTGTTTCACCATATATAAGGAATTTCAAGCATCCAGAGTTGAACCACGGGATTCCAAGATAGGTAGTAACAAAGAAGTAGGCCCTCATTGCTAGCTGTTGAGGTTCACATACTGTACATTTCCTACCACTTTACTTGACAAGACCAGTGAATGGCAGATGAGAACCATCTCTGTATTATATCGAAATGGGATGCCTGTCATTGATGTACTTACCCTTCCTTGTACTGCAGGTATCCAGTGAGAGCTGTAAAATCCAGAGGGTACAGTCAGTGAGTGTCTGGCTGTTCTGTGCAGCTCAGAGACATTTATGCATTTTTCAGCAGTCTTAAGTAGATCTGTGTGTTTGTGATCCCTATTATAATGGGGGAAGTGGAAAGGAAAATGTGCACAATTGCTTAAAAACAGTGTGGTGTTTTTAATGCTTTGAATGGTCAGCTACCATCAAGAACATTATAGGTTTCATTACCCAGGAAACAAGTTGTGCATTGGTAGGGCTGTCATGTATTCGATAGATGGTTTTATTTTCAGATCAGACAGCATTTATGGTAATAAGAAGAAACATAATTAATTACTTTTATCCTGTTCTTAAATTTGGTAGGATATCCTGGTGGACAAGCACCATCACCAATGCCTGGCCCGGTATGTGCTGTATCCTCTTTTATAATCAAACTTCTATGGCTTCTGTAGTTTTCTCACCTGTTCTGTCTGTTGGTAGAGCAGTGTATTCACAGCTGGTTGCATGGAGGAATGTAGGGACTGAGTATGGGCAGGGCATGTATCATAGAGGATTGTACATCCCACTGTTTTTACTGGGGCTTTGTGCTAAAGGTGAAAAAGATAAAAATTGCCACATGGAAAAATAATTGTTGACAGTGCTTTCAATAGAGTTCAGATTTACTCCTAATTTTCCATTTGAAAACATGATTACATTTAAGCAATCTTATAGTTACAAACAGGTATTTTAGTATAGCTTTTCCCATAGTTTGGTGTACATGGAAGGTATAAACTGGTCTTATATTATCAAATGGTTTACAAAGTGACCAACTTCTCTTTAGTGCAAAAGATCTCTTTGCAGTAGTGAAGTCCAGCACACTGCAGCTAGGCAAATGAACCATTTTGTTCTGCATCAAGATTTAGAGGAAAGCTACTTTCTTTTAGCTGCATAGTAGTTCTTTTCTCAGACCTACACCCAGAAAGTCCAAATGCCACGCTCAGAATACAACCTGAACACAATGGTAACACAGCATCTGTGCATACTCTACAGTAGATCTTCATCCAAAGCACTTGCTAAAAGCACTTTGGTATTGGTGGGTCAAAGCTGTTCAACAAAACTAAGTGTCATCCTGATTCTGTGTTGGAAAGGAATGGAGAACTAATAGACTTGTCTAGCTGAAGTATTGACTGCAAAGTTTTAACTCAAATTTGTACTGTGCAGAATAGCTAGTTACACATGACTTTCTTATTCTCAGCCTGCGGCAATGGTTCAGTGTACCCAGGGCACAATTCAAGCTGCAGCAAACTTTGATGCTGGAAGGGATGCAGAAATTCTGCGCAAAGCTATGAAGGGGTTTGGTAAGTACATAATAGAAGCTTAAATTTCTATTGAGCTTATTTGTTAATTCCATTTTGCCCCTTTCTTCAGTTTTATTTAACCCTTTTTTTTTCCCCTTGAGCTTTTGAGTCATACTTTCAAAATGCCTTGGGCGCTTTGGCAGAGTAAGTTATTAAGATTAATTGGTAAATAGGTGTAAATGATAGTCATGCATTTGTATAACTGTGCCCAAATGTGCAATTACAAACTGGACAAACTTGCAGGGTTTAATGAGTTCTTACATGAAATTGCCTTTCTGTTTCCAAGGAACTGATGAGAAGGCTATCATCAATGTTGTAGCTAACCGCTCCAACGATCAGAGGCAAAAAATCAAAGCAGCTTTCAAGACTATGTATGGCAAGGTATGGTCACTAGTTTTTTTGAATCAGTAACACTCCAGCTGCTGCTATAACTGCCTGATTGCGTTTTAGGCTCAGGGAGCGGTTTGGGGAATTTTTTAAATGCAACTCTCTGGTTATATTCCTTGCTGTGCAGCAGCTAGGGAAACCTCATATATAACATTCAATATTATCCTGATACCTGGTAGGAGGAAAGCTCCGTCCCTAACCAAACAAGCTTCTTCGATTTTTAATGCTCAACAGGTAGAAAACAAACAAGCTTAAACTGTCCTTGTATTTGTGCCTGAAACTACTCGGAGGTGTTTGTACACAAACTAGCACTGAAATCCTTTTTCTCCTAAGAAACAGAGAAAAGGGTTTTGGATTGGTGGCAATTGAACACCTAGGACTTACTTACCTTATTGAATTAACTCAGCCATAAACCCTTACTGCCATCACTCTTTGGGCTCACTTCAAGGTTGCAGGCAAGTACATACCCGTCTCCTCCGTTACGTTCCATAAGGTATAGTTCCTTTCCAAAGAGAGTGCTATAGGCACTTGCTCTCAAATCATTCTCCTGTCTGTGTTTTCTGCTGCCACAAAATCCTGCATTTTTGTTAGCTCAGTAGTACAGCTTCAAAAGTAGAGCAGAAAGAGGACTCTCCCCTCTTCCACCAGGCTGACTTATTTGTTTGTGGTTAAGGTAGTTCTGTAAGAGGTAGAAGCAGGTTTGGAAATACCTGGAGGGAACTGAACTCAGGCTTCCTCCTTCCTGGGGCGAGTTCTCCAATCGCTACAGCATGTTACAGATGGTATTGCCAAGTAGTTAACTAGTATTTTAGAAGAAAGGAGTAAGACTGTGCTTGTGAGGAATGTTAGTGATTCTCAGATTATAAATAACAAAGGTTCCCTCAGCAAATATAAGTAGAAAAAGATCTTGAGTTGCTCAGATGGGGTGGTTCTTGGGTAAGTTTAAAAGAACATTTCTGGTTGTTTCTGAGGTTCTGCAAGGTGACTTAGGCATCTCAGAGGCAGCAGATAACCAGGAATTTTGGTGGACTGTGTCTTAGCTACAAGACTGTTTCTCAATGGAGAAATAAACAGTTTGTTTGCCTTTCTTCCCATTGCATACTTTTGGCAGACAAACTATTTTCTTAAAACTACCAGAAGAAACTCCTTTGCAGCCAGCTTTCTGAACTCCTAATTATCTGTATCAGATTAAAGAAGCTGTTCCCTGTAAGTCAGTAAAAAGCAATTTAAAATGCAGTTTTATAGTTATGGCATTTTTTCAGGAGTTCACTATTCTGCTGCAACTCAAACCATTTATGTCTACGACATGATTTCAGTAATAAGCGAACTCTAGAAGACATCGCAAAAAGCATTAAAAAGCTATGATGTACAACACTTCTCTTTGAGCTAAACTAGAAGACAACCTAGATCTAAAACAAAAAAAGGCCTATAACAGAACTGCTGTTAGTGATCTCAGCATCTTTCACAAGAACCTAACTACATTATTTTTTTTTTTGGACTAAGTGTGTGCGGGGGGGGAGTGTGCATATCCTTAATGTCCAGAATTTGCAACTGAAATTAGTTTAAATCACCAACTGTTTTGAGCACCCTGTAGATAATGACTAGCAATAAAAAGGGGCAGTGAAAGGAGCTAGAAGCAGTTCGTAGTAAAATAAAATGCTATGCTTTGAATGCCCTGTGTTTTGAAGCTGCTTAAACTGCTTAATCCCAAATTTCTTGTCTGGTAGGAAGCTCCCAAAGATAGGGGGAAGGAGGAAGAAACCAACAGTATCCATATCCCATTAACACAGTCTTGAAGGTTGCAAAGAGCAAACTTCGGTGCTTTTTTTTTTTTTCCCCTCCTCATTTTATCATATGAAGACCTGGCTTTTCCTTGAATGAATTTTAAAAATATCATAGTAAAGATTTTCCTAGAAAATTCTTCCCACTAAAAGAAATGTAAAATGGAAAACGATAGGTTCTCTTCCCTACAGGCAGCAATTAGAAAAACCTTATTAGGGAGGAGAGAGTGGAAAAGCTGAGCTGTCACTGTTCTTTGTAAGAACAGAAGACATTCAAAGATTTACAGTAAAAGTAACACAAAGGTAGAAATCAGTCACACAGGTAAGATACAGCTTGAACTTTTTCAAAATATAATCTAAATACATGGGTAACACTCCCCACAGTTCAGCTTTGCTTTTGAGCATTGGATCTTCAGATTTTCCTGTGAAAATCAGCAAACAGACTTTTTGAATTTTGGATGTGATGTCACAGTATTTTCCTTAGCCAAAGGAGTAGAAAACCTGTAAAATACATCTCTTGAGACTTCTGACATTGTGACCTGAGTTGTCACAACTCACTAGACTTCACGCATGGTCAGAGGAACTGAATAAATATTTGTTGATCACCTAGACTTTTAACTGAAGACTAAAGCCTGCTGCAAGCCCTGACTTGTGAACAGGGCCACTTCAAGTAATTGCTAATGATTTTGCTGCTGCCATATTATGACTCCCTTCTTATGTTTATAATTGCACAGGACTTAATTAAAGATCTGAAGTCTGAGTTAAGTGGAAATGTGGAAGAACTGATTCTAGCACTCTTCATGCCTAGCACCTATTATGATGCTTGGAGTTTACATCATGCAATGAAGGTATGGTTTTGCTGTGAACAAAATAGATTAAAACCATCTTTAAATGCTCATCTAAGAAAACTGAGTACCTGATCCATACACACTGTTCAAAAATCTTGTGGTAGCAAACAAATTTAGGTACTGTGGGGTTTAAAAGTCTTTTCTGCTGCATCTTCCAGTTCCAGCCAATTTCTGCAGGACTAGCTATTGGGAGCAACGCTCCAGCAGGGGATCAAAGCGCTGCAGCACACAACTTTGTTCTCTGCCATTCTCTCAGCAGTACTTTTCACTAGACCCTAGTAGGAGTCAGGGTGCAATTAAAACTGTACCCCCTCTTTCTTAATTTCTTAAATTGAAGGTATGTACCTCTCCTTGCTAGGAACAAGCTGCTGGTTTTGAAAAATATTTCTAGAATATCGCAGTGTTCTCAGCAGAGTGATAAAAGAATATTTTCTTATGGTCAGGTGATGAATATATATGGTTAAGTGTTAAGACTGCATTAGAGATTAGGTATGCAACTTGATTTAAACTTTTAACTTGGGTAAACTGGTGCCTCCAGTTTCTCTATTTCTTGCCTGTTTGAGTTGCAACAGCTAGCAGATGGCAGATTACTGGAAAATAGTAACTTAGCCCATGTACGAATGCAGATCTCTAAAGAATATGGAACACAAATGAAGATCTGGGTTTAGCAAAGGCACAGCTGTTCTTGACTCTGTAAATTATAACACTGCCTAGAAGTCCCACGTAGATCCAGCCTTATCTAATCCGTGCTTGAATAGAGATGACTACAGTTAATTTCTATTCTGGGGACAAGGAAGCATCGTTGAAAAGTTCCTGCTTGTGCTTCACGTTGAGGGAGCAGCCATGTTTTGAATAGGGAACACATTTGTAAACTGAGCAAAGCGGGATTTAAGTGTGTATCTTTTGCTTTAGAATAAAAAATGACTGCTTTATTTCACAGTTAAACAAAAATGAATAGCTAGTGCTCTGCAGTACATCCTCTTTTCCTCTGCCCACAGGGAGCAGGCACTCAGGAGAGGGTGCTGATTGAGATCCTTTGCACAAGGACAAATCAGGAAATTCGAGAAATAGTGAAATGCTATAAATCAGAATTTGGACGGGACCTCGAGCAAGACATCAGAGCAGACACCTCAGGACACTTTGAGCGATTATTGATATCCATGTGCCAAGTGAGCTCTATTTTCTGATTGCTGTTGTTGTGGTTATTGTTGTTTTGTTTTTTTGTAAGATAAGGGTGAACAGTCTGACTTTGCATATATTCATAATTGCTCCATAAATGAATTGCCTGTACATGCTTAGCCAGAGTCAGGTTTTGTAGAAAACTAGCACTGGACCATTAATTTTTTCCCTACTGACCAGATAGAACACTTTAGTCCATCCTCAGGGAAGAGAGATTTCCCATCTAGAAATCTGTGATGGATTGAGGGACCTAATTAAGAACCCTATATTCACCTCAGAGTATGTATTTTTAAACACTTTGTTGTGCAGATGCAAATGAATGGTACTACAAGCAAAGGTCTCAGCTGCTCATATGTTTTTTTTTTTAAATCATATGGGTGAATCTGACAGGATCAGCTTTATGGTATGTAGAATACCTGTGAAAATCCACAAGAATGAGCTAAGAGGCACTGCAGGTCAAAACTTACCTCCCAAGTCATGTGATAGCCAGCTCTTTGCAGATCACCAGAATCAGCTGTGTACTTCCGTAGAGCCTGCTTATCCTGTACAGTTTACTAGGATTCTTTGTGTTAAGGAAAGTAATAGTAGTTACCTGTGCTTTGGAAGTATGCAGCAAATGCAGCTTCCCTTATTTCTCTAATAAATCTGCCCGTTCACTGTTGGAATTTCCATGACACTTCTCTATCTTGTTTGCCTCTACCTTTGTGAGAGTTCAGCTCTTCACTAGGTATTTGGATTAAAAAGTCAAAATCCACAAGAATGCAAAGCTTGAGAAGCTCATGCTGCTAATTTTTATTTTGATAAATCCAGTACTTTACAGTAACTGTGACAACCACATCAATTTAAATAATATATTAACCACTATAGACACAACAATATTTGAGAGTATGTATTAAGCCTACTCAGCCAGTATTTTTAGCATGTTTAGCAGTATCCATCCATGCATCAATCAGCAAAAAGACAAACCTCAAAGCACATAAAATGTCACATACGCTCTGCTGGCATGTTACAACTACATTAAGTGCTTTCTGCAGACATTCTTATTTGAAATGAGCAAATTCTAAGTATAACAGAAGACCTGAGCTACTTGAGGTGTGCATATTCAGTAAGATAATTCATTAGTTCATTTGGGAAGATTGCTTTGCAACTTGAAGCCTAGAAACAAATCAAGAGAAAGTTTATATTATTAAGAAAATACGAGAATTAAGTACGGTTCCTGAAAAAGACTAGAACTATAGGATGGTATGTAGAGGTGAAACTGTCCTGGTCAGTATACCTAGTTTAAAGCATGCCCTATATATAAGAGTTTTGAAGCACTTTCTTATTTTCTGTTTGTAAGAAATACTGAACCAAAGAGTATTTAAAGCAATGTAAAGTATTTCAAACTGATGTTACTCTCTCTAATTAAAGTTGCTTGGTTTTTTTGAAGCTAACTACTTGGAGGGCAGACCCCAAGCATGTGAAGCATAGCCTGCTCTGGGTAATTTCGTTTGACCTCTGATGTTCTTGCTTGCAGGGTAATCGAGATGAGAATCAAACTGTGGATTATCAAAAAGCTCAGGAAGATGCTCAGCGTCTGTACCAAGCAGGTGAAGGAAAACTTGGGACTGATGAGTCTTGTTTTAATATGGTTCTGGCAAGCAGAAGTTTTCCTCAATTGAAAGCAACGGTTGAAGCGTACTCCAAGGTAGGAGCTCTTCACCGATTCCAAATGAATTTGGCCAGTGTATTTTGAATTAAAGTTCCATTTGTTACTGCTTTTCACTAGCCATATATTAATCTTGTTTTTAGATTGCTAATCGGGATTTATTAAGCAGCATTGACAGAGAATTTTCTGGAAATGTGGAACGTGGTTTGAAGGCTATTTGTAAGTGATATGTTCTTCCTCCCCCATACCCCTTTAGGAATTAAAACATTACTCCCTTCTCAACATTATTCAAGGAAGATCCAATTCAGCACTGGCCATATAGCAAGTAAAAACAAAATCTGAGAGTTTGCTAATGGAAAAGTAACTTCAATTACTCAGATTACTCACTTTGCACTTAAGTGGAGAAAATAAGCATCCATTTCAAATAAGCCAGTTTGAAACAAGGAAAAGGTTAGTCAGAAACTACTTGTTACTCTTCTGCAAAGGCAGATAACTACACAGAAACAAGAGTCGTTGTTCAGTATTTGTAGTTCTGAATTCACTTTTCCCTGCTGACTTATTATGGTAAATTATTTTAAATGTATCATGATTTACTAATAGTGAGAACAAGTGACCAGTACTCTGTGGAAACTGGTCCTACGAATGCTTATGAGAATGACAACAGCATTTCTGTAGTGATAATTCCTACTGGATTAAACAAAAACTTCCCAGATTATATTCTACAGAAGAGTTGTGGGAAAAACTCAGCTCTGATGGTATTAAAAGAGAAGAGAGGCTTGTCTGTGTGAAAAATGTAACTGAAACAAGATCTATTCTGCAACTACTAGAGAATGAGAACTTTTATGCCTGTACTTCTATTAGTGAAACTCTAGCAATGGAACATAAATAAAAATCCTGTATCCTAGTATCAGTTATCCAAAGAGAACTGTTTAAAATACATATTTGGGAATTATGGTTTCAGTGAACTTTAAAAAACACTTCCAGAAAAGTTAACTGTTAATGGTAATTTTTCTTGTAAGGGAATTACTTACATGGTCAGCTAGAAACCAAACTCAACTCTATAAAACAGTTCCTGTTATCTGCCATAACTGGATCCTTACCAAAACCTAGCTCTAGCTGCCTGCAGCCAAGCATATCTTGCCAAGTATCGCCATAGAGCATACAGAACTGGAACTAATCTTAAAAATTCATTTTATTGCAGTGCAATGTGCTTTAAATCGCCCAGCCTTTTTTGCAGAAAGACTTTATTACTCTATGAAAGGAGCTGGCACAGATGATTCTACACTGATCAGAATTATAGTCACCCGCAGCGAGGTAAGAAACTCTTGTCCCTCCAGAATGCAGAGATTTCGGATGTAAATTTCACACGTAACTGAAAGCTGTCTAACAAACTTGGGAACTGCAGTGAGGCTTTTAACCTCTTCAAAATTAGATGAACAAGTTGATTTGTTTTAAAGGTTTCCTATAATAATTTATTTCTGGCTAACGTTTTAATGATCTCAGTTCGCCTTCTTTCCTAACTGTGGTTGTCTGCCCATGTAGCAGATGAACAGCTGAACTTCAAGGGTTCAACTACTAGATGTGGGATACTAAGGTCCACACAAACAAAGTATCAAGAGCTGGACCATTTGCTTTGGGAGCTGCTTGTCTCTCCTTAGAGAGAACAGCTGGCTTGTAAGACCTGTAATCAATTGCATGTTTGGCCTTTGACATGTATTTTAAAGTCCGTGAAAAAAAATAACTCCCAGATAGTCACCCTGCTTCTCTTCCCTCAAACGTTAAAAATCGCTGTGTGTTCAAGCTTTGTGCTTTTTTTTTTCTCTCTTTGCACAGATTGACCTTGTGCAAATTAAACAGATGTTCACACAAATGTATCAGAAGACTTTGGCTACAATGATAGCAAGCGATACGAGTGGTGATTACCGGCGTTTGCTGCTGGCAATTGTTGGTCAATAGAAGAAGATTTTCTGGGCCTTTTTGTTTTCTTTTTTAAAACAAACTGAAGGACATGTAACATGCTTTATGCAGATACTAACTATCTGTGTGTGTAAAAGAATAATTTTAAACTGTGTAATCAAATATGCCTACTTGATGATTCAAAAAAGCTTTTTGCACTTACATTTGCCTTAATTTACAGCACATAATATTCTTTATTGTATAATAAAAGATGTATCTTGTCTATTAGCCCTATGCCTTGGTCCTTTTGACTCAGACAAAATGACCCCTCCTCTGCCAAACTCCTGCATGGTTAAACTAATTGTCTCAGAAGAATCTCTAGTACTCACTGAATTTCCTGAAATAGCTAAACTTTCCTGCTGAGCTGACAGAGAGGGCTGAGGCTATGATGTAAAGTAAAAATCTGGCCAGGTTCTCTGCCATGGAAAGGTATTGAAGAGGGTTTTTGTTAATGTTGAAAAACATGAAAGTGTCCTGTTTAAGTCACGTTACACAGACAGGTTGTCAGAACCTGATTGTATCCCCCTTACCTACTTTCTCACACAAGCAGCTAGTTATTATTATGCTTAAGGGAGCAGCAATATCTCAGATTAATTTGAAGCATCTCCTTTAAAGGACTGTTTTATACAGCAAATGACTGAACAACTGAAAAAAAGATCCACTAAGTAAATGCTAACACTACAGGAATGTATTTAAATCCAAACAGAAGGTGTCAGTGATAGACAATTGAAATTACTGTGTAGATGATTTCATAGGATTTAAATTGAAAGAACAGCTTTGAGTAGTACATTGCTTTTTAGAAAGCCAAACTGAATCTGACTTCCAGCCATAAATTTATCGGGAGCTCGAAGTCCAGCAGGTTACAAGGTGTTTCCTAACATTTCTAAGCAAAGCTTTAACAAATAAGGTAGTATTAGAAGATAGCCTCCTACAAACAGTAAAACAGTCTGTTAACCCTCAAACAAAAGCAGTTAGGGCTGGTAAAGGTAGTTCTAATAAGGCAAACCTTTGCATGACAAAAAAAAAAGGGGGGGTTTCTCCAAAACAACAATACATGTCAAATTTACCATACAAAAAAGCATGTTTCATTGATATTAATGTTCTGCTACTGAAACCAAACTTTAGACTATAAACTTTTCTGATATTTGTTCAATTTAAATTTCCTTGGTCAGATTAAATAGTCCAAATAGTGACAAAAGATAGAAGTAAATTTTAATAGACTGAAAAACATTCCACTCTTACTTTGACCATCGCTAAGATGGTGCAGGTATCCACTGTGAGACAGATTAGAGGTTTGGAGACACACACACACACACACCCGTTTGTAGTGGTTTGGAAATACAGATATATACACACATGAGGTGATGTGTTTATGTGTAGACTGAATGAGCTAGGCTGGTTTTGCCTGTTTGGCTCACCAGGTGGCAGCAAGTCTCCCACCGGCACACAGCTCTACTTTAAAATGAGAGGAAAAACCCAGCTTGCTACTGGAGCACGTTCTGTGCTTTTACACCTCTCTGCCTGGACAGGAGAGCCCCCCCAGATACTGCCGGTGCAGTACAGGTAAGTGTACTGCAGATAAATGTTTTAACCTAGGAGTTCAGGGAAGGAAGTGGCAGATTCCCTGGGGCCCATACAGGGTCCAGTGAGCCCCGTGCGAGGCAGAAAAGCCTTCACTGCTCCAGCTCAAACCAGGAACCAAGCATGTCTCGCGTAGCCAAAGGATGCAAAAGCTGACAGAGCTTTTTCCAAGCTCTCTCCCCTGCCTGACCAAGAACAGAATAATGGCACACAGAGCTTTTTTTCTTTGCCGTTAACACTGAAAGCATAAAGCAAACAATGCAAAACTACTTACCATTTTCTGGGAGGGAGGATATAATCCTTTCTCTTCAACCATGCAAGGATTAGAGACAGCTCCAGACTCTACCTTCAGGAACACGGTAACAAAAAATGAATACCTACTTTTGAAACAGAGAAATCGCAGACATAATCCTGTTATCTAACTGACCACTGGCTGAAAGAGCAGCAGGAGAGATGCAATATGTGAAGACTGAACAGGCTGACAACAACTGCCCAAGCAATCTTCCTTTACTAAACATCTCCCTTCACACCTGGCAAAACTACAACAGATGCTGCAAGAGGATCCTAAAGGAAGCCAGCAGAGTGCTTAGAGACCAACACGTATCCGAACTCGTTCTCTCCACGTACAATGAGGACTTTCTAGACAAAGGTTGCATCTGTATTTTCTCCACATACACAATTCCAGCTAGTCAGAATACTAATCACAACTAACAGTATCGAATCATGAAAAATACTGTCTTGAGAGGGCTGGGAAATTTTCCATAAGCACTGCCAGTGAGAAAGGTACCATCATAATCTACATCATGTAAATCTTTAGTTGTACTTAGGTAACAGGGGTTGAATTCTGCTCTAACACAACATCGTACAAAGACTGTATGGCTTACTAGTATGAGGGTGCTTCATAAAACAGAAAATAAAAACACTTACCATTGTATAAGCTGGTCTTCTGCACTCAGACTTTAAGAATATTGTTTCCAATTAGAATGCATCTACAATAAAGTAAAATAAATTAAAACTCAATTAGCAATAGTGTGTCACAATTTTCATCTTAGTTTATCTTCATTCTCATCTTTTTCAGCAGCTTATATTTAAAGAGACTAGCAAAAAGACCAAATCAAATAATATCTGTATTAACTTTCAAAACAACAGTCCTCCCTCACCCAGAAAGCAACCTAAACACATTTCACTAGTATCTTGAATATTCATCTCAAACCAACACACAAACACAGCTACAGTTAACGGCCTTTCTGCAGAATCAGCTAATGCTGCCCTTCCAAGTTCATTCAAACCAGCAATGGATGGATGTCCAACTTAGCAGACAGAAAATCTACGTTCACATTAATTCTCTGCAAGCTAAATCTGACCTTTCACATTTTTTGACAGTTTAAATTCTGAGTATTTCTAACTAATTTTTCTGGGTCAGATTAGACCAAATAAAACCAATACACAGTGATACGAGCCGCAGCCCATGCACAAAATTTATTGTGTGCTACTGTTTATAAAATACTTGAATAGTCAGAACATGCATAAAATTTCCAACTTAGACAGGGGTATGTACAGATCGTACTTTATGGCAAACAAAAAAGGGAGATGAACTCTAGTGACTTAAGTTTCAAGTTGTGTTCCAGGGGATGAGAAGGACACGTAGCAAATGCCAAAATAGATAACAAAGTACAGTGGCAATCAGTACAGTCCATTATTTGTGAACAAATCAGCACAGGGCTTCAATTTTTATTTTAACCAAGCAGTCCCGTAGATATCAAAATACATGCAGTCTCAAGTTTACACTTTCACTAATGCCTTAGCAGTTGAACAGAGCAATTGCTTACGTGCTGCTTTGCCTAAACAGAAAGTATGCCCAATACAATTTCAGTTTCCTTTACAGATTTAAAAATGATAAAAAGCTTGCAGCTATTCAGGCCAGTGATTATTAGCTATTTATGCAACTGTAATACTCACAATAAACTAAAAGTACCCATAACATCTACATAATCTATAGATGTACATCATAGGTCTATATATTAAGGATTTGCAAAATGAAAACATGCATACACAAAACACAATGCCAAGCTTTACAGACTTGATATGAATCAAAATTTACTTAAACATAATGTACAAAGTTCAATTAAAAGTACCTTAAAATTAACATTTCCATATTTTTCTTACTTTTAAAATTAGTATATATAATATTCTTTTTTAAAATTCAAGGTTGGGAGGAGTCTTGAAAAAGCTGGGCAAAAAGTTTCTGAATTAAATATTTTTTTTAAATCTGTGTTCAAGTAATAAACATTCCTACATAGAAATCTTCTGATAAGCCGTAACTAAAAAATACAGTGAATACAATATTAGCAACATCTAAGGAGTAAACCTGAGGTCAGCATTTTACAGAATGACCAACTGAGATTTTTTTTTTTTTTTTGGCATTTTTTCCTGTCCATTTAAAATACAGTTTTTGCAGCCTCAGATACTTTAAGACCATTCTAATCTATCGTTTTAAAGACATTTCATGAAACCAATGTCCATTAATAAATAGTTAGCTCTTAGGGTTGTATTTGAAAGTCTGATTAAAAAAACAAACAAACAAACTAGCACTACTAAAAAATCCCATTTGTAAACTTAAAGTGTTGACAACGATAAGCATAAGATGCTAGTCTAGATGTGCTTTAGTGATAACAGCCCAATTATTTCCCCAGATCTCAAGACCGAGCAGCCAGCGATGGATTTCCTGTAAATACATGAAGCACGCTCCCAGCAGGTCGGGCCACCACGTAACGAGAGGGGCTGTTGTCTCAAAAGCAGGGTGGTTTCTCTTCAGCGCAGTCAAGTTAGACGGTTTTCCACCTCACATTAAGTAGTCACTTTGACTGATCCCCCTGGCTGTTCCATCTGTTGTCACATCAAATAGCAGTAATCGAGGAATTCTCAGGCAAGACATAAGTGAGTAAACCAGAAGCGGACGCGGTCACTGTGCATTGTTGTTGCCAGTTCCATTGTTTCCATTGGCATTTGTTGTGTTTATAGTATTAATACCATCTTGTTGAAGAGTATCTTTTCTTGGTGGCATTCTCTCATTGATCCTATCCAAACCTTTTGCCTCTTCAAAACTGCAGATTTTATGTTGCGGAGAGAATCCTCGTATTGCTTAACAAAATGCAAATTTGATATGTCAGTAATGGAAAAATAAGGTGAAAGCATATACTTTTTCTAATAAATGATTTTTAAAAATAGATAAGAAATCAGCCAAAGAAACTAATGGCTCTGTATCTGTATTAGTAAAACCTTATCTAATCTGCTTTCCTGAAATGTTCGGTGGCAATCGTGTTTTCAATTTACGACAAAGGACACAGTATGGCAAATATTCTGCAGGTAGGAATCAAGGGGCTTCAACCCACTTGATTGCTTCTGCACGTCCCTGGTGTGGCCAGCTACAAACAGCAATTGCTTTTGCTGCTGAGCGCATCAGGCTTATCATTACATCCCTGTGCTCCTCAGAGGTATGTCAGCAAGATCTAAGCAGCACAGCAAGTGCAGTGGAGGCAAAGCAGCAAAGAGTTACAAAAACAATAGTTGCATCCTGCATACACCTTGATGGTCTGATCCTGCAGTTTTCATGCAGGCAAAACTGCAGGATAGGGTTCCCATTCGGTGCTAATCACGTGGGTGGTTGAAATGGACACAACCACAGTCACTGGGTTAGCACTGGGTTTAAAAATGGTGTAATTTAAATACATACGTATTTAAAGTCTTATTTTTCTACTGTTTAACGCATGAGGTCTGCAGTTGAATTTAGACCTGAAAATGGTTGACCACATTGTAAGACTAAAGTCTTTGAGATAAAATTACTCTTTGAAGGTTTAAGGCAGCTTCCCACTCACAACAACAGACCCTCCTGCACTGTGCGTGAGAACAGAATACGGCCCCTGGCTATACTTTTGGAGATCTGACTTCCTCAATTAAAGAAGTCATTAAATGGTGCTTTGCAACCGAATCTGGAAACACACTGAGGTAGCTCTCTCAGTTGCTATGCTGTTTGTCATTCACTTCATTTAATACTGAGCAACAGGAAATGAAAATATCTGTGAAAAAGATTTTAACGACATTCTGCAGTTGAATGAATACCAAATAATTTGATGGCATTCTAGTCAACACCACTAACAAAGGATGTATATACAGCAACGTTTTTAGCACAGCAGCACTGGTAATCCATAGAAATTAATATGCCTCTCATTGGCAGATTGGCATATATACTGGAAGCAAATTTGGTCATCAAATCATGTTCAAAATCTACCGGAAAAGTAAACATCGTATTTATACATTTTGCACTACCAGATGTGTTATGGGAAGTTAAAAAAAAAAAAAAAAAAAAAAACCACTATGTTTGAAGACATTAAAAATAAATTTTATGAGAAGAGGCATGCAAAAACTCATGTGTTCCCCCAAAAAGGAAAAAAAAAACACCTGCAGTTGGGTGCATAAAAAAAATAAAAAAAAAAATCAAACATTACCATTTTTAAAGACTTCAAGACAACACCACATATCACAACATGCTATTATACAAATAAAAACAGAAACCTATTGCATATTTTGTATTGAAAAAAAAGAAACAGAAAAAAAAATCTCTTTAAAATATCAACACAGGTAATCATCATCCTAAAGCTAGAAATGAATGTTACATGTAAAAGGGATGAATCAATATGGTTGATTCATCTCTGCTTGTACAAGTTGAAAGTAAAACAAACCCACACAGAGTACTTTTGAATTCCCTCCCAGACACCACAGATCTCTGCCAATGGCAAAGACTCTGATCATACCTTTTTCAGCCTCAATTGCCTCTACAGTGGCTGTACAGAAGTGAGCAGATGCATGCAAAATGAATGAGAAAGATGAAGAGTGTAATATCGCATAGCAGAAAAGGCAATGATCAATTTAATATAGTATGCTACGCCAGATTAGATTACAATAATTTTATATTATAATTAAGGGTTTGGGGTTTTGTTTTATTAAGCTTAAGTGAAACTTCTCCTATATCTTAATTAATACAATTTATCAACTACAAGTTTATCAAGAGCAACGCTAATTAACTGGTACTTCATTTACTCAACCATACATTTCTTTTTCTTTTTTTTTTTTTTAAAAGACAACATAAAATTTTAACTATTGGTAAATTTGTGGTATGGTTTAAAAAAAAGGAACTATTTGAAACTAGTATCACTGATGATTAAAAATGCATCTGTGAGCATTAAACTACCAATAAGGATGCTATAAAAATAATGCTATCAGTGTTCTAGTAAGAAGAAAATATCTTTTGCTTTATTTATATTTTCTCTCTGAAGTTAAACTAGTACTTCAATTTTTCATTGCATTTTAAGCTAAAATACGTATAGCTTATAAACTGAATTTGTAAAATTTAAACCATATAGGACAATCTAGAAGTCATGGCAAAGTCTCATAAGATTAAGTGTTTAGGTGGATCAGCAACAGAGTCTACAGCAGGAAGAGGTCTGAGTTTAACAAATCCTTGGTGGATGAATTCATGTGAACATAAAGAAAAATCTAGCTTACTACGTAGCTTTGATTTCTTAGGTGTAAGATTTTTTCAATCATTTTAACTTGAGAAGTCAGCAAAGCTTTAATGTACAGTTTAACGTAAGGTTTTAGACCATCAAAATCAAAATAATTTTTTATTAGTGCAGACTTGCTAAATAAACCACGTGCAACTAAGACTTAAACTGCAGTTAATTCAAATAATAACCTTTAACCTCCCGTACCGTCTGTCATGCCTCTAATCCCATAACTTATTATCAGAAGATACTACACAGTGTATCAAACCTGTTTGTTTGATGCTTGATACATATTGTTAACAACAGAAAGCATAAAGGAATATTAAAGTGAACAACGGGAAAAGGAGTTAAGAAACCTGGGATTAGATCAGAACAGAATTCTTCAAAGCAAACTAAGTTTATTACTTCTCATTTCCTTTCAAACATAAAACATAAACTTAACCTGTCAGGCATAACTATTTTTCAGACTATCTAAGCAGAAATGAAAGATAATTGTATTAATTTGTAGTAAAAATATTGTGAAATATATATGCATATTGCATATTTTAACTTTTACAAACTGCACAGTCCAAGTTACCAAAAAAGAAAAAAACAAAAACAAAAAACAAAACACCACTTTCCTACACCTAAATCTAAAGAGACATGAGAAGCCCAGAATTAAAGCAAAAAGGCACTTGAATGGATACATTAAGGGAAAGAGCCTCTCCCAAACTGTAAAAAATAAATTAGTTTTAGATCTATTTTTAAAAGGCTAAGTACATACTTTCATACTGTAAATTATCATAATTTGCCATATAAATACAAAACTGTATTAAAAACACTTCTTTCCCCCACTTCCTGTTACCTATGGGGTCTTTGTTTTCAATCTTTTCCTGAAAAGATCACGAATACTGATTTATCCCTGTAAATTATGTAGCCTTGTCATAAACACAAATTTCAGAATTTACACCTAATTCATTCTACTTGCACTACTCTTGTTCTAGAAAGATCTTGCAATATACACAGCCGTTAAGAAAAAGAAAATTTTCAACTTGAAATAAAAGAACAAACTGACTGGAAAATACAAGCATTAAAAAAAACACAGTAAAGCATTTTTGGAAAATAAGGATTTTTTTTTTTTTTGGTTCATTTGTTTTTCAGGTTCCTCTAAATTAAATCTCTATCCCTTGTAAATCTTGATAAACCTAGAACAAGCGCTATATTGTCTTAATAGAACTAAGATTCCTAAAGTTTCAGTTTTGCTCAGAAAATTCTCTCCTTCACAGCAAATTTTAAGCAAGAATGTTCCAAGGAAATCACTCCATGGCTTTGCCCTCCTCAAATATAGCCTGCACCCTCCCCTTTAATTAAAGGCTGCATCTGATGTAAAATCCTAGCCAACATAAAAAATAATATCTCATTACCCCTCTGACTAATAGCCAGGGCAGCAATTAAACTCTCCAATAGAAAGTATTTGGCTAGTTCAACTCACTTCCATGGAAGCACCCACAATTTTAAATTTAAGTTTGCATGTAGTATGTTGCTGAATCAAGATTTAGGCCTGTTAAACAAATTTTGACAGTTTAATTCCATGGAATTAAAGTCACTAGGAAATTATTCTTTAAAGAACAGACGTTCTTAGCATAGTCCTTAATATTTTAGCAAGCAATACAGTAATGAAAGTCATAAATCCACATAAAGAAACCCAGAAACATACAAAGGCCATGATTGTCAAGTCTAGTCTTATCCTAGTACACTAAAGCTATCTGGAAATAACCTTTGATTCCTTTCTCAGAAATATATCTATATATTTCTTGAATAACTCAAGTACTGACTTGTTCCATAGGCTATAGCTTTGCATTATTAAAAAAAAAAAAAGAATCTATTTGTCTTTGTTTAAGCCTTTCACTAGAGTTTGAGTTTCTATTTTACTCTCGGACACCTGTTTTGCAGTAAGAATCTGTTCAATCATTTTCCATAAAGTAGTTGTGTCTCACTGACTAATGCTTTTGGCTCTAAATTACGTCCACGCCAACAAGGCATCAATGGTCCTTCTGTGAGAATGGCCGGTATCTCGTAATACGTATGAGAAGTGGCTCAACAAGTTCTTGAAAGGGTGGTGGTATTTGCTAAGAGCTAGCACAGAACACATTATTGAGGCTAAGAATTAGTTGTATTCATTTAGTGGAATCTTAGAATAAAATCCCTCTGCAATTCAGGTTTTTACTGTCCAAAAATGTGAAACTGGGTGCAAATTACTCTTCCTAAAGTCAAAGTCCAAGCAACTCTAAGTCAGCACTACACACATGAGAAAGTGCAATGTTTGCATTTATGCCTACATATATATTTGCACTGACATATTTTCAGCCCAGCTCTCCAGCAAAATGTAGATATACTCTCCATTTCTTATAGCTTTCACAGCACAAATAAATCATTTCCCAATACAGCACTGAGAAACAAACACTCTAATACTTGGAAAAAACATAACATACTTGTGATTTTTGTGATTTTCAAGTGAATAAAACAACTGGAAAAGCAAGAATACTACGTCAATCAATACTGTTATTTTCTCAAATCTACACTAGTTTAAGTTAGTGATAATAAACGGATCAACATACTAAATATACTTCAAAAAACAACTATATATTTTTAAGAAGAAACCCTACTATAGTATCAGTGAGCCTATCTTTACCAAGAACATGAATTCACTGATATTGTGGTAGTTTAGAAGAGCATCAATTAGTGAAGTTTTATTTTATTTTTGTTTTATTTCTGCCTTTGCAATTAAGCACAATCATTGGAAAAGTTTACTTTTTTTGAAGAGTAAGACAGTAAAATTTTTTATCAATAAGAAAGAAGTTATGTAATTTAAGGAGAACTAACATTTGCATGAATTATTTTCAACAATTAACATGGCTAAAACAGATGAGGTATATTAATGTAATGCATCAAGGAATATTGCCATCAAAAATTCTACTGAAGAAAAAAACACCCACAAAAATCCAAAAAGCATTTTCCAGATTTCCTAAACGTCCCATATCTTCAATAACGGTAGAATGCTGTATGTCTTATGTTAAAAAAAATTTTCTAGTCAGTTTGATCCTCTCTAATATTTTTAATGCAGCATGGATAAAAATCCATTAAATGAATGAGAGGATTACAGACTCATTTTTTTTAAAGCATAATAGAGTATCTTATTACACAATGAAAATTAAAACTAGAACATATGCTTTTAGAATAGTTGGATGGATTAAGAAACATACACCATTTCCTGTTATAGACATTCACAAAACAATCACATACATACATTGGACATATAAACTTACTTGCAGACATTATATGCCCACTGAAAAATGACTTAAAATGTGGCATCCATGTTTCAAAGCCATTAATGAACAGCTTTGATAGTTCAATAGAAAATGTAGTGAAAAGTTTTTAAAAAACCTATCAGAAAATTTACAAATTTCAAATAAACAGCGTAAATGAAAAAGCAGCTACTCTTGGAAAATAGATTGTGTAAAAGTAGTATTCAGTTAATCAATACATCACAATCTTTCAATGGTTATAAGATTCAATGGTCAGATTAACAGTTACACTTTCTTTTTAAAGCCTGAGAATGGCAAATAAAGACTTGAATAACTTATATTTAAGAGTGCTGCACAGTGATATGAAGTCCAGTTTATCCAGCATTGTGCACACAAACCTGGACTTCATCCTTTTAATATGTTTGGTACAAGCTCATAACATTCTCTCTAAGCCTAGTTAATCATTTATGGGTCTTCTGCAAAAAAGAATCCAATGATTCAACAAAATAATAAAAAAAAACTTTTACAAAATATTCAATGAGCCAGATTACAGGTATATTTTGTATATAGTTCTTTTATTTTCATGCAAAAATATATGCACACTTAATAACACCCTTTTATTTTAATTTATTTACAAGTTTTAAATTCAATCCCTTTATTCTCAACTGATTTTATAACAATTACTGAATATTTTTCAAGTACATTATTGTTCAAAATGCACAGACAATGTGCAGCAGCAAATGCAGCAAACCTCAAAAACAAGGTGCTACAACATTGCTTCTACATCAAGAGACAGACAAGTGTCTGAGATAGTGGTTTAATTTTAACACTTATACAGACATACATCTATACCTAGAGAGAGACAGACAGATCTAAGAAAGCAGCTACATCTGCAGAGGAAGGAAACAGCATGTTACAAGGACAATTCAGGGAGGTCAATTATACATAGAACATTTGACAAACAACATAGAGAACAAACTTTGGCATTAATTACCAGGGTACAAAACGTAGCACATTTCTATCTACCAATGGAGTGTAATGTGAAACTCTGCAGCCTGTAGCTGTTTGTGAATACTAACATCAAAAAGTATTTGACATTATCAAT
Organism: Rhea pennata; assembly: GCF_028389875.1. NCBI lineage: Eukaryota > Metazoa > Chordata > Aves > Rheiformes > Rheidae > Rhea > Rhea pennata. The sequence goes on from NC_084669.1 coordinate 23,127,802, forward strand.
TAAAATACTAACACATCTGTAATAAAACCATTTTAATGAAAGGCAGACAAGTAAGGATGCAAAATTACATTGCAAATGATCATGCAATGATCAAATAACTTAAGATTCCATTATCAGATCTATGAGGTCACCCCACCTGAGGCATCTGCACTACCTGAAAAATTCTTAACTAAGGAAGCTTAAAGTCTGAAAAAAGTGGCCTGACGCTACTGAACTCGTTTGCTTTTAGTTTTATACCCTGGTTAAGTATCCATTTCACATTGCCTGATTAACACATAACACTATGCTTGTATCAGCCGCTAAGACAAGAACTGAAAAGCATAAGAAATTCCCTGCATGCATTATGTGTAGTGTTAGCGAAAGAGTGAGATGTGCCCCAGTCCATCTGAGGCACAGCAAGTTGCATAACATCATTACCACTTTGCAGGGTCTGTCGTCCTCCAGCCAACACTCCACTAGGTAACATTCCAGTGGGAGTCAAACCCTTGAGTGTCAGCACGCTTTCACTCTCCTCCCTGGTATAAGAAAAAATAACAACAGTAACTTAAAATATCTGTTCATTAAAATAAAATAAGGAGGGAAAGCCTATTTTTGCTATGCTTTCTGTGTATCAAGATTGAATACAAATTCAAGTTTAAACTGCTAAAATGGAGGAGAAGATTCTATTCCATACCCATCTTTCCCCTGTCTAGGGCTTATAAACAGATTAATTCTGAGCCAAATTGTGAGCAATTACTCACATGCAGGCTCTTTGGCTTTGAACTTGGTCTTGAATGCTGCACAAGGTACTCAACATGTCTCAGTGCATAGGAAAAAAAATCATAATTTACTGCAAAGTGTCTATGCTTTGGGAAATACCAACTTAAAAATATTATCCCTATTGGAATAATTATGGTCAGTAGAAAACTATACCTTTTGGTGAAATGCAAGTATGACATCTCTAGATCTAGACAGGTGCAAGAAAACAGCATTTTTAAGTAGTTAACAAAAAACTGAGTCTTCAACTTTCTGGTATGACAAAAATTTCTGTAGAATCCTGATCTTCTCCTTTGTAACTTTGATTTCAATCTCTTTTTTGATATTGCCTTTCAGACACTTGTAGTTAAAGGACTGGGCAAATAACTCCTAACTTAAAGATTAGGTACTACAATTTATAACTCCTGAAACATGTCTCAAAGATAACCTTAAAATATTCTTTATCCAAAAATTCCAATATCAATGGAGTGCCTCTATATACAAAACAAAATTCTGATGCACAGAAGAATGCTTGGCATCTAAGATCCTGAATTTTTTTTTTCCTCATATACATAACACGAGGTGTTTTAGGAATGCAGAAGCCATGTAATTACCTGAGAACAGAGAAGACTCTTGCCATCTTGCCAATTGCACGAATTTTGTTTCTGATTATTTCTTTCCGCGCTGCAGCTGTACCTACTTTCAATGGAAGAAGAAAGAGTCTCAAGCTCATGAGTATTCACTGGGCCACCATTTTACAGAGCACATCAAATTCAACACAACTGTTTAAGTTCAGTACTCTTGACAGAATGCCAGTACCCAAACACCTAAGGGCCCATAAAGTTACAAAATTAAGGCTTCAGAATGCCATCAAAATCGTCACCACCTCTGTGTCCACAAAACAAACACAAAAAAGTTTAAGATGTTCGCAAGGATTTGCTAAGTCTAGCAAACACCTGTATCACTGTCATTGCAGTGTAGTAACTATCATATTTCATTCGCCTACATTTTACATTTGAAGTTCTTCACTGACATCCATGTATATCAAGTTGTAGTCTTATAGCTCAATATAGAAGCCAAAAAGGTATTAAAGCCACAAAAAACAAGGTTTAGTGCCAATTCTCAGACAGTTATCCAGGAGAAAATAGTTGTTTGTTTCCTTGGTTTTATATGAACTCCCCAAAACACACACACACACACGCACACACACACACACACAACTCAAAAAATCAAATACTTGCAGTGTTAGCTCCCTTATTATCTAATTCCATGTTCTGCATCATCGTAGGTTTGTGTCATTTGCAGAATTTACAAATATCAAATAATCTGTAATAAATACTGCATATTCCAACAAGCAGAGAAATACCATTTGTGACAGATAAAAGTGAAGATAAAATTCAGCAGAGAGGCTTGGGATTTGGAAAGATAGCTACCTTTGCCTGTCTTTATACCCTAAAAAAAATGTTCTCTCCATTCTCCTTTCCTTTCCTGACACCCCATTTCCCCCAAAACAGCACTGGCAGATGGGGAGACACTCAAACTAAAATCAATTCAGAATTCTCATCAGTCATTAGGGAGGGAAAGTTTTCATCACACCAGGGTAAGAGGAACTCAGTCATGCTTTGAATTCAACACACATGGCCAAAAGAGAGTGAACAAACTCAGACAGCTCTGTCAGGCTCCAGATCTTCCTTATCTCATTGCTCTTCAAGGCAGGAGAAAAGGCTCATGAAAAGGTTGCCAAACAAAGCAGCAAGAACGTAGCAGAATCACAGAAGTGCACCATGGAGAGCTGCATATCCTAGAATTTGCCTACTTCCATCCAAAAAAAAAAAAAAAAAAAAAAAAAAAAGGTAGAAGCCATTTTTCTTCCCTACTCTGGAGTATTTAGCTTTCCCTTGAGAGTAGATACAGTTTAGCACAACAGTCAACACCGGGAGAAGAAAGCTGCAAGAATCCAAGGCCTTCTGTTGAACAGGAGTGGGAGGACATCCCATCCCGAACACCAAAGCAAAGAGAATACAAAGAGAAAAAAAAAGGCATACCAGGGCAAACAGAGTAACACAAGCAAAAACCGTGTAGTGGAGACAAAGAGAAAAGGGAGGAAGAGACGACCTTTGTATGAACATGATGAGAGAGTCCCAGGGTATGACAAATATCTGCCAATCCATTTAAATGAAAGGAAAAAAAAAAAAAACAGGAACTACTGAGTAAGGATTTTTTAGACAACGGAACAATTTAATGAACCGCACACACCAAAACAAACAGACAAATGAAAAAAACAGAAGGCTCAGGAAAAATTTATAATAGGATAGATTGAGAGATCGAAAAAATAAATTGTTACTAAAAATATTTTTTTAAGTTAAAATTTAATTGTAAAATTCTAAAAGCTTTTACTTTTGCTCTTTGAACACCACTGAAATAACATGAGGAAGATCTGGAATGAGAAGGGGGCTCTTTCAGAGTTTTTGAAGAGGCCAGAGTTAAATAAAGGTCCATAAATCTTCCACTGCAGGTCACAGAATTTCTCTCCTACCTACAGCGGGCTGCAGCACTGTCAAATGCGGGCTGAGAAGCTTTCAGGCAGTGCTAGCACCCAGACCTCAGCTCTGGGAGGTCACTACAGCTTAAAAGGTTTAAGCCCTAGAAAGGGCTGGTTTAGGGTATTTTTACATGAGTTTTCTCCGTTCGAGTCCTCTGGCAGCAACACAGCCAAGCCAAACCAAAAGGCCACATATGTGTTACCTCAGGCTGCAACACTGCAGGTTAGTCCAGAGAAAAGGCACAGTAAGGTGGCATCTCCTTGCAGAAGAATGTCTTGATTGCACCTTACGTTATAGGTGATAGAGCAAAGAACTCTCCTATTCCTCATTCCCGATGCCCGTGCAAGAGAGTTTGAAACACACTGCGGTGCGCCAAAAAATTCACATAATCTTCAGAAATACCCTTATTATCTAATGTATTTCCAAGTATTAAAAATATTCTCTTGAAGTGACAAATTTATACAGACAGCAAACTGATTATTAGATAAGTAACGTCAGAAGAATTTTTCTGCATGGAAATATCTACAATGGAATTTCAAAAAAAAACCCAACAGGTGATAGACTGAATTTCAGTTAGCAGACTTCTTCGTAAATTTTGTATCAAGCCATCTACAAAATTGCACATACAATAAGGAAGTATCTTTTTGACATCTCAGTTTAAGGAAACTAAAAGTACTATACAAACCAGGTTTTGAAACATTCTATAAACACATTCCATGCACAATCTTGAAAAAATGCTCACAATAAAGTTATTGAAGAGTAAGACAGACAACTGAAAGCTCCCTACACATGCAGGGCCAAAGATAAAGTATTAGAAACAGGTAAAAGAATGAAATTCTACAAAAAAGGAATGGAAGAAAGGAGAAAAAAAATCATGCTCAGAAAGACAGATGTCTTGGAATATGACTTCTGATAACAAAATACAAAACCACTATGAGCATCCCATTAAAATGGGCAATAAAATAAAAACCTACATATGTCTCTCCACAAGCAGGTATTTTCTGCACTAAAACTTGTACCGTTAGGTTCCTTGAAGTCATATTCCAAAACATTCCTACTCTGTCTGGTCTGTACCTTTTTTATTGCCATATATGAGTCGCTCTTCAGATGGAGAGTCCAGAAAAAAAGGAAGTGAACGATGGAGAAAAAGGTGAGTGAGACAAAATAAAGATATTTAACTTGGCAGTGGTAATAAAGAATGAATGGAAAACAAATGTGAAAAAAAAGAAAATGGAAAACTGCAACACTTAAAAATGCATTAATTGAATAAGAAGTGGAATTGTTGAGTACATTTTAAATTTTGATGATAAACAAGTGAAAGCTTGTCAACAGTTAAAAAAAAATCCATTCACATAAAAAGATAAAGCATAGACAGTACCTAGTTAAGAGATATGCATCAAGCAAAGAAATTGTTAAAGGAGACAGAAGAATAAGATAATTCAAATTAGGAAACTGTGTAACTACTGTACTAAAAACAGGGCATATGCAATCAACTGATGATTGCATTTACACCAAATAGCCTAAAGTCTATCACCTCAGAAAACCCAAATGCCCAATCCTGAAAATATTCAACTTAATTGTTCTATGCCCAGTTCAGCAGGATTACTTGCATGAAAGGCAAATTAACTGTTTGCAGGATCACATCTGAAACTCTCTAATTTTTCACATTTCTAGCAACAACCTAGATGGCAGCAAAGTTCAAGTGGCTCCTGATCCATGTATTCCAATCTAAAATACACAGCTGCATAGCACAGCCTGATTCTGTTACTGAATTTTAACACAGTAATTGTCAAACACTAAAGAATGGGGTGATGTCTCCAAGATCTTTTATATGTGATCTTTAGTGCTTCTCAAAGTCTGCTGTAAACATTCCTTCCTCCTCTCCAATCACCAAACAATCCAATAAATCTATTCTATTATTGCATAAAATGAAGCAAGTCTGAGAATCTTTCAGATGTTATATTAAGCATTACTGTGAAAAAAAAACCTCTCTGATATGCTGTCATAAGGCTATATACATCTTAATCACCATCTAATATTATTACCTAATCATCACAATCCTAAAAACATCTCCTTAACAATTCACCATATCAGTTTACAGGACAGAAAGATGTTATATTTTATTACATAAATATCTATTATAAAACATACATATAACAGTTCTCCAACTTTTATGCTTTAAACTCAAATATCAAAGTTTAAACTTATATTTCCTATTTTAAGCAGTACTGTGCCATAAGTACTATTTCTGACTTTTACCTGTATTGACTCTAAACTGAAGAAAAAATATTACATTATGAAATGCAAGAGCTTTTGATAAAACTACTCTAGATTACTATTGCACTATTTAGATATTTATTAATCTTGTACACGAGATGTACTTCTGCAAATATGGTTAGTATGTTAATACTTTTAAAGTTTTGATAAACTGAGAATTTTTCACAAAAAGGTTTCAGCTTCAAACAGAGGTCATATATGAATATTTGCAAACAATACCATTACTGCTTTTTAATCACAAACATGAAAATACAGTTGATACCCCCCAAAAGTGCCAGTAATATTAAAGCAATGCGAAGATAATTTTCTTCCAATTCCAGTCTATAGTATCAACAACTATACTGCAAGTATTTCCCCAAAAAAACAACCAAACAAACAAAAAACTCCACATCAGCAAACCTGTTATATCTAAAAGTGACCCCTACCGTCAAATTGATCTTCTCCCTCTGTCATCAGCTCATCATCAGAGCAAATGCTCAGAACATTCACCAACATTTCTGTTACTGTGTAGGAAAGAATAAATCTTCATTAATTGCCTATCTAATTTTAAGTATTTTCATGCACTTAAAGATGTAACTAGTCACCTGCAACTACAGTAAATGAACTTCCCACATGATAACTGTTGATAAGTAATATTGTCTCGAAAATATTCACTATCTTAGAATTTAAAAGCTCAGAAAAACTATCAACTAAAAATTACACCACCTATAAATCAAATACTAGAACATCATAGAACTTTCTCTCCTATCTTACAAGGAATTATTTTCTTGTGTATTATTAGTATTTCTACACTAGGAAAAATCATTTCAATTCATCTTCATTTGAACTAGATCTTATGCAAAACTTACTTAAATATGAAAACATTTTGACTGCTCAAATTTAGATATAAGGGAGAAAGCTATTCCATTTCTGCACCTATGCCTGGCTATTCCATTTCTGCACCTGGCAGAAGCACTACAGCATAAAAATAGTATGATATAAATATATTGCAAACTACATGTCTTTTCAAATTCTCCCTAAAAATGACAACATAGTGGATACATAAACTTGTACTAAAAGGCTTATACTTTCTATCTCCAGGAATCTTGCTATTTTGTCAATCTTTCACATATATATCAGACTCTCTTATTAAGAGACAGTCGAGAGTTTCCTCACACTAAAGTATTTAGAAAATTTTCCCAGAACTTCAGATGGCTAACCACCTTATTTATTTATTTATTTCCTGGCCAAACTTATTCATGATTAATTCATATAATCTCTGTGTTATCGGCTAAGCTATTCTTTCTTGATATATATTCCCACAGCATATTCATAAAGACACATGGTCCTTTGTTTTGCTAGACTTAATAAGCCATCAGTCTTAAATCTCCCACAGCAAAGCGCAATCTCCATTTCCCTTAATCATGCTACTAGAGCCCTGCTACCCTAAGCCAATTTAAACTCGTTTTTCTCGAACGAAAGTGGCAAAGCATTATGCAGTGCAATCGATTCTTTGTTTACTGAGCTAAAAAATCTTAATGCATCCTCGAATCATGCTATGCCTTTTCAAAACTATGATCTTGGTAACTCACAGTCATACCTATAACTAGATGGCTGGCAGAAATATTAAAACTGACAACTAAAAATGAGTTGCTAGCTTGAAAGGTGTCTGACCTAATGAAAAGCATGACGGCATATCCTTTTTCGCTTGTTCAGGTGCTCAGAGCATGGGAAAGGATGGGTTCTGTTGCAGCCCCACACAAACATGCAGCTAATGGGAGAAAGGAGAATTACAAACCTTCTGATGTGCAGTAACCGGGAGCCTGTTCTTGAGGCAGACACACTGAACTGCAAAATGCCACAACACAGTGCAGAACACACTGTGCACTCCTAGAAATTCTTCCCATAACTAATCCTGGCGGCTGCGGCAGGCTACCACGTCCAGACCGCTAGAACAGAGTTGACTTAAGGCAGCCGTACTGGGTTGTGCCAAAGGTTCGCCTGGCCGCAGCACCTGGGCTCTGCCAAGCCCGAACAGCTGACGGCTCGGGATGCCTGCTGCAGGTAAGCACGTAGCAGTGCTTCTACCAAACACTTTCCCAGCTTCCAATACTTTGATGCTCCGGTACTTCCCACGTCAGAAGGGGTATTCTTCTGTTTAAGAGCCCTCTAGGCTTTTCTTCTGTGACGCTGTCCGGTAGTTATAGGAATAAAAATTGTCCCGAAAGACAATTCAACGGTTTATTCACATACGTGAAGGATCATCTCATTTTATTTGTACGGAATTTGCTACCAAATAGTTCAGTGACCCTTATTTTTGTATGAGGAACATACATGTTGAGGAGCAGAAAAGAATTTTTCTGCCAGCAGTAAGAAATTCAAAATAAGCAGTTTTAACAGTTGCAACAGCAAAGGGTTATGTACTGCATCATCTCTTAAAAGAAATGTAAATAAAAATCTCCTTCCAATTGTCAGTTCCCTTGGCTTGAAAACCACAAAAATTTGCTGAATGGGTTAACCACCCTAAAAAATATCTTAATTATTTGCTTGTAAATGCTCACTAACTAAAACAAATCCATAATTCTAGATTTGTTTATGTGAAGCAAATATATCATCTCAATGGTACTTTAGAAAGAAATTTTCCAGATCTCTTTTATGAAAAGACCAATTCCTGTTGTGGAGGGATTTTAAACAGACCCTTTTAGCCTCTAACCTCATTGTTTTTTTTAACTGAAGACTACTCGGAGCCCTAGCGTCCTAGATTCACGGTTATCAGGCTCCAGAGGGGAAAAAAATGAGGATCTGCGCTAAATTATCTTTTAGCACCTGCTCCCCCCAAAATTGACCTTCAGAAAAGGTAACTATCTAAAAAAGTTAAAATTTTACAGGAGCATCCCAAAAAATGAGAAAGGTTTAATAATTTCAAGAATGTAATACCTATAATGTCCGATTAACAAAATGCATATCATCGCGTTCTGCAGAATATGAACAGAGTTTTTATATAAAGTTCAAATTTTGAAACTTACTTAGATACTGCTTCATAATGCAGATACATGTTCTTAGTGGGAATTACACTTTCTATTACCATCTCTATTAGATGTAGTTTTACCCTAACAACCAAAAGCTATAGAATATGTTGTAATTCACTCTACCCTTTCTCAGAAACGGCACCTTTACTTCCAAAAAACCTGCAAAGCACAGTCTAATAACTCTACCAAATCCTCCTTATAATCAATAGCTCAAGAAGCCTGCCTCATAAAGATACAAACAGATACCCATTTTCACAAAAACTATATATTTAGCTTCTCTTTGGTATATATAAAAAAATTCCTCTCAATACCATCAAACTAGGAGAAATAGGAAAGAAATTCATTAATGTACAACTATTGCCTACCTTTTTCTCCCACAAATGGCAATGACCATGTGAAAACATCCATAAAATTTGGTAGCCAGTAAGGATGAGGGGAACAATTGAACTGACGAATATTCATCACATTGTTTTCATATTTTAATACAGCAGCTACAACAAAATTCAGACATTTCAGAAAGAATGTTTAAAACCAGTAAGTACCACAAACGCAAAGTTATAGGGACTTTTTTATCGTTACTTTTGTACTACAGAGAAAATATATCCAGAGATACACCATTCTCTTTTTTCATGGTATTTACAGAACAGATTTATAATGGAGAACTTTGGATTGTATCTTATTGCAAATGTTGAGGCTTAAAGTACTGCTAAGTGTCAGTATAGTTTTGTACTATCCTAAAATAGGTCAAGAATGAACACAGGATTTTGTTAAAGTTGCTGAATTTACACCTTTTCATGACCTTTTTAAATCTAACTCAAAACAGCAGTATAACCAAGTTCATGTTTTATTCCTGTTAAAATATCTTTCCCCATTTACTTTTTTGTAAGCCCATGTTCTGTAACTCCCTTTCATACAGAGAGGAATAAACTCACAGAAACCTAGAAGGGGGAGCATAGAGAAACAAAACAGAACAGCAGCGGCATTCTAAAGCTACATAGATGTTTACCATATATTTCCGTATTTATGCTTGCACTGCACTGGGAACACCTGACAGGTAAAAAGGATTCTTAAAATCAATATCCATAGAAAAAAAGAGGTAAAAGCCAGATGAAGCTCTTTTTATTTCTCCTTTACTTTACAACCAATACAAATAGCAGCAACTCATCTTTCCTTATATACAGTTTATCACCCTACATAAGTGCTGTGCGTTGAGTGGAGTTTTTCTTTTGGAGATGAGTTGGAGAGGGAAGGAAGAAAGGGGGAGAGGAAACATAATATACTGAATTTAGGAAAGAGGTCTTGGTTTCAAAAGAACATTATTTGAACACCTGGAGATCATTCATTCATCACATACTTGAATGCCATGCATTTCAGCAGGCTTTATTTTTGTTTAACTATTTCTGTTCTTGAACTTCTACTAACATCCATTCACATTATGCTTTTCTCTATAATTTCGACTTGTAAATCTTTCTCCACAATATTAAGCAACTTTATATCATAGCTTTATCTTTAACAGATACAAAAATACAAATCTTTTACAGGCAAAAATTAATTCCTTCTCTCTGATACCTCCCACTCAGCATTTCCAAAAGTGATCAGTATCTAGATCAGCATTTGCTCTTCCCCGACTTCCTAAACACATCCATTATTGGCCCTGTAATATCACAAAACTTGGCATCTTCTCTGACTCATTTTCTTCACAGTGACCACGTGTTGATGAGTGTTGTGGGCTTTTTTGTTTGTTTATTAATTAACTTTTTTTCATCAAAAGAAGTAAGCGGTAAGCATGTACTTTCCTCTGTAATTAAAGACTCAGATGTCGTAACGCGCAATGCAAGCTACGTCATGCAGAGACTGCTCACTAAGGCCTCCCTTCCTTTCTTAGCTCACAAACTAAAGACAACCAGAGGAGTGAATTACTATCAGCACACGAAAGCCTTGCCTGACTGGAAGACATCAGGTGATACACTCACAAATACTGAACAGCATCAGTTTTTACAAAGAAACCTTTGGCCCATACTTTTACTGCAGGCTACTTTTATAAGAGATCGTGGTTTATGTTATGTGTGTTTTTTTAATAATATAACTTTTATTCAGGCAATTATTTTTCTCTAATTTCTTACCTGGCAAAAAGTTATTGATAATATACAACTTATTTAGTAAGACATTTTTATTTTAATATCACATTTCTGTTTTAGTAATATATACAGTTAGTTTCTTTATAACAAGTTCTTACCTTTATTATTGTAGACATCAAGATAATTAGGTGCTGAAAAAATTGTTATTAATGACGGGAACCCTGTAGTCTGACTTTTCCTGTACATTCTATAACTGTAAAACCAAACAAAATATTTTACATCATACAACAACAGACAGTTAATTTTTACTTCACATTGTGAATAAGCTCTTGAAGGATACAAAGTACTTACCCTGCATCTTGTGCTTCATGTGCTCTAATGATTGACAACAAATTATTATTTTGCAAAAATTCACAAACTGCTGGATAGCTGTGAAATGGAAACAATTATGAATAAAAGAAAGTCTCTAAAAACATGGAGCAAGGATTAGTATTAAAACATCAAATGAAACCTAGCCTACTCCTACCTATAAAAGTAGGAGCACCCTCTGACTGTATTGTGACTGAAGTGCTCTTGTGAATTTTCATTTCCAAAATCTTCTGAAGGGTCTGACCACAGTAAATCACACATTGGTCCAAATGCTGGAGGCTCTTTGAATCTATCTAACTGTTTGAGAAAAAGCAATAGCACAAAGATTATTTAAATAGTAAATGAATAAATTTTATACACTTGTTATACTACATATCCATCAATGACAGGGCTTTGTAGAATAAATCCCAATCATATCAAAGAGAAGTAGGTTCTGTATTTTTTTCCTCTCCTCCACATCAAATAAGGCAGAGGTCAAAAGAACCAAACCTGCTAAAAGCAATAAGATTTATTAGTTCTAAGAAGCAGGGAGATGAATTCCAGACTGATGGATATGTGTAATATAAGATTAATTTACAAACAAGGTACAATAAGGTCCTTTTTTTCCTTGCACATGCCATATCTACCAATCTGGAGTCATTACCAGGAATTAGCAAAGAGTAAGGGTACAGAAAACAGGTTTGATAAAAGAAACTATGAACAATTAGAACTGACTGTAACAGACTAAATATACCATCAAAAAACCTCCACTATCTCCATAATGGATTGTTTAACAATGTAATGAAGAGATGACTAGCTTAGCTGTCCATTTACATTTTTCACACAGATTTTATTTCTCAGCTATGGCCCTACTGGAATGGGCCATAAACATTTTTAGAGATGTCTATTTTTGTTTTCTCCTCTCTCTTTTCTCTAGATGCTTCTTTACTTCTGTCCACTTGCAAACATGTGCTTTACCAGTCTGTTACTTTCCTAGTAACCACAGCGAAAAGGGGCAGAGGGAAGGAGGAGAGAGCATCTGATAACGCAAAAGGAAAATACCCTGTTTAGGTAACATTCAATCAATCTCTAATTTCCCAGAAATGAAATTAGATATCCCAAATTCAATGTAAAGTTTATTTGATCTTTATGTAGCTGGAGTTTTTTCACAAGATGATTTTATCCAAGAAATGTAGGAACAGTTCTTTGATGGACAGTGCATTAATCTCACTTTACCTCCCATACCAAAGAAGAAGACTTTGATGGTACTAGAGAACACTTAACTCTTCATGACAGGTTCGAAAGGAGGTTTGGTGAGCACCTGGTGAATTAGAGTCTAACGGTCCATAGGAATCCATTCAAATATGGAACCAGCAGTAGTGCCAAGCTCTCTCATGCCCTGGAAAATCAGAGCTCCCGAGGCTGCCACCTGTAACATAAGTGGAAAGGTCCAGATCTTTACAAATTCCTGCCAGATAATGGCAAGGCAGGTATTAACTGAAGGTTGTTGGGACTTATTCCATATTATAAATCCAGTGGCTTAACATTTCCCACACTGGATGATAAACCCAGTATGGAATATTCCTTCCAGATTGAAGAAGTCAGTCCATCAACTTCTGCAAGTACCTGAATTTCTGTAGATTAAACCATCAAGTTTCTAAACCTCCAGCAACAAATTTGGGTCCAGGAACTAACTGAAGCATTTATACAAGGAAGATCCAATTGTTCGCTGATTGATGTTTCCTGCAGTATAGAAGGCTGAAAGTCTAGAAATTATTTCTAAGAAATTTTATTGACTGATTCTTCAAGGATTTTCATGACTTTGGCCAAAGGGATAGAAGAAGATGCTATAAATCAAAATTTTTGGTTGCTGGAAACACCACACCTCTCTCCCAAACTACCTTCTCATAGTATTCAGAACTGTAATGTAGTGAAGTACGCAGGTCAGCTTGCAAAAAGTAATTATACTTACATACACATCAGATCAATGTCTCCTTCACTAGATACATCAGACTACCACTTGGCATGTTTCTCAAGACATCTCAAAATTTAAGGAAATGTCACTGCATTCCACTCAACCCAGACTGCATACATCAAATCAGAACAACTTAAGGGTTTGTCTACATAATGATACCAGGAAAGGTTAACAAAGCACACGAGTTAATTCAAAATACTTGTTACTGATTAACTATTTGTGAATAGGTTGTGACCGTCGCAAAACAGAATCTCAATTCAAATTAGCATAATTTATTTCTAAACAAGATTCCATTAACTGAGAACTTAGAATAGGAATCACTATACGTGGTGTTAATCAGATATAGGTAGCATATTTTTAATGCATATCTTAAACTAAATATAAATTAATACCTATGTATTATGAAGTTAAGGCTACTAAATAAAATTGCACTAGTCTTCCACATAGATGCTCAAATTCAGAAGGCACAAAACCTTGGAGGTAGATCAATGTAGAGCAAATTAAAATTACTTTACATTTGAAGAAAAAGCACCTTTACAGAAGTTTCATATACTTGAAGTTACAGACACCGGTTTTAATTAATCTGTCCTTAATTTCCTCTGTACTATTATATAATAAAGCCCTAAAAAACTATGTGAAAGCCAGTGAAGAGTGGCAGTCATATATAGCCAAAGTAAAGGAAATTTCAGCAAATCACAGAAAGGAAGTAAAGCATTATAAAGACAGAATCGCAGTAGTTCCTCCATTAAAATGCACATGAGTAGGAAGTGATGGACTGCCACTGACAAAAATGGAACAAGTACAGGGTACTTCTCCTTTATTAAATATGCAGAATTTTATTTTATTTTTTTAACAGAAAATTATATATTTCAAAGCATTTTACTAATTAAACCTTAGTAAAACAGACAACTAAATAAAACAACGACTGTTTGTTGTAAATCAGATACAATTCTTTCTCTGTCTCTCTTAATATTAAGAGTCCCTGTCGTCTTATCTAGACACTTCCTTCCTTATAAGGCACTGGGCTTTGAATCACCATACTTAAAGAGTTTTGTTTCAGCAAAAGTCTTGGCAGTGCATATGAGATCGACTAAGTACTGTCTCTAAATTGATGGACATATCTCTGAAAGAGAAGCACTCTACCCACACAATCAAAACATCTGTGTAAATGAGCTTCAGAGGACAAAAATCAGATTACTTGAAGGTTCAGAAAACTGCGGTTTCTTGGAAGTTAGAGACACATTTGCAGCAACTTTTCTGGTTAGGCTTTACTGTTACAGCGACTATGAAAGCTGCCCTCTACTGGAAATGAGTTTATGCCAGCAAAAATAATCATTTTGTTCATGTAGATTTAAATCACCTTGCCAATTATCAACAATGCTGACAAAAAAAATACCATGATGCAGAAATTGCATGTACACAGAATTTCTTCTTTAGGCTGACAACCTATCCTGTTTAGAGCTGTGATTCCCTTCTTACACCAGATGATTATGTCTCTACATGTTTGCAAAGAAGACCTGTCCTAAACAAAAATTTCTGCTAGTAAATCAAGAAGCCTTGTAAAATTATACAATTACCTTGACTGTTTACAAAAGCTGTGTTTCATATATCACACTTGTATCACAAGCATGTAATATTTTCCTAGACATAAAAGGGACTTTTTATATCACCTATTTAATTTGAAAACATCTTGCACTATCAGTGTAGGCCAAGCTCTAATGCAGCTACTGAGCAGCTGCCAAGCCATTAATAGCACTTTTTTTTTAAGTTACCAGATGATTCTTTAAAAACAAGCAAACAAACAAAAAAGGCTCAAAGATCAAATAACATTGCCTTACATTTATAGATATGGTTTTCATCAGAAGAAATATATAATAGAGAATTTCATATACATAAACACAAAAGTTAGTATTTCATCCTGAAGTAGTAGTATCCCTTAATTAAATTTATCTGACTTCCAAATCTTCCAAATTAGTTCCAAGACTAAGATTAAAAAAAAAAAGGAAAAAAACAAATCTCACAATCCTACTATCAAAGTGGCTTTCCAAAGTGCTTTTCCAAACTACATTTGTTTCTTTTGCATTTCTTTCCAAAAAACTTTGGAAACTTTGGAAATATCTTGTTCCATGTATATATAAATTTATTATTTCTTCCAGCCTCACCTAAGATCCTGAAGTTTTCATTGAACAAGCTATTTACATTTTAAGCTGAAATCAACTATCCTTTAGCTGTTAGTAATCGTAACAGAAACGGTTTTGATTTCCAGACGCACCTAGCAAATCACAAAGGACTCACTCACACCTCACTCAGAAAAGGAACAAAGAATAGGAAAACCAGGAAAACACTTATCCAAAACAGCACTACAAGTGTAAGCTGCTACAACACTCACAGATTCTGTTTCAGCTTTCAGCTTTTGAAAATCCAGAACTGCTGGTCGTACGTGCTAAGAGATGAGTGACAACAGGAAAGACTCCCAGTTACAGTGATGAAACTCCCGTATTTGATCAGTCACACCTAATTAAACAATTCCCAAGAAAATAACAGAAGCAGGAATTTATGCTCGCCTGTTCAGTTTTTAAAAATGGATTTCATGTCCTGTTCAACTTCACAAAATGTCGGAGTCAGCTCCCGGACAGTATGCATGTTCCACCCTCACTTGAAAATCTAAACCCAATTCCAAAATTATGTATAGAGAATTTGTAAAATACTTCTGATTCTTTCAGATGAGGAGCTTGTAATACATTTCTACATACATACTGTGAAAATAAATGCAGCTATGTTGATTTTTAACCCCCACAACTAGCCAATAAGAACACATTTTTTTCATTTTTAAAAATTATAACTCTTAATTTGTACATTAAATCTTCCATAGTAGGCCCATGAAAAAGATAGTAACTAATTCCAATAATTTTCTACTATTCACTCTAACCTAAGTTCATCATTAATGCAAAACTAGCAAAGCTAATCTTATAGCGATCATAAAACTTAATCAATTCTATGCCAAATGCAACAAGCAGATCTCCTGCTAGAGAATCCTTTAGTAGAGCCTCAATCTTTTATTTCATTCTCTTCATTCACAGCCTCAGTTTCTTGTACCACAACTTACTCTAAGAAGTATAATAATGCAAATTCACATAAACAACAGAATCATTACGAAGAACAGAACTTTATGGACTGGAATCTGAACACACATGCTTCAGAAGATTCTCCCTTCACATATTGCTTAAAGCAATGAAGACCAACCTCTTTTGTGCACAAAAAATCACAATGCAAAAGAATAGCTCATTTTCATTATGTTTTTCTGGTGTTACAAGTATTTTCTAAACAGTATTTCCTTCATCAGACTGTAAAAGAAATTGCAATACAGGGAAAAAATAGTCATCTTATTCAAAGGAAATAATTACACCAAGACCACTTTACTAGAGATCTTGCCCTGATTATCTAAAAACAGCATAATGCTCATGAAAGCTCTATAACTAACTTCACTACTGCATGTAAAACAATGACCTACTGGTACCCCGTTGATATATTTACTGTAACAATTTTAATGAAGAAGATACCTAAATACACAAAATTTTCTTCTTTCCCTAAGTGCAGAGAAAATAGCAGATGGATGGCTACTGACTCACAGGTGACAAATGATCCATTACAGATAAGATCACCTTCCTCGAGGAAGAAATACTGGCATATTTTGGCAAAACCTTTCAACCATACAAGTGATAAAGATTTTAAAGCAGTTGGATCTTTATAGAAGGGGCTGCACCACTTAAGCTGCGTAAGACCCATCTGTTCAAGAAGCCTCGCATAAGGAAATTTTTTGTCCCTTTAGAAGTTGTTTCCTTGGTAAAACCAATTTGTTATTACCAGTTTCTTCGAAAATTTCAGAGGTGACAAAAGATATGACTAAGGGCAAACGCGGAAGCTTTGAAAGCCACAAGAAAGTCACTCATGCAGCTGGCTCAACATCAGACAGAGCATTCTCCCCTCTCACCCTGTCCCTCCTACAGAGGAACCACATTACTAGCAATGATCAAGGGAAGTCAGATTTCACACAACTGGACAGCAGCTGTATTTCCATTTCTCATATAACTGATAATTTTTTATATTCCATAATGAATAATCTTAACTTTTGAAAATGAGTTCCAAGAATAGAACACCACTCCTGTCATGCTCTATGTTAGCTTCCCAAAACTTAAGTAATCAATATTACTTTCTTGAAAAGAGCCAAGTATTGTAGTCAAAATGTCAGCTAAGTTAACTAGGAGGAGTGTACAAAAAAACAATTAAGCTTGAAGAGTTTCATCTGATAAAATCTTCACCATTCCATGCAAGTTAAACCCAATTTATTAAAAGATAGTTAGAAACGTGATGTCATCACACTCTCCCTTCCTTTAAATTGCATGCGACTGAATATTTAGTTTCCATAGTTCCCTTTTTGAAACTTGTTTTCAAACATCTTACCGATATAGACATTCAGCACATTTATTACAGTGAGAAGTATTCTACAGCTGTTAATCAAATGCCTACCAAATTTCCCATTTTAAATAACAATCTGAACTTCTATTAAGTGCTGCAACTTCGCAGCCTCTTTCAAAAAGAAAGAAATCCACCTGATGAAGAGAGTAAGGAACCCATTTAAGGGAAGTGCACTGCTCCCAAAAAATACACAAAGTTATAGCCTACCACTTAATAGGACTTATAGAAGTTATAAGAATAACTGAAATATGATGTCTGATACATCAATTGGTTTTAAGATTACAGTTAACTTTTATGAGCTCAGTCCTGATAGCCATGAGAGTTGCAGTTTTTATCTACTAAGAAACACTAAGCACTATACAGATCGAGTAAGAAGCTCTTCACACACACCATGTCGCATAGAAAACTTGGTGGACTTTCGGATTTTTTTTTTTTTTTTTGAGTGTTTTGTGACAGTTCCAACTGTTTCAAGGAAATCTCCTAGTGAAAAATGCACTAGACAGGCTAAGCGTTATCTTAATTAAAAACTCTTAGCCTAGGTTTCAGTTCCTGAATTACACTTCCAAAAGAGAGAAGATGAGAAAACAGTATACTGACAATTTCACAAACATGACTTTGTATAGCATCATGTAAATCTTCATATTCCACTTATTTTCAAATACATGAAATACTCACTCTCCTAATGTCATCTAATGTGTTTATTTCTGGTGAAAGTCCACCATGAACACAAAGAAACTGCTGATTTAAAAGGGCAGCAAGAGGGAGGCAATCAAAAGCTTCCATGCAAGCATCATAGACTCTTTCCGAGTATTTTATTTTACCTGGAAAAAAAATATAAATCATTAGGAACAACACATCAGATGAAAAAAGTAATATAACAGATCTTAAATTTAAGAGACAATCTCAAAAACTAAATACTTAAAAAAAAAAAAAACTTCAAGTTTAAGTGAAAATATCAAACAGTACAATAAGTATGATTCCAACACATATTCCCTTCTTAAACTATAAACTTTTTTCATTTCTTCTTCTGCTGTGTTAAGTTTGGAGAATTTTTTTTTTTCAAAAAAAAAAAAAAAACAGGGAACTATTTTGTGTTGTACAATTATACAGTATACTTTAGTAAATAAAATGTTACTGAGAAGTTTGTAGCATTCTCATTAGAATGAGAAGTCAAAAACTGCCTATAGACTCTACTACATTGCTTTTATCTACATCAAAATGGGTTTCACCAGGACCACTGATACATTGATCAATGGATCTATACTTAAAAATCTCCAAATGGCGGAGCAGCTTCCATCAGCAGAAGAGTGATCTTACACTAGTACAGTTAAAATTACTTCCTGAAATGGACAAATTACAGCAGCAGTAGGGTTTTCTTGCTAGCTTCACAATGTTGTCTGCCAGTTACTTTACACTCCTGATTACAGCCAAGACAGCAAAAGATTTGAAGTGCAGTCCTAGCCCTTGTCTGTGCTTTATTTACAATAACCTTCCCCTCTCCAAGATTTTAAAAACAGTATTGATACATCAATCCTTACTCCAAAATGTACCTTTATTGACACCAGTGTTCCACACACTTATGCACCAACACCACATCTAACAACTGCAAACAATTCTACAGACATCAGCAGGCTCAAAATGCTTGCAACATCTTTTCTACAGCTAGAGACTACCATCTCTCCAGCAAAACGAGATAGCTGAACAAAGATTAGTGGGTTGAAAGTAAGCTGATTTTACATTCTTGGATAGTACTTACATTCTTGCTTAAAGGTAAAATATTCTGTTAGATGTCTGCATTCATGGTTGCCTCTCAAAAGAAATAATGTGCTTGGATAGAGAATTTTCAGGACCCATAAGTACAGCACACACTGTTGAAAAATAAATATATCCAATAAAATAAACAAGTTAACAAGAACTTTAAAAATTGTTATTACTGAAAAACATTGAATAAGAATGCTAGTAACTTCAAATGCAAGTACAGCCTAAAATGTACAGTTTAAAAATATATTATAACACTACTTCCCTGATTCAATATACTTATTCTACACCTGAATTCTGCAAATTTATTATTTTCCAAAAGAATAGCTGAACAGGATGCGGGAAAAATATTTACACTTACTAGACACTCAAGAGTAAAACAAACTCAACAGATTTGTACTATAGAACACCTTAATCTAGAGAGATCATGTATGTGTCTATGTAAAATCAGATTTTACAATAAGACTGGCCTAAGAAGGAGGGCAGACATTTATTCACAGAATCTGAAGCATAAAATTATTTACATTAAAGACAGCTACATCATTTGGGGACTGTTTTTGAACTAAAAATTGATAGAGTAAGCCTTTTTTCCTCAGGAACTGGGAAAGGTAGTTGTTTATTCAATGTTCAGATATCAAATTTACTAGTGTTACGTTTCTATGTATCATTATTATCGTAGACTGAGTAATTAATGGAGATAGGGGCAGAGCTACAGAAAACAGATTTTTTTCAAGTTCCAATTATATTACCAGCTGCCATCCTTGAATGTCCCAAATGTCTCACCTACATTCTGAATGCGATTCTTATGTGCATTTTTGACTGAGCCCAGAAAAAGACAAAACTCCAGAAGTTTTGCACTACACTGGAGTTACTTTCAAGTTATTTTTTTTTTTTTTTTATCAATTCAGAACCCTGAAGCTCTCATTCTTCAACATTGTTTTTATTTTGTAGTAAGCACATGAAGGAATAAAACATAAGAACATAAAAAAACAATAAAAATATGGAGAGATACACTGAAGACTTCTATTGTGAAGTTTAGCTGAATTAATTATTGAATTCTTCTTAGTAAAAATAGGCAAAATACTAATCTTCATTTTTCTACACATACTCTGTTTTTTCCTGTTTCTGTACATTTGAAATATCCTGATAAATTGCAAAGTTCAGAGGCACTTTGAAACTGTTTCCCAGCAGAGAACATAATCAGTTTGTGACAAAAACAACTGTTTTATCATCTGATGAAGACATCAATAAATTTGGTGAATTCTACAAATTTGAATCTATTAAGTGAATTTTTACAAAAAGGAAAGTGTCAGAAAAGTGCCCTCCTTCAAGTAAATGGATGCTGTATGTAAGTTGCTAAGATTTACATGTTCTTAAGCATGACACGTATTAAATAAAAAAAGAAAATGGTTTTGTACCTTTCCTGTACTGGCACTATTTTTTATTAATCAGACAAATGTCAGACTTCTCTACGTCACATAAATTCTGCATTTCTGCACTGAACTAACATACTCTTACATGAAAAACTCCATATTGACCCACATAGTTTGTTATACACAGTCATGGTGATATGCAGTGATCCTTCTTAGAAGAAGTGATGGCATTTGGCTGTTATATTGAAAATGAGTTACTATCCTTTGATGCAACATATGAATGTTTTTTTCAACAAAATTTTGAAGAGCTTTCAAACAAACTGATGAAGAATTTATTAGCGAATAAACAAATTCCACTCTTCGTGCATTTCTAGAAAATTTCATCTTCACTTTTCTATTACAATTCAAAAGTTTTACTGAATACGTTACCTTTACAATGAGTAAAAAAGAATTAAAAGTGATCATACGAAAACTCCTAAAAATTAAATTGAACTTTCTAAAAGTTACTGATGGCCAAGCAAAACCTGAAGGAGAATTTTTTTTTTTTAATAAGTAAAAGTGGGAAGCAGAAGGGTGATATTAATATGCATTTTTTCTTTTTCAACAGGACTACATAGCATAGCCTGTTATATACTTACAGGAATTTGATAATCTGCCATTCAGTTAATCTGCTATGCACTTTACTAATGTTTCTGTAGGCACTCTGAGCAAAATAGAGCAGACCATTGCAGGACTTCGGAGTGATTTTGAAGAATATGGTTAACATATCTTCAAGAATTCCATGAGTATATTTAGCATCCCAAGCATTATAGTTAAAAAAATAAATTAAAATCATGAGAGAAAAAAAATGAGACGGAAGATTGAATGAATAAATAGGGAATGTTTGTTGTAATTACTTTTCACAAATTACTTTTTAAGCAATCTTTCCTGATGTATCTTCAGTTTGACTACTAAACCTATAATCCCCAAATGCATTGTTCATGCCCTTAACAGTATACACACACACAGTATTAGAATAGCATAATTCTGACACTGAAATAAGGTAATATGCTACCTCAAAAGCCACTCTACTGAATTTGGTATCTGTGAAGAGGTCTCAAGCTGAAGCATTTTCCAAGCTGGCTCCAAAAGAATATATAACTTAGAAACCATAGCCCTGAAACCATCTGATGATATGAAAGTGTGAATATCTCTCAAATATAACATAACAAACATATTGAAAATTTTAAAAAGTATTTGAATTCAAAATACTTGAAAAATTAATGGCAGAAACACAGGTCATCCTTGTTTCTTTGTAATAGCCGTCAGAATTTTAGTCAATAAAAATAATAATAATTACTATAAATACTTTATTACATAAGTAGAAGGAATCTAATTTATACAGATTAAGAACATCATAAAGAGGATATGAGAAAGACCTCTAAACATTACTCACCTGTTCTCCAAAAACCTACAAACGCACCCTACTCAATATTACAAGAGAAGCAAGACTATGCAGAATAATGCCACAGAATCAAACTTTTTCAAAAGTAACTAAAGAAGGGGAAAAATGAGCAAGTCCCATGGTTCCAACAAGACAGGCTGGATGGCTGGTCAATATCCTCCTGTAAACAGGCCTTTAAAATAAGAGAAAGCACAGCAAGGAAGAATATATTTGCATGTTAAAGCAAACCTAAGATTTCATTTGAAAAAAGTCCATGAAAATGTGCTTACAAAAAATTTAGTACAAAGCAGATGAATATATTCAGTTACCTCTATACTAAAATAACCTCTGTCTACATAGTCACCAAGGAAGAGGTATCTTGTGTTAGCAGGTGATCCTCCCACTTCAAACAGCTTCATTAGATCAAAGAACTGGCCATGAATATCACCACACACTGCAAGCAAAAAATGTGCTCAAATTAATTTAAAAAATCTCTAACAAAAAAGTTACTAAATTTATAGTTAAGTAAACAGCCACAAAGTATTTCTAATAAAGAAGAAAGGTAAGCATAAGCCAGGAATAACACAAGTTTTTGGAGCTTTCTCCTCTGTCATTACAATATTGTTCTCTCCACCTACAACAAAACTGCTAATGATCATATTTATGCCTGACAGATTGTGGAAAATTTTCCAAGAGCTGCCAGTGGACTGAGCATTCACGTCTTGAAGGTCTTGAAGGTTGTTTACCGTCCTCCTCAACCCCTTACGTATCTTGGCAAATTTGCCATGGTATGTATACTTGGAAAGGGATTACAATGCTGTCCTGCAACAATTTGCTGTATCCAGTGGGACTGAAAAAAGCAGGGAGTAGGTCTTTGTTCCCAAGTCAGACTAACATACTTTTTAATATAATCATATCTTCTCTTATTTTTCGCCTTCAAATAGCCATGTTCACTACTTCAACAGTGGCTTTTTCTTATGTTTTTAGAATACAAGACGGGACAAGATTAGTGGTCAGCAATCTGAGGCAGAAGTGCCAAAGATAGCAGATGGGAAGACTCTGAAGAGCGTGCAGCAAAGCCAGGTATTCTCACAATTTTTAAAAAAAAAGCATATAGAAGAGACAACTGCTCCCAACTCCTCAAGCCCCCAGGAGTTCCCAGCTCAGCTGGAGTCAGGAGCTGTTTTCTTGCTTCTGCATGAGGTATTGCTGACAACAATCAAGGGGAAAATTTTAGAGGCTGTGCCTTCTGCCATTGATGTAAAATGCCAATAATTATCCGACCAACAGTATCTTCTGCTTGTCAGTGTTTACCAACAAATTAAGGGGAAAAAAGTCTTTCTAATTTTTGAAAGAAATGTAGGATATGGCATACCACATTTTAAAGGTTGCCATTCCCTTGGAGCAGGCTATTTAGTCATCATGACCTATAAAATACTAGACCTAACACAATTTGCCATCTTGTATATCGATTTTCTTCAGATCTGTACTCAAACATTGCAGGAACTTTCCTTCTTTTTCCACTTGCAATTAACCAGTAACTCAGCATAACTATTTGAATAAACTGAAATAGAAAAATTGTAAACATATAGACAACACTGTTGTTTTGAGCCTGCCTGACCTTCAGAAAAAGTTCAGGCAGTCATTTAATGGTTTCCATCATTTCAACAGTTTAATTTTCTTTAAAAAAATCAATAATAGTCACGTACCATTTAAATGCTTTCATTTACACAATGTTAAAAAATTAACAACCAATTAAAATTAACTAAAATTAGCAAGCTGATGCCCTAAAATAAACTTATGAGATGATAATTTTACACAGGTCCATCCTGAAGAAGAAAAAAATATTCAATTTAAAGAAAATCTGACAATTTGTCAGTTTGGTATCAAAATGAACATGGTCCTATTGCATTAAATATGAAAAAAACACCCCCAAAAAACCCAAACAAATAAAAAAAACCCTTATGTTTCTTACCAGTACAAGAACCCTCACAAGAACACTGTTTAACATGCAACTGCCAGTCTCACCTGCACAGGAATTATAAAATGTACTTTTCACTCAGAAATCCAGCTTAAAGTTATTTGCTTCAAACAACAGCAACTAGCTTCTCTTCACATATTCAGATTTCAGAATTACTAAATCTCCTCTTCTGAGCTCATTTTTCTATTCCAGGCAGCTATCTTTATTCTCACTTACAACATCACAAGAATTAGATATCCGTAATTCATCTGCACTTAACTACTTTCCCTTTTGTCATTATAATACGAATGCTACTCATTTTTCCAGGCAGGTTTAATGCCTTTGTTATGCACAATACTGTGCAGTATATTTTTTAGACTAGCTGAGTAGTGTTAAACAAATGCAAATTTGAGGGGAAATTTGGTCAGTTTACACATAAATCTTTTTTAAAGCAATTTAAGATAAAGAATAGAACTGAAAAAAATCTGATTTTTTCAATTTGGCTGTCAGTGAAATTGATTAGCAATATCACCTGTTATTGGAGCTTCAACTTCTATCATAGTTTTTTCCCTCCGTAATATTGCAGCACCCTCATTGATGATTCTAAGTGCAATTTCTTCATCCACTCGACCTTCTTTTACTAAGTGGTTCTTCAGAATGTCAACCCTAGGTTTTCCATCTGTGTCAAATACTTCTTCAGATGTCAAGCGATGTGTTGGTGGAAAAGGGACAGCTGAAATTTAAAAAGAAATACATAAATCACAACCATGTTATTTAAAAAAAAACATTCCACCTAGATGGAGAACTGATCTATCATGGAATAAGTGCTATCCAAAGTAGCATAAAGACTACTGGATTTGTCTCTCAATCCACAAATTCAGTAACATCAATAGTAACTGGATGTAATTGTGCCAGACAAGGAATACCTTGTGCTATCGATACTGAACTATAATACGCAAATTTGTAGAAACAATAGAAACTGAGTTAGTAGGTGCATTGGAACAGTCGAAACTGCTTTCGTACAGAGATGTCACACCTCTCAAATGCACAGAGGTTCTTTGAAGGACTCAACAAGCATGGGGACACAGGATTTAATGCCTTTTGCAAGTCCAAATGGATATTTGAAAGAGTTCATCACCAAAGGCTCTTAAAACAAAAAAAAGAAACCAAGCAAACAGGGAAAGGATAAACAACTCATAAAAGGACAAAAAATAAAAAGGAGGCAATAACCAGCATCTGAAGAGGAGGAAGGTCACCTGGGTAGCCCCCACAAGGATCTGTCCTATTCAACATACTCATAAATTAGACTGAAAAGGAGGTTACGTGTGGAGCGATACAGTTTGCTGCTGACAGCAACTATTCTGCACAATGAAGAATGAGGCAGACTATGAAGAGCTACAGAAGAACTCAATACTACTGAATGGCTCACCAAAAAAAAAAAGACACATTAAATATTGATAAATGTAAATTAATGCAGATAAGGAACTTTACATACAAAAATCACAGATTACAAGCTTACTCTTCAGAAGTAAGGGCTTTCACATGATTCTAGGAAAACGGACAATACTCATAAATTGAAAAAACCCAGAAAACCAAATGTTAAGAATTATTAGCAAAAGAATAGAAAACAAAAGAAGATATAATTATGCTAATGCATAAGTGCACTGCAGTTCTGGTTCCAAATCTTATAAAAGGGAAAGAACAGTTTAAAAAAGTATTCAGAGAATAGTAACACAGAAAATTGAAAAGTTGGAATGGTTTCTGCTTCAAGAATTACTAAATAGATCAGAATTTTCCAGTCTAAAAACATGGTAACTAAATGGGGATTATAACAGAGGTCTATAAGAGCATTAATGGGGAAAGTGAAAGGAGAATAACTGTTCACTCTCTCCTCTGATAAAATAGGCATCATAAATAAAACTAACAAGTACAAGGTCATAAGCTTTCGCTTTGCAACTATTGGCTTCTACTACTGGGGAGAAAAAATGGATTTCTTTATAGGGGAGGCCTCAAAATATGGGTTGAACGCACTATTTAATGATCCTACTGTATGCAAGATGTTAAATACTGCCTCACACACAAACACACACACGCGCACACACCCTTGAAGCACAGAAAAGGGGCAGGATGGATTCTACAGGTTTGAAGTTCTGTCAAACCACAGATTAAGCAGGAAAATAAATTCGTATCAGCAGAAAACCTTAGAAGTTTTGGGAACCTACAATATCGCCATTCTGGGCAGAAGCTCCTTCATTAAGCTGGTTCACCTTATTTTCCTGCTGCATTGCCTCCAAAAGTCAAGCTATGTGCAACGGTGGTCCGCAGCCTGGACACCGCCTGGGAACTGACGGGCAGCATCAGCAGCCCGCGGAGCCCGGCTCCCGGCTCCCGCAGCGGTGGAGCCGGCGAGAGGTGCGGGGCTGCGCGGCTCCTGCTCTTCCAGCGCTCCTTGCTTGCTGCCATTAAAAGCCGAGTACTTGCCATTTAGCCAAGATCATTTTGACAGAAGCGCGTTAGGGAACAGCGGAAAGATCTGCGAGGGCAGTAACCTTGGGGAAAACGGGACTGCCAGCCTCCTAAGCAGGCTCAGCAGCTGCCAAGACAGCACGTCCGGCGGTGGCCCACACGAACGCAGACAGCAGCAACTCGGCCGCTGCGCAGAGGAACACACATGCAGGACGTGGAGGCAGAGTCCCACACAGCACTCATCAAAACGTCCTCATGCTCATACATGATTACAGGAAATAAAACTTACCTGAAAAAACTATATACAAACTAGTATCAAAAGAATGAAAAAAAAGTACAAGAATCAAAAACATTCCATTTCTCTCCATTCAAATATTGCTTAAAATAAATAAATAAAAAAAAAATACACCGGGGAGAAACATATCTACTTACAGATAAGAACAGCTAGTAGTATGAATACAACAGTAGCTAGGTTATTCACACTGTATTTTCTTACTCTCCGAAGTTAACCTTTACATTCCAAAATTAATGCTTAAACACTAAAACATTTGCACTGACTTCATTTAACTTGGTTTCTGGATTAGCAGCAACGCATTGCTAATCTTCTGTCTTATACAAGAACAAAAGCACACCAAGTGAAGCAACTGATGCATAAGTTGCATACAAATATTGACTCAAATAAAATTCCATTTGAATACAAAGATGCTCTGTAAAATATAAATTGCAGAATTGTCCTATAAATGCTCAGAAATTGAAAGATGATGAAAAACTTGCCTTGACATTAAACAGCTGTGAAACAAATCTGACATTTTGGTTTTGGGCATAACATACTTTACTAACACAGAAAAGAAATGGCACACCTTTCCTTCCAGTCTTCTGCAGTAATCAATCAGGTTTCATTTGGAAGTTTTAAAATCCCATGTAGTCCAACTGTTCATAAACTCAATGTACTTAAGAAATCAGAAACAATCACTTTCATTCCATGCAAAACACTTGTTTAAACAACATAAATCTGACTCTGAAAAGGCAAAGCTACCGTTTCAACAAGACAATTTATCTACTGAATTTTTAGAAGAATTTAATTATGACCACACATGCCTTAATTCTGATAGTCACTCGACCTGACATTCCAGCCTTCATATTCTCTTAACTGTATTTTCTGCATTATTTGGAAATTCACATAAATCTGTACATAATTTATTTTTAGAAAATTTCTTTCTTTTTCCTTTCTCAACACAGTATTTCTACCACAAGGAACAAACTCACTCCACGTAAACTGCAAATTAATTAAATATTATCTAGGTAAATGTCTTTGTTTCTTTTCTTGACATGTTTTGATAGGAATGGATTTGACAACAGAATCTTGCATTAGTGCTGGGTTACTAACCCGAGCCTATTACTGTTTAACAGCACTGAGAATTAGTGTGATGCTTTCAACAGTTCCAAAAGCCTCTGAGAGAGGAACGCTGCCAACTTCCAAAATACCAACAGGGAAATCGAGAAATAAAAAACTTGAGAAGTGAACTTGACAAAGGTCACAAGTCTCACCAGTTACGAAGTCTGGCAGAATGGCTATCCTCGTCATTTTAAGTCACTACCAAACGTAGCAGGCCCAGGTACCCAGATGCGTGCATGGTGATGGTACATGTGTGTACACACACCACTCACAAAGTGAGCCGGTAGCTGAGAAAGTCAGTAGGAAAAAATAGAGAATTGAGGTCTGTTTGCAGACATCAAACTGTCCAGGACCTGAGAATCTTAAGTGTCCTGTGAAGAAGGACGAGGTTCTTCCTCTTGCATAAAATTCTTCTTTTGTTGATTTTCTCTGGATTAATCACCAGCATCACTGATCTGTTAAGCCCCATTTGTTTCATTAGGCCAAAGAACCTGAAGGGAAAGTTGCCTGTGTGGGTGCACTGGAAATGAAGGAGCTCAAAACCAGTTAGAAGGAAGATCAATTCTTCAACTGCTATGACTGACATTGCTCATTTTGGAACACAATTTTGATCAGTCTTTTTAGAATAGGGCCATATTCTAGAACCTTGTTTTATACAAAATTAGCCCCTAGTGTGAAATTTACCCATCCCTGCCTGTTACTAGTCTTTGTTCACATCTTCACCAGATACTCCATTTACTAAAGGTATCAATCAAGTTGTCAGGCAATTGCACATCCAGCCTCCTCGCTCTTCATCTCATGAACTTCCCAAGTCTTGTGCTCAAGCGTTATCATTTTTCTTATGCTCTTATCAGGACTGGAAGATACCGCTGAACCTAAACTTGGGGGAAGGTAGCTTGTTTAGTTAAGGAAATAAAGGGTGAAAATGTACTGTCTGTATATACTTGTGTGTCCTCTACATCTCATTCTTTTCCTATCAGTAACTTAACTTATGGGCTGACTGACAGAGAGGTAAAGGTCTCTAAAGCAATCAAGCTTATAAAAGCAGGCAGTTCCTTGGAGGAGACGGGCCCACAACTGCCTTCAGCAATGCAAAGTTGAGCTCATTTTTTATGATACCCCGGACAATTCCCGAGGGAGATCTCTCCCGCTCTAATTGTTCCAAAAGCATTAGAGATCGTACCTGCCCAGAACCAAAGTCAATCAACGCAAGACACAGTTTTGTGGGAACTGTGCTTCATTAGTTCTTGTACTATTCGTAGATAATGATCTTAAATGAAAGATGACCCTTTTTTTGAGAGAAGATTTTTTTTTGAGGAGATAGGGCATGGGGTGCAGAATGGCCCATGCAGGTGACCACTCTGATCTTCCCTCTCTTATTTGCTAATCATTACTGATTAACTATACGGTTACTGATGGCTGCAGGATTTAGAAGATAATGTTGATTTCCTCTTTATGGGATTTTAGAAATACTGAAAGTGTTCTAAACACACGATAGAAACAATTTCCTTCCCCTAGATTACTTGGACACAAGAACTTTACTATTTCTGATCAGATTCTTACAAAACTGAATTCTGTCTATTCTAAATAGCTACAGCTTTGAGTACATCTAACAAGTTACATTTTCTGTGAGGATATAAAAACAGGTGTTTCCATCTGCTGTGTGGAAAGAACTGTATTGAATTCTTTGAATTAATATAGTTAGGAAGATTATACATCAAATGAAAAATTCTGTATTTCCAGGGGCCATCCATATTGTCCCAAAATCACAAGTGGCAGTATCAAAAATAGTCAAGCATTTATAAAGTTTTATCAGTCTCAGGGAAAAACTTAAGTTTTAAAATTAGTTCTTTAAGTTTAACAACATCCTTTTCATGTAACACATGTATTCTTTTACTGCTTAAGAAGGATTTTTTTTTTCTCAGAATAATCTTCAGGAAAGACAGCATAAACACCGCTAATGATTTAACCTACAACACTGAATTGGAATGAAACAGCAACACTTACTATAAAAACTGTGGCTTTGTAGCCTATACTTTAATTTTTGTCTCAACAATAGCTGATACTGTATTAAAGCGCATATCATTGGAAAATATTATAAATAATGTTATTTAATGGGCTAAGGATGATAATTTTTGAAGCATGTAGACAATTTCTGCAAACTAATGGGTTTAATTAAACATTTAGTGAAGTAGTAATAGAGCAGTATAGCCTAAGGAAAAGGAATTGCAGCATGGTATGTTCCAAGACAGAAATACAACCCTCATTTCAAAATCTTTGGGCAAAACCTGGGCTCTGTGGACTGTAACGGAATGGTAATTAAGAGGAACTACCCTAAGGAAATAATATGATACTGGTCATTAAAAGATTCCCTTCTTCCATTCCCAACAAAGATAAGGATAAGCAATAGACAAGCATTTGGAGATAAATCTCTAAAGCAGTACACACTGCCATACAAAAAGACAGAGACTATATCCTATTAGCAATGGAATATATCTCAAAGATAACATGCATCATAATTTACAATAACATACAAGCTTTCTAAAACAAACTGCTGTTTACTAGTCAAAATTAATTTTAAAAAATTAAATCTGTTGCTTATATAACTTACAGCTATTTCAAGTATATTAATTCAAAATTTTAAACACTAATGCTGAAAAAGACTCAGTGAGTAGATGTAGGGTTTGTTAACAAAAAGGTTGTCATGGATTTTATTACTATTCATGTGCGTTTCTGAAGAAGAAAAAATAGATCTTTCCTTTATACTGCAGCACTACTTAAAACAGGCATATCAAAAGTAAAACCTAGAAACCTAATTCTACCCACAGATTTCCTATGAGCCTCTGAGTACATTTATACGTTACAATAAAACATGTTATAAAGATCCAAAAGTTAGCATCAATCTGAACAAATACATTCACAGTACATTGCAATAAGGTTCAGAAGTAAAAAACTACATTAGCATAGCACCTTACCCAATATAATAATCCCAACTGAGAGGTGCACTGTGGCAACTAACACAAACACAGTACTTCCAGACCCAAAGCAGATCTCACAGTGCCTAGTAACTGAATGCAACAGTAGCTGTTAATAAAACATAAAATGTAGATATTGCAAAGGTTACCACACTGATATATAGGCCTATCTTAACAGCCTTAGTTAAATTTGGCTTGTATCAGAGATACCCTATTAGAATAGGATCCCAAAATAAGATGAGACCAAACCCCCTAGTTTAATGGTAGGAAAAGGTATGACGGAGTCACTGTGCAAGGTACTCTGCTTCCACAAACAATACTTTCTGCTCCTAAGATCTTAAAATTTAAATAATTCTTTTTTCTCTCTCACTGAAATAAAATTGGTCATTTTTTGTCTACAGTCAGGACCCCATGACATGTTCCACGAACTCAGCTTTGGCTGCAAAACTGTGCTCAACATCCCAATTTTTATTTTCTGTTTTAAGAGTGTTACATAGACATAGTCTCAGTTCACATTACCAAGGCTACTAAACACAGACATTGTATGTATATTGAATTTCTCAATTTCACACAAGCAAAGATTTTTTTTTGTTTTTGGGGACAGGTATACATGAAACAGGATATAATGTTTGCCTCTGCAAAATAACGTCATATATTAATACAAGGAGAGCTTTCAGTAAAAAGACAGGCTGTTATCAGTCATTTTGTCAGCAGGCTTATTACCTGCCCCCACCGTTGCCCCCAAAATGTTGGGAGTGTGGTTGGTTGGTCGGGCTTGAAGAGTGGAGGGGTTTGCTTTTGGTTTTAAATGCACTTTTGACTATTAACTGACACTTAGTAGAAGCAAGAAGCCTAACTCCCAGCAAATCCTTTTGGTCTGTCCCCAGAGTTTCCACCTCTCTATGCCAACATCAGTAAAGAACAAAGAAAATACAGCATCCATGGCTGCTATGAAGACAGAGTATGTTGAATTATCCTTTTGTGTCTGGCAAGACAGACTTGAAAAGAAATTTCATAAAGATATCACAGATGGTCTATGGACCAGCAACCTTGAAAATATTAGTTTAGCACAAAAAACACAGCAGCATTTACTTGAATGAGAAAGCTAGAATCAATAGTTGTCAAAAGGCATGGGTTGCCCTATTCATACCAAACAAGACAGCACAGATCCTGCAAATGCAGTTTCCTGCAGATTATGGCATTTTCTCCAAAATCCACAAAAATAATCTCTTCCCTCAGATTTCTTTAAATATGTGATACTTGCTGCAATATCAAACATTCTAAAAGCAAGGAAGGAAAAACCTCAAATGAAAATGTTGATATGCCTAATATGCCACATTATGCTCATCATTTATGCTGTGCAAGCAATTTTTCTAGTAACCTAGCTGATGTTTTTGTAAAGTTCTCTCAGGAAAAACATAAGTACTTTTTCAAAAAGTACTTCAGGATGTCCATCCCATTAAAATGAACATAGCATGTTATATCAAAAGACTGTTTAGTGCTTAAACAATTCTCTAGCACAAGCGGATACATAGGTCTTTCCCCTCAGTATACTCCCTGTTTTCCAAAACTTGATGGTTTCAGGATTTCCTCTGGAGCCGTAAGTATTGTTCAGACCATTATGTTTATGATCACTGATGGCACTCTCTCTTGCTAATTTGTCCAGATCTGCATGAGATGCTTTTCTATTTTCCGCCTCCACTGCACCCTGTTGCTATCAATTCCAGAATTTTCGTTACATCATTACTGTATGAAGTACTTCACTTTTCCTTTATAACAATTTCTGTAAAAACTCATTTAGTGCTACTTTTCTCCTTCTCACAGGGAGATAAAAAGAGCAGTTGTTTCCTATTCATCTTTTCCATTAGCTACTATCCATGACGCAGCTAACTCTACCCCAAACCAGCTACCACTTTTCTAAGTCACAGAGTCCTAATCTTTCCAGTTTCACCTTGCATGGAAGCCACTCTGTGCCTCCAACCATGTCTTTTCTGTACTCCTTCTAGTCCTAGGACACAGCACATTATAAATGAAGAATATCAGGAAGTAGACAAAACTTACACGTCGCTGTTCAAGGTGTACGTACAACACAAGACCTATATAAGAGTATGATGGTGCTTTCTCTTTTAAATTGATCTTTGAATAATGCCCAAGTTCCTATCAGTCTATTTGACACCCACTGAGCTAACATTTTCAGAGTACTATCCATACAGACTCTATCGTTTCTTCCCTGTTCCCACCACTATGCATATTTAAGCAAGGTCAATGTTTTAGCAGGGCCTTGCAGAGTCTTACTATTCTACCTTCATCAGCACAGTGTCCCCTACTACTTAATTCACTCAGTCCAATAAAACCCTTCTGAAACATCTGTAGAAGTTAACTATCCTGAATAAGTGTTATTTCACTATTCACTCTGTTTTCTAAATAATTTATGAATACTTTTAAAAAGCACAGATTCCAGATACCAACCCCCCTCAACCATGGAAGGTTATTACTTATTCACATCCTTTCTTTCCTAACCAGTTTTGATCCAAAAGACCTTTCCTCATTTAGCATGACTGCTTCCTTCAGCAGCTCTCATGAGGCAACCTGACGAACACTTCTGTCTGGACCAGGCAGCTCACTGGCTCCTCCACACAATTCTAACAGTTTCTGTTGGTTTCCTTCTATGAAAACTGTACCAGCTTGTCTTTTACATACTATATTCCTCCAGCGGTGTATTTAGTCCACTCTTTCTTACAACTGCTATGAGTCTCCTTAAGTTAAACTTACAGCTCTCCAATTCAACCCAGAGCTTTTTTTAAAATGCTGCTATGCTCCATTTCTCAGACTCGGGAGATGAGGTAAGCCACAGGCTATGGAAAACAGATCAGCAACTTCGCACCCAAAAAAGCCAGGGAATTCCTTTAGAGGCACTAGACAAATATCTTTCAGTCCTGGGACATACACGTATTTTTTAAAACATTCATTGGGTTGAAATGTTCTACAACCACTTACATTACAATGAGACAGTTCCTCAGGCTCATTCAGCAAAAAAACTTGACCCCTGTGTGAAAGAGTCCTCTTACACAGCGAACACCCATGCAAATAGCTGTCAGCCTGCTCTGCCCTGGCCTCACCTTCCCAAACCCCAACTGCCCATGAGCCCTACTGAAACTTGACACTGGCTTTTGCTTAGAGGTTTTCTCTTTTCCCTCCCTCTCACCATCTTCTCAAAGAAAAGTGAAAAAAAGTACAAGGCCAAACACTAACTTGTCAGAATTCAGTCCATTCCATTTTCCATCCCAAAACACAAATGTGATTTTTTTCAAAGCACGACCTTTTAACGTTCTCTTTACTTTGCTGCTTTTTTACGTCACTTTAAAACCATTTATGATCAGTAGCATAAATACACTCTAGGTCCATCACATTTTTAAAATAATCTTCATGCTGCCTGTACGCATTTACCTTTTAGCTGTTTCTTTTAGCGAGATTCCATGTTTTAAAATTAAATACTACAATGATTTTTTTTCTACTACATGTATGTATATAAGTATATCCTATCAGCATCTAAATTAAGACCCTGCTCAAGGATAAATGATGAGTTGCTTCTCTTCAGACTTCTCTGAATAATTGTTTCAAGAAGCTATTGTTTAACACGTAAAACCACTGCTTGCCAATTGCACCTAACCACAACTTCTACCCAAAAAGCAAAGGGATGCTGAAGTCTCTCATGTCCAGAAGAACACGGTATCATCTTCAGAATTCATTTAAAAAAAAAAATCCACTAGCTCAGCAGGACAAAATACTGTGGATTACATCCTAAAGCCTAGTAACACTCACAGTGGGCAGAAGTGCAGTGCAAGAAAGGACACTACTTCAAGTACATATTTGCAGCGTAGCTACTGACAGCTGGGTCCCACAAGCCCAGGTGCTTTTCATTCAAACTAAAGCCAGTGAAGGTTCCTCCATGCCGGTGAAAAGTACTTTGCTGCAAGGTAGCGGAACAGTTGTTTCAGTAAACAAGATACAATATACTGACAAATTTCAAGCATGAAAATCATATGTGCACTCAAAGATCAAACAAACTGATGGAAGTCAGTTTATCACAACAAAAGTCAAAAGAATCAGATATGATAGTTAAATACCATTGGTAGTCAGAAAAAAGGAGATTTTTTTCTGTAATTCTAACAGAATATAATAGAGGAAAATGTTATCTTTCCTAAGACAGTAGAACAC
Organism: Rhea pennata; assembly: GCF_028389875.1. Taxonomy (NCBI): domain Eukaryota; kingdom Metazoa; phylum Chordata; class Aves; order Rheiformes; family Rheidae; genus Rhea; species Rhea pennata. Next base: position 23,162,811 of record NC_084669.1, read on the forward strand.
TAGGCATCATTGTTCAAAGATGAACAGGTCACCTTAGAAAACAGTGAATCAGGAGGACAGGTACATTTCCTTATCTCTGTTAAAAAATAAAGTAACAAAAGCCCTGCCGCAAGACATTTCTCACGAACTGAATGCCACACACTAACTTCAGATATTACAATTTTGTATCTAAGTATTAATTCATAGGAAATTCCACAAGTACTAATTACTTGGATACAATTTAACTGAGTCTTGAAAAGAGAAAGTCTGAGCTTTTTACATACTTTAATAAAAGCAATCAACACGCTATGATGATACAATTCATATCTGGGAAGGCAAGCCAGACTAATACAGGTAGACTATTCACACTGCGTATTTAAAGCCATCATTATGCTTGTTATCTTTATGTCTAAGGTGAATGTTATACTTGATAATGTTTCAGATATTTTTCTAGATATGTATGTCTCCTGTTAATGGCTAAATATACTGGTCAAAATATAATGGGGGACATACTCTAATTGTTATCCTACCTTATTGGAAAAGACCAGTTACTGACGATACAATAATTTAACTATTTTTTCTTGGGTGACCATTTGTTGCCCATTTCTGCCAACATATATTATCTGCATGAAAGATTTCATTTCTCGTGGTTTCTCGTTTCTCATGGTCTCCAGTATTTTTCCATTCTTCCAAGAAATAAAGAAGAAGAAAACAAAGCTATAATGAAAGAGATAGACAAAACAATAAAAATATCATCTTTTTTCAATATTTTTCTTCTTCTTTTTTTCTTTACTTCGCAAACTGGCTAGCCCTTCCAAAAGCAAAGATTAGGTCCTGATTTCACATTCCCTCCCAAAAGGTTCTAGCACTTGCAGAGCATGAAAACTGACATAGGAACCAACGCTCTACACGGACACACCAGATAACATACTGCATTCTGCTTCTAAGTTCTGTGGCTATTCTCAACGACTGAAGACATTACAAATAGAAGAGCTCAGCAAGGAGAGATGGAAAGCCTGAGTGTCCCCAATGTGCTTTAGCCTTAGAACAAGGGCAGCAGCACAAAAAAAAAAAAAAAAGAACCCCCCACTGTTTTCCTATAGTAGATCACATTAAACAAAATAAGGACCAAAAACATCCCTTAAAAATAATCTCAGCAATTTACTCCAGTAAATAAGTCTATTATGGTTAACAAATAACCTGATTTAAAAAAAAAAAAAAAAAAAAAAAAGCAGTAACTTGTACTCTAATTCATAAGCACTATAGAAGTTATAAGGACATTATTTAACTATTTAAACTGTGGTCTTACTATTTCACCAGCACACCTGGTCTGCACATGTCCAGTCAAAAGCAGAAGGCTCAGCTATTTTAAGAGAGTATCACATCTGTAATCTCTACATATCTGAAGATATGTATCATATCTGTATCACCATCTCTGCAATATCACACAAAACTTAAGAGCACAGCAAACATTTTTTGATACATGAAATGTAACATAGCTGTCACATTTTAACATGGTTTCCACAAACGTATCTGCGTTGCATAGATACTCCTACTCAGCGCTGGAATAACCTGCAATCTTGCACCCCAGGGTAGATGTCTAGAAAAATATTTCAAACTGCATTGCACCTCATGGGGGGGGAGAAAAAACTGTTCACTGAACCAAGAACTAGAGGCAGCTTGGCATAGCTGTCCAGGCTTTCTACGGAAACCAGTGATTCAGCACGATAGGTATGGAAAAGATAGATCAATGGAATGACCAGCAAAATGCTGCTGTATGAACACTTAACCAGCTTTAATAACCAGTTTTAATTATACCCAAAGAAGTTATCAAAACCTGATTACTGTTACAATAGTTCTATATTCTACATACTCAGGTTCAAAGAAGTGCTGTAACCCAGGCTGTAATCTTGTTAAAATGAAGTTTTAACCATGATTTTTAACAACCAGACAAACAGATCTCAATTAACTAGCTGAATCTTTAAGTATTTGGAAATCAGCAGGTTCTCCAGTGCTCTCTAAAGTATATACTCACTTACCATCCTACCATTGATTCTCTTGCACTGTTTGAAGAACTTAAAATGATTTCTTGTAACAAATTGCTGTAAAGGTTTTTAAAAAAACTACAAGACTAAGCACTATATATCAGTATACATTATAATAGTTTTACATCAATTCACACATGCTTCTAAGAGACTAGCTGTAACATTTCCTACTTTTACTCTTAAAATTTGTTCAAAGAGATCAACAGGTTAAGCAATCCAAAATGCGTAAGAACTTACTGTGAGTAAAGGTTTCCAGCATACTGGAAAACATGCTGATTTCCAAAACACACTATGGGATTCCAAAGCTTTAATTAAGACCTGCTGAAGATGAAGACATCCTTTTCACTTTTCAAGATTCCACACTATACAAAGAGCTGGACGAATGGATCCCTGTTCCTTTGAAATCGGTTAGACCGTGTGTTCCTAGGAATGTCAACCATTAAACAAACTGCTTTGTATACAACCACAAATTTCAAATTACTCAGGTCGGCTATCATAAATCAGCGCCCATACTGCTGCTACTGATTACAGTCTTCAGGAATAAAACAGTTTTTTTATTACCTGTAATTTGAGCAAGTAAGAACTAGATAGTTCTTTGAAGCGTTACCTACGCTACCCTTTTAATTAACAGTTTAGAGGTAGGGGATGTATCTTAGAACAACGTGCGGACAAAGGCCCGCTCTCCGCACAGCCGGGGAAGGGCAGAGGCTCGCTGCGCTCCGCAGCAGCGGTGCCGCGTCCCGCGGCGCCCGGGTCCCAGGCCCACCTGAGCTTTACCCTGCCGTAGCCGCCTCTTCTAAGCGCGACACTCGGCTTCGAGGCCTCCCCGCGGGGCGACGACACCAGCGCAGGCCGCGGAGAACGCAGCGAGGCGGAGAGGCACCGGCGCTGGAAACCCGAGACCGGCAGCCGACAGCGAGGGCGGCGGCGGCAGCTCCCCGCCGCCGCCGCCCGGCGCTCTCGCCCCCCGCGGCCCAGGGATGCCCGGGATAACGCAGCGCCGCAGGCGCCGGCCCGCCGCGGCGACCCACGCGAGCCCCGGCCCCCGCGCGCCGGGGCAGGGCCGCGGCTCCCCGCGCCGCCCGGCCGCGCGCCCGCGGGGTGGCGCCCGCGGCCCCCGCGCAGCCCCGCGCCCGGGGGTCGCCGCCGCCGCCGCCGCCGCCGCGCCCGGGCGGCCATGTTCCGCGGCGGCGCGGGGGCGGCGCGGCGGCGGCGGCGGCGGCGCGGGGGCGGCTCACCCTTGACGGCCCGCTCGCTGGTGCTGTGCGGCGGCAGCAGCAGCACCTTGCTGCCCTCCTTGGCGGACATCGCTGGGCGCTGCCGGGCTCCGGCGGCGGCTGGGCGCGGCGCAGCCTCGGTCCGCCCGCGGCGCCCCCGGGCTGGCGGGCACGGGCGCGCGCGCGGCGCGCGGCGGCGAGCAGGGGGCGGGGGCAGCTAGAGGCCCCGGGCGGCGGCGGCCCGCAGGAACATGGCGGCAGGCGCGGCTCCCAGCTCCTCTCGCAGCGCAGGGGACAGTCCGCCTCGGGCCCGGCATGCACCGCGCCGCCGCCCCACGAGGGGACTACGGGAGCGTGGCGAAACTCCTCGCTCCGCCAGCGCGGCCGTTAGGGAGCGTAGCGAAACTCCGCTCCCCGCGGGGCGGCGCCGGGGCCCGGGCCGCCCGGCGGAGGGCGGGCGGGCGGCGGCGGGGCGGGGGGAGCCGGGGAGCGCCCCTCCCCGGGCGGCGGCCACCATGGAGAGCTCCGCGGGGCCGCGGCGCCATGTTGGCGGCCGGCGAGGGGAGCGGGGGCGCCGCCGCGCAGGGACCCTGCGGCGCTGGAGGCGGGAGGAAGCCGCCGCGCGACCCTCCGCCATCGCGGCCGGTCCTGGCGCTTCGCCGCGCCAGGGGCCCGAGCGGGCGCGGGGAACACGGCGGGAGGGGCCCGGGCCGCACGGGTAACTGTGGCCGTCCCAAACCCGCGCTAACGCGGTCGGGTTTTTAATGAGCTGCTCCCTGGGAGATTAACGTTACTGATGAAGGAAACTACGCGGTTCCAGCTCTCCCTTGGCCCAGCTGTCAACTTCATCCTCTCCCCTGCAGTTCAGCGTATTCTCACTTGTACCAGCGCTGGCTGGCTAGAGGAGACCACTGACAGCACCTTGCTTTAAACAACAACAAAATAATAATAATAATAAACCTCACACTATGACTGGCTATAAAAAACAGCCAGTTACTACATTAAAAACACACTAGCAGCATTCTTTCAAATGAATCCAGTCAGATCTAGGAAACAGCACATAACATATAAGCATATTCATACAAATGCGGTGTATCTGTAGTTGCCACTTTACATTTCCCCTAATAATACAAGTTCTGTACATCTTTTGTATTTAGTTGTACAAACTGCTTCACACTATAGATGAGGAATTTAAGGAAGAAAAGCTGTTCAGAGGTAACAGTTTCCAGCAAGGTGTTTTTCTTGCACTATTCAGGTCAAAGGATGACATCTCAGGTGAGTAACTGCCATCCTGAGCCTGAAAAGCTGTTTGGCTTAAGCACAGATATATTAAAATTGATGGATTATGTGAGAGCTCAGTTTGACTTCATTTTTCATTACACAGCCAAGCACAGTCCAAGCACGTATTTTTGAATGAAATACCACTCTAAACTTAAAGACATTCATCAAAAACAACTGGTAAGCTTAAAGGAATCAGAATTATAATCCTTTGAGGGTATTAATGGAACATGTAAGACTCTAAAGTTTCAGAGAATAGAATTCTATTAATTCCATGTCCACAAGTAAAATGTGCGTGCGCACACACACACGCGAGAGAGAAAACTGAGATATGTAAGAGCATCATAAAAGAAATCATAGATAAAAATTTTGGATTAATCACTAAGCTTTCCAGTAGCAGGAACTGCTGTTTCCATAGCATGTGTGTGTACCAGACAGTTCAGACTACACAGTGAGAGCATGGGATAGGAAGGACAGGTAAATAACTGTTGCTTCTATTGACTTTAGCACTAGTTTAAAGTCAGTCTGCGTGAACAGGGAAGAAAATTAATTCAGACTCTTCTTTAGAATTAAGAGAGGTTCAATAATAAATGCAGTTTGAATGTTTGACCGTGTGAAACACCTGAGAGATTCTCATGAAGGAATTCATTTGTCTGTATACTCCAAAGCAGATAAGGAAGCCTGAAACTTTATCAAGTGTTGTCAGGAACTACCTCTTTTCCTTACCTGAAGTGCAGCTCCAAGAGAAATGCCTCTGAGGTTCTTTAAGCCACTCACTTTTCTCATGAGCCCACAGCAAACATGCATCTTGTCTCCCTGGGGTGTGAAGAGAAAGGGGCTGACACAGATAGAGCTCTGGCTGGGGAAAAAAGTATAACATAATTTTATTTTGTCACGTTACCGTGAGAGAAGGAGACATCATCAGCTTTTGGATAGCCTATTTAGTGCCTGCACACTGAAATGCTTCTAGTCATATCCAGGCATCACCTGAAGAAAAAGCCCATACAGCCAAAAGCTTGCTGTTCTTTTCCCATAAATACATGAGGATGATGTGGTAATGTTCCCTACATATCACACCTCCTTTAAACATTAAAGATGATATTTTGAATGACTATCTTTTGGATAACAATAGTTCTAAAGAGAAGTTAGCTAGCAGTTACCTTGGGGTTTTATGGTTAATTTTTTTAACATTTTCTACTATGGCTCAATAAAACATACAGCATTTACCTTTGTCATTAGGATCAGAACTTACATTAAGGAGAGAGAAAAATAAATAGAGTATAGAACTACACGTAAGCTTTTTAGCCTCACAGTGAAGCTTTTTCATGCAATATTGTCTTTAAATCTACTAGAGACTCTGGAAGGAGCATTCACATTGCCCCCATATACCTACTGTAACATCACAGTGAAAGCAAAGCTAATCGATTCAATGCATCTTGCGCTCAAGGAATAAAACAATTTTCACTATAACCATAATTATTATGATTGCAGGAACTTAAAAATACAGTTACAAATAGACTTCTACCTGGCCTTGCAGGTAGAAGTCAGCATGCCTGGAGGGTCTGACAGGTTACCACAAACCTCACACAAATGCAAGGCAAATAAAACCATTTCTGAAGAGCAGAATCACATTTTGCTTCCTGTTCAGCTTTGCCACCAAGTGGCCATTCCATTCCACTCATTTTAATATCTAAATAAAAAAAAAAGGGGGGGGGGGTGAGAAAGAGTCTGATTCCCATTCTGACTGTATAACCAAACCTTTCATCTCACTAGATTGCTATTTGAAAAACTGCTTTCTTATCAGAGAAAAAAAAAATTCAGCAAGATGCAATCACAAGTCACACCATGGGAATAGGGCCATGTGGGATGCAGATGATCCCTCTCTTACTCCCACTCCATCTCAAAGCAGTACATACTGGAGCTGTGTGAAAAGAGGTTTAAACTTAGAAGTGTCATGTTAAATCCTCAACTTTCATGACACCTTCCCCTGACTGAGCAGTTCAAGATACAGTAGTAAATATATCTGAATAAACAGCCACCTGAGACAACAAGTGCAGTTTAAGTTCATACAGAAATTAGATATAAAATGACTATGTGAAATTTTGTAACTATCTCATGCAGGAGGCCAGATGACCAGAATGGTCCCATCTGACTGTAGAAGCTACATATCTTTAAAACTGGCACAATTCAGTGTCCCAGAATTATCTAATTATCCAACGAGGACTTTTTGAAAACTCTAAGAAATAAATTGAATCACAGGAGATAGAGAGATATGTTCCAGATCCCAAGAGAAAAATACATAGATCAAATCTTGCAGAGATAAACCAGGTCTGAGAGGGGAAGACATGCTATAAGCAGGAGAACAAGATGAGACAAAAAACTTCAAGAGGTTGTTCCATTTTATGGATTCTCACTACTGTATGCTTGAAACTCTCCTTTCTGAATTTCCAGAAATGGTATCATAGTTGGTACAAACTGTGGGACTGCCTCAGAACAAGCCACAATCTTTTTAACGCATTTGACAAATCACCACATCAAGTTTCAGTACAAATACTTGAATGTTTTCTTTTAAAAGGACACAAGATTTCCCTGCTGCCCCAAACCATGTTTTTATGCAGAACCTTATTATGCATAACACCAGGACATCATTCAGAAAGACTGAAAACAGTCTTAGGCCAGTTTCTCCAGCATCGCAAAAATCATCATCACTGCAATATAACCTCTAATTGTCAATGTCAGCTGTCAAAATGGTGAATAGGAATGGGGAGCCAATTACTCCTTCGGTCTCTCCAAGACATTAAGGTATGTCAGCAACGAAAAGGAAAGCCTTTGGGCCAGCTATGTGTTCGTTTTGCACACATACACATGAATGTCACAAGGCTTCATTATTGTTCATCCAGTACTGAAAAGCTGTCTTGATTTTAACAGTAAGAAACAAAAATATCAGATAGCTGCTTTTAAAAACTACAAGCTACTTTTTATTATTGCTCCACCCCGTTACACTCCCTTCCTGTACTCATTTCCTTGATAACCTCTATTTATGAAGAGGCTATAAATACACGGACTACATTTAAAAAGTTAGTCTCGGCCCCAGTCATTCTTAGTATATCACACTTGTGAAAAATAGGATAAATCAATCCAACCTGTGCCACTTAGCCTGAATTTCAGGTGATTTCCTCTTACCATCATCTATCAGTCACACCTCTAATTTCAATCTGGCACCTGATGGTGCCTGAAGCTCTAGCTTAGGTTGCTCAAAACATTGCTCGCTTTTTATGCTTAAAGCATTTCTTCCCCCTCCCTTACTATCTAGTTCAAACTTTTCCTTCCTTAGCTTTAAGCTATTGATCCTTCTCATACCATCTGAGACCAAGCAATTCCCTCCCTTCATTTATCTTACTACCTTGATGGTATTAATAGACTATGATCCAGTCACCTCCATGCACTCTAAAATTGAGTTCACTCTGCTTTTTGCTGTCCTCCTTTGTGTTCTCTCTAGTTTTCTTACAGTCTCCATAAGCAAAAAGAGACTTGACAAAATATTCAAGGTAACAAGGCCTGTGTATGGGACCTTATTGATATAATCAATGATCTTGTTGCTATAAAACCAAAGCTAGGGTGTATACCAATGGATTTTTATTTTGATGAGGTATGTCAATCCGTGAATAAAATGGCCTGTAAATCAGAGAAATCTCATTATTTTAAAAGCAAACTACAGTGGGAACAAACAAAAAAAAGGCAGATATGACGACTCAGTCACTGAAGAGTATATGCTATTCTAACTCTTCTCTCATAAAAACCTGGCCACCATTACTGGATGCCAAGAGTGTAACCATGCCTTCAACCTACCCCTCTGCATCCTTTTACCAAGCTACTGAAACCAAACACTATTAAATATTAATATGGGTTAACAGGAAGTAAGTGATCCATTGGGACTAGATAGCTTAGAAAAGCGTTGAGCCAAAAATGACCCTCAGAAGTGGGCAAGCCTAAGGTCATGCTTAAATTGTTAAACAAATGCAGAAGAGGATATCCCAAAGTAATTCTACATGAGGATTTAAAAGCTTTGCTTCTGTGTTTTGTCCTGAGAACTTCATATATAGTTAGAATTATAAAAACACTGAAAAGACATCGGGCTTTTCGCAGGAAGTATGAAAAGATGACATTACAGGTTTATTTTATGAACTGTTACATCTCAGCTTTTCATATAAATTATATCCTTGTGTTCAAAGCAGTTTATTCTGAAAAGTCAGCTGAGATACTCCCACACACATACTTTTCTCTCTTCTATTCAGATATTGTCATAAATACTTGCCTTCTGTCTGGTATATGATAGCCTCTCCTAAGTCGCTAAGGGGAGTCCACAACTATACCAAAACCAGTAAACAGCTGAAATGTTTCTCTAACATCTATCTGGAGAAACTCATTGTGAACTGCCAAAATGAAAATCCATTTATATATGGTGTCAGCTGATTAGGAACAGTTAATACATGGGGGGCATGAACAATTGGTTATTTCTTGTTAAATATACTTAAAAACACATATCCGAGTTCTAAAACTTGTAACTGGTTTAGTTGCATGACGGTAACCTGCATTTGACTGACATATTTTATATATACAAAGAAAAAGTCTAAACTAGTATAAGAAGTTGGGCTTAGTATGCTATGTTGGAACTACCGGAATTCAAAAGCAAAGTATTTTCAAGCAATAAAACATGGAGCTCCACCACAAACAGAACCTAGAGATTTTTCAAATAGCATATAACTTATGATGATAAATTATACAACCATATATATCACAGCAAACACCTTGTCAGACAAAAAAGGTAGAAACATGCATTCATTAGTTGAATTGGCCTTATACACAACATTTCAGCCAAGTAATTCATGGACACTAAGTCAAGATCTTGTAATTCAAAGCAAGTTACTTGTGTTCTGCTATTTACTCTATAATCTTCACATAGATACTTCATTTTAACATGTTTGTGCTTTAATGTGCTTTAAGATATATACTTAAGACAATCTTGAATACATTCATTGTCCAGTAAACTATTGCTGCTAGTAGTTCTATGTCTGGAATTCCCTTACCTGAACGTTACATAACAATTCGTACAAATCTTTAGTAAAAACCCCTTCAGATAAAGAAACTATAGATAACTCCAGACTACCATCAAAATCATTTGTCAGAGTAGTATAACAATAAAATAAAATTTAACAGTATGAAATAATTCTTAGATTTGGTCTATTACTAAAATGAAGCTTCATTTATGTTCATTATGTTCACTTTTCTCAGGTATTCATATTTAAGATTTTAATATATACACATGTAATACTTCTCAAGCCTATCATTCATGGATGAATCATCTAGGATTAAGCAATCCCAAGGTCAAGATACGTCTCCCTTAATTAACCTAATTTAAGTTAGTTCACAAACGGATACTTGATTCTTATCTCTCATGAGTATATTCAGCACTCGCTCACTCAAGTGTGAATACTTAAACAATATTGCTGATGTCAAATAAAGAAGTTTAGGTTGTTTCAACTGAACTTGCATCCATTTGCATTCACTTCCATAAATATACTAGCAAACATAATCAGTATTCTGAAGTGACTACATGGCTAGTCTTAGTTGGTATTTTTCCATTAATCGAACAGTAATCTTATAAAAGTTTCCTAAATTACATTTTCTTGATTTTTAAGGATAAATTTTTTCTCTTCAATAAGCTAGAAGAATGACACAGATGAAAAAAAACTTCAGCATGGAAGCACGGTGCAAAATAATGCAACAAGACAAGAAGTCGGTCTAGCATGCTTTTGCTAAAAGATGTTCTGAAGCTTTAAAAGGAAACTCTATGACAGCAACTGTGAAAGAACTAGCATAAAAGGAATGTTACAGATGTCTAACTTGGCTTGAAAAGTTTCTGGACTATGCTGTGACAAAATGCTAACGGCAACAAACACAAATAGCTGAAGATCTCATACTTTTGCTTTCCGCCACCCATGGTTCTAAACAGAAGACAGCACAGTGGTAGGAGACTCCAAGATGCATCTAGCATAAAGGAGGTATTTGTAAAATCCAAGCATATTTTTATCTTTGCTCCAGCTGGAATAAACACTTACTTGACCTTTACACTGTTTGTCCAATGTCTGTCTCTATTTATACATATAGCAGTGGTATGTAAGTGTTTCTGCGCAGGTTCTTCTGCAGTAGCATGAACATTATTATTAGAGAGTTCTATAAATTGCCTGCTCTCCAGAATACATGAGTCAATCTTCCCTCTTCGAACGCTTTAGCAGGCCAACTGATGCTGAGGACTCTCTCTGTCCAGGAATCTATCTATTAAAAGAAGGAAAGAAAATTCAGACAGATGAATTACTGAGTACTCTTTGGAAAGATGGAGACATTTGGGGGAGAGACTCAAATGTTCTTTTAGCTCATTCTTTTCACCAATCCATCTGTTCCCCCCACTCTTCAATTCACCAACTCTTTTTCTTTGGCTTCTCTTCTCTTCCCCTCCCTCCAGAAAAGATACACAGATCTGTCCATTTTTCATTTCAGTGCATAAGTCAAATTACTCACTCATGACATAGATGGAAGGGTTTTTTTTTTTTTTTTACTCCATTGCCAAAATAGGTAAATATAAAACATGGTATTAAATGCAAAACCTGCATGATTCTCAGTTTTCTGGAGTGCTGTGTGCAACTTGATACTTCTCACTCCAGCCATCACTGTTAAATCAGTGCAACTCCAGCAATCTTAGTCATCACAGAAAATATCAGCAAGACAGTTCCTTTCCTCTTCCCAAATTCCACACCTTTTAATGTGGGCACAGTGGTCTTCATTTAGGAAGGACTGGGCACTTGCTTTCCCATGTACATAAAGATTGTATTTACACATTTGCTGCTGCTAGAACACCAAGTTACTCTCCATTCTATTATTTTGGTTTTCCTTATATAACTGGCTCCAAACTCATATTAAAAACACATTAGAGATCAGACAAATACAGTGAACGATAATGTTTAATTCTAGGAGAGCTGAAATTAAAATAATTTAAAATATAAATTTTATTTTCCTTTCACTTTAAAAATTCCATCTATTAACCTACACCTTGCAGCTGGTGACAGACAAAGGGATATTTTAGGAAGAAAACCTTGGTCATGCTGCATTAAAGCTTACATACTTTAAGGAGAAAGATTGTTCCAAAACAATTTTTGAATTCATAGGGGAAGCCACCCTCCTCACCTTTCCTGTAGGCAACAATGAGCTACTAAACATACAACTGATTTTCTAGGGTTCAAATAGCCAGTAAATACCACTGAAGAGATTTACAAGTTATCAGTGAGTCAACTGAATTGTAACTTAAGTATTAACTTACGAGTCACTAAGACTTGCAGAGATGAGCTCCAGGTGAAGCAAGCTTTTTTTCAGGTTTGTATTTTCCCCCACAGTAAATATATGACTGAATCTACCTTATTCTATTTTGAAATACTGTCATAACACTGGATATGAAACACTTTGGAGGTTGTGCCCATTTCAAGCATCTAGTCCAGCTAATTGCACAGTGAACAACAAAGATAGGTGTGTGCATGTGCATGCATGTGTTTGTGTGTAATTTTGAAGCCTGGTAGATTAAATTATAATGGAGGTGTGAAAAAACACAGCTAGGCAAATAGCTAGGCTTAAAATAATAATAATAAAAAAACCCACCAAGTGTACACACTTGCTTTAGTTACAAATGCTACATACTACATACTGCTCCTCGAAGCAGTGACTTTACTTTGTGCTTTGGCAGATTATGTTTTTGGTAACTGAGTTCAAGCCTCACTCTGCAGCCTGAATTTTATGGAGCTGTAGGTAAGCAAAGCATCAAATACTTATCTATGCCCTCATTTGGCTGCTGCGGCTACCATAACTTCCTCCAACTGCTACAGGTGACAAAGTACTGAAAGGAAGCAGAGACTGCTTCTGCCCAGGTTCCCTCTACTCCAACCACGCTATTCTACCAACGAGTCAGAGGCAGAGAGACCGGGAAGAGGAACGTTTCTGTCACTTATACACCACACACCGATTCAGCTCCACACTGGAGTCACTTCCTACAAGCAGACTTGTAATTGCTACAGCTAGAAACTTACCAGTATATCGCAGGGAGTCCAAATGGAGCCAGGGAGACTAAGTCCATACGTATTTTGAAATTCAAACTTAAATCAAATAGTTGCTTCAGTAAAATAATGTTCCACTTCTTTATATTTACAAAATTGGATCAGGAGTCCTTAAAAATATCTCAGTAGTACTGTTGAAACCTTTATGTTATTAAGCTGGCAAAAGCATTAAGTGAAAGAGTCAAAATTAGGTAGCACTTTTTTTTTTCTTTTTCTTTTCTCTCTTTTTTTTTTTTTTTTTTTGAAAGGGAGAGATGGATGAACAGGATGTTTTTGTTCTGGTAACTGGAGCTAGTGGGGGAAGTTATGTACAGAAAAAACATGCAACGCAACACAATATAGTTGCAGGAGACTATTACAATAACAGACATAACAGAAATTATTTAGAAACAAGAAACTGAGAGAAGACATTTATTATAATAATTTTGACTCAAAATCTCAGACTGAACAGCAAAAACTGATAAAATTCCATTAAGCACTGAGGTGCAAATCCTGAAATTAACTGGGAATTAAAATTAACACACAGACAATAGAGAGACCAAATTAGCATGTAGTACACTAGAGGGCAGTCTAGACCTTCCACTGGCTGGTTGGGCTAGGGAAAATCAAATTTGCAGTCCTACTCTCAGTTTTAAAGTAAATTTAAAGTAAATCACCACCCTCCCATACTTGTAACATCTCCAGATGCCATACATGAATGCCTTAGCAAGACCAGGAGCGAAGCTCTTATTCAAATCACATTTCTCACCACAGCAGTGAATTCTAAAGACCCTTTTCTATGAGATTAAAACTCCTGGCCGTGTACACTACCACCTTGCACATATTTTATGCCCCCCCCATCATGAAATCACAAAATACTTTCTAAGGGGCATTGGTTATTAGTGCCCTTTAAGAGGGGGGAGTTAAGCACAGAGTAGTGATGAAACACATGAAAATCCAGTAGCAGAATTACACAACTCCTCATCACATCCTTCAATCTAAGTATTTATATAATAAATGTTGTTAATGGACTATAACAAACAACTTAGTTTAGTCAGCGTATAAAAAAAAATAAATCAGCAATTTCAGGCCAACTGATAGTAAAGCCAAACAGCAAAGAAAGCTCATACACAGACAAGTAAATAGAACTATTTTCATAGATTTATTTGAAAAATACTTACAAAAGCAAGTATGTTTGACACTAAAATAGTTAAACTTATTCTGTGTTTACATTGGTATAATTAAGCGTGCAGCATTAACAGTCTTTTCTGTTTGAAGCATTGTTAGTTTGCCTTAAGGAAGTGGGGAAATTTCTGGTTTACTGATGAACAGTGTCTCCCTGCCACTTCCTCAGCAGCAAATATAGCTGTGATCTCTGTCCAAGATCTCAGCACACTGAAAATTGGGTTTGCCTCACTAACTGCCAGCCTGGCAAATGTACATTTATTGGAACCTGGAAGGTAGGTCATTTTTTTCCCCTAGTAAGGAACAGGGGGGAGGAAGGAGAGGAAAACAAAAGGACTGCCTTTGTATACAAAGAATTAACCAAAGCTACATTTAATGAAAGAGTCCTTAAAAACGTCCTTTTGGCCATCCTCCTTTAAAACATGCAAAACATACCCGTAACCAATGCCCCTTAAGCTTATCTTTCCTATAGCACTTTTTTGTTAGGAGAGGCTGGGACTAGTATAGCCATCCATACCCCATCCAGACAGCAGTTCAGTAGTGTCAGGAAGAAATACAGTGCAATTAGTTTCCACATACTGTATAGCTACATTTTAAGACAAAACTGGCACAGATACCAACTGAAGAAGTTTGCCGTCTCTTTATAATCTACACCCAGGCAACAGCTATAGTCTGTTCTCAGGGGGATTTCCAGGGTGCAAGGAGTGGAAAGGATCTCACCAGCCATTATTTTGCATGGTGCCAGTAGCTGCTGTTGCTCGGGCCAGCATATTTCTGTGTGCCTCAGAAGCAGAAGAAAAAGTCCCATCCATCAAGTGAACTGGCAGTATTCGCCTTCTGCCAGGCTGAGGGGTATAGCTGTTCTGTCGCCAGTCTTCCTCTGGGGGCATATCAACTCTCCTTGGACCTGGAGCCTTAGTACAAGAGGGGGGCACAGGACAACCTTGAGGAGCACCAGGATCCCAAGAAGGCTCACGTGGTATTCTTAAAGTGCTATAGTCTGTGCTGCATGGCAGCCTGCAGCTGACTGTATAGGATTCATGCATCTGACGTTGTGAGGGCTGCTGGAGAAAGCCCTCCTGTAACCTTTTGGCAGCCTGGCCAGCATACCCACCCCAGAGCGTGGTTCGTTTATCTGGTAACGTGGCTGTTTGTTTAGCAGTGTAGCTTGTGTTCAGCCAGCGGCCAGTGACACTTGATGCTCCACCTCCTAAATGCGGATTAACAAGAGGCCTTTGCCCCTGGGACAGGGTGCCTTTGGGTGCATAAGGTAGGCTCCCATAGCTCAGTGCCACACCTGGGTAGTCTTCACCTTGGAAAGCTTCACCCCTGTCAGGCACAACCAAAAGTTTCTGGATGATGTTCTTCTGATCTCCTGGGTGGGGTAGGGAGGGAGGGGAAAAAAAGCAGGAGGGGGGAAAGACAAAAGTAAAAGCTTTGCTTAGTTATGTTTTATTTATTGCTGTTTCCTCACAGAACGCAAGTGACAGTAAAAGCTAAACTAAATCACTAGCACTTCCAGTTACTGGTTGACGTGCAATTCTGAATGAAAATTAGCAGCACCTGTTCTAGCATTAATTTTCCTTTCTGCATTTCCTCTTTGCCCTATGCTACAGCTACTGTCACAGGCCTCACAAAACAAAAGATTTCTCTCTTGTGTTATCAAGAAGGAATCCCCCCAAAAAAAATTCAAAGCTGATAGATCAAAACAGTTTTTTTTTACACATGGAAAAAAAAATCTCATGCAGAAATTAGTTACTTCTACCAGTACAACTGTATGTGTGTTCTGCTCGAATTAGTAGCTTGTGGAAAGATTCTTATATGTAACTACATAGTGATGGGTTTTACTCCTACTTTTACACAGAAGAAAATACCTCAAAAATGTGAACATGATTTTATATTAAGTAGTAGTCATCATGTTTCCATAAAGATTATTCCCTTCTGTTACGTCCACTTAGCACAGCATCACTGAACATCTCAAAAGGGACAGAGAAAGAGAATTGATTAATCCTTCCAAATTTCTGGAGGAATTCAGGCAGATAGTGAAACACCATTATGAAAGACAAGCCTTGTAGAGCTGTATTTCAGCAGTACTTCCAATCATGAAGGAGGATGAAAAATCCTGTGATTACCTGATGTTTTACGTGCCTTGCCCACCATGCTGGGCATCAGTGCATCATGGGGTAGGTGCTGCACCTGGTTTGGGTTGTGCTGGGGATCAAAGGGAAACACGGGAGGATCATGGGGGAAAGGAGGGGAGGTGGAGCTGCAAGAACGGTGGCTGGTTTCCACTGGCATTTTCCTCATGTTTGGTGCTTCCTTTTACAAAATGAGAAAGGAGAAGAAAAAAACATAAAATGATGAGTAAACACAAAGTTGGGTTGAATCAAGCAACAACAGTGGTGATCCAAGGAAAGGGATGAGTCACTGGAACAAAAACATGCATCTGTATGTGAAAAAAAAAAAAGCAACTCTAGCCATCCATTAAGGCTCTCACTGCAGCAGTGATCACTTCAACTGACTGGAAATACACCAAGGAAAAGAAAGCCATGGAGTTTTGGTTCACACTGGCACATTAACAGGTAAGTCACTGACTTGAGCCTAGAGACTAACTTGAACAGTAGCAATAGAGAGCCATCAGTCGTCTCCATTATAGGGATAAAACCTTCAACAGAGGGACCAGCGGCCAGCTCGGGGTTTTAACTTGCTTCTGCCACCACTCCCAGGCATATATCAAAGCCCTCAGTAAAGCATGCCGAGGAGCAAATACTCATATTCAAGATTACAAGTTTACATATTCCTGGCTCATGGCAGTCAGCCCAGTCAGAAATTTATCAACCAGCCTGAATAACTAATTTTGCAACTCATACTCTATGCTTATTATGCAGTTGGTTTCAAATCAAATCTTAGACACAGTTAATAAATAAATAAATAAATAAAAATAATTAGATTCAAGCCAAACCTTTGTATTAAGATCTGGTTATGTTGTTGGATCTGGTTGTTACAACAACAATAATCTATTACTGTTTTCCTCACTGGCAGTTTTAACTTACACTTAAGACTGCTTAACAAAGATAACACAGGAAAGTCAATTTCTCTCTATTTTTAGTTGCTTCCTCTATGTAATTGGCAGCATTATGTACCATTACTTAAATTATCTACCCTTTATGCTTACTTTTACTTGCTAAAAATGCCACTTGCTGAATATACTCACAAGAGAGCAGAAACTTTCACATGACTACTGTAATCTCTTTTTAAAGTCACAGGTGTATTAAGAACTTTATTGAAACATAACTCAGAGTCAACAGAAAAAATGTTTTTATACTGGATGACTTTTGGTATCAGCAAGTAATACTAACTTGCAAGCTCATCAGCTGCAATTGGTACAACTCTATGACAACTCCTGAAGAAGATGTTATTTAAATAAAAGTTTATTCTTTTTTCAAAAAAGAGAGCAAAAAATCCACAAAGATATCATCATCTTCCATCACCTTGCTTGCTATCCAGTTGTCTGCTGTCTTATTTATTATCTACTAAAGGCAGACAAAGAAAACACGAATGCTAGATGCAGCTGATGGCTCTTCAGAAAACTGTACATCATATTCAACTTACAAAACTCTGAGAAGAGACCAAGGTCTCCTCTCTGTTTGTGATGACTGTCCCACTGAGACTGCGAGCAATGCGCCGGAAATTCTCTGCACTGTACATTTCCTCCTCTTCTGGTTCCCTATGTTCTCTGGTATACGTGACCTGCAGAAAACAACATAAATTTCAGAAAAGGTCTCTCCGTAACATCAATTTTGCATAGTAATTATCGAGAAGGTATCAACTTAAATCTAACAGACCACAGCAGTGAAATTCTACAACCTTTTCTTTTCTAAAGTCCTTCATTCAGGTCTTAGCTCAGAGTGAGAGAAGCTGGCAACAGATGGAAACTTCTTTCTGTTGTTGACTCTGACCAAGGAATACTACCATCCATCAACAGACTGTAGCAAACACCAAATTAAACTCTAGTCCTTCAAAAAACACAGTGACACAGTCAACGAAAGAAAGTACCAGTTCTAGTGCAGGTGGTGATAATAACAAGACACAGTTTACGTAAGTTGCAACACATAACAGTTCACGATATGTTTGAATAGACTTAGACCTTAAAGTTTTCAGGGGTGCATGACCTTAAGGTCAGAATTTAGATAATTTTATTGCATGCAAGCTGCATGCAGCACAAGTCACTCATATTTTACCTAACTAATCCTGAGCTGGACTGCATTTAAATTTCTCTGATCATTGATTAACATCAATGATTCCACTGCCTTTTTACAACGTGTTCCACTTCTCCCATTGTAAATTCTTTCACTCACACAGTCTTAGCCCTTCCCTCCCTCCCTAGCATGTCTTATTAATGCGTTGTCACCTTGGAGACAGAAGAGACACTGGATCCATACAGACTGCGCTCGATCTCTGCTGTTGGAGTTTTCGAGAGACCCATGCCACTTGTAGCATGCAGCTTCTTCACATTTAGGTTTGCAGAGACTGGGAAAGAAACAAAAATGGTATGGTTAAACTCCAGGCTTGAATGAATATTATGATACAATTTTATCTGTCTTAGATCTGACTCTGGCACAGAAATACAAATATGTACTATACACACAAAATGAGAAGTAATTAGAGATTCTTTTAACATTAATACACAAGCTAACTCACAGAATCCCCTAGGGAAGAAAGTTTGTTACTCCTGTTTCACTTGCCCCTGTGCAGGCTTCTAGGGAACAGTTACTGAACATATAACAGAGTTAAGCTACCTAGGGTAAACAAGACACCATCTTTAAGTTGTGCCTCCCCTCCCCCAGCACACTGTCTATTCCCTTCTAATGCTACAGTTTATCAGCCATTTGTTGTGCTTGTTAACTGTGTAAAAGCATTATTTTTAAACGAAGATGACCATGGTTATTTCATTTCAGTGCAATCCCACAACCAGTAATAAACTGAAACTTCTTAGGAAATATATAGGCAGATCAGTGGCCTAAAAATAAAAATCCATCACAGGGAACCTATCTATAAATAAAGAAAAGTTGAGGTGCTGGTAGCACTGCATTTCCTGCATTGAGAAAGTGTTTGGAAGATTCTCTCTTTGGGCCTTCATTCCCTGGTATAAATCTCTAGTAACAGAACGGTGGCATTTTCACCATGATTCTGAATACAAAGGTCTGACAAAAATAGTTGCTACAGGCCAGAAAGCTTAAAAGACATTTGTACATGAATAGATAATCCAAGACAGAAGTGAGAAAGAGCTGTCCCAGATCCACTCAGGCAAATTTCATCCAGTTCATTACAGTAGATGAATTGGATCAACTCAAGATCCAATCAAAATTTTAACAGAATTTGCCAAATTTAGTAAGAAACATTTGAAAGTCACAGCAAATCAGAAGTAAAGAGCTCACATGGAATTTAAGTTTTGCAGAGTATCTACATCTCACCCCTCAGGTACAAAGTGGGAAAACAGGAGAGAGAAGAGTCAACATAAGAAATACGGGATTTGATGACAGTACCCTTTGGCTCCAGTTAACGCTAAAGCAACTGTTAGATATCTAGAAAGAGGTTCAAAATCAGTATGCTAAGGAGGAACACCTAGAGACCTTCTGATCCAAGCCCATACAAGAGTACCAGTGATGACAGATCTTGCCTAAGCCTAAAAGGAAACCAAAGACCCTGAATGCAAAATGACCTTCTTAAGATGTGTTATCTGGTCTGCCAGTGTACCGCAAGACAAGAGAATTTCATAGAGTATTTGAGCTGTTGAATAAAATCTGTTCAAAAAGAGTTTATTATCAATATTCCCTCTGCCCATAGCCTGGCTTCATCTGTCAGAAAGGATGGAGGCTCCACCCCCATGGGTGCAGGGCAGGAAAAAAAAAACTGCCTTGCATATATATTGCACCACTTTGGTACCTACAAAATTTTGGGTAGCCTTGTATTTGATCAAAAAATTTGTAGCTCTAATGCAATGGCATGGAGCCTAAAGAACTTTGTTTCACTTGTGCTGAGCAGAGAATCAATGCTGTCCTACCCCAGGCAGCAGATTAGGTCAGCTTAAGTGGAACGAGACCACTAGCATCAGACTCTAATTGACTGGGTGGCTCCAGCAATGTCAGAGCTGTTCTCACCAAAAGCAACTGAATATGTTAGCTTGCTTTTGGCACCAACTAATCTAAAAGGTCTCAAAGATAGTGCAGATCGTGCTCCCATGGGACCACTTTCACAAGTAATTTTTCAGAAGCTCTAACAGATCTGTAAACACTTCTATGAGTTTTTCCAGGTGCAGATTAAATTCTCACATATTAATCGGTTAGAATTCACAAATTTGGAAAACATTCACTTTGGACAGAAAAATAGCTTACTGAACTCCAGAGGTGATGTAGGACTTTCAGACAAATTCAGTAGTCTTGGCCTAAACAGCTAGTTCTCTGCTTGAAAATAGGATTAATTATTCCTTTGCTATTCTACAGATACCTTCTGTTTGCCAAGATCAGTGACTATTCTGCAGCCTCCCCAGGCTATGACAGTGCTTCTGTCTTTATGGTCAGAAAGTTTTCAGAATCTGCAACCTGAAACTTTCTGTATCTGTGTACAAATTCATGCCCATTTAACTAAACTGATGTGAAAAGATACCTTCACCTAATAGTGGTGTACGCAGGCAGGTCAACCAAGAAAAACAGCTGCAGAATTCTTACCTGATTGGTCAAATGGATACCTAGCACTGTCCTGTCTTCCCAAGAGAGGTCTAGGGGCCTGAGATGCCTGCAGACTAGTCTGATAGAGGGATTCCAGTTCTGAGAGCTCCTGTTCTGTATCTTGATTCCACTGTGGATGCAGATGTACTGGGATCCTGCTCAAGTCATCTCCAACTGCCCTCTGATCAGAAAGGGATGGACTCCTCCCAGGTACAGGAAGCCATTCAGTTTTCTTATTATCCTTCTGAGAACTGTAATACCTAGTAACGTTATTCACCCAACGGTCCACAGGCATAGAGGCAACCATGCTACTAGCAGCTCCATTGTCCCCCTGCTTCATTCCTCCATCATGACAGTGCCTTTCCAGGTAGGGTGCAGGATCTGCTACATTTTGTCCACCTCTTCTACATAGCTCTTCGCTGTGAGGACAAAGACTCTTAGAAGCAACAAGCTGGGCACTAAAGCCCTCCAAAGAAACTACCCCATCCCTAATATCCACAGATGACTGCAATTTTTCAGAAGACTGGTTTCTGTTCTCTTGGCCTTGATGGATTAGCTGTCTGTAACCAGAGGGTGAAGGGTTGATAAAGGATTTTTGTATTAGATTTGGAGACTTCTCATCCTGACACACTGCAGCAATCCAGCCTTTTTCATGAGCACCCTTCCTCTGGGAGACTGCATGCATTTTCTGAAACTGCTCTGCCAGTGAACGAACATGTCCCTTCATACTAAAAGCCTCAGATTTACAACCTTCTGCTGTGCCATATTCATTCTGTGAGGGTGATAAAATCTCATGGCTGTTTGCTCTGGAGTACTGATTTGTTTTCTGGAAAGGATCCAGGGAGCACTGCAGTGAAGGGGATGAAGCTGCAGGGGTCATTGCATGATAGTCCCCTAAATGATCAATGCTGGCCTGTACTGGAGAACTTGAAAGTTTCGAACAAGGACTGTGCTGGCCATCTTTTCCAGGAGATGCTGCTTGTGGTGAATGTGTACAGGGAAACAGTGTAGGCAAAGACCCAGAGTTTATTGTGTTAGCCTTGGTTTTGTACTGAGATGTGAGAATAGCTGTTATGTTATGAACCTCTTCTAACTTGCTGCTACTGCAGCATTCCCTATAGTCTTTTGGTCCTGTGGCTGTGGTCTCAAATTCCACACTATGGTGGGCATCATTCTCAGTTCTTGCAGACCTCTCTGCCAGCCCTTGCCTACAGGGAAAAGAGGGAACTTGGTCATGAAAATCAGCAGAAGCAGACTGAATGTTTGGAGAGCTCCTGTTGGATGGATTGCTTTCAGAAGGGGGCAAGGAGGAAGACTCTGGATATAATGATGAGTGCAATTCATGGCAGGAAGCAGGTGGGTGGAAGAAAGAACTGGACCCAAATTCCACTTCTTTGTTGGGTTCCAGTGGTACCTCCTGGCTCAGCAGTACTTGGAGCGGGCCAGTCTGTTCACTAAAACACAGAAGGGTAAATGATTAGCAGTAGGTATTGCTTACGTTACCCCTAGGATGCAGAGCTTACACTGTGATGTACACCTCATGGTTTTCTTCACTTAACTGGATTCTAAAGAACTTTGTATTAATTCAACGGGTATATACATGTTAGTTCTTTGTGTCCAAGTCTTATTTTTTTCTACTGTAATTGATCTATTGAATCCATTTCATATTTTAGGAGTATTTTTACTATAAATATGCTTTTTATAAACATCAGTATTCCTGTATAGCACCCTAGGCACTTTAACCAGTAGCCTGAGTGCGTGCATAGAGATAACTATAAGAATAATAAATATAGCATTTATATAAAATAACCCCCCTCCTTTCCAGCATTGACATCTTAGATATTTTTGTGAATATTCTGGACAAGTTCATGATCTGAACATGAACTGACAACATTTCCCATAAGGTCCTCTCTCTTCAGGTAACTCTGTGAAGAATGAGTTGAGAAATGGAAGAAATAGGTTGAAATCTTTCTCCTATTATCTTTGTATTCTCAGCTTTGACATATTTATCCAACAAGTTAAAGTCAGATAAAGTTCAAGTTAAATACATAACTATTACTTTCTAATAATTTATATTTTATATATATTTCCATAGAATTTTTTGTACTTGTCTTATGTACAAATGTAAGACAATTATGTCATTGAGTCACACTTGTGCTTGACATTTTTCTGCACTTAGTTGGCATTTTGACGTGCAGACAGGAAAAAAAAAGTATCAGATCCAAGTGCCTGTGGAAAAAATGGAGAGATACAAACAGCTCATAGAGAACTTAAGGAAATCAGTCTAGTTTAAAAGCAACCAAACTGAAAACTTCTGTTACTCAGAGCACTGTTTATCGTTTACTAGAGTAGCACATTAAAAAAATATGAGTTTGCAGAATCAACGCTGCACTCAAAAACTTGGTGCAATTATTTTAAAGGATAAAAGGACTCTCCTATAACTATGCTTTGTTTCTTTCTTGAAATGCAAAGGATAAAACTTATGAAGAACTGGCTGATATGCATAGCAGAATAACTTTGTCTGTGAGTAATTGCAAACTTTGCACTGTTTACAGAGTTATTTATATCAAAGCAAGACTATAAAACTCTGGTTATGAATAGATTATCTTTTCATTGGCTGCAACATTAACATTTGTTTCAACAGAATTTTTTGCAAAAGTAATGTTCTTTTCACAGAGCAGCAGTGAGTAAGTTCAGCATTAACGGAATTAGTTCAGAAAGTTCCTTTTTCTTTCATTTTCTTAGAATCTGCCAAACTACATAATCGGGGCTTTGCATTTCTCCTGTAAAAGAGGATGTAATGGATCCCTGATTGACAAAAAGATCAGCCCTCATTACATATAATTCAACTACTGCAGGAAAAGAAAAGAACATTTTGAACTATAGCCTGGCAGGTGTGCAAATTAACTGAATTGCAGTATGTAACTGCATGTGGTGTTCTAAAAAAAAGGAAAAGAAAAAGGATTCTCACATGAGATGTCATCTAAGCATCTGGTAGCACAGCATATAAGAAAGGGAAGAGGAAAGAAAAGTAACAAGAAGCAGCCTAGAAACTATGTAGGGATAATCTAGTGTTTGAAGGGAATGGCATGGGAAGAAAGGAAGATTAAGATGCATGCTAAAGAGGGAAGGAACAAAGGATCAGTTAGAGCACAGAGTTCATTGTGCTACAGTTAAAATCAGTACGTAAGAAAGAATCATGAAGAGATGCTGAAGAGGCTGCTAAGGCCAGCCAACAGGCAGCTGGGGAGCACAGAAAAAAAATGAGAAATGGCATAGCGTCAATGAGGGTAGTCAAGGTGATCAGGATCTAGATATGAGAGCTGTACCAGTGCCCCACTAGAGAAATGGACTATAAAAAGATCAATGTATTTGACACCTTTCAGACTACAGACCACTAATACACATGTTGATTGCTGTCCCCTACATAAAAACTGCAACAGCAAGAATTTCACTATAGTACTCTTTTACTGATTGAGTCCTGAAATTACTCCTGATTCTAAAGTTACACATTTCATCTTAATACACACATCCCACACATCCCTGTGTGATCAGGCTAATATAGTATTTATTGTATTCTTTCCCTCAGTGCACAAAATGTTGGTGCTGTCAGGTGCTAGAATTTGCTGTCATAGACCACAATTTGAACATGTGCACAGTGAACTATGCTACAAAAAGAAGAGGTAGCTGACCCTCCTATAATATGATTTAACTTAAGGAAGAAAGAAATGAAGAGTAACACCACAGGATTTGGACTATCCAGGGGAATATATAGAGTCCACTATTTCTTTTCAGATTGTACTGCTCATAGATGCAGCTCAGGTCTGGTCTAGGCGATATACTTGGACTACCTTGTAGACTGGGCCATGGTGCCACCCTGTGGTGGGTGGCAGGTTGGCGGCGGCAGCGGCTGCGATGGCTGTTGGTGCTGCATGCGATCCTGGAGGCTCCGGGCTTTTCGGATACTGATTTGCAGCTTCTTATCGACTAGGGCTCTGCTGTGAGTGCTAGAGCTGGCATCATGCATGGCAAGTCTTAGTTTAGCTAAAATGCAAAAGAAAACACAGCAGAAACAAACAAAAAAAGAAAAAAAAAAGAATAAAATTGGAAAAAAAAAAGAAAAAGATGCAGCAAGAACATAAAACATGGACCATGCGAATATTGCCATGAAAGAGTTCACAAAGATGCTACTGTTTCCTTTAATGCACATTCAGCTTAGCCATGTGTCCAAACAAGTTAATTGAAACTAAACCAAAATGAAGTTGCAAAAAATTATTCATGTTTCAGCCAAACTTCTCATCCCCCTTACACAGATTCTTTCCAGCCCTACCACAATTCTACTTCATTCTTCACCTATCCTTCTCTTGTATCTGGGACTTTCTTTATGTGTAGAAGTAGACAGATGGGATCTGAAATCTAGCATGCATCTTGTTGGAATGGAAGCTAGTATGTATAATAGCAGTACATTAATCTGCAGTCCGTAAGAGTCAATTTTTAGACACAAATGCACAGTAAATACCCACTCTGTCTGCAACTCTTCTGTACAGAAAGGGAAGAGTGTGGAGTGAGACAGCCAGCCAATCATAATGAAAAAGACTGAAAACAAAATGAAATCACATAGCACACATTCCCAAAGGTCACAGAATGCACTTAGCACATCAGCGGCCTGATTTTTTTTTCTCCCCCTGAGACTCAGCTACAGCATAGCTCATTCCTTTTGCTCTAGAAGACTCTAGAGTGGGCTACCTTTTCTTCCTATGCTGCACCTTCCTTGAGGACAGGTGAATTTAATCCCTTTTGTAACTACTGGAAAGAGTTGTGAATTGAGGGCACAGCGGCAGGAGGAGATACCTACACCAGGTGCTCATTGAAATGCACCTATTAGTATCAAAAAGGACATCAGTGCTGAACTAAGCAAGAGTAAAGGAATGCTAACACAAAAAGGAAAGGGGACGAAGGGAAATGGGACTAAAATCCCCAAAAGGTAACACTTGAAAAAGTAAAGGTTCTGTCTCCCAACACCTTCCTAAAGACCAGAAGGATACCCATATTACCACCTGACCATTTAAGGTGATTCATTATTACAGACTTTTTCTCTGTGATATTAGTAAATTGTCAGAAGCGCAACAGCTCAAGCAGTTAGAGTTACTTACATATAGCTTCGTTACATAGAGCCAAAGCTGCAGCACAATCCCCCTTCTGCTCCTGATTCAGCGACTCTTCAAAGATTGAGTCTGCCTCCTGCATGGACTTCTCAAAGCCATCACTCCTCCCTGCAACAGGCAGCACCCTTCATTTTGTTTTTATTCTTTGTGGAATGCTCACTTACCCTCATCCCCATTTGTGAGCACCAAATTCTTCCATATATTGCGTCATTGATGGTAAGCCTCTCACAGAGGCTGCATATATCCCAGACCACCTACTGCAACATCTAAACTTCAACAGAAGTGTAAAATGAGCATCTTAACATATTTAGGTCATACAAGCACACAGTATGAGCTGAAAATTATGTGAACCAGGTTTTTTCCCCTCAAACTTTGTTTACCTGAGAGGGTGTACTAGCTTGATGTGTTATTTTCAGCAACCTAAACCGGTACAAAAGATTGTATGAACATACCACAGACTCAATTCAGATGACTTCTGTCAAGTACAAATTGGCCTGAATTTATAATTATATCTAAATCAAAATGTAAAACAATTAGTAAAACAAACACAGCAGGTCAGGGTTTTCCCTGAACTACATTATCACAAGTCCCCTGCCAGAAATCATCTGTCTCCTCTCCAGATATCCAATTACTTCCATACAAAAGGTCTTCAATCTGAAACACCTGAGATGCCCAGGGGACAATACTCAAGACTTGAGTGTGAGTGTAAATGGCTGCAAGAGACTCTTCTACAAATGCGTATTAAGTGAACACACTCACTGCTGAACAAGGTATTACAGAATACGAAAGTCTAATGGTCTTGTAGCTTTAGGAGGAAAAACACAAGGGGAAAGAGCTGAGAAAAAAAAAGAATTACTAGTCTAGAATTCTTTGCGCAATAAGTAAAAACAAAACAGTGCTGTAGAAAAGGATAAATCATCCTTGGATACAGAAGAGAAAGAAAAAGCACTGTATCCTGGCATAAGAATAATTGAGACAAGAAAATACCTAATCTTTTGTCATTTAATAGACATTATGCAAGTCATGCAGTAAAATGTATAAGATCAAACAAGGCAAGAGAAAATAAAATAAACTAAAAATTCTCAAGCTTTATTTTTTAAATTCTCTTGCTTTGGTAGAAAATATGAGTAATTTTCTCAGTCAAAAAGAAAGTATACTTCTTCAATTTGCATAATATATATGCTATGGCTTGGTCTGCTCCTTAACACCCTCATGGACACATGCAAACAAACTTTCTTATTCCATGAACCCCGAATAATTCTTATGAAAAGCATTGACTGCAGAGAGAAGCGAGAGTTGTTAGTGCAGAGAATCAATCAAGCAGCACCATCAGTTCCAAAATCAAGGCTACTGAGGCTCATAATCAAGGCAAGTATAACTGCAGTTAGCTTTCTTTGTATGAATTTAGCAATTTACTTGAAGGAAATGAGTCACAAATGTTCTGAAGTTCTGTGTACAAGCCTTCCAGGCAGCCAGGCAGTCTGATAATGTTAAGCTATTATATTTCTGACTGGGGTGGGGAGAGGCTTCATGGGAACAAATGAAGATCTTCCCAGCTCCCAAGTCAGTGACTAATAAACTCTTTAAACCTTCTAGTACAGTCTTCCCAGATTTTAAGCACTTTTTTTTTTTTTTTTTTTTTTTTTTTTTTTTTAAATAAGGAAGAGCTTAGCAATCTTTGCTTCTACCAACTAACTCAACAGGAGACCAAAGGGGAATGTCTTGGAGAACTATGCTGCTATCTCTGGGGTAGGGGGAGCAGGGAAGACAATACTTGTGGTCAAGAAGAGAGGTTACATTTTCAAATTTCAAAACATTAGCATTACAAAAATAAACACAACTACTAATTAAAGTATCTGTCCACTTTAGCAGATCAGAATTTTTCAAGTGGTTACTTGCAGGTCACAGCAGAACCATAAGACATAACCAAGCAGCTCACTGACAGCCAGCAGAAGTTACAAGAACATCCCCAGAACCGCATGTTCCCACAGAGATCACAATTTCCAATGCTGTGACACAGTGGCATTGCAGCTGCCACTGAGCAGCTGGCATGCCTGCAGGCTCCAGAGAGCTGGCTGTGATTTGGAGTGACCCCGAGCTGCAGCACACAGGCCCCTCAGCTCTTAAGGCCCTTCCCTACGGCAAGAGGTTTGAACAAGCACTGAGAGCCCAGGAGGCCTGGTAAAACAGGCAAGCACAGGCCAGAGCAACTCAGTGTGTTTGCCCCATGCATTTTCACGCATTCGTGAGGGCAGAGTCTGGGCATCCACAGCACTTGCCTCGGCTCTGCTGACCCACCAAGAGCCCCAGCCTTCAATTTGTTGCCAAGCTTCAGGCTCCATACTCAGCTCTGGCAACGTACTTCATCCCACCTCTGCTGTAACTCCCCTGACTGGCTGACACCATCTGGGAGACTGCAGACTAAAACAAAGGTGCTGCATGTGAATCCTGTCAAGCTCCTTCTGCTTCAGCTTCCTTCTTCCAGTTACACCTCCTTTTCTGCTGCTGTTCCCTGTCAGGATTGTGAGAGGCCAGGGAAAAAGACAGATCCCCTTAATGTTTGACTTCATTTCTTTTTTTTTCTATTCTGGTCCCTTAGGAAAGATGTGTATGCTAAACACTGTCCACACTTTTGACATTAGTCCCAGCAGCAGGAATTATAAAGGCAGGAACAAGCAGAATTATTTAGGCCAGTAATACTGCCAGAAAGAAACAGGAAAAAAAAAAAAAAAGAAAAAAAGAAAAAAAAAAACATGGCCTAATCAGGCAAGCTCTGCTGCAGGTGGACCTAGACAGTCTAAAAGTACAAACTGCTCTGCTGTTTTCAAGAGGTTGGTCAAAGCCTTATGCAAAATCTAGAGATCAACATTGGTAACAGTGCACATCACCACACAAAAACGAAGAGGTGCAAATAGAGTAGAGATATCTCTGCAAAAGGCAGCTTCGCTTTGCTTATTTAAGACATAATTTGGTCAAAATATAACATAGTCTCTAGTTCTCAAATACGTTTTTCTACACGCTATAGGACTGAAATTGATGCTTTTCACCAATAGAAGATAGAAAAATTTTACTCTAAAGGAGGAGGAAGAGAGGGACAGATAGACACTTACAATAGAAAAATGTAAGTCCAGAAGTTCAAAGAACTTCAAAACTACAATCCTGTACAACATACTCCACTCAAAAAGTTACCCTGATTCTGTAGTTCGTCTAGATCCATGAACCTGCTGGGACGAGGATTAAAGCCCATTGCTGCCTCCATTTCCTTTTCTCGTTTCCTGCGTAGTTCTTGCTCCTGTGCTCTCCTTGCCACCTCCTCTTGTAATTCATCCAGTTCACTCTTTAATGGGACAAGCATTTCCCCACCTTAAAAAAAAAAAAACGTTATATTTGATAGCAAAAGATAGAAAACCTCTTAAAGTTGTTTTTCTATATAGTTACTCTATAACAGTACTTTTTTTTTTTTTTTTAATCTTTTCCATAAGCTTATTTTAGGAAAGGAATAAAAAGAAACACAAGACTGGCTAAAGAGCACCTGAAGAACATACAAAATTTGTAATTAGCAAAACAATGCTGAGAGCATACTTATTTTATTCACTGTATGTGGGTTAGGTTTTTTTGAGGAGGCTGGATAGTGCTTCATTGTTACTTCAGTCAGTGGCTACAGAAACCCTTACTTCGACACAAAGGAGAAGATGTACAAATAGCATGTATGAGGAGCAAGGGAAAGCCTTATGCCGACTTAGCAATATTCATGGAATTATGTCTTTAACTCAAATTTGTGGTTTTAAAGATCTCAGTTTATGTATTTCAGACTTGGACTGCACAGTTCAAGTGTTCTCAAATGGTTTTGTTAGATGTGCAATTTATATCAACCTAGTAAAAATTAACAATGTCATAAGAGACTAGGTTGAAAGTGTGGGGAGGTTTGTTTTGTCTTGTTTTTTTAACTCTAAACTGGATCCATAGTAGAGAGCTATATTGTTTCACCTGTACAGGACTCTGTCTGACAGCAATAAATGGATTAAAAGAGCTGTGCATATTTAACAGTGTTGCCAGTAGGTCAAGGGAGGTAATCCTGCCCCTCTACTCAGCCCTGGGGAGGCCTCATCTCGAGTACTGTGTCCAGTTCTGGGCTCCCCAGGACAAGAGAGACATGGAGCTACTGCATGTCCAGCATAGAGCTACGAGGATGATCCGAGGGCTGGAGCATCTGCCCTGTGAGGAACGGCTGTGAGAGCTGGGCCTCTTCAGCCTGGGGAAGAGAAGACTGAGGGGGCATATCTTATCAATGTGTCTATGTACCTGAAGGGAGGGTGTCAAGGGGACGAGGACAAACTCTTTGCAGTTGTCCCGTGTGACAGGACAGGAGGCAATGGGCAGAAATTGAAGCACAGGCAGTTCCGCCTGAAGGTGAGGGGGAATTTCTTCCCTGTGAGAGTGACGGAGCACTGGGACAGGTTGCCCAGAGAGGTTGTGGAGTCTCCTTCTCGGGAGATCTTCAAGGCCTGCCTGGATGCAACCCTGTCTAACATGCTCTAGGTGACCCTGCTTGAGCAGGGGGGTTGGACTAGATAATCTCCAGTGGTCCCCTCCAACCTTACCGATTCTATGATTCTATTAAAAGAAAAAGTAATATTAATTAGGAAGAATACAATGTACATTAGAAAATAGCAGGTTGACCTGCTAGCAGAGCAAGACCATCGAATTTCAGGTTACAAATTCCGTCTTATTAAATTTTACTTTGAAAACTTGGAAGAAGGCATATACGAATGTAAACACAAATAGCTTTTATAAATAATCAAGACCATCCATATGCCAAATCAAAAGCTTCAACTATGAGTTTGAGCATCATCTAGGATACAGCCTTGATATCAATAGGAATTCTGGATCTACTAATAAATGTTGATGCTGGTTTTATCACTAAACTTCACTGGAACTCTTAGCAGAAAAATGGCACTGTCCACCTCTCACAGCTCAGAGCTATTGTCAACAGCACACAGCATTTTCCTATATTATAAATACCTGGTTAGCTTAAAAATACGAGAAGTACTCTAAGTACATCTCAAGACTTAATTTTTTAAAGCAAATTAATAAGCAATGCCAAACAAAATTGAATTGTTATAGTTAGAAAAATCCCACTCTATTATGCTCAGGGAAAGATTTCTTTTTCCCATACTCCAAATCTGTTGTTCATTTACTACTTGTATCTTGCATACTTTGATACAAATTTTACAATATGTGCCACACTCCATCCATCTCTCTGCCCCAAGCAATTTGGTCTCCACTTGCCTCCTCTGTATTACTGACTCCAGTAGAAATGCTGCAGTATTGCTCGCAGCTCCCCTGGAGCACAGCCTGTCCCTGGATCCATTGACCCATGAAACAGAGTGGAACAGAGAGAATCATTTGAAGAGAGAACTCTACATTGATGCTGAATCCTTGAGGCTTCTTATCATGCTTGTAATTTGTAAACAATACTATGCCAAGATAGCCAGATCATTAGCTTTGGTAAGTAAAAGACTCCAACTGAATCTGCGTAAGTAGATGAAAAGGGAAGAAAATAATCACCTATCACAATTTCCTGATACTGCAAAAAGCAGTCTTCATTCTCAATTCAACTATGGCATTTATTCAAAAAATAAAATAAAATAAAAAAAAAAATCTCCCCTCCTCCTTCCCTCCCTTTCCCTTCCCCATACAGTCTCTGGAATAAAATATTTGTTCAGAAGGATAAATGAATGGAATGTATATCTGCAGAAAAGCTCCTCTTTAGCTCAATCTTCTAATTGTTATCCGTTCTCATTTCTGAATTTTAAAAGCCATTATAAGCTTCTTTTCAGGCTTCATCAATCCTACCAAGTTATTATGAATCATTTTTGGGAAGGTATTTTCCACTGATGGCAGAACACTGAATTATGGGAAAGACTAGGAAACACAGCTTTACTTTATTAGTTAAGTCAATGTTTAAAACAAATGCTAGAGCAACATGACCAAAGAAATATTCCAATAAATTTTTTGCAATCCCTTCTGGTAAACTGAAGTCATATCTTGCAAAGCTGTATCGTATTCCTTAACGTTTCTTTTCCCTTTCTTATAATTTCACTGTGAAGATAAACATGTAGAAAGTAAAAAAACTCCTCCAACACAATTTATCTTACAGAACCACTACTGTTGAAGTGAGGAAATACATTTTACCATTTCCAATGGGGTGCTGGCTGTTCACCCAGCTCCCAGTTGAGGTGGACTCCACTTCCAAGATGCTGCTGCTGTGAGACTTCGGAATGTTACGCCAGGCAGGAACCAATCCACCAGCTCGCTTCATATGGACATCCCTCCAAAAAGAGAATAATTACAGTTCATCATCTTACTAATCCTTTCAGGAGAAGCGAACTCTATATTTCTCAGCATCACAAAAATATTTATTTCCTTTTAACCACCACAGCTCCATGGAAAGAATACCTAAAGACTACCATAGGAAAACCTTGGGAGAAACAGGGGAAGACAAGGCAAATGGGGGAGGAGGAAGAATCTAAACTCCTTCACATGTTCTATTTTCCGTATTTGATTCTCTCTTGACACTGGAATCCCTGCAAGTCCCTGAGTGTAAGAAACACCTTCTCCTTAACACAAACCTTCAGTTACACATCTGATACAAAAGAGACAATAAAAATTGCAAAGTCTCCCAACACCTAGCTTTTCCTGTTCATTTGCTACACACCTTAATCCCACAAAGTGTGAAAAGAAGTCACAAAGAAAAGAAGTCTGGTAAGCATGCTCCCCTTGAGAAGAGTGTTTGCAGGTATTGGTATACCTCTTTGCTATTTACCACACATCATTTGCTCAAATCCTCACAGTTGATAACTGTGGAACTTGATAGAAAATCCCTACTAAACAGAGTACTTGTATTTCCATGGGAGAAGGTGAGAAGTAGCAAACACTAAAGACATACTTCGATAGCTGTTATCAGCAGGCTCTTGGACCTTAAAATTTACTGCTCCAGCCTTAAATAATCTTAGATTATGACAGTCAGAGTTGCCAGAGCCAAGGTGGGAAACACATTGTGCTGCCTATTTATTTTTGCATACTAAATATTGCAAATGTCTTGCAAGTCTTCAGTGAAGCTCTCAAACTGAAAAGGTCACAGATATCCCTACAAGACTAACTATTTCTGATTTTGTACAAGGATTATACTACCTAGTTTGATACTTTAGCTTTTAAATCATAATCTAAAGGTACAACTCTGTTTTAGATGCATAATTTTAGCTAACATTTCTCATTCAATCGAATTCCATTTCTCTTCCTTCTCACTGTCAATATTGCAGTAAGAAAAGGAATCAAACTTGTTCAGGTTCTTATTACGATTCTATTTCTTCCCTGCACAAAAAATCCCTGTATCACAACCTAGGATCACCATTTTTGGGGGGTCTGTTAAAAAAAAAAAAAAAAAAAAAAAAAAAAAAAACACTCACTCAACAGTGTTATATAACAACAACGAAAAAACTTTCACAAATGAAATTTGCTAAAATCTACCTGTGGGTGCTTGAGGTTTCCGACAAGGGCAAGTCCAGACTAACTGGGCTGTTGCTGTTGCGTTCACTGCTCTCATAGCCAGACTCCATCCTCTGTATTAGATGAGGACGCTGTTCCACCGTATGCTGTGTTCCCCGGCCAAGCATACCACGCTTATATCTGACACTTGATTGGCTTGATCTCGTTTCTTGAATAGCACGGTCCTTCACCTCATTCTCCATAAATTCTTTACCTGTCAAGATAAAAGAGCACAGGTCAGTAGAAGATCTAAACTTCTTTCTAGTAAATTATCATATTTTAGCTTTTCAACTGTGCTTAAACCAGAAATGTTGCCTTTTGCTGGTCTTACTCGAACTTAGAAGAAGCAAGGAAAAAAAAATGCTTTGATAGTGTTCCTTGTAACATTAATCTATTCAACAAATTTATTTTGGAATCCCCTCTGTGGTATAACTTACCATATTCAATTGATTTTTTGTGCAGAAGAGTAAGAATCAAATCTGGAGAGAAAAAGAAATCCCTTCCTCCCCATAACAATCTGTATTTGTGAAAGATCATTATATAGTACACTTAATTGTGCCATTAGTCTTTTTGGTTTATATTTGTTATTCTATCCTGTCATACCTACTTCAGACACTGCACTTTTTACATTGTTTACTTTGCCATTTACGATTTGAAGAGGCTAACATAATATTAGCTCATGTAAGACAGGCAAAGTGGTTTTTGTGCCCCCCCAATCCTTGCTGGTTTTAATGTGTTCCTACCTTTCTCTGCTTTACTCTCTTTCTTTCCTTTTTCTTTATTTTCCTCCTTTTCTGCAGGCCTCCAAATTTCTACAGCTACATGCCCATTAACCACAAACCTAATGACAGTCACACAAACCTCTTCCTTCTCATCCAAACTCTATTAAGGTATCTCAGAAAAGGAGTGTAGCAGCTCCAATAGCATAAGAGCATACATGACATGAATTGGCAAACACTTGCTCTCCATATCCTTCACAGTTTCAGGAATAAACCTGCTATTGATAGGGAGTAAAACACCATGATATATTTTACAGATCAGAGGAAAGGGAGTGAGGCACTGTGGAAAGAGAGAAAAATGAAGCCCAAATTTGGTTCACAAAAGATTTCACTACCTTCAAAAACCATACAACTGAGGACAAAACTTCTAGACACAAGTTGAAAAGCTGCTACAGTGCAAAATGGTCCCAGATGAATTATCGTTCACTGCCAGGCTCTTATCCTCATAAGAAGCACTCAGCACTAGTACATGAGGTACTCATGTCCCCATAGTCTGAGATGTCACGCAACAAATACCATGATGGGCCAGATGAACCTGAGACCAAACAGAAGACCGTTCCATATGATGAACTTACAGATATGTAACAATCTAGCCCAGGATCTGCTTAAGTAGTGCAGATAGCAATCTTTCTCCTACTATTTCCTTAAGTGTGCAATTTAACAAATGGGAAAACAAACAGAAATATACCGGAAACATGCATACCCACACAGAAACTACTCAAGGACATGACTCACCACTGACCTAAATGCCATGTTCAAAAACACTTCCCTATTTTACTTAAATAAAACCAGATAGTGGGAAAGTTACAAATTCCACACATTAAAGTACTCTGAAATAAATCTTTCTTCTTAACCTCTTACCTGCATCTTCAGAGAAGGGGCTAAGCTGGGTATAGCCACAATGTTTCCTCTTGTCCTTACTGAAGATGCTGTCTATGTTCAGAGACTCTCTTTTGGGTCTCCAGGTTGGCCGGTACCTGCTAGATGAACTAGATTTAGATTCACTGCTGGTACTCTCCATTTCCCAGTCTCGAGAATGTGCAGGCAGGCTTTTTGAGGGTCGTGTTTCTGCCTGATCCATACCACTCCCTCCACGAGGAGAATTCTGGTTGGTTTGAGAAATCTGCTGTGGTCTGCTGTGGATCATATTGCTGACTGTCTCTTTAAATTCCCTCAGTCTGCTGGTGCTGCTGGATGGTTTGGGGGCAGCTCTGGGGGCTTGTTTCTCCTTCAAGGTTTCTCCTGTGGTTTACAAAAGAGACAGCAAAGCAACAAAAATAACTTCAGATTAAACTAGCAGCCCTATTCACAGCATTTTTCTGCAGGCTTAGAGAAGTAATATAAGCAAAAGTAAGGAGATCAAAATGCAGACACAAACATGAAATAGGGAGAGAAATGTACATAAACATTGAGGATAATCAAAAACAAGCAGAAAAGGATGTTTATATTTGAAATAAAAAAAAAAAAAACACACTCTTACCTTCACTATGGTATCCCGATGACTGTGCCTCATCCGCTTTTCGCCGAGAACGGCTAGAACTCCTTTTGCGGTCTGCCAGAGAGCCCTTTTTGGAAATGTGCCTCTGATTACACTCGCTGTCAGTCAGGTGTCCTGAAAGGATAGAAGAACACAGTTTAGATGACAAGAGCCCTTGGACTGAGTGTCCTGTGTGCTAAGAATAGTAGAGCTCTCCTGATTCTCAGGAACAGCAGACGCTCCAATGCTAACTGTCAGTTTTTGGTAAGCAAAACTTTTGCTTTAAATAATGTGTACCCAAAAGTTTTTGGTTTTATTTTCAGGTTTTCTGTTTAGTTGGGGGTTTTTTTTTTAGGTCACAAAAGAGCAATAAGGCCCCTCCAAGGGGTTCTCTGATTAATGAGAGAACTCATCTACAAGGAGAAAAAGTAGTTGACTGCGCCTTGTCTTCCAGCACTCTTACATCTCTAACCACCACAGACACAAACCTTCTGAGCACAGTTTGCTTGCCGCTATTCTGTTCAGTGAAGGCTCAAACACATGAACAATTTACCATGTAATAATACATTACTGCACATCATCAGTTGCTCTGTGCTAACCATTTGCACTCCCTTCGCCTGCAGCAGATACTAAGTAACTCAAGTTAGTTTAGTCTACAATGAAAGAACCTCAGTTAGCTCTCAAGGGCTAAGCCAGCTAATTCAAATCTGCCACAAGCTAAGAGCATACACACAAACCATCAGCATGGATTAGCTGACACACAGCCATGTACCCTTACCATGGCTCATGTGCCCGAGTTCTAACATTCTCTCTTGCACACAATTTATTCCCTTTTACCTCACATCAAATGATAACTGATAGAGTATTTAGATAGGTATGACAGATTTTCGTGTTACCATTTCTTTTTTTTATTTTATAGTTTTCACACATTCACAGTCCTAAACC
Source organism: Rhea pennata (assembly GCF_028389875.1). Classification (NCBI taxonomy): domain Eukaryota; kingdom Metazoa; phylum Chordata; class Aves; order Rheiformes; family Rheidae; genus Rhea; species Rhea pennata. The sequence goes on from NC_084669.1 coordinate 23,199,295, forward strand.
TGCAAGCACAAACACGTTTGTGACTTTACTCACGTGAGCAGTCCGAAGCAGAGATGCAGGATAAGAAGGGAATTTATGAATAAGCTACAAAGACTTTTCTCTATTGTTTATTCTACCAACTTTCATCGTGCACAGGATGATAAGAAGTGAAAATCTCTATTACCCAATAGCTGATTAACAGTCCCCAGACTGCACAATTGGTTGTTCTGAGCCTGCCCCTTTCTCTAGGGAGGTCGTATCATAAAAGTACAACACTGAACAATATTTGAAGTAGAATTTACAAATAAAATCATACCTTTGAGGCATATTAAAAAGCAAAAGAATAATTCATTTCAGCTATGGTTGCTACAAAAATATAACAATACACAAGTAGGAAGGAATCCAAGAAACAAGAATCAAGCAATACAAAGACTTGCATTTCTATTCATTTGTGAAATAGAGAGTGATTTTGTAGTTCTAACTCTTTAGGAAGACATAGAGAAGGTAGAGGAAACTAAGGAAATAACAAGAGAAATGTTGGCAGTAAAGACAAAGATGTACAGCATTTAGATGATTGGGCATGAGTCAGTCAGTGCTTTGGGAGAAATGCTTTCTTCCACAACATGGACTGTCATATATCTTTTATGGACTGAAAGAACTCTAGTATCTTGTACCTTGTAGAAGCTCCCATCACAAAAAAGGGAGCGTATGTTTTACTTAAGAGTGTAAAACTTCTCTAGTTAAACTTGTTTTCCCCCAAAGTTCTTTCATCCTGGAAAGAGTTTTTGGTTAGCATCTTTTAAGTACTCTAACAAAACAGTTAGAGCAGAGAATCTATTTAAAGATATTTACTTCTCCTGGAGCTAAGGCACTCTAAATACACTAGTTTAAAAGCCCAACTTTTGGAATGAAGGCTGCTAGCTTTGTTAGTATTTTCTCCTTCTTCCATAAACTGCAAATTTGGTCATATTGTTGCTGAATAATTATTAGCCATGGAGCAGAACACATGCTATGCTGTCTTTACCTGGACCCCTCTGGAACACAGTCTAATCCCAGGTAATTCATGAATAAAGGAAATAACTCCCCAGAAATATTAGCTAACAGTTTTCAATCACTTTGTTGGACTGACTGAAATAACAAGCCAGGATTTCTCTCCGAGTGCCTGCCCACACGCATACAATACATCCCTTGCTGAATGCATTGCTAAGTACCTCACACTCCAGGGATCAGATGGTTTAATAAGCAAGAAGTAATATTTGAAAGAAAAGGGGTTTTTTTTTTTTGTTTGTTTGTTTTTTGGTGGAACTGGATAGGGTGGGAGAACATGTTAGAGAAAGGAATGAAATCAAACAAGTCAAGACAGAAGTCCCATGCCCTCCCACTGAGATTTCAGGTGTATGAGTAGGGCAGCCAGAATACGCACATTTTTCTCAGCAGCAGAGGTTGGTAGGAGCAAGAGAGAACTTATGTAGCCACTCTTAATGCCCCCATCCTGAAGCACCCAGGCGCCTGAGGTCATACAACCCAACGGTGGTCCTTCCCAGGAGGATGATGTGATAGGACGGAGTCCATATTATTCTGGGTTGGAGGAGTGGGGTAAATGGCCATTAAATGAAGAATTCTGCTCTTGCCCAGAATGATTCAATAGCAGCAACAGTTGACAGTGATCAGTGTGGATGGCTTTTTTACAGCCTCAAGGATCAGCATTTGATGGCTGAGCAGTTGTATGAGTTGGCAGACTGACTTTTTTTGGAAAGGTGAAAAAAGGGTGAGTGGAAGAAGGGGGGAATGCCCAGATAGGTAACTAGCTAATGGGGACAGACCAGCTACAGCTAAGGCTGAATCAGGGAAGACAAGGTTAACTGAAATTAGGTGGTGAACGACGGGCTAGAGCTGAAGGGAATGACACAGGATAAAATCAGTAGGAGAAGAAAGAAAAAGAAAAGGAAGAAGTCACTAAAAACATAATGTAACAAAGTTACATGCTGAACTTCACCTGCAAACATGCTAGCATTGCAGGGAGGGACCTAATACAATGTTTGTTCCACTTTCTCAGGCTATATAAATAACGTGCCAACAATATTTTCAACTTTTTCTTCTCAGTGCTCTTAAGATCAACATAAGTTCTGTTTCTTCATCACTCTCAAATTCTACTCCAACTTTCTCACACTCTACCTAGAACTACGACTGCAAGCTACAATGCTAAATATTTGATAAAACATTAAAATTATCTTCAGACTATCTATAGCCATGGATTATCAGTTACTAGGACCTCTGATGAAGAAAAGAGTGCTGAAGAAAACCTATTTGAAACTTTTTTTCCCAAGTTTCAGTGTGAAAAATATTTGCTCTATAGATTGTTTCCAATGGACCAGAGATACACATATTGTTACAAGAGAGCAAACATTTTCCAAGCAAAAGGACAAGAACCTGATGCAATAACTGGAGACATTGTTTCAACAAACAGTTGTTGATTCAACGCTTATGGCCTCTTACAGAGCCTTTTCAAGGATTAACTAAGTAAATTTTTGGCTAAATTTAGCAAATCATATTTCTGATGCTTGAGAAGTTTTGATCTTAACTGGTGTACTTTTTCAGAAGTGATGCTGTAAGATAGCACTGAATGTATAAACAGGCTGACTGGGGTCAGCAGACATGAATAATAGAGAAGATCTAAACCTTCAGATTTCCAGTTAACCTCTTTTCAACTACAAAGTCTTCGGGTAGCCTGTTCTGGTGCCTGAAGGAACATAAATAGATAAATTCTCTTCCCACTACAGAGTCTCATTTAATTTGTCTCCACAGCACACGCAGGAAATCATCTTATGCTCCTCACTAGTGTGGTAAATACTGCTAGCACCCACTTACATACAGTGTCCTTAGTGCCCAAGTAAGGGAGTTGCAGGTGATGAGAGCACCTTTCCCAGACAGCCACTATTCCTGCAATGAAGTAACTGCCATAGGTAAGTAAGCAGTGCACACAACACATTAACAGCTAACTACAATGGCACCATACAACAGATTCCAAGTTGCAGAATTTTAGGTGCTAGAGTTTCGAAGAGCAGGTGGGATTGTTGCTAACAACAGTGAGAGATATATTAAGGACCCAAGGAAAGGTGTCTATTTATATTTTTGCCTGGCTAGATACAAAATCTACGGAAGTAGTCTACAAAATACCACAAGACATTTAAAACTACACCCATCTTTGTGAATACAATGGTTCTTTACAAATCAAGCCAAAAACATTTAGGATACTAAAACTGTTTACTATTCTGTTCTATGTTGTATATAAAGAGATTTTTCACTGAGCTTCTCTATAATCATATTTATGACAATGATTACATCAATGTAACAGTATATGCTACCTGTGTCCCTGCTGCTCTGTGAAGCGGCATCATTCTCCACGTTGTAGATGACCGTCCCCTGCGAGTCAGAAGAGAAGTGACTGACCACAGACTCGTGGTGCGCCTGTTTATAAGGATAGCTGTCTGTAGAGGAATCTGTCCTGGTATCGCTCGAGATGGAAGGTTCTCTCCCTAATGAAGGAAACAATGTCAAATTTAAGTCTCAATTTGGGCTAAAAAGTCAGGAGCAACTAAAAAAAGAAAACAGGAATGGAATACAAGAAACTAAAACAGAAGTTTCACTAAAGTTACAAGTTTAACCTAAACAGAAAAACAGAGTATCAAACCCACTCAAACTCAGATTCAAAAACGCTAGAGCTTATGGGAAAGTTTCTTTAGTTTGAGATGGTTAAAAAAACCAACATATCTTCTGTAAACTTTTATTTTTTTTCTTTCTGTTGACTCCAGATTTACCTCTTCATTATGCAAAACTAAACCATGTCCACTGGACTGTCAAAGTACACTTCTGTACCATAAAATTATTATCTAATTCCAAGTCTGTCAAATGTAATTAAAATACGAAATTCCCTGCCCCACAGATCAAAGTTAAAAAATTAGTCAAGTTCAAAATATAAGGATAACAAGACTATCCTAAGTTATAATAGTTAATAACACATTTTAATTATTATGAATCAGAAGGTTATCTAATAAAACTTTACAGTGAAATTTTATCAGTCTAAGGCAAAGTAACATGTTCATTCTTCAAGAAGCCAGTACTGCTCCACTACACTAGTGGAATACTGAGACAGATGAACCATCATGATTCAATTCCAGTACAGCTCTTCCTAAACTCATTAAAACAGGAGAAAAATACAGCCTCCTCCCTCCCTCCCTTTCAGTCCCTACAAGTAACAATCTGAATAGTTATAAAACAGATGTTTTATGTACGTGATGTACACACTCCTTTAGGCTATTAATTTCATATGTTTGTCTCAGTGAAGAAAAAAGAAGAAATTAAAGAAAAAAATATTGTTCTTTTTATTTTGAAAACATTCAGCTTGATGGTGCTTCACATTTTTGGTTACAGCAAGTCTTGTAGTTGATGTCCTGTATAAAGAAACATAATGGCTTCTTCCTGGATAAAAGGTTTACTGGTCTAGTAAAATATAGAATACAGCTGTTACAGGAGATGACAGTCACAGAAATAAAGGTGAATGCAGGCAACAGGAATTAGTGCTGTGGTGCTGCCTGAGTACCAGAAAACAATCTGTAAACTGAATTCTCTAGTCAACAGATTGTCAATAATATTAAGAGGAACTGTTTGTACTTTGCTTCACAGCATTTTGTACCAGCAGCTTTGACAAGCTCTCCTCTGTAATTTGTGGTATCAGATCTTGGTGTGATGGGATTCATTATTAGTCCGCTTCATATAAGTTCAGGAACAGTATTGTGATTTAACAACTTAAAAATAAGCAGATTTATTCATTTCTGAACTATGCACTTTGGATATCTGATAACACTGAAGAGATCAGAAGCAGTCGTAGCTGCACTTACAGAGAGACAAAAAGGCCATTTTAAAGCAGTATATTAAGGTAGAAAGTTTTTCAAAGTACTTTCTTCCAATATCATATTAGATTGACTATATTTAGCTTTCACATGTTCTTTTTCACTCCTGTGTTGATGTCAGCTGGATATCAGCAAGGCTAGAAAATAATTTATTTCATATTTCATAGGAAAACATGTACAGTTAGTTTTCTCCTGGCACTTCAAGCTACAGCGTCTTACGATTTCTCTCATCAGCTTTGTATCAATGTTGAACACTGCAGACAACATGAATAAATGTTGAGGGACTTGCCAAGTCTACTTTTGAGATGAAAGAGCAAGTTACTCACTAAAGCCTCCTGAGTTTCATCTCAAAGGAAGCATCTTTTTATATTTTAATTATATATATATATATTCATCATCAAAGCTTCCAAAAGTCATTTCAGGACACAATAATATAATATATATATATTATATATTATATTATATATATATATTATATTATATTATATATATATTATATTATATATATTATATATATATTATATATTATATAATAATATATAATACTTTGGTGACATTGAGCAGAAGGGTCACCTATGTATTTCCTGCAGACCAACCAGCAGAAGAGCAAGGCCAGTTTACAGCATATATTGACCAAAAGGTTGTAGAGGTGCTCACTATGGATAGACAACATAGAAGGCCCTCTTCTCCCCAGTCCAGACTTCCGAGTTTTCTTCTGAACAGGAAAATAAGTTTATAAATTGCAAAGCATCTTTATCAAGTGATGAGTGAAGGATGTCTTACTACTGTTTCTGTTTACATTTATTTTAAGAGATTGCAGATTTCTTTCATTATTACTAGATTGTCAACATAAAACCAAGCAGACAGCAAATGTTCTCTACAGAGTCATCATCCAGGAAACAGAAGGACAGGACAATTAGCTGTAGCCAGGAAAATTATAAAATATTCTTGGAATTATAGTTGTATAAATAGGCTAAATTCCTGGAAGAAAGGTATTGTATTTATGGTTTTAGTCTCGCCTTGTTTTTCTTGGCAACTTATAAACCCATCTTTTACATGGAATATTTTCTGCAAACATCCAAAAATAGAAAGAAACAATCATCTTTTTCAAAGCCATTACAATATAAACTCACACCCAATTTCTATTCTTCAATCTATTTGGATTGCAATTAAGTCTTTTTCTCAGAATGTATCTATTCCTCTTTAAATGACACCTCAACCTCAGATAGTGTGACCAATGTCCAAAATTTTCCAGAACTTCAATAAATCAATATTCTTCAGATCACTACTGGTAACTTCAGCAGAACTATTTCTAACTTCTGAAGCACCTAATTCGGACATATCCTTCTAGTTCAATGGATTGCCTAAAACGCGTGGAATTCAGGAAGTATTAATACGTTGAAGGCCTCTTAGATGTCAAAAGCTACATGTCTTCAGCCATACATGTTTTCTGACACAGAAGAGACCACAAAGAGTTAACAAGCAAATATGATCTAAGGGCATAAGCCCTTGCCAATCCCTTGCCCATTACTCTCTGGAAAATGAGTTCTCATCTGTTCTGTTACTTTACCTGAGTGAAAGACAAGCGAAAGCCTAATGATAACCTGAAATTGTTTTCTCTAAGGTTTTTAAAACCAGTATTTCTCCCCCTCCCCGCAACACATCCTTTAACCATCCTAGCAAAGGCCTCATTCGTGATGTGGCCTTCAGGTTTCCTTTCCCTTCTGAAACTTCCCTTCTGAATTCAAATTTACAACTTCCTTTAATTTTCATATGTTTGTGCATCTCTGCTCATATTCCCTTCCTGTTAAAACTGCTGACGGATTTATGAACTTAGTCCCTGGAGTCATCAGTTACTGTTCCTCTGTCTACTCCACAAGTCCTTCACTTCTTTTTACAAACTTTTTTTTCTAAAAGTTTACTATCCAAACAATCAGTAGTGACTTGGATTGAAAGAGAGTGGTTCAAATGTAAAACACTGAAATTCCTGTCCAAAATTCTAGATCAGTTTTGACAAGTGACAAAGACCTCTGCTAACAAAAACACACTTAAAATCAAAGAAAAAGTTTTCACACATAGCATTACAGTATAAAAGTATAAGGTATACAGGCCAGACTGCTTACCTGAGTCTTCACTATCATAGCAGATCCTGCTATATTGCTGAAAATCCACTTGGGGGGGCAAGTCTTGTGTTGACACAGGAGTTCCTCTTGGATCTGCATACAGCAGCAGCAAAGGCTGATAATGACCCTTAATGCACTTTGTCACAACATCTTTCCATTTTGGACCAATCTGAATTAACAACAAAAACACACACAAGAACAACAAGACTTTCTGTCATCACTTTTTATCATGAGGTCTTCTTTTTCTCCTATTTCTTTTATACAGATTGATTTTTCACTGACATTTGTTCTTAATTCCTTCCAAATCCAGTACTGAACAGGACTCATCAAGTCTGATTGTTGGTCACATGCTGGAAAACACTTTAAGATGGACATAAATTCTAAAATGTAACTGAAAGCACAACTATCTCTTAAGATGGCATTTTCATATCTGAGATGCATTTAAGAAAAATGGTATTATTTGTGATACCAGTTAGTCGAGAATACAATCTTAGAACACACTGGAACCAGCTCAACTAAAAATCAAGATATTCATCACCTTACAATTAAATGAATTGCAATTTCTGCTAAAAATAGAACTACAATAATACTCCTCTCCTTTCAGAGACCTTTTCTTCCACGCAAAGCTTTTCATCTTATGAAATGTTTTAACTTTTCATCAACAAAAAGAAGGATTTGGTAACCAAATTTCTTAATAAATCAATCAATCCATAAGCATAAACACAATTAACAATAAAGTGCATCTTATCAGATTTCCAGTATCGTGGCAAATTCATGTCAAAGCTAACCACTTTGGTGTGTGACCCTTTCAGCTGTTACAGAATCAATGCAATCATTTTCCATTTTGACAGGTTAGGCAGTAATTCACGTAGCCATGTATTAAGACAGGTTTCATCTAAAAAACTGAACATCTATTCCAATCAATTTGTTCCACACATGGATATTCTACTAAAGTGCTGCAGTACCTATCCCTTGGCAAGGTTTTGCTGCAGGGAAATGTGACTGTGAGGAAATGGAAGGATTAGACCTTTCCCTCTGAGACTCTGCTTGGCAGGACTACAGGAGAAAATTTTCCTTTTTCATGTTTGTGCCTTTATTACAAGAGGGAATAAAGGGAAAGAGGGGTGAAATAAAGCCAAACAAACTAATGGGATATAGTAATGATGTGCTAAGATCCTAACACTGGTGTCCAATGTCAAGGACCTCATCCTTGGTGAGAAAAAAAGGCACTAATATCAGAAAAGGAGAATGTGTTAGAGTACAATCACTACAGAAGACTGGCATCTAGGTATTTCAAAAAAAGAACCTGAAAAGCAGGAACTAAATAGCAATACTGCTTGCCAGTGAGGGAAAGAGAGGTATATAAGCCAGGTGCATATAGTAGGGTTTCAAACAACAGCATAAAGACAAGTCTGGCAGCTAACAGAAAAGAACTAAGGAGAAGGCTTCTGAGACTTCTGGTATACTTTTTTCAGAATGCTTTACTTTCCTCAGAAAAAGGACCAGAGTTAAGTATCTTGAGTGGACAAATACACATCATTTCTGGAAGTCTGTAGAAAACAGACAAGTAGTTAACAAGTTCCTAACAGATTATTTTTCTAAACATTATTTTCTCACCTCTTTGACATGAGCATCATCAAAGTACATCCACTTGCGGATTTTAGTTTGAAAGAAGAAGGTAGAATAATGTTTTCCATAGTAACAGATCATTCCCACCAAATACAGTTCTGAGTGCTTTGCTCTGTCATCAGTTACTCTGAAAAAGAGCTTCAAGACGAGAGATAAGAGAAACAAAAGAAGAACTTAATAAGATGTCCAGCATTGTACACATTGCTTTGTTTTTGAAGACTTCAGAATACTATAGAGATGCATCAGGTGTTTTTACTTCAAGAGATGGAGAGCACAGGGCCATAAACACTTAGCTAATCAATGTTAAAGCAAAACCAATGACATGAACCAGAAACAGCTTCCTGCCAACTCATCACACATCCAAGAACAGTCAGTCTTGAAGACTGTGGCTATCCATTAAGGCAGGCATTTACAACAATGACATAATCCCTTTTTAGAATCCGAAGTATGGTTATACTATGAAAATTTTAGAAGCAGCACTTTGCACTGCAAGAAGTTCCCTGTCTATTCTCTGTGTTATGTTCACTGATTATATCAAATATGATTAAGAACTATTCTTCATTCCTCTTTGCTTTGCAAAAATAATGCAGTTGATAAAGCAAACAGAGCTGACATTTATTCTGACTTTAGCGAAGAGAAATTTAAGACAATAGCCAAATAAAAAATGAACTGAAGATATATATATAGGTCCATAGAATCTGGCATACAAATTGTTTTCTGTTTTTTTAATTGACCACACTTTTTAAAAAAAATACACCAGGCTGATATTTTAGTGCATTACTGCTTTACTATAAGGACCATCTTCTATTTTGTAGTCACATTTCCATTAGCTTGCACTGATCTCATTTCACTATGCACTAATGCATAGATTTTTTTTTTGAATATGATGTCCCACTGTTACAATAATAAAAGAGTTGCCTTGTGTTATACCAAAAATTTAGCTCTCAAAATTCTTCTAATGCAGAATGAATGAATCCTCCAGAAGGATTCCAGGTCTCTACCTCTGGAACTCAAATACTACTTAATTTAACTTATCATTTAATCGTATGATGCCAGCCACCATTTCTCAGAGTCTGCTCAGTTATTTATAACTCCTAAGTATTATGACCATATCTTCAAATGAAGGGAGGATTTAAACAAGTTAAGAATCAAAGCAGGGGAAGGGGGGATGGGGAGAAAAGAAGGGGGAAGAAAATACTCACATCTCCCAGCTTAAGACAAGTGCCCAGGCTGTGAATAACATCCTCAGCAAGATCAGAGTGGTCTGAGTCCCAAACCAAGCCAATAGTGATAATCTGTGGGGAGTTCATCAGCACACGACGAATACGGATCTTTTCCCCACAGTTACTCTGAAGATTTAAATAAAACAAAACACTGAATACATATATTCTATTTATTGTAAGTTAGTTCAAGGCCTGTCCACATTTCAAAAGTATTGTTTCCAAAGAGAAAGCGACATAATGCAGCAAATACAACATGCTCCGTATCAGGACGGCAGACTCACGCCACAGATAAGGAGCGATAGCAAGGGTGTCTGGCATTCACGGGCTTTGAAGTGAAAACTGCGGATTCTTCCTCATGCTACTGATAGGGATTAAAAGGTATGACATCAGTAGATGCTTATGAACAAACACATATGAAAGAATCTGAAGACATTCTTAGAAATTAGAGGAAAAGTTCACTTTCTTTTGATCAAAATCTGAATGATGTTTACAGAGATTGATGCTTTAAATGATTGTGTCAGAAAAATACTTCAAGATGCTGCCTGCTCAAAGCTGGGTGGTTAGTCTGCAAGGTAACTCAAGTATCTCATTTAGACAGGATAACTTTTGGAGATAGGGGTTTGGTTATGCTGCTATTCAAATAGATCTGAGGAGTGGCTGCTAGATGATCAGGAGAATGAGAAGTGCTTCCCTCCCCCATATTGGTTTTTCATTTCCCACTTCCTTTCCCCCTCACTTTTTTCTTTTGCTTTTTAAATAAGCACCAGTGCTTCCTAACTGGCCAGTTTCCCTCACTCTCTAGGCAGAGTACTTTTCAGAGATAAGCTTGCTTGTGAGGCTAACAGGCTTGCAGTGGTCCTTCCAACTCACTGCACGTTGGGATTGTGCACCTCTTTGAAGTGTCATGAAAGAAATTCACTAAATTAAGAGATTATCACTGTAATTTTAGCAAGCAATTCATTATTGTTTTCCTTTTTTCAGGACAACTATGACCAAGTCCCTGTAGAACACTCACTCACTCCCCAGGGCAGTTACACATGCACCTCTGCAAAAAGACTCTCAGTACAAAACTGTTTTTCCTAGAATAGCCTCTCATCTCTACAGAAGCTAGTTTCACAATTGGATCTAATCACGCCTGACACTGCAACCTGGGAAGAGATCATGAAGGATTTTTCCCCACAGCAACAATCTATAAAATTAATCAGGATGTCAGTACCAATAATCAAAAGGGGGGGGGGAGGGGAGAGAAAAAAGCTTGGGTTTATTAAGTACAAGGCAGTGGAAAAAACAGAAAAAGACAAAAAGATTTTTTTACAGGTACAAGAGCGTGATATTTAAATGTACATACGAGGTTTTAATATTAAGATGTCTATATTTGCATGTTTTCAAAGTACAAGTGGTTTTGTGGATTACTTCACAACAACAAACCAATCTCACTTTAAAATTCTCTTCTTTGCTCCAACTAGCTAACTAGAATTTTCTGCAAGATGGAAAGAATGTGGAATCCTGATAAAAAGTCTCCCTTGCATGACTTTTAGGCCACTTTTAGCTAAGCCTCAAGAGAAAAAAATTATCAAATAAACAAAAGGCTTTCAACAAAGACAATGAGCAGTGAGGACTGGCAAGCAATTTTATCTAACTGATAAAATTATTTCACAGTTAAACAGCAGTTCACCTTAAAAAAATACTGTCTTTATGTTACAGTTCCCCTATACTTTGATTATTAAATAGCTAGGCTCACATGAATCTTCTGAACAAAAATCCAGTATCTTCTCATTTCCTTTAGTCGGATAAGTGGACCACCGTTAGCCTTTTAATCCAAAAGAGAAATGCCTACATGACCCCCAGGGAATGGGTATGCAAACCATTCCTGTTAGAGCCTCTATTCCTGCTAGAAGTACCTGTCTTATGTTCACAGCTCAGTTTCATTGAGGATTGCGGAGGCCTCTAACACTACCACTGCATGAAGCAGTAATTATGCAGCCATTTCCCGTTCTCTTCCTCAATACACAGGAAAGTTTGACCATCACTCTCCTTGCTCTTACACAAGGCCCTGGATCTGAACATGCTCAAATTAAAAGGTGGAACAAGACATCAAATTCTTGCTTTTGAAACCAAGCTCTTACAATTTTTTTAAAAAAATCCTCATTTTTATGTTTACATTAAAACTTACGTTAACCGATAAACAGATCAGCTGAATTTAATTCAGCTGAATTTTTTCAGACTTACTGCATAACAAAATGAATTTTAAAAAAAAATTTTAATAAAAAGCAACACTCCATGACTAGCAACTGGACATACACAATCATTTTTAACACTACTTTAACCACTGAAGTGGTTAAACACCACTTTATCATTCACCATGACTACAGCCCATGTTTTCTAGTCATTATCTCCTATACTCTGAAGAGCATACCTGACTCGGAAATCCCAAAACAATACTATCTCAAGTTTTCTGCAATGCGCTTTGCCTGTGACATAGCTCTTGGAGATTCACGACGTAGCCTGCAAGCCCTCATCCAAACCCTCACCCTCATCTGCTGCGGTATTCTCCGGCAGTGAGAACTGGCAGTTCTTTTCTCTTCCCCACTGACCAATGCTTTGACTATACGATGTAGTACAACAGTTTGGTCCACATTTTCATTCATTCCAACTGAGAGGCAGTAACAAAGTCAAATGGAAGTTTATCTAGGCAAAACAGTTCATCCTGGACTTGAGGCTGCAGCGATTAATATAAAAGCTCTGCCAACTGTGCCACAGCATGGTACTACCGGAAAGACTCTACAGGAAGCAAATAATTCTTTTTACATGCTAGCATTATAGATAAAGGATGCTGCCCTCAACTGGCTACTTCACAAAAATAATTACTGCAGAAACTCGGTAAATAGTGCGAACAGCATTCTAAAAAGCATAGCAATAAATAAAAATAATAATAAAAAAAACACTGCCAACTTACAGAGATCTCCTCTAAAACAAGACAGCCTCCAAATACTGTCATTTCTGTTTCTTTAAGTAAGATTCCAGAACTTTCCTCCTATCCTATACCCATTCCTGTTCTTACCGCTTTTATGTCCAGAGACACTCATAACATTCATAGTTTTCCCCTTCCTATGTTAAACGAAGTACTAAATTCAAACCCAGAAAAAACTATCGTATTGACCCCTTTTAACATTATTGTGAGCTAAATTTTGAAAATACTCATGAGTTGCAAGTACACATTGACATAACCTCCTTTGATTAATCCTCTTCTGTCCTTCTTTCCCTCCACTATAAGAGAACTAAGCATACTAACCGGACAGTTTCGTAAGTCTCCCATAGTGCTGGCATTCTGTAGTAGCTCTCCAAACATATCTGGAGTGGGTTTCTCTCGTCTCTCCAGCATACATATAGCTTGATTGCTTCCGTATAGAGAAAGCATGGAAAAATGTAAGTTTAGTAACAAAATTCAATAACAAAATAAAATAAAAACAAAAAAACACATCAAGTAAGAATATTTAAGTTTTATTTAAATTTTATGACAGTGAAACTTAAAATGCACAACATAAAACTGATTAAATATCAAGAACTATCATAATTTTCCTGTTTTCTAATAAATAATACCCTGATACATAATGTCTGCCAATAATCTAAAGAAAAACTGGAACAAGATGGAATGTTAGGTAGCAGCCACAAGGGGGAACGCAACCTGGGTTTAGAGTGTTCTTCATGCACTGGTCAAGTAGTACCCCTGTTGACAGAGATCTACAAGAGAAAAGTAACCAGCAGTTTCCAAGACAACCTTTTTCAGCTCTGTAACTGCATGCCTCTCATCCAAGAAAACAAACAAAGAGAATTTCTCACATCAATAAAAACTTCAAAAACAAATGAACAATTGATTTCTGCCTTTATCAGATTTAGGCAGCTTTTAAACAAACAGCCATCTACTAAAAGAGATACTTCTCTCCTCTAGAATACAGGTAGTAGAACAATTTCAACGCTAGAGCTACTGCTTTACGCACTGTCTCCTTTAGAGAAAGGTCATGGTGACTAGAAGTGTCCCTCAATGACTGAGAAAAGCAAACATCACATCCATCTTCAACATGGACAAGAAGGAGGACACGAGAAACTGCAGGCTGGTCAGTCTCACTCCAGTCTCTGCGGACATGTTGGACACGAAGGATTGGGAGCAGCCAACACAGATTTACCAAGGGCAAACTGCCTGAGCAACTTGATTATCTCCTACCATGAAACAGCAGTATTTTGTATTAGTTTGTAAATGACCAATAACCCATGTAATGAAAGAAGGCTCAGAGGAGATGGACGCAGGCAACATGCCCTTCAAGTTCAGGAAGATGCAATTTGGTAATCACAACTGTTGCACAGAGAATGAACTTTATTTTAGCACAAAGGGGGCCATAGGTTAACTTTTGTTTTAGATAACCAAACGTAAATTTGGTGAAAATGTTTCTTTCCAAGTTGAACAAAGAATGTGAATGTCTCCCTGCGATTAGCCAGATGAGCATGGGGGAAGCGTACACATAGCTCAGCCAACATAGAGCACAAAACCTGAATGACTAACAAAGGAATTTATGAAGAGAGCAACAGGCCGGAGCTGGCTTCCACCCATGTATTCCTTCTTGGCAACAGGAAATGCCCAGTGTTGTGATGGTTAGCATATCATAGACATTGATAATAACAATTTCACTTGCATTGATTTCAATATACTGCTGTATCACTCTGCTAAAGCAAAAATCCTGTGTAATACCAAATATCTTTAAATTAAACTTTAATATTAAACACTGCACTCTCCATATGGGCAGAATATCTTAAAGAATCTGATCAGAGAGTATTGGACTCTGACATTGTTGTCCTGTTCTCTCCTGCTATATTCACACTTCAGTGATCAAAAAAAAGAACAAAGATCTGAAAAAAGCACAAGATGGCCTGTTTTATTGATAATGATTTTTTCTCATTTATTTATGTGTTGGATGAAATCACAAAATAAAGTGGTAGGTAGCATCACTCTGGTAATATTTCACTAATGGCTCAAACTAGTTTATAAGCACTTTGGGGGGTATTTATGGAAAAAAGGCGGATGTACTTGCTAATGTATTGAATCTGTTGAGGCAGATCCAGAGGCACTGTTTCATTTTCCAGATTTAAAACAAAAAGATTTAAGAGGGTCCACAGAGTCACTGTGGAGGAAGGGGAAGTGCAAGGAATATCACTCAATTTTTAGCAAGATTTTGACACAGTGGCCTACAGCATATTTGTGGCCAAAACTGTGTGGTGTGGCTTGGAAGGGTGGAATACAAGGCAGACAAAAATCTAGCTGGACCTTCAGGCCCATAGGATCAAAGCATTATCAGCAATCTGTTATGAATGGTGCTCCTCAGAGGTTGATACTGGGGCTGATGCTACTTAAAATGTGTTTTAAAAATCTGGTAAATGAAATGGAACACAACCTTATCAAGTTCACGGACGACACTAAACCAGAGGGAGCAGTCAACAGGTTAGAGGGCAGGGCTGCTATTCAGAAGGACTGTGACAGGCTAGAGGAATAGACTCTCACAAACCTCATGAAGATCAGTAAAGGAAAATATGAAGCTTTGCACCTGGAACAGAGTATACTAAGCGCAGCAATACTGGCTGGGCACTGAATGGCTAAGGAGCAACTTCCCAGAAAGCTGACTGGCAAGTCAGACCTAAGTGTTCATCACAGTGATGAACACTAACCAAATACTGGGCTTCAGCGCACAGGTTTAGGGATGTGATTACTCCTCTCTACTCAGTAATCATGAGGCCGCATCTAGAATACTGCGACAAGTTTTGTACTTCTCCACCTCTTTTCCAGTACAAAAGAGATATGGATAACTGGAAGAAGTCCAGTAGAGAGCCATAAAAGATGATTATGGGACTGGAACAGATGACTTCTAGAAAAGGCTGAGGACACTGGGTTTATTTAATCTGGACAAAAGTAGGCTAAGCTAGGGAAGACCTAACTGCTTTCTTCAGCTAAATAATGGGGGTTATAGAAAGACGGTGCCAGACTTCATAGCAGGGCAAAGAGAAAGGACAAGAGGAAATAGTCAAAAGCCACAGGAAGGGAAATTCTGACTGGATATAAGGACAGAGTGGGTTGAGCACTGGAGCAGGCAGTCCAGAGAGATGCTAGAATCTTCATCCTTGTAGGTTCTGAAAATTTCACTGGACAAAATCCTGAGCAACCTCATCTAGCTTTGAAATTAGCCCTGCTTTGAGCAAGAAGATGGACCTGATGTCCACCAAAGGTCTCTCCAGCATAAATTATTTTGTGTTTTTTCTTTTCATCTCTTGCTTCTTAACTCACTGAACCCAGTATTAAAATCTTTTTAAATATGAATGAGTCCTGGCCATCAGAGTTAAACAGTTTCAGAAATATCAACAACTAGGCACACTGATCCGTAGCTAAACTGGTATCTTCTGCTCTACTAAACCTCATGGTCTCTATCATAGCTACCAAAACTAAGAACAAATCGCATTCTGAACACGGAATCTTGTGAGTGCCAGTATAAATAAGCCAATTTCTCTTCCCTGTAAAAATGTCAACTCACCAAAGAGAGGTTGTAGAGATGTAATGTACCATCTGGATGAAAGGCAGTGGATCAGAGGTGGCACCACAGCTAGTACAAACACACTAAAGAAAAAGGAATATATTGACAAGGTTAAACTGGTATTTCCACAGCACAACTTCCTTTTGTGTTTTTTTCACCATGATAACACACACCTTAAGAATGAAAATTTGAAATTGGTACTTGGTGATTTGTGTAAAGTAGATACTATTACCTCACCTGTTCAAACAAAGTCATTGCAAACTTCTGATGTGAAACACAATGTGGTGCAGTGCAAATATCTTCCTTTGTCTCATCTGCAATGTGGAAGTGAATTCGCATTAACAGGTTTTCCTAGTCCAAGAGAGAAAAAAAATGAGAAAGCATTAAAATCAATTAAAACATAGATTAAAAGCAAATTAAGTTTAAACTGTAAGAGCATATCAGATGCAACAAATAATGTTATAGTAGAAGTGCTATTTACAGAGATAGAATGCTCTTGCAAAAATTCTTTTTTTTTTGAGTTGCTTAGAAAACAAGTTGGTATTTCTTTGATATAAAACGTCTACCATCTCTCTGATTTGAAATGCTACAGGAAGTAATCAAGTACTTTATCAGCACAGATGAAGATTCTATAATGATTTTTCCTGACTGTTTCTCAAATATCAATGGGTTTGACACAGTGCAATGGGCAGCACTGCTCTGCAGTTTTAAAAACAGAGAGCTGCCACTAGCTAGCAGTTAACTGCTTAATTCTTCCTTATCAATACAAAGTAACTTCAATCAATTCCTATATAGCACAATGACTTTAAAATATGATAAATAATCTACATTCTAGCACAAGAGGCTGGGGATACTTAATAAATGAAGAAGCAGATCATATTCTGTAAGAAACAAAAGCATTAAACATTTTCTAGAAATTATTTCAGACAACTCCATCTGTTTTTACATTCCCAGGAGTTCTTGTTCTAAGACCTTCTTTCCTGCCATTGATGCCAACATGTATCTGAGGGTGCCAGAAGTCTACCGCCACCTCTTCCAGCAGTAGAGTCTTCCCTATCAGCTTGAGCTACCCAGATGGTTCAGAAGTCTGAAATAATCAGGTCAAGATTAATTATTAGGCAAAATAGCTCTGCCCCACTAAAATTTTCCTTGAACTTTAGAATCTAAACTCTTCTTCTGGTATTTAAAATAAATCTCTGCCTCCAGAGCTGAAAAGGTTAACTAAGTGAAAAGCTACAGAATTACCTCTGCTGTCATTGTGCCAACATGGTTAACCTAACATAAACATGCTTCTGGGGACTCTTACTGCAGTATTAGAAGGGCTATTTGGATCTGCATTCTAAAAAACAAAATTAAAATCAGAAGTTCCCATACTCTAATACATACGGACCTCTGTTCATGTGCTATTTGACAGAGCTGTGGTGACAGGAGCTCCTATGTAGGTAGATTTCATTTGTTTAATTTTGTGGCTTTATTGGCATGATCTATTTCCATTTTAGACACATTCAATAAACTTTTTTATTATTATTATTCCCTGTCATGGTATCATCCAAGCACAGGGTAGCCTGAGGTATCGTAAGTTCATTATCAGTCCATTTAGTCTCGGAGAGAAACCACAAAGTCTGCTTACATTTATCTCATTTATATGAGATAAATGCATCTTACAGTGCAACTGTCAAATTAGGTAGGTATAGGAATAAAAGATTCTTTGTACAGGAAAAACTCCAGTCTGAATGATGCTTTACTGAAGTTTTACCTTGCAGTAGTAAAACCTATATATTTATACTTTAGTTAAGAATTAACATCCTTCTCACTATCCATATACACATATCCTTGGTCACATCAGGGACACAATCATTTCCAGGAGGGGGATCAGCCAATATGTCAGCAAGACAAAATTGCCTTCTGATTAAGTTAAAGAAATTTAAAAGACTAAAAAAGGAAAAGCAGGAAATGGGGATAAGGATAAGATCTGAACAGAATGAAAGAGTTTTAGTACAGGAAGAAAGCAGGTAAAAAAATCTAGGGATACAAGATTTGTGTAAAAGTCATCTCCTAGCCACATAGATGAGATAATCAGCCTAAGTAAAATTGTCAGATGGTTTACAAACAGGGTAAGAGAATTATCTGGAGCCAAACCTTTTGTTGTTGCTCACCTCCACTTACAAACAATTGTGTTGCCTGTGCTCACATTTTATAAATACAGGTTGAAGGGGCTGAATTCGGTCTATTTATTTATTTAGACTTCTCCCTTAGCTAGCATTTATAAAAAGGTAATTTCAGGATATCTGGCAAACAAAACACCCTTTCATTCCTTTGAGGTGATCCATAAAACTAGAACCTTGCATCACTCTTGCAGTGCCTAGCGTATCAGTACAATCATCATGAGTATCCAAAAAATAATAGGGGAAAGAAGAACCTCCATCAATATCTTTATTTATATGAAGGTTATAGAAGCAAGCAAGCAATTTGCAACTATTAACAATTTTGCTAATGCTGACAAAGCCTTTTTGGTAATGACTAGCGTTAAGCGTTTTCACAGAAGAAAATTGTATTACTTCCTTTGACCAAGGACACAATGCTTGTGAGGTTTCACCATCACATCCCATATCTTTGCAGAATTCTGCAAAGCATAGAGGCTTTTTTTTTTTTAATACAATTCCTAGCTACACTTGAGACTGCAAGCAGTATGTATGCAAATAAAGATTTAACTGAAAAATGGATAACACTGGTATTTTCATTTCCAATTCACTAGTGACAGCTCAAACCAAATGCTGATTCCCCACTGAAACGCTTCAAGCAGAGGAATTTCACTTTTACAGGCCACATATGCAAAGTTTGTTGGGATTTGAGAGGAGAGAAAAAAAAAGAAAGAAAGAAACATTGTCTAGTGGAGTTTTGCACCTATGTCTGTCAGACCATCTTTCAATTATACTCACAAAACACTCAGCAGCATCATCCATAATGCCCAGCTGGAAGCGCTGCTCATCCTGAAAAGTCTTTGCAAGAGCAGTGCGTAGAGCATCAGAAGGCAATACCTTTTCACTGCTACATTGAAACTGGTTGAAGATACCCTAGAAGAAAAAGTAGTTTTGTTACTGTATTTTCCCACACAAACTCACAAATTATCTGAAAACAAACAAGAAACCCCTAACTCATTTTAATCAAGTAACATATAAAGTTATTTGTATTGTACAGGAAATACAAGAGAAAATCCTAGAGGTTCCTCACAGGAAACCATACCCCCTTTGTGGTGCTTTCCTTCCTTTCCTTTCAAAGAGCAAAAATCCAAGACAGACATGCTGGAGAGCCTAGGGTAAATTTCCCTCTATGTTATCACCCTTGGGTCTTCCCCTAGATTTAATTCCTAAAGTAAATAAAACAGACACCAAAACTATTCCTCGTTTATTATTACTACCTCTCCCTCTCCAAATCACTCTCTCTCTCCCATCCCAACAGCTTTCTTACACATCCAATAGCTTTCCTCTTACAGTCAACTCTTTGACCTCTTAGTCTTTAACAGTCACAACCTGCTGCTTGCAACATTTCATGATTTTACTGTCCATTAAGTCCAAGAATCAGATGTTGTGTGGGTCAGCACGCTCGTGAGAAAACACAGGACATGAACAGTACCTCCTACATTTGGCCAACTGTTCACTTGCTGCCATAAGCCTGCATTTTCAAATCTGTAACTCACAGATTATCTGGGTATTCATTTGAAAGGAACAGTATTTCTACCCAGATGCTTATCACCTGAAGCGTAGGTTAAATGCATGACAGTTCAGTACATAGTCCCAAATGATTTAAACCTGCTTTCTGACATAAATATGTAGTTAAAAAGATCTTCTGAACAGAGTTATTTACCCTCTTAATTTTCACTGTGTCCCTCTACAAAGACAGGAACATAACTCTCGATGCAAGCTCTTAGTTTTAAGTAAAAACTTCTGGTCCTTATTTTCATACAAGTCCATACTCTGTCCCCTCTACCACTCCATTCTACTTTCTATCTTATTTCATATGACAAGCAACTATCTTCATTGTAGTCTGTCTAAAAGTTCTGCTTATTTCTTCCTATAAGACTTTGCTCACAATTTCTCACATCATCCCCAAAGACTGGGGAAAAACTCCGTTCTTGTTGCAAAAGAAAAAAAGAAAATCATCATCAACTATACACCACTTTACTTTTCTGCCTTCTAAACTAGTCTCACAAGAGGGAGAAAGCCAGTCTCGAACTCGTTTGCTGGTTCGGTTTTCTTCCCAATTTATAACAAGAATCCATACTGGCATTCATCTCTTTATCATTTCTTGTCCTTAATTATAGAAAGCTTCTCACTAGTACTCTTAGAATCTGTAGTCACTGAAAATAAATAAGAATTGATAAAGCAAAAGATTGTTTCTTTCATCAGGAAATGAACATGTAAACTGAGAGAAGGTTTGTCAAACTGCAGTCTCGGAAGCTTTGAAGAAGCCGAAAAAAACACAGAACATAGCGGTCATTACAGAGCCAACAAACAAACCTCAGTGTCTATTCAATTTCTGGCTGTAGGAATGGTAGCATTTATAGTGTTGACAGATTAGACAACACACACATAAAATGCCCATTCTTCTTTACTGTTATTTTTATTTGTAGTGTGGTTAGGCTTATGGTGCTCACTCAGAATCAGAAACCACTGTGCTAAAGACCACAGCAATTCTAATATTGCATTTATTACAACATCAAACAATAATGGGGAAAATGGTAACTAAAAAGGAAGCCTGCCGGGCAATAAATCTCATGCTTCACAAGTTTCAGACAATGCTTCTCCTCAATTATTACCTATCTATTTACACACACAAACACATGTACACATAAAATGGAAAAAAATGAAACTGTTCTTTATGATCTTGACTCCAGTTTCTGTTTCTCTAATAATAAAGTCTCATGTTTCATTAGTAAATTTTTTTCAATGGACAAGAAAAAGTCATAACTCCATCCTACTTCAGCACTTTTCATCAAATAATTTAAGCACACTTGAAAATATTTATGACAAGTGCTTCAGTTTCCAGATCTATGAAGTGACACTGATGGCCAGAATTAATGTGTTTCTGAAGCACAGTCAAGAGACCTGCATGAAGGCTAACCCGGGAGAACTGACAGAGTGGCCAAGACCCAACTTACTTCAGCAAAAGCTCTGAAATGGGTTTGCACTTTTGAAAAGTAAACTAAGTAGAAAAAAAAAATTGCAAGCACATCAAAATGCTGATTTCCACCTTTGAGGTAAAGCTGTACATTATTTCGACTTTCGACACACCTACAAAGAGATCCAGCGAGGAAAAAGCGATCTTGATAAGTTTATGTAATTATTTTTGAGTGATTTACAAAATAATTTAATTGTGAAAGAAAATGCAGTATTTTGTATCACAAAATAATCACAGCTGTCACAATTATTGAAAGTTACTGTGTTTTTTAAACAGCAGAAAATTATGAAACCTATTAGCACAACCAAGGCACACAAATGATTCAGAAGTGTCAGAATTTTGGGAAAAAATTAATATATAAAAATCAAGGCGTAAAAGATCCCAACACTATACAGAAGAATTTTTCTTAGAATTTATAATGGCATAGCACTCGATGGTAAAGTCTTCTTCAAGTTAAGAGGACTAAAAAAATGTCTTAAAACCAGCAGGAAATTACACAGTTTAATCAAAGATCAAACTCTATCATGTTATTGCATACTGCAGTTTGGAGTAGCTCTTGGAACATAATATTTTTAGCTTATAGCAAGCCCAGGAAAAGCATCTCAAACAGAGTCAAAACCACTTGGAACACAGTCTTTCTGTGTTGTCCTCCCCCCCCCCACACACACACATTTCGTTTTTCAGGACAGGCTTTTTCCTCACCTTTTCTCCAAAACAAGTCTTTCTTGTCTCTCTGCCTTGACAGAAAGGTGTGGCATTTCCTGCAGTTTCATCATTTTTAGTTATCTAAGCTGAGCCTCTCCTTAATTTCAGATTTTACCCTCAAGCTATATTGTTAATCACTAACATTTGTCCCATACACAGGTCTGGAAGCCAGCTGGAAGCAGGCCAGGAAAGCACTGCTGCTTCTGCCCCAGGAGTTTTCATGCCACCTGTATTCCAAGAGTTTCTGGAACTTATTAAGAACTGAATAAATGAAAATAATGAGAATCATATACAAAACACTCAAACTTCATTCTTCCAAAAACTTCTCTGCCTGAATTTTAAGATAGTGAAAAACCCCATTAGAATGTCCACAGCACTGGGGCTCTCTCTAAATGTGTGCAGTCAAGTACAAATGAGAGAATGTTTAACAACAGCAAAAAGGTGAAAAGACATTGCTAGAAACCTTATAAACAAGTCTTTTCTATTCTACCAGTTTTCACTAACCGAAAGAAAGTGAGTAGAACCAAAAAAAATACAGGCTTAATAGAACGTCTGAACAACTACTAACATGACAGCAGCAGAAAACAGATTTCTGCACTGATGACCTGTTTGCGGCATGTCAGGAACTCAACTAGCCAAGACAGAGAAAAGCATGAGCAAGGATTTTTTTCAGATAGGAAGTATGCATTCTAGTTGTACTGCATTCCTGAGGTCTGTAAAGAAGCCTATCTCCCTCCGTATCTCCTTCTCTACAGATCTTAAAAGGTCTGAAAAGGGTAGCAGAGTCAGCAGAACTAAGAGGCACAAGCATTCTTTAATAAAAATAGATATTACAAAGGAGGCCATCTAGTCAATCCCCAAGTACTAACTCAAAATCAACTATACTTACATAGTTTATTTTATGCCAACTTGCCAACTAGCTCTCAGAGGCATCCAAATCTGGAAATTCCTTAACCACCCCAGGCAATCTATTCCAGGGCATCATTTGTTCATTACCATTCAAAAGTTTTTTTCCTAGTTTCTAGCTGGAATCTTCTTGTTCTATCTACTACAGGTTTGGGCTTCTGATGCACAGCAAAGCAAGGTCGTGCAGAGTCTGTGCTCTTCCTCGCTCCCAAAATCTCTAGTTTGGGAAGTGCAGGAATCAACACAAACTTTCTAAAGCTTCAGAGAACAATTTAAGCTTTGAGACAAGGACTCTTTCACACACAACTATTCAAGCTGAAACCTGGCTTTCTACTTCAAATTGCTAAAATTCACATGCATGATCATAAAATGAGTTTGTTTAAAGGATTAATATAGTAATTAGCATCTGAAGTAACCTGAGCAATCAACATTTTAGAGTCCTTATATTTTATTTTTAAATATTCCGAAGTTCAAATATCCCTGAATCCCTCTATAATTTACTAGACCTGCTCCAAATTGATCTCTAACAGTGTTCTCAATTCACTGTCTCTCTAGGGAAGTAGTATTCAGTTTATTTGAGGTAAACGGACATCTGTAACATATATCTAACCAGAATGATGGAACAAACCTCAGACTTGATCATATGCACATATGACTCCTTAATCAAGTATGTAGAATCAGGCTGGAGTAAGAATAAATGGATGGCTGAAGACAACAGGCAACAGCTCCCGAATCAGGTCAGTATCTATGTACCGTAAGTTTGAATTCTGTCCTTTGTGGTTTTCTGAGGACTAATTTCTTCTCTTCCAGCATTGTGTAAAAGTTCCTTCTGGAGGGGATACTGTAGTAGTTATAGCAGTGCGAAGTTTTTTTCTCAAAAAAAAAAAAAAAAAAAAAATTCCTCCAAAAATCTTTATTAGTCTTATTTTAACAGCTTCTGCATTTTAGCAAAAGCTACAAATATTAACAAGACCAATCCTTGTCCTCTCACTGGTCAACATACCAACATTATTCTTGCTGTCACTCATCTGGGACAGGATTCTTCCATTTTTTAATCTTTCTCTTCAACTTCAAAAGCATGTTCTTCTTACTCCATTACATTCATCTATTTTTTTTCCTTATCTACAGTACCTAATCTTTCATCCAGAACACCACACTCTCCTCTCCTGATGCAGCTTCCTACTCAGTACAACAACCTGTTTCAATAAAAATTCTGGCTGCTAAGATCATTTTTCTCCTATTCAACCACATCAGCCACTACCCATAGTACTTCCATTAACTCCCATTTCATCCTCACATTTTCTCATGTTATACTTGCCTTCAAGAGCCCAAATATCTCTGGCCTTGTATGGTTTTGAATCTTTGGATTCATTTCTGAATCTCCAAGCCTCATAATAGCAAGCCTCAATAATTCATTTATTCCTTCCATTTATAGCCTTTTTTTGCATTTTCTCTCACATTGTGCCCTAAACATTAACACATCCTCCACCTAATGTAGACTATAAAGCCAGACACCCCCTTGCTACCATCAAAATAAAATAAAATACAGTTTCTCCAAGATTTAGCTAAGACAGTGTCAAAGAAAAAAAAGGCAAAAACACACAGAGTCTACACAGCAGTTAGGTGACAATTTATTAACCACTTGATCAAGAAAGAAAGAAATCAAATGAAAATCATTATTTGCAAGCTATAGTTACCAGTTTGTTAACTCAGGACATCAGGTACTTTCTGTTAATTTATTTGTCAGGGAACTAACTCCAAGTGCCAACCGAAAACAAAAACCAAACAAAACCAAAAACAAACTGAAACAATAACAAATTATTTTACTTAGCTTTGCTACTGTTTTACTCTGAAATACTATCCCGATTTGGAAACAGCACTAGACACAAGGATGAAATCTTTACAACTAATCTATTACTTATCCTTTCAACCATTTCATGAACTTTCACAAGCAATCTCTCCCTTTCACGTACGTGTGGTAATCAGAACCATGAATTAGAGTCATTCCCATTCTTTAAAGCATTCTAATATCCTATTGTTCTCAGTTTTCACCTTAGCAAACGTCATTTCTACACAGAAAATTCACATTCTTCCTGCTTTTGTTGTAGATGACAAAACTGCAAAAAGAACAGCCTTAACTGGAATTTATCAATCAATAGAGCATTCTTCTCTGCAAACAACAAAAAAACACTCTGTCCTCTATCCTGGCACTATAGAGCTCCAAGTACAATCCCTGGAAGGAGAACAAACTCTCTGTGGCATGCTCAGTACAGTGGACGGATTTCCCCCTTCCTGCCCCCCTTCCAGCTGTGATAAACAAACACCAAAGCAAAGTCATGCTCTAGAAAATGAAAATAAAACAGAATACAGGAGACTTCAACATTAATAATAAATCAAAAAGCTGTTTTAGTGTTATGCCAGACATACCACATAGCGGTAAAGACAGCTGGTTTACTGAAAAAAACCTTGAATAATGCCATAGCATCTTAAGGAGAAGTGTTTGGGACTCGAGTACAAAGTCTGCAGTTTTTCCTTGTCTTTTTACAGGTGTTGATGCAAAATTCCTTCAAAATAGCCATCAAACATACGTCCGGAATGATTTCAAGGTTCAGTCTACAGCCAAATAAACACAGCCAGGGAACATGGCAAGTTTTAAAACTAATTCACTTCAGAAATTTGTGCCACAAATATCTTCACTAATACTTGATTTGATATTAGATACATTACTCAACTGTCCCATGATCTCTCATTTTATTTATAAAAGTAACTTAAAATTATAAATACTATTTATAGAGCTAGCTGAGCATTTACAGTAAATACTGAGTATGACATCAGAATCCCTAGAAACAGTTGCAGCAAGCCAAGAAAGTGTGAAAAAAAAATAACCTCTTACAGAGCTATCCACAAAGGCTAAATTTAGTCTAGTGAAGACCATTCTCCTCTAAAGTCAATGGGAAGAGAGGGTCTGCTCTGGAGACGCCTGCGAGGGGAATTAGGGGGCGGGAAGCGAACTCTTCACCCCAAGCATTGCCCCTTCCCAGGCTAGGCTGGGATCTGAACATGCTGGCAGGTTTTGGAAGAAGAGTAAAAACCTTCTTGCCTCATCCTGGCTTGGTCTGGACGGGCATCTCTGGCAGACTCACCTGACAGCACACAAGGGTAATTACCTCTTCCCAGACCCTAACAGGAGATTTTTGTTTGATAGAAAACTCCTAATTCTTGGATCCCCACTGGCTCCAGCCAAGTCTTCTCCCTCATCTTGGCAAAGCCTAAGGCTAAGCTAGGTATTACCCTGGCAGGACAAGCGTTACGGGCTTGCAGAGCAGATGGGGGAGAATGAACAGGGAAGGGAACAGATTACCCTGCTGCACTGGAGCACGAAACATGCTCCTGGTGATGTCTGCGGTAATGGGTGTGTATTAAGCACATCATCCCTCGTGTCTTACACAAGTTTATATACTTGTATAGTATATTTATTAACAAATACTTAAAGAAACAGAAAAGAGCAGTTTCAGAACCACTGACCCACCCCAGGGCAACTGAGAGAATAACTTATCTTCAACAACTTTTTTTTTCCCCCTCCTTTCCTCTCTCCTCTGTTGCCTGCTAAAGGAATTTATGAAGATGAATATCACCACAGTTGGGAGTTATTCCCTGTGAATACTTTTATGACTTGGTATTCTCACCTTTTCAGCTGTATGCAATTACTTTTTTTTTTTTGGGGGGGGGTGGGAATGCACTCTCAATTTCACTCAGAGGTAATTGACATCCTTTATTACACATTTTTATAATAATATTTTACTTGATAAGAACATGGAAATGGGGAAAATTCTCAAATATTTACGTATATGAACCAGTATTTCCCATAAATTAATAAAGGTGGAAACTGGTCATTGCATCAGCCAGAGAAAAACTTAGAGCTGTGAGATCCTTTATCTGAAGTTAACAAGCATAAAGGAATCAGGATTGAAACAGTCTTATGACTTCTACATACTTTTTTTGCTCTTACATAATTTGACAATAGATGTCTAAAAACTTTCTAGAGGTTCTGGAATAGACTTGGATAGAACACACTGAAATTTCCCATGAAGAAGACTGCAGATAGTGAAAACACTAACTATGGCTTCGATTAAAGCCAGTTGGAATTTATTTATTTACTTCATTTACTTACTGGTTACTGCCTATATTCAGAAACACTTCTCCAGATGATTCTTAGCTTCTTTATGCATTACCTGAGAATTTTTTATTGTACACACTTTGTTTTGCAAGGTATAGGAATTCTGTGCACAACTAGATGCAAGTTTTTTGAATTATGAAAAGAACTTGAAGGATCTGGTGCAATGCAACAGCACTGTTGAAAACTATGGACTGTAGCACCTTCTGGTTAAATATGGCATTAGTAAAAACTTCAGGTAGGAAGCAAATCAAAAAAAACACCCTCAAAAATCCTCGGGAGCAAGAGGACAAAGCAATTTTTCAAGAGCTACATGATTTAAAAGTGAACATATGGCTGCAGGCATAAAATTTGTGAATTCTGCCACTCTACCTGTCACTTACAAGTTTAAAATAACATATTGCCCACTTCACTAAGACATCAAAAGCAAGGATTTTATTAACTAAACCAAATATTCTCGTCCTCTTTGACTCAATGCCTGCTTTTAGCGCACCTACTCCAAAGATCCTGTCATCTTCTGGTCTTATTGTAGTGCTTTCATTCTAGTACTGCTAATCCAGATGCATCTTTATGCAGTCTGCTTTTCACTACTATTTCCACAAAGTTTCATCCTCTCCCTTTTCATTCCTCCTCCCTCCTTTTCAAGTACTGTCATTCAAAACAAGTTTTCAAACATTATCTTTAAAGTAAAACTTCACAACTCTGTCTCAGAATACAATCTACTTTCATTCAAATGGCAGGACCTGTCCGACCTCCTGGAATCTTCTTGCCATACCTTGCTGCTAGGTTAAACCCTAAAACATCCCAAACTTATTTTCACAATAATTTCCCAAATCCTTTTCTCTCGGTCCTCTTCTTCTCATTTACCAAACAAGGTAAATGCAGCAATCATCTTGTGATACTCAAGGGCATGATCTAAGAATTACTTTCAACTCATTTACCCCACTGAACTCAATGAACTCAAATCAGATCCTAAGTCCTGCCACTTCTTATACAGGAAAGAAAGGATTATATTCCATCTTTCCTTTGTCTCCATAGATTTATTTCTCACTTAGGCTGTGCTATCTTACTCCTAAACTATTGTAATATCCTTGACAATACTGCCGTAAAAACCACCCTGTCTCATCATTTCAACAGATATGCCTTCATAGCTTCCTCTTCAGAAGGGAATTACTTACCTTCTTTCACATCTTATCTTAATAGTCTCGTCTTTGCTCTTCTTTTGCAAGGAAAGATCCCTCAGTGAGGGTCCAAATACTCACTAGATAGCTTTCATTTCAAGCCTGTCTCCGCCAAAGCACCTTAAAGTCACTTAACAGTAGCAAGACAGCTAGTATACTATAAATATTGTCTTCAGATGTTAATTTAATCCTTGCACTCTCCCTCTTTATTTTGCCATATTTATAAAACATGCTGTCTGTCTTTTTTATTACTGCACATAGAAAGCATAGCACAATAAATTCCCCCACAATGCATTTGAATATTTTGCTTAGATTTTACAACCCATTTGTGATCAAAGAAAATGCCTCAGTTCCAGTATCACAGAGGAAAAAAGAAAAAAAAATAACTGCTGAGGTAGATTTAAAGCCAGTATTTTCAGCAGGTTTGGATCACGTCTGTTTCTCCCACCAGATTAGATGGAGCTGTGGGTTTGCAGCAGAAGAATTTAAAGAGGAAGGCACAAAAAACAGGCACTGAAAATTACTGGAAGGAGATAAATGCATTTATCTAAATACATGAAGTCAGCCCAGAATCAGAGGTAAGCCAGCATCTAGCTCTTTCTGTCCAGGCAATATCTATGACAGCTAGTTATTGTATCTGGTATTCGCTAAAACAGACGCCACAAAGAGCAGTTCGTTTAATGCAGACATCAATATTTACAGTGCAAAATACCTCCTAGTCTTACATAATCAAGTTTTGAACAGAAAGGCTTAAAGTTGACGTGCTGACAATAAAAGCAGCTCTTAAGGTAAAATCTGAACAACATACTGACTTTATATGGAACACATAAATATATAAACCAAAAGAAAAAGAAAGAAAAACTCCACACCACCGGAAACAAAGAAAAACGACACTTCAGTGGCTGAACTAATCTTTCAGACAACAGAGGCTCACAGTGACACACACTCAATTGATGAGACTCCTTTTATCTGAAGTTTTGCATAAAATACTTTCGTAATTTATTGGATGATCATACTGAAAAGACAGTACTATCTAAAAGGGTCTGCAGGTGGTATATAATCAGATATACCTTTGCTGTTATCAATTTCCACATGCAAGTTTAATTAGTTAAATATTGGAAATATTTCTGTTTGCCCAATCTTTTCTGTTTATTTATTTATTTTTTTTTACCTTGAGAGCACAGAAGATGCAAGAATCACCCATACATTTGTGTGTTGTGATTTGTCGGAAACTGCGGCGAAAAATGTCCAAGTGCCAGAGAACCTGCAACACACAAAAAAGTACAACTTATTTTATGAATTTATAGAATAAAATATCGCATACACTTTTGACTAGAATTACACACGCTAAATAACTGCAGAAGTACATTAAAGTCAATGAAATCACTTTTAATAAAGTATGCCTTTTATCCAATCACAAGTTGACATTTTCATCTTTCCTCTTCAAGAACTGTAGCATTCATACACATTAACTTACAACAAGACCTCCCTTTGAACTTCTCTCTGCAAGCTTTCAGATGAAAAGCACGGTTCTTTTTCTGTGCAGCAGTGCCAGCTCCAACAGCACTTGCCGCAACTGCTCACGCACACTCGTGCCGCGACACGTGGCCGTGTGGCCACACCGCGAACCTGAGCCCTTCTGTCAGAGACACCCACAGGGACCCAGAGCCCAAGGCACTGGGACGCGGATCCGTCTCGTCGGCAGCTCCAGCCTTTCGACCGGATCGGCAGTAGCACATACCTCAACAAGCTCTTGCAAGTGAAACCAGCCAAATCCTGAAATCCACCACGCATGACACTATTAGAAGTACATTTACATACCACGGATAAGTGGCAGATTTCTAACCCTAGCCAGCGTGGACAGTTATTCTTTCATCTCAGGATAGGTATTGTGCTAAACATCATAACACGCAAAAAAAAAGGACAGCCTACACTGAGCAAGCAACAGAGGCAAAGCTGGCTCTCATAGTGCCAAGTTTTCTTCCTAGCTTTACCACTGAATCTGTGCAACCTCAGTAAGTTATTTAAATTTGTATCTGTAGCTTCATCTACAAAATAGCAATAATACTGACCTCTGAGGTGTTTTACAATCAGCTATTTATATCTATATACACTTATTGCTACCTAATTCAGCTTCAACTAACAATAACAGGACTTCCCTGCAATGTGCAGCCCTCAGTACCCACCAGCCTTTGGTAAGGCAGCAAACTGCATTGAAAAAAACCCTGACCTAAATTGCACTGTGCCAGGTTCCAGAGAGAACCGGAATGGTCAGCCTGACATCCCACTAAATGCTTCCTTCACAGAAACAGAGGGCCTCAACATTTTATTTCTGATTAATTTGTCCAAAACAACTGTCCAGAAAAAAGCATTCTGAAAAACATTTGCACTGTTTCACAAAGTGCTTCCAGCTGTAACAGTTTGTAAACGAGTGAAATGCAGAGCATAAATGTCATGTAAAATTGTATTCAAAAAAAATACATGTATTGAGTATTCAATCAAGTAAATGAACTTTTTTCCCAAAACTTTTTTTTTTTTTTTTTTTAAAGAAATATTTAGTATTAAGGAACAGCAAACAGTCAAGAGCCTATCAGATTAACATTTAATATTAAAAATTTTAAGATGAAAAATACAGAAATGCATATTTTTAGATATACGATTAGCATCTTGTTTTTTTTAATTCAGCTTTGACTACAAATATCATTGATATCCTCTCTCTCTTGACATTTAGAAGTAAACAGTTAATACAGAACAGTACATGAAGGTCGGGTTCCAACGCTTTCACCTTCGTGTAAGGTATGCTGCTGCATACCTTACTTAAATTTACTTTAAGTAGTAGACGTACTGCAAGCTGTAAGTGTTTTACTATTTTAAAATAGTTCTTGTATTTAAAATGGATATATTTTTATCTGTACATGACATATTAAAAGTTCACACAAGTAGAAAAAAATTAAAGTACATTAAATGGTAACTATTCAAAAGTTGCCAGTTTCACCATGAAAAACTGAAAAATGTTATTTTTTGCCCTTTAGCTATCAGTTACAGTAACACAAAAAAGTAGACACTTGTCCTTTAACATAACTCCAACTAAAGCAGCTCAGGATTTCAGCTCCATTCTGTAACACAACTAACCTGCATTTCCAAATGTAGCTTTATTCTATTGAGTCTTGCACACAGTTTTGTAGTCAAGCCTGGCTTATGCGCAGCTTAAGAAAATATTGCAATAGACAGAAAAAGATGACAAAGACAGAAACATTTTACATTCTGTGCTCTTACCTGTAATGCGCTATTCAGGAAGCAACTGTTCTGTCCTGGTTCGTTGCTGAGACCTTTACTGGGGGCTATCGAGGTTGTATTTCGTGGAGTAAACATACCCTGTACATTCCCCCGACCTACAGAAAAATAGTTTTTTTTCCAAGACATTTTCCAATTTTAGCTGTAGAACACGCAGGTTTTGGTCGGCAGAGTATTTTAGCGGATCAGGCCCTTCCCTTCTTTCATCAAAGTTGAAAGCAGAAACAACATCCACTCGTCTTTCAATTACAGTTTAAACAAAATTTATCCTTTCATCAGGACACAAGCAGTTTGTTTCTTTTAAATCCAGCCTAGGATGCTATTCTTCATCTGATGTTTGTGTGTACAAAAACCTCCTTTACAAGCAGCCACATACAAAGTTTGCAGAGGGAAGGAATCCATGGTCTTACAAGATCATCTGTTATGGTATTTCTCCCTTTTCCAAACAGGCAGTGACTTCAGGGAAGAAATGGCAAGTCACTGGTCCCAGGACCAAGAGGAGGGAAAAACAACAGCTACCTGCACTCCCTACACCTCCTTCTGCCTCCAATTAAAAAAAAAAAACAAAAAAAAAAAAACCAAAAAAACCACCTTTTCTAATCCTTTTATAATCTTCCTGCAGAAGATGGAGAAAATCCAATTAGTTAGCAGAGAAACTGAGCCCAAAATAAAACCTTTGCGGCTCCCATTCAGTCGCTTCTATCTCGGGTGATGAAAAAGGCATTACCCTCTCAGGGAAAGGGAAGCAACTCCAGAACTTGAGAGCGAAGAGCTTTAAAACAGCAAAGCGTCTCTGATACAGTTCTTCTAGTTCTGCGTGCAATCTTCAGAAGTTTCTTCTCCTGATCCTTCTTTTGCAATTGGAATGCCCAGCTGTGCCAGAAAGCTTGAGAGAGAGAAAAATAATCAAAGGCTTGCGTCATTTAATTACTCTCTTGGTTTTGTGGTGTTCTGCCAAGACCAGTGTTGCCTCACCTCCCACAATACACAGAATCTCCAAGACAAAGCAAAAATTATAAATCTTCCCCCACCCAAAAAAACGAATAACAAGCAAAAGAAAACAGAGTTCTGAGAACAAATATGTTAGAGGGCTGAAATCTGTTGGAAGGGTTAAGAAGGCATTCTGATTTAAAAACAACAAAAAAAATCCCACTACTCAAACTCACAAATAATATTTGCATGAACTTCATGCCAGTTTTCTTATACATCCTTTGCAATCTTGAAGTACAAAGCATAATTTCACTTCAGCATAAATTTCTTCAAGATCTCCTGCTAATCTGAAAAATAGTAGCAGGCTTTGTAATTCCATGAATGCATGTCACTATATTAATTGTCCATCCTCTAACTGGAATTTTGCAGCAGCTCTGAATTTGGAACACTGCGAAGGGCAAGTTACATGTTTCTCCACTGACTTAGAAGCCCAGAGCTTTCATCACAACAAAATAATTTCCAAATTTTCTTCACCAGAGAAGGTGCTTGTCTGTATCAAAAATTACTTAATCTAGGCACAGGGAAGGTATAACTTCTTCCAAAATACATTGATGCTTCTGAAGAAACCAAACCAATAATTCAGAAGAATGGCTCTTCTAATCACAAGTGAACTTTATTATTCACTTTTGCCCTCATTTTACAGGAAATGTAAAAAAGAATTTCGTCTAACAAATTCCAATTTTACCCATCTAGGGTGAACAGTGGCAAGAGTCCTATAGAAACAGGAACTCCAGGAATTTATGGCAAAATTAAAAAAAAAAAAAAAAAAAAAAAAAGGGTTCTTGCAAGAGTAGCTCATCTATCTTTGCTTTACAGACAATTACATAATATTTTCTCATTCCCAATGACATTTCGGATTATCTCATTATTGGTAGACAAAATAACAATTGAAAATATCTATTATGACTGGCCTGAACAAGAAG
The DNA here is from genome assembly GCF_028389875.1 of Rhea pennata. Classification (NCBI taxonomy): domain Eukaryota; kingdom Metazoa; phylum Chordata; class Aves; order Rheiformes; family Rheidae; genus Rhea; species Rhea pennata. The sequence continues at coordinate 23,233,082 of NC_084669.1, forward strand.
ATACTACTCCTGTTCTGAAGAAGCAATTGCAACAGGAATTCACTACAAAATACATACAGGTAGAATCCACATATCAGCAAAAAGTAACTCAAAGAATAATTCCAAACAAAGATATTCTGCGAATTTGTGAAGGCAGGTTATTCACCCTCCTCACAATTATAAATTCTTCACCTTCTGCCAAAATATAGACAGAATTTCCCCTGCATCTAAGAATGTGTTACAGCAGCCAAACCCATTCTCTTTTAGTAATTTTTTTTGCACTTCTATTAAATGCATTCTGCAAGTATTAATGAAGTCTCAGCATTGCTACGAGGCAGGCAAATCTCTATTTACAGATGAATACTTGGTTCCCAGTGCACCACACACGAATTTCAGATGCGCTTGCAAGCCTGCCGACACAGAGCATTATCATGCCAGTCGTGCAACATTCCTGAGCGCTGAACATATACAGGATTCATTTCAAAGCAGCTTCAGCCTCCACCCCCTCTCCTTGCTCAAACCCTTAATGAGCCACGAGTCAAACATACTGTGTGAGGTAATTTAGTTTCAAGCAGCAATTTAAGGCTCCCTGTAAACCAACACTACTTGCAATAGGTGCAGCAGCCAGGCTTGGGCAGCAAGAGAGCAGAATGCAATTTGGAATGAGCTGAGGCAAACACTCAGGGTTGTAACTCACAAAGAAAGGCCTTTTCTTCTCCTTTCCACAGCATCTATGAAAACACAGAAAATACAATCCAAAACATGCCCAAAGATAAACAGATGTGAGCAGCACCAAGTGTGTATTTAAATTCAGAACAAGATTCTGCCCTCAAAAGAGTGTCTCTATTAACTGGGACAGCTTGGCTTGAAAAAAATAAAGTTAATACATTTGTCTGTTGATTTCTGTTGTCTTGAGATCAGAATTTAATTGGAGGCTTTGCATTTTGCACACCATCACAGTAAGACAGTGGCAGGATGGCCAGGTGCCCTGCAGGACTACCATTACTGGATCTACACAGGTCTAGCAGCACCAACTTATTTATCCTACATTCTCTATGCTTCTGCACAAGAGTAAGTCATTTAGCCATACAACCTTCACAGAATTAAGAGAATAAGCAAAAAAATATTTATTCTGATCAATAACTGGTTATAATAGAAAGCAGATTCCTGGAAATAAATATCAGTTTTTTTACTTCATCAAGCACTAACCATTATACAATAACTACAAAATGGAATTCTAATTAATTTGAAATATATATGTAAGACAATATTCACACAGATTATGTATGGAACCACTTAGACACTCTGTTCTACCGTAAGAATCACAAAAAAAGAGAAAACAAAAGGAAAAAAAGATCTATGTAAAAAATAACAATCATTATTACAATTATCTGCTTTGCTTTCACCACCTCTGGCAGAACCACCAGCAGGAAAAAAGCTAACCCTTATGTATTTTATGATTATACAATCTTATAAAACATACACACGAGCACACAAAATACAATTACAAACAATAACAGTGACTGGTAATGGAACAAGAAGGGTACTGCTGTGAAAGCCTTTCAGCAGGTGTTCCCCAAACACGCCATTTCTCCCAGGTATTGTGGCTAAACAGCCCCAATGACAAAACTAAAGAAAAGAAAAACAGATTTACTTCCTGAAATGAAGTCACAATAACACTTGGATGCTATACATCACAAACTCTAGAGAATTACATAGTGAAGTGAGTAAAAAATATTTTCATGTATTATTTCCGATTAAAGAAGTTCTTGCAAGACTGTTCCCCTATTAAGAATACATAAAAGGCAACAGCTTTGTAAAGAAAACCCCTACGATTTAATTGCTGATGGGATTTCCCAGTCTTGCACAATATTTCAATATTAGATCACAACAATAGCAGCTCCATGCAACTCTCATATCTTAAAACCAACAAAAACAAAATTAAGCCAAAAAATCAGATGACCAATTCAAAAGCTGTAGCTACAGTATGTCCTAGTGCCATCTTGTAAGACTCCAGGAAACTGAGTTTTAAAGGAAAGAACAGCATTACCACACTTGACAAAACTGTTCTCACAGAAAATAAAAAATGTTCCTGGTTTGTTGCTCAAAACACTACCTTAGAGACACAGCCAACTGAGGCAGATAGCCTAAGAAGTTTTAATGTACTTGAATTTTATTCTATCAAGAATACTATCCACTGGAATAAGGTACAAAAATTAATGTAGTCAGCATGATTAAAGAGCTAACTCAAAAACAGCTAACTATATCCCTGAAAAATTGCAGATTATACATTCTTTATTATTCTTCTTATTATGAAGAAATATGCAAAGAACATACAATAAAGAGATACAATAAGTGAAAATTCAGAGTTCTAGACCTTTCCTCAAATTAATCTAGCCTTCTCGCTGTTTGTCAACAGTGATCTGATGGTGGCAGCACTTCCAGCTATGGAGACCAGCTGGACGGACCAAGGAAGAGCATCCGAAGGGCACCTCTCCCACCGCATCCTCGGTGGTCCATTCCCTGAGTAAAGCCATGGCTCACCTTGTATCTCTGGCCTGAAGAAACATGCCAGCCCATACCAACAAACTTAGTATTTCAAGTAGCATCCTTCTTTATCTGATGAGGTCACACTATTACTGTTCATTTTAAGGGAAAAAATTGTAATGCTCCCCCCTCTTATTTCAGTTTCCTGTCTCTCCACACATTTTAGGCTATTACTTGAGGAACTATTCCAGGAACACGACTGAATTAAAAAAGAGTCACATTCAGAAAGGAGCTGCTTATATCTATCACAAAGTATAGCTGAAAGACCATTTAGGTTTGTTATCACATTATTAAATAAGAGCAGAGGTCCTGAATCTGTTTATATTTAGTGATTTCTATTTGTGAGGACACTTTCAAAACGCAGAACGAATTAAACACTTCAATGTAGGAAAGAAAGATGGACAGAGACAGAAAGACTGTGAACAGGGTAGAGATCTTAAAGTCAATATCCTTAACCAAAATCAGCTACTTCACTGCCAAAGAAGGGAATACAACTTTCTAAGAACACCTCACCTTTGGGGGATCATCATCACCCTTTAGCTAGAAATATTGGGCAGACTTCGTTGTGCACCTAGAGGATACTAACAAAAGCTACAATTATTTCCATTCGTTTCTTTCTCCAGGAAAAGTTTTCGTGATAAGGAAAATGCTTTATGTATGCCTTTTGTCAGACATGATTGCTATGTTGAGAAGAGGAGGAAAGAAAACCTGTGATGCTTTTGCCGTCAAGCTTGCATTTGTTTTTCATTTCAGTCTTCTCTTCAATACCTTCATTATCAGGCCCAGTGCTACCTTCTGTTTACCAAGTAGAACATGGACTCGGCAATATTTGACAGCTCCACTGATGTCTACAACAGGATTGTACTAACCTTACTTATTTTTCTTTCTCGTATGGCAAAATTCCTGATTGGTAAAATGCTGTAAAAATATGACAAAGCTCTGAGCAGCAACAACACAAGGCTAACACCCCAGAACCATGTAAGAGAATAAATGCAGTATTTGTCTAAATTATGATAAATTATCTTTTAGACACCAGGCAAACATTTCCACTTATCAAAGGCAAGGCATTTATCCAAATGTTAGCTTAAAAGCTGCTAATGAATATCATCAGAATGATCTCGGGGTAAAGACTGAAGAAAAGCATTCCCCAAATCCACAGCTGGACTCCTTTACAGCCTACAGGTATGACAAGCCATGCAGATGCCTCCAGGTTTCACAGAAGAGACAAGGAAGGCCCTTTCTACAAGAGACTATCTCAAGATAATGGAAACGAATACTGAAGGGACTAGACAGAACAGTGAGTAAACCAGGCTAACATGTGTCCTCGACTAAAACTGCAGTAATTTCTATCACTACCACTTGTATTTATACAGCCTACAAACCTCTATAAAAAACTGTAAGCAGGACACTGAAGGGGACAAAGAGCTTTTGGGGAATACAGCTCCTTTAAGTGGCAACACTGGCATTTCTGAACTAGTAAACAACTTATTGCTTTTAACAGTGTTCAGAGAGAGAGAAACTCTGAGTACATTTTTTATGAAGAAAGAATGTTTTATATTGACTTTCCAAACAAGCAAATAACCCGTAAAAAAATCCACTATGTTCCTGCTAACTGCTCAGACCAAAAAGGGCTGTGGGGAGACAATGTCCTGCAGAATCACACAAAAGCAAGACTCTGCAAGCTGCAGAGGTCAAGCAGCTTTATACTACATGAAGTTTGTTCATTCTTTATAGCAGGCTGCATTTCTTTAACTTCTTCAACCCAAATGCTCACGTACATATTACAAAACTACAGTAAACTGTGTCTTAAAACAGTCTAATGAAATACTGTGAAGACTTATCTAATCTGAACCATTTGATTTTAAGCTTGACAGCCAGCCAAGTCTTTTTAAAGAGCATCTCTCACAGTAAAAACACAGCAGAAAGCCATTGGTTTTGAACTCCAGAAGGTTCAGTGATGGTGGCGGGCTGGAAATTTCCACCTACTCCAGCTCCAAGAGAATCATTCTAGGATGCTTCCCAACTGCTTGCAGATGCTTCTGGGGGTTAGCAAAGGCTTAGCTGTCACTTCTACAGTCCTTCTCCAAAGCAGTAAGTCAGCTGATGAACACTCGTCTCCTGTTCAAACTTAATTTCACACAGACTTCTATTTAAAATAGAGAAGAAGTATGTCACTTATCCCATATAACTACAATAGAGAGAATTAGGATAGCCAGATACAGATTTTTGTAACACAGATAAGTGGACCCAAACTATCCAGTTGTCTCTTAAATAATTGGAAAAGTTGTTAAAAACCCATCTACTCAATAGCTTTAATACAACATGACAACCACTCAAAGGTAGGTAATAATAATAAAAAAAAAACAAAACAAAACAACAAAAGAAACCCACAGCTCTGAATATCTGAAAGGGAATAGCATTACAGCCTTTCCTGATGAAATCTAACAACTTAACCTGCAAGATGACCTCAAAATTTCTGGAGGAAAGCATCTCTCATTAGACAGCGCGAATTACAAGTGCCTAATGCTGAATAACTGAACAACAGCGGCTTCTCGAGAAGACAAAAGCCAGAGAGATGAGATCATTACTAGAGACGTAAAGGCCACATTATTTACTTTGTGTGGTGCTTATCGCAAAAAAACACTTCACTCCCCAGATAAAACCTTTACTCATATCAAAAACACTGTACTAATAACCCCTGATATCATGCATCATGGGAACTTTCAGTACATGTATTCACCATGGAGGTTATCAGAGGGAGACAACTCCACCAGTTGGCATCCTAGGTCAAAGCCTTCCAGGACCTGCTTGCTCACCCTTCAGTTATACCGATATAAAACATATATCCAGAAGATTTTGTTACCTCAGCAACTTTGCTCTGATAGTTGAAGTGGGAAGGATTTTACAGAACGACGAAAATTTAGCTAGATGGAAATAAATTTAAAAAAATTCTAAATCTTGCATGATAATAAAAGCAGGTAGCTTAAAACACCTAGGTGGAAGAGGACTTCCGAAGCAGTTACTACAACATTTTGTATTACCTTCTACATGAAATCTCAGTTTACTCTCGAAAGACTGTATTTAAAAAACTCTATCTTTTCTGGGTTTGGTGATGAACATTTCATAAATGCAGAATGAGGAAGGGGTTAAACCAGTTTTTAATGCTACTCCATAAGGAATTTTTGGAGTTAGGATAAAAAGGAAAAATATGGCATCCTCAAATATTATGCAAGTTCTCAAAAGCAATCTCCACTCCACCTTACCACTCAGTGCTACATAACGCAGAAAACCAAGGCAAACACGAATAGGGCAGCTGTGAACCATATGGCGAGATGGAGCATTCTAGCCCTGCTTTAGCGAACGCCCAGACAGCCTCCTGCAGCTCATTACTTACTTCCCAACCTTCACCAAGCTTTCCAAAGGAAAGCTTCAAGATGAATTCAGTACTCGATTCAATCTCGAGGTATAAACAAACATTTCTAAAGTAAAATTCTACATTTTACAGCTATCAGCTATAGCAACAAGATTTCATGGTCCTCTCCTCTCCCATCTGCAGAGGCCCATTCACAATCTCTCCTTTCTTCAGTAAGTAATATTACTGACCCAAGAAAACAAATATATCCTATGTTGCCTTGCAAATTCTACCCCAATAATGACTGAAGAGCTACCTGGAAGCCTTCAGTAATATTCAGTAGCATTCAACAACATAAGGCTTAAAGACTGACAATTTTTAAATCCTAAAATCTTGCTGCCACCCTTCCACTTTTTTGCTGCTAAAAGACATCATTTTTTTCAGAATATTCAGCCTCTTCTGAAACAGCTACCTTGCTGTAACTATGAACTCTGCTTCTAATCTTCACATCCCTCTCCCTCCTTAAAGCAGAACACCTCAATCATACGCTGTTTACATTACACCATCACATGTACCTCCACTTCATTAACCAGAAGAGTAATGTTTGAAACAACTGAATGTCTTAATACACAGACATCTGCATACATGTTTGTTTTGGCAAGGAACACAAACAAATCAACTCTAGCACCACCAGTACCCAACTGCAAAGAAGGACAGCTGAGAGCAAGCAAAGGCAGCAGAACGGTGAGAGTAGTGATAGACTTTGACCAAACAGACAGACGGCCAACAGGGGGAAAATAGTCTTTCTGATGGTGTGTTAAGTATCTCTAAGTTGAACACCAGGACGCACTGTCCTCTCCAGGTAGTGCTCAAGGGCAAACAAGACACCTAGGGCAGAATGCAGCTTCCTCAACACGGGCACACAGTGAAACTGGGCACCTCTGGCTATCCAAAACTCACACCCAGGGAGCGCAGCTGTAAAGCAGAGCTACGGGATTCCCATCTCCTTGATCAGCAACTGGGGGCCAGACAATGTACTCTATAGTGCCTGAAAATGACACTAGAGCCTCATTTATGGAATGTGTCCTCTTATTTTCTCTTAGGCTCTGAATAATTTTTGATATTAGAGAGCCAAAAGCTGAAAAATAGTACTTACAGCTTATTCTTACACTGTATCTCGTGTTTGCTTATACTACCATTACCACTTACCAAGATGGCTTGTTACATCAGTGTTCTTGCCAGACTAATACGAAGGTGTAAAACTAAAGCAGTAAAGTGGAACCTGCACAGAAAAAGCATAAGCAGTGTAAAGAAAGAGAGAAGAGTAGTTAAGGATGTCCACACTGGGTCCCAGTGTTAAATAAAACTAAATTCTTATCTTCTGCCCTGTACAGCTGACAAGCAGGACTGCTCCTGCAATTTAAAACATTATACAGATATAGAATTCTACATAAGGAAATAAAACCATGCACCAAGCATCCATGACATGGCAATTTTTCTTTTTTTTTCCCTCTTTTTTTTTTTTTAATTAAAAGCAGTCATCTGTGCTCTATAGCTATAAATAATACTTCAATAGAATCATGAGTGTATGCATACATGCATAAACACTTAATCTCAACTCTGTTTTGAGATTGTTACTATTTAGTTTGGAAGAATTGATAGAACTAACATGAATAGGGAAACTCATTTTTGCTTGATTTGGCTTTGTATATAGAAGTATTTTTCTGCAAAACCCCCTGGAAAACTTCAGAACCTAAGTAAGAACAACATTTGAACATAACACAAGAGCAAGTCTACTGAATCAAAACATCCTGTCTCCAACAGTGGCTAACAGCATATGGGAAGAGTAAAACAAACAAACAAACAAGTCAGGAAAACATACTGTGATACCCTATACCTTACAAACAATCTGGAATAGGCAAGCAGAGGGAGCAGAAATCAAAGTCTGTTTTATTGTTTTCCATAAAACTAGGAGACCAGCGGAAGAAAACATCTGACCAGTGGATTTAGGCAAATTATAGAGGAAAACATTCTCTGTGCAAGCTGGGGCCTAGCTTGGTGGGTTTTTTGGTTTGGGTTTTTGTTTGTTTGTTTTTTGTTTTTGTTTTTTTTGGAAACAGGAAGCAGACAGATATAACCAAGCTTCAAAATTTTACATTCAAATTTGCAGATAGGTCTCTCATCTCTCCTAGCAAATAAAACATTTGTAATACACTGCCATGGCCCCTCTATGGCTTCTGCAGTTCTGCAGCCCAGGGACAGACCTAGCTGATTGGGACCCCGCTGGCTGAGCAGACAGCCATGGACACACCATGCCTCTCTCAACTGCAGCCCAACACACTGCAGGATCTCGTAAAGCAAGCGCCCATGTCACGTGGCTCCGTGTGTTTTAAAGGGTGGGTATCGACAACCAAACGCACAGAGAAAAACACACAGACCTGAACTCAAAGCTAACTATTAAATACAATCAAGGCCATAGAGTGATTCCTGCAAATACAGAAAAGGATTGCCTGCATACCAGGACATGCAGTGACACATGGCACCTGAAATTCTACTTTCACTGAGAAGTCTCTTACAAATGGACAATCTACTCTGCTTGAACTCTGCTATTCTATTTAAATAAGCAGTCACTAGAACCTCACCTAAGAGTTCTTACCGCACACCTTCTTCTATAAACAAAGCCGTAACGGGACAGTCAAAGCACAACCGTTCTCCTAACGAAGGGCCAATTTCAACCAAACTGCCTACAGTCCTAACAAACATTTTTACGCTGGTATAAGACATTCTGAAAGATGTACTAGCATAAAAATTTGAGAATAGAGAAAAAAATACCTACTTCTCAAACAGATGGAAAGAAAGATTTCAAATCCATTTCAACTTATTTCACTGTATGAAATTTAGAGTACCAGGTTAAAACAGGGAAAGATGTTTTCTTTGATTTTCATGTACAACATATTTGTCAGAAATACATTCCAGAAACTAAAACTTTATGTAAAATGTGTTGAGTACACAGAGCAAAATTTCCTAGGTGAAATGCAGCTTGAACCCTATAAACCATTTTCCTGATGTACAGACCCTTCATTTTCAATTAAAAATAAGGTGATGCCATAGTGTTTGTATACAAATTTTCCCAAAACTCCGGTCTCTCTGAATGCAAAGTCTGAAGTCAAATTTCTTACATAATTTTTAAAAGCTTTATTTTCAAAGATTTCTTATATAAGCCTCGGGAGATCCTAGTATTAGGCAACTCATTATATACTGTTCATAAAATCATATACAACTCCTTCCATACAGATTTTATAGTCTTAATTCTAAGACAGTGTCACTCATTCTTCATGTGTATTGCTAGGAAAAAAAAGTTGGTACTCAGTGCATCAAAAGAAGTGATGATACAATTACCTTGTATCAAAAACAGGTTTATGAAGATATTACTAATGCTTTCATTCAGAAAGTTTATTTTATATTCATCAGAAAAATGCTGTGAAACTACTGAATGCAAAAGGGATTATTTTGTGTCCTGCTGTGGCCTGGAGAGAGCCACAAAGCATGAAAGAGACTCTTGTTAAGTACAAGCAGGCTCTGTCTCTAATCGGTCACAGAAGCAGAAGCAGTGCAAATGTAGTATAATACAAGCTGAACAGACTGGTTGGGTGTTGTTGTTTTTTTTTTTTTTTTTTTTAATGATGTCAACAGCTTTGATTTATTTTTCTCTCTGCTTGAAGACGAAATGACATTACTGAGTGGCACCAGAAGCTCCCTATGTAAAAAAGGAAGAAAAAAAAGAAAGAAATTGCCAGAAAGGGGGTATATATCATGAAAGGTGTATTTGCACTTTACTTGGGGATTGATCATGTGGCAGAAAGAAAGACTGCGAAGAGGTAGTTTCCAAAAAAGTTCCTGTCTCTGCAACCAAAACAAATTAAATGTTAAATGTAAAACTGAAACAGAATTCCGTAGAGGCACAGCCAAGTTATAAATACATTTAACCAATCAGTATGTTTGGAGAGGAAAGCACCCTCATGGAATTAGATTATTTTAAAACAGAATGAAAGAAGAACAAGCTTGACAGTATGTACAAAAGCTTGTATATACAAAACGGAGGCCTGACCTGACAGCACTGCAATGTATCTAGCCTACAACAAATGTTAAACACTGCAAATTTCAACACTGCAAAAGTCACTAGAGAAAACAGTAGCCTTGCTCAACTTCAGACAACTGGATTTCAGCTGGGAAAAAAAAAAAAAAAAAAAAAAGGATGCTTACTTTAGAGATTTAATTTTATTTCTTTCAGTAGCAGTTCAACCATTTCAATGTTACTGCAGGGTTGTGTTCTACTGATAAGCAAACAGTTATTTCTGTTACTCTCCCAACCCCATTCTGCGCCAGCGGACAAAATTGCATGCGAAACTACAGACATCGTACAGGGTATTTCAGGGAATGAGCCTTGAAGGGTAAAGCAGAGAGGAGCTTTGGGGAAACATCACACCCAAGAGGTGAGGACAGCTCTGCTGCTGCTCCTGCTCCACAGCACGCTGCAGGGCGCCGGGCTCGCAGGATGGCATCGCCTATGGTCACACTTACTTTCTTGCTTCTACGTGCACGATCCTCTAAGAGGGCACCTCTACAATGTGAAGCCTCCAAGGGCAGAGACCTAAATCTCCATCCCCCTTGGGAAGAAGCCATGGATGCTTAAAGGACAGGACTCGAAGAACTGCTGGGTATGGCAGGCAGAAGAGATGCCTGAGCTGGCCTTATGCATAGCAGAAAACTTTCTTAAGACATCTGGGACCACTAAGTCACTGATAGACTGTGAAGCAGATGCATAGTAGGCAACAGGAGTGCTGGTGCAAGCATGTTTTTGTTCTGTCTTGCGCAGTTCCTTTGAATTTTCCCTTTTTTAAAAGGCTAAATTTCTAGTTCTTGTTTAAATAAAATTTGGCTTTTTTGATTTTAATATTCTTGTGATCTTTTTTAGAGGGGCACCACTAGGGAATGGTTATGCATACCCACCCCATAGCTGCGGTGGGCTCTGTCTCCCACTATAGCGACCCTGAACAGTCTCTTTGACTTGCTTCTTCCCTGAGCCCCGGCTCTGGATCATGCAGCAGCTCCTGCATCAGCACTTTCTTGGGGCCCGTTGCAGGACGGAGCCTTCCCCTTAGAGCTGCAGTACAACAGCAGGGATACGTGCCATGCATTGCACACATCCGCTCTATGCCAAATCCTGTTACAACAATAGTGACTTGTTATGCTCCAGGCTCTCATCTCTAAGCATTGTTACATCCTACAATATAACTTATTTTTCCCCAGAATTCACTAGTTGCCAAAGAAACGTGGCTCTTGCATTTGGTTTGAACTCCTGAGTTGGAAAAGAGAATGGTCCAAGGAAGATTAGCAGCTTGGTACAAAAACAGGTGCATATGCACAGCACCAGCAGGCAATGAAAGGAAAAAACAATTATTATCATGTTTAAAAGTCCTCTCCCTCTCCCAAAAAAATAATCCTCTGACATCTTGAAAAGCAAAATAAAAAAATAAAAAAAAGCTTATCAAAAAGAAATACCGTACCATGACTAAAATCATGCAAGCATTCAGTTGCATTGTCATTATCATCATCCATTGCTTAACCAGCATTATAACATCTACGACTTCCTTATACACAACTGTAAGAGGAGAGGAAATTAAAATATTCTATCCAGACTGCGATTCTGTGTATCCCTCCTGATTAAGCAAAAAATAAAATCATACACATACAAACATATATGCACACATACACAGTGCGTGTGCACACACAATCAAATGGCTGAACTGGAAAGAGTGTTACATTTGTGCTTGATCAGGACTGAAGTTACTCCATTTGAAGCTATACAGTTCTGAGTTTGAGCCAAGATGTACTCTGTTGGGTGACGTTTTTTTTTTTTTTTTTTTTTTTCCATTCACCTAGGAAAGATTTTTTCCTGTCTTTTTAACAGTCTTACTTCTTCCCAGGCCTGTCAAGTTCTCAGTCACAATAGACGAGTACCCAGGTCCCATTGATTAGGGCAGGAAGAGCAATACCTGTACTCTTATGGATCCACATACCTTAGAAACCTAAAGATGACTTGTGGAATTCCAATACATCAATTAAAAGTCTCTTACTATGATCCAAAACATTAGAACTTGAAATCAGGCAATTGAAGAATGGATGAAATGACTTTGTTTCTTGCAGAGAACAGTGTGCCACAGCTATCTCATATCACAGCTCACATCTGGGACAACTCCCAGAAGCAACTGATTAACATTGCTTGGCTCTTGCTGGAGTGGAAAACTGTCATATTGAAAAAGCTTTCCTACGTATGCGTTTGCTCCTCTCTTCACTTTGCATCTTTATTACTAAAAATAAATAAATAAATAAACAAAATTTTAAACATCCTTTTTCTGGTCTTGAAAAAAAGTAATTTTCTTCTGCTTGTATCTATTCAGAAAGATAGTGCAACACATCATTTCCCCTAACATGTCGCTTTGACCATACCACATCGCTATTGCTCCTCCTGTGGTACATCTTTCTCCCTAGCTCTCCCTTCTAAGGGATCTTTACACCTGGCATAATCTTAACATTTCTGTTTTTAAGCACGCCATTAAATCCTGCCACAATAGTTGCTGATGCCAGTCATTTGTTGCATTTCCAAGCAAGCACTGCTGTGCTCTCTCCCCCAGAGAGGATGGAAACACACCTAAAACATCTACAAAACTATCCTGTTAGTCCTCCTTCAAATCACTCCCTTCCTGCCAGGCAGAGCGAAAGCTCAGCAGTCAGGCAGCAGGTGTGCCAAAACCACCGTTCACCCTGACAGCCACCACAGGCTGTTTCCTTTACTTCTCTAGCTGTTTATCATATTTCTGTGGCCTCAGCTGGGAGCTCTCTAAACTGGAATCGCTCTATTTTGTTTTCGTAAGGTCGAGATACTGAATACAACCTGTAGGTAGCATTACGTTACACACAGGTAACTTCAGATAACCCACGAGACCCTGTATGTTTAGCATAGAGCTTTTTCTGCTTTGCAAAGAAAAAAAAACGATTCCAACAGCGAGTTAAGAAAAAATAAATAGGTTAGTGATTACCAGGTCCTAAGACTTCTGCAACTCCCAAAAAGTACAGTGTGCTAAGAACAAACATCCATAAAAAGTTTTTATATCAGGAAAAAAAAAAGGCAAGAAAAAGTGAGGAGAGGGGAGGAAAAAAAAAAAAAAAAAAAAAAAAGCAGCTTCTTAATCTTTCAGCCCTTAAGTTGTCAGGTGGGCAGTCCCTGCGTCCTCCTTTCAGGCTGACTTCACATTTAGCAAATCACCCAGCAGCACAAATCTGAACTTGCATCAAGACTGCAAGTTCCCGACGGCCTCTGTGCCCTGCCCGGGCAGCGGGCGGGCGAGATGGGGCCGCGCCACCCGCGGGAGCACTGCGCTGGGCACACAGGCCCCAAAGGCGCGCAGCCACCCAAGGGGGCATCACCACCCCAGCCCCCAGGCAGGCAGCCAGCACCTCCTCCCCTGGCTCACTGAGAGATCCCAGAAGCAAATCCAGCTCACAAAATCCGCACTTGGGGGTGGGGAGAGGCTGCTATTTTCCCCATCGGTTTTGTGGGCTGGATTAACTCCCTAAGAAGTTAGAGCCGGGGCAGGGGGAGCAAGCACGGCGTGCAGGAGAACAGCACCTGCTCTGTCGCTTGTGGCTCAGCCCAGCCCTGGCACACTACAGTCAATCCATCAGACAGCCTAAAACCAAACTACAACTATTAAAATATTTTTTTCATCAAAAAGCACTGAAATACATTAAAACATTGAAGCAGGCAGAATGAGTTTGTTTTTACTATACAACACGATGAGCAGTAGAAATGTATGTAGCTTTTTTTCCCCTGGTGACAGGAATCCTAAAACTAGATTTAACATTTTGTGGAATCACAGCTTCTGTTTACCATCACCAAATGTATGTATGTATGTATGTGTATGAAAAATATATATATATATTTTTAATCTATAAACTTATGTACTTGTACATCATGCCAAGCTGAAGCAAAAAAAATGTAAGGGATAGTAGACAGATTTTCAAAATTCACAGAATAATTGCTATTTACTTTGGAACCGAGACATTTTACGGAAGGAAGGAGATCAGGAAAGCAGCCAAAGCAAGTTCTTGCTCTCAAAAATCAACACGTTACAAAAAAGAAAAGAAAAGAAAGAGCCCTACATATATTTAATACCTTATTTCACTAAGAGTTTTCTTTCAAAGACAGAACTCAAGAATAGCAAGTAGAGGGAAATAAAACTACATCTAAAGTATGAAAAAAAATAGTCTTGAGAGCTTGTGGCTAGGCATAGCTATGCTATAAAATAACTAAGATAGAAAATGAACTGCCAAAATCCATTCCAGTTTTGACAAATATTAAGGTGAGAAAAGACTCAGACCGGATTCATGTTTGGGTTTACTAAGGATACTATCAGTCAGTAGAAGCTATGGTATGACAAAGCAGAGGCATCTTTTGGCTTAAAAAGTGTATTTCAGACAGGCAGCAGAACACAAATAAAATGCACACAGCTTTAGCCAGCAGTATTAGATTACTCATAAAGATACTAATAAACATTTTTTCTTTACATCCTAGAAACAAAGACAATCCACAATGAAAAGTAAAATTTTCTACTCTTTAGTATAATATATAGTAGAGATTCCTGTGACAACTTGAATCCAATCAAAAGAAACATTAATAGTCACAGCAGTGGTGACACTGAATTAAAGCAATGGATTTTAAACTTAGTAAGACCTACCTTTAGAAGCATGTTCTACTGTGTATATTCCATATTGTTATTGCAAAAAAAGTTGGAGACCAGAGCGTGTAGAAAAAAATTCACAGAAGACCCACTGTTAGAGTAACTGCTCTGAGTAATACTTGCATGGAAAAATTATTTAAGAGAAGAGGAAGGAGCTAGCACAGGGAGGGAGGGGACAACCACCCCTTTCAAACAATAGGAAGCTGTTAAAACAAAAACACAAGGGCCTCCCTCAGCACAGGAAAGTCTAGTTTGCAAAGCGTTGTCCCCACTGCCACCAACCAGGAGTGCAGCGCGGAGGAGGGAGATGGGGCTGGAGGCCAGTTCCCCCCCACCAGGGGCAACAGGCGGTGGGAACAGGCCCCGAAACCCAGAGCAAAGCTGCACCAAGCCTTTTATAAAAGGCACCAGGCAAGGGGAGAGGGGGAGGGAAAAAAGGAAAAGGGAAGAAAGAAGAGACAGACATGCTGCAATGGATTACCTTTTTACAGCACATTTTGCAAGGCAGTGCTCATTTCAGCCAAGTGCGACAAGTGAACGTTGTTTAGTTAAACATGAAAGGTGTTTTCCTCATAGGCGAGGCTGATAATCACATAAGCGATGTGCAACACGGAGCAGTTAAGAAGGAAACAAAGATTGCATCAGTTTTGATCCCTCAGTTTAGAATGTCATGGCTGCAATGTACATGTTTGTTTATTTTTATTTTTTTAAGGAACAATTATTCCAGGACAATTCCTGGAATGATCACGTACCTTTCAAAGCCAGTGATACTAAACAGAAAAAAAAAAAAAAAAAAAAAAAAAGTCTGTCTAGAAAAATAGCTTCCTCCTCCCCAGAACTACCACAGGCTCAATTTTATATTAAAAGTGGCGTTACTACATGATTATTCTCCAACTCTTACAGTACAGCTCCAGGGATACCAGTGCCATCCACACTCAGCATCAATTTGTTCTTCTAACACGGTCACATTCATGGCACAGACAGGGAACACTACAGTGCATACTCAAAACCAACATAACTTTAAAGAAAATTTTCTTTACGTTAGGAAAACGGTGCACACTATCGTCCTTCTCTCCTACTACAATACAACGCTAACAGAATCAGATTGAAACATAAGGCTGTTTTGGACCATACAAGGTACTGAAGATACTATCCCCACCGGGATCATTTACCTAACAGAAACAAACAGTGTAAAAAGGAAGCAGTTAGAATACAATTAAACCATTTTGCCTTAAAAAAACAATCCAGTCTTGCCGGATAGAAGGGGCTGAGCCAAGTTTTAACTCTATCGTTCCATTACTGATCCAGTGTTGGTCAGACAATAGCAGCAGCAAGAAAGGAAAGATACGCAGCAATGGCACAGTACTCTTAGCCATGTTTTACCTTGCAATTCTTCTATATATCTCTTAAGATTTGGATTTGTGTGGGCATATTTCAAATCAAATAATTTTTCAAAGAATCCTAATATTGGCAGAATATGAACATAAAACAGGATAATTTCCAGCAATCATGCTGGGCTCAAAATATGTTCTACAGCTGCCTATGGTTAAAACAGCATGTTAACTCTGTGGCTCTCTTTCTTCAAACAGCTTGTTTCAAGGAAGCCAAACCACTTAAAAGTGTGTTTCCAATACCAACGCAGTTCTTTTCCAGGCAAAAGCAATACATCAATCCTCAATTTTGTCATACAGAAAGACTGACCAAGGCTCTTAAATATCTCACACCGTTACTTTGATCTGCAGGTTTCCTTTCAAATATCAGTACAAGTCTCACCAAGAGTTCGTAAAGTCCATTTGTTTTGCTAGCGTTATGTACTGGGTTCAACGACCTTAAGCTGCTGAACGCCCACTCAAACAAAACCCTAGTCCTCCAGGTTCCCTTCCTCCTCCTCACTCCCAAAGAGGTTGCGTTGACTACTTTTTCTCAGACAAAAAAAGACATACAGCTAGCTCAAGACTCCATTGATTTCCTCACTGAGATGATGTGTGCCAACATGCACGAAATGGCAGCAGTCAATATCAATATTGCTATCAACACCACCAAGAGTTTTGTGATTGTTACCAACCTGTATCAATCTTTATGATTCCAATTTGCTTCAGCCTCAGTTTTCATCATTTTGGACCACCTACTTCCCAGCTTTTTGTTGAAATGCGTCAGGCAACCAGCTGTTACCAGCTTGGTAACAGCTAAAAACAGGGATTAAAGCATGGACTTTTCCGAATACCTGCTCTGACACCATCCAGTAATGGAGACTAAGCAACCTGTCTAAACTGCAATCCAATCCTCACACTGCAGTGTGTGAAAAAAACGTGAAAAGCATTTCTAGAGTATCTCTTTAAAACAAGATCAATTCTGCTTCCATCATACCTAAAATTAAAATCAAACCATTAAAAACCATACAGCATCAAAGAATAGGTAAGGGTACAGTTAAGAGAAATGCCTCTGCATCAAGTGGCAAATACTTCATTCCCTACTGCCAAAAGTCAAATGGTTCATAGAACAGAGTCCCATTCCCTGAACAGAAGCAAGGGGACACAGCCCTAGCCGAAGCACAACAGCACTGCTTAGTTTAAGAGAGCTTTGCCAAACATCAGCTAAGCACCTGACCCACCGCCACAAAATCCAAGTAGGAATTCAGAGCAATTTTTGCGTTTCTGCATAGGACAGGAAAGAGAAGGGGGGAGGAACAAAAACAACAGAACAAAATCAGTGTATTTGCACTCTTCCAACATCCTTTCACTTAAATTAGGACAATAAGGCAACCATCAAACAACTACAGTCAAGTACTGCAGCCCCTAGGGCTACTTGGACCTGACAGCAGTGCTAGTAATTATACAGCCATTCCCACAGCTGCCTCGGGACTGCAATGAGGCAGGAAAATCCAGTAAGATGAAGCAATAGATGTAAGCCTGGAATCTCTCTCTCCGCCTTACTTTTCTGTTCCAGTTTAAAACGCAGAAATCTGAGAAGCAAAGGTGTTTGCAGGCAACCCTATCTACTAGAGGCATGTATCCCCACAATACACATTCACTGTGGCAAGATAAAGGGACACAGTCCAAGAAAATGACAACAAATGTATGTTAAAATCTGAAGGAACAAAGTGTAGTTGACAAACAGAGCAGCAACAATCATTCTTCTAATACTGAAAACAATCATTTTCCCAATGTCTGCAAAGTCATATGATTTCAGCTTGCAGATCACGTAGCTTCCTTTCTGGCAATGACTATACTAGCCATTCCTCTCACCTCTAAATTATTTTCCGCCATCGCACTCCCACTCATAGAGCTGTAAACGTCAGTACATTTACTATAGTTTAAATATCCTATGTTTGTGTACGTGGAGAAGTTCGTCAGGAATAACTGCTATGCTATGAACTTGGCTATTCCACACCAAAGATGTAGTTTCATGACCCGCTTCCAGCAATGAAGCCTGTTTCAGAAGTTCCCATCCTCCTTTCACAGGTTACTCATTTCTGTTCTCATTTGATACTCTGCGCTGCAAATTGCAGCCTGTGTGTAATCCCATTACAAACTGTATCTCTAGAATAACCTGGGTTAAAAACAACCCTCTCATACAAAATGAAGCAGGCTATTTTTTATTATTTCAGTTATTCAAATTACAGAGGAGCCATACAGAAAGCAGGTCCAAGTGGCACAACAGAGAGACCAGCAAACTGCATACTGGAGAGAGCAATAGTCATTACAGTAGCTTCTCTGATCAGCTTTCCCGTCAAAACAAGATATTGTACAGATGCAGTAACTCCCTACATGGTTTTACAACACAGCTACACCAATCTGACAGCTGCCACCAGGGGGGATGCCTCCTCATCACATGCTCCTTCTGCTCCCCTTGCACTAACCCTAACACTGGAATAGAAATGATAGCTTTTCTCAAGCTAGTTCACTCAAGGATCAGAGAACGAAGCCTGGTGAGCAATGTCTTCTGACAACGGCCAGGAGACAGATTTTCTTACACAGGTAACACTACTGCCTGCTCAATCTGCACACAGATGCCTGTGTGGCAATGATTAATACAGACTAAAGGTGTGGTTTCATGCAACTGTGAGAAACTCTTAAGAGAGTGAGTGTGTCACTGTTTACTTTCCCCGGTCTCATGCTCCCACTGCTTCCGCGTGTTGCACTGGACAGACAGAGAACTGCGAGCCGGTTCTGCGAGCTTCTCCGACAGAGCACCAGCAAACCATGCAGCTGAACAAGAAGCGAGGAGGACCACGGAGCTGATGCTGACTAACAGGACCAGCCCTTTCCTGCAGCAGCTGCAGTGAAATTGCATGAAGTTAACATCAGACTGTGCTCGAGGAAAGACTAGTGCAAAACAGTTACCGTAAATTAAAATCCCCAGTTAACATTTTGTAGCTTACTTGGTATAAATAAGACCTTTCATCTAGAACAGGGATTTTTAAGCAAACAGTCTGCATTCTCTGGACTCCTAACGAGTCCGTATAAAGTAACAACAACAAGCAGCAGCAAACTTAGTCATATAGACATTTACCTCTTTCATTGAAAAGTTTCCTGAGGTCAAAAAAACTAATTCTGTGAAGTGTACACAAAGCAGTGACTACCCACAATTTATTCTGGAGAGGGGCTGGAGTGGGACACATTGAGGAAAGGAAGCTTGTGTTCCCACATCAGCAGAGCAAAAAGCTGGGGGGGGGGAACCCTCTTTTAACACAAGTCTAACAAACTTCAGGAAAATATGTTCAAAAATATTAGGTGAACACATATGCTGTACTCAGCTGACCCTCTCCACATGGCAGGAGAACTGCTTCAACATTGGCTGAAAAAAAAATGCATGGCAAAATCTTAATTTTATTCTTTGTCAGCTTGCCTTGGTAGTGTAGATGAAGCCTTGAATCTGAGTGTAGCCACATAATGAAAACTGACAGAAAAAAACAATATTGCTTTCTCCTTTGTGGTTTGAGCTATTCTTTCATTACTCACTCTAAGTAACCTGATTTTAAAGTAGCTTGTAAATTAAAAGATGAGAGAAAAGCTTTTTTGCTTTTCTCACTATTTCTCAAGGATAACCAAATATACTACTGTTTGTTTTGGTCACTATCAACAGAGAATCAGAAATAGTTTTCAAGACCATATTCAAAGACTAGTTAATGTTGGGCATAAAGACCATGGCCCTTCTGCTTTCCTGTAGCTTTCCTACTGCTCTTTCTCATCTGTGAGCAACCCTTTCCAGTCTGCTCACACAGGCATTTGTGTGGCCACACAGGGAAGCAGGTCAGGGGAAACAGTGCACGTGTGGGAGAAGACAGGCAGCACACGTTAGCTCAGATCAGCTCCTCAACCTGTTCCCTACATAGTCCCATATATATATGTGTAGGATGGCTTGAGGTAGTAGTGCCAGTTAAATTATTTGAGAAAAAATGGCCTGTATGCTAAAACAAAATTTAAAATAACTTTATAAATAAATTTAGGATGCAGTAGTGTATAAAGTTCTGTCCTTGGCTATCAGGAACACTATCACTGTAATTCCCCTTCAGAATCTCATAGCTTGAAAAGTGAAGGCAGCCCACTTATAACTCTTAGTAGATATACAAACAAACAGAAAACCTCAATATTTTCATTGAACTAAAAATCTGTCTTTTTTTCTGCCTTGTGTCTACATACTAGAAAGCACATAGCCCTCACTGACACAAGTCTTTCTTTTGGCAGATGACTAAAAACAAAAAGAAATACTGGGCGAAAAAGCAAGCATTAGTAACTCGAGCTCATCATTATGAACATATCTTGCCAGCAGCTCCTTGACTTTTTAAATCTAGTAACTCTTACTCAGTGCTCTGCACAAATTCCAACTATAACATTGGAAGGGATGGGAGTCTACTAAACAGTCAAAGTTTAACAGCTAAAGAAACATGTCTGGGCAGTGAAATATCCCTCTTTAGCAAATGTGGATCCCCACAAATACTAGATTTCTTGTTGTTACTATAATCTTTTTAAAAAGTGCATTGCATATTTATTCCAAGTGACTGCAAAATACAGTGCACTGCATTTAATCCATACTGGGTTTTGTGACTTCCACATAACACAAGGAGAGTCAGAAGCACATTCTGTGAATATCCTATCAGAAAGAGATGGTAAAAGGTCCTCTTGAACACATCAAGGTATAGATGCCAATTAACCACCATATTAAACATCTTGGTCAAAGCAATTTCTTTGAATAAATGTGATTCTGTCATGTCCAAAGCCACATACAAGTCCCATGTCACCTGCAATTACAAAGTTATTGCTCCTATCTGCTTGTCTCATTTTACCACCACCACTGCAAGAAGGTACTATGCTCTCAAATCCATTACCTCTTAGAATTGGTTCCCAGTCCATTTAAGAAATGACTTGGATTAACAAAGACATACTATTGAGGCTGCTTCCTTTAACCCTGCCTGTTATTTCGCTGAAAAAGTTTCAGCATTTTTCACAAGAATGGCTTGAAAGGGAGGTGGTTACTATTAGCAGAGAAGTAGTGGTGTCTGTCACAGATGGGTCAGATAAGAACACTATTTTATGGCCTAAAAGGCACAGCACAAAATTTGCAATTTTGTAGGAGAAAAGATCTCTTATGATTTAATTCTGACCCAAAGACATTCAGGAATTAATCTACAGGTTAAGTCTGGAATCAGAAATATTTCTGATTATCTGTTTCCCTGTTTAGAATATGCACATGGTATTGTATCAGCCTACCTGGAGTGATATATTCATCTCCTCTTTAACTAACGCCATCTAATCCTCAGAAAATTTTGAGTTTCAATTGCAGCACCAAATCTGTAAACCTTGATAGAGCAGTATTTCTGCAATGCTGTGGACCGGACTGAAACCTTGCAAGAAAGTCTTGAGAAGGAAGATTATCAAAGTTTATTTCACTGCCTGCATCACTAAAACTGATACTTTTCAGGCTCTCTTATATGACATAAAAAAGCAGATTACAGTTTGGAGGTGGAAGATTCACTTTGGAAACTTACCTACGTCAATATGACATCAAATGAAAGAAAGCTTAAAAGCAATTTTTTCCTAATAATAGACAATTGTCTCCTTCCATATTCTAGTTCCTCAGCTTTATTAGTTCACTTTTCTATCAATTTAACAACAGAAAAAAACAAAATCACAAAGCCAAGGTTATGAACAATGTAATGAGACTCAAAATCTTACCTTATGTCATTTTAAATTTCCTGCACTAATTATTTTCCTTTGTGTCTTATTTTTAGTATTTGTCCTATGATTGAACCTTGGCAGACTGACATGCAATCAGGCTCCCAAGAGCATTTAAATCCATGCTACAATACTGAATTAATGAAAACAAGTCAGTGACACAGGTAACTCCAGGAATCACCCCACCCACAGTAAAAAACAGTATTTCTAAACAAATTTTAATTTGCATTTCAAAAACGTGAATTTCTCTATCAAAACCTGCTATTTTAAATAAGAAAGTGACTATTTCTTAAATTATCTTTCTTTCCTCCTTGAAATGTTCTGTGTTTCATTAAAAGAGCTACTAATTTTTAAATTTGCAAGCACCTGCAAAAGCTCTTAGATACTCAAAATCCAGTAACATTTTCAATCTGCTGTGTTGCTAGAAATAAATTTATAATGCATATACACAATCATACATATTAGATTTATTGTTTGTTTCACAACAACTGGTGAAAGGAAATTTTCTGAAGATGCCAGAATATCAGCAAGCTCTAAAGCAACATTTTAAACTAGTGTGGGGGCAGAGAGACAGAGAACTTCTAGACATTGAATCACTTCCCCAAAAATCTATGGAAAGGTCCATCCATAACAGCAATAGGTGCTATAATGAAAAAATACATTTTGCAGTTAAAGAGATTTTCAGGTAGAAAAGTAATTTACCTGATTTCGCTCTGCAGCCTAATCCTACTATGTCCTGGATTACTTATTTGTTCACCTTAGCCTGGCATCCTAAAGCCGCATCACCCCTCTGGACTGCAAATCCGCTTCTGGCAGAACACTGGTACTCTCTGCATAAGTATAGTTAAAAAAAAATATATATATACACTAATTAAAGATGAAAGCAACATAACATACATACAGAAGTTACCCTCCACCAGATCTAAGGAGCACACAACCCACAACTACATATTAATGTACCTAAATATAAAGAATCTTTTAGTCTTACACCATGACAAAGCAACATACTTAGCCCCTTAAAAAACCCACAGCTAATAAAAGTCATCTGGCCCAATACATATTACAGGATGAAGCCCTCTGAGGCCATTCCAGCCATGTAGGAAGCTCACTACAAAGAGCAGAATACCAAGTAGAATATGAACATCAGCAGCTACATTTAGATAGTAAAAACATCATCTGTTGCATACTGATTAGATTGAAACATTGTCAAGGCAATAGAGGAAAGAAGTCTATATAAAACAGATTCACAGGTGTGCAACCAAATCTAAAAATAACAGGTATCCTAACAAATACATATGGCCAAGTATATACAAGTATTTTTCTTTACTACAAGGAGGAGTAGCTCCAGACTCCTGCTCTGCAGGTTTCGCATCTTAGTCTGCTTTGGAATTTGGTGCAGAAACCAGATGTGGTGGAGAGGAGGAACCAACCTGGGCCCCAGCAATTCAGGTTTCAAAAGCAAGTCTTTGCCTATCTTTTAAGCATAAGAACACTAGAGACCTTCCTTGAGCTAAGACTCAAGCCTGATAAAGCCTTGCTTCACTTTACCACATCCTTGTGCTATGGGAGGGAAAACAGCAAGAGACTCTCCTGCTAACTTTGTCTTCAGCCAGTATTTCCCTTAGCAGGGAAACTCACGGGTACTAATTTCAGCCAATTTTAATTTCTTTGGTGTAAAGTGAACATATTAGGCCAGAAATTAGAATAACAAGCATACTTAGTATGATTAAATGAAAGCTAAAAGAAAGGTTTCAACGTCCACTCTATCCAAAAGGGAAAAAAAATTTTTTGAAACCACCACCAGCAAACACAATTGCTGCCTGTAGGAAGACTGTGGCAGTGTGAACTCCATACAGGTTTGTACAACACTCCCACCAGATAGACAGGGTTAGTCGTTACTGTCCTTCACACAAGTGGGCTATAACCTTCCCGTTGGCAGCTGGAGGGGAGAGAGCAGTGGAAGACACCCTGCTCCCCTCCTCGTCCTCCGGGCTCTCGTGTCTTGGTCTGTCTCGACCCACCAAGGTATCACCAGTCAAACTGAAGATAGCACCTTCTATCAAGGACGGTGTTAAGCACAGCCCAGCGCCGTGAGAAACAGAAACAACTCCGGCGGTACCTGGTGTAAATTACCAGCTCAGCAATGGTTTCAACGGGGAGATACAAACGAGCTGTGCAAGTGTGCGCCTGCTGGGAAAACGCTAGGAAAAAAAATAGTCGCAAACGACGAAACACTGCACAAAGCACGTTCCTCCAGTGCAATTTTTTGGAGGAGAAAGAAAATAATCTTTCCTTGGCTTCCACAGCAGCAAGCGCTGCGCTGCCTGCCGCGGACAGACGTCCCAAGCGAGCCCCGCGCCAGGCGCCCCCTTCCGCTCCGCGCCGCCCGCACCCCGCCGCCTCTCGGCGCACTTTCCCGCGCGGCCTCCGCGCCGCGCGCCCGGGACAGCCAGGTGCGCATCGCCCGCGCCCGCCCTCCGCACGTACCTGCGGCGCGGAGCCCCCCCGCCTTCCCGCTCCCTCCGGGCCGCGCCGCCGCCGCCGCCGCCGCCAGGCGCGCCGCCCCCGGGCGCGCCCCCGCCGCCGCCCCGGCGCGCGCCCCCGAGCGCAGCGCGGGCAGCCCGGCCACGGCGGCGGGAGGCGCCGCGGCCCCGCCCCCGGTGACGTCACCGCCGGGCGCGCGCACCTGACCCGCCGCGGCCGCCCGCCTCCCCCGGCGGGTGGCGCCTTAAAGGGGCCGCGCCCCGCGCGCCCCCGCCAGCCCGGGCAGCGCCGGCCGGCGATGGCGGGCGACGCCCAGCGCCGCGGGGTGCGGCGGCCCCGGCCCCGGCCCCGGCCCCGTCCCCGCCACTGCGGCGGGCAGAGGCGCAGGCCGTACCGGGCACGCGTGTGGCTGCCCGGGCAGCGCTTCTCCCTGCCCTGCTGCCGCGCCGGGCACCTGCTGCTCCCTGCGCCAGGAAGAGTCGTATTTCAGGGCTGCTGCTTATATGAAGCATTTAGGCAAGAAAAACACCCGACTCTCTCCCGGCAGACTTCAGCAGCATGCTCTAAATATTTCACTACCTGTCCTCCCTTTCTTTCAGTCTTTCTTTAAGGAAAAAGAAACACGCCACAACCAGATACACTTCTCCGATGCATTTCCCACCCAAGAATCCAACCAGCAGCAACGCTCACGCTTCTCAAGAGCATGCCTTTCCTCTTCTTCCACCCCCACGATGCAGCGCCTGTTTGTCCGCTGGCTAACGGGGGCATGCCCGTTCCCGCGATCGTTTACAGAACCAGGCATGCAAACATCAACACTTATTTTTAATGCTAGACCGAGATATCGCAATTCCTCCAAAGAAACAGCCCAATTCAACACGGTACAAAACCGATAACCACTTGGGTTGGACCACCAGGGTTTACAAACGGGATCCACTCAAAGTGTAACTGGATCAAACCAAATAACTATCATTAATCTCTTCCCTCATGAAAATCAACAGTCCTCCTACCCCAGCTCAGCGCTCCTCTGAACTATGAGATGTGCTGCAGGACGAGGAACCTCGTAATTGCTATCTGTATCACTTCTGCACAACCGGGCAAGAATCAATTCACATGGAAGAGAGAAGAAACAAATGGAAGTCAGCAACACTCAAGTTTCCTGCTCAAGAATCAGACTTGAACATGAATACAGTAGGGTCCTCTTCTGCATCATTCTTCCTATATCTAATCTACACGGAAAAAGCCATTGTACTACAATATACCCAGTCACAAAAACACAGCAGCTGCTTTTAAACCTAGAAGAAATTGCTGACGATTCTCAAGGTGCAGCCATTCGAGCACCTCCTAATTTCTTTCACTGCTGTCAGCACAAATCCAGTAGTCTAGACTGGCTACCAGGTTTAATCATTGTGTCCTCTAACTTCCAGGACAACTTTGAGCAAATCAGCTCATCTCATTCTGCTCCAATTCCTCATCTGTAAAATGTCACCAGACGACAGTTACTTTCCCATCTCTCATCCAGGACTTCAGTGCTGCTTTCAGTCTTACTTCCAGGTATCAAAGAAATCATAATAGAAGAAAATGTCACCCATTCTCCAACAAGTATCATAAAGATTTTATTTAACCTACTATAGGCATTTCCAAACAATTATTTCATTCTAGGGAAGACCTCCTTTGTACCGACTCCTGTGCAGGGATTGCAACGTCAATTATATCAGCACACATCAAAACCGGCATTGGCCTCGGGAAGGGCAGCGTTCAGAGAAGAAGATGAAAGAAAGCATTCTGGTCTGCATGTAGGTGCCGGCTGAGTTATGCTTTGAGACAACCTTTTGTATCCTCCCAACACAGATTTTGCTTCTTGTTTTGGTAGTGAGGAAGATACCCCAGAAGATACATTTATTAAATTACTTGAATTACAGTCAACTCTCTTTTTCAACTACAGGGATTATTCATTTTGTTGTGACACTATGTCTCAAACAATTCTCTATGGTAATATGCTACAATAGTTTTATCACAATTGTTAGTTAAAATAAATTGATGTTGATGGTAAACACCACTGTTTAACACCTTTAGAAGAAGGGCCTATCATCCTTTCAGCTTCCTAAGCTGCAACTCCAAGAGTAAAATAAGTTTTCTTGCATTTTCATTTTCCATAATGTTTCTCCACTTAGAACAAAATAATCAATGACCGAACTGTCTAAAGAAACAAACTAAACAGTTGTATCTACACTATAAGTTTTTTTTTTTTTTTTTTTTTTTTTTTTTGTTAAGGCCTTGCCAAAAGCTAGGTTGCCAATTCAATAGTGCTAGCTTCAGTTATTAAATGAAGAATTTCTACCAGTTCAGCACTTCATTCTCTAAAATTTCTGTAGCAAACAAGCAAGGTTTTTATTTGAAAATATATTTAGAACCAATGAACTTAGGTCCTGAAATTTAAATAGGTTTAAATATACTTCTCCCTCAGTAAAAATATATTGTGATCAAATTTTTTTTATTTTAAAAAGTTATATCGAAAAGCCCCAGCTGATTGTTATCCATCCGGCTTGTCCTTTTAACCACCGAGCTCCCACGCCGACGGAGCCAGCCGCGCAGCGGCAGCCAGAGCCTGGAAGTCGGCTCCTCACAGCGCGCAGCGCAACCATTGTCTCCTGCATGTTTGCAGCGCTCCTGCTTATCTAGACTATTGTGTCGCCTTCCTGTCGGCGTCCCCTGGAACCAGCGGTCAAATTGGACCAGTGTATTTATACAAATTATAATCCAACAGAGCTATCCAGTGACAGTGTTAATATTCACATCATAATAACTACAGCTCAGTTCTTTTGTACAGTAAAATTAAAATAGATTCTAGACATGATTTTGTTGTACGTGAAGACCATTGGATTTTTTTTTTCTCCAAAAGTCAGAAACCTAAATAAAGTCTCATTTTACTACCCAAAGTATATTAGGTGCTTTTTAAGAGCACTAGCTGCTGTGTTTCTCACATGAGACAAATGCCATTTAATTTTAGTATAAGGAGAGCATTCAAACTCCAACTTTATGGTGAAAATGGAAATAGGTGTATTTGTCTCATCGCCCATGTTTATGCATTTTGAAAAAACTCTCATGGAAATTCAGCTGAAGAGTAACAGCTTTGTATGGTAGTCTGTGCTAAAGAAAACAAAATGGAGAATTACAAATGTTTAAAAAACGTTTATAGGGATTATAACCAACTCTTGTTTGTTTTCCTTTACTTTTCACATTAGACTTATAATAGTTTCAAACAGCAAAAATCTTAAAATAAAAAATGAGCCACATCCCATTGCAGAAACACATCAGCACCCACTGCTGTGTCAGGAATGGACCTTCTGTTCTTCTGCTTTCCTGAGAACTGAAATCTATTACTCAAACTTCAGATTTATTGAGCCATCATTAAATTGCAAGTTCAGACTGCAGTTCTGTTAAGAGTCACCACAGCATCATACTTCCTCATTAAGATTTATAAATTTTATTTTAAACATAAGTTATAATTCCACAAAAAATAAGACAAATGCGCCTTATTTTAAAAGGAGGGCATCCAACAACGTAATGCAGCATTCCACTGTGAGAAGTATCCTTCCTTCACAAAATAAGGTGTATTTTTTTTTTGTTCAAGAGTAAGTTAATCATTATCTTCCTTTTATTAGGTTTAACACAGAAAGTGCAACATGGCACACCATAAAGTCAAGCAGATGGTCGGTTCTTACTCAGTGGATTTTCAAAAGTGCATAAGCAAGGTAGAAGTTCAAGTCCATGAAAACTAAATGATTATGGCAACTATATTCCATCTAATTAAAAAAAAAAAAAGCCATGAATTTTCTGATCTACCTATAGCTATTTAGAGCACTTTTTCCTGCTTTAAAAAGCAACAAGAAAGATACAATGTGAAACAATTACGTTGGTCTCACTTAAATCTTCATGAAAATGAAAAAAAAAAAAAAAGATTTTCTGTATACGTGTTCCACATGCTGCTCAAACATTATTTGCTGTCTTGTCTCCAGCATTACAGGAATTACAGGATGGATTTTCTAAAATTAATATTGGACTTATACTTTTTTAGACTTCTCTTGGTGGGGATTTTAAGTACTGGAAAAGAGTTTTTTCAGTAAATCAATATTCTACAATATGAGCATTGTATATTTTCCGACCAACTACAGCCCTTCTAATATCCCCACTGATCCATCAGACCTTGCATAAGCATGAAAACTTACCTTCAGGTTACATACTTGGAAGACAGGAATATAGCGAACACAATTTTGCCACTCCACCATCCCTTCACAGTTCTTCTGAACCCTTTCATTAGCTCCTGCATGCTGCCCAGATTGTGCCATATGGCATTATTTAAGTCACATCCTACACAGCTTGGTGACAACCATCCCTGCCACAGATTTCCAAAACTAGAAAGGCTATGCATTGACCAACAGCTTTCTGCAGCTGCAGACTTCATTGCTGCACCGAGGAAGAGCAGTTCCATCACCCTACCCCAGACAGCTGGCACAAGCTCAGCAGCACCGCAGCGCTCCCAAGCCTCCTGCCGCTCTGACTCTGATCATTTGAATTGCACCAAACTGTTTTTTCCTCATATACTCAGAAGCATCACTACTGCTTAAAGCTGGTTAATGAGAGATTGCAACATTTTGCAATTTCTATACCATGGTGTGTGTGTCCTTGTTATACATTCCTCCTACATAGTTGTTTCATCCTTGCAACACCAGTGGCACATACTGTTGGCATCCTCTGAGAGACATTAACATTTTTGGGCACATTTTTCATAGAACATTTTATCATCGTGGGTATTCACCAGCAATAAATAGCACTTCTTTGCTTGCCATTACAGTAAGGGTCTCGTGTATTCCAAATATCTACGTTATTTGCTAAATTCATAAAGGTAGCTCTAAATTTTCAATTTAAAAATAAGAATTCTGGCTCTCAAGGTTAAAAAGAATACCATTTAAATATGATCAAAGCCTGAACGAGCACAAACCTGTGAGTTCTTCCCCATGTATCTATCTTTAAGCTTAAAAGCTAATGATCAGCATTTAAATAATCAATGTTAGTAATCACTTTCTTGCAAGTAGTAAGAACAAAACCATCCAACTAGAAAAGTAAGTTATGTGATGATGAAAAACCATTAGAATTTACAGAATTTAGGCCAAATTCCCTGCTGGATGGAGTAGCAAAACAGTAGGATATGATCAACCAATGATCTAGCAGAAGAAAAATAGGAGTTAAAAATTATCCCCTTAGATCAAAACCATTAATATATATATTTTTCACATCACCTCTGAGCTTTTTCCATGATATTCAAGAAAACTCCGCCTGTACTGAAAGCTTGAGTATGTTTCCCTGCAGAATGTAGGGCCCCTAAGCCACCAAATGAGACCTCTTGCCTTGTGTTTAAGGGCTGCTCACTCCCTCGAACCCAGCTGTCAGAACTTTCAGGTTCCCTCACAGAAACATCTAAAAATGGTAATGAAGTAATATGAAAAACCATGCCAAATATGCAAATTGCAGGCAGCACAGAGTAAGTTATTAGAAAGAAGGATCACCAAATGATGGAATTTGCTTCATATTTATCTAAACAAAAAGCTCCATTAAAAAGTGCCTGAGGCTGTCATGAATTCCACTCACAGGCACAGAATTCAAGTTTTGCATGCTATGCTCTACACAGGTTGTTGGCTTCAACTCATGCGATCCTTTATACCTCTTCGAGAAAATAGAAACTAAAATTGCTAACCAGGGTAATTTCCAAGTGTGATGACTAAAGCAGTGCGTTCTAGGGTATAATAATGCAAATACAGACTTGAAATATGCTAACACCACATGTTACAGCCTCAGGTAAGTGAGCATTCACTCACTTCTCAGTGGAGAAATACGCAGTGGAAATTGGGAAAGATTTCATAAACAAAACAATTAGCTACAGTAAACTCCCTGTTTTCTTTCAATAATATGTTGAGTCCCCAAAGAGCTCAGCTGACAACTGAAGTTACTATGAGAGAGAAATAAAACCTGACTAGTGACAGGCCTGTCAAGGCTATAAACTAGGTACAGAGCCAAAAATCTTGTGTGATGTACCTAGGGCTTATGGAATGAGGAACCAACAAAACCGAAATAAAGGCTACTGAGTTAGAAGACTTAAGTGGAAAGACTGGCAGTTTGGGCCTGTCCGCATCATTACTTTGACTAGTGGATACTGTCTTAGGGTAGATCGTCTCCATGTGCACACTGCTGCTTTTTCGATCAGTAACATGAAAAACACTAAATGACTTTATACTTTTATAGATATTGTTCATTAGTTTTAAAATAGTGTTGTTCTTCAAAACACAGTTACCTTGGGGGTCAAGCTTAGCTCAGTTGGTTAGAGCGTGGTGCTAGTAATGCCAAGGCCGTGAGCTCAATCGCCGTATAGGCCACTTGTTTCCTCGCTGCACAGGGGTGTTGGACTAGATGATCTCCAGAGGTCCCTCCCAACCCTACTGATTCTATGATTTTATGAAAAAATTCCTTGCGAGAAGCAACTGTCAACTGTTCCAGAAACTAATCCTTTTGCTCTGCAATTGGCATTTTTTGCCACAATTTAAGTTCACTTGTATTCTCCTACCTATCACAGATTTATACTTGACAACTTCCTACCTTCTTGAAATAGCTTATTATGTATAGAAAAAATATTATGCCTTCAAGTCCTTTCCTTTTGAGACTAGCATCTCCTCCCTTCAAATTCCTTCAGTCTTTCCTCTGAAGTCCTGTTTTCTAGACCACAAATCATTTGATTACTCTTCCTGCACCCTTCATCCACATGAATTACATTTTCTTGAAGCATATGCTCAGACTGGATGCAATACTTCAGTTGGGGACTTACCTGTAGGTAGGTAGGAGTGGGTGGGTGTGGGGGAAATGTGTTTTACATTATTACACATAATATATAAACCTATACTATAAACATACAAATATTGTATTACATATATTTACTTACTTATTTTACATCTTATATGTACATAAATATATTTATAGTATACATAATATATTAACATGCAAGTTTATATAATATACAAATATATAAAAAATATATTTATCTCTCCCAATATAATGTTTGCCTTATACAATAGCAAGATTTCTGCAGAATTGTCACCTAATTACTTGCTCCTTATCTTATATTTGTATATTAATGTTTTCTGCTTATGTGTAGAACTTCAGTTTGTTCATACTTATTTCCTAATATTTTCTCAAATTTTTCAAAATAATTTGGGACCTTTAAACTTGTCTTCCAATATACTTGCACTCCCTCCAAGTTTGGGGGGCATTTTTAATCTATCAGTTTTGTAAGCATACTTCCAATTCTGCCATCAAGTTCATTAATTAAAACACTGAAGTGAACCAGAATTCATATAGACTCAACAGACCATGGACATTCAACATATCCATTTCCTTTTGATAGCCAATCATTAATAATCACCTACTGGGCACAGTCATCAACAAGTTTTACATCTACTCTACAACAGTTTCTTTCAGTATCTTTTCTCAAACGTTTATAAGAATATCACATGAAGTAGTGCCAAAGACCTCACTAACATGTTAACATTCCCTGTTTTCTTGTCAATTCCCATGCCTTATTATCACGTTACAGATGAAAATTAAACTTGCATGACAATTTATTCTTTCTAAATTCATAGTGGTTGAGAGTCATTTTCTTGTTTTCTCCCAGAGGCTTATACTTTGTGCAAGAATTTGTTCAAAACACTGAAGACAGAAGGACTGGCCTATTATTCCCTGGCTCCTTCCCCTTTACCTATTTTCTTTTCCAGTTTTCCAGTATCTCAAGTAATTGCTAGTAGTACTGAGATAGCTTCAGTCACTTAAAAAAATATATATATATATGAATTTCATCAGGTGTAGCCTAAGAAATAAGTTATCTGAATAACTTACCTGAGTACTAAGAAGAAAGGAAAGTACCAGCTTTGCATTTGTCATCAAGCTCTTGTATGTGCTTTATGCTTTTTATTTTCTTCTTACAAAATTGCTCTGCCTATCAAAAGTCATATTATAGAACTATGACAGGCATTTTTAGGCAACTAGAAACACTGTAGTAGAGGACACCTCTCCAGGCATCAGTGCTGTAGTGCTGCTTATAGACTTCACAGAGACCTCATGAAATTAAGGGTTTAACAAGAAACAGGTATTCTAAACTGGGTGGTAATTTCTAGTTCAGAGGCAATACAGAGTAGTTCTGCAACAGGACAGTAAAACTGACAGAACCAGGACTTTGTTGTAATCCAGACTTGCCATCACACTAGCTAGGGCTAGACCAACTAGAGGACCCTTGCAGCATATAATTAACATAAAAGCTGCACTAAAAATCTGACTCTGTACACCCAACGAAGTAGTTATAGCTAGTCTGGCTGAGTGAATGTGGGTACTCTGTCTACATGTACATATACATACAGTGAATAAAAGACTGCAGAATAAAATCTAGATAAAACTTGACATTGATGAGATTGCAGAATTATGACTCCAGGGATGCATTTATTCCGACAGCCCAGTGCACAAAACGAGAACTTTCTGTACACTCCTACATAGTTACACCATTACATTCACAAATGTTAGTTACTTGCTATCATCGCCCAGAATGAAACTACATAATAATAGTCTTATTATAGTACATGCGTATGTGGAAGTGGCAGCTTAAGATTTAAATGCTTGATTTAATTATTTAAAAATAGCAGTAAAGAGTAGGAAAAAGAATTTAAAGAGATCAGCAGCTGAGTGTAGCCATGCTGATTTTTGCCAGATAAGAATGCTTAGGCATCTACTCAGTTAAGTGCATTGTAGGGTATTTACCACGCACCCAATTTCCTTTTCACAGGCATTCACAGGCACAATGATTACACAAAACAGAACACTGTTTGTTATCTTCTGTGTTCACTAAGCATACTTGTAGCCTTCTAGCTCTTCCCTGTATTGAAAAAAAATCTCATTTTGCAATAACAGAGACAAAAATAGTAAGAGAAAGTAATACAACTGCAAATTAAAATAAACAAAAACAACCTATCAGGAAAACATGGAAGGATATTTAGTACCCAAAACCATCTTAACAATTAATTAGATTCTCTAGAACCATCCAAAAATTATACAATATATTGGATGAATTTACGACTATACATTATAAATAACAGAGAAAAATCTAATGAGTTTAACTTTAACGGGGGAAAAAAATGAAACTACGACCCATGTAGGCTAAGATGGTAAAGTAGTACTGACATTTCTGGGATCCCCCAAGTGCATCTACTTAATATTACTAACGCTTTAAAGAAAAAATACCATTCCAGATATATTCTGCTTTTATCCATCAGAGAGGAACAATGATGAATCATTGGTTTGTCATGACCTAATATACTGATCATCAGATGACCTGCATTAACTGATAAATGCATGCCTACTCTAATTATACTGAAAAGTAAAACACATTAGTATAAAACACCGATGAATTAGCTATATAAATAAGGGAAATCTCAGATAATATATTAACAAAAGAAAATCTTCATTGCAATTGTTCAGTAACTAATTTATAGATCATCCCATTTTATTCACGAATCAAAGTAATCTACAATGACAAATATTTAGGCTTCAAATCTTTTTTGTGATAGAGGTGCACTTAAAAAAAATAAAAGCAAGCATGCAAAAATACATACAAACATTTAGACTAAAAGGTCAGTGTGTTGAAAATTTGTAAGAATGTTACAAATTAATCTATCAAATCCTTCTACCAATATTGAACACTAACTAATCATCATTAGATAGCGTTCCACTATCCACTATCAAGTGTGCTAGAATTCAGTAAATTTTGAAACAGACATTAATTTACTTCATTAAAAAAAATCATACATTGTTGTCATTTAATTATTACAGCCCTTATAACTTAATCATTTCAGCTGAGAGTTCAAGAACTTAATGTGTTCAGAAAAAGTAACCTGGTAACTGGCATACCTTGCAGGAAGACTGTAGACATAATTTGCACTGCTGCTTCATATGTCACAACTATTTCTGTGGATAAAAAAACCAAAGAGACATTGATACAGGATTCTAACATTATCCTTAGAGAGAAGTAAAAGCTCTTTTATATCTAGCTCACTATCTGCTACATGATTAGCTTCTGTGATATACTCACAACCACGCTGGAATTTAATTCTAATACATATTTACGTTAACAATTCCCTAGCAGAATTTGAATTAGTTAATACAGTCAGGAACCAGCTGTATTCACAATGCTTGTTTACACTATATTTTAGCCACAAGCTGAGTACCACCTTCTGTATGGTCAGAACCCACAACAAGAAATAGTCACTGCTGATTAATCTATGCTTAGAGAAAGACCGAAATATGCAGTTGAGCTACTGAATTAGATTTAATTTCTATCATTTGTGTACAGATAAGCACATAGGCAACAAGAGCAAGATCATCTGCTAATTCGTAACAATATATTCACTGTAATGTAATATAACTATGGTACTTTGTATATCCTCCAAGAATATTTTTTTCCACCAGAAAAAACTAGCATATTTTTGAACAATTTCTGTAAAAAGACAAGCAGAGTAAGAGCTAGTTGTTCCAATGCTGTCACGTCCACAGTTCAGTGAGAACAGGAACCTGAACTCCTAAATCCAATTCCT
Source organism: Rhea pennata (assembly GCF_028389875.1). NCBI lineage: Eukaryota > Metazoa > Chordata > Aves > Rheiformes > Rheidae > Rhea > Rhea pennata. The sequence continues at coordinate 23,268,099 of NC_084669.1, forward strand.
AGTTCTGTGCTAACAACCTCCAACAAGCAAAGCCTCTGTGTCCCTCAGTTCTCTTTATCTGTAACATATCCTACTAAAGGGGAAACATAATAGTTAATATCTGGACCTAAACCTTAAAAAAAAAAAAAAATCAAGAAAGAGTTCATTTATATTAATTTGAAATTTCAAGCAGCAAGAGGAATATTGCCTGCCTATGTAGCAGACCCAACAAATGAATCCTCCGCCCCTTGCTTGCCAGCGAAACCCCAGTTGCCAGCCCCCCCGGCCGGCGAGGCAGCGGCGCCACGGAAGGAAGCTGACCCCCCTTGCAGCAGGCTGGGGCCCACAGGGCGGCTGCGCGCGGCTCTTCCACGCAGGCTGATGCAATAAAGTGGAAACTAATGCCATAGTGGCCCTGTTCTTGTTCCTCTACAATTTTAGGTCCTGTCATCTTTTCCAGAACATCATCCCACCCACAGTTACTTTTTGAAAGGCTGAGCTAAACCTGATGACGTTAGCAAAGCAAAGCAAACCGCGTGCGTTCCTTTCTTAAGCAAGAGCCTGCTTTCACCCACAGACAGAACACGCCGACCTGCTCTCCTGGTTATTTACTTCCCCTTTGATGGGTCAATAGTTTTCCAGTTTCAAATTTGGCTACTTTGAAACTGTGAAGGTTAAACTGATTACTTTTTTTTTTTTTAATGAGACCCAGCTCCATTTAAAAATGTGCTTATATGGTACCGAATACACAGAGGTTTTGCCAACATATATTTTGGCAAACAGAGACATTTATTATCCCTGCTTAATAAGATACAACAAGAATTAATCTAGAGCAAGGACGGAAGACAGAAGAACTTAGACAATGTCCAGCCTCACTAAAACCCACCTTCTATAAGCAAGCTAAAAAAACCCCACAATTTCACAGAGCACAATGGGATAATTTAATTCAAATATAATCTCTGCAAAGCTGTAGCCAAACACTTGGGATAGAGGTGCCAGGGTCCTGTTCACCTACCTCAGAGGAAGTAAGTTACCTGCAGCTACACAAAATTTTAAAGTATTATGTGTATAAATTCATGATGCTCCTAAAGCTCAACTCTCACCCTTCCCTGTTGGCAACTACCAATCTGCCTATGCAAAGAGACAACGAAGAAGCTATGACACTAAGTGCAAATATACAGGCTCGGAATAATAATTACCTACAACCCTGTCGTCAAATTGAGGGCAAAGAGGAGGAGAGAACCACAAAAACTGAAAAACTAATCTATTCTGGGGAACAACCAATGGCAAAAAAAAAAAAAAAAAAAAAAAAGAGGCTGGTGAAAGTTCAAAGAATCAGAAATGTAAAATCAGCAACCTGCAGGAGAACCCCAAATAGACCATTCCCCTACTCATTACTGCCCTGATGACTAAACACAAAAAACTCCAAAGCAATTTCACCCTGAAAGTACACAAAGATACCAGTATTTCCTCCAAGAAGATATGTTTCTTTATGAAATGTCAAGTGGATTCTTGGCAGTGGTATAGGTTGCTTACTCCAACTTTCAATCTTCAAAATTTCAATTTTAAAGACATTAATCTGCCAACAGGGCAAGAGGGTAACAAGCTGTGACATTAAGTCCAAATAAGCTTATAGACAGGCACAAGATTTGGCACTGAATTTCTTAAGGAGTATGCAGATAACAGGCAAATATTATACACAACTTTTGTTGGTTTGGGGGATCTTTTTTCCCAAATACAGAAATCAAAAGTACATTTAAGTGAATGGTGTTATTTTGGTATATATGTTTTTCCCTTCTCAAGTGATTTGGATAATTATAGTATGCAAAGGATGCTGAACATTGAAAGGAACTATTAAGTAAGTAGACTTTGCAGGTGTGTCATTTGTTTTGGAAAATCCTAGACATGAAAAAAACAAATGAAGCATGAATCTATTTGACGATTATTTTCTTCAGGAAAATTCTATCCTTACAGAAAGTTAAAAATGTACACGTTCCAAAATCCAGAATTCAAGGCATAAAATATTAGCTTTGTCGAGACTTTGTAAGGCTCCATTAAGGTTATTACGTTTTTACAAGATCGGTAAGAAAATCATCGTTGATTGGCACGGTACAAAGAACACTTTTCCAGAAGTGCAGGGACAGAGGAAAATTCCTCTAGAGAAAAATGGAAAGTTCTGCGTAGCAGTCATTGTTGCAGACATGCTTTTTCTGCAAGAGGTACATTGTGCTACTACTTCCTTTCTTTCTGAAGAGGTAAGCTGCTCATGATATAAATATTAAGGACAGAGATAGCCTTTGCAGTCAGAAGCCTTCATGTTGTCCTGAGCTAGGGCATCTATGAAGAGAAGGTAAAATCCTGTCTTTCATTAAGAGAAACTGAAAGTTATCATTCTTCTCAAGAAGATCAAAAGTTTTTCACAGCCTCTTTAGAGGAGCCTAGAATTGTTCATCATCAGTTTTTGAAAGATTGAAATCAGCATCACTGCTTCTGATCAATTTGATTATCTGACCTGCTAACAGGAACTCCCCCGTGATGGAGCTAATACAACTTCTCCCCTCCACCCCCAAATAAAAAACAACAACAAAAAAATGCATTAACCAAACAGGTTAATACACGTACCATAAAGATACTAAGCATAAGGGTGAGTGGAAGATGCTTCATTTAGCTGGACGTCACTGTCACTTGTACTCACTAGGGGTTTTTTGTTTTAAGACCAAAGAGCGATTGCAGAACTATTCCAACTACTTGACTGCACTGCCCAGCAACGGCAGGAGCAGAGGGGAGGCAAATTCCATCCTCAATTTCAGCACTAAAATTCTACATACAGCCTCCCTGACCACGGTCTTCAGGCTAGGGGATATGAGGTGCAACTATTTCTGGAAGTACTTTTCCATCGTTCCCAACTGCTCACCTTCCAAAGCAAGCCGCTGAATCTCACTTACGCAGTCACACCAGAAAGCGCTGCCAGCATCCACGTCATAGCAATGTACTTCGTCAAACCAGGGAGTCTTGGCGAGGAGAACACAACTACGGAGTAACAGGGGTTCTGCTAACATATTCAGCTGATTTTTTATTTTATGCTTTTTTCAAGGACACTTAACACTAAAGAGCCTATTTGATCCTCTTCCACTTCAAAAGGGTAATACTGAAATATAAAAGGGATATTTAAGAGTAAACTGAGGTCAATTTTGTTTATCACCAGTTTCATCAAGAAAATAGTAATATTAAACAGAGAACCAAGATTATTTCTTCTCCAGACCTTCTGCAATTTTAAATAGGTGGTAACCTCTTCATAAAACTGTACTAATATATTAGAAAGGCTTAAATTATTTTAGTTTCTATAATTCTGTTCTTCTTGCGATATAACTATGAAGACAAAAGGACATTATTTTTAAAAAGTCTCAAAACAGTAATTCGTCTGATTTTTTTTTATATCACTTTTTTAATCTCCTTAAAAACTGGTTGTAATTAAATGAAAATTATTTTTAGCCTCTTTCTGTCTTTGTTTATAGTAAAAGCAATTAAAAAGCAAAATAATCCCAAGAGCTTAGTGGAAGCAACATACCCAGCAACAGGCACACGTATACAGTGCCTTGGTGACTTCCTGCTCAAAAGTCATGCTATACTCAGAAGATAGGCTTGACCTTTTTTTTCATTTTTATTAGGAGAAAGAGTATATTGGCTCTCTCGTTTTAATTTTTCTTGAGCACGTTATACTTAAGTTATGCTAAATCTTGCCAACCGCTAGAGTTTGTTCTGAAAAATATTTTGCAATGTGTCAGAAACCTCTCTTTCTTGTACAAAATTAATGCCTGCTTACCCCAAATAAGCAATTTATTAAATTAACAATTTCTTAAAATATTAGAACCTATAATTTCATAGGTTGGTAAAGTCTTCTGAGGAAAATAGCTTGAACCATGCTAAATCTTTACAGAGGTATTCTTCAAAGCAAGCTCAATTACTTTTAATTTATAATTTAATACGATTTATTCACGTCTTTGCATAGCAGTATGCACCTCTGCATTTAGTGTTCATGCCATTACTCAGATTAGTTCCAGACAAATTGGAATAAGAGAAAGGGAAGCCCATGAATAGGCACTTGTAAGATTACTGCACACTTTTTTTTATTGATATCATCAAAATAAAGTAGAGGGGTAGAGACATGAGCAAAAAAGCCCACATAACCATTTTCAAACAGACAAAGCTAACTTTGAAGCAAAATAAGCTAGACTGATATTAAATGTTTCCTGCTATAAAACTCAAAATGAAGAAAATCCAACAATTAAGTGAAAGAGTTTAAGCTTATTTAAAAATACTTTGTTTTAGACTTTAGATTCCTATTTAACTAAATATTTACATAGATTTTGATTCATTTGATATGTATAGATGAGAAAAAAAGGTCAAAGCTTAAAGTTTGTTGGTGAATGACATATCAAATCCTAATTCCTGTACAAACAATACGTACACTACTTATCAGAGGAAAAAAAATGTACGATTTTATAAGTGACACTTGAAGTAACGCTTTTCACAACAGTGTTTAGCCATTCAGCTGGGAACGGCACTGCAAGCATCACGCATTTTCCACCTCCTCTCTCCGAAACCTCACGTATCTCTCTGCAGAGTAAGCCTGACAGAGAAGATCTTGCCAGTACTGCTCTTCTACATAGAAACATTCCCAGCTCCACACTACCAGAAAAAGCAATTTCAACATGAAATTTTCGCTCTTTAATAACGGAAATCTCTCTGTCCTGGTAGAGTTAACAAGGCTCTATCATCTTCTGCCTACGAACACAGCCAAGTCCTACAGGAGCAAGGATTGAAGACAGTGAAACAGCCCAGGTACCTTTTCAACCTGCAGCTGTGATACCAGACAAACAGGCACAGGAGAACAGATTACAAGCAAAAAAAATGAAACGAGAAAAAGAGAATAGAGAAATGGCAAACTGCTTAATTTATGAGATAATTATATTGCTGAGTAGGGCCTCTACAATTATGAGTAACAGTAATGGACTGATAGATTAAGCTACCTTGCTACCTCTCCCCAAAAAGAAGAAACTTTTGCTTTAAGAAAACACATTTGCAAAAACAAAACATGATGGTTTTGGAAAAGGGGCTATTTTCTTATCAAATTTATAGTTTTAAATGTGGCTATCTAAAAGAAAAAAATAATATAAATACATTTTGTTAATAGGAAATTTATATTCTCTACTTAACTATTCTCTCCCAGAACAGTAAATTTTAAATAAAATGGCAAAAATGATTTTTTTTTGAAAAGCTTGTCTGAAAAATTAATCTAAGGATGTTTAGACTAAAGAATTTAAGCAAATTAGGAGCAACTGAAGCCAGCACTTTCAATGAAAATTGTTGCCCACTCTGCAGTATTTTGACATATGTCAAGAATATTCATAGAAACTCTCCAGATATCATCAAGTTCAATATTATATAAGTGCTGAATAGATTGGTTGGGCATAATGATGTCCATAACAGATGTTGCAGAGAATGCTGTATTTTAGCAATCATGTTTTGTGAAGCTTTCCTGTATATTTATTAGCATGCCTCAGGTACAACAGAATGAAGTTCTAAGGAACAGTTACAGTACATAATCAACACTTTTCTTGTATTCCCCCCCCCCTTTTTCTGCCCCTCCCTCTGACCTATTTTCTTGAATAACATGCATTTCTATTGAGGGCACTAACTTGTTTCCATGTCATAGTAACAGCTCGTGTTCCAATGTGCTAAGAGATACATTAGCTGTTGTCTATTGATCCATTTATAAATTCGTTCTACTGGGAACACCAGCAGGAAAATCAGAAAGTCATTTGCTATCTTATGCTTCGTGACATACTTTACTCAATAATGATTTCTCAGAATACATTTATTTTAACATTTTATGAAAATACTTACGGAAGAATCCTCCTCTTCAAGCAGTCTTCCACAAGTCTGAATCACTCGTGTATTTTTAGTCCATTCATTGTTTTCAAAAATGAAAACGTAATAAATCACATACCAAATTTTAAAAGAAAAAACCAAAACCATAAAAAGCACATGCACCAAACAAGATCTGCTGCCCACACTCATCTACCTTCTACAGCGTAGTAGAAACTAACAAGCAAGGTGGTCTCTGCTCAAGAGTGTAAATGCCAATCCCAGGCTGAAGCAGAGATACAAAACAAGGCCAGTTTCCCCTTGCTTCCCTGAAGGCTTCTCATCTGTGAACCTTTTTTCCCGCCATTGACTACACAATGTATACTTCAATATAAATTTGGGTGAGCTTCCCTTTAGCATACATTAAGCTTTAATGCTTCTCTTCTCAAAAATCTTCTTTAATCCAAACTGTACCATAGAAAAAAGAACTCTAGACAAATTGTGATTATTTTGCACTTACTACAGATTATCCTACCTGCTTCTACTGTTTCTACTATTAACCTTCAGACCAGTAATTACTTAATGCTTATTTGCAATATATCTATACAGAAAAAAAAACCACGTGTGCCAGTTTCATAGGCTTGACTACACTTTAAAAATAGATGTTTACAACAAACCCACATTCACTGTTCCAATTTAAAAGGGATTGGAAAGCAGTTGAGCCTTATAGCTCAGAAAATTCAGATGGTTAAAGACCACAGGGGAAAATAATTCTAAAAGTAAGGCTTTTAGCCCGCAAACCTGGGGACAAGTTTAACCAAATCTACGCATCAAACCTGTCATGACAGAATATAACAAGCCAGAGCCTACTGAAAAATATTTAAGCAAAAGAGCACCAGGATTCATGTCTTGTCACACTTCTGCAGCCAACAACTCACCAAAGCCTTATCTGCAATTCTTTCCAAATCTTTTCCTACCAGTCTTTACTTTTATCATTTATAAGAAGTCTTAAGACATCTCCACTGCTGCTTAATTTTCATTGTCTGCTCTTCATCTTTGGAAAAGGCTCTAGAAATGAATACTAAATTTAAAAATATTAAAGGTCACAACACAAAATATTGTACAACCCACTCCACTGATAAGCAGATTCCTCCGCCCTCTGCATCATTCTGCATCACGCTAACGAAGAATTGTCAAGTTTAACTTCACTCGAGCATCCCATGGAAGCTGGTTGTTGCTAATTTAAACAGCAGTGGAAACTGAACAGTTTAGACCAAAATAAACTCATATTTAAGAGGCATAATGCAGGTAAGGTTTACATGCTTATATCCATCACAAAGAAGAACATGAAATGGTATCATTTCAAGCTTGGAAACATGTTCAGAAGAAGGAACCATTCACAATTTTAAAAATGAGATTGTTTTAAATTGTTTTTAAAAAATGGATTGTGCAATTCTTGAAAAAGCAAAGATTTAGATTTTCTGCTTTTTTAAGGAGAACCCTGGGAAACCACATGCAGTGCAATAACAGGGATGGGAAAAAAATGACAAAACAGATATTGACCACATCCTGTGGAACAGGAATGCTATGTAAAAAAAAGGAGGATATTGCTCTAAGTGAGGTACTTAGATCCAAAAGTGGGGTAGAAAAGAAACGGGTCCAATGATATAACAGACAGCATGATTATATAAGCCTCATTTCATTAGTAAACTAGGCAGAAAATTATTTTTATTATTGCCTGCAGAAGCAAATGACCAAAATTGGTTTCCTCACAAAACTTTTTGAATCCATTGCCACATGAACGTAGAGATGTCAAAAATAATTACATTCCTATAAGTTACATGAAAACTGATGGTCAAGCAGAGGAAAAAGACACAATTTGCATGTTTAGTGATGGAGAAGTAGGCAAAAATCCTCCTTTATATTTTCCATTTGGCAGTATGTCAATCAGTACAAATCAGCCACAACACTGTCTCTTGTTACAGAGGAAAATGGGGTTATGGACTGGAGGAAAACGATAAGGAGATAAAAAGACAAATCCAAATCCATAGGAATGCAAGTGTTACTTCTGCAGCTCACAGAAATTATGATCTGCAGATATTAACTTGTTTTAATAGCCTTACAACCCGAGAAGAACACAGACATGTATTTACATTTCTTGACCTCCTCCTGTTATGTAGGTTGCCTAGAAACATTTTACATCAGAACAAATGGAAAAATGCATTATGCTGTCCTATCTGGCTACTCCAAATATTTTGTTTAGCCTATTTTATGAAACCTATGGAAAAGAAATTATTTTCCTCTATGCTTTTACAACATTGAGCAGAGTGAAGCTGTTCAGTGAAGAACAAATCAAGTAGACATGCAATAAGGATAATATACTCTGAAAAAGTCTCCATAGGTAAATGCAAATGTGGATGCAACATGCAGAGATGTTGGTGGGATGACTACTAATCATATTTCATTTATTTTCTTAGCAGCAGCCTGAAGCTATTAATAATTCCCAGTACGCTACTTAGAGCTGTGGATTCATTTTCCAGTTAATGGCAGCAATAGGTTCTTAGTTAATGGTCTTAAGATAATGCTGGATTTTGCCATATGGTTGGATTTCTATGAGGGTTTCCCATGAAAAGCCAGAGAGTGCAAGAAATTGTTGCTATATTTAACTTCAGTGTCCTCACATGCACGCCAGACAATTGGAATGGACAGCGTTCTAGTATTTACAAGTGCAAACGATGCTCAATATTTACCGCATGTTCTGCTTAAGAGGACTACAGGGATTTTAAGCAAGAGAACATATGGATAGATCAGAGGATTGGTAATAGAGTACTGAGCATTTCACCTCGAGGTCATTGGTTCAAATCTAGACTGGTTAGTAATGAAGGAAAGCTATTATCGTCTGAGAGCTCTAGCCTTTGTAAATTGATTTGTCAGGCTCAGTCCTGTTCCCATCAAACACAAAACTCACCAACATAATTTGCATTCCTGCAGACAGTTTCATCCCAGCTAAGTAAGTATAAATCGAATAGAAACAGAGCTAATCTCTTCCTCCCCAGGCACTGTCTGCAGGTGAGGAGATAGTGTCAGAGCAATGGTGAAAATCATACCACCAATAAACACAGCACATCATTCCATGGATAATGATGACTTTCATCTCCCAGATTCCCAATTATAACTACCTCTTCATCCGTATCAAGTGTTTTGTGTTTTTACATTAAATAAAGAAGGGAAGGAAGAAAAGACAACAATATAAGGGTTCTGAAACTGAAATTTTTGCAATGCTGCTTACAGATATTTCTTTGAATATCTTGTTCAAAGATGCATTTCATGAAGCTGAAGGTTTTGGAGAAAATGGTCATAGTCCTCTCTAAACAAAATTGAATTTATCATCTATTTTGTTATGAGATATTTGTATACCAAGGCAAAAATGTTTAAATAATACTTGCAGCAACAACACTTCAAACTATTTCCTGCAGACAAATTCAATTCAGAAATGGCTTTATTTACAAGATACCACAAATGAGACTAAAGAAATCATGATTTTAAGGTACTCCTTTATGGCAATGCTAAACAGAAAAGTTAAGGATTTGTCCACAACAGCACATCATTTTTCACATGCTTTCATAATTTGAACAAAAATAGCCTTAAGCACCAAACCCCTATGTCTAGCCCATCACAGTTCCATTGCCTTTTAATAGTTTGGCAACAACCACACCAAGCCCTCTGTAGGTATCACAGCTCTCCATTTTACCAGGTAGTAACTGCCACAAAAGTGAGACATAGAGTTTTAATGTAATACCATGAAGATCACCTTCATTTCACATTGTTAGGGCATTAGACAACAAAATTTACTGAAAGTTTTGCATTCTGTGAGCACAAAACATTATTTATAACATCTAAGACTGCAACTGAATACATCCGGTTCAGAAATTTCAAAAGTGTGGAAAAATAAACATAAAACAGGTCTTCCTGTGCTCCTTGCAACCTCTGTATTTTCTACTAAGTTGTTGGTAACAAATCAAAGCCTTTCTTTTCCAACAGCTCCAGAAACTAAACTCATACCATAACTTTAGGAAAACCACGACAGGTTAACTTCCCAACTGGACAGTAAGCTGAGTTTTTGAGCTGGCATGTAGTACATTGCTGTAAAATCAAATTAGCACAGCCTAGTGATAGCTAAGCTTAGCCAAGTACTGCTCCTGTGACCCAGAGCCCATAGCTGGTAAGATCCACCTAAATCTCTTAACTTTCTCAGGTCACAGAACCCCACCCATCCAATGACACAACACAGCGAAAAGATGGGGAAGGAATAAATTGCATGCTAAAGTTGCATGTCACATCACACAATAAGAGATCTATATAATACCTCATGTGACTTCGAAAATAGCGTCCAGAAGCAAACATAAGGCAGCAGCCAGAACGCATTCCTTGTAGGGTGCACGGCTGGGAAAGTGGAGTGCCTATAGAGTCTTATAAAATAAAGACTGCCTGTTACTTGACTTGCAGTAACAGGAATAACAGAGATATATTGGTGTAAGACTACTAAAATTCCTAGAAAGCCAACAGCAAGATTCCTTGCCTCTCCTCTCTGCCACCCAGCACTGCCTGTCTGTGCTAGGGAACAACCTTCAAAGATGGAAATACGCAGTAACTTTGTAATGGCAACTGCAGCTGATATTGATAGAAAAGAAAGAAATTCAGACAAACTTTATACAAAGGCAAGAATGGGAGTATTTCAACAGAGAGCAAATCAACATAAACTGTTTGAATAAATGTGGGTGGAACATATGTTAGAAGCTAAAGAATATGTAAGGAATTCAGATGGATAGAAATTAAGTTTCAGAAGGATGGAGGAGAAAACTGAAAAAGCTAGCAAGGTCAGTCCTACAGGCGCTAATAAGCGAGTTTACTGTAAGACACATATTTTATTATTTCTGAATAATAAGTAAGCACATAAAACAGTTGTGACTATTTACCTCATCCTCTTACCTCCATTTCCCTTTTTGTATCTCCTGCTGCATTTTGCATATACTGTAAGTTATTCATGACAGCAGTGACTGTTCTTTATATAGATATGTTTATACAGCACTCAAACACAAAGGAGTTTAAATTCTGACTATGGTGGATAGAATCTACTGTAACTACAATAAAGTGATACCTAAGAGTTCTGCTACTATTCTGCCATCTCTAGGTAACAATGTTTTTGAAGCTTCACAAACTTGGGGGGCAGGGACACTTTCTCTTTTATGTACTCTCCATGAAAATTCACATAAGAAGGTGTAACACCTAATAACATCATCAGGACTGGATAAAGAAGGATTTAAATTCCCATTATCCTTTTTAATGAGCTCGTGACTACAGTCTCAAAATAGATTACTAACCCAGAACAGAGAGAAGAACTGGCATAATTTTATTCACATTGACTGAAAGAAATGAGCTAAAATGCTATTACAGCTGTCAGTAGCATAAAGAAAGCAGAATTTCTCAGTTCTCTGGGATAGATATAAGTAAATTTGTCTGTATAGTAAATTTGTCAGAGAACACTGTTGCAAAGGCCTTCCTTACTGGCATTGCAGAGGTTAGCAAAGAAAGGCTATTTAATTCAGTTTGAATGACATGCAGCGTGCTTGATTAAATATATTCTTGATTACAGTTTAAGGAGTACCCTGTCTAGTGAAACTGTCATTATTTGTTCCAATTCCTTTATCAGAACAGATTTCAAGAGACTTTTCTTAAGCCCAAAGCACATTTTTGACAAATTTTTTTAAAGTCTCATGTTCAAGCTATGTATCACCAATCACCAATCTATCTTTCAGCAGAGTAGTACTTTTTCTCCTTCCAGAAAAAAAAAATACACACACACAAAACTATGTATCTTGCTATTATTGCAATTGCTATTGTTTTCCAAAATTGCTACTCAATTTTATGTGTATTGCAGCACAAAATCTTTCGGTCTCAACAGTGGCACAGGCTTAGAAGTTTGTTTCCATGCATATTTCTTTCTTCCAAATTACATAAAAGATTACAGAACTGGGGGTGAGTCCCGTTTCACATGTATATTTTTTCCACGACTGTAACTCTCAGAATTTGTTCTGCCGTTTGAAAAGCATTTTGAACTCTTGCCACACTCATAGTCAGCCACTAAAACACTGACAGCAATTTTACTCGGCCAAAAGACCAGAAAGCTGTTGTGCCTGCAACTTCCCAAAAACAGGAGGTATATCTTGCTTCAGTTTTTTTTTAGGGCTGTAATCCCCACATAGTCTTCATACTGAAGAACAGGTTTCAAGGAAAATCAGATGCTGCAAAAGCAAAAAACTTCCACTTTTCTTTTTGCTTTTAGAAAAAAAAATCTTTAGAAAAAAATACCCCAAAATGTTTTTGCCTAATTGAACGAGCATAATCAATACGATACTTCAAACAAGCAGCATCTTCCACTCAGGAACTTCTACCTAAGTTTCATTTCTGACAGCAGCTGGCCGCGGCGGAGTCATCAGGCAGCGCAAGGCGACGCCGGCGCTGGTAGTTGCGAGGCCGCCCGCCCCCAGGCGACCTCGCGGGCTCTCGCCCGCCTCCGACTCCCCCCGGAGCCGCCGGCCGCTCCCCGCCCGCCGCCCCCCGGCCGCGCAGCGCGTCCCGCGGCGCCTCGCCGGGGCGCCGCGCGGGATGCGCGCTGCGGACACTCCGCGGCAGGTGCGGGCAGCCGGGCGGGCGGGCGGCGCGTCCCTACCTGCCGGCGTCGGGTCCCGCCACGGCCCGCAGCGTCCCGCCCCTCGGCGCCGCTGCTATGGCGACCGGCCGCCGCCGCCCCCACCGCAACCGCCTCTCGCGAGACGCCGCCATCTTCCCGCCGGCCGCGCCGCGGGGCTGCCTCTCGCGAGAGGGTGGCGGCGCCGCGCCGCGGCCGGCCCGGTTCAGTCCGGTTCAGTCCGGTTCTCCCGCAGCCGGCGAGCGGCGTCCCGCGCCCCCGCCTGCCCGTGCCCCCGGGGCGGGAGCGTTGCGGCTCCTGCCTGCAGCTTCGTGCCGGGGCGGCGGGGAGCGGGCGGCGCGGCCGCGCTGGAGGGAGTCGCGCGGGTGTAACGGTCTTTCCCAACAGCAAAACGCGTTTGGGGGGAAAAGGTCCTGGTGGAGTGTGTATGGTTTCTGAGAACTGGGAAATGCGGAGAAATGCAGCCATAGCCAAAGGTAGCGACACGTTCACATCTCTCAAAAGTCTCCGTGTAGCTCGTGTTAGAGCTGCCTTTAGTCACAGGTGGGAGCCGAGACCTTGCTGTTCGGTGCTGTTCGTGCAAGTACCGCCAACAAAAGTGAGACCAGAGCAAGGTCTGGGAGGAGTGGAATAACTTAATGCATAAAACATACTTGGACTTTGAGGAATGTAAGACAATGTGTAGAATTCACATTAAACTTGCATTCTCTGGACTGCATGAGCCACACGTTATGGAACGTAATTTTCCTGTTGCTGGTGCAGAGTATTGGCAATAACCCTGAGGTAGCAGTGGTTTCGGTGATAGCAAGAAACGCATTTCAAGCCCACTGAAACTTACTTTCAATTCTGGGTCATGGATGTAGAGAGACAGAAAACGACCAGGAGACCATGATTTTGTATGAGCATTTGGGATCTCAGTGCTACGGTTGCCACAGCCTGGATAGACAATGTAATGAGTTACTCGAACTGAAACATGAAAGCATGAGGGCTAATGCCCCTTCTTTTATGCCCTTATAGGTCAGTGTTCATGAAATCTGGGACGCATCTTTTTGTAACAGCTGTTCGAGTAGTACCACCAATTCTGTAAGTTGTGAGGAAATTCTTATCCAGCTGTTGATCTTTTTTTTTTTTCCATGTGTGAAGTGAGTAAGTTGATGCATAATACTCTATATTTGAAAGATGTACCTTTGCTTGCCAGAATCACCAGCTTCTGGTAATTCGGGTATACCTTCAGTGGTGTGCCAGATGCATAGGCTATGCCTGGAGGATCAACCCTTGATCTGTCCAGAGCAAACACTTACACATACTAGAACTGTTTGAATGTATAGGGTATCTGTAGTCCTGCTTTGTTGTGCTCGTGTGAATAGTAGACTTTTCTTTCCATGGTTGTTAATACGGCATCCTAAGCAACACTAAAATAATACAAAAAGAAACATCTGCGCATTTGGAAGGAGAGTTGTTTACATGTTGTGACTTCCTATCCCTTTTCAATCTTTTGCTTTGGGAATCAGGCCAACAGTATTAGAAGAGAGAGCAAATAAGGGAGGCCTCAAGTCTCTCTTAGGGACCAGAAATAATTAAGAGAAGTATTTAGAGACAGCAGATATAATGAAGCCCTGAATCCATGCTAGCTTAAAGTCTATTAAAATATGGCTGTTTTTATAATAGAATATGGACGTAATTACTCATATGAGACAGGCACTGAGGAGTGCGTGTCTCATATCAAGAAGCGTTCTTCAGCAAAGAAGCGGTCTTCAGTGTAATTGAATTTGTATAGCATCTGTGAGCAGGGGAGGTTCTGTGCGGTTTGTCCTTAGGCTGACCAGTGGAAAGTTTCTTTGGTCCTTTCTCTTCCAGGGGCCACCTTGTTTTCCCTGCAGTGAGTGATGCATGATGAGATTGTGGCTTAAGGCAGGAGCTTCCCCTAGTAAGAGGGGGAAGTCAACAGAGTCCTTATTTACCCTTTTGTGCAAAGAGATACTATCCACCAAATGTTTCACAGTATAAACAAAGCATTGCTCAGTGGGTAGCCTTTTTCATTGCTATTAATGCCCTTGTTGTATTGTTTCCTTTCCCAGCACCAAATCCAAGAATCTGGAGTGAAACAGTGGTGCTGCCCTTGGCACATGTCTGTGCCAGGGAAGAGTATAGACCTTTCTCAGGCTTTCATAATGTGGTTGTGTCTTCCCTTCACCTGTTCAAATGTCCAAAATAGATGCATTCTCAGAAAGCATTGTTAGAGAAGCAATAAAGAATAACTGTTTTGGGTTTGCACTAAAAGAACAACTTCTAAACATAAATTAATCTGTCCCTATTTTATGCATTCATTTGTTCATTGTGATTTTTGAGAGGAGAGCTTATTATAACTGTCTGGAGCTATATTTCTGTGTTTTTAAAGTGTGGTTGTTCCTACCTGTGATTTATTTGTGTGAATTCTCCCTGAAAGTAGATCAGATGGCATTTTTTTCCAAGTGAAAACAGACCTTTAAAAATGAAAAATCTTTGCACAAAATATTTTGGTTTTTTTCATTAAATTAAAAAGTGAGAACCTAAAAAAAAAAGCCTGCATTTTCTTTGTTTTAAAAGTTGGGAAAAGTGCATTAAAAGTTTTGATATAAAATAATGTGCTTCTTAAAAGTTTAATTGAAAATACTTTCTTTTTCTAACCACCTCACCTGGAGGCTATTGTTTAGAAATGACTTGACAGACCCATTCATTGTAATTGTGGGAAACCAAAGTGACATTTCTTGTTATGAAAGAGATTTTTTTCTTTAACTCTTAAGTAATACAGTTTCCTCAAGGGAGTAACAAACAAGTACAGGAACTAAAAACAGTTTCTCCATTACTAAAATTATATGGCATAAGAGGGTATGCAGAACCTGACAAATTTATCTAGCAGACAAAAGGGAGAGTTTATATTTGAGAACTTGTTTGTTAACCTGATTGCAGTTTTGATTGCCCTTAAGACCATCCTTTCGGAGTATTTTATGTAGTTCTCTTCCCTTTACTGCATATGTCAATTTACATAATATATGTATTTGAGCAAGTACTTGGACTCATTAGAGCATCACGTAAGCGGTACTGAAAATGGATTATCATTAGAAAGATGACACTCGTTGCATGTTAAATACAGAGCAAGAGGTGCTGCACAAAGGCACTGCTAATTAATTATATTAGGTGAAGACTCTTTTACTAGTAAGATTTATGATGCCATGAATATGATTAACTGTCTCAAATCCCACATACTCAGCAGGTCACAAAAGCTGCCGAGGTTCCACAATACGTGTGCTATCTTCTGCATGTGCTGGCAAATTCTGGTTGACTAGTCCAGCATAACCCCAAGACAGAACAGGCAGCTTGTCTGAACTGGTTTATAACCTACAATTTGTGGATTTGGGCATAGATGAGATTGCCTATAAATGGATTTATGTGCTGTGAGCCAGCAGTCTGGCTTGCAAACTTTGCTAATGTACATTCAAGAGAAATTAGCATAAATGCTGGTGGACAGCTATGGACCCTACATCTCTGTAGACGTGCTCACTCCAGCTTTTTGTGCCATGGGGGAGTCCTTTGAAAGTGAGACATTTGCCAGACACTTGTGGCAGTCAGTCTTCTGTGGAAGAGAACATAGACTTGCAGACAAGCTAGGCAGGAGAAAAAAAAAAAAAAAAAAAAAAAAAAAAAAAAAAAAGTGAAATGAATGTTCAAGCCTTGCCAGCTGAGTCACTACTTCAGAGGCAAAGACTGCCACCTTTAGTCTTCTTTGCTCCATGATAGAATAATCATATTGAGGCTCTGATTGTCTGACTGCTGCCATCTTGTACAAGAGAAAGAAATGCACTTTATATATTCACAGTATGATGAAAAAAAATCAAACAAGACAAACCCCATATTCTGCTAATAGCCTGAAACTGTTCCAAATTGTTTGAGGGAGAGTGAGGGAGAGTCGCTAAACATAATGACAAAGGCATCTACTCTAAATGCTCTGTCAATAACAACATCAAATGGAATTCCCAGATGTTAGTTTTATGAATTATATCATCATCACCTACTGGCAAGCTGCTCGTATGAGAGGGACGATTATGAGATGCCAGACTTCTCATTAGGGAGTACCTTGCAGTTAAAAGGGAAAGATTTTCTGCGTAACACAGAAAAGCATGCCAGTTGTGCCATTAGCTGTGAAATATTTTATGCCCTCAGCTATAACTTCAAGAAGATTTTTAAACACGTGAATCCATATTTATGGATAGTATTGCTGAGATTTGTTAATCACCTTTCTTTTATATTAAAAAGTAGGCGCTACTTTTTCACACATTTTCAGTATGGCTTGGATACTTCATCATATAAGTTGCCTTACATGACAATGATAGAAACATTTCAGAGCCTGCAAACTGTGAGATAGTATTCCTAAAAGTAATACTGTAAAAAAGGTAAGATAAACCATTTTTTTTTCTAAAAGAGAGATTTGGATGTCACAAAATACTGTCCAACCTGTTTTTCTTGGACATTTTCTTATATTTAACATGTATATTAAATATATTTCTGGTTACTGCTTAGTAGTATATAAGTTTAATATCCAGTACATCATCTGTGAGGGGACTATATCCTGCCTTTACAAGAGGATGGACTGAATAATCTAGTAAGTCTTTTTCATCTCTTAACTACTGTGAGCAGTTAACTGGGTCTCCAGTCTGTTGTTCCCAGTATGCCAGTATGTGAGGGAAATCCACTGTAATTAAATCTTATAAAATCCTCTTGCTCCCAGTGTAAGTAATTCTCCATTGTAGGAGATCCCCCTGAGTCTACAGCAAGCCCAAGGAAAACAAAGAGCAGGAGTGATTGTTTACTTCCTCTTAAATATTTGATCATTTTGGACAAACTTCTGCCCTGATTGCAGTAGCTGCAAACCTCACTGAAATTAACAGAACTGTGCCAAGTATTTACTGATTTTTCTCGCTTTTAATATTTGAATAGTGACTACTAAACTAACATATATATGTTAGGTCATATAAACAGCAAGACAATATTCTGAATTGTTCTACAAAATGTACTGCTGGATTTTCCATTTTGTACTAGAAGTAAAAGCACATAAATCCCACTTGACAGGCTTTGAGACTGGAAGTGTACTGGCAAAAGAAGAGCTGTATGCCTCATTAAGCAGATTTACCAAAACTGAAAGATCCTTCTAGCTTACAAGTATGAACTATTGCAATATTAATAATTTGCAATGATGGAGCACTAGTAAATATTCCAAACACATTGCAACTTCTTATTGCCATTTAGGGAATGGGATAATCAGGCAACACAGATGAAACGTCCAAGAGCACATTTTAAATCAATGATTGCTTTGGGACTAGACTCAGTCCTTTGACCTACTTGCTGGCCAATGATGCCTTCCTTGTGTATGGGAACCCTGGAACTATTCCACTGTGCTGCTCCAGCAGTTCTTACTTTCTCCTGTATGTTTGAGGACCTATTTCATCTTTTTTTCTGTGCTTAAACGGATTTAAATGCTTGGTGTGACTATAAATGATTGTAATTCCCAGACATTTTGGTGTCAGGTCCCTGAGGGCACCAACAGTCCTTAACGGCCCTGACAAGGCTCCCCTGGGGCCTCCACCCCCCCCTGCCCATGACCCAGGAGCCCCATTTCAGCTCAGCCTTGGGCTTTGGTTGTCCCTGAGCTGTGCTGTAGGTGTGCCTGTCTGCAGCCTTGTTTCCTGGGTGAACCTGAGAACTGTGCTGTAGTTAGCTTGTCTCCTGGATGGACTTCGGACCTGCATTGTAGCTTTTTTCGAGCCCTGTCTCCTTTTGCTCCTTACAAGACTCCCTGGATGGCCCCTGAACATGATGCATCCCCTTGATCATCTGGGACTCTCGATGGACGCTGTTAACAGCACTCGCTCTGCCCGCTGTGTTTGGATGCTGTGGGACTGTGCCTGGTTGGTGAGGACAACTGCTGCACTGGTGTCACCCCGGCTTGTCTTCCCTCTTAGCAGCAGGCCCTCACTATGCCCTGACAAGTGGAAGTGGCCCACATCTTGGGAGAGCCACTGCTGGGAACAGTCATCCAGGTACCGACATGGTTTGCTTCTGCTACTCCTGATGTACGTACTGTGAGAACATCATGCATTTATATAACAAATCACGTCCATCTATGTCAGAACAGCCTAAAATCGCTTTCAGAAAAGGGGAGATAATGAAGTGCATATTTGATATATTTGGTGTATTTTGCTTAATAACACCAAGTTTTCTCTGAAGCTTCTTCTGTTTTCTGCAGGGACACTTCTGACATTGTCTTTGTTGCCTGGATTTGTGTAGTGTTAGAATACTTTTCCAACTGGAAAATAAATGGTTTTTCTTCTGTTTTCCCTTAATTTCAATGCAATTGGAAAAGTTAGACTGGTTAAAAATGTTAGAAAATCCACAGCAATCTTAACCCCAGACAGAGATCAAATACTGAAAAAAATAATCATTTGGTAGAATATGAGGATTTTCAATTTAAATGTTTTTCCACTGAAATTTGCATGGGTTTATAAAGACACCAGAATGGAAATCACTGTAGGAAATGTCTTTTCAACTAATTCCTGGGTCCATCTTATCCAAAGAAATGACTGAAGTCTTTCTGAGGATTTGTTTCCAATTAAAACTTTAAATATTTTGTAGGAAAACATAAAAAAGACAGGTTTTTCCATTTTTGTTGAAATTTTCTTCAGCAGATCAAAACATTATCATAATGTTTTTAAATTTAGTCACAAAACTGAGCTGTGAATACTTACAAATCATCAAGTAGGACATATAGTAAGTGTTCTTGAACCATTTCAGCAGAATGGTTAGGAAGTTACTTCATTCATGACTTTCGCAGTTAATTGTTTTAGAAATCTCATCTTCGCTACTGCGGTAGCCCTTGAAATATCTTTCTAAAGGAATGCAATAAATCTGTTCTTATAACTTTACAAAGAGAATAAATGTCAACAATATAGTTGCAATGATTTCTAGAAAAGGAAAGAAGAAAATCTTCTAATTTAAACGAAGAACATCAGTGGCGCTGTCCCTGCAAGTAAATTATTTAATCTTTTTTATAAGAGGAAATGTAGACCAGAAGAAGACACCAGGACTGAGAATTCCAAGCAGTCTCCGTGCTGGCTGAACTATGAAGCGGCAGTTTTGTATGTCATGCATCAGGGTGCAAATACCCATGAAACAGAGGCATTTCATGAAGAAAAATAAAATTCTTTGTTTGTTTTCCACAGAACCTGCCTTTCTTCCTAACTGTTTGGTACTGGTACAATTCTTAACAAGAAATAAAATAGATTTTTGGGACTGTGTATTTGAATAAATAACGCACTGGGATAAGTATTGGAGTACTTCAGTTGAAATTGTGGCTATCTGTCTTTCTTACTCTGTAACTATGTGCACATCATGTCACTTGAGTGTGCCTCAGTTTCCTCCCCACCTTTTCCCTTCCTGGTTTGTCTATATGAAAAAAATTGCTTGAGCTATCACCTATTTCCCATTCTGGAGAATTGAGGAATCTCAGGTGACAGTGAAATAGTTTAATGTCTGTTATATTGACAGGCTGACTTGCTATTCTATCTCTCAAAACACCTTTGATCCTCTTGAAGTGCATGTACTATTCCTCTGAAAGTCATCATTCCTCACCATCAGTTTTGAGGTCTTTGTGCAGGACACCTTGATTTATACCTGCCTATCTTATGACCATCCTTATCAGTCCCTGATCTTTCTTCCCATGATAACAGCCTACTTTTGAGATTGAAACTGTTGTTATTACTGATCCCCAAAGCAGCACTTTCTTTAAAAGAGAAAAACAGACTTTTTTTTTCCTCTTGGTGCTTTATTACTTGTTAATATATGACAAAACAGATTTATTATTGAGCAGACAGGCAGCATTTAGCATCTCTAAACAGAAAAACACTTCCCAATTTTGCCCTTTGTTTTTGCCCTGGTGAATAAAAAGCTCCCTTCCCTCATACTGTTTCTGATATGGATTAACATCACAGCAAAGATAAGTTTAGAACCGACTAGGAACTTGTCTGGGTTAAGAGCAAAATAAAGGAAGGACTAGAGTTGCATTTTTCAGCTCCCTACCGTTAATTTGCAAATAAACAGGGCTGAGAAAAAAAGAAGGACCTGGGGGCCAGGGGTTTATAGCTCTTCTGTTTCACCACTCCTTGGCACATTGACCTCAATATGGTACTCGGAGGATTCTCCCGAAGGCATCCAAGGTATTGGGGTTCTGTTGAAGGAGGGTCTGTTGCTGAAATTTTGATTATATAACATGATAGATTCTGGAAGCAAAGGGCCAATTTCAAACTGAGGCACTTTGAAGGTCATCCGTTTGGCTGCTTTCTCATAACCCCCATAAGGCATGGCAGTCCTGGCATAGGGGAACAAATGGAGTTAGCACACAAGAAAGAAGTAAAGAATGGAACCAGATCAAAAATTAAAGCCATCAAGACTAAATTTTACTAGTGTTTCTGTGTCACTGGCCAACAGATTCTGCCTAAGAACATACACATCTTATTGCCTCTGTGCTAAAAAAGATAAACCAACTTTGTACTCCTGTGCACTTCCTTCGCCCCTGCTGCATGAACCTCCATCAAACCATATACCTTCCACACCTATCAGTACCACATACACATAGGAGGCAGAGGCTGTGTTACTGCAGAAAGGAGTGGGATTTGGGTTTGTCCTGGGTTCTAGTGTTCTGAGGCCATGGAGGTGGGTAACAAAATGTAGAGGTTAACGGAAAGTTGTCGCTGCACAAGAAATATCTTGATAACTCATTTTTTATCAGAAGGGTCAGGAAGAGCCTGAGCTTTTATCTGAAGTAATGTGAAGTATATGGCTTCTGATCTCAAGTATTTTTCTGGAACTCTTGAACTTGAAATGGCTGCAGTAATAAACAGTGGCAAGCCAAATCTTCCCAGATCAAACAGGGGGAAAGGAAGGAGAAATAGGATTAAAGTCATGTCATCCTGCTACACAAGTTTTATATCTACAAGCTGAATTCAAATCTCTAGCTTTTAATGTAGTTTCTGTTTGTAGGCCTCCAAACTTTGAATCCATAGGAGACTGAGAAGCAAAATGGCATATCACTAAAACTTGCTCACACTGCTTTAAACAGAAAACACGGTGGGCAATGTTTAGGGTTATATTTCTTATGCAAAGTAAATTGAATTAAATATCCAAGTAGGCTTACCTATTAAAAGACTTGTAATGGGGGAGATCAGCTTTGGGACTATATGACAGTAAGTCAATCGTGAACTGACATTTGTCCTGAGGGCTGATACCCATTGCCCGTTCCCAGGGGGAGATGTAAGTTTTAAAGACTGTGACTTTCTTCCCTCCTGACTTGCCATCTGTAAATAGAGGAAAGAAAAACACTCTGCTCAGACGACACTTACTCCAAATACATCACCTTTCTATTTTGTGCTACTGAGGTTGAGGCAACAGCTTTGTCTCCTGATCCTGCAACTTCCAAATCAAATCCTAGTATTTACAGTTAGCTTTTTCTTAAAAGAGACCATGTTGTCGACCATTTCTATGCTTATTCACAAAAGCATGTGTACTACAGTGTGAGAACTACTGATCCATGAATTTGCATTACAGCATGTATCTGAAAGCTAATTTTTCATTGTTCCATCTGGTTGCTCAAATAGAAACCTCTTTCTCCAAGAAGAAATGTCTATGCCCCCTCATCTCTTCCACTACCTCAGGGAAAGCTTTTATGCAAGCTAAAATGCACTCTAATTTCAGAATTAACTTCTGTCTTCTGTATGTGGTCATAGCAGACATAAGCCCTCTCTCCCCCCAGATCTCACCTTCAGAGGGATCAAAGCAAGTCCTGACTGTAAACATTCCAGAAGTGGACTCAAACTTTGCAGTTGACTCTTCTCTAGCTTATCAAGCTAAAGCCTTTAACTATTATATTTCAGCGTATTTGCAGCCCATAGCCATCTTTACTTTCTTGGAAGTCTATTCTTGAATGTTTTAAAGTTACCATCTTTCTTGTGTGAATATTTTTATAAGTTGGTATTTTCTTTGTAGTTACATGAGTATACACTCATATTTTCCCCTCCTGAGCCAGAATGCCAGAGGGAAGTCTGGCTCAAACACCAAGCCTCAGGGTGACTAAAGGTTGTTTGAAAACCTGATGGGATATCTGTGCAAGTTAAAGTCGTGTCTGTGGTAGAGCTGCACTTTGTTGCTGTAAAACCAAATATTTGATCACCAGAAAAATTTTAGGCTGGTTTCTGGCTGCTTCATTAATTAACCAGGTGACCTGAGAAAAGCATTTTCATTCTGTGTGCTTCACTTTTTCCAGCTGTGTATAATACCATCTTGCCAATAAAAGTATTGATTGTATAGTGATATGCAGCACACTTCGAAGACTCTCATCCTCCAGACATTTTAAGGCTGCAGAGTGTTCCTTTCCCACCAATGACTTTTAGTTTGATAAGGTCAGATAGCAAGTTAATGGAGTTAATAGACATTCTGATGCTTTCATGACTATAATTTGCATAGAAAACAAAGCTTTGTGAAGTAAGTGGCAAAGTATGAACACTAATACTTTTATCTGAAATATTATTCTTTATCACATCTTCTTTCTTGGACTTGTTTATTTTCTTCAGACTTTGCCAAATCCTGGGCCTTTCTGATTCCGGAAAATTACAGCTATACAAAAGAATCTGATTTACATTAAAAAAAAAAAAAAAAAAAAAAAAACCTACCCCCTCCTTTCTGTGTGAAGGATGTAAAATAGGTACTTTAGAAGTAAATTGATTGCTAGGGTTGAAAGATAAAGCAGTTGGGATCCATCCACATTGGGATGGTGCTAATCATCCTTCTTCCTGAATACAGAAATAGGATAACAGTAGAGAAGAATCACCTATAAGAAGACAGAGTCTACACAAATTTCGTTTTCACAGTGATATTCAGAAATGTTAACAATGATTTGATACAAAATGTCGTTTGTCCAGAATGTAAATGAAAAAAACTTGGATTTTACATGTCCTTTAAGTTAGTTGTTCATTTAATGTACAACTCTGCCCAGTTCCTCTGCAAATTTGCCTTTTTTTTGTTAAAGTCCCATAGGAACCATTAAAACGACCATTCTGTATACTCAGGAAGAGATTTACAATCCAGTGTCACCTGCCTAAAATGATACCACAAAAAGAGGATGTCAGGCTGATCTTATTACAAGGAATTTGATTCCAGAGGTTTCTGGCTGAACTAAATGGACGATAAAATTAAGCAAGGACTAATTTTAAAGAAAAATACTGTGCCTCATAAAGATACTGCTTCAGCAGACTAGTGATGATCACCAGAAATATTGCTGTTAATTTCTGAGGATTATCTAAGAAGTGATGTTCCTTTAGGTGAAAAATTTGATTAGAAATTAGGACCTATATACTCAGACTGACGTGTCAGATCATACTAATGGGCTGAAGAGCTGCTACTACTGCTATCTCTAGCAGTTGTCAGTGTGGAACATTTTGGAAGAAAAAGTAGAGCCCCATGTTGTATAACGTGCAATACTAGCACACTGTTACATCAACCTTAAGAACTCAAGAGTTCTCAAAAATTCCCAGAATTTCTTTGATTCAGCCAAAGCAGATTATTTCTGCTTCTTGCCTATGAAGAAGCCACACAAACATGCAAATAAAACTCTCACACCAAAGGAGATTCAATTCTAAGTTTTGCAGCTGAGCTTAGTTTGGAAGAATTAAGATTTTAACCAAATTAATTTACCTGTCTCCAAGAGTAAGACTGGCCCAAGCTCTGATAGCTTTATCTATTTCTTATTCTTGCAGAGGGATACTTGCCTTTCTCTGTACCATCGCCGCCTCCTCCACCACTTCCAGCTGATTCCCCAGCATGACCCCCTTCACTGTCCCCAGGGCCTCCTTTGCTTCCAGGCCTAGGTGGAACTGGGGGATACTGGTGCTTGCTGGAGCCATGCTGCCCTGCTGTTACTCCTCCTACCATCCGCCCTTGGGCATAGCCGTGAGCATCTCCCCCATAATGCCCTCCTGATGGGATGAACTTCTGAAAGTGATCCTAGAGCAGGAGAACAGAAAGTAAGAATCACTAATCCATTTACATTTGCAGGCATGGGTCTTAAAACATATACTCCTGAGTCCCCAAGGTCTTCTCAGACTTGTGTCTCAATTAGAAAGGCAATGGCAGAAGAGAGCATAGGTTATTCCCTATATTCAATATAGGAGCAGTTATGGAAAAACAGCAATGGCAACTAAAGGTCACTTTTTAACGGGCACCTTATAGTCATTTTGTATGATCAGGCTGAGAAGAGAGGGATCTGTGTACTCTCTGCAGCACTGATCAGCACGAAATACAGGAGGTAGGGAGAAGAAGTGTGTTTGCCAGAACAGGTAGAGGTTCAGATTGAGATACATTAATTAAGTTGTGGGAAAGCAAGTGGAAAAGAAACCAGGAGGTGTTTCATGTTGAGATTAAGATAGCCCGGCAGAGTCAGCTAGGTTATAGTTTGGGAGCTAAGTGTTAAAAGGCCGTAGAACCTGTGACAACATAAAACCATGCAAGATGACAGGAAATACATCAGTTTTCCATATCCGTGAAAGTCTGTAAGGAGAGAGATATTTACACATTGAGAAAGACTTAAGAGATAGCAGCCGTGAAAGGCTTTCTTGAGACCACAAGAGGAAAATGACAGAAAGGAGGAGTTTTATTTTTAGCAATATGTGCAATAACAAACCAAATCTGACCACTTACAAGGCAAGAGAGAAAGCTGTATCCATCAGAAAAATAAAGCTGATCTTACTGTCCAGGCTCTGTTCTCTCTAGTTCAGGCTAGTGCGTGCAGACCTGCAGTACATAGTGGAAGAGCAAATCGTCCATGCTGAATTTGTAGACTCTGTGGTGCCAGCACAGGGGCATATCTTAGCCCAAAGCAATTTAATAAATATTTCTGTGGAACAGAAACCAATATAATATTTACAGGAAAATGTTTTATGCATTACAGCCCACATGGCTTTATAACACAAGTTATGTAGTGTATGTATCACATATAGTCTTTCCTGTTGGACTAGGTGATTTGTTACAGGTACCTGAAAAAGTAATAGATACAGCTGAAGCTGGATGAATCTGTGGCCTCTCATGTTGCAATTTTGCTTGTGTAAATTCTTGTCCTGCCATCAATGGGAGACCAGAGTCCCAATCCCACGGCTCTCAAATGGTTAAAGCTTTCTCAGGGCTCTTACACCTAGTACAGTTTAGCAATAAGAAGATTTCCAGGCTGTAAACAGACTTCCAAGGCCAGCTGTTTGGTCAGCTAAAAATAGATGAGACGTGAAAACCCCACAAGGCTCAAGGCAGAATTATCTAACTCTCTGCTCGTGTGTCTCCAGCAACAGTGTCCAGGGTTTCACAGCAGGTCACCAGGCTGCAGCCCAGGCTTGGAGCCAGCTGCAGGCTGAAGTGGCAGAGCTGGTGCCCCCAGGGCCTTTAGGGACTGTCTGTTCTGCTGGTTGTAGGGAATTCCCTTTTTAGGAACGAGGAGATAATGTTCCCCTGAATGTCAGGAAGCACTGGGAAGGGAGACAATCGTGAGCATGAAGCGTAGGCTGCACATAGGAGCTAAAGCTGATTTTTTCAGTTGTGCCTTAGAAGCTATGTAACAGTAGAAAAGCAAACTGAAACGAGTTTTTTTGAGGTAAAGATCAGAATGAGGTCATCTCAGAATTTTACTGTATATGCAAGGTTAATGCATCTACTTATTTGCTTCTCCACAGCTCAGTAATTTCAAAACAGGATTTGTATTGGTTTTCCTTCAAGTTTTGCCCACACTGTGTGCCCTTCTCGAGAATCAAATGCTTATTTCTCTTTTCCTCTGCTTGCTAACATGCACTGTCAAAAAACATCACAAAACGTAAGCATAAAATAACTACAGTAAAAAGGGCTGGTTTGATTCTGCACATAGCAGTATTTGATGTGGCCAGGAAGGGACATCATTGTCTTGTCATCTCATTTTAAATTGTGATATTATCAGTAAGTGGGAGTGAAGTTTCTCTGATACATAAGGTTTGCCTCAGGAAAGCCAGACTTAAATCCCATTTAGATAGAAGTGAAATTAGCTTGATGGATTTCAGCCTAGTTCATGGCTCTTCGTGGACCTACTGAGAAAACATCAGCAGACCTCTCCATTCAGACGTTAAGACCCATTTTCTATACAGTACCACTGGTCCACTCACCTGCTAAAATAAGAATCTCTTTTTCATTAGTTTTGAATGCCACAATAGATTGTCTGAGTTACAGGGGAATCTCCTTCTTCTATTACAAGAGGCAAAGGCTGGTTCTTGTTTTTTTTTTTTTTTTTGTTTTTTTTTTTCCTTTTTTTTTTCTTTTTTTTTTTTTTTTTTTAATCTTGAACCTTGCTGAATTCAAACCGGCTGACTCCAAGAGAGCAGAGCTCAGGAAGGGTAGCCTTGAGCAGGAGCCTGGATGTAGCCAAAGCTGAGTAAGTGCAGCCATGTCTACTTAGGCCAGGCCTGTGTTCAGGGGTTTTAAAGTGAAGTATGGTATACACTTGAGGGGACTCTGTCAATTGGCCATTGCTAACGGAATGTGGAGTTTTTACTTACATGCGTATTCCCATCACAAAATCCACCATCCCATATAGTTTTGAATGATGGTCCTGTTTGCAGTCCCAGGAGAGAAGCCCAGGAATGTCAACTGAGGAGGCAGATTCCCTTCTCCTCTTGCCCCTGAAAGCAGTTCCCACACCCCTCCAGGGTAGGGCCTGCCCTGTCTGCATGTTGCAGGAGGCAATGGAGGCTCTCATTCCCTGGGCATCCCTATATCCACTCTAACAAGAGAATAGTTGTGGCAAGTTCATATGTTGCATGGTCCTTTGGGTTGGCTAAAACAAATTGGGCTCATGTGTCTTTGAAGTCCTTAGCACAAACTGAGAGCCTAGATTCAATAAATTCTGAATTTTCTAGGATTACTGTATGTGTCACACAAAAAATAGATGATGAAAGATGATCCACTAATGGAGCTGGGATCTCTAAGTATCTCAAGGCCCTGACGTCACTGCAGGCAGTCTCCAGGAAAAGACACTGTGTGCTCCCCCTCTGCTCCTACCCTAAAGAGAATGATTGAAACCACCAAATGTGTTTCTATTTCCACCTCACTGATGAAGAACTTCCAAAAAGCTTGATGCCTGTGTGGTTACTAACATGTCTGAAGTTACTGTGACTCCCTCCCCTCAGCAGCAGCCATTCAAATACTCCTTAATGGTGGGATGGGAGATTTAAAATTCAAACATTGAGATATAGAAGAGAAAAAATGACTGCCTAAGACTGCCTGTTGTTTTTATCAAAGAAACAGGGTAAAGGGGTGCCCCGATTCCTTCATTTGAAGTTGCACAGCCTTACCCTCATGATTCACATTTATAAAAAGGAATGAAAATAAAAAGTGACCTTCAGTTTTAAGATATAGTATGCTAATAGTTTTTTTTTTTTTTTTTTTGATCATCCTTCCCCAAGGAGTCCCATAGTTTAATGGTTTGAGCTCCTGTCCTCTATTCCCAGCTCTTCTTCTGACTTATTATTTAATCTTGGGTAATTTAATCTGGGAAATTTAATAATTTTTACACCTCTGTGCCTGAATTTACCAGTCTAAGTGAGAATTTTCATCTAATACTACACAAAAAATATTTATCTCATTTGTATACTTTATATCATCCTTGTTGCATTCTCTTTTTGATGAAAGAAATTGAATCTCTGCCTCTGCTCAGTTGAAAGTTTTCTCACAGTGTTCCATGAAGATTACTTTCCTTCTCTGTCCCTTCTCTGTCATTCTCATTTCCACGCCAATGACTTCTTGAGCAAGAAGGCCTCAGACTTCATGTTGACTTCTAGATTTTGGATATAGGTGGGACTCTAGCTCTTCTACACCAATCCAGCTCCAGCACAGCAGGTCTTACTTCATTAAAAGCTTTTTATCTCAGCTGGCTAACTCCACTTAGGTCATGACCTGAGACTCTTCCATATCTCAGCTTGTGTCCATCCTTTTCAAGAGGTTCAAGAGGTTTAATCTTCCCTGCAGAACAGACTTTCTAGGAATAATGCTTAACATTTGCCCTTTAGCCCTATCTCCAGTGATCTTCGTAGTCCTTCATAAACAGAACCATCAGTGCACACTTGTGCCTTAAACCAAGTAGTTGCGTGATGAGATCTTCCACTCCTCCATCCTTATTCTTTCCGATATAAACTGTATCACCTCTGGCTATTTAGCGTGTAAGAACTCTAAGGCAGGATATTTGTCTGCTTCTGTCTGTAGTACTGGTTTGGGCATTGTAACTTAACCACTTCCATTTGCTTCCTTCCACCTCTGCCTACTCTTCCAGGTTCTCTTGTTCAACAGCAAAAGTAATTCAGGTTTACTCCTGCCATTGTCCAAAGGAACAGTAATCCAGCTCTTTAACCCCTTCTTACTTCTCAAGTTTTGTTTCACATCTGGTCTCTTACTCTGATCTGAAGAGATGACCTGACCTGAAGTCCAGCAGAAATTGCCTGCCAATACACGGTCATGTGTTGTTTCCATACAAGTGTTGCCAGGACATAAGAACTGCATTTATTTTAACTTACTGCCTAGTCTGAGAATCTGTCAAGCTCTTCTTTGTAGTACTGCTAATAACTGTCTCTTCATATATCTGTTATTCCATCTTCCTAATGGTTTTAATTTAAAATCTGATATGTAAAGCAGAAAGAAGAAAAAAAAAAAGATAGCTAGAAATCAAGTCTTCCTATAAACTGTTTCCTGCATGTAACTCAAATCAGAAAAGTGTAACCATGCTTTTGTTTTTGAGTGCTTTCATTACGTAATGATAGACAGGAAGGTCTTGCACAGACGTTTCCCAAAGCAGGGGTTGGACCATGAGTTGGAGTTATGGCAATAGTGAGTGGGGTTGTAACACTAAGACATATTCAGTTTCACATGGTCTTGACATATTTCAGACCAAACATATCAATATCAAGTGGAGACAAGTCTGTGAACTGCTGATCTAATTGCTAAACAGCAAAGCAGGATTTCAGAGACCCAGAGATGATAATACCCAAACCTTCTCTGTGATATTGAATAATTAATTCATCTACATGGTTCATTTTCATTCTGTAAATGAATGAAATAATTTTCTTCCTGCAATGGTTGATCAGCTGCTACAGTAATACAGTACATAGCAGATAGGATTTCATAATAGTCTTTAAATAGTAATAAATTGCATTTCACAGCTCCCTAGTGAGGTTGATAGTACCCTCTGAGAGAGGCTAGAGTAGAGTACCACAGTTCCTGCAACTCAGTGGCACATCCTGGACTAAGGAGAAGAGATCCTTATGGTTTATTCTCACTAGCCAGAGCCCAGCAGAGCTCATCTTCTGCAGCATGACACCAAACAGGTAGGACATCTCATGAATTCTCCTCACTTGGCAGGTTATCAGTGTGCTAAAAGTGTCTGACCTTCAGACCTCCCTGAAAACATCTCCTTGTACTGTGTATTTGCAAGGAAAGAGAGACAATACTGAAGACTGCTAGGCAACAAGCAGTGCATTTCATTGTGCTTGGGTTAGGAATGTTCAGTCCTTTTGACTCTGGCTTTAGCTCCTTTGCCTTTAACTGGATGGATGGAGCCACAGTAGTAATGAGAGTCACAGGCTCTCTCTTTTGCGTGGGACCATCTCATTCATGCACACACAGTGTATAGATTTTTTCTGCTAGAGGTAAAGAGAGTGATCTGATTGTCCAGTGTGGTTGTTTGGAAGGGGAAGAGTAGGAGGGAAGCAGGAGGGTAGATTGATGACATGGCACTATTGAGATTTTCTCCCTTTTGTGGAAGGTTTATAGCTCCAGCGTAGGCTATTCTGAGAACCCTTATCTGGGTTGGATTTATTTTTAATAACCTTTCTCTTTGTCTGTTTTATATTGCATTGCTTTGCTGTTCAAAAAATTTTTCTTTTATTTGGGAAAAGAAATAATCTATCTGTACTCCATCTCAGTCCTTTCTTGTCCTCTTTTGCCATGTTTGTCCTGAGAATTTTCTAAGATAGCTAAGAAATCCATGATGTAAAAGCAGAAAACACCTCACCAGCTTTAAACCCCTCTAGTGTCCCTCTAGTGTCTCAAAGTCTCAATTGCTTCTTTGGGGTGGGGAGCAAAGAATGTGAAAACTAACTGGAAGGAGCAAGTAACTGGAAATAGCAGAGGAATTCTCTACTCTGACATTAGCTTCCTCCTGCACTTCCCTTTCGTTTAATCCTCCCTTTCTTCATCATCATGTGAGCAGAGTCAGGGAGAAGAATGGAAAGAAACAGACAACTAAGCAAATACTACAATCAAAAGGACTTTTTGATGAAGTTGATTTTGAGTCGTAGTCAAGTGCTGTCCTGACAGTTTGGAAGGTGACAGTGAGGCCACCAATCTGCTGCTGTTACCTGCCCAAGAACAACCAGCTTTCCAAGAAGACGGTTCAGTTGCTGCAATTGCTCAGCTGTTCCTGTCATTGCTCTGGCTGCCAGCAAAAGTGCTAATTCATGCTGGCTGTGGTGACAAGAACAGTTATCCACAGAGGCAATGGATGCAGCTGAGCAAGAGTCCTTGGACAAAGCACACCAGGCAGCCAGCACATGATAACAATTATGTCTGTGGTCCTGCTAAACTGGCCCTGAGCAAGGGCCGTACGGCAGACTGAGCTCTTCCTGCACTAACCAGTGGAGAGCCTGCATTAACTAATGGTATCTACCACAAACGTGGAGAAAAGATAGACCTGCAAGTGAAACGGAGCATTTTAAAGCAGAGTATGAGCTGCTGTTTGGAGACCCTGCCATCATTACTGTATAGCAAAGCCACACAGAAAATGCTAGATTTGTTAGGGCTTTCTCCCAGCCTCCATATACATTTCTTCACAGCAAAGCATCCTACAGTCTTGCTCAAAGAACAGGAATGATCTCCCAGAATTTGCAGCAAAAGAGGTTTGCGGCAGAAAGCATACAGAACAACTGTTGGGTTTTGATGAATAAAACACAATAAAGTAGGAAAGGCAGCTTGAGAAAAGAAATGATTGTTACCAACCTTTGTAATCTGTCTTGGAGACCCAGTGTCTCAGTTAAGAGTTTGGGGCCTCTCTGTTTCTGCAAGTCCAGTTTTGAGCCCATTCATCACAATTTTTTCACTTTGTATTTCTTCGGTTAGATACCGGAAAGTGACACTTTTGCAGAATTTTGGACTTCAGCCTTTTTATTTCCTTTATTTTATCACTCTGCCTCTGATCCCCACTGCAATCTTCAGATTTCTGACATAGAAATTTGGGCTTCATGTCTTTTGGGAGCTCTAAGATTGCTGAGTATTTATAATAACATTTGCATTTCAGTAGGATTTTCAGTCTGAAAAGCCCAAAGGTTGAACACCCCTCTCACATATTTTCTAGGGGATAGCTCATTAAAGAGATGAACAGCTTGAGGCACAGGGATGATGAAACTGCCCAAAATCCAACAGTACCAGATATAGTTACTATATCTGGTCTGCCATCCCTGATCTGTAATATGACCTACTGTTATCATTTTAATGACATATTTGATCTTTCAGCACATTTCCACATCCTGCTTGCCAAATTGTCATTTTTACAAGTGAGCTACAAAGACTTATTTTGTGTTCCTTTTGAAAATATGAGAGGGCTGAAAAAATAGGGTGTTTTTGTTTAGCACAACATTTTCTTCATCTTGAATTTCTTTTCCTTCAATTTCCTTGGACTGGAAAATAGATACCATAAAGGGATAAAATGACAGTAAATAAAGTTTAAAGAACAAACAGAAGTGAAGGTGTTAAGTTAGAACACCTACAATCCTGAGACCTTTTCTGTTTTTTTACTGAACTCCTGACAGTCATGTGAAAGGAAAGTTCTGTTCGTAAAAGTGTAAATATTTTCAAAAGACCTTACTTCAGTCACCTCACTGAAGAGAGAAGCCTTAGCTCAAAGGTTAAATAACAAAATTTACAGCTGGGAAAGGGGAAATATACCATATTTGACAGAAAAACGCACTACCAAAAAACAAACATGGCTTCTAGCAAATCAACTGAAGGTATTGCAGTGTCAGTAGAGGTTTTTATCCAAATTTTCTTTTATGGAACTTCTTGCAGAAATGAGCAGAGGACTGTGCCCAGAAAAAAGAATACAAGTATATCCTAGGCTAAAAACAGAACTATGTCAACTGGAGCAGAAGTCAGATCTGAATGGATCATTTCCTTCTTGTAAAAGAAATGGAACTGGTACATCAACAATTAGTCACGCCCTGTGCAGCTCTGAACACTTGCACATCACACAGTCCCCGCCAGTGGTGGTCACTTCTCCATCAGTGATACCAAGTGTTCCCCAAAGGAAAGTAACACTGCTGCCAAACTGAAATTAAACTCTTGTAATCTTGTCTTTTCCCTGCACTACCTTGCCAGCAGATCCTCAACACACATACACACGCACACACACGCACGCACAAGTACTCCCTCACCCCGGAGTGTCTGCCTCTCTCCACGGCAGGGGAGAGCTTAGGCACCCTTCATTCCTGCTCCCCTTGGGTGTATGGAGCAGCTTTTCAGTTTTAATCTCCAACCTACCACAGAATTGTCGACAAAGGCGTCAGGGTTATTCTCATAAATGAATTTCTCCACTCTCAGCTGACGTAATTTGAACATCTTGGATCCTTTGTTAGTGAGGAGAGAAAGCTCTTCTAGCATCACATCTCGGGGGATGCTGATCTTCTTCCCCAGATTCAGCTTGGACACCTCCTGTGGCATGGCTACAAAACATATCAGATAGGACACTTCAGGAGGAGTTCTGGTCCAGATCTCTTGCCCATTGCTTCCCAGCATCAGAACATTCAAAGCAGCCAAATTCTCTTCTAAATTAAAATTTTTCAGAAAATAACCTGTGCACCAAATTTCTTGCAGTGATGACAGTTTAGATATAGGTGGGTGCAATTTACACTGGATTGCAATCAAGGCAAATCTGTACAGATAGGAGTTATGTAAGGGTGGAGCTGGATGCATGAATCCCACATCTGAAATACCTCCGTCAGAGCAGTGGGATTGCTTAGTATTGCCTCAAAATGCACCACTGGCTTGCCTGGTTACCAGCCTATACTCCCCTCTTCTGGAGTTAGATGAGTGGTGGTCAGCTTATAGTGCTGACAAAATAATAAGCACAGACAGCCCTGGGGTGCTTTCGTTTAAATATTATCCCGTAACCATGGCAAAATGTAATGTTATTATATCTTTTTGTTTGAAGGGGAATTTTTAAAGGAAAAAGAGATTGGAGTTCTCTTCAATTCTTAATACTCCTGTTATTGGACGAGTCCTTTTCCATATAATTTGGTCCCACCAATTCACCATCAAAACAAGGCATTCAAATATTTTCAGTGTAAAAAACTTGCAGAAATGAAGTTGAAGCTTTTCGTTATTCAGAAACAAGCAATTCTACTTAGGCTTTCTTTTTCCCATGTCAAGCAATGATAAGACAACTTACCCACCTCTGTTTCTCATGCACAACAGAGAATGAACCTCCATTCTTAATCTGGTATGAAATTGATATCAGCACAGTAATTTTCATTTATTTAAATTTCTTTCTTTTTTTTTTCTTTTTTTTTCCCCTCTGAAGAGCCGGTTCTGTATAGCAGTATTCTGCAGCACAGGAGGAAATGCCCTTTTACTGATTTTTTGATTTTTAATTGCTTGTTTACTTAAATGCAGGATTTAGGGACATATACTCTAGCAAAGAAGTTTATGCAGCCTTTTTAGGACATTGAAGAAAGTGACAGTAAAGAATTGCTACTGTTCAAAATCGCTGCAAATATCAGCCATGCTGTCAAAAGTAGAGAAAAGATGAGGATCACACTTGATTAAAACTCACCTTATACGCAGGTATTCTGTAGAAACAAAAGTATCCCAGGGTACATCCCTCCTGCTGTATTAGCCCTACTGACAAAATTTGACTTTTCCCACTAGTAAGTGCTGGTGTCAAAGGAATTCTCTCACACAGAGGAAAACCAAATCAAAGGTGATGAGAGAAAAGATCAACATGGAACATAACTCTGCACTGCAATGTTGATATCTATAAATGATCATATTATCTTTCTATCCATACTGGTATGCATCCAGATTACTGCCATAGGAGAAGGTTGTTTTACAAAGTGTAATCCAGACTAGAATTTGACCTGAGTGTGTATACAATGCTTTTGAAAAGCAAATTACAAAATTTGATGTCATTACAGGGTGAGCTTTTGTAATGGTGGCCCTGCCTCCTGGTATGTTCGCTGCGTATTTTTCTCTCAGCCAGATAGGGTGTGAGATTTTAAAGGCTGAAATTCAGGTTGCAATCCAAACAGTTCTTTTATATGCAGTTTACATATCTTACCTTCATGTGTCAGCTTCCCAATGAGTTTAGTGGACTTTTTCCTTTTAACAGGAGCAGGAGTCCCTGCTAGGGGCATTCCCACAAAGGGTTCTCTGCTTTGCTCTAAACACACAGAAGGAAATGCAGAATGAAACACTGGAAAGGTCTCTCTTGCCCCTCTTAGTTTCTATCTAGAGTTAAGAGACACAGGGTTCTCATTTCACATACAGATTCTTTTCCATCTCTCCCACAGGAAAGAGAATATCATCCCAGTATCATTCTGTCTGGGTGTCATCCCAGACAGAATATCAGCATCAGGCCATCGCAGTGCTCTGTGCAGACTTCATATTACGACATAAAATATGACAACAGATCATAGCAGAAGCATAACTTCACTACCACATAGCATTGCCATCCAGAGTAGGCGTTACAATCGCAGCATTGCAGTCTCCCGGCACCCATGTATGCCATGATGGTACTGTGTTATCATGCTGTGCTGCAGTGTAGAATGTCAGTTTGAAAAAATGCTCTGTTACGACTTAACGTCATTGTAATGCCATCTGGATATCATTAGGTGGTAACACATATTCTTGTATGAATATGTTGGGTCTGCCCATGAACTATGTGGGAACATTTTGAATAATGTATATGCTTGGTTTGGATATTTGGATAGTCCCATTAGAACTGGAATAGCTCCTCAGAAAGCCAGGCTGCAAGTTGTGCAGGAAAAAAAAAAAAAAAGGCAAAAAAAAAAGCGCTATGTAATTCTCTTTTATTTACATCATTATGATGATTTATTACAAAAGAGCTGAGAGAAGAAGGCACAGGCATTCGGTTAGAGTTGTAGTTGTTTTAGGTGCAAGTTGTTTTAAGTCACACCCATATCTTATGTATTCATCCTATTGCATAGCATTTTGGAGGGCGGCAGGGGAAAGAGGGAGATTTCTTCTTGCACTGTTTCCCATCTCTGTCCCCAGGTAGGATGAGAGATCTGTACTGCAAAGATGGGAAAAATTAGGAGAAATCCCAGCAGTTTCACTTCAGGCAGCTTCTCATAGTCCTTCTTGGAGGTTATCACGCACAGTGCAAGTCAAGCTGATGTCTCATTTTAGCACTGTGCTTGCTCAAGTAACAGTATATAAGGAGACAGATCCTCACCAAATAAATGACCAAACTTCCACCGGGTTCAGCAATAGCAGATTGTAACTAACCATTTCTGTCCTTGTGCCTTTTTACACCTTTAATTGTGCACTGTGCACACTGCCCTCATTATGATCAAGACATTTTATGTTCTAAATATTTGCAGTTTTCTTCCACCATTACTCCTTTCAGAACATGATTTTTTAGAGGTGGTGACAACTGCTAAAAGCAGCCTGGCCAGAAGAAACGTGCTCCGATTACACTGGCAGATATTCTCTTGGATTAAGTTTTCTTTCTGATTTCCAAGTTTGATTTTTTTATTGAGATGCTGCCTGTGTGGTTCACATCACAGAAGAGCCCATCCTGGGGTATTCCCAAAGCGAGTGTGAGCAGGTGCAGCCATAAAGCACGCGCCACGCATTCTCCTCGAGCAGCCGGACATCTGCTTGGCTATATAAAAGAAGCAGGCCCTGCTTGACAGGAAAGGGGCAATGCTGCCAGGAGACAAGGGGAGAAGGGAGTTTCAGGGAGTTTATGGCTCATCTGATGGGTCACAAGACTGGCAAAGTGAAGGGAAAACGTCTGCGTCCCCCGGACACGGAGTCCTTGGGGCAGGCAGGGAAAGCTGGCCCAGCTGGGGAGCTGTGCCCCTCCAGCACGCCCGTTCCCGAGGAGCAGCGAGGGCAGGTTTATCCCATTCGGCTCTCCTTTGCTATTCCAGCAGGATCAGGGAGCTCATGCAGTCGGTCTGGTGTGAGGAAAGGGGCAGCAGCCTCCCACTGTGCGCAGGGCCCAGAGGCACACTGGCCCCCCTGTTCGGTCTGCCACCCCAGAGCAGCGAGGCTGCCAGAGCCTCAGCCCCGATCCTCCCCACTCTCATGCACAAGACCAGGGCCACGATTGCCCTTTTCTCCCATCAGCTCTATCCCTTGGTGTAATTCCTCTCTCTTTTTCTGCTTCATTCTTTGCAGCAGTCATTTCCTTGGCTTTGCTGCAAACCAACTAGTCTTTACCCTCTTCAGCCCCTGCTCTAAACTATTTTGCTGCCAGATCAACTCACCTTAGGCTTGCAGTGCCAGGCTCAGACCAGCTCACGTGCCTGCCCCGGAGCTCGGCAGCAGGCTGGCGGTGCGTGGGCCCCGTCCTCCCGGCCCGTCTTTGGGCACTGTGGGGACGCTTGTCCAGCAGCCCCGCTCACCCAGGGTGCCGGGGTGCAGGCGGGCTCTGCCTGGCGCTAAGTGCTGGTGTGGAGTGCCGTGAATTTGACTCCTGAAGGCTGCTCGCACAGGCATCCTGCGGTTATTAATAGCTGACAGCCCAGCGAGCAGGGTCTCAGATAGCACCGCCGCCAGCCCCGAGGAAAGGGGAGAGGAAAAGGTTGCACCTCAGGCCTCCTACAGTCACTGCCTCAGTTCCCAGGAAGACTGGGCACCCTATTCTGCATAAGTGCCTCACTCCTTCCCTTCTGTTCCAATCAACATGCCATTCCTCTCCCTCCTCCTATTGCACTTCAGTAATACCTCCTCAATATCCTATTTCTCTGTAACGCCTCAAGAACTCTCTCAGGTTTTGCTCTTTTTTTATACCCTTCCCTCTGCTCCCTCCTCACTCCATCATTCAACCCAGCTTCCTCCAGGCTCTCATATTCCTAAAATGCCAGGGATTCAAATAATACATCAGAGAGCATAGAAGAATAAAAATAATTATACTTGTGAAACAAGAACTAGTAGGAAAACCACAAAGTTTAGAAAGCTATTTACAGAGTCTTAGGAAGTTGCTATGTAATGTGGGTAGAAA
The DNA here is from genome assembly GCF_028389875.1 of Rhea pennata. Classification (NCBI taxonomy): domain Eukaryota; kingdom Metazoa; phylum Chordata; class Aves; order Rheiformes; family Rheidae; genus Rhea; species Rhea pennata. The sequence continues at coordinate 23,306,033 of NC_084669.1, forward strand.
ACCCAATAGAATCAAGTAGCAAGTAGACTTCCTTCACATTTCCCAATTCATGGCAGAAATAGGGCTGATTACCCACATGTAGTGTAGCTTTGTGCATGTAAGAGATTGCTCTACTGTAGTCTCTGCTCATTCTGAGGCAATACTACCTGTTTTTTTCCCCATGCCCAACTAGGTTATGCTTCTAGAAGGAAGGAAAGTTATCTCATTTTACTGAATTACTCTAAGATGCACAAACTTTTAAGCTTCTGTGTACAGCAGGAATATTGCAGAAAATAATATTCTTTCCTATTTCACATCAAAGGAAAACCAGGCTGTCCACTGAATAAACATAGAGTCTATTGGGGGAAAAAAAAACCCCACCAAAGCTGTGACTGTAGTAGAGAATCATCTGCACAGACTTGCAAATAAAGTTGATATAAAGGATCATCGGGAGACAGTTCCTTTCCCTTTCTCCTATGCTTTGTACAGTTGTTTTAGCCTGCACCAGCAGGGTGTAAAACTTCCCAGTCTGATTAGTGTTTTGCAATCACAAGGCATTAACACCCCAGTGCTGTTTAAAGAGTCCTTTATAAAAGTGCTGTAGCCTGTGTCTGTGGACGGGAGGTGAAGACCTCTGGACAATAATCACCTTTTATCCCTGTAACTTGGAGCCAGGAGATGTATGATAATCATCTCTTGGCCTAAAGTTTCCCATTTTTCTCTTGCTTGCCTCCGCATAATCACTGCATATACACCACATCTTTGTGCCTATGGCATAGCCCTTTTTCTGCTCCCTTCATACCACTGTAGCAATTTGCTAGAAGTTTTCCACCATCCCAAAGAGTGCTGCTTCTTTCACTGAGCCCAGCAGATACAGCAGGATGACTCACAGGGGCTGGATGGTCCAGATCCTCCCCCCACACTCCCATGCTGGTGATCTAGGACTAGCTCTGTGGAGCTATGCCGGTGTAAAACACATGTGGGGGTGGCACAACTGAACTGTAAGTACCTAGTGTGCGTGGTGGATACCATCACAGAGCCTCACACCTGGTGAAGGCATTTACATCTGCACAAAGCTGGTGGGTGTCAAATACTGTAACAACTGACCATCTGTCTGCACTTTGCACCCACTCTGCACAAGGGCAAGTGGTCACAGAAGAGCAAGGCCCTTGGTGTTGGCCAAAGCCTCTGCAGGCCATACAACAAGGAATATTTTTTCACCACATTTATTTCGCTTGGGGTGATTGAGGACCATGCTGGGTATTTGCCCAAGGTGACCACTGTCTGTTATGGAAGTCAATAGTGCTCTTTGGGATGCTGTACATACCCCTGGGTGCTCTCCTTTTGAAGTACTTCACTTGTACACCAAGTCTAGGTCTTGAGTGGGAAGCAGAAAGGGTGGTGAAGAACTAGAAGCAAGAGCCAGGCTGAGCAGAGAGAGGAGAGAAGAAACTGGGAGTAGAAACCACAGGGCAGGGGCTTTGTCCAAAGCTCAGAAACAGGTTGAAGCTGAAAAGATCGATCAAGGAGACTTATTGCTTAGATGCTGGTGGCCAGCATTTATGTCCCTTCACCAGTCATTGGACTCCTCAGAAACTGCATTAGCAAAATGCAAAGTCTAGGCCAGCCTGTTGTCCTGACTTTTCAGTGGTGGTGGTGTGCCTGTGGCCGTTGTGAGGCTCTGATCCCTGAAGAAACTGGCCAGCTCCAGTTTGAAAGGTGATACGTAGCTCTCATTCTGTGCTATGTAAAGTCCCGTTCTGTCCTTGCAAGCCTCATCCTCCAGAGGTTATTTCCATCTGCATGTCCATACACAGGGTGAGCTGCAGAACCTGAGAGTGCACCTAGAGGGTGCTGCACGGAGTCTGAGCCCTGCACCCCAAGGGAGATGTAAGATTTATCCTTCTCCTATGACACCAGGATTCATAAGGTGATTTGGATAAAGCAGTCTTGCATCTGACACTCGTACACCAATGCCCATCTTTAATTGGGATTTTTACCTCCCGCTCTGTCTTCAAACAAAATGATATATCGATTTTCAGTTGCTAGTTTAAGAACTAAATCTTGCTCCTTTCTCCTCTCTGTGGGCAGTTTCTCCTGAGAGATAGAAAAGTGTAGTTCAGTAGCCTAGAAATGTCACTAGTGTGTCTAGCAGAGAAAGATTGATTTCATTTATGTCCTGCCATGATGCCAGGCTTAGCAGCTCAGTGGCTTTTTTCCCTGAGAACATTGTCCCCATGTGATATCTCTGCCTCCTGTAATAGGATGAAATCTGTGTGGAAAAGAGGTAATGGAGGGCTCTTACTGTTATCGCACCCACTCATACTACTCAAGGTTTGAAATCATTACGAGTCTGGCTTGTTGAGTGGCTTTTTTTTTTTTTTTTTTTTTTTTTTTTTTTTTTTTTTCCTCTTCCTGGACTGTAGTGAGCTGTAGTGAGATTTGGGAACTAAATTCAATCCATGCTTGAGTACATGGAGTTCCCACTTAGGTCAGCGGGGTAGTACATGTGCTGCCTGCAGGACATTTCAGCACTTCAGGGAAGAGTTTTTAATCATACAAGGAACTGTATCTCACTGTGCCAACCTCCCTCTTTCCAAATATACCCTTTGCTTAAAAGGCCTTAGGAACAGCCTGCACGAAGTTTTGCTTTCTCTGACCTATATTTTCACTTTTTTCCCCTAAATCTCAGGGTTCTTTATTTCAATTCAGAAATGTTAATGTTTCCAAAATCATTTTAAGAGCAGCAGGTAAGATCTATCTCGTCACACAGTGCTGGATAGACATAAATAGTAGTAAGACAGGAGTCCTCAGCATGGGTGTTTCCTGAGCACACTTTGATCACGTTAAAGTCAAGCAAACAGAGTCAGTCTGGCAAATAGCTATTACCATTTCATATTCCAAAGATACAGAGTTCAATCTTGACCCCGTTCCCCTTTTTCCCTGGCAGCTAGGACTGGCACAAGCTGAAAGTTTTCGCAGGCTGCAGATCTCCACCCCAGTTGGATCTGTTCCGAAAAAAAGTTGCAAAACTCCTACCTTGGCTTTTTCCCCCCTCAGGAAGGGAGTAGGGAGGGAGAGAAGAAGGAGGGGAAGGGGAAGATCCTAGAAGGGCTTTGTTATTTTGAAATATTTCATAAAGGTTTAATTTCTTCCACTTTTACAAAGACATGAAGAAGACTTGTCAGTAATTTCTTGTAGCGACACAAGAGAAGTAGACGGTTAACACCAGGCTCTCCCCTGCTGCTAGGAGAGCACAGAGCGGTAGGGCTCAGGCAGAAACGTGTAGGATTTGGTCACAGGGCTGGGGTGGGTGTTGAAAAGGCTGTGGTGCTGCAGGCGCGTTCCTCACCGGGCAGCCCGTTCGCCTGCGTGCCCCACGCGCTGCCGCCCAGGAATCCCTCCAAGCTGCGGCAAACCTCCCGCCGCCAAAACTCCCCAGTATGGGGCTGCCCTTCTCCTCTAGTACGTGGCACTTAGCAACACCATATGTGAATGCCGAAAGAGGATAGATTAAGAAGGGAGGATTTCTTAAGATTTTAAACCCTCCAGACTTAACTCCACACCAGGTGAATGCTAAAACGGCAGATAACTGGAGAACGGTGGCAACACCTAGTGGCCGTTGAAGTTATAGGTCTGTACTGCCTGGGAATATCCTTTTCCTTTGCACGTGCCACATAGCAGCTCAGCTTGGTGCTTTGCTGGACACTTCTTTTGGGTATGGTTGCTTGGAGGTAGATATCTCCGTTGGGCACTTTACCATTTTCTGGTTTTAAACTACTCACTGGATTCAAATTCGGGAGTTCAAATTCTCCCCTAGCCTCCTGCGTAGCTGTTCAGTAATCCTTCGTCTTTGCTTTCAGATGGTAACCTCAGGACTGACTATCTCGCCACCTTCGAAAGTCTGGCTGTCTGGCTCTTTCTGACATGATCTGCTACAAGGGGAAATGACTCTCACTTGAGAAGGTTGTAGAGGTTAACAGGGAGTTTAATCAGAGCCCTGGACCCAGCAGCTGTACTGCAATGTGTCATACCATCTGGAGTAACTCATAATCCCAGTATGTCAGCTTTATTAAGAAAAACAAGATGCAGTCCTAATCTGCAGCCTGTGCATCTGTAGGCTCTTTGGAAACTGTGCTTACGGGAGGTCTTGAAGCTCAGGCTTGGCGTTGGCAGACATCACTGCCTTTTTGTGTTCCCTGTCCACAGATCAATCAGAAATATGCTAGATAGTCCCAAACACATAACGTAAGGGCCCCCTCTTAGTAATTAACTGGAGAAGCATCCACAAAATGATCCCTGGACAAGTGCCCATGGTCTGCAAACTAATCCTACTGCTAATCTCCACCTCTTCTTCAGAGCTCAGGAATTGCTGTCTGTGGCTAAAAGCATCTCTGAAAAGAAGACCTGCTAATATTTGTCCTGCACTGAGGGCACTGAATCTCTCAGGGCCCAGAAATTTAGTAGACTTTAACATAAATTGGGTTAGGGTTAGGTTTTGAGCCCCAGGAGGATATATTCAGGTTTTTTTAATGATAAGGATCTCTTGCTTATTGTTAAGAATAAGTTGAGTCATACAGTGAGAGTTTGTATTTGGTCTTGGGGAGCTGACAAACTGCCATTAATACCAGATTTACAAGCAGAGGGCAGGGTTCAGGCTAGAACAGACCAGTAAGCTGAGGCTAAGGCTGGGGCAGTCAGAGGTTGCTTGAGAAGGATGAGAACAGTGATAATGGGGATGATTGTGGCTGGGATTCAGGTGACAGGGATTAGTTAGGTGCTGTTTCTTCTGCGTGTGGAAATGGCCACCTTGTGAACTCTTGCATGGTGACAGCGAGAGCCATCAGACTATTTCTGGAGTGGAAGTTGATTGGGTCTCCTGTTCAAGGTTAAGGTGGGAGCAAGGCTGTGGTTAGAGTTTGGCCAAGCAGGAACTGGTGAATTACTTTTAGAGCTATTGTCAACAGAGGCCTACATTTTTTGTTTGAGAGATGGTGTGTGTAGTGATCACTAGACATGGGTTTGGATTACAGTAAAGTGCTTTCAGCTAGCCTGGACTGGATGTGGTTGTGGCTGGGAATAGAAGAGGCTGCCAGGCTGCAACTGGGTTATGCTACCAAGCTCTCCCTGTCAGATCCAGTGATATTTGCTGCTATAGGATGAAGGCTGAAGTTGGGGATCCCTCTAACAAGCAGTTAGGGCTGGCAGGAGCCAGGAAACGAAGATTAAGGCTGAGACCAGAAAAAATGACTAAAGTAGTTCTAGGTTATCATCTCAGGTGTTGTTTCCCTTCCAGTGTTAAGATTAGGATGGATAATGCTTGCTAGGACTGGGACTGTTACCGTCCCACAGCCTAAGACAAGAAGATTTTGTGTGCAAGATTTCATGCTGATGCTTCCTGTCTTACACTATAACTGGGAAAAGAGGCAGGAGAAATAGGCTTACAGCTGACATCTCTATGAACTTCCTAGCTTGATTTTCTTTTAGGGTCGACAGGGATCACTGTGCTAGAGAAAAACAGAGCTATGGAGGATTATACTGTGAGTTAACAGGCAGAGACAGAGCTAAAATTAGCTCTGCTAAAAGTACCAGGCTGTGACACTGTCCATAAAGAATTTCTTCTTGTCCACCAATAGCAAATGAGTGTTTTATGTCCTGTAAGACCAAAGTTTACATCTCACTTAACTTTTTGTTTGTATGAAGCTTTTTAATGTGTAGTGATTTTAAGTTTAACTTAAGTCTTCATGTTTGTATTGCCAAGACATCCCATCCTTTTCTTTGGTTCCTTATTTTCTTTTGTCCCTAGCTTGTGGGGATAGCGATAACTCTGTGTGCTGTACACATAGCAGTTCATTTTGGGTGCTAAGCAAAGCAAGTGACAAATATGGCATATAAAGTGCATATCACAAGTTTATTCTTCTGCACAAACAAATAGAAAGTGACTTTTAATTGAAAAACAAACAGAAAAGGAAAACAAAATTATTTCCATACACAAAGAGGCCAACTCTGTTCTCCTTCTGGGGTCACATCTTCTACGAGACACAGCACTGCTGCTGGGCAGAGCACTCATTTTCAGAGCACTGACAAGTCTCTTCTAGGAAGAGGGCCTAGTAGGGGGTGCTGGCTATAGTGGTAGAAAGAGAGCAGATTCAGTCTGAGAAACAATCTGGGGCTGTACTGTGCTAGCGTCTGGCAATCAGTGACTTCTCTTCATACCAATCTTCTCTGAGATGCTTTCCCTCAGCTGCTGCCATAACTCGAGGTTATCTCCAGCAAGTGTTCCCGTACACACAGAGGGAAGAGACTGACACTTCTTAAGCCAAGATAAACCCACAGAACTGCCATAGCTGCAACATATAATCTGCAGCATGCTAGAGAGGAGGCATGATAAGCAGTTTTAAATTAGAGCCCATGCAAACATCTTTAAATGCTTAACAAGGGGATACTGAGTTTGGCCTACCATTGCAGCCTGTAACATAGCAAGGTGGGAGCTAAAACTTGTTGAACAACTACTTAAGTCTGTGTTTGTTCAACAGTGGAGGAATTAGAAATTTGGGGAGGCTCAAGACAAACTTACATGCTTCAGAAGTCTTCTTTGTAGCCTTACCTGTGACCTTCCTAACAGGCCAGCCTCATTGTTTCCATGAGATGTTAGCAGAGCTGCTTGAGGCCAGCAATAGCTCAGGTTTCTTTTCTATAGTTTAGCAGATGCGTCTCAGTGTTCTCATCTCATGCTACTTACAGCCTCCGGCCTTATTTGGGATACTCTAAAAGCACTGTAGGTCTCTGCAGATCCTGTTGTATCCTCAACAGAGGATCCAGAAAAGACTGGGAGAAGCTTAGAGCCATCAAACTACTTTGGTTTTGTTTGTAAACATGGGTTTGAACCTAGGCTGTTAGGAGTGAAATACAGAATCCCCAGTCTCCTGATTCTTTTCCTTGCTGTGATGTTTAATATTGTTTCTCCAGTCAAATCTAACTTTTCTTCATCTTCTGCCTGTTACATTATCGTAAATGATAGGCCAAATGTAGGTATTCCATGCACCTGAGTTCTGTAATTAACATCTAGCAGTGCTTGGCTCTAACTGTTTGGCTTGCATTCCAGAAATCTGGACCCATCCAGATACTAACTAAATGCAGGCCCATGCTAAGGCCAAACCTCCCTTTTTCTCCAGTGGCAAAATGAAGTTCCTGAGACACTCAGACCCTGAGAGCACTTCACCTTCCTTACGTCCCTTATCCAGAGATGCTGGAGTAAGATTCAGACTTTCTGAGGTTATTTTTTCACTGCAGAATTTCCTGAGCACACTTCTGTGGTCCACACAACCCCTCCTGACATGAGTTCAGTGATGCTTTCAGTCTGGACTAGCTGGTTCACCTAAGGCTACTGCCTAAAATCATTGATGGATAGCCAGCACTCTGCAGTGAGACTCGAGATGAAGCTTTTGGAGCACTGCTAGTCCTTCAGTTCCTTCTCACAGTTTTCCTAGAAAAATAAATGATTCCTCCTACAGTTCTTTGGGAAGAATCACCAAGGATTCAGCATGCAGCAGCAAATAGTATTTTCTTCAGAAGCGCAAGCCATGCAGGGCATCACAGGATGAGTGAGAATGCAATTGTCCAAGTCAGGTTTCATAGCATGGCTGCACCCTCCCACCCCACCCCCAGCCAAAGCTAAGCAGATTCTGGTGATCTGAGTTCACTCTGCAATATGACTAGCCCTAAGACCTCGCCTCTGGGTCTTTCCAGGAGCATGTACCATTGCCTCATCAGTTAAGGTTGACTGCTCCTGTGTCATACAGTCAGGTGCAACAACACCTCACCTGACTTGGACACCCCTTTGCTCATCAATTCAGGGCATTTCTGAAGGTTTTCCTCCCATCCTCTCCCATGGCTGCTAGTCTGCTGAGTAAGGCATGAGTGCTGTCTTCCTCCCTCTCCAGCATGCTTGCCCTCGATTAGGAGCATGTGCTGTCAGCACAAGTCTATAGAGCAAGCCCAGCTAGACTGAAGTATTCAAAAGCAGGATTTTGCATTACTTTTCCTTTTTTCTCTTCATCTCTCTCCTAAGCTTGTCCAGGGCTAGAGTTGCTAGCTAGGTTCTCCAGCCCTCTCTTTCTTGCTGAGAGACAGCACATATGCAAAATCTCTAGCAGCTCACAAAGAAGAGAGGCAAACTAAAGCTCTGAGCCTCTATGAGAAGAGCTGCGCATTGTAGGCTCCAGCTGCATTGTGGAACATCGGATCGGACTGAGCATGAAGCCAGATGGGCTGCACTGCTTACAGACCTGACATCAGAGCCTTTTCTTTCCCCAGAACCAACAGTTTCATAGATCCAAAGCTTCTGCTCAGTCCATTCGGAGAATGGATTCTGCTTGAAGGAAAGAACCAGGTTTAATGAGATGGAGACATATCATGAGCAGGGCTCATCCTGCTCTGGAACTCATTCCTGAGGGTCCAATAAAAGGTGGCAAAGCCCCTCCTCACACCAAGGGCATCTGCTGTGTTGGGGAGCCAGTGCTTCAGGAGCAACGCTTTCTTCCTGTACCTGTGGGATCACACTGTGAACGTGGGTGCTGCAAAAGGGGGACCAAGGGCAGGAAAGCAAATGGCAGGGGTGTGCGCTAACCAGAGCACAGGCTACATGCACACACATATGCACAGACCCTACTAATATCCTGAATTCTTTCTTAGGAAAGGGAATGCTTACATGTCACATGCTTTTAATGTAGAGAAGATGCCTGAGACTAGCCTGAGACATTCTAGGAATAACCATCCCTCTTTTCCCAGGATTGCCCACAAACAGAGCTCTACATACGTGTGTGTGAATGCAGATCCTCCGGGAATCTCAGAGCACTTCAGTTCTTATCAAATACCCCTGAGGATACTTAAATTATTTAGTATGAAATCCTCTAGTGACTTCCTGTGTCTCTGTTTCCCACTCCCCTGCTGAGTCCACCTGTAAAAGGGCTCCATTTCCAGTTCAATGGAGAGTTTCCAGGAAGTTTTATGTCATGATCTGTTTCCCATTTAGCCACAACTCCTCTCTTAAACTGAACAAAAAGCTGATGTGCAAATGCATATTCAGTCCTGTCTCCTTGTAAAACCAACTTTACTTTCTCCTACACAATCCTCCCTTACACTTACAGCGTCTGTATCCTGTTCCAGTGGAGCTACTGCTGCAGAGCCTGCCTGGAGCTAACCAGCCACTGCCTGAGCTTAGCTTTGCCCTTTCTGTGTCTAAAAATGGTTGCTTCCTTCTCTAGTTCCTCCAGCTTATGATAGTCCCACCAAGTCTATTCAGTGCCCCCTTCCAGCAAACAGCCACCACCCTGGATAGCTGTACATGGCACCACCTTGGATGATTCGTTCTTTCAACCCCAGCCTTGGTGACCAGAAGAACAGGCACACATCACCGTCCTCCTAGGCAGGGCACACTGTCCATGTGTGAATGGCCAAACACCCTCTCTCACACTGTTTTCTTGCCTATCTTCCCTTGCCCCTCCTAAGAGCAATCTGAGAAGAAATGTCCAAGGCGGAGCCTCCATTCTCATTGCATTCATTGCTGACTGTGCATCTGTGTGTATGCATGTTTGTGTTTGCACACACAAGTGCATGTATACAGACTGGCAGGCTCAGCAAAAAACGCTCTAATGAGGAAGCTAGAACTTCTGTACTGAAGTCCTGTCTCTGCTCCTTCCTTCCTGTGAGGCTCTTGCCCCCCAAGGCTCCTCCATTCAAGGGGTGACTCCATCCTTACAGGAGCACTGAGAGGATTGGTGCAATATTCTCTGTAAAGTCCTCAGGAGATGAAAAGCGCTACCACCTACGTGTGCTTGTGTGAGACACTCCTGCCATTCACCTCCTCCAAAGGCGAGTTTTGCAGCTGCGTGCGAGTCCCCAGGCTGTGCACACCACACAAATGCCCTCTCTCCATGTCCTTTCTCCTGCTCTAGCCACGGCCACTAAGCCTTGCCATGAAGCTGCCCAACTGAGACAAGGGGAGGCTAGGGGGGAGGATGGAGCAGAAGGGGAGAATTTTTTTTTTCTCTTTTCTTCATTCTGTGTCACTCACCCCAACGTATTGAGCATGAAAGACAAAACGAGCACAATCTCTGTGGGGTCAGGGACAACATGGGAACAGCAGCTGCCTCAGTGGTGTCCGAAGCTCGGTCTCCACACATTGGCCTGCATCCCTGTTTTGGCTGCTGAGAACTTGGGCCTGGCCACTTGAAACCGAGAAGCTGAAGCTGGGTTTGGGGAAGGCCCTCGGTACACCTGACTGAGCTCCGGGGAGCTCTGGTATGGCTTAGGGGACTGGCTGAGCTCCACCTGAAAGGGAGCTGGTGTAGTGGGGGCAGAGGATGCCATTTCCGTCCTCCACACCGGCTCATCCAATGTGGTGGCTGAGCGGGGCGCAAGGACAGTGGGTGCCAGGCTGCTCGAGGATGGCATGGGAGCCGGGGTGGAGAACCGCCGGATCTCATGGGTCTTGGCTGTTTTCACAGGAACCTGCTTGGTGGTGGTGAAGGATGAGCTGGCATGTTGGCCTGTCTGACCAGAAGCCTCCTGTGTGCTGGGGCTCGGAGGCTCCCCAAAACAGAACATGGCTGACTTTAACTGATAGGGCTGGTGGCGCATGAAATCAATGACCTTGATCCCTGATTTCTGGCCAGGTGCCTTTTTCACTTTGCTCTCTGCTTTGCTAGCCTGAGACTTGCTGGCTGCCAGGGGATAGAAAGGGGAATGCATTGGGTTATAAGCTATTGGAGGGGGAGCTCGGATGTTGGGTGAATATTTCCAGGATGAGGGTAGAGAAGGGGAAGGAGAGGGGGTCCTGGGCTTGGAGTCTGGCTTCGGGGTTGTCTCCACCACAAATTTGTCCATGCGGCTCTGACGTTTGGCAAAAAGCTCTGCCCCCTTGCCTTTAAGTTGAGGCATATCATGAGCCCCATTTACCAGTCCAGCGCCCTGCTGCTGTGGCTTTGGAGCCACTGGAGGTGGTGTCTTGAACTTACGGCCAGAGGACTGCATGAAATTGCAGGCCTCAGCACCCAGGCTGAGGAAATCCTCCTCAGGTCCAGACTCAAAGCCTGCCCCAGGATGGTCGCCTTTTGGCTTCTCATCCAAGTTCTGTACCAGAGATAGGAGTTCGGGGTTGGGTGAATTCTTCTTCTTCTCCTCAGTGCGACTGAACATGGGTTTCTTGTTGCCCCGCCGGCGAGCCTCCTGCAGGATGCCTGTCCGGGGAGCTGGCACAGCAATTCTCTGCTCCCTCGAGGTTAAGGGCTCAGAGGGAGGTCGTGGTGTTGCTGGTGAGGTGGCAGGACATGGCTGCCTTGGCAGTAGGGAGCTGTTTACTGTGGGCTGTGATGGAGCTGGGCTAATATACAAAGAAGAAGAAGCTGTTCCAGGGACGCGTGGTTGGGATGCTGCAGAGGCTGCCTCTCCTCCTGGCTTCAAGGGAGTAGACAGAAATATGGAGGCAGTGGATGTCCGGGCAGTATTGGGAGAAGGCTTAGTCTCTGCAGCACTTCCTCCCCCTCCTGGCTGCAACTCCTGCAGTGGGGCTGGCCTTCCTGGTGCAGGAATATAGAGAGATGTAGAGGAGCTGACTGCACCACGGTGCACTGGAACTGATGCATTAGAAGGTGCTCCTGGAGGCAGAGGTGAGAAAGGGGAAACCACCGTACTTTGCCCTCCCAGGCTTTCACTAGGCTTTTTGGGTGCAGATGGCTTGAAGGTAACAGAGGATGTTACTGGGCGTTGGCCAGAGAAGCCAGGAGTAAAGGGCCGTGCAGACCTGTTGAACATACTCGCAGTGGTTGCAGAGAATGGGTCAGGAGTGCCCGGGGGAGGGGGAAAGGCAGTGGGGCTGAGGACAGGCAGGCCTTGAGCAGGGAGCATGGCTGGCTGCTTGCCAGGCACTTGCACACCTTCCAGGTGGATGCTGAGGGGCACGCTGTCTGCTTGCTGTGGCACAGGCATGTCTCCATTCACCATGCCCTGCGGTGGCTGGGCAGCTGGGGCAGGCTGGGGGCTCTTCTGCACAGAAACTCGCTCCACTGTGTACTTCCCAGCCCGCTCCCTCTGCTGCTCAAATAATCGTGCTCCTTTACCTGAGGCCTCGCTCAAACCTTTCTGCTTCTCTTCCTTCTGCTCAGAGTCTGACTTGGACTTTTCAATATCCAGGTAGGTGTTGTCCCAGTCTGAGTGATTAGTTAAGCTTCGGGCATCAGAGAAACCTTCCTCATCAAATTCAGACTCACTAGTTGGAAAAATTCCGTCTTCCTCTTCGTAGCAGCGGTCTTCGTCGACGCTCCCAAAGCTGACCAACGTATACTTCTTAGCCCTCTGCCTGCGCTTCTTGAACATCAGCACCCCCTTGGAGTGGGGGTTGGGTGCATCCGTCAGCAGGGATGCAATGGTTCTGCACTTGGTTTTGGCTTCTTTCACATTCTTCTCTTGAGTGCTCTCATGGCGGTGGAGCTCTGCAAGAGACAAGAAGAGACAAGCTCAGGGCTCAGCAATAGGCTAGGCTGGCAAATATGGGCAGGGATCTGGCTGTAGGTTTCCTAGTGCTCATGTGAGGAGACACTCATCACCCCCTGCCCTCCCTGTCCTTCCTACCTTTACTAGTAGTGGCTTTAGGAACTGCTGATTCAAACCCAGTTGCAGTTTTCTCTTTCCCTGCAAGCATGACAAGATAAGTCTGGGCAGGTGCAGGGAGGGAACCCCCTTACTCCAAAACTGGTCTCTGATTCCTGAACAGACCTGGGATTTCCTGTTCCTGCAGAAGGTGGCCAGGAGTCCCAGGCTGTTTCTCACAGTGCTTTTGCAGTGCATGCCCTTGCTCCTGGGAATTTTGACTCTTTAATTATCACTCTGAATTTGGAATCCTGCTTTGTGCAGATCTTCCTCCTACCACATGAAGGATTCCCAGGAGAAGCAATCTCTCTGATCCAGGAGCTTAGGAGGCAGCCACTGCTGCTGTTAGCACCCACATGTGCTGTGCCATAGGAGTGGTGCTTCTTGGGTGACTTCCCTACAGGCACAGCTGGGCTGCTCCCAATCTGGGCTCTGCAGTGCTGGCTGCAGGGTGAGCATGGGCCACAGCAATACCATGTGCAGAGCTCTTCGCTGCTCCCCAGAAGCAATGCAGTGGGCCCACAGAACAGGAGCCATGTTTTCATCCTTGCTGCAGTGCCTTGCCTGTGTGCAATGCCCAGCAAGGAAGAAGAGCATTTGCTCCTGAGCAAGAATCCCAGACCTCCACAACTGATCTAGGCCAGAAGGAATGCACTTACACAGGCTTGCCTGGAAAAGCCAACACCTGTTGGCATGCTGATATGAAAGTGCAAGATAATCATTTTCCACCTGCTCTGCCAGCCCAGCAGGCAGTAAAGCCCAAGGGAGGAACGCTGTGTTCTCTGCCTCTGTGCAGGGCAAGCAGCAGGACAGCAGGCACCAATAGTAACACCAAACTCAATTGTCCAAAGAGAAAGTATGGCCATGTCTAGAATCAGTGTTCAAGTGACAGAAATCAACACCAGCCTTGCACAGATGAAAAAGAACAAAGCCTGCCCCTAGTCTGATCTCTCATTTTTTTCTCCATCCTTTGCCTTATTCCCATTGTCTGTTTCTCAGCATGACAGAAGAGATGTCCACCCACTGTCTAACTATTCATTTGTTAAAAAGCTGTGTAACATCTTGTCCTGCACTGACGTTCTCCAGAAGAAGGGACAATATTATGCCCTGGTGAAATGACAGGACAGGACAGGACAGGAGAGAATGCTGCAAGCGGTGCTGGGGGATGGTGTTAGTTCAGGAGAAGATGGAAGCAGCTCAGTCCTCTGAAGATCTAACTTTGGACCATTTTATCACAGAGCATTAATTCAACAGGGAACAGCTGATGTGGCAAAGTGACCAGCACCCGGGTACAGCAGGGAACAGAGATCTTCACTAGGAAGGATAGTGGTTTCTCTGAGGGCTTCGGATGTCCCTGGAAGGAAGCTAGGCTGTACAACTGTGGCAGCTGTCATTGTTCCCTCCTGCACCAGTGTAACCACAACAGAAGCAGCTTACCACATGCTAAAAGTAAGATACTGATTTGCACAGCAATCATCCTTCCAGGCAGCTTAAAATCATGAAAGGAAAGACTCTTCTCTAGGTTTGCAGCCATTCCATAGCATATGCTCCCCAAAGGGGAGCCCTGCAGTTTCAGATCACCTCACTTGGATGCTCAGTCCATTCCTCCCCTTTCCACCCAGAAGACTGGAAACAGAGCAAAATCAGGACTGGGCTGAAGAAAGGCCTCACTTTTGTACTGGCACTTGCTGATCTAAGGCTCTTCAAAGCTCTCTTTACCAAATGACTCAGCCTTGCTTAGGCTTTCGGTGAGACCCAGTGCTATCCATGGATGATCATGGGCTTGTCTCCAAAAGATCTGCCGTCCATGATGGAGGTGAGCTATAGCCCCTGAAGGTTTGCCCACTCTGCTTAGAAATCTGTATGTCTGTGTCCATACAGAGGTGTCCACAGTGGAAGAAACGGGAGAGCTTTCTCTTTTGCTACAAGCATCCAGTCACTACACCTCCAGCTTAGAAGACCCTTACCCAGCTCGTATTCTGCTTCTAAATTTACAAATAGAAGAAGTAGCACTACAGAATCTAAATCAAGCCCAGAATATATGAACTTTGGGCATGAGTGATTCATGGGCAGATTTCTGGCACTGGGAGCTAACAGCTAAGGAACTACACTTTCCAGAGTAAGTGGCTGTGCAGCCCCTTCTGCCAGCAGAGCACCATGAAAGGGCTCACCTCTACAGTTTGGAGCTAGCAAATACTGACAGAGAAAATTTAACAGCAGCTAGTCTTGACTGTGATTACACCAACTCTTGGTCCTGGTTCAGCACTAATATCCATGTATGGCTCCCCTAGGAAGTTGTTCTGAAGTGCCCTGTGCTTTAAAGTCTGCTGGCCCGCAGCAGCTGACAGCTAAGCCCCTCTGGGACCTGAGACTTGCCTCCCTGTTCTCTTCTTCCTCCTTTCTTTCTCATGAAAGGCTAAAGCACATGACTAATTATCCCCATTCTCCCACCAGAAAAATGATCATAGTATTCAAGCCACAATCTCCTACAATAGTTTAAGAAAGCTGGGGAAGAGAAATCTTCCTGAGATGACTTGCTGAAGAGAAAGTGAGCAAGAGAGAGAAGAAAAGAGTGAAAAGAAAAGCAAAAGAGGGAAAGGAAAGCGAAGGGAAGAGAAGGGTAGGAAAGCGAAGGGAAGGGAAGGGGAAAGGGGAAAGAGAAATAAAAAGAAGAAAAAGGAAAAGAAAGGAAATGGAAAAGAAGGGAAAAGAAGGGCAAGGCAAAGAAAAAAAGAGAAGAGAAGAGAAGAGAAGAGAAGAGAAGAGAAGAGAAGAGAAGAGAAGAGAAGAGAAGAGAGAAAAGAAGACATGTACCTGCATAGGGCTGATCCAAGCTTGAGAATACAGTGTCCAGGCCTGGAGAGCTGGGCATGTCACAACGCCCGTTTAAATCACAACTCCCCATAAACAGAGAGAGAGGCAATGAGAGAGAAGGAAAGCAGCTCCCTGCTGGAGCAGAACCAAAACTCTGAACTGTCCAAGTCCTTTGCTATCAGCTCCACAAGCCTTTTAAAGCCTCTCTTTTGTCTCATAGGCATTGCTGCCGAAAGCCGTGAGGTCACTCTGTCTATTTTTATCTTCCTAGCTTCATCACTGAGCAGTGTGATGGACATTGTCACCTGGCACTTAAACACCCTCTTTCTTTCCCCCAATCTCCACTCCATGGAAGAGAAACTCCTCTTTTATATTTAAAAATGAGAAAATATGCTCCCTACTGTCACTGCAGCTGTGGTGCAACATTCAGGGAAGAAACAGTGTTTCCAGTACCTCAACATCCAGCATTTCCATACTAAAGAACCCTTCAAATAGTTGAAGCTAACATAGGTCTCATATCCCAGCACAGGGAAGCAGAGAAACCTGCCCAGGAGGAAGGCAACTTTCCTTCTCTGAAACCCAAGAATGCACCCAATTCCAAGCAAATATTTGGAGAACAGTAGTGGGGAGGAAAGCTTTCTTTTTCTATGTATATCAACTTCCTTTCACATCTCAGGAGAACTAGTCTGTGAAGCAGATTCCTGGATTAGGACTGAGGAACATTTACTAGAAGAGCATTAGGATCTTGGATGCTGGCAGTGTAGTTGTTTAGTTCTGCAGTGGCAGAAGCTCTTACTACAACCCTGAAGAGTGTGGCTGTGCCCACAGAAGGTGACAAAGGGTTTGGAGGCCAACAAGTGGTGTTTTGGCAGCACCATTCAGAGCTCATGTGTTAGAGACTGAGAAGTGCTGAAAGACAAGGTGCGGTTTAGGGAGGACTCAAGGTGGACGGGGAAGAGAGGAGCTCTGCATCTGTCTCCCTGCACTTTGGCTAGGGCTTGTCCTATTGGCTTGTTCTCTGCAGGAGCAATAGGTGCTGTGAGGAAAACACAGAACTGGGGCTGAGTGATGCTGCCCAGTGGTTTTCCCTGCACAGCAGTCCCACTCTTAGTGACACCATCACTCAGGACTCAAGCAGACCGTCTCTAGTGTTAGTGAGTCTAGAAGAGTGAAGGTCTGACCATGCCTCTTGAAATCCATTAGCCATCGCTGCCCTCCAAGGAAGACAACTGTTGCAGGCAACATTGCTATAAAAGATTTGTCATGCTTCATGCATGCTTTTAGAGCAAGAGAAATGGATGTAGCTTAATTTCTTCTTCTTTGATTAATATTTATACTCATTGTGATACAGTCTCTTTGGAAAAGCCTTATAGAGTCTTATATCTGCAGTATGCAACTGGAAACTAGAAATTGTTCTGTGGTACAGAAACACTTCTCTATTAACAGCATTCAAATGGAATAGATAAAAGAGTTAACAGAAGAATAGAGGAGTTACAATACTCTCCTAAATTCTGCTGGTGTGGTGGATAATTTCTACAAAAACCTCTTCTATAGCACTCATTTTTTTCTTAATTAAATTCTATTGAAATAATCAATAAGAAATAATATTTGCTATTAAGCGAAGCTTACAAAGTCTTTTTCATGTATTACTTTAACTAGATTTCACTAAAGAGAATGAATTAAGTTACTAATTTCAGTGAAGAGAAGCATAAGAAGTATCTTTTCAAGATCAGGATCTGATACAAGAAAGCATTTTAATGTATGCTCAGAAAACTACACAACAAGCAGCTTATATAATGTCAGAAACTATGTGTTCACTATGAAACAAACAACAGTAGATTTTATTACTGAAGACCAAATTCCAGAAAAGCCATTACCATTGAAAATAAACATACTACTAATTTCAGAGATAAAGAACCTATTTCTTTGTGATGAAGAACTATTTGTTCACTATTTTTTTTACATGGGATCAACTAGAATTTTGTTTTTCAAGCTATTTATGTTAGACAAGGTCATTTTTCCATGGCTAGTGTTGCAGATATCTCAGTAAGTCATTAGAGGCTATAGACTTCTCATATTTTTCATATCTGGAGCCCTTTCAAAATAAGATTTGAATAGGTTCTATTGGCCTTCCAAGTATTTCCCTGTTGTAAGCCAGCCTTTCAAGCTACAACCAGTGCTGGAATTGGAAACCATAAGGTAGAGGAGTATATATTCTTTTACTTAAAATAACTGGTATAACTCCTGGGACAGAAAGCTTATTTTGAATACTTGGATGTTTGCACACTTCCATCATGTAATCTATTCATAATATAAAATACAGCTACTAACTTCAGCTCTGATTCAGCAGGCTACCAGCTTGTGCTTTGATCCTGCTGAAGTCTGCAACACTTAAGCATGTATCTAAAGTTGAAAATATATTTAAGTACCTCCTGAAATGTAAACATTTTCCTAAATGCCTAGTGATTTTAAGAGCTCCCACTGAGACACTGCCCCACTATGATCTCTTGCTTTCAGAGAAATAGAGATCAGGTAAAATCAAGCTTCTCTGCAGGTGTATCTACAGCCTGTGAGAGCAAAACACCCACTCACTTTGCAGTTTTTTCACAATTCTTAGCCATTCTTACACTCCAACACTGCTACTGAAGAGTCCTACCAGGCAGAGAGGAAGAGAAGACATTTCTATGCATGGCTGCAATGTATTAGTCTCACAGTATCTTGCTGGAGACTTGGATAGCTTGTTCATTCAAAAAAATCTCTTTCAGTTGAATGAGAGCTTGTGTTTTTTTGTGCGTTGGATAGAAATGTGTGCTCAGTGCAAAAGGTAGCACACATTCCTAGCCTAGCTTCCCTGTACTGACAGCTCAAACCCAGGCCGTAGATGTTCCCTACTTAGTCTTCTGCAACAAGACTGCAAAGCAGAGTCCTTTTGCCAGGGCAGCACCTGTTGAGTCTCCTAGTGAATCTGTCTTTTGCATTTTTAGCCTGATTTCCTAAGAACAGCTTATGCAGTCATGCTATATGTCTTTCAGTCTTTGTGTTTCACCTGAATAGCTTTTGAGCCCATTTGTTAATTTTAAAATTATGAAGTCACAAAGATACTAAGCTCCTATAAGTTTACATTAAAATAGGTGGCTGGACAGAGGAGACAGGCCCTACTATAGGAAATGGGAAGTCTGGATGCAGTCTTAATTAGACACCAAAAATGGAAGAATGACAGAAAAGAGAGTTTATGAGCTCCGATTTTGAATGTGAGAGGCATCAGACAGATTTGCATTTTACTAGACACGAGAGAATGAGATATCAAGTAGAAGACAAATTAAAAGGATACCAGCTACTGTTAATTCTCACAAAACTGCTTGACCTCTGACAACAGGGTACTGCTGATTCATCTTCTCTTTGTCTTTCAGTGTTTCAAGCATCCACTCTCTAGCGATACAGGCAAGCATATGTTCACCATCTCTGTCTGTGCATCTGATTAATCCTGCAGTATTTGCCGTTTATCCTTGTTATCTGATTGATTTTAGTTGCTTTCTGCAACCTACCAAGCTCCCACTACATTTTAAAAATCCAGCTGTTCACAAGACAACTGTAGGCACCTTCCATGCTTATGTCATCTGCTGATTAACATATGGCAATCTCCACTGCATCCTCAGGCCATTTATTGAAAATGGTATTATTGCTATTTCCTGTTACTGCTCGGTAGGTACAACACAGGCAAGAGAAATAAAAATATTTTAAAGATTCACTAGGATGAGTGTGCAATCAAAAAACAGATGAAAACACGATTACAGTGGACCTGGGAACTCTTCCGAGCTCCTCGGTGCAGGTAACCCACCTCCCTCCCCCGTGCCCCCACACACCTTGTTTTCTATGGGAAGAAAGATCAGAAGGAAGCCGCAAGGTGTCTCAGCCCCGTCTCGGTTCTGAACAGCAGCAGTTTCAGGGCTGCGAGGTGCCCCACAGCACATACCCCCTGCTCTGTCTAGATGCAGCAAGAGGACAAGATCCTCTGACAGAAGAGAGAAGGATTGGGATTTTTAGTCATCTGTCTCTTCCCCAGTCACATATCATTGAGGTGGAGAGGACATTTGACTGACATATGTCAGTGTTTAAAGCTCCATGGTGAAAATATAGAGGTAGTCCTATTGGATTCAGAAGTGCAGTGAAACACTACTACCAACTTAGCCAGCTAGCTAACTTGACATCATGAGACATTAATAGTTATGTTCTGTGTTCTATTCTTGGCCAATTGTGCCCGCACCTTGCAGTAGTCCCCCTCATCCATATTTTGCTAGTTGGAAAAGTCATGTGGAACTAT
The DNA here is from genome assembly GCF_028389875.1 of Rhea pennata. Taxonomy (NCBI): domain Eukaryota; kingdom Metazoa; phylum Chordata; class Aves; order Rheiformes; family Rheidae; genus Rhea; species Rhea pennata. The sequence goes on from NC_084669.1 coordinate 23,325,795, forward strand.
ATCAGATGTCTTACAGAGGTCAGCATATACTGTGTACACCTTATTTCTTTAGCCACTAGGCCTGTTATTTTACCAGACAGGTCAGCAAGCGTCTCTTACTTTAGTTTTGATTAATCCATATTGGTTTTAGTGATTGTCTTGCTTTCTGTGAAGTGCATTCAAAATAATTTTCATTCACCCAACTGAAGCTAAACTTACTTTTTTATGATCCCCAGAGCCAGTGCCTGTGCTATTCTTGGTCTCTTTTCACTGAGACCCTTCCCATCATTCCAGAGTATTTATCAATGACTTTGATATCAATGACAGCGGGAAGAAAGATCAGAAAAAAGCCGCAGGGTGTCCCAGCCAGGTCTCGGTTCTGAACAGCAGCAGTTTCAGGGCTGCGAGGTGCCCCACAGCACATACCCCCTGCTCTGTCTAGATGTAGCAAGAGGGCAAGATCCTCTGACAGAAGAGAGATGACCAGCTTGACCGTGCAGTACCTACCAAGCAGTAACAGGAAATAGCAATAATACCATTTTCAATGAATGGCCTGAGGATGCAGTGGAGATTGCCATATGTTAATCAGCAGATGACATAAGCATGGAAGGTGCCTACAGTTGTCTTGTGAACAGCTGGATTTTTAAAATGTAGTGGGAGCTTGGCAGGTTGCAGAAAGCAACTAAAATCAATAAAATGACTATCTGTCATTTATCAATGACTGAGGGCTGTTCTGACACAATTTCCACTAATTCCCTACATAAAATCTCTAGAGAGAATATGATTGAGCCTTGGCCTTTTCAGTATACTCATAGTATATGTATATTTAGATATGTTGAATCTACTCATCTCTGTTCCTGCTTGTATTTCTCATATACTAAAAGGGACAGATCCTTGGTTAACATAGGCATACATAAGCATGTATACTGACAACAGTGAAGCTTTACAGATTTCACAATGAACTGATCTCTCTTCCTATGATAGATTTAGTGGAAACTAAAGAATGATATTTGTCAGGTTCACAGTTTCCTCTTTCCTAACCACCATTTTCCCTCGTTCTTGTTGAGCAATAACCCTACAGTTTAATTACCCTTTGTCAAGGTCCTTTTATGCCTCTCCTTTTTATGCTTCTCCCTCCCCTATCACTGTCACTTTGTCTCATCATTTCAGTGTTGTCTCTGCGTAGTTTTGGCTACTTGTCCCATTTCAGCCTTTTCAGCAAGTCCCGTATCACTTTCAGACCTGATGGAGGCAACCCTGCACAAGGAGAGGAACTCCTGTTGCCTATTTGCATTAAGATTTTTTCAGCTCAGCTCTGAAAATCCTGGAACCTAGAAACTATCAGGTTGGCTGAGACAGCCTAGGGGATTATTTATATAATTGTTTCAGTGTGATTATTGCTCTAATCACCTTGAGATCTGAGCACATTGCATACTTAAAACACACACTATGAATGTTGCCAATTAATAGCAACAATTTAGCTGAATCCCATTACTCCCCATCAGCCTTACACATCCTGTCAGCCATTAGCTTACCAAAGTCACTCTACAAGTGCATGCACTGAGGCAGGCTAAGCTAGCTAAATGTGTATGGCAGCATATTCTGAAAAATCGCTAACCTGGGCCCTCCAAGGACCATGGAAGAATGATCTCAACAGAAAACTGCTGTCACCATTTCACCATCAGCAAGATCTGGCTATGTCTGAGGAACTGTGCTGCAGAGTCAGAGTCCCTCCCCTGACAGTAACAGCATAGAGAAGTAATGTCCGAGCTAATTGATAGTTTAAAAAAAGCACTAAAAAAACATCTAGAGCTGGAAATCCTAGGACAAAAGTGAGTATACCTCTTCACTTCAAGGATCAGATACAGCTCTTCTCCAAACATCTTCAGATACTAAAGATCCTTCCGTCACTGAGAACAGTATATCCAACTGGATTTATTGAGTGAGTGCATGTTCACCTAAAACCCTATCTCTGTCAGGCTGTGCAGTAAGATAGCAGTGAGGTACTGAGCGAAGAGAAGCTGAGCTCAGAACAAAGCTCTACCAGCTTTACTTACAGTGCTGCAGTCCACAGCATCTTCCATTGAAATGCTGGCCAAGAGCAATGCCCAAAGGGAATGATGCTGGATGTCTTCAGCAAGAACCCCTGAGGAGGCAATTGCTTATGACAATTTCTGTGATTGCTCAAGAAAGAAGGACAAATTCATCCACACTAGCCAGGAGAGTCAACTACCATACAATCTCTGTCTGCCCATGCAGTTAATACATCAGCCAGAAAATATCACTTGTGTGCTTTGGACAGAAGAAGAATATAAACCAAAGACATAAGGACAAAAGGCATACCATACTGAAGCCTGAAACTGGATTGAGAGGGCTCCAGATGCACTATGTTTATCTCAGTGTTATCTTCTTTACTAGAGCCTTCCAAGCTGCAGAGAATTCAAAACTGAATGTTAATACTAAGTGGAAGATTCTTAAGCAAAGATGTCCAATTCAATTGCATACACTAATGTATTTTTCTTGATTTCTCAGGTGGAGACAATTCCCAGTTTAATGTGAGCTGAAGTGAGATCAGATTCTCTATCTGTGATTCAACCACAGAGGCAGTTCTTCTTGTTCTCCTAGGCTGGCTGCTCACTGAATAGCACAGACCAAGGGTTATTCAGCATTGCTTCATACTGCTAGAAACAGACCTCCTATAAGATCAATAGTTCAGGCAATGAATCTTGATTTCCTCCTGGTCTATGCAGAAGGCCTTTCAATTCTCCCTTAAAGCAGCTAGGATGGGGACAGCTGATGACTATCGTAAACCGTTTGTCTTCTAGACTGCAGAAAACGGCAAAAGCATTAAGCTAGCCTAATATCCATCATTAGCGTCACAGTTGTCAAAACTGAAGGCCAAGTAGAAAATGTGGTGCAGTAAGTTCAAACTGGCATTCAGGGACTTTATCTTCTTCACAACTCCTGTGGCCTACACCCATTGTAATGAGCTGATAGCTGGCTTGTTACACTCACCCTCTGCAGAGAAGTGTGATTGCAGTCACTCTTGGAAGAAGAAATCTGTATCGCCCTCCAGTGAATAGGCCACTTATTTATAAGCATCCTATCTTGTCAAGTAATGTTGCTGTACATCTGCTTCAAAAAAGAGGATTTCCTTTTCTGATATGGAATAGAGTAACTTTGATGAATCTGCACAGGCAGCCAGGCCCATATAAAGCAGAGGAGGAAATTTCCCCACCCATTTTTTCCTCCCTTCCCCCACCATACATGGAAAGGCTCTTGAGTCCTAGGAACTAAAAATAGTCCAGTGGATAAGTTTAAATTGAGATATTTTGAAGCACTTCTTGCAGTGACAAAAATTCCTACAGTGTGATAGCAAGTAAAGACTAGACTGCTATCCTGGTATGCCTGTCTTCTGCCAGTGATTGGTATTTCCAGTTGGTGAGAAAGCCTGAGCTCATTCCGCATGTGAGACAATTTAGGATGGAGGTGAAATTATAGCACACTTTACAGTGCCCAGGTGTCTGAGGAGAAGCAGCCCTAGCTATAGATGGATCCCAATCCTCCCAAGGTGGAGTGGGAGCATTTGTGCAGAAGGGAGACACCACAAGAGCTATCACAGAGCTGGGGGGAATCGAGGAACCTCACCAGCAATTACTTGTACCAGGTATAGGCTGATTTTCCTTGTCAGAAGTCCTTGCTTTCTGCTAATCTCCTGCAACTTAATCAGATTCTTTTATTTCTGTTTTCCATCTTGTTATCGCTTACTTCCCTGCTGCCCTGTCCAGGCAGCACAGAAGTCACCACTGGGGAGGACATGGCTTGACCCTTGACAGTGATGATGAATTAGGAACCTAAAGCCCCCCACCTTCCCCAAGAACTAAATTACCTCTTTAAACAGAGCAAGTGACTGTTACAGTGGAAAGGAAATGAGTCTGTACTTTAATTTCTTAAGACTGGGCAAAATATTGGCTATTAAAATACTGGCTATTCATGGGTATGAATACCTTCCTGTAGTTCATTTAAAATAGAGCATAAAGTTTGCTAGATGTTCTCTTGCCCCACTGAGCAAAACAACAAGATGCACAGTAGCCACCAGGTAGCAATGAAGACTGAAGTCCCTATTACTTCTAGGGCAAGTTCCCCACACTTGGATGGTGAGTGGCTCTTCAATGCCTGCCTGTCTGCCCTAGCAATGATCTGAGTCGTGTATGAGCTGGCATGTCCCAACAAACTTCTGGCAGTTGTGTCCTGTGGAAGGTCAGGCAGATGGAGGAGCTCATCCCACAGGCTGGAGAAATAAGCCCATACCAATGTGCAACTTCTAATAGGGTGGGAACTTTGAAGGCGACATGGCCAAACCTCCCTGCAAGGGCTGCTGCCTCTCTAAGCCCTTATGTTTTTGCTGGGGAAGGAGAGGCACATCACAGCAGCTGACTGCATGCAGGGCATCAGTGGTACTTCCTCCTCCCCATGCTACTTTTGTTCCATCCCATCTACTGCCAAATCATCCTCTCGGGCTGCTTGTACTTGCCACCATGCAGTGGCTGCATCTGCCTGTTCTGCTTCTGAAGTCAAATCCTTGGCTAGTATAAGTAAGTGAGCTCCATTTGCTTCCGTATTACTGCTGTTCAAGGCAAATGTTAGACAGCAGTGTTGCCCCTAGCAATTGCTGTGTGATTTATATCCTCTTAGCACAGGCTGGGAAAGCAGCTGTAGTTGTCAGGAAGTGGGGGGTTTGATGAAAAAAAAAAAGTGTACTGAAAGAGGGCAATCAGATGAAAACTGCCAGAAAATGAATCAGTAGCAATCAGAGCATAAATACTGATCATTCATCAGGGTGAGGGTAGGAAAGAGGGTCAGGGGAGTATGAGAAGCATTTCATGGTTTCGTTGATGATCTTGAGGATTGTATACAATCAGCCGAGATCAGATTTGTACCACCACCAGAACGGAAGGAAAGTTTTACAAAAAAGGGGATGCAGGGGCTGAATAAACTTACAAATGATCTGGAAAGCTCAAAGCTCTGGAAAGCATTCAGTAAGGTGAATGTTGAGAAAGCGAAGATCTAAAAAAGCTCTACGGATAGAAAATAAAGAGCAGAGCTACAGATCTTAAGTCTGAGAAAGCCCAAGAGCTGACAAGCCCTAGCAGTCTTACTGAGATCCTTGCAGGCCAATAGAGCTTTAAAAAATGTCAGTCGCAATTCTCAGTGGTGTGAAAAAGAACTTTCTGTTTCTCTGTTCTGGCACATGAATTTCACCTATTCATCTGTAGATTTAATGTTGTTTCTGGGGAACTCTCCTGCAATTAGACCTGCAGTTCTCTTTGCTTGAGGTGCAGGGGCAGATGGGAAAGGGAGAAGGTCTCTTACTTAAGAATGACCGTGAAAAGTTATAATGAATACAAACGATAAGAAAAATTCTCCAAAACTCAGAGCAAACATCAGAGCAGGCAAGAGAAAGCTGGAGAAGTGCATTCTAGGAAGCAGAGGCAAGAAACCATCTGGTAACAGTCCCAACCAAAAAAAAAGATTCACATAGAGTTATTCACATTCTTACGTCGCAATGGCAGCTGTGGCAAGATAAGGAGGGTTTGCTGAGCAGGTACACTGGGCATGTGTTTAGAGAGGTAGTTAATGCTGCAAAAGACAGAGATCTGATTAGGTAGCAAGAATGATTCCTAAGTGCCTGCTGCCTGTACGTCAAGTTCTGGGCTCCTGTCACTGATCCTCCAAGTCTTCTACCCCAGTTAAGTCAGTTTTTAAAAACTTGCTTAGTTTCTAAGCGATGAGCTTGATTTTGCCTCCACATTTACCAAAGCTCAGGAGTCCCCTGTCCCAGTGGAGGCTATTGTGCTTTGGGTATTGCTAAGGAAAAGTAGGGAAATAGAGCTTTAAACTCTGCTGGCTCCAAAGAGCCGTAGCAACTTGAGGCAGACGAATCAATGTATTCCCAAATATCCTTCCAAATTTGCTGCTTCCTGGCACCAGATGCAGCACCATGTGCTTCCCTTGCCTATGTCTCCTCTGCAGGCAGCCTCTCCTTGTGAGTCAGGGCAGCTCAGGAGTCCCCCATCTGCCTACAGGAGGTGCGGGTGCTCTGTAGCTCTGCTAACCCCACAATGAACACCTTTCATCCTACTTCCTTCTTTCTTTGCTTCCTTCCTTCCCAGAGTCAGTGGCTAATGACCATGATTTTCTTTTTTCTTTTAATGGCTACTGTGCATCAGCATAACCAAGACATAGTGATCTGTCTTCACATTACTTGCTAATTCAAGGAAAGGCCAAGCTGGTATGTGAATTGCCGTGAAGCTCTGCCATCCGTCCATGGCAGAGCTATGCTGTGACTCTTACATAAGGACATCTATGGTCAACATAATCCAAAAGGCAGGGGTATTAGGAAAAATAAAATATTATCTCAGTCTGCAATGCTTCTAGGAACCCTCCCTCTAGCTGGCAATAGAGCTGTATCACCTTCTGCCATGGGATATTATCTTGCCATTAGAAATGCTCTGCATTAAATACATGGCTTTCCTGGGAGCCTTCCCTACTGACGCTGTCCATGGAAATAAGCCTTGATGTAAAGCAATTGCTCATCCACTGCTAGGACTATCAGGTGGCAGCAAGCAGCTGAACATGCCTTTCTGAACATTCGCCTCATGCTTGTACATTATTTGAAGGGGAAAAAAATAGCTTCATCCTCAGGGAGGCTGAAATTTCGCCCTTCTTTGATCTCCTAAGGAAAGTGAATGCTAAAGAGGCTGGGGAGCAGTACAAGGCACCAGCTCAGTTGTACTACCTAGAAGGGCCTGAGCCAGGGAACCAGCTGAGTCTGTCCTCTCAGCGTGGAGCAGAGCAGTAAGCCAATGCCCTGCCTGAAGGAAGCAACTAGATTTGAAAGTAACCTCCAAAGGATCCCTTAAGCAAAGTAGATAGAGGAATGTTCAGCCCAATGAAAAGAGAAAAGAGAGGCTTAACAATTGTCTTGCAATGTTATTTGCTCTGGAAAAACACACCTAGCATTTAGAGAAGAGAATTAGAGTTAGAACCTGTGTCTTTTATTTCTATTAACTTTTCTACATCTCACTTTCCCAGTTTGTAATAAGGGCTCCCATGAGCGATTCTCCAAGTTAACTCTCCCGGTAAAGTCAGTTTTTAAAAATCTACTTCATTTCTAGGCTCAGAGAAGTGTAAATTAGTCAATCATATTGATGACCTTGTTTTTAACAGTCAGATAGATCACAGCTATGAAGTCAAAGCTTCACAGCTGTGAAGTCAAATAGGATCTTGCTCTGCCTTTGTGTTTGTGTTTGAAATAACAAACATGTAGCAGAAAGCAGAAAACATTCACAGTCAAGGTCACTTCAGGTCCCTGACCGTGTACCACAGTATCTTTCAGTGCTTTATTCCACTTGGAAAGGTGTCAGATGACAGAGGTCCACTACAAGGAACTGTCAGAACTAACTAATTTACCTGCTCCTACATGTCCTTGCTGGCAGCCCTCTGCTACTCATACCTTAAAAGAGACCAATTCTACCAGAGCTTAGCAGCTACTGCTGCAGCCACACACCACCACCCTTGCTGCAGCAAATGACTGCAGAAAACATCCACCAAACATGGATGTAGACAAGCCCCTCCTTGAGCTTGACAGACTGAAGCAGTCCCAAGGAAATAAATGAGCTACTGCCACCGCTCCTGTAGGACTGGGCTGTCGGCAGATGATCTCCTTACTTGGTCCTTAGTTATGTGTAAGGTCATATGTCTTTGTGCCTGAGGAGGGATGATATGAACCAGGGGCTCCTCTGAGGTCCCTCTGAGTGAGCCTTGTGCATGGACACAGATAGCTAAGGAGCAAACTGAAGTCACTGAGATCACTGAATGGCCTAAGAAATTTAAACCCCAGTTTCTTCCCTGATAGCATCATTTCCCCTGCATATTCTCCAGCCTAAAGCGAATCCTAGACACTGAACCCTTTGTCTTATGTGTTGTGTGGGACATCCTGGGTGAGCTAGACCCCTGTGCCAAAATTGCAGTAGGAAACCCCAGTCCCTACAGGGCTGACTTGGCTTGGCTTCATCCCACACTAGAGGAATTAACCCCCTTCCCACACTAGAGGAATTAACCCCCTTGACACCCATAGGAACAGGGCTTTTGGAAGGAGAGCCCACGCAGGGAGAGGATAGGCGCGAGCGGCAGGATGCCGAGGACTTACTGGCCTGCTTGGCTTTCTCTGCATACGTGGTGGTTAGGTCTTCATCAACGGGATGCTCAACAGGCCCCACCATGGGGATGAGATGGCGCTCTGCTCGGATAGCCTTGGTGGCATGGGGCAGCAGCAGGGCCTCTGGAGAAAGCTCCTGTCCCTCCGGTGAGGGTGGCCGCAGCTGCCCTTCACTATCTGAGAAAGGGGTGTCTGTGCGGCTGCCAGGCATGTAGGCAATCTCCCTCTTGGCCACCCCACCGGAGCTGGCCGCCTCAGCTCCCTCCTGCGCAGCAGCCTCTGGGGTGCTCTCATAGCCACTCTGCTCAGACAAGGACACCTCGTCCTGAGGTGCATCCGCTTTGCTGGTGGTGCTGCCTGGCGGGGAGCGCGGGCTCTTCTTGCGGGCTCGGCGGTGCTTCTCTTGAGCCACATTGTCGGCATCACTGTCAGTCTCACCATAGTAGGCTTCACTGTCTGGAGGTGAGGTCAAGCTCTCCAGGCGCCTCTGCGGCCTCTGCGGTGGCTGGGGCTGTGCTGGGGCTGGGGATCCTGCCGGTTCAGAGCTGAGCAGCTGCGCTGGGGGGCTGAGTGGGGACGGTGGAGAGAGCACTCGTTGCCCTGGGGAAGGGGAGCGCTGGAGCCGGGGGCCCGTCTGGTCACCGCCAACTATTCTGCGGGGAGAAGAAAAAGCAACGAGTGAGGTCTGGGTGATGGGGAGCTGGAAGGGAACCCCTGCATGTGTGGAGAGAGTCCACTGGTGAGGAAGGGATGAGGACTCCGAGCTGGGGTTCAGGTGCCTTTCAGGGGCACAGACATCTAAAGTGCAGACACCAAGGCGAGACTCATCTCTGGTATCAGCTACATGCTATCATCCTGATTTTCTGCTTCATGACCTCTTTCAAAACCAAGTGTTAAACACATGAAAATCAGAATGCCCTAGAGAGCAAAAAAAATCTGCAGAGCCAGCTTAATCAGCTCCCCAGACCTTTCTCCTCCGGAGATGAATTTCTGCATAGCAAACATCCCCCAGTAGAAAGCAATGTGCTGCTTCCAGGCCACAGCCTGCAGCTTCCCTGGTGCCTCAGCCATCCCACCACACTCCAGATGTTACTGGCAGCTTGAATTGCATCTTAGAGTTTTGTCAGCTCGGCAGGGCAGTCAGTCCCACTGCTGGCTGCTGGAGGGAGAACTGGCTACACTAGTGGGAAAGACCCAGCTCTGCTCTCCTCCTCTTCAAGAGTTAGTCTGAATTCCAAAGGCAATTTGACCCTGGACCATATAGATAGGGCAGAGAACTTTTTTCTTCCCTTGCCAGGGCCACCAAGGCTTGTTGTTACAAAGGAGCCCCAAGTATGTGCTTTCTGGGCTTGCCTGCTGCAGAGCCAGGCAGAGTGTTGCCTCTGGAATCACAGAACGGTGGAGGTTGGAAGGGACCTCTGGAGATCATCTGGTCCAACCCCCCTGCTCAAGCAGGGTCACCTAGAGCATGTTAGACAGGGTTGCATCTAAGCAGGTTTTGAATATCCCCAGAGAAGGAGACTCCACAGCCTTTCTGGACAACTTAAAAAGTCCTGGCAGCGGTGGGATTCGAACCCACGCCCCCGGAGAGACTGGAGCCTTAATCCAGCGCCTTAGACCGCTCGGCCACACTACCACATGATGGGGTTTATGATTTGAATCCTGATTCATTTTTTTCCAGCCTCTGAAGTGTGAAAAATTCCTGTTCATGACAAATGCAAACCTTGTTGGAAATTAAGGGCTTGGCAGTTTGTCAGTTTATTTTTTTAATAATGTTTACTCTTATGAACTCTCATTTGGCTCCCCAAACAAAACATAGAAGTCCTTCTTTTTCTTTAAATACTGGATCAGCTAAATGAAAAGCATTACTGCTTGTAAGCCTGTTTGTCTTCTGCACTGTCCATTCAGGTCATAGTCTCTCTCCCCCTCTCTCTCTTTTCACACACATCCCGCCCCAAACGGAAATACACGTACGACCTTTCACACTCCAGAGTCATTCAGCTACCTCTTCTGCGTGAAAGGAACTGACTATGGTTTTCCCAGGGAGTATAAATACGAAGTGGGAATAGAGACGTGATCAGACAGCAATACTTGATGAATCCTCCACTACCCAAGATGAAGCCAACTAGTTATGTTATTCCCAAAGCATCTCGTGTTGGCTCCCTGTCCTGCCTTTGTCACTTTTCTAATTCAAAGTGTGCTGATTTTGGCCCAGAGGAATTTGCCCCGGCACCTGTTGGCTGCAGATAGGCTCCAATGTGGTGAGACAAGGCCTTGGCATGGGACCAGGTACTATTCCGGCCAACTTCTGCAGGGTTCACTCATCACACGTAATCATAGCTGGGGTATTGGGTGAGCATATCAGAACACACCAGGCCATGTTCCCTGAAGTGAAGGGGAGGATCCTTCATGTTGACACTTTCCTTTCTTCTCTGAGCACTGCCCACCTCCATCCTTGCTTTAGAGACACCCTCAACCAGGATGATTCTCCCTCACCACTGCTCACCCGGTGTTCTCTCTCCTTAGGACTGCAAAAATCACATCTTCACCATGGCCTATATACTGAGAGCAACTTCTGTTTTTGGAGTAGTGCATATTAGCTGGGACCTCACAGAGCTTTGCTGCCCTTGTCTTTACATGATTAATTTACAGCTTGGGCTTCATCCAACATGCACTGAGGCACAGGGTTAACTTTAGCACTGGTAGAACCAGAGAACTCACTGGGGCCATTTTCATGCTTAAAGCTGACACTTGTCTCCAGTATTCTGCTAGACTAGCAACTTTGGTAGAGAGACTTCTTCCTGGAAAAGGGGACTTACCTACCTATCTCTTAGTTTTGTGGAACTCTTTTTTACACCCCACTGGACTACCATGACCTCCTGTAGCAAATGTTTTGGGTAATCTTTCTTTCACTCTTTGTCTTGGCCCAGTTATCCAATGAGTAGTTAAATCCATTTCTACCAAATAATTATTTATCCATAATGAACTGAAGGTTTTATTAATTCCTGAGATGAACTACGTATGGCAACTACCTGGTAGGATCTAAATAGCTCATTGTTTGCAGCATATTCCTCACACTGGAAACAGATTTTCCTAAAGCCTGAGGGGCAGGGAGATCTGGGGTCAGTTCACTCTGGAGAGCAGCACAGAGCTGGTCCAAAACTTTTGGATGACCACACCTTAGCCATGGGGAACTCCTCCTAGGATGTGTCAGAGTATGAAGAAACCAAACACTTCCTGCCTGCCTTCTCTCTGTTAGGTGTGGGTAACTGCTGTGCTGGATGAAGCTGCCCTGCTGCCTGCGCTGCCACAGCACCTGTGACCGGGAGCAGTTATTACCTTTTCACACGGATGTTGAGCGTGCCATTGGAAGAGTCGATGATCTTCATGGCAGTAGCATGGGAGAGGCCAGCACACGATTTCCCATTGATGGATACCAGCACATCATTTTCCCACAGGCCTCCACGGCATGCTTTGCTTCTCTTTCGGATCTGGAAATGCAGAAGAGAGAGGTTAGGGATGAAGGGAGTAATAGCAGCTATTTAGCTCAGTTGCTTGTTCTCTACTAGCTCATTTATTGCTGCATCCCTGCAGGAACCAAATAAGGCCTAAGAACACTGTGTTGCCAGTGAAGGACCAGTGCCCTTGAGTGAGTCCTGATTGTGCTGCTGGGCCTCTGCGTCCCTGGTTATTCCAAGGGTCACAATGGTGAGCATAGGCCTGACCTGAGCACCAGCCAGATTTGAGTCTTTCAGTGTAGATGAACATCTACATGTTCTTTTCCTATCCCCTAAGTTGCAAAGGGAATCTGTGGTTTTGAAAAGGAACAGGACCTCTTTCTAAACAATCCGTGCACCTGGCTGTGTGTGAGCATTTCCTGCTGCCCTCCGCTATTGCACATCCTTGGCATGACCCCCAGCATGCACACAGAGCCCCTGCAGGCACCTTCCTTGGAGAAGTCGACCTTGGGAAGAGGTGGGGCACTTCCTGCTGTCAAGCATTCCTGCTTTGGCCATTATGTTTATGTGCATTTCAGTCAGGCCATATGGTGTCCTGTTACACCAGCATAAACCTGGAGTAAATCTGTAGCCTTAACAGGACCTGTGCTGGATATTCATTGCTGTATCTGAGAGTGGAGTCTGGATTCCTAGTTCCAGACTAGGTCCCAGTTCCGTGGTTTCTCATGGCCTTCTTAGACCATGTGTTTCTCCTTTCTTTCTTTTCCTCATGAACAAGTAAAACCTCCTATTGAAACCTGTGATCCAGCCTAGCCTTTCTATTAACTCAAGCAAGCAAAGCAAATGCCAGCTCAGCCCAAAGCACAGACCTCTCCCATGCAGATAAGCAATGGGACAGTGTTCTTGTAGGACTATTTTGGACCCATAATGTATGCATTTTGCACAGGCAAGAATAATCAAACAAAACCACAGGGCCAGAGCAAATTAGGCCCAAGGTAGTAATAAAGTGCATTTGTAAATGCTTCTGGCAAATTTCTTCAGGTCTTGCAGTGTTGTTGACAGACAGACAAATCAGTGCAGAGCTGTTTAAAAGACTGTCCAGTAACCAAAACATGGCAGATCTCTGCAGAGAGGTAATGCACAGCAGGACACCTCTGCCTGTATCTTCTGGGCTTGCTGCTCAAGGGACCACACTATGCCATAATCCTTTGCAAGTATATGGTGAAATCACACAAGCTATTTTGCCCTGCATTCCATGGCAGCCCCATGAAGGGAAGTGGAGGTAAGAGGATTTCTATACCACCAGCATTGCCACAGGGCAGGCAGGAGGAGGGAAGGAGAGAGCTGGAGCCTCGAGGAGGTCCCTCGGGCACAGCCAGCTATTCTCAAGACCCAAGCCCTTGGCACCCATGGGGTGTTTGTACCCAGGGCTTGACTCTGCTGGCCAGGGTTGAGCAGGCAAGAGCTGCACACCTCCCTGGTCATCATGCCAGCAGAGCTGAGAGGTGTTGGGGAAGAGGGTGGAAAGAGGGTGGACTATCCTCTGAGCTGTTTGTGTGTTCACTGGCACTTTATCATTCTGTAGCCTCTCCAACTTGACCCCAAACTTTGCCAGCATGCTTAAAATAGGGACTGGCTCATCCCAGCTGCCATATCCATCAGCTCCTGTCATCTTAGCTCTTTATCTCCTTCCTTGTTCATATAAACAGCCTGGAATGAGAACATGTGGGTCTGCAATAAACTATTGGTGAAGAACCACTTTGTTGCTGTTATGGTACAAATGCCCCTTGCCAGCACTGGGAAAGGGGCAGCTGTTAACTGAGAAGAAATATCAGCACTGCTACCCACTGACACAGCAACTAATGCAAAGGGAGAAAGCCGAAGTGCAGCTGAAAGGAAGATGTCCCCATAATATTCCCCGAAAGACCAACGGCTACTCCAGGCCAAGTGCTCGGTGCTCAGCCCTGGCTGGGAGCATGTCTGCTGAGTACCTCTCACAATTACAGAGTGAGGGACCTGCGGGTTAAAGGCTGCCAGCAGGTGCTCAGAGCATTCCTCACATCCCAGCATACTCCCATACCATGCTAGCTGAAATCAACTGGCTGTGGGCCGGTGACCACCCAGACCAGTGGCAGTAAGCCTTTCTGGCTTCCTACGATCCGCTGGTCCCTTCGTGCTGTGGGATCTTGCCCGCAAGCTTCGGCATTCCCAGGCGAGGAGGGCCAGGCTGCGCTCACACACTGCCGCTGCTGCTCCAGGCACCTGCGCAGCAGAGGAGGCTGGTGGGACCATCGTAGCTGCCCTACATAGGCTGAGTAACGTGAGCTGGCAACACATTTCTTCTGTGGCTGGCAAAGATGCTGGTCCAGCAACTCTGGCCTGGTTTGCGCTCAGATTTTACCAGAGAGGCAAAAGGCCTATGCTCTAAAGCAATTAGAATTATTTCAGTGCTGTTGCAGGAGCCCTGTAATACAAGAGAGGACTTCTCCCTATCTCCATTCCTCCTTGCAAAAAGAGGACCAGTGGCCAGTCCAGGAAAGATCTAGAGAGTCTGAAAGTAGCGTGTAAGTATTCCTGGCATTCAACTCCCCTTGGTTTATAAATCCTTCCCCAGGAATTTATAAATCTGCTTCCTGGGGCCGAGGGAAACACACTGTTCATAGCTTTACTTTAATGACAAACCCCAACCTCACCGAATTTGCCAGAGGAGGAGATCAAAGGGGTTAAGGGCAGAAGAGGATTCTGCAGGCAAAGAGGGTAAAAAGTATATTGCACAGGAAGAACAGAAGTTAGTCCATGGCCCTGTCAGCAGGGTGCTGCCTGTCAGACACTGGACAGCCTCTGGGTGGAGAACAGCACAAGCCTGGCAGTTCGTATGACTCGCAGCACAGGGCTATGGAGACCTTTAAAGATGAACCACAGCCTGCGTATGCACTCATAGCTGGGGCAGTGCTTTGAGGCCAGGGGCCAGGCCAGGCTCGCTGCCCACCCTGAAGGTCAGGCTGCTCTCACCACATCCACTTGCTCCCCACACCCGAAAGATGCCCTCTCCTGGGCACCCAGCGAGCCACAAGTGGCATTGCTAACAGGAAGCTTTTGCTTAGGCTGCAGACGGGAAGAAAGATGTCACCCAGCAGCTCTTCTGAAGAGATGGCAAAGGATGGAGAAAGTGGCATTTTAAAGAGAAATCCCTTCTGCTTCTTATAGCAAATCCTTGGGAGCACTTTCTTGTGTGAGTTCTCAGCATGCTGAGAAGGGGCAGCCCTGGACTTGGCCCAGGGGGATTGCTCTGTCCAATCTGGGACATACTGGAAGGATTCACTTCTCCCTTTTGAGGGGAAAAACCCACAAATTCTCTGATCCTCTCAATGACCTGCTGTGCTTTCCATTCCTTGCCTCAGTGGACATGCTTCCTCCCATGGCACACCTGGGCTCCCCTAGAAGGACTCTCATGTTTGGATTTCAGATGCTTTGAGGGAATCCCAATTTCAGGGTCTTCTTCATCTGTGCTACTGAAAATATAAATCAATGTGGAATATTGGATCTATAAAGCAAAGAAACACATTTACATAAAAAACTGCACTTCACCGCACATCAGGACTTTTGTTGTTATAAAAGAGCTCTTGCCAAGGAGGTTTGGTTTTCTGTGCAGCACCTACTTACATGAATATGCATACATATGCATGTTTCCTGTCAGTACTTTGCCCTGTTCCTCTAACTGATCCTATTGAATCAGACAAGAGGGAGGGGGTGGAAACAGCTGAGGGGAGAGAAAAAGGAAAAGGTTAAGGGCAACAAATGAAGAGGGAAGGAAGAAGAAAAGTTGTTGAAAGGAAGGCCAGTGCTAGGAGAGGCCGGGAAGGCCAGCACTGGTAAGAGGCATTAACAGCATTTTCCTTGTAAAGTCCTGGGGAGACAAAAGGACACAGTGATTATTGGACGTGTCTTAGGGGATTTTGGCCTAGCTTTTGGGAACAGAATGCAAGGGAGGAGGGTGTCAGATGCAACTTGGCAGCATCTGTCCTTCAGTATGCACTATATTTAGATAGCGGTATGTGGGGGGCTAAACACACGCTGGGATGCTAAGAATAGAGTAATCCTGATTATAACTCGGTGGCTTCATGTCTTGCCTGAGTACAGCCCAGGGAACCCATCTTGAAACTCTGCAACCAGCCTCCCTGCTGGCCAGCCCCCCTTCTTTCTAAGAAAGGAAATTTGGCATGGGCCATCAGAAGTGGCTTGCAGTGCTTCTCAGGAAAAAGCTGTAGTAGGTTCATGCCTTTTTCCCCACTGCCTCCCCCTAGGTACCTCACACCTCTTCTCTTTCACCAGCAGAGCTCAGTTGGCAAGGTAGGAAGGCAAATTACACTATCTGCCTTTGCCCTAACCTCCTAATGCATCTTTCCAGCAACAACCTAGCAAACTTCGGCCAAGCCAGAGTTGTGGATCAACTGCAATTGGTCTTCCTATCCAATCCCCCATTCTACTCTCTGACTGTGTCTCAAATCACGAAAGCTGCTCCCCTTCTCTCAGCAGCTGCAAGGGCATGGGGTGCAATGCTCCATGGTAACCTAGGGGTGTTTAAGATTCATTCACAATCTTATGTGAAATGTAGTCCTGCCACAGGATTCCCCCAGAGAGGTAAGAATTGACTCGTAGTATAAAGCAGTATAAAGCATTATCATAAGGGAATGAACTCAGGTAGGACCTTAAGAGTCAACCAACATTTGGGTCTGCTTCTCCCAGGACTTCCTGCTCGGCCCCGCTACAAATGCAGTATTTGTTAGCTGCCAGAGGTGTTAGCTGCACTCCCCATCATCTCTTTTCTCTAAACATCTGTTCACATCATTTTGGTTAATGGAGCAGCTTGTTTTCCCTCCAAGGCCAGCACCCAGTCTGCACTTGTACAAGGAAAATACCTTTGTGGTTAAAACAATAGAGTGGGATTCAGGAAACCTGGATGATCTTTTGGGTGACTTTGGAGAAAATATTGAAACTGTGAGCCACAGACAACAGAAGTCACAAGAAAGGTTTTTTTTCAGCCTTTTCACCCTTTTGCTCTGACTCTTAAATTTTATGTGTCTCAGCTACCCACGTGAATGAAGAGATCCAGTAAGATACTTTTTCTGTGCCTTGTCTATTAAGGATGTGAACAATTTCACATCTCACAGCAATTTTACATGAGATATTTAATATATTATAATTAAACTAACCATCACAATTACACTTCTCTATTTAGTTCCAGTATCTTCCTGCCCAAACACTTTATTCTCATTTAAGAAGTGTCAGTGGGTGACTGGCTTCTTGGTAAAGTAGGTCCAGTGTCCCTGTGGATGTATTTCACAGATTATCCACAGTGAGGCTAATTAGGAGGTGCTCCCCTAGAGAGAAAGAGAAGGAACAGAAATTTTCTGGGACAGTAAATGAACAGAGCAAGGGAAGGGTAGTAAAATAAAAAATCTTGAGTAGAAGCCAAGATTTGCATGGCTTCTGGGTGAGGGAGACTGGAGATGAAATCTGTTCATGGCAAAAGATGCTGGTGCTGGCCAGTCTGCTAAGTGCCTACAAGGCTCCTGTAATCCATCACCACGTTGAGCATACTGGCAAGGGGGATGCTGCAAACCCAGTGTTGGCAAGAGAGGAGAACAACTTCTTCAGTGTACTGGATCTAATTTAAATTGTACCAGGGGTATAAGTGTATAAAACAAATGCAAGCACTCAGGGGTTGTTAGTTTTCTCTGTCTTTTGAAACTAAACACCTTAAAAAGAGCATTTTGCAGTGTTAATATAAGGGGAGGGGAACAGAAAAACAACCCCAAACTATTCACTTTCTTTGCCTAATCAAAAAGCTTAGCACAAAGCCTGCTGCTGGGGCAAATATCTAGCCAGAGTTGACTGTAGGTATGTAAAAAGAGGCTTTATCTCCATGGCCTTTTATTACTTGAAGTGAGAGTAGCTGAAAAGTGAGTGAAGGGCAATATCACTGACAAGGAATAATGCCACATATGCTGGAATAGATACTAACAGTATTTGGTAAACATTTGACTCTCAACAGAATGAAATAGCAAGATACCAAGCACTTTTTTTCTATGAAGCAAGGAATCAGAAGAAACAGATAAATAGGTGAAAAAGCAAGAGCTCCTATGCCCACCTATCTGGGTTCTAGGACAAAAAAGATTGAATGATCAGAAGAAATGCGTTCATACTTGTTCTATGTAGATCCCTTTCTAGAGGCTCAGCCTTGCTCTTTCTGACATCAAAAGTTTTAGGATCAAAAACTAAGGCAATCAGCTCATAAGCAAATCTAACCACCAAAATGTCTCTTAACAGGGAGAAGCATTGAGCTGGGGCAGAAGGAGTAAGGGGAGCCTGGCACACAGGGCAGAGACGTCCAGAGGTATGGCTTCAGTCCCCCAGAACAAGGCACTCTCAGCTTCTGTGCTATACCCTAATGCTACATTGTAAAATGCAGTAAGCTTTGGGTAAAACGCTTGCTCAGAACAGGAAACTCTCTTTAATTATTACCTGCTGTTGCACAGCAGCAATCTTAAGTGTAAAATGCCACCACAATACTTACTCTGAGATACTGCAAGCTAGGATGAAAACATACCTGCAAGTCTAATGGCAGAATGAGGATACAATCAAGACAAAAAGCACTTACGTTTGCAAAAAGTCATTGTGGGTTACTGTACCAAAACACAGCACCCGTTAACCCTAAGAGAAACCCTTAGAAACCTTTTGAGGAGGATAAGCACGGTTCTGCGGCACCAAGGCAAGGACAGGATCAGTAACTGGTACTGCTGAGACAAACACCCCATGCGCCTGCAAGATTGCAGAGAGCTTCTGTACAGGGACATGCACCTCCTAAGGGTACACGTCCCTTCACAGGCCTTGCAGCCTCTTTGTAGGCATCTTTATCTATGAATGTACAAGAGAAACTGGCTTAGCCTTTATAGCTGCGTTCAGTAGTTCTAGTGAGTTGAATAACGCAAGGGAACATTCCTGGGCTCTGGACCTAAATTGCCTGTAGTGTTAAACTGCTAAAACAGTCCTTGGCACACCGTTAGCTCAGGCCAGCTAATGCTGTCCTGAACAATTCCCCACGGTTTGGGAGCTAGAACAGGCCGTTCCCAGAGCCATATCCATGGGCAGCTTGCACGTGGTCACCCTGTCTGGGAGAACCAAAGAGTTTAACTGCTGGGCTTGGCTCCCTTCTGCAGTGTTGGCCTCCGTGCCGGATCCCAAGCACAGTTAATGTGCTAGGTATTGAGTTTGTGTGGTTTCACCACAGCTGCTGGTAGTCCTATGTCAGAGATGTTTCCAGGACTGTTAATGGCCAAGCAGGATATAAACAAGCTATTGCCCATACTCTCCATCTCTGCAGGGACAAGAGGGGAAGCTTTTCTAGCAATGTCCCTCAAACATAAGTTTTAGACAATTTGAGAAAGCAAAAAAACATGAGGCAGCATGAGACAGGCTGTGGTCACACAAGGGAGGAGAAACCATTCAGGAAAATAATGTCTGAGAGACCAGAAGCCAACAATCTCATTTTGTCATAGGCATGATTGCTTCATGTCATTTGGAGGGAAGGCAGGCATGAAAAAATAAACATGGAATGAAATGGTTTGGGCAATGAGAAAGGAGTAATTTAACGAATGGTTACAGATTAGCCAAGGGTAAACATAGACTATAAGTCAAGTTTCTAACTATTGGTGACTTCTCAATCAGACTCTAGAGCAATCTTTCAATTAGTGTTATGGCAGCAAAAAGATCCAGCTACTTGGTGGAATTTGATCAATTTGTGATGTCCTCTAGTCTGCTTTAGAATGAGCTACTACTCCTACTTATCACTTACTGTGTAATTTCACTGAATAAAAGCCTGTCTGGTCTAACCTACAGTCCCTACCTTGACAGAAAAGACAGTTTAGAGGGAATGACATAACCACTGATCTGATTTATCCACACAGTCTGCTCTCCTCGCTTGTTCTGGGCAGCAGGGCCTGTGTAAGGCTACTTCACTTGCAGTTAGCTCTAAGCCCTGGTGATGCTGAGGAACTTATGAACTGGATCATTAGCTGTGACAAATCAACGATGGCAATTTGCAACAGCAAGGAGATGGCTTCCTGTTTAGGCCCCCTTCTTATTGTTGTCCTGGAGGTCAAACGCACACATCTCCATGAGGAGGAAAGCTGCCCTTCCCAGCTCTGCCCCTCGCTCACTGCTGTCCCCACGCTGGGCTGCACTTGCAGCCTCATAGCCCACCATCCTGGTGGCACGCTGCGACTGAGGGGCCCAGCTGCTCCTCGGAAAGCTCCCCCAGCTCTGCATCCTCTACACCCTTGCCATGTCCCAAGCACAGCACCTGTCTGAGTGATGACAGGCCATAAGGCATGGCCAAAAACACTATAAAAGCTGCTCAAGGCACTCCTACAGGACCAACACACACTCAGACCTGCAAGACCAGTGCTAGTGACTGCTATATGCGAGGCTGCCAGCAGCACTTTCTCAGGTGGGACTTTAGACATCTGTGGAAACAGAGCAGCCTGCCTGCCTTTCACTGAAAGGGGAGAGGAAGAGGTAGTGCTTGCGAATCTGCAAGCTGTCAGATCTATTGGAGTTAGAGCTGGCAGCCTCCAGCAGGAACGGAGTCACACGAGCAAAGGTGAACAAGGCAGAGTTGCCAGGCCATAGGTCGCAGAGACCAGCATGGCCCAGCGTCCAGGCGGCAGGACAATCTGGCAGAGGAGACAGGAGAAACAGTGGATTGCCAGCAGAGAAATAGGAGAAAGGGGAGATATGTGAGAAAAAAGGTGAAAAGGATGTTGCATTGAACTGCTCTTAAATGACAAAACAGTTCTTGCTTTTAAAAGCAAGTAGCTCTACAGTTCTTGTGCGTCACTGCTTACCCTAACACGTCATTCTGTTGCTGCAGGGTAGATGTACAGAACAGGGGATTGAAAAGAGCCTCTTGAGTTATCAGGGCTAATCGCTGCTTGTTTCAAATGCCACATTTACTCATAAACAAAGTCATAAACTGATTTTAAAAGGTTTTCAGATGTTTGTCTAGATTGGAAAATAGTTGTTGAATCTCCCTGGTTAGTTACTCCTGGCCTCTCCGTGCACACTTGTTCAGTGGCAAGGCTGTCCTGTATTTGAACTGTGCTGCTGTTGTTTGCCCAACATCTGTTTGTGGACAGCAACCAACCTTTCAACCCTTGTGCCAGGTGAAACAAGGCTTCTCCCCTCCCCTCCCTTCCCCTCCTCTCCTATAGCTGCTCTGCCTTAAAGTAATTTGTCTTGAATGTGGCTAAATCCATAGGTGTATTTCCAAAGAATTCTCACTTTTGCAATACATAATAATACCAATGCCTTCCTATCTTTATTATAAACAGCTCAAGTGGAGCTCATTTGTTTGTTTTGCCTTTTTTTCAGAGATGCATCATCCTGCTGGCTTGTAATCTTCCTGTGATACATTAATATGCCCAGCTCTTTCTCTTCCACTATCACAACTAATTGAAGAGCTTTTAATTTTCACTTGTTCTTTTAGTGTTAGTTGTGGACCAGACTATGCTGGAGGTACAAATGCCTGCCTTGCTTTGTAAAGTAACTGGATTTCTCTGTTGTGGAATAAATCTTGTTTTGTAGACGATTTGCTAAAGACAGCTTTGCGTCAGTTTGTACCATCTTTAAATCCGCCCTGCTTATTTTGGTAAAAATTATTTCTGTAGTATAGCTCCACACTATGTTTCTAGTTTGGTTGATTATGCACTTAATGCTTTTGTCTAATCTTATGACTTTTCTGAGACTTGCCATTTTATATTTTGTTTAGTTTCAAATGCATTTGGTGCCCATTTCCTTATTTCAAAGAAATTCACCAGGAATCTGATGGTATTATTCTCCTTATTGCACTCTCTTGTCAGAATGGGTAAGTCTTCTAATCATTTATAGCTTCTTACAAGGAATGCTGTACACACCAGGGCCATGTACATTTCCCTTAGTCTTTCAAAAATAAAAATATTTCTATCTACTTCTGTTTCTTGCTTTTAAGGTTGATTTTTCCAGGCCAAAGATTTGTTGTGTTGTGTTGCTGTATGCTACTGAGCTGTGCCAACAGGCACCTTTATTTTGGTAAGGGGTAGCATAAATTCCTTTGCTTCACTGGGTAAAAGATTCATTGCGAATGATAATAAGCCAACTGTGAATACACAGTAGTTCCACTGTTCACAGCAAAAAGGACATTGCTGTAACTATGAACACCATGCAGAGCTTCCTTTCCTTTTTTTGGTCCTTATCTCTTATTTTTCCCTTTGTTTCTCTAGCTTTTCCTATTCTAATTCTTCCTAATTTCTGTAGAATTATTCATGTTCTCCATTCATCTTTAATCCTGCTGTGTATCTGCCTGCTGAGCGTATCAGTGTCTGTTTTCCTTTCAGCTTATTCTTTTCTGAATCGATTTTTTATACAACCCTAAATTAAAAATCATCTACCCTTTCCCACTGAGGGTTCCCTAGACACGTAAATTCTCTGCTGCTTCTCTTTTGACTCACCCTCTGCTCCTATGATATCTGCTTTTCTGAGACTGAATTGGTTTGGTACTGCCAATCTTCCATGTGTACTATAGCAGACAGACTCTGCAGGTGATTGTTTGAGTGGAACAAAATATTCAATATATGCGACTCTAGCAGGAAATCCTACTTCACGCAACATTTAGTCTCTGGAACACCTGGCTGCATGAAGCCATCAAATCTTCACTGAAACCACATTAGGTTTCAGTCAGACAACCAAAGCAGTAGCTGTTCACAAATCATCATCTGCTTATGCACACGGTAAAATACCAGGATTGTCGATTCTCCTTTACTTCATAGGTCATGCTGAGGTGAAGTGAAAGAATTTCCCTCCACACTGCAGTGCTAGCAAATTAGATGCATTGTTGAAGGTTACAACTTCATCTAAAACGTTAGCCTTGCGAGGAACACAGAGGAAACAGGAAGCATGAGATGGACTGATCATCAGCCTAGTCATTTCTGGCAAATCCAACATCTCTACCCACGTACAATATATACCATTTATATCTAATTTATTTATCATACTTGATTCACTTCCACTTATTAATCTCAAATTAGCTTTTTATCTGCCTAGCTCTTCTTTTTATGAAAAATGGTATATAGAAGCAATTTGATACAACATCCAAGGATAAGCATATTTCTCTAGTGTTCCTACTAAGACTTTTCTAATCTGAAAGCTGAAATTGCCTAAAATGCCTGGAATCCCCTGGCAGCCTAAATTTATCAGCTCAAATATTGCCTGGTACCTATATGGTATTCATGTTTGTATTTCCTACATTTCATCCATGTTCTGTTCTTCCCCATTCTGTCTGAATAGATTTTGCTATAAGACCCCAAACACTAACAATATTTCTGTTGTGTTAAGCCAAATTTTTCTTGTCTCATGTAAACATTTCCCTTTCTTCCCCAGGGCCCTTTCACAGTCATCAGCTTACTAATAGACCCTTCTCATTTATCTAATCTGCCTTTCCATGCATGCGCACCACATTCTTCACTGTACTAATGAACATCGTGTTATTTGACCTTACCTCTGCTAGCCAGGCTCCCTCTCAGTGACAGCTCCCTCTCTGACCACATTTCCCAGTGCAGCCCACTGGCAATGATTTTGTAGATGCAGGCAGAACATAGTAAATCACTCACCCACACTCTAAGAGTCCCAGCTCTAAGAACCGATAGAGAAACATGCGGCAGTGTCATTTTTCTCTGTGCAATGTCATGTGGCCATAATCCTTGGCCAAGCTTATTAGCAATGGGACCATTCCCATCTTTGGTTCTTAAAATATCCTGACAGTGATAATGATTTTAGAGTTTTGGTACATGTTTTGCAGGCAGCATTTTGGGCCAGACCTCATCCTACTTATGTCAATAGCAGAATCCTAACTACAGAAGAATTAAGAGTTGATCTTCCATCATAAAGAGCCCAAAGCTTCAGGCTTCTACTCTTGTACATGGTAACAGAGGAGAACAGTTAGATCGCTCAGTGATTCCTGGAGATTTATTCTCTTCTCATTTGAATTTAGCATTCTGGTATAATCTCCTCAGGTTCCCAGTAAAGATCCATAAATCCTTTGCTTGGAGGCTATTTAAACAGTGTTGCAGTTAAGATAGTCACCTGTGTTGCTAACTGCCACTAAATTCTGCACAATAATAGCCCAAAGTGATAATCATAAAATCAAATTCCTGCTTGAATAATGCTTTATATTTTGAGCCTCAAGTGGATTTGTATCAATTACATTTTACATAATTATTTTTTTTTCTGCAGTAGCCAAATATTGTACTCCAAAAAAAAAAGTTTCTGTTGCTAGACTTAAGGAATGGCACCCACTTCTCGGAGCTACTTCTAGCTAATACTCTCTGGAAGTGCAGCTAATCTCTGAGCAATATTCTATTTACCTTAAAGCGTGACTTAGTTTGAATAATGGTTAGTTCTTGTTGCTGTTCATTCCTGAGTAATCTTTATAGAACACACAGTATCTCCTCCCTCTTCAATCCCAATTTCCTATCTATTGGGGAGGGGGGGAATGAGTCAAAATAATCCTAGACTCTCCAGTTTATGTGACCATGGAAAATACTATTTTGCTAGCTACCACTGATTCCAGATATCTGTGTCACAGATATTGATTCTTCAAAGCCCAAGAATATGTGCAGAAGTTGTTTTCCTGGAGAAGAATAATCTTTCTCCACGTAAGAAACCTCCACTTTGGGAAGAGGCTTTGGGATTCCAAACCATTTGGCTGCAGTTACAGCCAAACACTTCTTGGTTGCGAAGAGCCAAACAACACACAACATTTCATTTTACAACTCTGTGTTAGAAGCACAATCTTCTTAAGGAAACAGAAAGAGTTTGGCAGAGCATTTGTTCATTCCTGCTGCTGGAAGTTTTCCATTAAGATATCCCTGGATATCACTGCGTCAAGGCTAATGCAGCTGCTATGAACTCGATCAACTGAGTAAGCTTTTTTCCTGCTTTTTAACTTACTCAATGATCTTTTGAAAGGGGACCTGTACCAGCTGTAGATCAAAAGTAATGCAACTCGAGGTTCATGCATATTCCCTTATTTCTTCTCCCATCCAAACAACCTCTGCTTCTCTTTAATTCTTGAAATGAAACCAGTTGCTTAGAGCATCAAAAATATTCACTTCAGACTATCTATTTTGAAAGCTGGAATGTAGTAATTAAATGTTAAGAACAGGTGAACTATACTGTAGATGTGGCCTTTGTTGCTTTTGGTTTTAATTAATTTTGATTTAGTCAGATATCTTAAGCAAGTACTGTGAGCCCTTATTTCTGCTCTGTTGTATCTTTGCTGATAAGTAGAGACAGCTGTACTGAGAGAGAGCTGAATTGATAAAGGGTCTGAACTATACAGACCTGCACTGAGAATGCAGATCTTTACCTGACACTTGTGTATCTATTTCCAGCTCAACAGCATGCATTTCAAGACCCATATTCATCCCAGGACCCTGCTTGACCATTCCACCCATTTTCCTTTTCAGATCTGCTACCTCGGTAAGGCGTTCCTGCATTCCTTAACGGTAGTGGAAGATGCCAGGCTCACCAGGCATATCTGAGCGCAGTGGAACAACCCTGCCCTCACAGTGCTCATCCTGAGGTCCTACCTTTGACACCTGGAGGGGTCTTTTCTGCTCAGAGCCCCCCTGCAGCCGGAAGCCCCAAGGGGCACCTCCAGACAGGGTGATGAGCATTTCTTCCTCAGCTCCCATGATTTCTGTGCTTTGGATATTTTGTCTTCCGTGGCACCTTCTTCACAACTTCAAAACAAGCTCCAGTTCTTAAGAGGCTGTATCTTCCATTCCCATCTTCACAATTCCTGTCACCACTCCGCAGTCCCCCAAAAGGCCCTCGTCTCACTTTCTCCTTCAAGTTCACACACACAAGAAGAGAGCTGAGACTGTCAAGCCTAGCCTTCCCTGCTCTTCTGGACTCTCAGCTGCTGCTCTGCCCACGATTAGACATTTGATTCTGCTCTTGGTAAGGGGCCAGAGTTGTCCAGCACACGTGTCGTGTCAATCTCACCCTCGGTGCCCCCCCCCCATACACCAGGGATCGCTCACCGAAGCGTGGCTGAAAATAGCTCACCTCCTGCCTCTCCAGAGCTTTGTCTGACACTCGTGAAGCTGGAACCTTTTCAATAAAAATTTATTTCCCCTTCCCATTCCAACTGCAAATCCTAGAGCCACCCAGCACTCGGAATTAGTTAGAGTTTCAGGTGACACAAGCACCGAGACCAGGCGACAGCACCTTGCCCTGAGAAACTGAGCAGAATCGGCCTGCAGGCGGTCGCTCGCCGCGCTTCTCCCTGCAGCTGCCGCTCCCGCACGGCCGCCGCGGCCCGGCCCGGCTCGCGGCAGGCCCCGAGGGCCTCAGGCTCCCTCCGCCCGCGGCCTCCGCCGCGGCCCCTCCCGGGTCAGGCCCCGCGACGAGGGCAGCCGGGACGAGCGGCGCCGACAGGGCCCCGCACCCAGGCGCTTCGCTGCCTGCTCTCTGCAGCGGGGCACAGGAGGCCCCGCGGCTGCCCCGAGCCGCCCCGGTGCCCCGGAGTCACGCTACAGGCGCAGACACGTACGAGCTCCCCCACGGCCGCGCCGCGCCGCGCCCCGCAACGCGCCGCCGCCGCCCGCCCCGGGCCGCCCCCCCCCCGTTGCTACGCGCCCCAGGCAACCGCCCGGCAACGTCACGGTGCGCGCGGCCCCCGGCCCTCCTCCCTCCCTCTCCCTGCCCCCGCCGGCGCGCGCAGCGTGACGTCACGCCGCGAGCGGAGGCGGTGCGCACTCCCCGCCGCACGGCGCCTGCGCGGCATCCGGGCCCTGCCGGGCGGCGCGGCGCGGCGGCCGGGGGTTGGCGGGGAGTGCGGACGTGGCAGAGCGCGGGCGGGGGGCGCTTCCGGTGGGAGCGCCAGGCCCGCGAGCCGGAAGCGGGCCCGGCAGCAGCGCCGGCAGCGGCGGCCGCGGTGAGTGAGGCCGCGCGGCGGCTCCGGGGGCGCCCGAGGCAGCGCCACCGCTTCCCTCCGCGCCGCGGGGGGCAGGGCCTGGCGGCGGCTCCGCGCTGGCGCCGAGCGGGGCTTCGCGGCAGTGCCGCCCGCGCCGCTGCCACCGCCGGTAACGCGGCCGGGCGAGAGCGCCGCCGCGGCCGCAGGGGTGGCGGCCGGCCTGGGCCTGGGCCTGGGCCTGCCTGGCGGCGGGGCTTTCTCCTCCGGGGCTGGGCGGCCGGGCAGGGGGGGGGGGGGGTACGGCGGCGCCGCCGCCGCCGCCTCCGTCCGTCCGTCCGTCCGTCCCGAGGGCGAGGGCCTACCTTGCGGCCGGCGTGAGCGCCGGGTAGGTGCGCGCTGAGGTAGCGCGGGCGTCTGGTGCTGCGCTCTTCCCGCTTCCCTTCGTTCAGGGCTCCCAAAGGGCGGCCGGACGCGGTGACGGCATCTGCCGGGGTTTGGCAGTCAGTTTAGCGGTTGGCTGTGCGTGACTTTCTTTGAAAGCGCATAGGAAAAAGGGAAGGAGATGGCATGACCGAAACACGGCGGTAGGCTCGGCATAGTGAATGTGCGAGATGAAATCGTGATTTCCAGATAGGTGCTGCTTTAACTGTTTGTTCTGTATTGCTGGAGTTCACTTTCACTTTTTCTGAGGTAAGCCCTTTGGCGTAGGGACGAGGTTAGTTTCAGACCTTTTTGTACTGCAGAGGTACTTGAGCATTTTTCAGTACCTCGGAAATGCGTGTGTGGTGTCTTTAGTCAACTGTGAAATCGTGCCTTCGATAGGGAAATCTTGCAAAAACATCCAAACTGGGCTTCAGTGGTAAGTGTTGTAGTTTAAGCTCCATTTAAACATATAGTAGCCATGGCTGATGAGAGTGGTTGCTGGAAAATAGGTTAGCTTTTTACAGGGGTGTGAAAAGCTACCACCAGAGTTCTTTATAAAAGAAGACTCTCTATAAAGAAGAATTTCAGTCTGCAACTCAGTTTTCATCCACTAATCCAATAGTCCCATAAAAGTATTTCTTAGTCCTTTCTTCTTACAGAATTAGTTAGTAAACTTTACCAAATGTTTGGGAGAATTTAAGAGGGAGGGGAAATGTCTTCTGATATGTGATGTGCAATCTCTCTCTCTTTTTTTTTTTTAATGAACAGGATAAAAATCACATTACTAGAAAGTAATTTGATTCACTGCTGAACTTACTTTTGAGGTCTTTATTGTTCATTAATATGAAATTGTTCTGGATGGATTTAAGTAGCTGTGGCTTTGACCTGTTCCTCCTTGTCATAGAGCAGCTATTCTGATTGAGGGGTAGGCACAAGTCGATGTCACCTAGAATGCCAGAGCGTCTCCCTTTAGAAGAGACTTGTCTTAAATCATATATGTATACTGTCTGCAGAAACACAAATGGTTCCTACCAATTTTGTGAAAGAGGCCTAATTCTGTAAGTAAGACAGAACCTTTCTGCTTAAAGATGTATCACTCAATTCTTTATTGCTTTAGATAGAGCACTAGATGAAGATGGATAAATAGTACTTTGCATGCTAGGACATTCACTGCAGGTTCTAATTTCATGGCTGAAAGCTGAGTTCCAGCCCTAGCAGTGAAAGCTGTCTCAAGGATTATTTCTTTAATGAGTTGTTTAATGCGTGTACCTCTTTGGTTGTTTTCTTCTGATAGAGTCAAATTATATTTTCTTCCTGTAACAGTTATTATCAAAAGGAGGGTCAAAAATCCAAGAAAGAACTAATGGCTGGCTAAGGAAGGGCAAGGTACAAGGATTGATTAAAAATAATCGACAGCAAGGTCTCCACAGAAGAGAAAAGGTGGAGGTGTGTGGATCTTTAAGTTTGAATAACTATTAGGAATGATATGTGAAGATAGAGCTTGTTCTTGTGTGATCAGCTAGCTCCAATCTTAAGAAAGAAAGCACAAAAAGACTGTAAACTGGATAGGATGCATTAGGAAAAATGCATATCTTTTTTTTTTTTTGTGAGTAGGAGTTGTGTAATACATGTTTTTTGGAGTTAGAGCTCAGAAATCTTGGATGAAAGATGGTCAGTGTTACGATGTATGCGCAGAAAGTTTGTGTAACATAATACAATTCTAAGTCTTATTCCACATATTTTTACTCATTTCTTCTCCTTTTGGCCTCTTCTCTAAACTTGAAATTACTTTTAAGTGTTTCTAATCAATTACACTTCTGCAGAGTTCACAGACATGAGTCAGATGACTTAACTGGTTGTAACAGGTATCTGGAGATACAACTAAGGGGGAGGAGAATCTTCTGTTGTCATTTTGTTGATGTCATATTTTCTCTGCCTTTGGCCTCTGCAGGATTTCCATCTAGGAGTGGTACCCGTAACTGAGTGATTTTGAAATCTTTTTGAGAAATAGCTATCCGTCCAGGGATGTCTGTATTTCCTGAGTTTGTTCCAGGGAGATGTAAAAGTCTACTGGAGGAGGTAGGGCACTGAATATCATGGGAGATTTGAGGTTAGAATTTTTGTATTGATTTTTTTTTTTTTTACTGTTATGCTCTTGTAGCTCATATGTTGCATTAGTTCTTGCCCAAGTTGATGGATGGCCTTTCTGTAGAAGAGCATAGAAATTATCTTTTTTTTTAACTCAGATATGAACTATTGATTTCTGCATCCTGATGCCTGAAAGACTTTCAAAAACAACGCAAGAAAAGCAAAACTCTGCTCCAGAGCCTATCATGTTAAGGTGTTTTAGCAGTTAATCTGTCATTTTTTTTTCCTAAAAGAGTCTTCAATGCAAATTCTGCAGCTTCTGGACTTTTACTAGTATTAAATTGCAGAGTTGTATGTTGTAGAGTAGGTGTCATATCTCTGGATGAATTGTTAAAACATCCTTTTAGACTCAAAATGCCTGGATGAAGAAAATGTTACCTGTGGTGCAAGAAGTTCTGAGAACCTGCTCAGCTGGAAAGATAGAGCTCCACAAAAATATAATTGGATTTTGGAGGTGCAGTTCCAGTAATGCCATTTGCAATAATTGGGACAAATATATGGGAGGCATGTCGCTGTAGTGTCCTGAATCATTCCAAATCAGTTGCCAGTCTTTGACTTCCAGGATATGAGCTTCTCTTGCAGTATTTCTGTTAAAGAAACAGGAGCTTCTTGCATCTAAAAAGAGCCAGGTGTTTTTATGAATGCTTGTAGCAGGCTTTGTCATGCTGTATCTGAAGCAAAAGCAAGGACATCTGTCAGAAGAGTGTTTTTGGCTCCAGAATTTAGGTCTTTGAGAATGCCATTATTTTGGTACTTCTACATAAAATTGCAGAATAGACACGTTAAAGGCACTATAAGTAATGTTCTAAATCGGTCTTTGATTTGAGGATGCTGATCATCCTCTTCTCTCCTGTCTTTTGGAAATGACTTTGATTTCCATGTTCAGAAATTAAGTAGACGTAGTTCCTTTAGTTCCAGCAAAATATAGCAAGACATGCTGTCCTCAGCTTTTTTCCAAGGATCACTCTCATCAAAAATCGGAACAGGCAAGCCTTTTATTTCTTTGAGACCAATAAAAATTTAGCATCTTTCAGAAAGTAAGTCATTTTGCTGTATGCTTTTCCTTTAGAAACTGATCAAGAACTGATGAGATCAAGCTTTTCAGTTTCAAAAGGGAATTAACAGTGAATGCAAATCAGAAAAGTGATGGCTATGCAATCTTTATTGATTTGAGAGATCTGCTGATGAAAAACATTTGTATGAATTGTATTTTTTTAAAACATCATAAAAACTGAATTGCAGTTTGTTTTGTGTGGATACTGAGGACTACAGAACCTATCATAGAAGCTGAAGATTTGTTCTCCGTATTGATGTGCATGTTTTTTCCTTCAGTTTGTTGCTGATCGGTGCTGGTTATCTGTATTGAATACGTATGTTCTGGTCTGAACTTTTAATGTTTGCACTAACACTGTTTTGAACAAAACTTCCATAGTCAACTGCCTTTTGTTCAGAGGAATAAAAGCTGTAGAGAGTGACTGCTTCATGTTTTGTAAGGAACTAATTTCAATTATAGTAATGACTGCTTGTTGTGATAGTATTTTCACACTAGCGTCGGTCCTGCTTACTTGAGCTTTGTTTATTTACTGGTGCTTTGTATTGTAATTGAGTGTAGTAGCATAATGTTCAACAGCATGTTTTCGCATTATATTTGGCTTACTTTTAATAATGCCACATACAAATGAATATCCTCAGTATTTTGATTGAGCAGAATGGCCATTTATGCCTTTTCTCTTTATCTTGTGTATATATTACATTCTCTGTGGCTTTTTTTTTGGTTATTGCAAATAAAATGTTCCCTTTCCTATATCCATTCAAATGACTATGTTCTAATTTCAAATCTGTAGTTCACATGCATCTTTTTTAGCAAATAGAATGAGTGTTATTTCATAAAGATGATCTTTCCTGAGAGAGGAGCAGAGACTCATCCAGCAACAACTGCCTTTTGCCTTCTGAGCTGGATATTCTTGGTCTTGCCCCGGTGATACTCCACAACAATAATCAGCAAGAATGACGCTAGCTGTTGACGCTAGAGCAAGTTGAGCAACTGAACTAGTAAAGTAACCTTTCCTTCAGCTTCAGTGCAGGCTTCTTCTCAGGTCTGTCAGATACTTTCTCCTCCTTTCCAGCTCCCTCCTTCAGCTTTTGCCACTTTGCAGGAAGTATCAGCCTGTGCTGCGCTGGAGGTTAGCGTGTGCTGGCTGCTGCATGGAATGGCTTGAAAGTCTGAGTGGCAACTACTTTTCTCTCAGTGGGGGCACTAAGTTAGAACGATCTTCTTCCTGTAGCTACTTTTTCCTAGAAAGTGCGGGAAATGATTTTTCTCAGAACTTTGTTCTTCTAGTTTTGGTTTAAATAAACTTGCCTCTTGGTTTCAGTTCTGAGGAGAGAACAAGGAGCAGATGGCTACTACTCAGTGAGGTGGGGAAAAACATTCATGGGAGGGAAGAGGGAGGCTAAAAAATGAATAGTAAAAGATATCAGGTAAGGCTACCAGATAAGTATGCTCTCATATCAGTAAGTCAAAAATGGTTTACAAGATTGATATTCTCCAGTCCAGTAGTAATTGTTTCTGCAAACAGTTGATCTGTTTGAGAATATCTCCAGTGACTGCTATAGAGTCTTCTAGGTGTGAATTGTGAAGAGTGTCTTAATGATTATAGCTCTGGAAATATCCTGCAGGATGCTCCCATTTAGTCAACAGCTCTTTGGGGAGAGGGCGCTGCTTTGCTTCTAGTCACTGTTCCAACAGTCTTGCGCGCACACTCTGGTGAGCAGCAGTCAGTGCTTAGAACAAAGAAGCGAGTGAGCAGCGGTCCTTCCTCTGCAGCAGTGGCTGCCCTTACATCCTGACGCACTCAGAGCAATCCTTTTGTAATATTCTCCCTTCCCTTTGCTCCGACCTTGCAGACGGCACTGTCCTACCTCGCTGTTTGTGCTGAATGAAAAGCGTAGGGGTAGGTCTGTGATTGTGGTGGCAGTACCTAGCTGACGAGGAAGAGGTTAACCTTTAAGGGAGCTTGGGCAGGGAGTGGGTCCCAAAGTCCAGATTTCTTGGCCCCATGGCTGCCCAGGTTAGGCTGTTTTGCAGAATTAAGTCAAAGGTGGAGTGGGAAACCTGAATTTTTAGCAACGACCCTCTGGCTCAGTATGAAGGTGTTTAAAAGCAGTGCAGGCTGATCAAAAATGCACACTGTCACACTTCTGTAAGCTCTTGCAAATAACATTATATGTTACTTCTAAGGGTGGACTGATTTTAAATATTTAATAGAAAAGTTCTTATTTTTAAACAAAATCTTTATCATTACCTTCATAGAGTAGGAAGAATATAAATGTTAAACTTTTTTTTCAGATTAAGTTTAAAAGATGTATGATTCAACTGATGCTAACGTGAGTTATCTGCAGATAAAAGTTGAAAAAAATGTGACATACAAATCAAAAGTTTTAGTTCAGATGGAAAATACCTAATTTTCAAAGTAAGCCTTAGTGTGCTTTATGTTCGTATTTTTTGTGTATACTAGCTAAGGAAACTTAATGCGGTATGTTCTGTCTTCTGTAAACTATTATTTTTGTTATGATACATGTTTTCCCTTGGTGTGATATATATGGCTCTGCAAGAGTGTCTTTGTATATAGATGATTCTTAAAGAACTGCAGTTATTTCAGTACCCTTTCTGTATGACTATTGCCTGTTGCTGAAGTAATTCTTTGAGGTTATATTTTTGATAGTATAAAAAACATTAGTGTTGGTTGTCATACTAAAATCAATGAATAGGCAAAGTAGCTCAGACATTTGTTACCTTCTTGAGTTAAGCTGTAGATTCCTCATTGGGATTTACCTCAACAGGCTGCTGGCTGTTGCAGCACTGTTTGTCATGTTTGCATTAGGATTTACTGCATATTTTTAGTGCACAAACTCATCATAGGAATCGGAGCAAGATGTGAGGGCAGAATTAAAGTTACTTGCTTTACTTTAGCTTTGCATTTTTATATGAACTGCAGCCTTTAATTTTTTGCTTCTCAAACACACATTTGTTTACGAAGTTGCTGTAGATACAGTCTTAGCGGTGTTGGGAGGATAATGCTGTAGGTAGTTAAAGGAGTACAGAGGTGATACAGGGTATCATTGAGAAATAGACCGTGAAGGAGTCTCCTGCCCTTGAACTCGTCTCCTTGGTTCTCCGCAGCTGGAGGTCTCTGTGGTATATCTTCTGGCTTGGGACCATGATACTATAAGAAGTGCCAGCTTGCTTTGAGGTCTCCCATGGTCTTTTTTATTTATTTTTTTCTCTATAAAGCTAGTCACTCTTTAGTATGTACAGAAGAGAAGAATTAGGAATCCATGTATTAAGCAAGATTTTCTGCATAGCTTTGTCAGGAAACTTCACTTACGTCTCTGACACTCTCCTTCTAGGTCTTACCCTTTGTATAAATCTCTTGGTGACATCTTTGCCTGTGATGCTTTTCTTTTTGAATATCTGAGGTGAGCATGCTGCATGTGGAATCTTTTAATTTTCTGAAACACTTATGCACATAATGAGGACTTAAGTGTCCACTATTAAAAAAAAAAAAAAAAAAAAGTCTTTATTAACCTTGTTCTAGATTCTTTCCAAGACTTCAGTAAGCAGCCTTTCTGGACGCTAAAGTGTTGCTTTTTTAGCAAGGAAGCATGATCTGACAGATTCAGCATAGAGCTGCAAGCTGAACTTGTTGAGAGTTACTGGTGTTATGTTAAGGAATCTCACATCTGAGTCATGAAGTTTGTTTTCTGTTGGTCTGTTGTTCTTTGAACTGCAAGTAATTCTTAAGATGTCCTGGGAAGCTTGGTAATAACTTGTTGCAGAATGGCAAATTGAGTGTGTGTTTTTTTTTTTTTTGTTTTATTTTATCTAAGACAGTGATCACAAATCTAACCATACTGAAGAATTGATAAGTTGATTGTGAAACATCACGATTTATATATATATTTTTCTCTAGTTAGCTTTTCTAAAGTTTTTTAATCTTACTGGGAAAATAGCTGTGCAAGAGTAACTTACTACTAAAGTGTTGCCTTCCCTAGTACCTCAGAGTCTCTTTTTATTGTTTTTTTTCCTTTGAAAATAGTAGAGGAGTTGGCCCATTTTGTTTCTACATCTGCTAAAAACAATTTTTCCTACTCTTTTGCAGGTGAGATTAGTTTGGGGATGTAAATACAATGAGCGTAAACCAGCAAGCTCACACAGGGCCTCCTTATGGGCAACCTCAGCCTGGATATCAGGGATACCAGCAGCCTGGCTACGGAGGACAGCCGTTGCCAGGGGTTCCTCACTCGCAATATGGAGCTTATAATGGTCCCATGCCAGGATACCAACAGCCAGTCCCTCCACAAGGTACTTCTCAAACAAAACTTTGTTTAATAATCTGTGGATTTCTGCGTGCACAGGATGTTTATTTTTAATGGTTTTTATTGCTTATTTTTATTTTGTGATATGATTTCTCTCTGCTCTTCTATGTAGCATGCATGATGTTAGAAGTTATTTTCTTCCTGTACATTTTCAGGGTATTGCTCTGTCATTCACCCATTTTAGCACAGTTTACTTCTATAGCTGGAATAACACATTGAGAGGCACAGCCTGCTACCTTCCTGTATTTCACTGCCCCTGTGGTACTGAAGCACCTGAATAGATCAGTCTTCTGATTAAGTTGTATTGAGGTTTGACTGTTAGGGACTTGTAACAGATTTGTAGCTGAGACTGCTTTACTTAATATGTAGAAAGACTTGCACTCCATCCTGAGCTCTTAGGAGACACAGCTCTAGGTAGAAAGTACATTTGGTGCAGCTAGTTTCTTTAAAGTTTTTAAAACCAATAAAAAGTTTGTAGGAAATTCTAGAACTCGTGTCTCAGTTTTGCACAGTCGTGTCACTTTGAGAGGCAAAATAGATTGAAGCTTGTATCTCTTTCCTTGCAAAGTAGTTCAATTTTGTTACTTTCAAAATAAAGGCTTATTTAAAGTTGTTGTGCAACTTTGAGGGTCTATTTTTGAATACCTGTGGTAGATTAAAAGTGATTTCTGAAATATTGTATAGGAGAAAATACTGTTGCTCTGAGTAGAAGTTTATCTGCCTTGTAGATGATGTCTGTATGAATTCAGTTCAGCTGAGATAAGTACGCAAACTTCACTCAGATGTTTGTTCAGATTTCAGATTAGTTTTCTAAGGAAATGATGAATATGTTAATTGTGCTGATAGTTTCTGTTATTTTTCCCCTTCCAAGTAAATTTTGATTTATTTTTTTGGCAACTTGTTGAATTTTAAATTAAACTTGATGAAAGGGTAGAACAATTGAAGTGC
Organism: Rhea pennata; assembly: GCF_028389875.1. NCBI lineage: Eukaryota > Metazoa > Chordata > Aves > Rheiformes > Rheidae > Rhea > Rhea pennata. The sequence goes on from NC_084669.1 coordinate 23,361,367, forward strand.
CTACAGTTGTCTTAAAACTAACGAAAGTGAGAGACTGAAATTTGTGTCCCTGAGAAAGAGATTCTAGTAGAAGCTGAAGAGTTACCTGCTGGGTTTTTTTAACTGGGATTAGCTAGATAATGGAATGAAGAAGGATTAGTGTGGTATGCTAAAGAACAGGTTATTCAGCTACTCGGTCTTCCTCTTCTTTCCTTAATCTCTTCTTCCTTTCCCTGCAGTAAATCTCATCTAACAGCATTTTTAATCTGTGAATTTTGAACTGATTTCACAGAAGGTTTAAATTCTTATAGAAGTAATGAAAGTTGGTACTGGACAGATGAAAGAAAGCTTGCTTCCACAAGAAAGGCAGGCAGAGCTCAGATGTGGAGTGCTCTGTTAGCTGCAGTTCCAGCCAGGCGCTGTGTATACAGCCCCTGGCTAACTGGTGTTTCATTTTCAAGGAAGGAACAGGGAGAAACTGGACTGATTTCATCGAGGGAGAGGAGATTCAAGGAGGACAAAGATTACTGCACGTTTGTTGGAAACTTTTCATCAGTGATGTTACTTCAGAACAACTTGGTTTCTTGCTGTCATCAGTGTGATGAACTTCTAGCAACTGTTCAGGATGTCTGTGAAAAGAAACTGATAAACTTTTGTCTGATACTTCAAAAGTGGTCTGCAAGTCTGAAGGGCATTTCATTTTAAAAGAAGTAACTTTTTCTTTTGACTTCTGTTTTGCCTTTTTTGTTCGGTTTCAGAACAGCAGGAATTTAATTCATGGCAGTTCAGTAAGGACAGTAGCTAGCTTGGCACATAAGTGTACAAACTTTTGTGGACTGCAAATGCAGATCTTGTTCTTGCCAGTAGTGACTAAGGGATGGTGTCATGCTGTTGGTGACATGGTCTCATTTGGACACCAGGAGTGTATTGCACTGCTGTCAACATCATCTCTTTATTGATGTGTCAGGCAAAGGCTGGTCATGGTTTCTGCAGGAGGTTCCTCTTCCGTCTTTTCTTCTGATATTGTCCTTCTTAGTAGTAGAAGCTCTGTTAGCAGACTGTACTGAAGAAATCTAAGCTGCCAAGTTGCACACTTCATACCTATTCTTCTTGTACACTCAAGATTCCTGTCTTTATAAGAAAGGAATGTAAAATACTGTATAGTAGCACAGCAGTCAGAAGTTTACCTGCTGGTAGGTGCTGAATATGAGATCTGAGTGGGAAAAAGTGGAAGACAAGCAATATACTGTCAAAGCAGAGAACTAATAGCATGCAGCGAGAACTTAAGTACCGTGAAAGCACTGTCATTAATACAGATATACATTTTAACTTTTGCTGGAACATAACAAGTTTTTTAATATATTTTGACAAGCGTTTCATTACCAAGAACCTCATAAACATGATCAGGTATTGCTTTCTTAGTGGAAGCAGTTTAAAGAAGAGTCAAGAACGGAAGAGACTTTCAGAGGCTGTTTTTTTCTTCTGTTGTGTGCATGTTCCTTGGGTGATCAGTTCATGCTGATCAAACTGGCTTTTTTTCAAAGTCATTTGTCTCTTGTATCCCTCTCTCCAACATGCATGGCTTTTCAGGTCCTTGTAGTAAGACCTCTTATGGCTGCATGATGTAGAAGGAAGATAGTTTGTTCCAGAGGCACCAGAATTTGACAGGAATTTAGTGAACAGAGGTCTGAAAAGAGAACTGCCAGTGCTACTCTCCGACCTCAAAGTAGTTGTCTTAGGGATGTAGTTTAAAAATAACAGTAAAAAGGACTTTGAAGATGGAGTGGAGAAGTCTTGGGAGCAGATGCCATCCTCAGTCAGGAAGAGGTCCATCCTTCACATCTGATTTGGGTGACAAACCTTTACCTTCTAATTGATGGAAAGATGGAAGTGCTGTGTCAGTGATGATAGCCTCACTTGGGAACAGAAACAGAGTACTGTGCTTAGCCAAAAGTAGCTGCTGCTTACCAGTAAAATGTTAAAAAAACTGGGATGACTTTTTACCAGTCTTCTGTAGGAGACAGTTTTCCTTCTGACCAGATCATTGTAGTTGGAATTGCTACTGTACGGTTGTCTGAATATCAATGAGTTAGGTTGTTGCTGTATTTTATGTAGACTCGGTTTATGATACTAGTTGTGTTCATGTTAGTATATACAGTATATTGGTAGTGTACGTTATAGATGGTAGGACAGTGAGAGCGTGTAAACAATAAACAGCAAACGTGATGTGGATTTTTATGTACGTGGTATTTTCTGTGCTGTGTGGAATGTCTTCATCATTGGGAACGCTGTCTCTTGATGCTTTCTCTCTGGCTTGATTTACTGGTGTATTCTATCTTTCCAGGTTACTTCCCTTCCTTGGGGTTCCCTTCGAAGGGCTCTCCTGTTTCTCTCAACTCTGACACTTCTTCTCTTGCTCCTAATTTCATAGGTAAATAGTGTCCTTTCTATGAAAGTGTTTGTGCTGTGCTGCTCCTACTGTGGGGAAGAGGGTGGTTGTCTTAAGCAGCTTTTGTGCCAAGTTCCTGTTTAATACAGGTATTTATCTCAAAGGTGTGGGTATCTGATTATTCAGGCAGAGGTGGGTGACACTTCTCACTCTATTTGTAGGTAGCACTCCAACAACATAAATAGGATATGAAGAAACAATCCTAATAGAAAGCGCTTATGCTTGCAGATTCGTACATAAACTAATTTGTGACTAATATATTCCAAAAGCTGATTTCAAAACCTGAATTGGCCCATTCAGGCTCTGTCAGAGAGAAGCCTTAGCTTAAAAGCAAGGAGTCTTTCATTTGAGCAAGAACTGGAATGCAAAGTTTGACGTGATTGTAGTGCTCTCTAAAGCATTGCAACAAAGAAATCTCTCAACGTACCAGGATTTTGGTCTTGAAATTCATGAGATTTTTGCTAACCATAGATTCATTCTAAAGAAAAAAGAACTCTTTTGCTTTCTTGCATATTCCGTGGAAACCCAGTATATGTTTGGAATAATTATAAAAGCTGTGGCTTGAAGGAAGAAATACTTATTGCACAGCTAGCATTTCAGATATAAGAATTAGAAACAGTGCAAGAAATCATATTGTATTTTTTCTTCCTTCCACATAGTGGTGTTTTGCAAGAGCTGTTTCCAGTAGTGTCTGTTCATTTAGAATAGCAGGGAGTCAAATTGGGCCAAGTCCACATTTAATGATGAATGAGAGTCTCAAGGCTTTGAGTAAAATTGCAGATGTTTCAGAGTATGCTGTAATCAGCCTTCATTTTGAGGTCTGTGATGAGTATCTTGAAGGCATTGAAGGGGGAACTTCAGGCTTTCTTGAGGGTAATGAATCTTAAGATAATAAACCACTAGATACTCATAACTAACTGTTCAACTGAAGTTCTTCAGTAATTTTTTTTGGAGTAATTTATGGAAATGATTAAAGAAATTTGTGATAAGGACTAGAAAAAGAAGGCTAATGAATTTTTTTCTGAATTGCTCGTGTTTGTCAGATGTAAATTGTATGTATGTTAAAGTTGAAACAATTACATAAACTTAATGTAAAAAGGGAGAGATTAAAAAGAAGTTTATGAACCTTCCACAGATTGGATTAAATATGCTTTCAGAGACAAAGGGTTTAAATATGCTCAAAGACAAACAGTTTATGTGTACCATCAAGGCAAAGATATTCCAAAATAGTTGAAAATATATCGAATTAACATTAAAAGATATCACAAAAGACATTCAGAAATAGAAATGCCACAGAGACAACACACAAATGGTTAGAGATGAGGAAATGTTTGGCTGCAGGAATAATAAGATGTTATAACAACAGTTTAGAAAAGGCAGGATGTGAAAAGATGATGATACATAAAAATAATAAATTTCTTTTGAAGTAATTAATTCTAAGTCCCAGTGAAGCACAAAAGGAGAGTCAGAAAGACTTTTTAAAGAGAAATAGAAAATACTGGATAGTCATTCAAGTATGGTTAGTTTCTTGAATTTATTTCCATAAGCTGATTAAGACTTAAGTGTAGAGGATGAGACAAAAACATACATGAACTGAAACCTTTTGTTTTGGAGTAAAAATTGTGCTGCAGAATTGAGAAGCGGTTTCTCTTACGTACTTCCTATTTCATAATGATTCCTCCCAAGAAGGTCCGAGAGAGTCCCGTAACCTTGCCGTGCTGGCCACCCTCAGAGAGAGGCCGCAGAATGTGGATCTGCTCTCTTGATCTCGTGGTGGTTTGTTACATCAGGAGTCATCTGCATTTCACTGTACCTCATACACCAAATATCCCCTGTGGATAGCTGGCATGGTTATATGGTTCTAATAACCAGCATTTTTTAATGTGATTGTATTAAAATAATAGTTCTCTTTTTTTGGAAGTAGATGCTGCAGTTGCTCTGCTGGCATTGTATTATCCAGCACTGTGCAGTCTCTGGGAAGGGAGAGGACTTGATTCTGAGGCAAACGTGTCTGTGCTGTCACTGAACAAGTTCAATCTGAAAAATGAGAAAGCATTCCTGTGAATCTCCAACTGAGATGGGGGGGTCTGCTTTGACCCCCATTCTGTTGTTTAAACAGGTAGTAGGGTGTAATTTTAAATGCTGAGTATCTACTCAAAACCTATTTACTCTGCAGGTGGTGAAAACTGACCTGTTAAGAACATTAGATTCTATGTGAATACTTTCCTTGCTTTAGATTAAAAATAATTGGACTATTGGTGGAGAGGGACATTTAATATTTTACTGACAATGTGATAAAGATGCCTTTTGAAGATCCTCCACAATGCTTATTTTCTGATGATCTTTGATCTTTGTGGAGATGTGGTTAATGACACTGGCTATAAAACTATTTGTACTTTCAATTTTGCTACTACTAATATAACTGTACAGATAATTTGCTACCAGTGGAGTATTGACATGTTAGTTTGGCCATCACTAAACTTTTCTTGAATGCCTTCTTTCCTCCTCCCTTGACTTTTCACAGTAGCTAGTTCAAGCCTTTGAGTGTAATTATGGCTTGTATTTTTTTTCTTTGTTATTAGGTTCGTTAAGAGCCCCTCCAACCTCTGGAGCTCCCCCTTCAGCCTCTGGAGCATCTCTTCCTTCTGGCCACCCAGTATACAGTCAGTTTGGACAAGGAGATGTGCAGAATGGTATTCCAGCCTCAGCAGCCCAAATGCACAGGTACATACAAAAAGAACATATAGCAGAGGCCTGGCTTGGTAGATCTATGATGTGGAGAAGGGCGAAGGAAGTTAAATATGTTCTGTTTCTTAAAGAGTTTTTTTTTTTTCCTGGACTCTTGTTCTTTATCACAAGTTGTAAAAAGGCAGTAAAGAGATGCTGTTGAAATAATAGCAATCATAGTTTTAAAGATGGTGAGCCTTGTCAATTCTGCTTGCTTCAATATGAGCTGGGATTGACAAGTTTGTCAGAAACACAGATTATTAAAGCGTCCATAATACTGCTTTTTGAAAATCTAATCTTGCTTATCAGAATGACTTGCTATCCCATCCATCTGAGGATTCTGAGTTGCTCATGAAGACAAAATTGCTAGATTTTTCTGCTCTGTTTTATTTTTGGTGAGCACTGGCAGTGCATAGTAAACAAAAAGAATATGATTAGAATAAAGCAAGCCTAGAAAAGCGTTCTACTTGAAATCGTCCAATTGAAAATATAGTTGCTTAAATGTTTAATCTTAAATGTTAATTTGAAGGAGGTTCTGTACATCATTGACTCTATGCTTGAATATTTTATTTTGTAACATGGCAATCACTATGTGCAGTCACTGCCTACAGACAACTTCATTTGAACCTTACCATTCACAGTTATAGACAATCCAAGTGGTATGGAAAACTAGTCACTACAGATATGCCATTGCTTCCCTTTGCCAACCTTATTGAACAGTCATTTTTGCTGCTTGAGGACCATTTACAAGTAAATTATAGTAAATCCTGGACTTTCACAACCAGTTTTTGTCTTGAACATTGAAAGTACATTGATGTGCTGGGAATCTAAGACAAACCAAATACTTGTTTTTTTTCCTGCAATAGACATTAACTTTATTGCTTGTTTATTGTTTTGAAACAGTATTTTGCCATAGGGATATTTGTTAGAGAATGTGACTCTCTGCTGATGGAAAGATGTGAGCAGATTTCAGTGACTGTGATTGATCAAAGCCACTCCTTCAAGGCTTAGCTTTTCTTTACAGTAGTTGTTTTCCTGTGCAGAACTTTCAGACTCCTATAATCTGTCTTGTTTTAATACATTTGCACGTATATGGTGGTTATATTCAGTTCTTTGTGAGTCTGAATCTATCTGGAAAATGTTACTGTTTGTCATTACAGTAACTCTTTAATTCTCTTTTGGGTACCCTTCTGTCCATAGTGGATTCCTGAGTTATTTGTCTTCATCTAAAGGTCTTGGCATCTTCTTCGGAAAGATACAGCCATGACCTGTGGAGTGGAAGTGGCAGCAGTCCTTGTTGCGTAGTCCTTATTACTTTAGTTGGGAGGAAAGTGGTTGTCTTTTGTTTCCTCCTGGCTAAGCTTATCACTATCAGCTGGAGAGTCTGAATCCTTTGAGGAAGAGAGGCTGCTTGTGCAGGCTGGACTGTTGCTCATTCTCTAGTCTCTGCTGCAGTATTTCTGATTAGTTGCTACCACTAAAATAGAGTTGACAAAAAACATGCTATAAACGTAGCATTTGTATTTTAAGAACCAAAGACTTTTTGATGAAAGAGATTCACATCTGTGTAATTATTTTTCAGAAACTGAGCTATAGTGTTTAGTTTTTACTTCACGTAAGTAATTGAGACCCAGCTAGCATTTAAGTGGAATGGAGAATTGTAACTGCTTGTGTAATGAGGAATCCAGTGAAGTTCTCAACTTCCCTTGCAGGCCGCCTGCTTCTCAGCCATTTCTGCCAGGCTCGGCACCCACGCCGGTTAGCCAGCCGTCTACGTTCCAGCAATATGTTCCCCCCCCAGCCAGCACACAGCAGCTCAGCAATCAAATGGCAGGGATGACGATTGGCAGTACTTCAACATCTGTTCCTTCCCCAGCTGGACTGGGCTATGGTGAGGTTTTCTGGCTATAAAGATATTCTGTTGCTTTTCATCTGTGCTAGTAATTTCATAAGAGACTTGCTCTTGTTAGGCAGTTGCTCTTTTCCATGTGGTGACGGTAATTCTCTGGACATTAATGTGTACTGTAGTAAGCATTAGTTTTGTTTAGCTAATAGGGTCATCACTAGGGAAACGGAACTGAGACTTTTGTAGGGGATAAGGTAGGCAGTGCTCCAGCACATAAGGAGGAATATTGTTATACTCTTTCGCTACCTGACCAGATGAATCTTTGCGTGAAGCACAGAAGCAGTCTATCCCTAAGCAAACTATCAAAGAGTGTATACCTAGCTGCTGCTGTGGAACAACCCAGTCAAAGGGAAAAGAGTTCAGTAATTCAGAAGGGATTGAAATTGTGAATAGTCGAGTAAAGAGTTGTGCTGGAAGTTGGAAAGAAACATGCTTATACAAGTATAAATGGAATTTAGGCAGTGTGTTCTGTTGTTATTAGTTCTAGTACCTCTACTGTAAATAACATGATGTTTTTCAATAGTGAGGACCAGAATTGTTTTAATAAAATACTACTTATAAGCATCTGCCATACTCTAACATAGGCTTTATTTTTATAGGAAAACTAGGAGTAGGGGATATAGATATCTCTAGCCTTTGGCAATATTTGTCTAAAATTCTCCTCAGAAGCAATTCAGAGTAAATATACCAGATAGTAATTCCATGGTACTAAAGCCATTAAGCTGAAAGCTGTTGTTGATCTATAGACTCCAATTCATTGGGGAGCTTGAGATTCAAACTTAGTTCAGTTCAAGAAATCACTGGATGGACATGTGACTAGATGGACATGTGATTGTTCTTGTTTTGTGTACTTCTGGCTTTGCCCCTTTTTTCTGGCCTTTAATCCTGAAATGTATTCTACTTATGTAAAATAAGCTCAGACTTTGGGAGGAAATGGTGAAGTTTCAGATCCCTTGTTAGGGTAAATTTAAGGGAATATTCACTGCCAGTTTTTCTTTAATAAAACTGGAATGTCCATCTGAAGATGAGAAAGTGGTAGAGCTATTTTAGATGCCCTAGAGAAAATGGAATTTGTATCTTCTGAACTGTGTTTGGAAATAATTGTCTTAAGGATAGAGGCAAATGATGGTAATAACTTCTTTTCTTCTTATCAGGTTCCCCAACATCGGTTCCCCCAGTCTCAGGAAGCTTTACTGCAACGGGATCTGGTCTCTACACACCTTACACTGCGAGCCAAGGGCCCCCTCCTACTAGTGTGTCTCAAGGTCCTCCTTTGGCACAGCCTCCTTATTCTGGTCAACCAATATCGACTCAGCGCCTTCCTACTCAAGTCCCTGGTTTTGCCCCACCTCCCTCTTCTACAGGAATTGGACCTTCCTCTTACCCTCCTACTACAGGTGCCCCAAGGCCTTCTCCCATGCAAGGCCCACCGCTGCCTGGGCAGTCAGTTGCTGGACCACCAACATCCCAGCCTAATCATGTATCCTCACCACCACCTCCATCAGCCATGCCAGGGCCTCACCCAGGGCCTCCTCCCATGAGCAGTCTCCATGGACCACCTCCTCCCTCACACCCTCCTCAGCCAGGATACCAAATGCAACAAAACGGTGAGTATTCTCAGTTTAAGGGTTGTAAGTCAGATGTTTGTGCTGTGGATAGAGAACTAGAATTCAGGTTTGTACCTTGTAGACTCCTGGCTGCAATTTAAAGCTTCCCTGTGCTTTTGTCTGAAGGACAAATCCAAACTAAGCAGTAGGATGTGTTGTTCTCAGCTGCTTCTGATGTAGATTTTATTCGGACTAACATAACTACAAAAATTCTAGCTTGCTTCACCAGGAATTTGCTTGATATTTAGTACTGTAACACTACAAGAATTTCTGATCAGAACTGTAGTATGCACTTTGATATCTACAGTCTCATCTATTCAAAAGTAGAGATTTGAAATCCTGAAAGCATCACTTTCTTGTTTTTTAATTTGTGGCCAGCATTGCATGTACAATATGTATGGGAAAAGTTGGGATACATTGAAAAGGAATTGCTATTTTTCCTTCTTTAATTCACAAAACCAGACAAATCACAGAACTGTGTATTTTTCTCCTTGTAGAACTTTTTCACACTTCATATGTGATTAGAAGTAATGAATATCAATTAAACTTTCTGGATTATAAACAATTTTGGCTGTTTTTTCACCAATAATACTTAAAAATTGCTAAGAGAAAATAATCACCTGTAAGGATCTGGAATGAAAATTCTGTCCCCCGTGCAGCTTTGCAGAACTGGCCAGATAAACTATTTGTTCAAAACATCTGTCCATATTAAAAAGAACAGTAAAAACACTGATGGGATGAATGATGCAGTTTTTCCATAACAGACTAAAATTGTATGAAATAAAGAAATAATTTCTGACCATTACAAAACAAAAGAAATCATCACAAATGAAATTATTGCTGTGATTTCAGACAAGCCAAAACTGCCCAGGAAAACTTTTTGTGTGTAGTTCAGGAAATATGAGTCATTCATTGGCTGTTTTTTGTTAAGCTTTCTTGTTACACTTTATTAAGCTGTTCTGCAATTTAGACTGAATATTCATAGTGCAATTTACACATTATCTTAATGCAAATTTTAGTTCAGTTAGTCTAAAAATAGTTACATAGTCTAAAAATATATACTTCCCTGAAATAAGTATTTCTCAAGCCTAGTTTTAAGGAGGTATGTTCATTAGTTATTTATTGGATCACTGACAGAGATATACAGCTCTAAACTGAAGCACTGTGATAGATCTATCTAATCCTAATTAACTCAAAAGCAAGTAGTTTTCTATTTCTTCTTGATAATTGCAGGAAGAATGAGAAATGCCTAATGAGGAAATGACTAGTATTAGCCATTGTTTAATTCTAGTGTCCCTTTCTCTAAGGTTCCTTCGGACAGGCTAGGGGTCCACAACCAAACTATGGAGGAGCCTATCCAGGAACACCAAATTACGGAAGCCAGCCTGGACCACCACCTCCACCAAAACGCTTGGATCCTGATTCCATTCCTAGCCCTGTAAGCTTTCTTTGCTCTTACCAGTGTACACTCTTCCATAGTGTCTTTACATAAAATAGAATTGACAAGGACCAAAACTGAAAGCAGTTTCTCTTTCAAAAGAACGTCAGCCTATTTGATTATTTTTCTTTCCATGCATCCTGCTTCAGTCACTTGTTATGAACAAGCCAAGAATCCGAAGGTGTTTTGTGTAGGTTGTTTTTTTTATTTGTGACTAAAGAAAGGCACTGCATATGCAAATCACTGCTCTTAATTCCTCAGGTCTTTTTCCCTATTATCTTATGTTTTGGGAACTCCTGAGGGCTTTAAGCTTGTTTCACCATTTCCTGATTCTTGCTTACTGACTTTCCAAGGTGAATTTATTTCTGTTTTTGAGGGAATGATCTATGAATAAGTTCAAAGTAGGGTTCTTTGTACTGCTTTTCCTTTTTTCATCCTATAATTTGTCAAAAAGCTGGCTAGTGTTGCAGCCATTGAAGTCACGACACTACTTCAGACAAATAAGGGCAACTTCCAAATAAGGGTTATCATTCTGAAGCAGGGTTCTGAGAAAGGACAAGCAGTTATGTCTAATGATTAGTCGTGATGAGTAATACTAAGACTGGTGGAATTATTGCCATTAGTCTGCTTTGTTGCTCCTTCTGCTGCTCCCAGTTCTGTTCTGTCATTGTTTCAAAAGGCCACAATCGTTTGATATCAGTAAACCTTTTCCAAGATGATGCTTACAATCAGTTCACTTTAAAACTATATAAAAATAGTTTAGTCTTGAATTACTACTAAAATCTTTGGCACTATTCAGAAAAAGTCATGGATTATATGTTTAGACTCCAAGCTTAAATAAACTTACAAGTTTTATGACCTTATTTTTTAAAGGAATATAAGAAATCTTTAATTGCTTGGCTACTTCTTTTCTCTTCCGCTAAATGAGATCTCAAATGACTTGTATCAATTGCCTTCATTTTAGCATGTTCTTCAAGCATAAATTCTCAATTTCTAACAAAAACAAGCATGTGAGCCACTATGTCTGTTAGTAATGTGTACAGAGCCCAAGCCAAGTATCATGACAAAACTGATTTTTTGGGGATCAGTATATGCTGCAGGAGCAGGTGTATTTTTTCCTTTTGTCGCATAAACCGATGTCTAATGCATATATCTAATTCCAATGCTATAGGTTTGGGTAGAGAGAAGTAACACTGTTACTTTTTGTTTTATTATTCTCTCTTCTTTTTTTTGTGGCACTCTTTTTTTTTTTTTTTTTTTAAAAAAAAGCAACTTAATGAGCTGCCACCTCAGCAGAAACCCAGGCACAGAATAGATCCTGATGCAATTCCTAGTCCAGTAAGTGCTGTATATATCTGTCTACCGTAGTCTGTGTTGGTGACTATCTGTGCATGCCTGAAACATAAACCTCACCTCACTAACCCCTCCATCATTAATCCTTTATCCTTTCCTTGCTGTCTTCTACTTGCCTTATCAAAGTGTGTAACATAACATCACAAGAGGTTGTTAAATCTTCTCTTCTGTGATGAATGGTGAGGCAATAGAAAGCAGACAGTTTCAGAAACAGATCATGAAGAATGTTTCCCCTTCACTGTGTCTGATCCTTAAAATATCTCCGTCATCAGATTCCAATTGGCGTTTTCAGAGTGGAAGCTATCATATAATCGTCTGTATAAGGAGTCCCATGTTAACATACACACAGCATGAACTTTTGTAGTCTTGTTTCTTACCAGTTTTGAGCAGAATTTGATTACTGTTCTTGTTGACCTGCCAGTACTGGGCTAATGTTTTGAAGTTCTAGAAGTGAGAAGTAACTATTTGGTTTTGATGTTAATTCCTGATCCAAATTTTTAGTAGATTAATACAAGGCATGGGGAGCTATAAACATTCATTCATTATCTGTGCTCATACATAATTATTAAATTTTGAATTTGAAAATTTAATGATTATGTCTAGAGAGTAAAGAAAGAAAAAAGCAGCTACCTTTTGGATTGGAATTAAAAATAGATTAGAGTTGTTACCTGCATATCACTACTTCCTCGTTCAGTTGGCCAAAGTTGGCCATATGACAGGTACCAATAGTGGTGTTGCCAACATCAGTCTGTGTGTATTTTTCAGAGGGGACTAGATTTATTCTAGAGTGGTAATTATTCAATACTATGGCAGACTTTCAACTGGCAACTTGGAATATGTAATGTAGAGAGTAAAAGCTCTGCTGTACAGACTTTTGCATTTTGTAATATACTTTGAGGAAAGGCATGCGTGTTTGGTAGCAAAATACAGTAAGCAGAGTGATTGTTAGCTTTAATGCTTTGATTGTGTGTAACGTAACGTGGAAAAGGCATTTTAAAACTGTGTGTAACAACAATCTTCTGTTCTTATGCAAAATTCAGTGGGTATTTTAGTCAAAATGTTTTAATTGTTTAATGTATTTCCATGATCTTGAGTATATTTGTGTTAAAGTAGCAGTTGAAACACTAAGAAATTCACTTTTTTTTTCACTAGTTTTGTGACGTTCTAAGCTTGAATCATTAAGTCTGTTGCAGCTTCGCTTTTCAGATCCCCAGAATTCAAAGCATGAACTCTTGAGCACTGGAAAGCAATGATCACTTGAGCTTGAGCTTGCAAGCATCTGTCTTTAGGTCAGAGTTGCACTGATTAGAAGCCAATGCATATGAAAACACTGGGAACATAACACAGAGGAAAAATGAGAAAAGAAAAGAAAAGAAAAGATGTCATCTGTAGAACTTTACCCTGAGGCTTACGGAAGCTTTTGATTTTAATTTATCTAGGGCCAGTAAACAGAGAAATACTATCAAAAATTCCTTTCTTGGTCTGAGTTTGGGCTTTTATGAATCTAGATCAGACCTTAAAATACAGAATATGTTGCTGCTCAAAATCACTATTTGTGACTTCTGGTTTTTGTTGTTAAAATCACTTTATATTGTTCCAAATCAAACTGAGAGGTGACTGCTTGGCAAAACGCATTTGCTTTAGGCTTCTCATTTTTAGAGCTAGTAATGTTTGTCTCAGATCCCTTTTTCACTACCTTATAGATAAAAATCCATTATTCTGCAGTACTTTGAAACTAAGCCTCAAAAGATTAACATGGTATTTTCCATCATAGATTCAAGTGATTGAAGATGACAGAAATAACCGTGGATCAGAACCATTTGTCACTGGAGTGAGAGGGCAGGTCCCACCTCTTGTTACTACAAATTTCTTAGTCAAGGATCAAGGTAAAATATTGTTCCTTCTCTAAATAAACAAAAGAGACACAAACCCCAAAGACTCAGAGACAGAACTGTCTACATCTTTAGTTTTTAAAAAAAGGGGGAGGGAGGGGAGATAGGAAAAACTTGGGGGGTGATTTCAGGGGCTGAAGATATGTGATTTACCAACAAATTATTTTCAAATCCTGTGTTAATGTGATTTCAATTTATATTCTTCTGAATGTTTGGCAACTAGTAATTAATTACTAAGTAAAGACAATTGATGTTTTCTGAGGCAGGTACTTGGGACTAACTTTGGCAGGGCTATTGGAAAGCAATAAATGAAGCTGTGTTTGTAAAGCTGTATTGAAATAGTTTAGGACTGAAATGTACTAGCAATATCATGTGATTTGGACTGGAAGCATAGTGTATTGATAAATCATGAGTGAGAGGTCATTTGGTCTATGGGTTTCACAAAAAATGGATTTTATCTTTTTATTTGCATCATATCTATATGTACTAAAATCATTGCTACACTTCACTGTGAGTTTAAGATTAAAACCTTAGAATCCTATTCTGTGATCAAGTGCTTAACTTTTCAGCTAGAATTACACAGTCAAATATTAGAAGTGTTTGAGTTGAGATTGCTACCCACAGTATGTTTTAGTCTGTAAAAGGAGTGGAACAGAGTGCCTTACAGAGGATTAAGCTTATATGGAGTCAGGGTGACTTCTTTTGGATTAAGAGCTCTTATTCGTAGTTAATCATGAGGACAATAGTCTGCTTGGAATTCAAGTTTTAATTAGATTGACATTAACTGATTGTCTACTTGGCTTAGTTTGTACGGTTTGAACAGAATTCAAGGTATCTTCAGTTGTTTTGTCTTACATTTCAGCACAAGTTAAGTTTATATGCATCTGTGTGATTCTTATCTTTGTTTTTTTCCCTCCCAGGTAATGCAAGCCCTCGCTATATAAGATGCACATCTTACAATATTCCCTGCACCTCAGATATGGCCAAACAGTCCCAAGTTCCCCTAGCTGCTGTCATAAAACCATTGGCTACTCTGCCCCCAGAAGAGGTGAGAACTTTATGCGGAGTTAAGGCACTCTGAACTCCTCAGGAGAATTCTGTTAAATGCCCACATTTAAGAGATAAGCTGTTTAAATTTTGACAGAAGAAATGCTTAGCTAATGAAGATAAGTAAACATTTGTTCTCCAAGAAGGATGTGGTGTTAGATCTGTTAGAAAAATATTGCGTTCAAAATATTTAAAATTTTGATCACCATGATAATTTAAGCCTTTTTGCATTTAGTGTCTGGGTCAGGCAGTCTGATCAAAAGACTCAAGTACTAAGATGATGACAAAGGTATGGTACTTCCACTATATCTTATGTTCTTTTTCACCCTACACTTCTTAAATGACTACTAATAACTGAAACAGTCTTTTCTAGGAGGTCAAGCTATGGTATCAAGCAGCACTGGTTAAGTTGTCTAATGTGCGTGCACAGGCAGAGCACTGTGTGGGATGAGTGACAGCACAAGACTGAATACCATGCGCTGCTGAACTATTCTTATGTTTCTGCCTTTGCTGTGTGCAGCATTTATTTCCTTCTAAGTTCAATGTGTGGCTAGTTTTTTACATACTCTAGTTGTTGAAGACAAAAGCTGCTAGAGTACTACAGAGCTAGAAATTCTGTAAGAAGTACTTTGTATAGAGTCTTCTTACAGTTTAGTGTTAGCCTGCTTGAAGCAGTGACAAAAAGGCAAATGTGCCTGGTGTGAAATTTGAGTATATACACTGGCAGTACTCTGTGCCCTGTTGAACTTACCATTAGCATCTACTGAGGAAGGAACTATCGTCTAGATTTTTAAGTTTCTTGTGTTACTTTATTAATGTCCCTAAACTATGGTTTGGATTTTGAAAATCTGATTATGATAAAACTGAGTTGTGAAAATAATTCTTGTGTTGTGGTTGGAGTTTAAAAAGAGCACAATAGGTGAATGTGGTCTTAGTTTAGAATCTTGGAAGCTTGCAGAGCTGCGAATCTATACACAGGAAATATTATGAACATCTAGCTGTTTGCTCTTCTGGTGAGTTTATGCTCTGAACAAACAGTTTTGATAGCCAGAGAAAACAAGGCTAGGATCAGAAAACTGTCCTGGAGACCAGTCAGCTTCCAGCACTGGAAAGTTCCCTATAGCAAGGGCAAACTCCCTTTGTAGGGGCCCTTCTAACAGATGAAGGCTCAGCTGTTCAGAGCGATAAGACCCTGTAAATAGAGCTAAAGCTTAAAATATCAGAAATGAGAGGATAAATGTGACTGGTGAAAATACAATATTCAAATACATTTAGAATCTATAAAATTCAGCACCTATTTACCAGATACAGGTCTTTTGTCCTGTGTTAATGCATAATTTAGAAAGCAAGCTTTGGCATAGTAATACCTATTGCTTGGAGCCTCATCTGGGAGTAAGTGGTGTTAGTAACAGGTTATGTATGGTACTGTGCATGTTTATAGCACCTCTGGTAGTTTGTTTGTATGAATGCTGTTAGTGGAAAGGCTGAGGGGAAAAAAAGCTTATTTGTGGAAGCACAATACCAACATGACTTGGCAGTCAGAAAACCTGGAATTTTTTTGCCTTGAACAAGGTCAGCAAGGAGTAGGAGCTGAAAAAACATTGGCCACGAAAGCATGCTGCAGTAAGTGACTGAGAATGTGAGATTTAATACATCTGTGGACTGAAGGTGGTGGGGAGTGGCTGGGGCACTTGTGCAGTTTCTGCTTAAGGAGTATGCTCTTTCTTAAGCATGATCAGAAGTTTAGGGTTAGTGAGAGAACTATAATTTCCACTCTTCAGTGCCAGAAAGTTTAAAAGCAGCAGTTGAATTTCTTTTTGAGCTAGATTCTTAGTTATGGAAGGTGCTTTGAAGTATGAGTGAAGCTTATGGCTTGCAAAAGTTCTGTGTTAATCATTCTGAACTGCATGCTGCTCCTTCTAAGTCTGAGAAACTGCAGAAGTTGCCAAACATCTCTATTCTGTTTGGCTGGGAAAAAAAAGTATCAGTAATAGTTTAAAGATGATATAACTGCCTATCAGTTTTGAGGGTATCAATTTTGCTATACTATGGGGTCATGACAAGTAGGAATTGTGGATATATTCCATTTCATAGTGGAGTTCAAAAAAGACTTATCAGTAGAATTTTTTTAAGACAGTATGGATTTGAGTTCTTGCATATATGGAATGCAGTGACTTTTATTATTTTATCAGAAGTTGTACAAGGGGAAAATATAAGAGGTAAAGAATTGCTTTTAAAAAAAACAAACTCATGAATTGCAAATTTTGTGTTCACTCCCATTGGGATATCACACCTTTTTGTGCATGACTTCAGTCTTCTGAGTTCACTTGAAATACATTTTTGCTGTGCTCCTGAGAGCAGGTAACAGTACTCCCTACTAGAGCCTGTACTCCTCAAGCAGGCTACTATATAAGGTAGTGCAGCACCGTGCAGGAATACTTGTTTGGGTTTGTGGGATTGCCTTTTAATTTCTGCAGCCCACAGAGTTACACCTGCATTAAGAGCTTGAATTGAAAAGCATCTGTGAAACATTTGTTCAGACTTCACCTCCCTCCCTGTCCCTCAGCTGCCAAATTAAGTCCTGTGCAATGTACAAGGAGATAGTTTTTAGCTCTGCAATATGTATAGTCATTTCTTTCTTCATCATCACATGACCTTTCTTTTCTCTTTTCCTCCTGCTTCCACAGACCCTTCCTTATTTGGTAGACCATGGAGAATCTGGTCCTGTCCGGTGTAATAGGTGCAAGGCCTACATGTGCCCTTTTATGCAGTTCATTGAGGGTGGAAGGAGGTTCCAGTGTTGTTTCTGCAGCTGTGTCACTGAGGGTAAGGTGTCTGCTGGAAATTCATAGATTTGTCTTGCATACACAGAGCAATGCAAGATAAAAAAAAAAAAAAAAATACAGGTGATAGCCTGAGTATTTCATTTGGCAGCACTGATGGCTTAAGTAGCCAACTGCCTGCAAACTGTTCTCATCACCTCAGTTTATGCTGTACATAACTGAGTAGTATGCTACCCAGGTAAGTATGCTGTACTTATCTGGGTTAGAAATGGCCAGTTTGTTTTAACTCTTTGATTGTTTGGTGATTTCCAGCTTGCATGCATTCCCTATAGCCACTCACTGAGCAGTGGTACAAATGGCTATACCAGCACAACTCAGAAGGCAGGGAAACAGGAGGAATGCTGAGGGACTGCTGATGACAGAAATGCTTGTGAAACTACAGTGTAGTTGTACCCAATGTTAAAGAACAATTTCAGTTTTCAGTATGGAGAAAAAAAATCAGGTAATTACCTTGTACTGGCTGTGCATTCAGAGAGAAGAGTGATAGCTGCTTATATAATCTCAGTGATACAGTTCTGTTTCCTTTCTTTTAAACTGTTGAATCTTTTGAGTATTTGAAATAATTCTAAGATTATGAGTACTGTTACTACAGATAAAGAATCTAATTTTATTCTCTTGTGGCACTATATAGGCAGCTATACTCTAGAGTACACTTTGCTACCATAGCAGTTCTGAAGGAGGGAGACTCTGTCATGACAGTTCTTGGGACAGAAGACAAATGTTTTCTTTATTTTTGTAGCTGACTTTTGTAGGTGAAAACTTACACTTTTTAAAATGAGAATTAAAGTATTTGGATCCAGGCAAGCACTTCTGCCTGTGCACCTGAACTTTATAACTCAGTGTGGCTGATACCTTTACTGGTCTATCTGCAGTTTATTTAAAAACTCCCATTTGACCTGCTGATGGCTGGGGCCAGAACAAAAGTACTGGAAACGGGGCATGCGGTTATACATTCATGTTTTCCTCCTTAATATTCACGTTCTCCTCCTTAATAATGCCTTGCAACCCATTACAAGAAGTACCCTCTCTATTTGGCAAAAGGACTATGGCAGCCTCTGCACCTGAGATTT
Organism: Rhea pennata; assembly: GCF_028389875.1. Taxonomy (NCBI): domain Eukaryota; kingdom Metazoa; phylum Chordata; class Aves; order Rheiformes; family Rheidae; genus Rhea; species Rhea pennata. The sequence continues at coordinate 23,379,678 of NC_084669.1, forward strand.
CTTAGTAGGCTTCTCTCTTGTCCAGCATGGGAAAGAAAAGAAAAGGCTAGCTCCTATAGCACCTGGCTGGCAAAATGAGGAACTTAATCTTTTGGTAAGCTGGAATGTAGGCAGTAAGGGTGAGACCAGTAGTTTATCTCAAATTCAAATGTAAGTCATTTGATAATACTTTTACAAGATTAAGTTATATTTTCCTTTGGACTACATCTTGAAAAGACTCCTAAGAGCATGTTGTAGTGAGATTTCCAGTGGAAGAAATTTGTTTTTGTTGGATTTAGTAATGCTCTTGAATTAGTTGATTTTTTTTGTAACGCTTGCATGATAGCACAGAGCACTAGCTAGCTTTCCTGCCATGTTGTTTGAACCAGCTGTTGTCATGTTAGCTGTCTAGAGACAGTGAAAGTATTAATAGTGGATGTGTCCATAAACTTGATGTCGTCTTTTTCAGTACCACCTCACTATTTCCAGCATTTGGATCATACTGGTAAGCGAGTGGACTTCTATGATCGACCTGAGTTATCACTGGGGTCTTACGAGTTTCTGGCAACTGTAGACTACTGCAAGGTACAGTAGTACTTGTTTATTACTGTTTGTTTTTAAATAAAAATAATCTTTTCCTAAGGTAAGACCAGGATGAATTTTTCTGGGACTGTCTTCTAGCTGGCAGATAATTCATGATATTGTCTTAATGTGCTCATTGTCTTAATGTGCTTACTTCCCAAAGTAGAGGAAGTCTTGATCCCACGTCACACAATGTTACTTTGATTCAGCTGCCTCTAGTTGTTATTGTTTAGAGAGTAAAAACAAAACAAAAATCAAAATCCTGACTACAAAATGTGCCATTTGGTGAATAAGACAAGCTTTATGCATCAAAATTGAATTTCAAGTACAACTATGCCAATTAAAAATACAGGAATAGTCTGGAAATATGTATTGTCAGAGCTGGTTCACTTCTAAATTAAAGATTTAGCTCTTAACTTCTGAGGAGTGGAAAAATAGGTACAAAATGTATGTTAATACTCATATCTTTGCTGAAATATACTCTGGGAAAATAGATGACTAATGTTGCAACTCTATCCTAGTTACCTTCTGATGCTTCAGCTTTAGTTTGAGGTAAAGGTAAAGCCATCGTCTGAATTCTAACAGTGTAAGATGCATTCTAGGACAAATATGATGTGATCTTCCTAGGTTTTTGGAAGTTTTTCAGCTTTGCTTTTATCGTGTGTGCTCCTTCCAATATGACTGCAGAGAGAAAACTGACTGAAGCAACAATTTGTTTATTTTAATGAAAGCCTGATATTTAAGGAGATTTGAAAGCTTGCGGCTTTCAGAGGAAAATCTTTTGCTTTATATTCAGAAACCACATAAAACAAGTCTGGTCAGATTCCAGAATCTTGAGGTGTGGGAAACCTCCCTGTCTACTTTCCCTGTCTGGCCTAATCATACAAATGGTTGATTCAGTTGTCACTAGCCTGCTCTTCACTGAGCAATAGCAAAATTAAACTGAGACACATAACACTCGTGCATTACATGCCTAGTGTTCCTTACATGCCTGTGTTGCCTAGGCAGGGATGGGAAAGTGATCTGAAGAACCAGTCACTGCTTGTGAGTGGAAACTATGTACGGGCTATTAAGGTTTTGCACAGGATTCATTTTGTCCATGTTACAGAGCTGTTGTGTACTGCATGCTGACATAATATAACTTTCCCTTCCACAGAATAACAAGTTTCCCAGTCCACCTGCTTTCATTTTCATGATTGATGTGTCCTATAATGCTGTGAAGAGTGGCTTAGTGAGGCTAATATGTGAAGAATTAAAGTCACTCCTAGACTACCTGCCCAGGTAGGTTTATTATGTATTGTTGTAGCCCATCAAAATGGAGGAAGCTGTCACTTTCTCCTTTAAAATGTCTAAAGCTTAAAAGTTATTTGATGACCCTGTGTCGGCCTTTTGGCCCCAAAAAGGCCAGACAGGACAGCTTTCTCAGCGCCTTTTAGGTCAAATTACATTTTTCCTTTCTTTGCTTTTTCCCTTATCCCTTATTATGTTGGAATTGTACTTCTGTGTAATGAGTTCACTGTCCACTTGGATGTGAAGTATGTCTCTTACAGGGAGGGCAACATGGAAGAATCAGCCATTCGAGTAGGATTTGTCACTTACAACAAAGTGTTACACTTCTATAATGTGAAGAGCTCACTGGCACAGCCGCAAATGATGGTCGTCTCAGATGTGGCAGATATGTTTGTGCCACTCCTTGATGGTTTTCTAGTGAACGTGAATGAGTCCAGGACAGTTATTGCCAGGTAACAGGAAATGAATTAAGATGTATACAATAAAGTTATTGTTTGATAGATTCAAATGCTGTACTTAAAATGTAACATGCTTAGCTGCTTAAATGTCATGTTACATGTCTAGAAGTCATTCCATATATTTTAACTTCCTATGCTGTTTTGAGATGGTATGGACAAAGGAAGGTGTGATCGTTTATGGGTAAGGGTATTTGTCTGGCAGCCCAGCTTGGCAGAAGGGTTAATAAAATAGGATTTAGTGAAGAAGAGCCTTTCTAGAAAAAGAACAACATCTAGAATGTTGTATAACAAAAGTTGTAAGAATGCTGAATAATTGACTTGAAGGCAGCTACCTAAATAAGTGTACACTGAGAAAACAATGGTGTCTAGTTTTAGTTGTACGAAAAACTTGATTGAATGGGAGAAAGAAGACAAAACGTGGAAGGAAAGAGAAGAAATCTGTAAGATTTGGACAAACTATTTACAGGATACTTGAACTGGAACTAAACCACAATATGTAGCTAACTAGGTTTTGGGAACTAGACTAGGCAAAACATGTTTTTAAAGAATATTTCTTGCCTATTTTGTAATCCAGTAATAAGCACAAATACAAAATTGTGGATTAAACACATTAGTCTGAATAGTAAACAGGGTGTTTGGCAAACAGAAGCAAAGTGTTACTTGTCTTCCCTAAGAGTTTACTTCCCAGTACATTGGAATATATTAAAAGAACAAGAATACAGAATAGCTAGTAGAATAACCATCAGTTTGAGGCTATACATTAGCCCTGAAGAAATCGATATGGATGAGGAAGTCAATGAAGAATGACAACGCATCAGTTTAGATAAGTTTAGATAGATAAGCAGTAAGATACCATATACTGTAGAAATTATGGAAATCCACAGAATGAGTAGACATATTAAAGGCTTCTGTTTAAGCCACCTCAGTCTCATAGGTCACTGGCTGCAACTCTGGATTTAGCAGTTGGAGTTGAATCTCATTGACTTCTTTTTTTTTCTTGTTCTTTGCCAGTTTGCTGGACCAGATCCCAGAAATGTTTGCAGACACAAGAGAAACGGAAACTGTTTTTGCACCTGTGATTCAAGCAGGGTTGGAGGCACTAAAGGTTTGTAAATGCTTTGTCATGGCAATTGCTTTTCATAAGTCTCCTTGCAGTAGATGCACTGCATGTAGGGAATGCTTGGTCCATTCTTCAGGTGCATGTACCTCTGATTCTCTATAGTTAGCTATTTGTTCTCTGCCCAACTGCTTAATCATTTTCACTCAAAGTGTAAGATGTGACTTAATCTCAGTGACCTGGCTGTACTTGGTTTTGTTCAGTTTACAGAACCTACAGGAAATAGACTCTCTGGCATTAAACACAGATGGTGAAGTCTGTCATGTTCTGTTGAGAGAGTTGTGTAACATGGTGTTTTCCTAAGCTTGTGTTTGAGCTCTGATATAATCTTAAAAGGAGAAGATGCCATATATTGAAGCTGCCCAAGTTTCCCACACCAGTGTGCTAACCAAGTAAATCTTTCTGAAGGATCTTCCGTTCCAGTACTTCTTCCAGAGCACTGCATGTGTGATCCAACTCAAACTTGTGTGCAGTGATTGACTTCATTGTCCATATGATTCCACCAAGATCTGATTGTATTGCTTTATCTAACAGACCCTCTTAATCCCAGTTCTTGTGACAGGTGTCCTCTCTGTTCAATTGCATCAAGAAATAGTAGTAATTGGTTGTACTGTATGTGTCAGAGAAAATAACCTACTAATCGTTGACTAGTGTTTACATAAGTTGTTGATTTAATTATCTGTTGAAGCTCAGGTCCCCAAATTCTTTGCTGTTTATGACAGTTCTTTCCCACAAACTCAATAGTCCTTGAGAAGAAGGTAATCCTTAGCTCATTTGTGCAAAACCTTTTGTAGCTGAGTCCTGCTTCAGAAAATTGACTGTCCTGTGTCTGCTTGGAGCCAGGCCCTTTCTCTTTGCCATGCAACTAGCAAAGGTCCAGTAGAACTGAAACTTGTTTCTCCATAACTGACCAGTAAGTTGTGCTTCAGGTGCTGGGTCCCACTAACATAACAAAGTGTCTAGTTGAGCTTACATGTCAGAGATAAAGTGCCTTTCTGACATAAAGAAATGAAGTGATGAAAATGCAGATGCTGTGGAATTCTAATTTCCTTACAATTTTTCAAATGTTTCTTACCTGAGCAATTTCACTCCCTCTCCTGCAGGCAGCAGAGTGTGCTGGCAAGCTCTTCATTTTCCACACCTCTCTACCCATTGCAGAGGCCCCAGGGAAGCTGAAAAACAGAGATGATAAGAAACTAATCAACACAGACAAGGAGAAGGTAGTAGCGATTTGCATGGTGCTTAGGGTACTGGTCTATATTATACTCCTTATGGATAAAAGATTTCTGAAATAACTTCAAAATAACGAGAAAGGTAGTATATAATGTAACCATTGTGGCTAGTAGTAATCTTTTCATATTGTATGTTTATCTTCTGCTCTCAAGCAAAGCTGAGTAGACCTGACACTGTAAGGACAATTTTTATATGAGAGCTAGGAGAAGTGTAGAGCTAAAATCTTATATGGGAGAAATCTATACAACTTTGCTAAAGTGAATTTGCAGAACTTGCTTATAATTGAAGCAAAAGGCATTTTAGTTTTCAGGATATTATGCAGTTCTTCAAAGGCAAGATCAGGAAGAATTTCAATGACTACTTACCTTGAAGGGAGACTCAAAGTATAAAAGTGTCTTGACTATGATTGTTACTTGGGTTTCTATCCTTTTTCCTACCACCAACTTTTGATCTGATCTCTGACTTCCTTTCTTAGACTTTGTTTCAATCCCAGACAAGCTTCTACAACAACTTGGCTAAGGACTGTGTGGCCCAGGGCTGCTGTGTGGATCTGTTCCTGTTTCCAAACCAGTATTTGGATGTGGCGACACTAGGGGTAGTAACTTACCAGACAGGCGGCTCCATTTATAAGTATGCTTATTTCCAGGTAAGAGCTTCAAGGAGTCAGGCTGCTGTTTGATCTGAGTAAGAGTTACTGTTTAGCTACCAGCTCTTCTATACAGTATGAACCATAGTGAGCAAGTCCATTTTCAGAACTAAGGTGGTACTTGAATTTCTAGATTGTCATTAAAATGATTGTTAGCTTTGTCTTATTACAAAATGTCTATAAACAAAAAGAATGCTATGCAGTTAACTTTTTGTATGATACTGAATTAGTATGACACTGAGCCCTATGTAACAGCTGATTTTAGAGTAAGACTGCAGGAGATGATACCTGTTTTTTTAAATTGCTTGATAGCCTATAGAACAGCTCTGACTTATGAAGTGTGAAACTTGAATTATTGCTTGTGTTCTAGCTGGAAACAGACCAGGATAGGTTCCTGAATGACTTGAGAAGAGATGTCCAGAAAGAAGTGGGATTTGATGCTGTGATGAGAGTACGTACCAGCACAGGTGGGTCTTAGCATGACTTGAGTCTTAATAAACTGACCACTTCAAGTGTAGGATATGGGACATAACAGATATTTTCATAATTTAGAACATCCTGAGGCAAGGCTATGCAAAAAGCTGTCTTAAAGCTTTGAAATTCTAAGGATCTTTGTCAAGACTAAACAAAGATCCCTGCTGGGAATTCATCAAGATAATTAATTGTTCATGACGGTAGGATTTTCAGGGCTTCCAAGGCTGTCTTCTGGGTGCTTCTATTGAATAGTAGGGCTCTTGTTTTTTCTCTTGTAGGTATTCGAGCAACTGACTTTTTTGGAGCTTTCTATATGAGCAACACAACTGATGTGGAGATGGCAGGTTTGGACTGTGATAAAACCATCACAGTGGAATTCAAGCATGATGACAAACTGAGTGAAGACAGTGGTGCACTCCTTCAGGTGAGAGGTTGGGGGAGGAGTTCTGCAGAAGCAAGAAGAGTTAACAATTCAGAATTGTCAACAAAAATGTGTCACTGTGAACCAAATCTTAACTGGGAAGAGTACTAGTTGCAAAAGAGTATGATGTTGCCCTGAAGCTGAATTGTTAAACACACCCTTAAGGAGCTGGAGGGTATTTTTGGTTTTTGTTTTGGGGTTTGTTTTTTTTTTTTTTTTACTCCCCCTCTCCTGCCATTTAACATGGCCCTAACCTTTCAGAAACACATTCTCAGGCTGACCTAGACTGCTTCAAACCACAGTCAGTCTTGTGTAGACCAGTTCCAATATTATGAACCACTAACGCTGCTGCTTGTTATTTTGCATTGACTCTAGTTCTTAAAATATGCTGCTAGCTTATTGTGTAAAAATCTTTTAAAAATTATCTTATTTGCTTAGACATCCCTACTTTTAATGAAATTAATTCAAGTCTAGGCTTTCTTATTTTATTAAAGCCTCATCTTTCTATATATTGGCATTTTTTGTCTCCTATAGTGTGCTCTGTTGTATACAAGTTGTGCAGGACAGCGACGACTCCGCATTCACAACCTCTCCTTAAACTGTTGCACACAGCTGGCTGACCTCTATCGAAACTGTGAGACAGACACACTCATCAACTATTTGGCTAAATTTGGTAAGGTTAAGTATGGTGAAGAGAGTCCTAGCCTTTTACTGCTGTTCAAATGCCTATTGTAATTGAAAGACAATTGTTTAGTGTCTTTGCATCAAATTCCAGGTGGCAGTCCCGATAATTTAGTTCTTTCAAAGTTACGATGGTAATACTGTTACTTAGAAAAAGAGCTACAGATAAGGGTTATTTCTTAACTTTTTCATCTATCATTAAAGAAATGTGGCCAGGCTTTTAAAGGAGTTTTGCTAGTAGCCTGTGCTTTCAAGTACAACTAATTGTACTTTAAAATATATGAGTTGAAGATAGAGGTGAAGAGTAGGTAGTAAAACAAGCTTATTTTGATCTTCAGTAGAAATGTATGTTTCCTACAGCAATTTGGAGGAGAAAATCTTTTGTAAACAATAGTCATTTAGAGATTTCATTTGTGAAAGTGTTGTGGGTTTTGTTTTGTGTGGTTGTGGGGTTTTTTTTTTTTTGTTTTTCTTTGAGGGAGGATTTATGATTTGAGCAGTGTTGCATAAATACTGACTTGATAACTGTCCATCTCTGCAGCATATCGTGGAGTTTTGAATAGTCCAGTGAAGACTGTACGAGATGCGCTAATTAACCAGTGTGCCCAGATCCTGGCCTGCTATCGAAAGAACTGTGCTAGTCCCTCCTCTGCTGGCCAGGTAAACTCACCTTTGATTTGAATTGCAGGCTCAGATGGTAAGAGGAAGGAAGAAGCTCTCATCAATCTCATCTAACCTATTCAATATAGGTGAATTGCGTTGCTCGGCAGAAATCTGCAAAGAGAGGATTCAGGGAAGTAGAGAGCCTGCAAGTAAAACCATAGTTGAAAATAACTTCCTGGGCATCTGTATGGAGCCCAGAAATTATTACCTCTTCTGGGGAAACTTTTTACATTATTTCTACAAGTCCATGATATAATTAGAGTATCGGAGTTCACTCCTCACATCTGTATTACACTTTTGTCGTGCAAGCCTTGTTCTGTTAAGCATAGACAGTGTTGCCTTATATAGCAAGACAGATGACCAGCTTTTGTCTGCTTGTGATTTGTAGTTGATCCTCCCTGAATGCATGAAGCTACTTCCTGTGTACTTGAACTGTGTGTTGAAAAGTGATGTCCTTCAGCCTGGTCCAGAGGTCACGACAGATGACCGTGCCTACATTCGTCAGCTAGTTACGTCCATGGACGTGGCGGAAACAAATGTTTTCTTTTATCCTAGGCTTTTGCCCCTGGTGAGTAATTCAGGATACGTTCACCACTTGAGACTTGCTGTTGTACTGCCTTGCCCTAAGGACTGGTATTTATATCTTATCAAGGGAAAGCTATTTGAGAAGGATTTGGGACCTGCCATCTGTCTGGATGCTTCATTTAATTTCACTTAAAGAGATAGATGTATTACTGCATCTTAGGAATTTGCTGGGGGATTTTCTCTGACCTATGCCATGTGACCAGTGGCAAAGACGAATTTTTTGATTCTTTGGTAGTCTTAAGCTTCTTGTAATTTTATGTGGTAATTTAAATCATTACAGGGAAATTCCGCATACTATTCTGACTTTTCAGTATCAAAGCTACTACAGTAAACTGCTAATTACATTCCTGTTCCAGGAGCCAATATTGGAACTACAGAATACTTTCACGACAGCCATACGTTTTCCTTTGCTAACAATCTCTAATCTTTTTTAATGTTGTGTTTAAATACAAAAAGCAAGCTAAGGATGATATTTCAGTCACAGCTAATGCAACATCAGATAGCTTCTACAGTTTACAAAGAAATATGCAAGCAGCTGGCTGAGTCCTAGAGATCAACAATCTGTTGGAGTCCTAGAGGCAGAAGTTTTTCTTGCTTCCTTAGATGTTCTTGCTTTATGATCTTGATTTTTGTTTTTTTAATTTCACTCTGAAACAGACCAAAGTAGATGTTGACAGTGACTCCTTGCCAGCAGCAATCCGGAACTCAGAAGAGCGCCTCTCCAAGGGTGACATATATCTGCTGGAGAACGGGCTGAACATCTTTGTGTGGGTGGGAGTGAATGTGCAGCAAGCTCTGATCCAGAATCTCTTCGGAGTGTCATCCTTCAGCCAGATTAGCAACGCCTTGGTGAGCTGGATGGCAGTGAGGGAGACAATGTTTGTGATAGTCACCCAATACTAAAACTAGCAATGAGAAACTAAGTTCAGAAGTTAGTTTTAAAACTTTCGTCCTACTTACAGTGGAGAAGCATAAATACAGGAATAAATTTTCTGACTAACTGTGCAACATTCTGAAGTGCAAAAATCCCTATCTGGGCATGGTGGGCACACTTTTGCCTAGCATATTCGATGAGACATGTTTCACTGACAGTAAAGGAGAACATCTGATGTTTAAATAGATTTAACAATTGGTGTGTAATTCTGATCTGTTTTGTAAACTGTTCTAATTAGCTGAGGTCATTGTAAAGATTACTAGTGAGACAGATGTATTTTTTTTTAACCTGTGTAACACAACAAAACTGAGGGGTTTTTGTTGCTGTAATTCTTCGTGAGAGTAATGGGAGTTGGATATGTTGCATTCCAGAGTACCCTGCCTGTCTTGGAAAACCCTTTTTCAAAGAAAGTACGATCTATTATTGACATGCTTCAAGTGCAGAGGTCCCGCTACATGAAGGTAAAAATGTGGTCATACTCATATAAACTGTAATGTTGAACTTACTCTCCCTGACCTCCTCATTGTGATTCAAACATACAAATTTTTAAGGATCTGAAATAACTTCTGTTACTAGTCTTGGAGTTCTGTGCTTACCCTAGCACATTCGTCTTTCCAGAGTGTGTTTTTTGTAGTGCTCAGCTTAGTACTCTTGTTGCTGTGCATAAGTGTTGCTTTTTTCCATTGACAGAAGGGATTTATAGATGGCCACTATAGACTGGATGTTTTGCTTAGCACCTGTACCAGCTCCCAATCAAGTATGACTAGGACCTGTCGCCCCAGTGTTGTGAGACTTGCAGAGTTGATATGTAGCTCCAGTGCTAGTAATTCCCAGGAAAGTTTTTGGGCTGCATCTGGTAGGCGTGGAATAAGCGAAGCAATGATTTCTCTGAAGCTGTGCAGTTGGAGAAGGGATAAGAATTACACATCAGTGGAAAAAAGAGAATCATTTCTACCATCAGTTTGGTTGCAAAGGCAGCTAGGTCACTGTCAGCTGTTTGAGCAGTCTTTTCTTTAAAGATAAAAAACTTGAAGGGAGGGTACCATAAAGAATTATTTTGGCTAATCAGGCTTTCCTGTTCGTCAGTGTTCCTCACCCCCTTAGTGCTAAGATTGTTTAGGGACTTTATGAACTAACCTTACCTCAGAAAGCTTTAAAAAAAAAAACTTTTTGAAAACAAAATGCAAATTTCTTAAACCAAATTGAAATTGCAGTAGGCAATGTTAAGACTGTCTTGGGCACTAGCACTCTGGACTTCTTTTTGGTGACATAGCTAAGAGTGAGCTGTTGGTGCAAAGATGCTCTGAAGATCTGTAGTAGGCTGGTTTGATGCAGAATATCTCTACGGTATTAGAAAGCAGTATAATGGATGCTGTGAAGTTAGCTGATTAGGATCTTAATGTTCAGAAAGACCGTTTTTAACAATCAGTACTTTTTGAATTTTAGTCACAAAATAATTAATGTAAATTTCCTTTATTATATCTCCGTCATACTGCCTGTTTTTTTCTAGATCTAAGGCTTCACAAAAGTAAAACAGATGTTCATTTTTGCCCTTTCAGAAGGGGAAACAGAAGATCTAATGTTAAATCTGCAACTTGAAGTCAGGCACAAAGTATCAGAATCCTGGTCTCCAAGACTGAGTTATGTTTATCTGTTTACTGTTGACTGAGAGTGCAATAACTCTGCTCTCCTCCATAACAGAATTTTTCAGACCTATTATAATATGCACAAACTTTGGATATGATATTTTTCTTGTAAATAATTACAGAAGTGAAAGTACATAAACTATATGCTATAGTCTGTTTTTCCAAGAAAATAAATTTTGCTAACTATTCACTTTTTTTTTGTAGTTAATAATTGTGAAGCAAGAAGATAAACTGGAGATGCTGTTCAAACACTTTCTAGTGGAGGACAAGAGCCTGAGTGGGGGTGCTTCGTATGTGGACTTCCTGTGTCACATGCACAAGGAGATTCGGCAGCTACTGAGCTAGAGGCGGGAGTGGTGCTGGAACTCAGCAGTGACATTTCGGTCTCCGCTAACCACCTGATCAGAGGGCCTAGAGCCCTCAAAAAGGACAACATAGATATCTGTACAATTCCATAATTTTTAATACACATTGCATAAGCAGAAATCCTTTCAACCTCTCCCAGCCCTGTTTGAGAGATGAAAATTTTTCCTGGTGAGGGCTGGAAAAAAGGCCTTTGATACCAGGTCTTTTACTGTATCTAAACTGTTTCCTGTGCTTGGCAGGAGTTCACCCCCCTCCCGTGCTCGCTAATCCTGTCCTAATGAATGTAGGGTTTTTTTCTTCAGTTCACTGTATATGATTCAACATTGGGTGAAAAAGTGATAACTCTTCAAAACTTCTGGTAGTTGCTGTGTGTTTGTATGGGCGCGTGTGCATGCTCCAAGTGTGAAGAGGACACAGGTGGGGAGGACAAGAAGCAAGTCAGGTGATGGGAGCTGGAGCAGCCAAACAATTTCTCTCGTTCTCTTTTTAAGCAGGAAACATGATGTTGCAGAGCACAAGTACATCATGTGGCCCTCTGGACCAGAAATCCTTAAAAAAGAAAATGAACAGTACGCCAGGAGGTAGCAGGGAAAAATCCCCTTCCACTGTCTTGTCTGTATTAAGAGTTACTGTGCAGATCTGTACTGGAGTAATTGCTCAGTGAGCAACAATCGGCAGCTTTGGAATAGCATAGGGATACAGTCGGTGCTGCCTGTCGCTGTGAGCGGTGACTCCTTTCCTTCTCGCTGCACAGCTCTGTGACGTTGTCCTACTTAGTCCATGTTCCGCGGCCTCTCTTTTTCTGCAGAGCTTACCTATCTATCCAAACGGTGGTGGGAACAAAAGCCTCTTAAGGATAAGCGGAAAATACTTTTAACAAGGCAATGTGGGGCTATGTGGGAACTGGATGATAAGGAACTGTCCACTTTCAAACATGCTGTTGTAAATCATAGCAAGCAAGCAAGAACTGAGCTTTACCGTTGCAAATTTGAGGCTGCTTTGTACCCTGGAATACAAGGAAGGGTAAACAAACTAAAATTTAGACTGCACTGTAATAGGTACTGGAAGTACCTGGTTTCAGTTGTTGGAAAGAATCTAGGACATGGAAGAGTTTCATCACTGGATGTTTTATATCCTCCCCCATTAAACCTACTGATCAGCCTGCACAAAACCTTTTTATAAGCCTGTTTGTTAAACTAAAATACCTCAGACAGATTAATCCATCCACTTTGGTTGGCCACTCCGCTTCTCCATTTGGTAAGGGTAGATGAGAAGACTCTTGTACAGAGCGAGTGAGTGTAAATCAAATTCAGAATTCTAAGGGCTTGCTTATTCACTTTTGAAAGGAGGTTTATATTTTAGCTTGAACACTTAACAAGTGTTCTTGCAATATCTGAGAGTTTGAACTGGAGATAGCACTAAAAGTGGGAGGAAGAATGTGGATGGATTAGAGAACATATTATCTGGGCTTGACATTTCAGAGGAAGGTCTTTGTTAAGTTCAGAAGAACATCTGGCTGTGGTTTTAGTCCCATATCTTGTAGCGTGTATATAAATACATTTTTCTTCTAATGCTGCTAGTTTGTCTTCCCTCCCATCACTACATAGAAAGGGGATTATGAAAACTAATGGAGAAACTCTTTCAAGATGTAGTTGACAGAACCTTCTGTGTTTTTGTATGAATGTGGCTGACTTTTTACTCCATAGACTGACTGCCTCCAACCAAAAAATCTAGAGGATTTTTAAGCAGAGAAACAACAGCTTCCCAGGAATATAAAGCTCAGCAACCACAGACTTCCACAATACTAATTTCTAGTATTAATGTTGGGGGGGTGGAAATGAGATCATAAATGAACCTTGCATTTTCTTCATTTGTTTATTCCAATGCATCTTTTAATTTGTAAAGAAATAAAAATATATTAAGATGTATTTTATGTCATTGTTAGTAAATAAACACTGCTTATTTTTCCAAACACTGTATTTTGCGGGAGGGAGGAAGTGGGAAGGTCTGGAGCCTAGCTGAGTGATCCTTTACAATCCAGTCTTATACTAAGTTCATTTTTTTTTTCTTACTTACAGGGGAAGGTGGTAAAAAATACAAGAAATGTCAACATACAAAAGGTGCTGTTTAGTCTCAGTGTCACTTTGCTTACCTAAACATTTTTAACTTTCTGTCCCAACTGAACTTTTATTTTTGCAAAGAACTTCCCCTTTCCTCTAACACAGCTTGGGTCAGTTTGACTGCTTTTTTGGTCTGCTTTGAAAAGTATTGTAGTTATCTCAAGGTAATGTTAAGCTTAAGTTAGACTTGCAGTTTTAATTTTTTGGAGAAACAGAATACTATTTCAGAGTTAAGATGGCAGGGAAAGTTTTTTGTTTTGTTTCTCCTCTCTGTTTTTTGCTAATAGCAGGATTAAAGTTCAGAATGAACATGGCTGTTAGCGGTGTAACTTGGCCAGACTAGGTTAAAATAATGTGTGTTGCACTTAAATCCCATTATTTACTGTAGCCTGGAAGACTGCTATTGTACAATTTACTGATAACCTTTACAATGGTTTGTATGAAGGCAGAGGACAATCATTGCTAAATATCCAATAATATTTAGTTTGCTGTGGAATATTTTGGGGATTAGTCTCTTCAGAATGTTCCTACATTGTCCAGAATCCACTACTGAGCTGGTATGTTGCAAAAATGACGGGCCTTGTGCATCTTGTTTGGTAATCTTGTGGAGTAAATTGTGCTTGCAGGAATGTTTGTGGTAGTGCCCCTTTCCATGTGTGTGGGAATTGCCTTGCTCTGCTGGTGTCTGTCAGTGTTGTGCTGGGATCTGGGGGTCTGTTCAGTGAGCGGAGGAGTGGACAGGAAGGACGTGGGTAATGACACGCAGGTTGTCTTCATCGTCTGTACCGGGCTTCCGAACTGTGACTGTGTTGTGGCTTGGGCTTTCCTTGTTGAAGGAATGCAGGAAGAGCCTCCAGTATTTGAACCTGTTCTTTCTATGGATGGAGAACACTTCTCTGCTTGTGTTCATATTAATTTATGTATTGTGAAATAGTGCAAGTATTGTGGGATTAAATTATCCCTCAACAGCATTAATTTGGAGCTCAGCACTCCATAACTGAGTGGCAGTTTTTCTGTTAAAATTGTGTAATGCAATACTAACTCAGCTCTGCAGACATCACTCCCATTTTACAGAGTATTTTAACACCAAAGGAGTTACTACAAGTTGGTACAGAAAAGCAGCTCCAGTGGGAACTTTGTATCCTACATGCAGATGTTCAAAAACAAGTTTCTGTTACTAGGTGTTTTCTGTTCCTTCTCAGTGTGGACTTTGGCAGCAGAGGATGCACTCAAGTGTATTTTCTTGCCCTGTCCAGGACGCTTGCTTGGTGGGGGAACAATGCTTCTGCAAATGTACTTGCGTTTGGTATGCCACCCCTCAGTGGAGCTGCTTGCTTTTGTTAGCTTTTGGCAGTCCTGTTGCGGGTTAATTGGCTGTGTTGGCTTCACAGATGGATGAGTGTGTGCCAGGGAGAGGATTTAAAGGAGTTTTAAGGCTGCACAACTAGTGGAAGTGCAGTTTTTGTCTCAACAAATCCGTGTTAGATTTGCTGTTGCAAACAACTGCTTTTAATCTACGTGGAGGTTAAGAAGTGCTATTTGCTCTTACATCTCCGTTTGGGGAAAAAGGCGGTACCTTCACGGCACCAGCTCTACCAGTGTTATTTCCCCTGTATTTCATTCTCCTCTGGAGTTTCCTGGCTGCTTGCGGCAAGCCCAGGCGCTCCGGCACCGCCAGCCCCGCCGAGCCGCAGCGCCCGAGGCGGGCGGTGACCGTTGCGGCCGTTGGCCGCGCTGCGCCGCGCCGCCCGGGGGCGGGGCCGCCGCGGCCGTTGACGGCGCGTTGCGTTTGGCGGGGGGCGGCGCGCGGCGGCGGCGGGCGGAGGAGCCGGGCATGGGGGGCGGCGGGCCGGGGGCGGCGCTGGCGGTGGCGCTGGCGCTGGCGTGGGGCGCGGCGGGCGCCGAGGGGCCGCGGGGGGCGGCGGAGGCGGCGGCCGGGCTGGCGGGCGCCGAGGGGCCGTGCCTGGCCGAGGCGGAGGGGTGGCCGCACGCCCCGGTCCCGCCGGCCGCGGCCTTCGGCGCCGTCGCCGCGGCGTCCTACCGCGGCCCCGGCAACAACGACACGCGGGCCAACAGGGCGCTGCCCATCTTGCTGTGGTGGAGCGGCAGCCTCTTCCCGCACTTCCCCGGCGACACGGAGCGCATCGACTGCCCGCGCGGCTCCTGCCTGGTCACCCGGAGCCGGCGGGTGGCGCGGCACCGCCGCACCAAGGCCCTCATCTTCTACGGCACCGACTTCAGGGCCTACGAGGCGCCGCTGCCCCGCCTGCCCCACCAGACCTGGGCTCTCTTCCACGAGGAGTCCCCCATGAACAACTACGTCCTCTCGCACTCGCCCGGCATCCGCCTCTTCAACTACACGGCCACCTTCCGCCGCGAGTCCGACTACCCACTCACGCTGCAGTGGCTGCCCAGTGCTGGGTACCTGCGGCGCCCGGCCGTGCCCCTGGCCGAGAAGGACGCGTGGCGGCGGCAGGGTTATGCCCCCGTGCTGTACATGCAGTCCCACTGCGACGTGCCCTCAGACCGGGATCGATACGTGCGGGAGCTCATGAAATACATCCAGGTAGGTGCGGTGCGTGGGGTGGCCACGACACCCTGTCGCTTTAGGAGCTGGGCCACCCCCGCCAGCTCCACGGCCTCCTCTTAACGGGGTTTGTTTGTCCTTGTTTTTAGCCAAGACAAGTTGTAATGGGAAGCACACCAACTGCGAGCCGGACAGCAAAACTAGTTGCGTTCCTTCCAAAAGCATGGTCTAGACCACACCACACGCCAGTAGGTAGGCCTCGCAATAGCTGTTAGTCTCAGAGTTGGTCAGATTGCAGGATTGGTTACGGATTGGTTACAGATTCGGCTACACCCCAGTAACCGTGGTTAGTCTCCTGAACTAAGTGCCAGAAGTTAGCAAAATCTCTGGAGCCTTGTAAGTTAGTGTAAAAGGAAGGCTGCCCACATAAAAGCCTTGCTGTTGCTTAGAAGTGTGGGTGTGCGATCAAAAGATGGATTACTGCTGATTATTGAGAGTCCACTCCTTATTTGTGTTGCCATAGGAGTATGTTACTTTCATGGTGGTTTGTACTGCTATGGCTCAGCTGATGAATAAGCTGGTAGCTGAAATAACACGTTCTGTCTGAAGCAGAAAAACATTAGCTCTTCTCTCCTTAGGAATTTCTAAGGATATTAATATATTAGAAGAGATATATTAGATGGGAGAAAAATCTGATTTTTAGGTAAAATATTTTTTAGTCATTATTGTATATTTCTTGTAAAGGTTCATTATATGCTCAGTAACGAAGTAAAGGCAAAATAATCTTAAAATTGTGACTGTACGTTGTAAAACTATGAAACAGATGCAGGATTGAGTATATTGCCTTTCATTTGTAGACAGTATTCTTTTAGCTTCCTCCATCTTTTTTATTTATTTATTTATTTTAACAAATGGGAAATACCTTTGCCAGCCTGCTAAGATTGGAGGGAGCTGTGTGGAATCACTGTTTGGGAAAGTACTGAATCCTCCATTAAGTGGATAACTTTTAAATTAACATCAAGGGAGTTTCGTGCCCTTCCTTGCCTGTCTGAGTTGTCCTCTAATATATTTTTTATGAACTCTTTCTCTGCACTTTCTCCTCATCAGTAGCACAGCTTATGCTGCTTTTGACACTGAGTATTCTGTTTCCCCTAAAGCTATTGAAGAAGACGTGGGACCTTTTTTTTTGGGGGGGGGGGGGGAGCGGGGAGGGTATGGAATGGATAAGAATTAAACGATGTAGTAGTAAGATGTGCTGGTTTGAAAAGTCCTACAGTTCTTTTGTTTGATTGTCAAAATGGGAAGAGGTCAGAGTGAAAGCGAGGCTAAACTAAGGTAACTAAGAACTGATCAAAACTGGAAACCAAGAGAACTACAGGCTCTGAAAACAAGCTTCACGCAAACGTCACTTTTGTAAAGATAACCATTGTTATTTTAGGTTGACTCCTATGGGAAATGCCTGCATAACCGTGAGCTTCCCAGTGAGCGACTGAAAGACACTTCTACAGCCACTACAGAAGATTCTGAATTTATGACCTTTATTGGCAGGTACAAGTTTCACCTGGCCTTGGAAAATGCCATTTGTAATGACTACATGACTGAGAAACTATGGCGTCCAATGCATTTGGGTGCTGTCCCTGTATACCGAGGCTCCCCAGCTGTGCAGGATTGGATGCCAAACAACCTCTCCATCATACTCATAGATGATTTCAACAGCCCCCAAGAGCTAGCAAAGTATCTAGATTTCCTGGACAAGAATGGAGAGGAATATATGAAATACCTAGAGTATAAAAAACCTGGTGGAATAAAAAACCAGTTCTTGCTAGAGAGTTTGGAGAGGCGAGAGTGGGGTGTAAATGATATGACTCTGCCCAATTACCTGAATGGCTTCGAGTGTTTCGTCTGTGACAGGGAGAATATCCGAGTCAAAGAGGAGCAGGAACACAAAAGGTCTCATGGGAAATTTCCAGCTCCCAGACCTCGAATTGCTCAGTTCAAGCATATGGGATGTCCTGTGCCAACCCCTGGGTTTGGAAGTGTTGAAGGTCTCTCTGGAGGAGACAGGTAATATACAAATACTATGCTTTTTGAAGAAAAAGGCTTTAAACATCAGTAGGTGTAATTTTTAATAGTACTTTTTGCTTTAAAGTACCCTATAGTGCATCTCCATTTACCCTTTATATTATGTCTTGTGGGTGGTAATGCTTGTAATAGTTGTGCTGATACTGTGTAACACAGAGGCTGAGAAGTAGAGGACTGGAAGATGATACTGGTTGAAGCAAGAGCATAACAGAGGTGGATATTTTGTCCTGTGAGGCCTTTTTAAATGCTGTGTGACTTCTGGCAATTTAGTTATCCTCTCTCTGCCTTAGCTGCTTTTTTTTTTTTTTTTTTTTTTTTTTTTTTTTTTTTTTTCCTTCTTTGGGGAGGAGGGACACTTTTCTGTACGGTAATAGTAAAGCACTTGGTAGCCCATGAATAATGAAAGAAGCTCTATATGTCAGTACAAATTACTGTGTTAAGAATAAGTTGCCGAAGTATTCATTGTAGACCTAGCTTGCTTCTGATGACTTCTGTCAGAGCAGAAGTTAGGCCTACTCTAATTACAGTAGAAGACTACCTTAAATTTTGTGTAGCAGTGGGCAAAGTTCTGATTAGTTTGGAAGACATATTCCCATTTATTTAGGTATGACCATGTAGGACAGAATTGGCTGAATGGATACTGCCTTTTCTGTGTATGAGGACTGATACTGCTGCTGGATTCTCCTAGCCCCAGCCCAGTATGATACAGCTCATCTCTAGCGTGAGCTGCACAGAACTCTGTCAGCAGGAACTAACCACACCAACTCTGAGTTAACCATTTTTGACAGGAAGAAGAGTTTTGTTTCCATGATCTATTTAATTCTTAATATTTATACAAGTATTCCTACAATACAAGTCAGTACTTGGATTCTCAAATTTGAGTTTTGCCATAGGCAGTGTTTTGAAGTTGCAGTTGCTGGAGGAAAGTGTTCTGGCTTTTCATAAACTGTTCATGCCCTTTTTATAGGACATACCACTAGTGTAACGTGTTTGGATCCTCTAAGCTAGTCATTCTTCTCTGCATTACCTTTAACAAACTTAGGTCTATTTAGGGAATTGTTCAATTTATGCAACCCAATGAGCTATCAAAGAGCCCTCATAAAGCTAAAGCATTCAAAAACCGTAGTAGATTTTGCCTGTGTTCAAAGATGTTTGTTGCCAAACACTTCAGAATTCTGTTGTCAGTTCAACTGTATGAAATATTTAGCTAATAACTTTTTGCAGATACCAGAAGGATCTGAGGCACTGTCCAGAAAGAAGTTTTCAGCATACTCAGTGTGCATCAGTTTACAAGTTTGTTAGTAATTTCCTAGACTAAGGAATTGAATATCTAGGCCTGTTAAAATGTTAAAGGAAAGTTTGGTGAAAATGTAGATTCTATCATTTTAAGTTCTCTACAACCCAGAATTAAGTTCTATGCATGTCTGAATCTCTGGAAAAGGTTTTGTTACGTCACCCACCCACCCACCCACACAAAAGTATTAAATATTTTATAACTGGAGAGAAGTGGTGAGGATGCTTCTTGCTAGATTTTGATATTTTCAGTTGGCTATTTTTGAAATTAAAAAAGCGAAAAGCTTTAGGACATTCAAGTTCTTTAGGAAATCCCTATTTCACAAAACTTTACTTAGAATTTTGTCACAAAAAACATTTTTCACACTACAGTTAATGTATTGGCTAGTTAAAAATGATGCTTGTAAGTAAAAGGGACCTCAATGTTTTTGTAACCCTTTGTTTTTTGTTGGTTGATTTATTTACTGGAGCTTTTTATAGTAATGCCTTTTCTTTGCCGTGGTAACAAAATGTGCGCTTCCCTCATCCTACACTGTGTAAATGAATATTCTCTACTATTTCAAAAATTCTTTTACTTCATCAGCAGATGGCAGTAGAGAAATACTTTCGAAGAGAGTGTGGTTGTCCTACATTGCTTACTTGCAAGTTAAGGTACTTCACGCTTCTGAGCAGGGCTCATCAGCAAGGAGGTTTTGTGTATTGGTTTGTAATCCAGGCTGCAGAGATTTCCATGTTTGTTGAACCACAGCATGTTATTCCCTCCCATTTACAGAGATGAGATGTGTCTGGAGATACTGTGCCATGAAAACTTTTCCATTATCTGCCATTTGCTTTAGAAAGATAACATGTGTCTGAATTTCTTTATAAACCATTAATCATGGAGAAATGTTTCTTTACAAAACATAATCAGGCTTAGGAAGGGTGCAAGTTGTGGAATAAATGCAGCTCGAAGTCTGACAATAAACGTGCTCTGTGACTTTGGGTCCTGGAGAATTCTGGAGCGCATAGAGAACAGCAAAGGCATTTGGAGTTGATACATTTTTTGAGCTGGTACCCAGTTACAGTATGGTTATACTATGCCTTTTCATGCTATATTGTTATTCACAGATGTAATTTGTGTTTAGTGTTGACAAATGTGCTGAGCTCATGTAAGTTTATGTAGCCTGAATGTCTTATTATGCCCTCACCTTGCTGTTTTTCAGCTCTAAGATAGTGTTCCTAAACTAGAGATTACAAACACAAGTGAGACTGCAAGCATAAGGGTTTAAGAACAAAGGTGTAGAATAACCGTTTGTATGTGTTAAATTATGGATTAGGCACTATAATCTATTGAATTGTTAGCTGCTTTGTAGGGAAGGTGCAGCAAGCTGCAGTGCTGCTTATGTTTAGAGTGTCTGCTTATTAGAAACTGGAATCGATAATGGTTCTTGAACAGGGTAATCAAGAGAGACCAGTATGTGTTTGATAAAGGAAGATTTTGGAACTATGGTGACTATGCTAGCTCTATTTTATGCTGTCCTCTCTATTTAGGATGAGAAAAACGGTTTGGAAGTGTAAATGAAGTTTGCCACATACGTAGCGTAGGTGTAGTGTAAGGTGTGTCTTGCAGTAGAATCCAGTAATCATCAGGATTAAAGATGGATGGTTTTCTTATGGTAACAATGTTTTCATTGTACATAGTGGATAGTTTCACAGTATTTGTACAGTCCTGTTCATCCTGCAGTAGCATTTTTCCAGAGGTATTATAGAATCAGTGAAAAGTCTTTTTCTAAAAAAAAAAAAAAGTTACAGTATAAAAAGAAAAATGCTAAAATGTTCTTATTCAAATTTTATTTTGTTGATGAAATGTTCACTTGGATACTGGAATTCCTTTCAGTATCATTTCCACAGAGTTAAGCTGCAGAATGCTTTTTTTCGCACTGTTTCCTATGACTTTGTGTATAGTGCTTACATGAGTATATCCACTTTCCTAATATTTATCTTTTCTTAGTGCTATAAAAAATGTGTAATTCATGTTGGTGATCCTTGAACAAAGGTTAATTTAGCTGGTGGGCAGAGCACATCTGAGTGCTGCCTTTTACAAAGGACATGTTAGGCAGACTTATTTTTGTATGCCAAAGAAGGCCTCTGCCCATGATCCTTCCTGTTCTGATCTATGTTAAAAGGTTTATTTTGAGGTCCCTGTTGGTTTACTCTGCAGATAATATCACTGACAACAGAAAACTAATTCCCATCGCCTGTGAACTGTGTGTCATTCCATAAAGAAAGTGACTGTGATTTTGTACATGTTCTTCTGAGTTTCCGAGAGTAGTGGGTGAGGTCTGCTCCGGTATGGGCAGTGCAACCATGCTTGTTTTAGTGTATTGTGTCTGGAATGAAAGCAGGAGGCATTGTACTCATTTCTGTGATTGGGAAGGGGAATAAGTTAACAGTTCTGTAGGTAAATTAACAATGATTGGGGTAACTCATATGAGCAGATAAGAAACAGCATTGTGTTTGGTCGTTCTTGCCAAAAGTTTATAATGGTCTTATGTGTCTGGGTGGCAGATACATTAAAGAGAAGGTAATATTAGGAATAATCAAGTCTATCATGAAAAGGAAAGGTGTTAATTATTAGTTACATCAAAGTATGGCAATAATTTAACACAAATGAGTAGTCCACGTGATCATGTATGGGAAAGGAGTTGCTCAGAGATGTTATAAGGTAGTTCTGCTATGAAAGGTTTGAAAATGTATGCACTGAAAGAGAAAAACTGTACGCTCAGCCAGGTAGTTTGGAGATTGAGTATGAAGTCAGGATTGGGAGAGAAAGCTTTATCTCTGTCACGTATAACCTGAGTTTTGTAATGACTAGCTGTCAGTCTCTTAATTGTTACGTGGTTTGTCTGAAAAAAATGATTCTCAGTTTTAACTGTAATTTTAAATGTACGGGTCATGGAAAGGCACTCTCAAATCATATAAAGGTTCTGTGCTAGATTTTATTTTAAAATAAGTTTTTATTCTTTACAGTTTGTAACATGGCTAACACTACAGTCACATGCTGAAAAATCTTAAGTTCTAAAGCCAACAGTGAGGTTGTTCTTCAGATAGTTTATGTAGCGGATAATTCTTTAAGTGTACTTGGAGCACAATGGCACAATAATATCATAGTTTGCCATGAGCTTCCCTGGGCCTGTTTTTCTCTTAGGTGAAAGAAAAAAACATGTTTTTAGTATTGTTACAGCTGCAGACTTTTTTTTTCCCCCAGTGGCTTATAGTGGTGTCTTTTTTTTTTTTTTTTTCAGTTGGAAAGAGATGTGGCTGCAGGATTATTGGCAAAGTCTTGATCAGGGTGAGGCTCTCACTGCTATGATTCATCGCAATGAGTCTCATCAGGGAAGATTTTGGGATTATATGCACGAGATCTTTCTCAAGCGAACCAGGCAACACTGACCCATCTTTGGAAGACTTTGACTTGAAAATTTTATTGGAAGTTGTGAGAGTGGGAATTCTTACCTCACTCCAAATATTTGCCTTAAAATAGGGGAAAAAAAATATTTCGGAGACTATTTTTCTGGTGAATGAAGTGAATAATTCTCTGTTGTGATTGGATATCAGCTGTGGAGATGTTATCCACTGTTTTGATTTGAATTTCAGCTCAGCAGTGTGAAGCTACTACTGAACTGGAAATGTCAATGTCTG
This sequence comes from Rhea pennata, assembly GCF_028389875.1. Taxonomy (NCBI): domain Eukaryota; kingdom Metazoa; phylum Chordata; class Aves; order Rheiformes; family Rheidae; genus Rhea; species Rhea pennata. The sequence continues at coordinate 23,402,456 of NC_084669.1, forward strand.
GGGCAAAAGAAGAATTTACTCTTCTTGTGCATTTGGTATGTGTTTCCCTGTGGCTTACGTGACTTCAGATGAACATATTTTCAGACTCTGCTCAAATAGCCTAGATTATTTCACTGCAGGGTTTTTTTTATTTCTAAAATATACATTGCTGTTTTTATAAATATTTTACCAATCACTTATTCTCCTCATGAAAATATATTTTTCGCTGCTAATAACAAATAACTTTTTCAGTGAAGGAATTGCAGAAGACTAATGTCTGTGGAGAGCAGTTGTGCCTTATGAAATACCAGCAATAAAATCTATTCTCTCCAAATAAATGTGCCTCAAATATTCTTACTTTTCAGGCTGAATTAATGGCTTTGGGTGGGTTACTTACTCTCTGCTTAATTTTCTTCTCTAACTGTCTTTCCAGGTAATGCATATGAATGGGACCAAAGGCTAAATTACCTAATTCCCAACTTTCAACCGAGTGTTTTAAAATGAAAGTATGTTACCTGGCACTGTGTAGAACCTGAATAAAATTAGCATGCTTTGGTACTTTTAAGTTTCCATCAAGTCTGAAATCCTGGCTATAATCATTTGTTCTCTCCCTAATGCCAAGGATTTGGAGGTCTTTGCTGATTTGTTCTTTGGCAGTGTCTGCAGCTTTTTTCTTTCAGTTCCTCAGGGCTTACCTATACAGAGATACATAAGTGAATATATCTGAATTTTTTAAGTGGATTACTCAAATCAGATTAAGATTATAGATGAGTTTATTCAGGACTAAATTTCCTTCTCAAGTACATTATGACAACTTAAGATAAAACAAGTTAAGACTGCTTTAATTTTGAATATGATCTTCTGCTGAACAGCTTAATGAGATTTAAATAAATTGTTTGAATTAATGCCCTCTGTTTCATTTCTCTTCATTTCATGTTTCTGTCATTGTTTCCTTTGTCTGTGTGCTCCTTTTAATTAGCTGTATCCTGTAAGCCTTTCTTACAGAGGTTTTTGGTAGGATAGTCAGGAGGAGAAATTCTAATCTTGCTTTTTGTATGTAGTAACGCATTCTGCTTTTTCTGTTTTATCCTATAATTCAACTAGAACTGTGAGTTTTATAACCAAGTCCAGGTATTTTTTGTAGTTTATCTGCTGTTATAAGAATTAGATATGCTGCAGTTAATGTATTGTCCTTGCAGGAATAAGAGGAGGAAGTACCAATAGTAAGCATGGGTATCATGGCACTTCTTTATACATTTGTTGATTAGTGATGTCTAAAGCCTCACTTTGCATAGCAAAATGAGTGTGGTGGGGGGGGTGACACACAGACAGAACGCACTCTGTAGAAGCCTGCTGCTTTGAAGTGCTAGTTTGTAGATAGGCGTAACAAACCAGTACCTTTCTCTGCTGAGTTCTTGGTCAGTGTTGTCTTAGAAGATATAACCTTTTTTTATTGAAGTTCTACAGGTGATGGACTTCCTAAAAGGTTATGAGTACCAGCTACTGCTCTTTACAGTCATGACACTTACCCAAGCCTTGTGTTTCTTTTATCTAAATGGGAGATAAGGAGATGCTCTGTGGTAAGAGGCGATCATACTAGCTTTATCTGCTCCTGTACAACACAGCATATCCATGAATTATAAAGAGTGTGTCTGTTGAGTATGTTAAATCTGTTTTATTTATTGTACATGGTGCACATGTATTAAGGCTAAAGTTCTTCCAGTGCCTGAATTGAATAACTTGTCTAGCTGCTAGGAAAACGTTGCAGGGGCAGGAGAAGTGGGAACCCTCCCCAGTTGGCTAAACAGCTGTGGTTGCTGTTCTGTTTCAGGCTGCTGACTGATCTTCACAGCATCCACTTTTCTGGACAGTAAGGACTCCAAAATGTTGAATAATAGCTGTTCTTCTACCAGGGCTTTGCTTCCATCTCTCTCCTGCTTTTTTGGAGGGCAGGAAGGAGGAGAAGCAGGGTCTCATACCATTGAAGGGCATATGCATTCCAGTACTGTCCACTGTGCTTGTCATTTTCACCAGTTCTGGAATAAGAATATCCATTACCCTGCAAACACTGCCTGACAGGTGCAATATTTGTAAATATTTGATAATCTCAGATTTGCTTTTATAGAGTTCTCTTTCTTTCTTTCTCTTTTTCCCTCTCTTGTTTTCCTCTTTCTTTGCATCTTGTCAAAGCTTGCTTTCTGAGAATGAGTGACTTCAAGATTAAATTTTTCTGCTACCAGGAATAAAGATTTGAGATTAATCCTTTCAAATGTATAATTATGTAAATTACAATATAATGTCCAAAGATGACTGCCAACCTTAGCCAAAGTGAATTAAATTTATGGTCCCAGTTGTCTTTCTACTAATGCAAATATGTGAATGCAGACGAGGAGGAAGATGACTGCAACAATTGTTAATATTTTGAAGAAAGGTTTCTGATTGTACAAGTTTTTGATTGCTAACAGTGGATTTCTCACTTCACAGCTTTAAATCAAGGCCACTTGGATAGTAGCTGAGTATCACCACTTACGTTGTAACTCTTGGAAGGCTTAAATGATACTCGGACTGAACAGTGTAAACAGCATCTTTCTCGATCCAGTTTGTACTCTGCAGATACCCATACTCACACAACTGAGACCAATCAGGAGTTTCAGCAAAGATGCTAAAGTGATAAAGAGATTACAAAGTAAACCCTTTAGTAGGCTTCTGCAAAGCAGAGTGAGTCCCTATACCACTGCTTGTCATGCATTTTGCCTTTTTTCTGTGTGACTAGAGGGACGATTTCAAAGCTGTCAAGACAGCTTTATTCACTAGCATTAATGTTCTAAAAATAGCTATCTCCTCTTTGTAGCTGCTTACATGAAACAGTACTAGATTCAATGGGTAATGTGTCTCAGAACTGATGTGAGCTGGGAAAAGGTCATGCCCCCTCAGAGGTGAGGGAGAGGGAACGAATGTCCAGCTGAAGGTTGAGTTGCAGTTGAGTTCATTGCACTGGACATGTTAAAGCTGTTATTCTTCTGCCAGAACATTGAATACCAGGTGCTACTTATTTTCAGCAAAGAAAAATGGTATTTTATTTGCTGAACTGGTAATCTGTATTTCCAGTTTCCACAATGACTGCAATTTCTAAGAATGAAATAACCTCACTGAAAAAGTAGTTTTGTTGATACCTAGCATTGATAATTTTCAGACTGAAAAAAAAATGAAATTGCCTTTTCTTACTTGCTTTGCTGAAGTAATTTTCAACTGAATTAAGATCTCTGGATCCTCTGTGATGGTAAGTAGAGTGGCACGTTTTAAGAGCCAAGTACCAAGTGTGTGTATATGTTTGGAGGGAAAGGGGAATGAGATTTTTTTTTCCTGGAAATAGTCTGCAAAGAGTAGCAACTGCAGAATCATAGCAAAAATGCTCCTCTCTCACCTTGATAGAGGGCAGTTTTAACTAGCTTGGGAAACAATAGATGGTGGAGAGGGCGGGGGACAGGATGAATTGAATTGGAATACAGCCATCAGGGACAACAGTGTTTAAACAGTGCTATGGTAGACAAGCAGCCATCTGCCCCTTTACCATTCTGCCAAGCCTACTTGTCACCCCTTGTCCAGAGAGAGACACTCCCTTAATCATTAGCTGTTATCCATTTGTTTGCATTTAATTAGGATTGTTGATGGATCCCCAGGCACCTTCTGAGAAATTGTATTAATCGGAAACATAGAAGGTGGCAGCTTCCTTCATTCTGCTCAGAGACCTCTGCTGACAGGTTGAAATTAATCAGACGCAAAATCCTTTTAGTGATATGATCAGCTGAGCCAAGGCCTTTGTCAAGTATTAACAAACTGCATTTCTCTTATGACTCACTGTCTCAAAGCTGGCACTTGGAGATGCAGGGCACTGCAGAGGATTAGGAAGGATGGAGAGAAATGGAACTGCAGATTTTGTTCCAGAGCCTTGACATGACTGGCATCTTGATTTGTATTCTGTTATATACATTCTTTTCCTGCAGAAAAGACCCATCTAACGCTGAAGTGGCTCAGCTCAGCTAGAGATGATTCTGGGGATCTTGGAATGGATCAAAGCAAGCCATGATACTTGGGGACATCTTTGAGCAATAAGGAGGCACCAGGTAACTTGGAGTAGTGTGGGCGGGGTTTGAGTTGGTCTGGGAAGTTAGAAATTAGGGATGGCAGCTCAGAACTAATCAGGTAAACAGGGTATTTCAGGGAGGCTGAGCTGACTGAGGGAGGTCAAGAAAAAGAATAGCACTGGAGCTTGGGGAGGAACAATGACCTCAGAAAAGAAAGTGCATCCCTCATAGCTATTAAAGTGCTATTATCACGCTAATACATTAGCTTGGGTAGTGGGAGTAAGTCTGAATTGACTGGAATTGTCTCTACCAGGGAAGCAAACCAGCTTGCTTAAAAGTTGGAAAATTAAGGCAGCTCCAAATAAATGGAGATGCCCTAGGGCAGCTCACAGTGAGGTCAAGGAGGTCAAGCTGAGACAGGTGAGAATAAATTGTGGTAAGTGAGGGTTATGAGGTATGAGGGTATGAGTATTATGAGGTTATATAAGAAGAATTAAGGCATTTGGGGTAAATTTGGGTGGATATCTTGCAATTTACTTGAAGAAAGCTGGATCCAAGCAGTTCAGAAAGTTGTGGCTTTCAACTGTATTCATTTCTCCTACTACACCTGATTCCTTAGTCTCAGCCCCTATTTCTTCTTTAGAAAGTGCTTTGAGGATTTAGATTGTTGCTCAAGAAAAAGAACCGCCTGTGGTATACTTTCTCACCTTCTAGAAAGGTATTTAAGTAAACAATCTAGTTTTAAGGATGTATTTTATTATAGCATTTCTAGCATTGTATTTTATCATTGCATAACATTTATTATAGCATCACAACTGACCCTTACTCCAGCTGTAATACAGATTTATTTTACTTTTTTCCAGATAGCTTGACCTCTTCTGGTTCATCTTGTTTTTGACCTAGCTGAGACATAGGCCAGGATTCAGCTTTTTTTTTTTTTTTTTTTTTTTTTTTTTTTTTTTTAAAAAGAAACTATGTACATTTAAGGAAATAGTAAGTTGCAGATGCAATTAAGATTGTACAGGTTCTTTATAGTCATATATTCAGAATTTGCAGTGAAACATCTGTGTGGTTCACCAGCGTATTGAGAGAATCAGGTTCCTGACTCCACCTGAAAAGTGGAAACTTCTGTCCATTTATTATTCTGTGCCATCAGTTGTGCAAATATAGGCTTATAGAAACGAGACTCAGGTACTGAATACTACACCTCTTCTGTAACTTCACACTCTCCCTCAAAACTGAGGTGTTTGTACCTTGCTTCAAACATCTCTCCTTGGCGTGTGCAGACGCTGTCAGGTAGGTTACTCTGTCTGCTGGTGAATTTCTTAGGCTGATGCTCCAATCCCAGGCTGCGTGCCAGAACAGAGCCTAATGCAGACAGCAGTAACTGATAGGAAGCTATTAAAATTCTCCTTGCATAGCTTGCCTTTTCTTTCCCAGCCTTTTCCCTCCACCCCCATTTTTCTTGGAATTGTTTAAAAGAGTGATCAGCTTTTGAAGGTGAATATACCTGAAGGTGCTGCCACCATTAGCTAATGTAATTTGGAAAAAGGGAAGGTGATTGACAAGGAGTGCAGTTCTGCTTCTCTTATGCCATAACATCTGCCTCCTCCTTTTTGTTCTTTTCAAGCCTAATTAATAACTAGAGTAGGCAAATGTGGTGGAGAAAAATGAGTATCAGGAGGTGTAACTGGAAGAGGAAAAAAGCATTAGCAGATGAACTTCACATAAATTGGAATGCTGAAAAGTACTCCAGCTCTTTTTAAATTTGTAAGATCTCAGATGTTTTGAGTCCCAGTGTGCAAACCCTGTAGACTAATTTGAAGGTGTCAGCTTGTTTTTTTATCTACTCCACTGGCAGCCAAGCTGGAAAGATTGCTCATTTCCTATCCAATTAGCTAAATGGAAGTAGAAAAACCACCCACCTACCTAAATGTTTCAGAACTTCCAGACAAACTGTTCCAGTGCGGTTCTAAAGAGAGGGGAATTTGCTTCTGAAGAGGACCAAAAGAAATTTATGTGGAAATGGCTGCTGATACTTTTCAAATTGGACTTTAAGATAATATTACAATAAAATAACATGCACAAAAATTTGGACATACCAGAATGTGTTAAATCTGCTGATGGAGTAGATCCCAGTAATGATTCGAAGAATATTCTGGTGTGCGCTCTGTGATATTTAACCCCAGGAGCAACATTTCTGACAGCTTGTTAACTTCCTTGACTAGGCAGAGGTCGGGGCGGGGGGGGGCTTTTGGTTTTATATGTCTGTAGCTGAGAACTGGAATATATTGTTTTCATCCAGACCGATGTCCGGGGGGGGGGGGGGAGAAAAAAAAAAACCAGCGTGTATAGTTTGGCCTGTTGTGCACGGTCAGAGACCTCTAATGCCCGGGGCAATAGCTGGAGCCTAAAGCCGTCTCTGGATGATGATGAGGAGGAGGAGGAGGAGGAGGAGGAGGTCGGGCAGTCCCGGCTGCTCTAGGCCCCCGGTGTCCGCGCTCCTCCCCCCTCCCAGCCCCCCCGCCCCGCCGGCAGCCCCGCCCCCGCGGCAGGTCACGTGGGCCGGCGGCCGCCCGCTCGCCGTGCGGCCTGTCGCAAAGAGAATGGCGGCGCCCGCGTACCCGGCCTGGGTGACCCGGTGGGTCTCCGGGCAGTGGCGGCAGAAGAAGCGGCCTCCGGTTATCCGCCCCACGCGGCCGCTGGTGCTGGCCAACAGGGTTGCGAACCGCAAGGAGCAGGCGGGAGGTGAGTGCCGGCGGCAGGCCGCCGCCGGCGGTGCGGGAGGCCGTTGAAACGCCCCGCCCCCCCGGGAGAGGGGAGGAACGGCCGCGGCGGGCCGTTAACCGGCTGCCCTCCCCGCGGCTGCCCTCCCCGCGGCTGCCCTGCCGCTCTCGCCGCCCTCCCTGCGAAGGGTCGTCGGGGCGCCGCGGCGTTCGTGCTTGGAAACAGCCTGCGCTCCACGGAGCGGCTCGGGCAGCCGGCGGCTGCCTCCTAGGGAAGTGTTACGGAGCAACAGGGAGGTGTTTGCTGAACGCGTGGGGAATACGGAGGGAGGGGGAAAGAGCATCTGTGGAAGTTTTTAAGGATCCCTTTTGGAAGGTGGGCGGGAGATCGGAGGTCTCTCAACACAGAATCCATTCTGTGATTCTGTAACAGGAGAAAGGGATCCAATCTGTGTCACAGAACTAGAAAAAATTACTTTTCCCTATTCCAAATCTAAATTTGTGTCTTCTGATATCTTACCTGTGATTCATGTGTTTAAAGTACTTTGAATCATTAAGATAGATGCTCTATTTGACTTGCAACAATCAGATGTTAGATAGCTGCAGTGGTACTGGTATTTGGACTAGGAGCTTTATCCCTAAGGAAAGCAATGCACAGTTCTTTACTTTCATGGTTTTTTTTCTCCTTTACCTCTACCCCATCTTAGTTTTCTCACTGGAGATATATGCACTGCATAAGGTTATTAACATGATGACGTGAGCACTGAGATTTGCATTGTGTTTTTTTTTTTTTTCCTCCAGAGGCAACGTGCATTACGGAGATGTCAGTAATGATGGCCTGCTGGAAACAGAATGACTTCAGCAACTCAGCTTGTGCCGAGGAGATCCGGACATTCTATGACTGCGTGGCAAAGGCAGAAGTAATTAAGGCCTCTTTTGCATTCTTAAGGGCTAGTGGCAAGAAAGGAAGAAGCCGTCAATCATTTCTCTGCGTGACAACAGTGATAACATGCTCTAAGCAACCTAATTTTCGTTGTAAGCGATTTGAGCTGCACAGGAGATGCAGGATAGTATAGTTCAGACATGCAATGCTTCCTTTTTTTTTTTTTTTTTTAATCAGAACCTAATGAAAATAAAGGTGTGGAAGGGATGGGATGCCATGTACATTATAACAAGGAGGAAAAAATAGTCCTGTCCAGTTCTTCTTTGTGTTGTCAGATTCTTGAAGCAGGGCTCAGTTGCAGTCAGTCCTAACCTAGGCCATTTCTTTTAATTTATTCCATTTTTTAATCTCTAAAGTTTCAGCACTAATGAAGCAGTTGAAGATACTGCTCCTCTCCACATTAAACTATAGGTCTGAATAAGGGAGTCCATGTTTTGAAGCTATAGAGGCAGCAAGTAGGCAACAATTTGTATGGTGTGAGAAGTGGATTAGATTCTAATTTGGGGGTATCTTTATAATTCTGTAGCTAGTACTTTGAGGTTGTTTGAGTACAGTTTTGGTAAATTTCAACAATTGCTCTAATTCATAAAATCAAGAAATAGTCAACTCTATGATCCAATGTCTGCATTGTCTAGATAGTTAGGGAAAGTGGTAAGTCCAGATTCCCAAATTCTATTCTCTCACAAATCTGTAAATAATTCTGTGATTGTGGAAGTGAGGGTAGAGACAGTGGGTGGCAGAGAAATAACCAGTAGTTTCAGTAATCCTGATCATAAGCAAAATTTCCAGACAGTGTGAGGTAGTTAAAAACTATTCCTGATTCCCTGAAAGTTTTGAATTCTTTTAGGCTGTTTTTGACTTTGAGAACTAGAGGTTTTGTTAAGAAATTTCTGATTGTTTGGAAATCAGAAGTTGCTAGCTAAAGGATACTCAGACCAGCTCAGGAGTTACTTTGTCTGATCTTGTAATTTAGAAATTACTCCATTCAAATCTGTGAGAGGTAATAAAGACTTAATGCAAATAAAAATGGAAATAAATTTGGATATAGTTTCTAGAAATCAGGCAGAGCATAAATACTAAAACAATATTGTATTCTTACCTAATATGATAAATTTGAAATAAGTTCTGTTTCAAAAGCAGTATAAAGGTAAGTATATGTACAAGATATGCCCTTAAACAGTTTTCCTGTTTCCAGTCTTTTCAGTAATAGTATTGTCATTTCATCAAATTGTTTTTCCCTGCTGCTGCATGACAGCATACATGAAAAAATGCCAATAATTGATATAGTAGATTACAAACCAAGTAAAAAAAGCGAAAGGAAAAATGTGTTTTGTGGTGTTAGTATAAGCTTATATTTTTAACTAAGAGTGTGGAGAGATACCACCTTCAAGATGACAGTCATTCATTAATTTCGCCATTTAAAGGAAGCCGCAGTCATTAATTTTTGAAAGCCTTTGGGTTGTTCATGCAAGTGCTATTTTAAATGTTCCTTAAAGAAATGACATTTTTTCTGAGATAAACATCCCAGTACAGTTATTACTACTCCTTGAGTGTGAGGGTCAACTCAACAACAAAAACAAAGGTAACATTTTGAGGTTTTTTTTTTCTTTTTCAGAAGGAACGCAGGGAGAAAACTAAGGAGGATATCCTGGAACCCAGGGGAAACTTGACTTCAAGCAAAGTGAACAGGCTCCTGAGGAGGTTTCCTAATATCACACGTTATGTTTAATGTGCTTTACTAAGGGACTGTGGAGAAGCAACTAAAGCTGGGATCATTTTCGGAGAAGAATTGAAAAACGGAGTTCAGTGAGTGTTTGCTGTCAGGTGGTGTCTGCCAGCACTGCTGTATGGCTCTCAACCAACAGGTCTTTGTTTCCCAGCAGCTGAGTGAGTTCATGATGTTCTTGGGTCTTGCAGTCTTAAGATTTCTGCAATATGCTATTCAGCCAGCCACAGTGTGGGGTCAGGTCCTCACTGTGAAATAAAATCTTCTAGGAATGCATCTAAATGTTTTTTTTTCTAACAATTAGGGAGTGACTTCACTTAATGTGTAAGCTTCCAGCCTAACTCATGAGCTGCTATCAGAAAGTATTCATGCCTTGACATTGAGCCAACTTAAAATTGATAATAATCTAATGACTCACACTCCCACACATCTGTATATATAATTTGGTTCCCCTTGAAATTTTTTGAATTCCTGCTCATTTACAAGAGGACTGGAGAATGAGGAAGAAATCACCAGCCAGATTACCTTGCTAGCATACAGTACACTGGGAGGACTTGAATATGACTTTAATGTGGATGCTTGTGATTTAGCTCCTCTGATTTGTAGGTGGGACAGATATGGTGCCATGTCCGATTGATTATATTATCTGTACTATAATAAAGTAATGTAAGACTCTTGTTTGGCTTGGATGACTTATAGTCTGCATTAAAAAGTTTTACTGTTTTGGCAAAAAATTAAAAAGTGGAAAGAAGATCTAAGCATGGACTGATACTGAAATCATGTGATTAACTATTAGTTTTGATTTGTTGGGTTTTTTTATTTTGAAAAAGTACCACAGAACTGCAGGCAGATCTCTGTTGTTTCAGGACCTGTATCTAATTAGAAAAAAAAAACTTCATGCTTTTGAGTTGCTGAGGCAATTTTCTTTTAACTGTTACTTACAAATGTTCATTAGTGACTTAACCCACAGGGTAGCTTATTCTTGTGTTGCTATTACGCTATAAATGAGTCTTTCAGAGGATTTGATGTCAAGAAGAGTATGGTGACTACACCTAAGTTTGGGAAAAATATTTTCTGTTCTGTTACCTTTTGCACTGTCGATTCAAAAGATGCTCTGTGAGGAGAGAGATTTGCTAATTCATCGGGTTTTTTTTTGAAGAAGACAAGCTAAAGTGGGAGCGAAGAACTGATGACTTCTAAATTCACTTCTGTTGAGGGTGTATTTTTCTTTTTTCTTACAAAACATACAGTATCAAGCATAATTTTACATATTTTATGCTAGATTACCAGATTCTAGTGTCTTTGACGAACTATCTCATTATATAAGAGACTGTAAAAGAGAACTTAATATGTTTTTATTGTACTTTTCCTTTTGAAATTTGTTCAGTTCCCTTTAATCTGGACAGCTAATTTCGGATTTTATTGCTTCATAATGAGTTTCACAGATACAGCTGCTTTTTTTCTGAGCTTTTAAATATTTGCTGTAGCCTTAAAATACTATCCTAATATTTTTCCAGACCTTAAAGGAATACATTTATTTAGAGGAAGAAAGGAGGAGAGAGATGCACCCAAGTTTTATAATGCTTCTGTAAAAAGTACCTGGCAGTTTATTTGGTCAGCATCTCGTATTGTAGCCCAAAAGCCTCCAGTTACGGATTGTCATTGGCAATTTGAGCTGCTGCAATTTCCCAGCATCTTGCTGTTAAGCTTGGGTTGGATGTATAAATACATTCCATGACACTTTCATGTTGGGGTCATTCCATTAATAGTTAATGTGAGCAACTTATACAATGAATGACATTGCTGTCTCTGAGTTATGTACTTGTATCACTGCAGAAGCTGTAGCTGGGGAACAGAAGAAGACTTGATTTTGCTTCTCTTGGTGCTGAACCCACTGGTTAGGACATTGCTGTGGAGACCTGTATGTGATTGCATGGTAGGGAAAGAATTAAAAGCTGACTAGCTGTTCTGCCCTCCTAAGCAGGATTTACAGGTTTAAGCAAATCTGGAATTTCTTGGTCTTACTCTCATTCCTTATAGCCTGGGTATGATTGCTCTTAACTACCTTTTTTTAGGTTTTCACTGGACATCTCTTACAGACAAAGCAATGGTATTTCATCATTTTCCTGAACTTCAGATCATAGTCTCCTGGCTTCAGAGCAAGAAATTCTTAGAGGTTCTCAGCAAATATGTGGATATAAAGGGATATGTTAGCTTTCATCCACTTTGTAACTTCGATTAGCATTCAGAAAGGTGAGAACAGACAGCTGAATTCCACTGCCTATCTCTTTTTAATCTTATTGGCTTTCAGAGGCAGAAGGAACTTCATTAAGTTCTTGTTTGGATGTTTAGATTTGTTAAATAAAGCTGTGATTTTTTTCCAATATTTTTAAATCTCTTTGCTTTCCAGTACTGGAACTGGGCTGTTGATTAGTTTCTTTGGTGAGCAGATATTCTTTAACATCTGCATACCTGATGTCCTTAGAGGTTAAGAATAATTCATAGTGTTTTTCAACTTTTTTTTTTCTTTTTCAAATGTGAAACTTGGGTATCAATTAGAAACAAATTTACTGTGAGGTTGTACTTAGTAACCCAGCAAGCAAAGCTGATAAGGATTAATAGTCTCTACTAGCTATGAACAAGCATTCAGTAGATGTAGAAGAGGATGGCTTATAGTGCTATGTTTAGATGAGCATTTCTCGAGAAAATGGTCACTTGAGAAAGCAAAGGACAACCTCTTGTGAAGGCAGTGCTCTTACTGTCATTTTCTAACCATCTTTAACCGTATTTGCCCTGCTTTCTGTTGTTGAAAAGGATCTTTGAGACTAGCAAAAGCACTAAGACTCAGTTCTTCACTCAGTCTTGTCACTGACTTTGACCAGTACTGGTTCCTAGTGTGGCAAGCAGCAATTTTACTTTATTGCTTCTTAGCCCAGACAAATGAAGATGTTGCTTCTTTAATTAAAAGACATGGTCTTCAGCTGTTTTTGATGAGTAGCAGTCTTGCTACAGGATATACAGGACAGGAAGACTGGAGGGAATCGAAGACTGTTAAATTACCGTTGAAAGAGGCAGAACTGTGTCTATCAGGGTGAGAAGGTGTAAGTGTTAAATAGTGGACTTAGGTAATAGCAGCTATTTCAGACCTACCCCCACAGGAAGGTTCTGCCTAGGTAATATGTCTAGAGATAAGGTAAGATGTATTTAAATTGCCATAGTTATATTGGTATAATTTCCTTCTTGGTCGGTCTTTCACCCAAACAGAGTTAGTTTAGTTTGTGGTCTTTTGGGAGGTATGCTGAGAAAGGGTCCACAAAGGGACTGATACCAGTATAACTTGCTGTAAAATTATGCTATCTTAAATACTGGAGCCTTTCTGTATGGGCAGATATTTGATCTTGTTTGGGTGGTAGTAGTACGGTATGAGCAAATGAGTAAGGAAGAAGAGGGCCATGTGGCCACTAGAAGGTTTTGAGGATCTGAAATACACCTACCTCAAGGAAATGTCATTATATATGCTAAGCAGAAAAATAAAACGAGGTATTAGCAATTGGGAAATACTCCCAGCAGAGGAGACTGCTGCAAAGACCAGTATATCTTTGCATGGTTTGTTGTTTCTCTGGAAGCTGGATACCAAACTTAAACTTTTGTTTGCTTCTGGTGGACTGTTCTGTGTTCCCTTTTGAGAACAAAACACTTCAAAATATCTAGGAAAGCCTTGACTTAAGGGGGAAGCAACTAACAAACTAGTGCAGAAGACATCTAGTGCAGGCTTTTGGTAGAGGTTATACACCCTTTTGTATCAGAAGAAGCTTGGATACAGCAGTTCCTTTTCCCATCTAATCTAAAGGTATGATGCTGCGGTTAGAACAGAGAGTTCACTTGTATGTGAGCATCTTCATGGGAGTTTTGAAAGAGTGTCAACAACCTTTCTAACATTGACTAAAGATTAAAGAGTTCTCCAAATGCTAGTGGATTCTCTGTTACTGTTTCCAGTACTCCCCTTCCTATTTTCATTAGAGTAAGTGGTTCTAAAATTCCAGCATATTCCCCTTTTTCTATTCTGTTCTGTTTTGTCAGTGCTGCCTGAGAGTTACAGAATGCCATAGCATCCATGCTTTTTCTGCTTTCTATTGCCTTGATCATCTGCCTCCCTTGCTGTGAGCATATAGGAGATTTGCTACCAATTAACTGAGTGTAATTCTTGGCCAAATCCACTGTGTCCAGAATGTGGTGTGATACAAATCCACTCAAGAACTGCTCCCTCCTACCACTCAGTGACTCTTGTAAAGGATCCAGCAGGTACTGGAATTGTTTTGCATTGATGAGTGATAAAGAATGAGGCAACACAGAATTGTCATGTGATGTGAATAATGGGCAATAAATGAAAAGATTTCATCAAGCTAAGGAATTTTTATCAGCGTGTTTCTAGTTTTTATGCTGAAGGACACAGGAAATGCTTCTTAGCAGTCTTGGCCAGCTCTTTTTAAGGTGACCTTTCTGTTTTGTGGTGCAAAACACCAAGAAGAGTTAATCCTTGAGTAATCAGAGTATAAATATAGGAAACGCCTGTTGGACTGAACTGAGGAGTAGTGCAGGGAATATGTAAAGAATCAAAAGATTGAATAGAATCAAATTGACCAGTCTCCTCCTCAGATTTAATAATGTTTAAAACTTGTTGTAGCCTCCAGCCCTAATTTGTATGAAGGAGCAGTAAGCTGAGAACACTGAAGAAACCATAGGATTATTTGTAGCAATACAGTAACGATCAACCTTCTGGAAAGTATCCTAGTGAATCAAGTGAAAACAACTTTGCAGTGTCAGCCTAAGGACAAGGAGGTAATTAGTGGAAAAGATCTCTGGAGGTAATTAGTGATGGCAAGGTGCAGGGCTGAAGGGGGGGAGTGCATCCCAAGTGGGCTGTGCCACCTGTGTTGTCTCCTGGGAAAATCTGAAAGCTACGTAATACGAAGTTTTCTGGGCCCCATTTACCTGGGTTCAAATCTGAGAAGGGTTTGACCTCAGGGAACTGCAAGCAGCTAATCAAGGAGGCAGCAGTGGGGGGATAAAGTCCAGATTCCTTCCAACAAGTCTAATCTTTGGCAAATGTGTGTGCATAAGCCATTTCCCTTTGCAGTTCTGTTGCTGGAGCTTTTGCAGTAGGGAGCCTCAGATCCCCACTGCAGCTATAGCTTTTGTGTTTGAGGGAGGAGAGGAAAGGAGAAGAGTCAGCTATAGAAAGAAGGAATTTCAGAGGAGAGATCGACTGGCAAGGCTGCAGGATAGGCAGGAGAGGAGAGGCGGAGGCTGGCACTGGGAAGAAACACGTACCTAGAGCAAAAAGAGAGGCTGGGACAGTGAGGAAAAGGGAGGGGCAGCTGAGGTGCAGGAGGAGGCTGAGGGCCGTGCCCTACCCATCTGCGCTTGCCTCTTGTTTTTAAAGGTGATAGAAAAATGTTGTGGCATATTCTTTCTTTCTTCTCTCCCTTCTTTCTCCCCTTCTTAGAGAATTGAGGAGAAGAGGTGGAGAAGAGGTAGGGGAAAGTGAAATTACAAGATGCTGCTGGCAACTCTGATCTCTTCCATTCCATCCCTTTTCCCGCATAGAAATGAGAGAAGCATCCTGTTCCCTCCCATGCAAAGCTGCTAGTGCCCTGCTCCAGGGAAGTGGAGCTGGAGAGCGAGAGGAGGAAACAGCAACTGAGCCCGGCAGCAGAACAAGAATGTGAAGCTTGAAGAAGCTTCTTCCCACTTTGCACAGGAAGGATGGAGATCCCCAAAGTGTTCAGGCTCTTGGTAGCGTTCCTGAGTCTATTGTCCTGTCTCAGATGTGTGGAGGTAAGAATTATTTTTCTCCTATCTGCTGGTAAGAAGTTACATGGCATTTTTAATAAGCTCACTGTAAGTGGATCTTGTTCTTACTGAGTATGTTTTCTGAAGTGTTCAGGCAGCTGTGTTCTCTGGGAAGGGTTGGAGGTATGGAGGGGGATTTATTTCATTTTGCATATGAGTTTCAGAAAAAGAAATGAAAAAGCAAAGCAGGATGCACAAACGCTTGCAGATGCTTTGGCTCAGGTTTCCTGTGTTTCTCAAGCACTGCAGTGACCCTGGCAGGAGGAATCCTTTGTTTCTGTGCTTTGCTGATTGACTGATTTATCCCTATTGCTGTTGCGGACAGATGATTTATGGCCCCATGGACATGGGGCAGCAAGTGCAGCACAGGCTGTTTGCAGTAAAATTTGGGTGGTGGTGATGGTGAGTGCTGGGGGACATTGGAAGCTGCTGTAGAAACTCACAGCCACTAATGATTAGTTAGCGAGAAAGCATATTGCTTGGACTGCAGCCCTTTCATTTATGGCCAGTCTCCAAGATGTGTGAGTTCAATTTTATATACTGTATGTTATTTATTAGTCTGACCCATCCCTGTATCGCATGCGGGCTTGCATGTGCATGCAAATGCGTGCTGTAAGTTAGGAGTAAGGGGACCTGGATTATGACTCTGTCGCCTGTCTTGTGTGATCTTGGGCAATCACCTAAGTTTAGCTCAGCTCACCCTCCTCTCTTTGCAAAGAGCTTTGGGATCCTCCGAAGAGTCCTTCAGAGTTGCTGGTTCACAGACCGTTATTTGGGCTAAGGACAGCATGATACATGCAGAAAGACGGGGTTTTGGCTGAAGGGAATTTGTCAGTTACTTGCTGTTTTGCCTGTGCATCTCCTTATGTGTCTGAGATCTGAGCTGCTGTTTCTAAACCATACCAGGAATTGCACTTTAATATGCAATGTCACATTCTGCTTCTGGAGGGTGATCCTGAAGCTTGGCCACTGTTGTCAACACCTGCTGGACGCTGTCTATGAATAATCTTGATTTTTAAATGATATCTGCCATGAGTAGGTGTCATTCTTTTCTGGTATTTATGGGAGCTATCCTTCCTTTCACCAGAGATGGATTTAGTCTACATCAATAATACAGGTTAATTCTAAATTGTCCTCTCTCCTTTTTCCAGGGAGAGAAAAAGCTGAGAGAAGCAAAATTACTGCATTTTTGAAGAAAAACAGAACTGTTTCCTATAGCTAACTTTTTATATATGCACACCTCCACTCTGTGGATTAGAACTTCTTATTCATATAAAGGTGGCTGTATTTAGAAAATAATTAGACTATGTAGAGCTAGCAGAAGCATGTGAAGTTTCTTCTTTTCACTCTGCTGGGTCTGTGAAGATCTTGCTTCTGCCAGCAAACCATAGAACAGTGTTGAAGTGGAGATTTTTATCTCTGCCAGCAGCCAGGTTATAACCACTAAAAGCCATGTCTACAAGAGAAAACGCAGTTTTGGGGCTGGACAGGATGCTGGAATTCTTAGGGCTTTGTTTCATAGTCTTTATTCTTTGCTATTTAACTTTTGGTAATGTCACCATAAGATACATCATATCATACCTTTCAGACCCTGAAATGTATTAAAAACAAAATTAGCAAAAAGCTTTGTTGGATTTTTCTTCTTACAGATGCTTGCCACTTTGTAAATGGATGTTTATTACTGTTTTGACAGGGATCCTCAGGGTCATCATCCCATCAGGAAGATGCTCTGTTTGCTACTGTGACCATAGATGGCTTGCCCTGTATAGGGGGAGAGAATGAGTAGCTATTCATTATTTTTCTTCTACTAACAATCATTTTCTTCTAGCTTTTCTTTCCACATGCATCTCTCTGACTTCCCATTCTATTTGCTCAGAGCATCAGGGCTGAAACCCTGCAGAGGACAAGCAGAGCCCTGTAATATAGTGCTTAGGTTGAGAGTAAATTTCTGCAGGCCAGTAATTATTCATTCTGCTCTTTCTGGGCAGAGCTGTGATTGGATTTGTGGAAGAGCAATGGGGAGAGCAGGGAAAGAAGCTGGTTACTAGGGTGTGTTTGCCTAAAGCAGCAAAAGGCCAAACTGCTTTCAGGACATGCCCATGTTTATTTTATCGGATAATCATCTCTCTGCTTTTGCTCTATTTCTTTTCTCAGGCTCTCTTGGGATCCCAGCCCAGCCAAAACCATTTGCAAAGTACAGGTAAGAACAAGAAGTTACTAATTCAGTCATCAGGCAGATTCTTTCCTGCAGTGGTGACTCAAGACCACAGGCACAATGAACCACTGTTTTGCTCTCTTCCTTTCTTTCCATCATCTTTCGATCATCTTTTCTCTTGTGCACCTCAATCTCCTTCCCCTAAATGGTCAAACTCCTTTCTTTTATGTCTTATACTCCTGCAATTCTCTACCCCTCCCACATATTCTTCTACTTTCATCTCTTTCTTTGCCTCAATCTTTTTCACACACTCACCTTTTTTCTCCTCTAAAACAGTGAATTCTCATCGGCCCTTTCTTCTTGGGATTCCAGCTAATCCAGAGACACAGTGTGGCTTCCAAACACCTACCTTCCCCCCCCTTTTTTTTATTTCTTTAAAAACCTTGTAGTTATTCTTTAGGTGTCATCCTATTAAGTCTTGACAGTTTCCCTGTGGATACGAGGCAAATGGTAAGATGCTTCACACACCTGATGTTTGCCCTACATATCTTTCCTGCAGACGGGTTTTCTGAGGGTGTTGGCTTCTATTCGTTTATTCAATGAATAGTGCTATTATTTCATTATCTGTTTCTGAGTTGTCTTTTCCCATTTCCATGCACTCCAGAGAGCCTACTTTAACTCAGAATCTGGTTCTGGTTTCCCTCTTTCTTATTTCAAGATCATGAAAGGAGATTTTCCTCCTTTTGCTAAAGACTATGTTGAATTAATGTTTGTTTTTTTTTTTTTTTTTTTTTTTTTTTTTTTTTTTTTTTTTTTTTTTTGCATGAAGTATTTTGTATAAGCACTGACCTGGAACATTGGCACCTGCACTCCTGCAAAAATGGATTCCCTTTCTCTTCCCATACGGTGGCCAAGTTCAAACAAGCCAGCTAATGTATATAAGGAGCATGCATACGATGAAATACTATATAATTTCCCACCTTCCTGCTTTACAGAATGAAATTGAAGCTAATTTTAAAATCTTCTTGTTCTCAATCAATTTAGACAGGAAATGAATCTTCTGAAGAGCTTTAATGGGCATCTTATTCAGGAACAAGAGCAGGTGGAGAAGGAAGTTGAGAGGTGTGTGCAAAGCTCAAGTATTGGCCCAGTAGCGGGAACCAGTTCAAATTGTCCATGTTTGGCTCCAGAGTTAACACACATTTCAGAAGTCTGGGCAGTTCACTACTCAGACCAATTTGTTTTTTCAATAGTACGTGTAAATATTCTTTTAGCTGCTGCTTTGAAGAGCAGTATAATTAAAATCAAACAAGCAAGTAGCAATCAAGGCTGCATGCACAGAGGATGTTCCTGGAGAACAACTGGTAATGTCCTGCATCATCTGAGCCACACTGTGTGATGCCTTAGGTCATGCTAACAGCTTCTTTTCTGTGCCTAGCATCCAGTGTGTGTGGCATCGGACCTCTTGGGTATTACAATGGCTCACTGGCAGTCACTGAGGCTGGGGCAGAGTGCCTGAACTGGGCAGAGTTCCCTGATTATGTTCAGCAATACCCAGATCGTGGCTTAGGAGACCACAACTACTGCAGGAACCCAGATGGGGGATCTACACCCTGGTGCTTCTACCGACTTGCTTCAGGGGCCATCGGCTGGGCTAACTGCGACTGTAATCAGGGTAAGGGCTACTGAGCATCTCTGCCAGAGCTTGCATTGTGCCATTTCAGGGAGGTCAGGTCAGAACCATGTGCTGCACAGACTGGGGCAGACAGCAGGTGGGACACTCAGTGAAAGAGGCACAGTATAACAACTGTCTTGAATTGTAAAAGGACTTAGAATTGAAGTCTAGTCTGTGTGGGAGAAGAACGTCTGTATATAGTAGGGGGTGGATTTAAGCTGCTGTAGCCATAATGCCTTGCATAGATGTTTTCATTTTCATACATGGAAGCTTCTTTTTTATTGCTAACTTATGCGACTTGAAAAAAGTTATGCTGAAAACAACCCACTCCTACTCCTTAAGGTCTGTAGGAGAGCTCTTCTAATGCAACTGTAACAGTTCATTTTTAATAAGGAAAAACCTTTTGTGCCTAGGTTTGTAAAAGAGCTCAGCAAGGTGGGTTCCAAGCTTATTTAAGAACTCCTTGCAGTGCCAGCACAGGGACTGCTGCTCTTTTCAGTGTATACGGAAGTGCTGAGCTCTCCCTTAATATACTTGGCCCTGGTGCAATGCTCTTAGAAATGTCCCATTTGTCCTCATGTTTTCTGACCTTCCTTTCTTTTCCTACATTTTGGAGAACATATAAAGCACCAGTTAATAAATGAAACCACAAAATTTCCTCTCTTGCTAGTGGAAGCACTTTCAAAGATGGCTCCACTGAAGTGAAGGATATGACAGTTGAAAGTGGCTGTATGCCTACTATGAGGTATTGCCAGCATAAGCAAGGTGTATGCTTCTTCCAGTACATAACTGAGTGGGGAGATGTGCAGGGAAGTGTAATGAAAAGGGCATTTACACTGACGCCTGTGTTCCTTAATGTCATTAAGGAGGATTTACCTGTTGTTACTGAACATTTCGTTGCAGTGACAGTGACTCTCAGGGATGAGGTAGCTGGTAGAAAATAAAGCAGTGGAGTGTCAGTAGAAGTTTGAGAGCCTGCCTTTTCCATATACCTTTTCAAAGTGCCATGTAAATCCCTTCTCCTTTCACAGAAGGGGAAATGGAATCCTGCAGCTGACAGCAGAGACCAGATTTCTTGCTGATGTGACTGTGACTTTGAAAAGGGCATCGCACCAGCCATTTTCCTAAGCAGCCAGTGGTTGGAATTGGGAAGGGATCAGGTCCACTGCTGCTTCATTCAAATCATTTCAGTGATAGCATGAACAAAATAGAGATGATAGAAGCCAGATCTAGTTCAGCTCCATGCAAGTCCAACACTTGCTTGTCTGAGACCTCCACCAGTCTCCATCAGAAAATAGCAGCTTCTTTTTTCTTTTGGAAGGTGCTGTGCGGCTGGCTGAAGGCGGTAGAGTGGAGCTGTACTTCAGTGGACTCTGGGGCACCATCTGTGCTGACCACTGGACTGACTGGGATGCCAGTGTTGTCTGCAGGCAGCTAGGTCTCAGGTGGGAACCTCAGTCTGGTTGCAGCACATTCCTGCTCACATGGCCTTTGGAAGAACAGCCTCGCCAGTTACTGTCCCTCTGGCGTAATTTATTGGCTGGTGAAGGAGGATTTTGTTTTGTGGATTGATTTCCTACTTAGCAAGATCAGATATTAGTGTTTTCTTTCCATGGCTGTACCTGACCCCAATCAGCATTTGCTGAGAACTGTTTCAAATGCTGTTTTCTGAAGTTTGTCATTTAAGGCTGTGATGAATGAGTTGTAAGATCATATCCCCTTTTTCTATTATTTCTATTCTGTTACCAGTGGTCTATTAAAAATCTTGAAGGTGTGAACCCTCTTTGAGAATCACAGATCTGGACTTTCAGACCTCAAAATAGCAAGGAATAAAGGTCCACAGAGAAAGAAGAAGCTAATTCATGTAGGTTAGATATGCTGACATGTTAAAATCTGATGAAATCATACATCAGAGTCTCAAATTAGGGTGCCATTTTTTTAACCAGATCAGCTCCTGTGCAGTAAGTAGCAAGAGAAAATGTGTCAGGAAGAGGGAATAGCTTTGTGCTTGCTTGTGCTTTCCCGTTAGATTGTGATTGGCCACCCCATTACACACCCCCAGTCAGCTGGGCTCACTGGTTGTGAAATGTCACAGCTGAGCTGGAGAGTCACAAGAACTGAGAGAGTTCAACAAGTGCAAGTCAGGCAGTACTGCTGCATTTCATCCTTCTGTTGCATTATCTGTACCAGTGAGATCGGCACAGCTGGGAAGAGGAGTCATCCTGGATTGTGGCATATTCCTCTGCACCTGCAGTCAGCAAACTGCCATGGGGATGAAAAAGCTCTGCTGCAGTGTGGTTACCAGGAAGCTGTGTCAGGATCTTGTAACCAGAGAAGTGCCATGGCAACATGTGTCCCTCCAGAAGGTAAATCTTCAGGGAAGGTTCTCTCCCTGTCTCTTGAGTTTGAATTACCTGAAATCCAGTGTTGCTGATAAGATGTAAAAACTCAGGGGTTGTGAAGCTGTGAGGAATCAATTGTTGGAGCAGGTTCAACTTGCACCAGCTATAGAAAAGAATACCTTCTTTCCAGTGGAAAATCATCCATCCCTTCCTAATCTCAAAACTCAAAGTGGGCGTACTTCTAAAACCACTGCGAGATGGCAGCGATTTATGGCTTGATCTTGTGTTTATCAAACCAGGCTTTTGCCCAAGAGCAGTAAGGTCCTCGTCACTGTAGTCCCCGGTTAGAGAGCCTTACTTGGACCAGTGGCCAGCAGCATGACTGTAGCGGCATGATTGCAGCAGTGGGCAATTGTGCATATTCCTGTGAGGGCTGAGAAGGAAAAGGGCGTGCTAAGATCGGATGACAGCATCCTTGGAGCTCCTCTGGCTAGTGAATAGATCTACATGCCGAACTGCTGGATATGCTTTGTCTCTATCTTGCTCTGTTTTGCTCTTTTTCCCTTTCTTGAAGCACAGGTGTAGGTGCACCATTGCGTTTGGTTGGGGGAAAGGAGAGCTTCGAAGGACGAGTGGAGGTTTACCATGATGGAAAATGGGGTACCATCTGTGATGACCAGTGGGATGACCGGGATGCTGAAGTGGTTTGTAGACAGCTGGGACTCAGGTAATTTCCCTTTTGTATGTCATGGTACAGTAACAAAAGTGAGCAGAATGAAGAACATGAGAGCACGTTGTTTTAGTATAGTACCAGCTGCTTCTAGGGGAAGTGTACAGAAACCCTGGATAGTTCAAGACTGATCATTGCATGAAGGAATTTTGTACTTAGTTCTTCTCAGTTCAAGTCTATGCCTTGAAAAGGGAGTTGGTGTATCCCTATCCAAGGTTGATTTATATTTATCTAGTGTTTTTGCATACATGTGAATGTTTCTGTCTTGGCCTCAGTGATAGTTCACCAAGGTGATTTCCATATGTGAACTGCATTTGTTTAAACAGCTTCAGTTTCACTGACTGCCTTTATTTTCCTGTGTCAGCAAAGCAAGAGAGAACACCTCATTCTCCTCTGTGCCATTTAGCATTTTGCATGGGAGCTGTTGCATACTCAACAGTCTTGAAAATCAAATCAGTACAGAACTGAGATGCTTGCAATTTTGAGATCCCTCAAACCTTTGGGGTTTGGCATGTCACTAAGATTGAAACGTCATTGTCCTCAGAACTTTTCAAGGGTTTGAACTGTTCATGTTGCGGGTGAGTTTTTGTTATCTGTTAGAAGGGGTCATTACTTTTATCCAGTGAGACATTTTAGGCAACAATTGGCAACACCGCTGTGTCAGAAATACAGATCAACTGTGGAAGATCAACTTGTCCACCTAGTGTAGACAAGTCCCTGTGCAAGGCAAAATCCAAGGGAATAAGACTGTATCCTTTCTTACTGAGCATATGTATCTGTGCTGTTTGCAGTGGAAACCCAAAGGCCTTGTCATGGGCTCACTATGGGCAGGGATCTGGCCCAATCCTGCTGGATGAAGTGGAGTGCTCAGGCAATGAACTCTCACTTGACCAATGCAAGAAGAGTGACTGGGGGCAACAAAATTGTGACCACATTGAAGATGCTGGGGTCTCCTGTGACCCTTTTACAGGTATAGATCCTTAGCTCTATGGCAGTCACATGCAACTTTTCTTATTCCTGTATTACACAGTCTGCTCAGCTTCAGGATCCTGCAGTCCTTCTGAGTGCAGCTTCTGCACTCTGGAGGCAGAGAGCAAGCATCAGGTGGGAACGAATCACAGCCAGGCTGGGTGGCCTTCCCATAGCCTTCCACAAGTGTCATGGAAAGGCTGAGGTGGATCCTTCCATAATAGATGGGCATATTTGTGAGCAAATAATGTTTTGGGGTTTTGAGTATCCATAGATATCTGTGTCTTCAGTCTGTTCCACTAATAGGCTATACAGAGTCTCCAGCAGTGGGGCAGGGGCCATTTCTGTTCTCCCCTGCTGACTGCTGATCTTTCCTTCTCCCATCCCTTGCAGAGGGCACTGTCAGACTGACTGGTGGTCGCAGCCCCAGCGAAGGCAGGGTAGAAGTTTATTATAATGGAGACTGGGGCACAGTATGTGATGATGGCTGGACAGATCTCAGTGCCCAGGTGGTCTGCAGGCAGCTGGGCTTCAGGTAGGACTGAAGAGTGTTTTGTAGTGTCTGTGCTTCCTAATTTCAAGGGTTAGATTCCGTGTCCCTTCACTGCAGTAGGCTCGGCCTTACTACTTCAACGCTGTCTTTGTTAGATGGGTTATTGCCATTATATAACTTTATTCAGGAAAGGTTAATAGGTGTCCACATCCCTAAGTTAGAAAGTTCTCTTAACATTCCTTAAATTTTCATTTGTATCAGCTCAGCACTGCCACCGCATCTACTTTGTCAGCTAAACTAGGTCTTCAGTATTTGAATGAAGGCCATTAGGGCAAAAAAGTAACATTAGGCATGTTCATAATGCTGTTCTTTCAGCCCACTGTGGAAATATTTCTTCAGGAATGAGTTGAGGAAAGATTTTTTTAAATCAGGATATTGCAGTCTCAGGGCCCTTAAAGCTTTCTGTGGACATTTTGGTATGATTATAATATTCTTGTAAAATTTCAGGCTTACAGGCTGAAAAAATACTTCATAAATTTCTCCTTTTGAGTTAAACTGCATACAATGTTTGTAATCTCATGCGTCTAAAAATTTGCAGCTTTCTGCGTTTCAATCCCAGGTAGCATGAAATAAGTTACTTAAATGTTGGTATTTCTGATGCCTCTTCTGCTCTGCCACCTGGACCCCCAAATGCTGTATCTGGTGTCATGCCTGCAAAGCAGTACTTGTGTTATAGCTGGCCCTCTGTACTACTCTGACTGTGCATTTGGCTGGACACAAGAAGATGGACTGATTTGAGAAGGCCTCCCTGAAAGCTGAAATCAGAGAGGTGTCAGCCTTTTGGCTGCCATCCTGTGGGTCAGAGTGGCTTAGGTAGGGAGGCCACCACTATTGTATTTGGTCTCTGACCCGGGGGGGGGAGTGTCTCCTTTTGCATCTGAGCTTAGGTCCCTCTGTGGGGTTGGTGAGTCTTCATGGATGTTTCTGTTTCTTTCCTCTAGTGGTCCTGCTCGCCTGGCCTCTGAAGGGGATTATGCAGCTGGCCAAGGCTTTATCTTACTGGATGATGTGGCTTGCACAGGGACAGAGCTCTCCCTTCTGGACTGTCTCCATAGCAACTGGGGGCAGCATGACTGCTCACACGCTGAGGATGTGGGAGTCCACTGTTCGCCTGAGAGCAACACGGTCACTGATAGCAACTTGGGTAACTTGCCTTGCCTCTTTCCTGGGACAGTGGAAAAGTGTTAGTTGTTAGTCTGTTCCTCTTGAGACCCTGGTAGGTGTGGGAGTTCTCCTTGTGCTGCCTTGTGAGGGGAATTGCTTTTGGAGAAAAGGTTCTGGGAGTCTTCCAGCCATGAACCTCCCATTAACCCTGGATATTCTGGATCAGGGCCACAGAATTGTTGTTCCGCAAGGACATATAGCCAGACCCTTTCTAGATATATTCAAGCTTGTCTATCTTGGATCAACAGTTAATACCTTCCTTCTGTTCTTCTTCTCTTCTTTACTCAGCTTCCAGAATATGATCTACTAATGGTTTCCAGTCTGTGTTAAATAAATTAATACCCATGTTGTCTCATGATTGAGCAGGGAGGGGAAATGAGAGGCACAGTCTTTATATTAAAAAAAAATAGCTTACTGATCTCTGGGATTCATCTTTCTCCATAGAACCCAAGTTCTAGATGCCTCATGTGCTCTGATATTTTTGCTTGCAGTGGCCTTTGTGTTTTCCCCTGCAGGGCCTCCTGTGCGGCTAGTGGATGGAGAAAGTGCCAAGGAGGGACGGATTGAGGTATTCCTGAATGGGCAGTGGGGCAGTGTCTGCGATGATGGCTGGACAGACAGGGATGCTACAGTGGTTTGCAGGCAACTGGGGTTCAGGTAAGAGATCTGGTAGATGCATCTCACAGATAGGAAAAACTCTCAGGTGGAATCAGCTCTTTCCAGACTGCTTTCTGGGGACTCTACTTCTTAATTTGCATGTATTTGTGTATATTTGAGGAAGTAGGGTCCTGTTCTCACACTCCAGCAAGTACTGGAGTACTGTATATGTGGAGTGATACATAAATATTTCTCTTAAAATGCACTGGTGTGTCAGGTTCATCTGCTTCCTGTTCATTGCAGATTAGCCATCTTCTCTGTCATTGCAGTGGTACAGCAAAAGCCAGGGGAATGGCTTATTTTGGTGAAGGCCATGGGCCCATCCATCTGGACAATGTAGAATGCAGCGGCATGGAGCGCACTCTGGGGGAATGTGTCAGGCCTGACACTGGGATTCACAACTGCTGGCACAATGAAGATGCTGGTGTGATTTGTGACTACGTGGAAGAGAAGGTCCAGGATATCAGGAAAGCAGGTGACATGCCCGTTTCCTGTATGCAGAAATCTAGGACTCTAGTTGCAAGATATCTGCAGTGCACACTTTCACACTTTTTCCTGTAGTTCTTCCTTTTTTGATGAAGCTACAAAGAAAGCATGTCCTGTCCTGCACCTCCTACTTACACTTTCCTTGTTTTCCTTGTCTTTTATTAGGAGCACAGAGTGCTCCAAACTAGAGTTTGAAGAGCTCCACCCATTTCAGGCCTCTGAGGCTGCAGAACTTCCCAGCAGCCAAATCACTGCACCCTTAAAGCGTAACTGTGAGCAAATTTTTGTTTCTAGAGTACTGAGAAAATAGTTGTAGAGGTACCATTTCTGGCATAGGATTACAGATGCTGGAGGTAAGCACCTCCACTCAAAGTGAGGAAACCCATAGGAATAAATGTGCTATGAATTCTGTACACACAACAGAATGCGATCAATTGCCATGAGAATTAATGCCCTCAGGGAAGGGGAGTGATATCTTGGTTCTACAATAGCAGTTTTTCATCTTTAAGCTGAAGATGTCTGCTCAACTGCTCTAACTTTGCTGTGCAGGTCCAGAGTTTGGCATGTGTGGGATGCGCTTGCTTCATCATCGCAAGAAAAGGATTATAGGTGGAAACAAGTCTCTCAGGTACTACTACCCTGTCATTACTGGGGAAGGCAGAGCCTGGTCCAAGCTTTCCTACAGATGCTGGAAGTTGTCTAGCAAATGCTGACTTCATTGACATATTTCCAGTGGTGATTCTTGAACTGAATTTGAGCCAGTGGGCCCATCTATAGGAGGATGCAAGCCAGCTGAGGAGAGATGGGACAGAGTGGATCAGAAAAGAGGAAAACAGTTCCTGTGTTATGTGTTGCATATTGTCCTTCTGTTTCTCCTTCAGAGGTGGCTGGCCATGGCAGGCGTCACTACGGTTGAAGGGTTTTCACAGAGATACTCGTCTGCTGTGTGGAGCAACATTGATAAGCAGCTGCTGGGTAGTAACTGCAGCCCACTGCTTCAAAAGGTGTGTTTGTGAGTGAGGAGCACCAAGGAATAGTAAAAGACTGAGAGGATAACCTCATTTGAGGTTATCCTTCCATCCTGGTGGAACCACAGGAGCGAAGTTTCTAAGCAAGGACCTTCAGGTTGTGATCTGGGTGCACTTATAGGGATGATTAAATATAGGCTGGCTTTACTCCTCACTGCTTACACCTACTTTGAGGATTTACAGCTTAAAGGGAATCAGCATTTGGCTATTCCAGTGATTTGAGAAACAGTGAGCGGGTAAGGTCAAAAGTCTGTTGCAACTGTTGTAATCATTTTTATGGAAAAAAGCCTGTATTAGCAGATAGTGATATGTGGCACCCATAATGCCAGCAAGAGCTGGCATTATTCCATCTGCAGGACCAAAGTCCTGTAGCTGCCAGTTCTGTAGGTTTGTGAGGAAGTAGTTCAGTCTCCTAGCAGTTGAGGCTTGTGTTTCTGTCTCAGCAAGAGTACCAACCTCTTGGGTATCTCTTTCTCCAGGTTTGGTGTTGATGTGCGACGCTATCTGCTGCGGGTAGGCGATTACCACACAGGTGTGAAGGATGAGTTTGAGAGGGAGCTGCCTGTGGAGAGGATTGTCCTCCACAGGAACTACTGGGCCAGCAGCAATGACAATGACATTGCCTTGGTCCGAATGCGGGGCAGAGAGGGTCACTGCCTCTCCTTCAATCGCCACGTTTTGCCTGTCTGCCTTCCTGACAGGAAAGAGAAGCCTGACATCAACAGGCAAGCCTGCATCATTTCTGGCTGGGGAGACACAGGTAAGAGATAGCGCTTTGAGGAGCAAAAAAAGTGCTAAAATTTGGACTCATGAGTCTACACAGGCCATTAATTTACATCTGCACAACTCAAGGCCATGTTCTTAGTGTTTCTATTCTCTGTGCGTGGACTGAAGGAGCAGGGAAGAAAGATGATTTTGTGCCTCTATTTTCTTCTGATTTTGAGACTCTTCTGGGCCTGTCTGTGGGTTGAAGTTGTGGTTACCATAGCATCCTTCTGAAGCTGTGGGAGAGAGGAATGCTGCCATCTGGTCATGTTCCTCTCTCTCCTCCCTTCCACACGTTTGCCCACAGCAGACCCCTTAGACAGCATCCTAGTGTGGAGCATGCGTTCAAAGCCCATATACTGTTCAGGGAGACCTCCATGTTTCCATGACCTCCTGCTCTCTTTATGCTACTCTAGTAATTGAATGAGGGCTTAGTGATGGGGGAATCTCTCTGACTACTTGCTCATAAAAGGCATGTGCCTGGGGAGCAGCTTTAGCCAGGTTTTCTTCCTGTTGCTGGTCTTTCTGATCTGCCAGGTCACTGTGTTAAATCTTCCTGGATTTTGATCCTGGGACTGGGGGCAAAGCTTTTCCAGTTCGGCTCTGACACTTCTTGCACTAGGTTCAAGACTTATATGACTTATATACCTGCTGCCTTGCAACCAATTGCTACAGTGCTTCCTGGGTCAAAGGGACAAGGGACTAAAATGCTGCCCTGACACACAGGCATTAGCAAGGTCTGAAGACACCTTTAAATTCTAAACAAAGCTTTATAACCAGCTGTCCAGTCCTTCCCTCATCTGGGGTTCACAGATGCAGTGCAGAGATTTGGGCAGGGAGGCCTTTCTGAGGCTGCTGTGACTAGACCAAATCCATATGTCTAGAAAGACTTGCTGCCAAAAGGCAAATAGCCCAGGAGTTTGTCTGTTGATTTTGGACTTACCCATCCTTCCCAGCTGTCTCCCTGGCTGTTAACCAACTGCTTAACTGAAGATATACATTTGTCTTTGGAGCCAGTTGTGCCAGGTGCACATGTCATCTTGGTTGTCTGGGGAAGATCGAGGAGCAATTTAGCCATGTAACTCCCTTAAGCTGTACTGGGAATTAATGGCCAGAATCCCTCCCACACACCAAACCCAGCTTTCCAGATGAGAGCTAAAGTTACACACTAGCTTGTGGACTTGCTGTAAATCTTAGGCACAGAAAGACTGCAATCTAACACTCAAAGGTTATGTTCGGAGCAAGTCTGGGGTTCAAAAGAGATTCAAGCAAATAGATGCGATCTGGCCAAAGATGAAGTGAACTCCTTTTGAAAAATATTTGGATGTTTCTGAAACATCTTCTGAAACCTCTCTGAGGACTGAGCATGTCACGAATATTAATGTATTTATTCCCCTGAGAAAACACTGCCCTTGTCTTACAGATGAGGAAATGGAGAGGTAGAATAAATTGAACAAGGTTCAAGTTACTTACTGGCCGAACCAGGGATAAGAGTCATCCTTTGATCTAACCCTCTTTCACCAACCTCTTCCCCATTTCTTTGGTCTTACAGCTCTTTTTTGTGTTCTAGCTTTGCAATATTATTATCTGAAGTTCTAGTGGTTTAGAGATGCTGAACTAGGCCTAGTCTGTGGCACAGCTTTGACTAGAAATGTATAATATTTGGTTTTTGTGCAGAGCACTTGCTTTGGGTTGCCTGCTGCTGTCCGTATATGAATTGGTCTACCTGTTCTGTTTTGTTCCAGGGAAGTCCTATTCAAGAACGTTACTGCAGGGAGTGGTGCCTCTTCTACCACGGGAAGATTGTGAGGTCCGTTACGGACGAAAGTTCACTAACCGCATGATTTGTGCTGGGAACCTCTCTGAAGATAAACGAGTAGACAGCTGCCAAGGTGACAGTGGTGGGCCGCTCACGTGCCAGAGATCAAGTGGGCGCTGGATCATTTTGGGGATCACTTCCTGGGGTTACGGCTGTGGCCGGAAGGATTCCCCTGGTGTGTACACAAAGGTCAGCAAATATGTACCCTGGATCAAGAAAGTGACCAAACTAAAATGAAGATGTCTGAGCTGTAGGATCTTCAGCATATGATCCCTTTTGCCATGCAGCAGCTGAGGGCTGTAGTTTCTGGCCTGTGCCTGACACATTTTTTATTTTGTCATTGGACACTGGGAAAACTTTAATGTAGGATTTGACAACTATGTCTTTTTTTTTTTTTTTTTTTTTTTTTTTTTTTTTTTTTTTTTTGAGTCTTTGGTTTCACCTTAGTCCTTAATCTCTTAGCAGAGAAAGCAGGTGTATACCAGTAAGACAAATAAGTCTGTGGTGTTCTAGCTGAGTCCTGTAATGCAGTCACACTTGTCCGTTTCCCTGGAACACAGAAATGGTATGAGTGGGGAGATTCATGCCTCTGTAAAAAATCTCTTCCCCAGTGTTTGTATGTTTGCACACTTGAAAGAGACCACAAGGAGATGCTTGGGAGATGGCACCAGGCTGAGGCATAATGGAAAGTACTTTTTCATAGGTGCTTCAGATCTTCAAATATATAGATCTTCAAAGACTTTTACATAGCTCTCTTGGGCTCCAGGAATCATAAGGTGGACTTGCCTGAGCTGAAGAACAAGCCAGCAGTTTTTGTTTGTTTGTTTGTTTGTTTGTTTGTTTTTTCCCTGTTATGTCTCTAGGGGGAACCTTTTCTCTTCCAAAGAGTAAGTTTTCTCCCACATGGTCCCTTGAAAGTATCTGTCCCTGTGAGGGGATGCTACTCCCTACAGGTGTAACCCTATATCACACATTTCCAGTTGCAGATCCTGTGGGTTTTTTTTGCTGCTTTCTAACTATACAGTGGGGTGTTTTTCATTTTTCATAAAGCACCAGCTCCTGGAATCAGCTGATTGTGTGAACATAAGTCTTCATTTCTAAGAGACTATAGCTTTCTTGCCCTCAAAATTACTAAGAACTTAAAAATGTGACCTCAAAAGGCCTAATAGACATATTTTTCTTTAAATCCAAATGTAATATTAATCTCAAACATTCAGGTGTTGAGTCAACAATTTAGTAGCACTGCAGAGAATTTTTCTCAGTACATCATAGTTACTAACTGGACTGTATTTGAAATTTTAGTCTTTACTATCTCTTTGTTCACAGTACTCCTGTGAAACAGGAATACTCGTGGGGTTTAGATACAGAACCAAAACACAAGGAGTGAATGATTTGCTTGACGTGTTTAAAGATCCTACTTGGAAACTTATTTTTTTTTTTTTTAAGGATTCTAGAAATCTTTAAAATATACAGTGCCAGAATCCTTGCAACGTGCCCTTTGGGACCGATCTGATCTGTTAGTGCCTTTCCCTGAGGGGTTGAATGCCTGCAGTGCAGCCTGTGCTGATAACCCCGTTTGAAGCGCTAGGCGTGATCCTTCTGTAATGCTGTGTTTGGCTCTGCATGGGCTGTGCTGTCCTACAGATGCTGGCAGAGAGTCCCTGAGACACAAACTGCAAACTGATCACTATTTTCCAGGAATTAAAATGAGAGAGGGCCCAAGAACATTTATGTTAAAAACCTCGTGTCTTGCAAGGGATTGAATCCCAAATTGCACACTGGCAGGAACAATAACTGGCTGGGAGACACGAAGGGATTTGGCTTTTACCTTCAGCCTCTCCCAGGACAGAATACCACAGCAGCTCAAGTAGAATTTCTGTTACCTGGGTGTTGCTGTGTCTCTAGTTTAACCTAGTTTGTTCTCCCGGCTTATGCCCAGAACCCCAACTGACAGACCCTTGAAGGATTGAAAGTATAAGGTTATTTCCTTAAGACTACTTCACTGCTGCTCTTCAGGAGTTAGCAAAAATTACCATGTAACATGAGTGAGATACAGGCCTGACATTGTCTTCTGAAATTCCCATGTTCATGTTCAGAGTATTTCCTTCTCCTAGACTTTGTCGCTGTGACAGCTGTGAGAGTCATTGTAATGAACGTCCTGTTAATCCTGCAGAAGCCAGGAGGACGGAAGGAAGTATCCCATCTCCTTCACCCTTTTACACCTTACTTCTACCATGGGCAATCATGTGAATACTCTTTCTCAATTGTCCTAACCTGATTCAGAGCAGCGTTATTGCTCTTCACTATGTAAATTGGTACTGTGGTCCAAACCAAATTACTGCACTTTGCTGCTGAGACTTACTGGAGCTGTCAGACTGGATGAAGCGCTCTGCTGCTCTAGGACTGTATTTTGTGTCTAACAGTGGCCAGCAGCAGATGTTTCAGAACAGTTCATGTGACTGCAAACTGGACAGATGTTTTGACAGCCTTTGCTATGGGAGAATTTTGTTCTTGACCCTTTAAATTCACCATTTGCATTACTATTAAAAGTACAAGGACTAATTACTCAAGCTGCTGTACAAACACTAAGTACTGTCCTTTTGTGAGTCTTTTTTCTAAAGTCTGAGGGTTTATATCCCTAACTTTTTTTTAAAAAAAAAACTTACTTAATGTAACCAGCCTTCATCTTTCATATGAATGTTTAATCCTTTTATTTAATCCAGCTAAGATCTCAGCCACAGTATGAGAACCAATATCATTTTATTCTCCATAGCACATCCTTTCCTTTTATGGCTCCTGAATGAATTGCCTTTCATTTTCATTGAATCCCATCTATCTTATGCTCTCTGTTGTGAGAGGAAATAAGGAGCTTTTCTTGATTTTTGTTGTTGTTAGTTGTTACTTTATAGATCATCATCTCTCTAAAACAGTGTCTTCTGTCTCTCTTCAACCCAAACTGTCTAGGTCTTTTAATAATATGCTTTCTTTCCATGCCCTCTCTTTCTGATGGATTTTTGAGCTTTTATAACCAGAACTGAGTATAGTGTGCCAAAGGAGGCTGTGCCATCTGCTGTTTATTTTCAGTATTATTTTCTGTAGTAGGCAATGCTGTCAGTGATTTTAGCACTGTGTGTAAATTACGTATGTGGGCTGGAGCTAGCTTTAAACTTGCTAGTGTGGTGTTAGTGGCAGTTTAGCCTATAACGTGCTGAAAGCCAAGGTTAATTCACCTTGTGTCTGAGAAATATGTAGGAGCCCCTCTGAGCTCAGAGCACTTGCTGTGAGTTATGTATCTGTGTGTTACAATGCAGCTCTGGGCAGGGAACACCTGACCAGCTGTGTGGAGCTTTGCCTTGGCTGATGCACCTTTAGAGACTGATACAGCCTCCTTAGCAGCATTAGTCGGTTGGACAGGGTTTAATGCGCTCATACTGTTTCTAGGAGCTGACAGCCTTTTACTGCTGCTGGCCACTGCACTGTGCCATGGGGCCGTAACCCGTGTTACACTGTGTGAGACAAGCTCCCAAAGCAGTGGGAAACATGTTGCTTATGTGGGAAAGAGAATGTCACTAGGACTGAGTGGGAGCACTGGCAGGAGTGGAAACACAGCCAAGCTAAGGGCATTCGGATCAGCTATTGAGACTCCAGTTTTCTCTCTCTAAGGCAAAACCCTAAGGCTCTACAAATGCTGACTGAGTGCCAATGCCTTTCTGACCTGTTGTGCCTGTGCTTGCACTGTCATCAGCCCTGTCTTGATGCCAGTCTAGGCTTTGGCCAGCTGGACCTGCATTAAAGGTTTATCCCTTTCCTGTAGCTGAGTGCTGCTCAGATGTTCTTTATGAATTATGTTCCGTGCTGCAGTTAATCAGGCAGCTGTTTATTAACCTGGCAAGATGTTGATTACCCTTGTAGTAGAGAATAACAGATTGGTTCCTCAAAGATATTAATGGAGAGATTGGTTAGGGACCAGGAATGTGGATATTTGCCATCTTAGGGGCAAGAGAAGCAGGCCTGCTTTTTGCCTTGCTTCCTTCCTTTCTGAAGCCAATATTCTGAAGTCTCTTCACCCAAAAAGAGCTGTTGTGATCCAATAACCACTTGGAGACAATCTTTAATATTTATATTCAGCAATCAGAGGAAAGCTTTTGATGGATGAACTGTGCTGTGGTATTTAACACTGTCTTGATAGATTTTCCAGGAGTTTCTTGCAACTAGTTAATATGGACACAGGAGCAGGAGATCTGTGGTGGTAATGAGTTTGGGACTGCTCCATGTGGAACAAGGCACTGTGGCCTGCACCAAATGTATCTTCTTGGGCTATAGTTTCACTTGTTCAAAAAAATATTTCATTCCCCATGTCGAGGAGAACCATTCACTTGTGTAGTAGCCCACCAAGTCCTATTAAAACCCTCTTCTACTAACTAGAGGCTGAGTATCTCTGAAATCAGTGTCAAAGTGCCAAACTGTCATGTCCCCTGGATTAACACCAATAGTTCAAAACATGTACTAATAAATGGATTATACTGTGACTGTGTGGGGCTCTATCTTATTTTTAATAACAGGACTTGCTCCGAGGGGTGGGTTTTAGGATTTTTTTCAGCACTGAGTTAAACTAAATGATTTTTTTTCCCTGTTAATGTTATTTTTAGAATGGCTTGAACCTACTAAAGTATGCTACAAAGTCAGTAACATGTTGGTTACCATTATAATGAAATGTAATAGCTTTTCAAATGCCACGTTTTGTGAATTTAGAACAAGTGAAGGATATTTGCAAATTAACTTATTACACTTAAAAACTTACCAGGATTTGATAGAACAGCTTTATAATTTGCTGTTTGTTATTGTTGATCTTCTTATACTTCATTTGAACACATTTTTATAGCATGATTTGGTCTGCTTTCAGTCTAGGATTCATGTGTCATTTGTCTAAGAATTGAAGCCAAACTCTAGAAAAGCAGGAGGAGGAAGAGGGAAATGCAATTTGAATTTAACCAAGACACTGATGCAAGAATGCTGCTCCCTCCAAGGCAGAAATCTATCTTACTATGTAGAGAATCTGTTTTTTGAAAAATAGATAGCTCATTGCAAGGTTACTGCTACTGCAGTGACTTTCCCAAGTCATTAGAGTTAGATTGGGGTTTGGTGTACTGATGCCTGCAGATGTCAAGTATTATAGTGCATATTTTTTAATGTGTATACTGTCTCCAACTTGCTTTTGGGAACAAACAAGAACTTGCTGAACAGAAAGCTGTTTGTGGTTAACACCTTCTGTGCTCTGCATCTGACTTTAGGGTTTTCTGTACCTGCTTACATTTCCTCTCTTGCTTGTGCAAAACTGAGAGCTCATGGTTGAGGTTTTGTGAGAATGGATGGTATGTGTGTCAGCGGGAGAAGCAGCATATGGACATTTTAGATGGCCTTCCAAATGCCAGCAGGCACTGTTTCACCAAATAAATTCTACAGTGCTGTTCTGTACTTGCTGCCAGGAAGGAAACAAAGCCAAAAACGTGGTTAAGGTGAAAAGTCTGTTGAGTCTCATGTTTTGTGCCTGCTGCCTTCATGTGGTGAGACGGCTTGGGAGAAGTGTATGGCATGAGCTTGCTTGTTCCACATTGCCAGCTGAAGGAGAATCGCCTTTGGATTCAGAACCAGAAGCATGAATCAGGAGAAAATGAGGCTTTGCTCCATACAGTATTTTACCTGGGATAGTTACTGTATTCATTAGGCATGAGCAAGGTAGGTGTTAAGTATTGCTGCTGAGATTAAAAAGATTCCTACTTGGGTACAGTTTTCACTCCCTAATGGAGGAAGAAAATACACTGCTTGGACAACCGTGGATTGCTGGGCTGAATGCTTGTGCCACAAAACTGACATGTCTACAGGGAATACTGAGCATTGGTGAGAGATTTGCTATGGGATTGTGCTATTATGTGGGAAAGTGAAAAGAGGAAGATAGAGCTAACAAAATGGATCTTTAAGTGCATGATCCTTCTGAATCATCTGTGTTTAGGAAAACCTTTGGATTTAACAGTTGCTGATGAGGAATAGAAGTAGGACAGACAATATCCAAACAAATTAGTGAGACCCCTGTGCACCACTTGATTCTCTACTCCCTGGTTTTCAAATCCCACACATTCTGCCAGAAATGCATCTCTCTCTCCACTGACTTTCAAAACTAGCCTGTCACTTGAAGAGAGAGCTGCTTTGGACCAGCTTTACCAAAAGGGAAACTGTGAAGCTGTGTTACTCTGATGTCAGCCAAGCAGAAAGTCTTGTAATTCCTATCAGGTTCTGTCTGCACTGGCCTTCATACAGGCGTGAGGGCAGCTTTGGCTCAAAGGGCCGAACTGGAAAGAGGCATCACTCAATGCTGGGCTCAGATTGAGGAGCTACCCAACAGGGGAAATCAACTGCCAGGAATTAAAATTGCAGCAAATTCAGCAAATGCTTCACAGTGGAATTAACGTGTTGATGAAATCCCAAGCTCGTGCTAGCCCTGAGGGCTCAAAAGGCGGCAGAAGGTAGCTGTCAAATGTTTCCATGGAAAGAGATTGTGCAGCAACTTGCTGTCATGTCTGTGTGAAGTGCTAGCCTGGGCAGTGGGCCGTCCTCACTGTGTGAAGGCATTGAGTGCAGGAGCAATTTTGCAATGGAAGTGTGCCTCTCTAAGTAGCTGGGCAGCTCTGCTGAAACCATTTGAAAAGTTTAAATTTCTCTGCTATTTCCTACTCAAAAGTAGAAAAACAACAACAAAAAAAACTTCTAAGCAAAACCTTTTCTTCTTTGCAGTTTAATCTGCTCTGTTTAAACCTGAGCTACGAAGAAGAAAATATATTTCTGAAGGTTATTTTCTTCCTTATTGTTCCCTCTACCCTTCCCACTCACCCCCACCCCCTTGCGTGCACAGCTGAAAGGCTAGAGCTGAAGCGGGATTATGACCTCCAGTCATGGGATGGAGATGTGTTTAACGGGGAACAGGTGTGCCATTCACACTATTTCACACTTAACACCTGTGGTTGTGGTTTTGGTTTTTTACTTCAGGTTTATCATTTCAGTATCTCTACTAAGATTAAAGAGGAGATTCTGTGATGCAGCACAGCCACTGAGGTCTCAACCAAATCCTTTAAACTCCTCAAATATTTAAACCTCAGCTAGGTTGTTAAAGACTTTAGAAATTTTTATTATCATGCAAGGATTGTCTATGCAGTTACAGTGGTTTAACAATTTGCTTAAACTGATGCAACTGTTGCTGATACTGTTGAGGGTGGGAGACATAGTGAAACTTTGAATAACATGGCTCTGCTCAGCTGTTCTCTGTCCACACATGTAAGATGCCTTTTAAAGTAAACTGCATGCAAAATTCATAACTCTTATATTAACCATCCTCAAGAAATATAGGTTGCTAGATTCAGTACCAAATGTGAGGACAAATGTGCTAATAGAATTAAACAAATCTACTTTTCCCCAAGAAGATGTGGGAAATCACCTCAGGAAATGCATTTAAATTTTGGATAGTAAATTTACAGGAATTTGTCACAGCACTTCTTAGTCAACTGGCTGAAAAATGAAGATCTGCCTAAAAAAAGTTAATAGCCTCTGAGTCAGCTCACAAAACATCCAGCTGTGAGTACCTGCTAGGGACTGCTCACCTACCTCGAAGAGAAAGCTGAGACTAGAAGCAGCTGATTTGATCTAGGGTCCTTAAGCCTCCTGAAGAAGAGGGAATTCTGTCTGGAGAGCTTGCTTCCCGAATGGAGCCAGGCTACGGCAGGTCCAATGGAGTTAAGACAAATGCGCTCTGTAAGCACCCACGTAGTTTTAAGAATCAAATGGCTTGTTTTACAGAGCACCCTGGAACAGACCCTGCCTGCTCAGGTAGGCAGGGCTGGCTGAAAGGGGAAGTATTTCCTCCTGCTCTTGCAGAAGCCAAGAAACGACTGAGAGGTTTTACCTCTTAATCCAGCAGCCCAGGCAACTTTGTCATTATGTCTCGCATGGTGTTTTTGCTCATGTCTCCTGCAAATGTCTTACACAAAAGAAACTAGTTTAAAAACTTTGCTACTCAAAGCTCTTACCCACACTCGTGAATACAAAAACCTGACATCGGGGTCGTTCTCACGAATGGAATCTGGCACAGGTTGTGTGGCAGCACTGGTGAGAGGGAACCTTGCCCTGAACTGACTTAGCTTCTTAAGCTTCTGATGGGAGATAACATTGAATCAAAATTTTCAATTAAACTGTGATATCCTTCACTCTGAGCTTCGATTACTTTTCTGAGGAACATCTGTGCAGAATGCATAGACTATTCTATTGACCCTGTCTGTGTAGAACACAAACTGTTTTACTGTCTAGTTACTGTTGTACATGGTTGTTTCTGCACTTCAGAAGAGTCTTGTCTTTTCTTAGCAGTCTGATATTTGTCTATTGGTGACTACATTAAGTGCTAAGGTGCCTAATCTTTTTATCTTTAAAGACTAAAGGAGAGCTATAGTCCGAATTTTGCCGTGGCTGGTTCTATCAGAAGAAGCTGGTTTCACAGCAAGTAAAAACTTTCCTCTCCTGAAGATGAAAGAAGCATGTGAACAGAGCAGAGCAAGCTACCACTGAGTTTGCTAGATTATTTCATTCTGCCGAGATCTGCTTACATATATTACTGACTCGTAAATATTGCTCCTGACATGAGTGAGTGGGCTTGCTTTGTCTCCCTCACAGTGAGCCTTTGCGTAACCAGTCAACTGACCGTACCCTCAACAGCAAACGCAGAAACCTAATTTCTACAGCAAAGGTATGTTGGGAGTCAGCTACTGCAGTACTTCTATCTTTTTTTTTTCTTTGATTACAATTTTTGATTTCTGAAGCTGTAGATTGATAGGGAATATCACATTTAGGAACTTCGACTATTTTTTGGCAGACTGAAAAGTAAATAAGCTAGGGAACCTCTGTTTTGCTTAATGTCCCCATCAAAAAATGTCCTGTTTCCCTCCCCTACCCCGAGAATCAGAGAATCTCTCCTTCCAGTTGATTTTAGTTTAATACCACTTCTTTAACTTATTTGTGGATTTACATTATGTATTAGATCCTGCCAGGCAGACAGTTTTGTTAATGGCAAAAGAAAGACAAGAGTGTGAAAAAGCAAACAAATGTTCCTGTAAGTTACTATGAAGGAAAGAGGATATGTACTTGTAACCTGTCAAACACAAGAGGCTAGACTAAATATGCTCAGTGATCCTTATGGGT
Source organism: Rhea pennata (assembly GCF_028389875.1). Taxonomy (NCBI): domain Eukaryota; kingdom Metazoa; phylum Chordata; class Aves; order Rheiformes; family Rheidae; genus Rhea; species Rhea pennata. The sequence continues at coordinate 23,441,348 of NC_084669.1, forward strand.
ATTATCTGTGAACTGCATCTAATGCTTTCTGAAGAGTAGTAATTATGTTCATACACGCGATCTTAGCCATAATTGTAGTCTCTCACTTTATAACAATGATTTTAACAGCTGTTGTAAACAGTGCTCCCCTAGTGACTCCATCTTCCATGTATGTATGTACGTATGAGTGACTCATTTCAAAAAGTGAATTATTTTTTGGCTAAGATTTTAATATTAGGCATATGTTCACATTATATAAAATTCCAAAGAATGAACCTCTTACACCATCAGTTCAAAATCTCCTGCGGAAAGGATTAGCTAAAGATTGGAAACTGCTAAATCCAAATGGAAGCAGCTTGTTGTCTGCTCCAGAGTTCGTAGTTCTTCAGAATAGCTTTGCTTTCAGCTTCCCAACATTCAGTGTATGGGAAAGCTTTGTGCATCTTGCACAGGCACTTGTCTGGTTAGAAGAGAGCAACTGGAAACTAGCTAACTGTTTGTTTTCCCTCCTTTTGTGCTAAAAGAATATTTGCTCTATCTATTTTGCAATCCCAGTGTTTTGAAATAAATAGTAATGGGATAGTTGATCGTGATTTTTCTGGAGACATTTAATATCTGTTGTTAACAGTGATCAGTATACTGTGAAACTGATCTTCTGGCAGAGCTGATTTTGGAAAGCAGACCACTGTCTGATCATTGTCACTTTCCAGGGAACAGAAACTTGAGATACGAAAGTTAATCTGCAATTTACCATAGTGTCATAGTGCCAGAGCATGAAAAGCTGTTCTTCTGCATGTCCAATGCTTTACTCAGAAACAAAGCCATGTGTGTGATATAAACAATTTGCCTTTGCTTGTTATTTTTTGGTGCAGTATTGCATCCGAAAAGACAATGAAATCTTGCACAGTCAGAATGTGGCTGAACAGCTGGGCCCCATTGCATCAGCAGTGATAAAATCTCAAGAGTGCTTTCTTTTGTTACTGAGTCTGTATTAGACTCAAGGTTTTAGCAAGGATATGTCTTGCCTTCCATGTGATTAAAACTACAAATGCACTGGATATGACTTGTGCAGTACCAGAGGACTCATCAGTGAAAAGCAAATGCTTCTGGGGTGCAGCACAGACTGTCTTTGATTTTTTTTTTTTTTTTTTTTAAGTCCCTGTTGAGAACTTAAGACAGGAAACAAATGCAAATGTTGCAATTCTGCTTCAGGGTAGGTGTGTTTTTGTCTCTAATATGAAACACTACATTCAAAATTGAGTATAATGGAGGCACAGGAGTTTTGAACAGTAATTTCCTTCCTTTTAAATAAGAGTGCTATATGTATATCCCTGGAAGGGAGAAACCCTCTTAGTGGCAACCTTGTCATCTCTGCAGCATTTTTTATTGAATTTCCTTCTTGCTAGCAGAGGAATGCTGAAACTGTCAGATACTATTTTTCATGGCCGCCTCAGCAATGACTATAGTTTCTGTCTGTTGGGAAATCCACAAGGGAAAACACGTGCCTGTCTCATGCAGTAATATAGCTGGAAAGAGCATAGATGAGAGTTTATGAACTTCTGTGCCTTTCCAGGCCATAGCCCTCAGGACAAGAACTTAATAATCACACCTGCACTCTCTCGTGTTGACTAGAGGAAAAATACACCCAGGTCTAGTTCGCACAAGCCAGAAGACACGTTCAATCTCTTGAAATGCATGTTAAAATAGAAGTGCAACTTTTCACTCGGCATTGTGTGCCTTGTTGCTTTCATCACCTCTTCCATGCTTTCAGCCTGTGATGTTTGTGAAGGTAGGATTTTGATGGAAATTGCTACAAATTGTAATATCCCAAAGCTCAAAGGAGAAAGAATGTGAGTGGAAATTACTCTAATTTAATACAATTAAACATAATGTGCTGAGGTATGCTTATGCTTTTTAGCATGTCACATTAGCAAATGTTTCTATCGTTTCTCCTCTCCTCAGCCTTTTCTTGGTATTATGTATATTTTGTACTGTAAAAGCTAAGCATATAACACATAAGCATGTGTTACATATGATGTTGACAAGATATCAGTGAGTACCACTAGGCTCAAGCTGTGGCTGTATCTTGTTGCCTTATTTATGCTATTTCAAGTACCACAACATTCAGGTTATGTCAGAGTGCTAAATCTCACCCTTAGTTTTCTCTCCATTCCACAGATAGACCTTATTTTGCTCTTCCATCATATCTCACTTTTCTCATCAAAACACACCTCAAAATTTTAGACTTTTTAAAAAAAATCTCCTCCACAATCTCCTAAGCCATCTTTTCTCCACGAGGGAACCATTTTTCCCACAGATCAAACCCTTCTTTCATGCAGCATTCCAAAAAGCTTTGTGATACCTTCATACATTTCTGCTTTCTGATACAGTAAATATTCTTTGCAGTGTATTACAGCCCATGAGCTAGATTGCTGTTGCTGCAGACTGTAAGATTTCCTATTACCAGTAAAGTGTGGGTGTGTCTAATTACTGCTGCTACTGTGCCCTAGCAGGTGATCTGGCAGTACACATTTGATCCAGTTGGGCATCATACACAGGAAAACTTCTCCTGCCAGCTTAGCCATGAGACAGAATTTGCTGCTGTGTGCTATGGTGTATTGCCTTGTACCTGGCTTGCATTGCACTCTGCCGAGTGGTCAGCGTAGTGTTGACCTTGTTGCATTGCAGAGATGTGTGTGGTAGTTTGCCTGAATGAAAAGCCTGTTACCAACATTAGCCACCACCTTGGAAAAAGTCTTGGGAGAAGCACCAAGTCAATGCCATTGGCTGCCACTTGCATCCTGGCACTAACCAACCATTAGTATAATGAAAATGTGAAAAGCTATTCTCGCCTCTTTGTTTTCTCCTTGTGTTCTGCACTGAGGAGCAGGCAGCAAGCCTGCGGTAAACGGGCCTCGCTTTGTCTATGAAATTTTGGGCACGCAGTAGAAACTCTGCTTCTTTGTCTTTCTTGGCATGTATCTGTTTCAGAGTTGTTGCTGGCTGCATCAAGCAGAAATTCAGAAGAAGGTGTATGAGAGGAAAAAATACCCAGGCAAGGGTAGTGCTGTATGCCAGATCAAGGGTGAGCAGTGTGTAGTGAGCACAGCCAGCCATGGTAGGTAGGCTGGAGAGTTGTGGCTGTGGTATGGGGCTGGGAGCATGGCGTGCAGTACGAGTATGCACTCAGGCAGAAACAGTGCCCTAGGGAGACTAAGAGCTGCTGCTTGGCTGAGAGCCCAGCACTTGGCTGAATGCCCAGAAACAAAATACAACAAAACAGAACCATCCCAAACCAAAGAGGAGCCCACTCAGCCAAGCTTCCTCATCTGGAGCAGTGGCAGCCCCCACGGGCTCTAGGAACTGCACGTCTTTTTGGAACATCAGGTTCAGATGCTTGATCTTGGAAGCCTCATCCTGCTCCCCCATAGTCTCTTCCCCCATGGCATTCTTGTTGTCTTTCTTTCCACTAGAAGACGCAAATTGTCCTTGAATTTGGGAAGCCCCAAATGCTTCCCCAGAGGATGTCTGTTGAATTTGAGAATTATTTCTGCATCTTAGTTTAGGTAGTGATGATTCGCCTTATACCATGGAACAGATGCCCTGCTGACAAGGGGCATTCACTGTTGACAGCTTTCTTCTGAGCCCAACTCAGACCCTTTACCTTGTCCTGGTCCTGGCCCAGGCCCAGAGGTTCCCACATGTACATGTGAACAGAGATTTTGTGGTGGACTGTCATTCCTCAGATTCTCAGATGGGCCCATGCATGGCAATTCCCTCCTCCCAAAACCAAACAGGTCCAAGACTTCGGCCTGGTAAGACTGTGGTGGGCTGCTTGAGGAAAAACATCAGGAGGATGAGGAAAAATATCAGGTTTTTGCAGTCTGTGTTGCAGCCTACTGTCTTTGCCCCTGGCTATGACTTTGGGCTAGATTCTGATTTATCAGCAGTTCAAACCTGTTATTTGTAGTGGTTAGGTCATATATGGCATTTTGAGATTGTTCTAGTTGAAGTCATTCAGTAGGAGGTTAACAAAGACCCAAGTCTGGAAAACTTTTAAGTGAGAGGATGCTATGACTCAATCTACTTAAAAGGAGAAGTGATATTCAGGGTCCCTATCCTCAGATCACTGAGGATGAAAGCAGAGCAAGAAGAGCCCATGAGCTAGATAGTGAAGGACCTTGGTGTGGTAGATGACATGGTTCCAGCCAGAATTGCTTTGGTGGCAGTGGCCCTTTGGGAATCTGTAGAGAACCCTGTGCCAATAGAGCTGCTTTGCACCAGCTCAGCATTTGACTGGTTGCTGTGGTGCTTTACAGGGTATTCAGACCCTACAATCAGATCTATCAGCTTTGCCGAATGAAGGTCGAGGCATTTTGACTTTGTAGAACTAAGGTCAAAGTATTTTAAACTACTTAAAGCTCTAAATGCCCAGGTTGTCTTAAAAAGCATTCCCTGTTTGCCTCTACATCTTGTAAAAATGGACTGAGCACAGTAATTACCTAATTGTCTGACTGTGTGTTATTAGCTCAAAGGGTAATTACAACAGCTATTGTTAATTAATAGTATTTCTCACTAGATGAAAAACAGATCTTTAGCATTTTTTTTCCACAAAGGAAGAGTCTCTGTATTTCAGAGATCCTGAATTGCTTTAATAGGCTGTAATACATACATTCTTGTGTACTGTCACCCCTCAGATGTCAGTCCTTGTCTTATATGTGTATACACGAGTATAAATGAACTTTTCCTGTGAAGTGGAGGTGTATACAGAGGTAGCTTGTTCATAGAATTTACGACAAAAAAGCATATTAATGTTGTGAGAATTTATTTAGCTAAATAATGATTAATGTAAAAAGACAGGAAGTTAAGTGAACACTCTTCCCATATATCTGCTTATCACCTCAGATAGCTCTGCCAGAGGATCCCTTAAAGGCGTTGTGGAAGTATTTTTAGAACAGTAGCTTTGGGCAAACAACACATTAAGTTGGATTAAGTTTTGGAGAAAGAGTTGAGGATTAAGAGGCTGTGGACTGCTCTCTTCCTTTACTGGTAGGAAAGCCACCGCCTGCCTTTGATCAGGATACTGGCCTCTCCAGAGAGCTACGTTACCTTGCTAGGGACTGGCGCTTCTGCAGCTAAGTGTACATCTTACCGCTGGCGGACATCATGTTAATGCATCCGCCTGCGTTCAGTGTCTTAAATACTGGGCTGGTAAGTGTTGTGTGTGTGTATACATACATATATATACATTTTATATATATATACACACATATATATAGATATATAAAAAAATGTATATAAATAGCAACAAGACGCAAGTAATTTCCCTTGAGGTCCAAGAGGCACCTCCTAAAGCCTGCTGTGTGCACCCACGGGTTAACACAGATTCTTTTTCGATCAAGGACTACAGTGAATTAAGATGAGGGACGTGGTAGTTCAGTTTCTGTATGCTTTTTTTATTTGAAAAACTGGAAAAAGAAAGAACATCCCCGCTATTAAACGGACTCTCCCGCCCCAGCCGCCGCTACTGGCCCCCCCGGGGACGAGACTACAGGCCCCGGCATGCAACGCGCGGCTCCGGGCCCCGGCATGCCCCGCGGCGCGGGGGCGCGTCCTTGGCAGCCGGCCGGCGCTCTCCGATCCCGGCATCCCGAGCGCGCCACCCCCCTGCCCCCGGCAGGGCGGCGCGCGGCTCGCTGGGAGGTGCAGTCCGCGGCGGCCGTTGGGCGGCGGAAGCCGGAAGCGGCGCGGGCGGAAGCGGGGCTCAGCTGGCGGGGGGGGGGGGGGAGCGCAGGTGAAGCTGGGAGGCGCAGAGCCATCTTAGTGCCCGCGCCGGGCAGGGGCCCCGCCGCCGCCGCCGCCGCCGCGCCGGGACAGCGAGCCGCCAGCGGGCCGGGCACGGGGGCGCCCACGTGTGGGCGCCGCGGGCCATGGGCACCTAGAGCCGCGGGGTCCCAGCCGCCAGGGGAGAGGCGGCGGCCGCCCCCCCCCCGCCCGCCCGCCCGCCCGCCCGCGCTTGCCGGCCGCCGGAGCCGCCGCCCCCCCCCCCCCCCCCCCCCCCCCCCCATGGGGCCGGAGCCGCGGCCCGCGGCCCCCCGGCGCCGCTGAGGAGCCGCCGCAGCCCCGCGCGGCGCGGGCGGAGCGCGGGCTCGCCGCGGCCGTTCGTGCGCCCCCCCCCCTCCCTCCGCCGCCCCCTGGTGGCGGGGCCGCCCGGCGGCGTCTGGCGGCGGCGTGAGCGAGGCAGAAGCCCCGGGAGCGGCGGCCTCCCGCCGCCGGGCCCGGCCGCTCCTTGCCGGGCGCGGGAAGCTGCGCGCCCGCCCCGGCTGGCGGCGTCAGCCGGCGGACTGAGCCGGCCTCGGCGCTCGGGGGACACGCGCCGCTTTTTAACTTTTTAAAGAACTCGTTTTCTGGGATTTTTACAAGCTTCTTTTGTTTTTTTTTTGTGTTGGTTTCCTGCTTCTCCCACTTCAGATAGCAACTGCGGGGTTTCTCCCGGTGTTGCAGTACGGGGATCTGAGTGGAGCTGAAATTTTAAGCGTTACAGGAGTTCTCAAGTCCATCCACCTGTTACAGTGAGCAGCGCCGGTTCTGTGTTTTTTTTTTTCTTCTCTTTTTTCTTTTTTTTCACCTCCGTGTCTGTTGGATGTAATGGAACTCATGTTTGCAGAGTGGGAGGACGGGGAGAGGTTTTCATTTGAAGACTCTGATCGCTTTGAAGAAGACTCTCTTTGTTCCTTCATCTCTGAGGCAGAGAGCCTTTGCCAAAACTGGAGAGGATGGAGGAAGCAATCAGCTGGACCCAACTCTCCGACGGTCAAAATGAAAGGTGAGGGCCCCTGGTTTCGCTGGGGTTTCCTTGCTGTGTGGGAAAGATCTGGGGCTGGGGGCTGGCGAGCGTAGAGATTTTCAGAGGAAGTGTCAACGGTGCCAACAGAAGTCAGATGTATTAAGAAGACAGTTGTTAAACAAAGGTGAGAACTGAGGAATTTATCAGAAAGTTTAAGAGAAAGTTATGTTATCTGCATGTTTTCTGTACTGTGCTTTTGTCTGAGTATGTTTTCTGAACTTGTTCTTGAAAATCTGAAAACAATTTTCTGTAAAGAAGCTGCAAACTTGGGAATAATTGTACATAGGTTTCCAGTTGCGTTGACTGAATTACACTAAGGTTTCACAGAAGATTTTACAGCTACTACAGTACTACTCATGGAGAGGCATGCAAGCCTCGTTTGTATAGAGCAGTCTATTTTTCTTGTTTGTTTCTTTATGTTTCTATTTTTTTCTCTTAAGATAACAAACTTTCTTTTGTAGTAGTAGAGCAAGAAGGCCTTAAGAAGTGACCAAGCTACAGTGTGTCTGCTCCGTAAGAGTTGTTTTATTTCCTTTCTCCTGACAGTCATTTCTTTTTGTTTGTAGATATAAAATCACGCAGTACAAGCTATTCAGAAGCTGTTTACATTGTGTGTGTATATATAATGTATATAAAAATTGTATAATGCTAACTTTTTTTTAATTGAAATGTAATTTCTCTTTTATCTTGATGCATCTTGACCCTAGAATTCAGGTAGAGTTTACACTGTGAAGAGCTAGGCATATAGTTAGCAGAAATTACACAAGCCTTTTCTCTTGTTCCTTCTATCTCCTTTCTTTTCCTTCAGTCCAGTTTCTGTACTTTTCCTGTTACTGCTGACCTTCATGACCATCAGCTGCTGTGTTAATATCTTCCTGTCTGGAACTACAAAACCTCCTTCTCTTCTGAATGTTGGCCTTATAAGAACAGAGAATGCAATTTATAATGAATTGTGCTGAAATCTGACAGTATTATGATAGAGACAAATACTTGTTTGTCACTAGATCAAGACGAGAAAGTACTTTTGCATTAACCATTGGCTTTCCAGAACAGAATAAAAATTCAATTATTGACAACTTTGAGAGCTGGTTGTAGTCCAGGATGTATAACCTCCTGTGTGTCAAACTAGTCACTGTTAGAGTGAGGGTAGGATGCAAACTGGGGGGGGGGGGGGACAAAGTTCAAGTTGAATAGGTGTTTTAATATCCTGCTGCCAAGATGCATTGATTTTAGTGTGGAACATTCTAATGGTGTAAAGAAGGTGAACAGTGTTAATATTTTGCATTTTGAAGCTATGAATCCTGAGATGCAGAAAGGATTGGGTGCAGGGCAAGTGTATAAACTGTGTGTTTTGCTTTAGGTCTTGTTGTGTACATTAACTTCCTGGATGGGACCTGGAGTATTAAAAACATACTGCTGTGGAAAAGGGGACATCACTAGTTCAGTAGAGGTGTTTGAAGCTGGTATGTGCAAGATCTGCAGGTCAGATTGATGTTTGAAAAGGTGATTATATTTGTTCAGCTCTGAGATGCCTTTTGCTGATTGTTCTTCCTTGGTTCTGTATATGATTATATGTTTTGCTGGGTCCTGTGCTAGTTTCTCTAGCTTTCTTAACTGAATTAAAAACAAGCCGTGATTGCTCTCTCTACTGTCATCCACTTGTGGCATTAAAAGAAAAATCACTTCAGAAGATTGTGCATATTCATAATTCTTGTTGTATTTCACACTGTATCAAGGTGCAGTTATTCCAGGTTCTGCAAACTTGCATGGGTAGGTTTGTATTTTTGTACTTGGTTCGCATTTTTTTAGGTATTATTTGCAGAGAGACGTAAGTCCTTTATATCAAAGTGTTTGTTTTAGAAAATAAGGCAGACGTTCCAAAAGGATATTGTTGTCTGCTTTATAGATGTTTGTTGGCAATTCCCAGGCTCTGGTCAGGGTTATTTTGAGAAGTGTGTGAGCAGGAATTCACTACTTAAGTGATTATTTATCCAGTACACAAAGTCATCCATGATATTGTCAACATGAAACAGTTACAGATGTTTTAATATACATAGCATGTTGCCAGGGTGTCTGGCCTGACTAGAGGGTCTTTCACCCTCAGGCCTGGCTTTGGATTTTAGAACACCTGTACTGATTTAACTATGTTCAACACCTGTAGGTGATAGTGTCTTTGTAGTTAGAAAAATAGCTGTTGATAACTTGCTGGATCCTGGGGTGGTCAGTTGTAAGGAGACTTCCAAAATGTGGTAATTCTAATTTCAGCTTGTGTGTTTTTATTTCCACCGTTTTACCATTTTGTGGAGGCCTGTGGTGTGGTTGTAGTGGTGTAGTTGCCTCTGCAAGCCAAAAAATCGGTTAGACCTTGATTTCTTCAATTTTGAACACTAAAGGAAAACAAAAGGAATTATGTTCTCTTAGCCTTTTCCTCCAGTTCGGCACTTAGCCTGTGTTTTGATTTGGGATCAGTCAGACAAGTTATGTAGTAGAAAGGATTTCTAGCTTTTCCAATTGTTTTGGATTTTTGAGAGTCCATTCTTCATTACTTAGTTCAAAGAGAATTGTCCTGGGACTGGCAGAAATGTTGTTGGCTTGTGATTCCTTCTCTCTAATAAAAAAAGAAAAAATAAAATAGAAAAAACAAGACAGAAACAAGAAAACCCTACCACTACTAATAGATTTCTTGCTTTTCACAACTTTGTATTTTCTTTTTGGTTGATTTTTAGTATTATGATTGTTTGATGCCAATTTTAAACAAAAGGGTTGGGGTAGCTTATTGCAAATACAGACAGAATTCTCTGCTGCGAGTAAGTGAAAAACTGAGTTACTTGCTTGCCTGGAGAAAAATGTCTGAGCTTTTCCAATATGATCCTGGGAACTGATTTGTTTATAAAATCAATTTTCTTGAGTAGTTGTATCAGAAACCTGGGACTGTAATTGATTGTGTGTTTTTTTTTCTTAATTTATTTTTCATTACCTGAACTTGTGATAAAGTCCTTACAGAAATTCTTCTAGAAAGGAGCTTTCTGTCTAGATGTAGGATCACTAATGTCAAGGAGGAATGTGTTGTGTCTGCTGTATGGATGCTGTTAGCTTTTGAGTCTGCCCTCAATCCCTACTAATTCATTTGCACTAAAATCCATAAGGAAACTTTAGCTCGTACTTCAGTTTAGATGATGTCTTTAGGAAAGCTAGTCCTTTCCAACTTAATAGTTTTGAATCTTTATTTTAGAAATACCTTGTTTTCACTTTAGACAGTCTTGATTGCTTGCTTTTTCCCTATTTTTATTTTGTTTTATTTTGATGATAACGCTTGTAACTGATATTTGGTCTTTGCCTGTGTATAATATTGATTAGAAGCTTTCACATGGACTAGCTGAAAATAGGGAACAGGCAGATAGTGAATTCATCACTGAAGTTACATGAATAGGTGTTTTGAAGAGCAATGTCTTTGCAGTGTTTTTAGAAACCAGTCAGTTCCTCAGATTGGTTTGTGGCTCCTACTGTATCAAGTTACATTACTTGATTTATTTAGTACCAATGTATTACTCTTCTACCAATGACTGCACTCGCTTGCATTTTCTCTAGGTTTCTATGCATTTTTTTGTTTTCTAGAGAACATTTTCGTTATGAAAGCCATTATGGTCCTGTGACTTCTTTCTTTGCTTTATAAAAATAATTGCTTTTTTTTTTTTTTTTTTTTTTTTTTGCAGTTGAAATAAGTCCTGTGTTTTTGCAAAGGTTTTCTGATAAATTATCTTCATGGAATGATTTTTGTGACAGAGGGCTTAAAGTCAGAGTAAACATTCAAGTACATTCATCCTCCTCCATACCCACTATAGCTTTATTTCTTCTTGAAAGTTCCAAACCTTTTCCCACCTTTCTCACTTGTTTTACAATTTAAAAATGAATATTTACCAAACGCTTTAGAGGTTGCTGTAAATAACTGCTAAGTAGTATGTTCACAATTTTTTCTACTCAGTTTGTATTTATTCTTTCACACCAGCTTCTACTGGAAGCATGCTGATGAGTTGTGTTAAAACTATTTTCAATAGGTAGCTAGTGAAAAACCTTGATCTCCCTCCCTCCCCCATCCACCCATTCCAACTGTAAGCTTGAACCATCACAAAGGTTGTGGCAAAAGCCCTCAAACTAAACTAAGAACTGCAGGCAGTGATCTCCTAGAAAACATTCTCATTCTCCAGATACAGAGGGTTATGGTAGCGTTCTTGAAAATTGTGTGTTGTAAGACATATGTATAATGCTGTTAGGTGATAATGCGAAATTCAAAGCTTCTTCTAAACTGCTAGGAAAACTCATTAAGTAAATTTGAGGCAGAGCACCTTAAAAAATACAAGCTACGGAGATGGACTATTTGGCATAGAATAGATATAGGCTGAGGTGAAGATATGATCGGTTTAGGAAAAAAACCTGATCAAAGTCTGAACAGTATCTATAGTGGTAAAATGACAACGACTGGTTTTCATTAATTAATAAGGACAAAGAATAAATAGCTTGAAGAGTAAAGCTGCTTCCTCAAGATTGCCCGTAACTGCTTAACTCTAGCACAAAAAATAATTGTGAAAAGACAGCAGCAGAAATGCATATGCATTTGAAAGAAATACTTTCAAATTCATATTGTAGTCTTCAGACTTCTGTTCTTCTCAGAGAAGAATGTTGGTGTCATCCGAAGTATCCTCTCTTTGAGCCTGGTGAAGCTGAAAACGAAGACTGTGGTTAGCTGCTATTTTGCTACTGACAATTACCACGTATTATAAGGCTAGAATTTATTTTTATTTTTATTTATTTATTTATTTATTTTACTTCCAAGTGGTATTGAGAGGGATATTATGTAATCAACCTACACTTTGGGGAGATACTGATGTAATGCATTTTTTTTTTAATGTAATACAACACATGACAAATCTACTTTAGCTCAAATATAATTATAATTGGAGGTATATCTAAATTCACTAATAACATTAAAAACCTCAAAACAATAACTATACAAGTCATGTATAGCTGCTTAATGACTTTCTTTACAGAAGCAATAGAATTAAGAATTGAAATGTGAGATGATACCACAAATGCTTATGAAATGAGCAGAGATGAATGGTCTAAAGAGAAAAGGTCTTTGTGGTAATGTGAGAGAGAAGACTCAGTTGCTAGCAAGAAATATGTTTCTCTACATTTTCTTGCCCTAGTAAAGGAGTTTCACATATTTTTGAACTATAACCCAATGTATATTATAACAGCGGTTGGTAATGCTGTTGGCTCTCTCTCTGTGTGTATAGCAGCAACAGAAGCTCAAGTTGAGGAATGGCTTGTTGGAGTATGTGTTGTAATACAAGGTAGAAACGGGGTGTTGTAGGTTCGTTAGAGTGGAAAATACTGCAGACAAACTCTAGAGACAGTCGTTTATCAAGACTGGCATAATTAAATATATTGCTTCAGAGATGACATGAGGATTTCAGAGATGTCTAGAAGTTTCCACGAAACAAAAAGTTGCTTTACAATGTAGTGATACGTCTTTTTGATGAATGATGAGATGAATGGCTCTCGCACATTTGTGTCATTTGCTTTCTACTGTGCTTTTTTGAGATAGTTGAATGTGCATACTCCCTTCTCTGAGAATGAGTATGGAAGAGACCACATAACGGAGTTAACAAGGAGGCCTGGGTTTGTTTTATTTTTTTCTACAGAGATTTTAAAGGACCAATTCAATTTTAACTCTAATGTTGTCTCCTGACCTCTTGCTTTAAATAGACTTCTCTTCCCCCTTAGAAGTCTTGCACATTCTTTCTGTTTCTTAGTTTCTCATCTTTCTACTGGGAAGCCTTCCTAGATTCCATGGTGTTTTCTTTTCGTGTTTGTTTTCTTCTTCCTTTCACCTTCAGGAGGTCCTGATGCTGCTGAATGACCAGAGATCGCAGATGCTGTATTTGAATCTCGAGCTTACTGGGACTGTAGGAGTTATCCTGCTCTGTGGTGTGCCTAGCTGTAGGGGAGCAAGGAGAAGGATCCAGGTTTGGTCCTTGGCTCTGAGTTGTGCTCTTCCTTTGTTTCCTATCTCTTTTTGTATCTTCCTCTTTTTTTTCCTTTCACCTGTTTTAATTGCTAAAAAGTGGGGTTTATTTTTATCCATTTATTTTTTACCTACAGATAGTTAGTTCTGTCCTGAGATTAAAAAAAAAAAAAAAAAAAAAGTGAAGATAAGACACCTCATTTTTTGTCTCAAGCTAAACCTCCTCAAGTTTGAAGTGTTGGTTGTCTGGGCAAACATAATTCTGTAACAAAACACTAATATCTTTTGTTCATTCAGTATTTTACTTCAGGATAACTCAGGTTAAAATGGAACCTTTTCTTTCAGTGCTCAAATATGCTTTTATTGCTTATGTCACTCCTTTGAATGCTAACAGCAAAAGTTATTTGCTTTGTTAAGTTAATCTGTTTGAATTCATATATAATTTGTACTCTGAGCAGAAGAGCAACAAGAAACTGATTTTGTGTATCTTACACCATTAGTGTGTGTTTTGTGTCTGGAGCTATGTCCCCATTGCGTGCCTGGAGTCACCCTTTGAAATAGCAGTGAGAAATAAAACTGAAAAAAAACTTGCTGCTGCTTCTGGAGTGTTGCTGATAAAGGGCAAAAGAGATAAGAGCTACTTCTTGGTTGTTTTTTGATAAATTCTATAAAATGTAGGAGATGATGTAATTCCTACTTTGATGAAAACTCTGGAAGATTTTTAAATTACGGCTTGGTTAGCCATGAAGTACATCTTCATCACCAGACAAATTACTCAGTATAGAATCCACATTTTCTGCGTCTGCTTCTGAAGAGTTAAGGTCCTATAAAGTGAGTGAGGCTTTCTGAATTGTCGCCTGACCATTAGAGGTTTCTGTGAAAGTTGCTCACGTCTAAAAAGTGATTGGAAGTGTCAAGATCTCAAACAGGCTTATTCAATATGCAGAGATGACCCAGTAGCCTCATAAACTGAATTGAGCTATTACCAGTCATATCTTGCTCTGTATTTGTGTTGCCTCTAGTCTAAATGTAGTGGTATGGTCCGTGTGCTTGAAGAGCCATTAGATAAATGCAATTTAATATGCAAGTTTAAAACTGTAGAATTCTAGTTCAGTTTGAGGAAGAGCAACAAAGCTATAGCCTAAACCATATACAGAAAAATAGCGCTTTTCATACAGTGTGTATGTTTATTGCAGCTTTCGTGAGAAAAGAACTGTAGGCATAAAGAAGTGAACTGATCAGACTTATCAAAATGTATTTTCTAATATAATATACAGAAAGTATTTTCTTTTCCTTCATACTAGTCCTGGAAATAAACTCGGATGTTGACTTGTGACTGTTTCTCTCCCTTCCCCCCTGGAAGTGGTACATACTCGAATCCATGTCTGATTTTGTAGTGTTGGGATAACTACGCTGAAATTGAAGGGAAATGTGTATGTATTATTGATACTGTTCTCAGGCAGTGCCTTACCATGTCAAAGGTCATAGGGTGTTCTTAAAAACCAAGCAAGTAAACAAAGAAGCTTTCCACTCTGCTCCCCCTGCCCTACCCCTAAAAAAAAAAACACACCTCTGTGTGTGTGTGTGTGTATATATATATATATATATATATATATATATACATATATATATATATATATATATGCACCTTTGAGGGAACTGAAATGGAGTTTGGACAAGATCTCTCACGCCAGTTATTAAACCAGGAACAGAAACCATCTCCTGTTAAGTGTCTGTTGTCCTAGTTATTATACATTACTTTGTTCCAGAGGAAGAAAGGAATGCATAGCTTCAAAAGATATTTTACATGATTTAATGAACTTTTGGAGTAAATGTTTGGCTATTTAGACTATTTGTAATTAATTTTGATATAATACTTCTTGTTTTCATGTCTTTAAGTAACATACCCAAAAAATCAAAAACAATTTATTCCTTAGTTCTTAAAGTGTAGGAATTTTTTTAAGATGTCATTGGTTGGTTTGGACTGACAACTCATTTCTCTCACTAAAGTCTGAAATCCAGTAATGAGTGTGTCATGGCTAGAAGTAATTTTTTCAAATTTATTTTAATGTGCTTGATCATTATTGTTTTCCCTTCCCTCCTCCTCCTCCTCTGTGTTCCTATCCTACCTTGAAAAGCAAAATTCAAAACATGTATTTCAAGTAGATAACCTATTAGGCCTAGATTTTATTTTTTAAGATTAAAATGTTATGATGCCTAATGTACAAAATATTTAAAATATTAGTTCTAATGTTATAATTTCATGTCACACCTTTCTATGGTATCTCCTTTGATGTTGTGTAGCCTTGGGCAATGACTATATGTCTACCACTATGTCTACCTATATGACTATATGTTTACCAGCTAGAAGGTTTTCATTCTGCTATAACCTGCATGGGTTTGGATAGATTCTTTCTTCTTTATTTCTTTATCTGCAGAACGGCAATAACATCCTGGCAAGGCTGTGGATAGTGTACCTCTTAATAGTTGTGTAGCATCTTTAACAGAAAATACTGAAACTGATGTCTTACCTGACCTTATTTTTTGATGGTTCATTAAATATTGTTGGCAAGGCTTACAAAAACTCTGCTTAGTTCATCTGTATTTGCCTCCATGCAGCTGGAAATCTGGTATTTTTGAAATGAATGAAATAAAGGAACTCTGTCAGGCTATGATACACTTATTACTTAAAATCACCTGGAACTTCAGAAGTTGAAAAAAGTGATGCTGCAAAAAGTGGTTTTAATAAAATATTGTTGCTATTGTGAATCATTATTAGTGCTTCTAGATTACTCCAACAAAAAGTAAAAAATGTTAGTATTTAACAGTATAAATTAGGAGATGGTCAAACATGCTTAATATATATATGTTCAGTTGGCAAATCTGTGTGCTGATTTTTCAATATTTGTATAAAACTCTACTGGTGTGTGATCAGCACTGAAAAATTTCTGATGTTAAGACATCCTTTTTCCACGGGAGAGGGAAACCTGAAAAGAGTGCAGGGATAGAGCCTTTAAACAAATTCTTAGCATCCTTCGTTCAGCTGCAACTAGAGGACCTGCATTATTTCTTGATGTCTCAATGTCTTTTATAGCTTTCTTTTGTCCACTGGGTTTAGTTCTATGGCTGTGAGGTATGCAGCAGCTTTCAAGCTGCTTTTTGATATGGAATAAGGATTGGTCTGTACATGAAAGAGAAAAGATAAATGGATGAGATGGGGAGGGCAGAATCTGTCCTCAGAAGACAGCCTTTCCCTTCATGGGAGGAAAGTTGGATGTTGCAGTGCAGGGGGTGGGAATTGACTGGAGAGAATGAAAAGGAGGGAGGTCAGAGCCTAAAAATGATGTAGAGAAAGGTGGCCACTTCTCTTACAAAAATACAGATCGATGGTGTGATAAAAGCAATCTTACCCAAAATCTATCTGTAAGTAATGAGAATCTTTGCAGGGAGGCATCCAGCTGTGCCTGTTTCTTGCAAGTTAAGACACTTATGAGGTGACTTGGTAAAACATTGGGCTGGTAAGCATGTGGGCCACCATATCTGTCTTCCTCTTCTGTTTACAGAGGTAAAACATTTAGATAGACAAGGATCATTCTTTGCCATTCAAAAATACTGATAAAGATTAGTAATTTACTGGTGGAGCTCTGAGAAGAAAATACCAGTTTTCAAAAATCAGATTAGTATGGTTCTTTGTGGCTTTTTCTGTTCATTTTTTTTCTCTTTAGATAAACTTCTGGAAAAAATTAATTTCAGCTTTTCTATTTATTAGGCCTAAGATCTTTAAAGATGCTGCTTTGAGTACATCTTCCCATCCAGAACTGAAGAATGGGAAAAGTGAGGCAGCCTTAAAGTAAATGTGACCAAGTTACCATCTGCTATTTTTTCCCCTAAGATATATTTATTAAAACAATGCCTACATGTAGCTAAACAATTATTACTGGCATCCTGTCAATATATGTGACAGATCCAGATTCCTCCTTGAAGTACAGAAAAGTTTGCTGAACCAGTGAATATTCAGTATTACAGTGTGATCTTATGGAATGTGTCTGCGTCTTTGTTTCTTGTGCTTGTAGGACTTGAGTTTTTCCTGTTCTTAGTATATGTTTGCCTGACTTTGTATATTAACAAATTATGATTCCTAGGAACTTAATCTTTAATTTTTTTTTCTTTATTAAAAATACTATACTAGAATTCTTAATTTGTAAATTTGCATCTGTCTCATCCTCTAGAGATGATGCACAAACTTGAATCCTCATTAATCCATGTTTGAGGCTAATCAAATAGCTTGATGATGGCTTGAATGCTTAAGCTCCATACTTTTATGAAGCACTGATTGCTAATGAATAAAACTATTGGTAGCAATTTGACCTGTAAACTTCATGGTAGTCTTATTGGTGAGTTAAAATGTAACTAACAACTGTAACAATGATATGACAACATCTGAGAGTCTAGTACCATTGTAGAGTCTGTAAAAGATACCAGTTAATAATTTTCTGGAGTTGTTCACAGTCCCTGCTGCATAGTGTATGTGATTCTATTTGCTACCTCCTTTTAGGTCAGTAAATGCTGAGGTGGGAGAAAAATAAATTATATTTGTGCATTTGTTTAGCAGAGCTAGCTAGAGGGACCAGGTGAAAATATTTGTGGCTTACACCTGCAGCTGACTTTCGTGCTTGGCTTGAGGGAGGGTGATCTTACCCGGATAAGTTAGCTGAGCATGAGCCGGATTGCCTCTGGAAATTTTCATTTACTAATTGATTGCATTTAAAGCAGTAGTGAGCAAGTAGTGAGCAAGGGTCAGCTAAGCTGCTTATCTTTCTCAAGGGCAGGGAGTTAGTTTTTCCTGGCTGGTTATGAGCAGCAAATGTTTGCAGGTTTCTGGAGATATTTTCAAGGATGGTTGGCTTTGCCTCAGTCTTGTGCTGTAGGAGAGGTCTTATGCATCAGTCTAAGCAGACCCATGCAATGGAGTGTATTTAATCAATGCTTCACTGTTTTTGAGGGCTGCTTTTGTTGTTATTTTGTGCACTGAAAATGATAATGTGCTTGTAACTGGTTCCTCCTCTTTAAATGTTCTACAGCTGCTTGCTTATTAGCTATAGTCTTCAGTGCTCACTTTTGGGACTTGCACACAGCATCTCTTCCCTTTGTTCCCTCTGTGGGGGAAGAAGGGGAAACGGAAGGGAAATATATTTCCTATTAGAGGAGGAACTTCCTCCAACCACAGGATCCCAAGAAGTGGTCCGATGCTCTTAGCATGAGGAAGCGTGATTGTTGCGGCAGGAGGGAGCCCGCGGCAGGCTGAGGGCTGCTGGCTTGGGAAGCCCGTGCGGGCTGTCCGGCTGCTGCACTGCCCCTCTGAGCTGCAGGGGAGAGCCTGGAGCTGAGGGACGTCGCTGGGCGAGCTTGTAACTTCCCACAAAGCACTAGACCTGGGGTTGGACTTGGGAAGATACTTGCATCTTATTTTGCTTGCTGACAGATGTTTATTTTATTTATTTATTTATTTATTTATTTTTTGCTAGAGGTGAGAATACCTTTTAACAACTATCAGATCCTTGATTATTTTTTTCAGACAGTGGCTTTCCCTTAAGGCCTGATAGAATTGGCTTGATCTCATTCTGATATGCTCAGTAATGTGATACTTTGGTGTTTGCCAGTGCACTTGTTTGGAGGACAAGTCATACTGCACTAGGATTTAGATGCAGGAAAGAAGCTAGTTTAAGATTAATTTTGCATGTAATTCTTAAGGATGGATACTGGTGGTAGAGCGCAGCACAGTAAATAGTTGCATGGTGTTTTGTAAGGCTTCAGCATTTGAACATACCAGTATTTCTTGATAGATGCTCAGTTGTGATGCAGTCTGACTTTTTTTGATTTATGTTGTCTCATATGTTTTGAAAAAAATAACTGATTCTTAATAGTCTTTGTAACACTTCTTTTTTTGTCATCAGATACAGTAGAATATTTTGAATTTTAAGACCTCAAAATACCTTGCATAGATCAAGAGTGGGAATAAGTGGTAGCACCGAGTCTTCCTATTCATGAGCAGGAGCTGTTTGATCTCTGTGCTCTGAATACACAATCCAGGTTATGCAGTATGATGTCTGCGTGGAGCGAAAGCGAGAGGAGTAGCAGTGCAGGGAGAATGACTAGCCTGAAGCCGTTCTGCTTCATCAGCTTTAGAGTTATTTTGAATGCAAGCTGCCCAATTTGTCATGAAACCTTGGCCAGTGCTGGCAGGAATATAGTGTTTTGTAGCACTGTCTTATCTTGCTTTACAAAAATCTGTTATTCATTTTAGGATTTCTAACTGCTGTGGGTTGTTTGCCCTGGCTGCCTTTTTAATTAATTTGTGTTTTTTAGGGAGGGAAATTGAAGGGTGAGACTGGATTAAGAATTTTCTTGCCTGAATTTCCAGAAGAGGTTGTCAACCTGTGAATGCTGCATTGCCTACCTAATGTTCGCATTACAGTTTTGGATCTCAATCATGCTAGAGTGGGTGAGAGTTGAGAAAAGAGCTTATCAAATTTTTGCTCTTGAGATTTGGAGCTTATGAGGGTCAAATAGATCTCATCTAGCTTGCCTGTATCATTCATAAGACATCAGCATAATATCAAATACTCCAATTTCATCAGCAGAGTCTTCTGCAAACGACTTTCATAGTTAACGGACAGGAGAAGCAATAGAGTTGCATGGAAAACGCAGCTTTCCTTTCTGAGCTGGATTTGACTTGTCAGAACTTCTCCAAACACACCTGCTCAGAGCAGATGCTGTCTGTAGTTTACTACACGTACTTCGTATGCGTTTGCAACAGAATCTTCGGCAGAACTTTTGTATGTGACATCGTTACACTAGAGTCTTAGGAATTTGAGTTTAGAGCAGTGTGTAGGTGTTCCTGTCCTGGAGTTCAGAAAACATGGATTTTGATTTCATCTTTATTTCCCCCTTGGTTATTAAATGTAACATTTAGCTTCCCATTATTGGATTATCCTGAAGTTCTAAAGACTCAGTTCAAGTGTGCTTTTCTAGAGATCTGGTTTCTAGTACACCATGTTGTAACTATGATGCTTTAAGGACATCAGGCAAGGAAGGGAATCTCTCCTTCAAGCAGGAGACCTGTGGAGTGCAGAAAAAGTTTTATATGCAAGTCCTTATTCAGTTTACTAATTGCAAGACAAGCTTTGAGGGATGATTACACAGTGAGTTCTCTGCTTTGTGATTAAAGTTTACTTGGGCATCTCAAAACTCTTTAGCTATATTCAGTAGTGGTGAAAGGAGGAATAACACAACAGGAGTGATTTTCGTATCAACATCTCATGCTGCACTGAAGGGAGAATTCTTTTTTTTTTTTTTTTTCCTCTCTTTTTTCTCTCAAAGTATTTTTGCTGATACAGGGAAATTGAAAATGAAGTTGTGAGGGGTAAAAGCAAACAACTGCTCCAAAAAGTATAGCAAGAACCATGCCTCCATCTTCACATACATTGGAGCTTCTTGTCTTGAAAAGGTGTTTCTTGCCTCATTTTCTAAAAAGTGTACTAGCAGAAGACATCAGCCATTTCCTTCTGATTCAGGCCTGTTCAGTAGTCCTCAGTGCTTTGGATATTCCCTGGTAATGCTAGTACTGTATTACTCAGTAAACTTGTAATTTTTCCATTTTGATTAAGTTGTGACAAGAGTAATAGTAGCCCCACTGACCACTTCTTGCGGTAGGACTGTGGCAGTCATATTTTGTGCATTGAAAGAATGTTTGAGAGTCGTTTTTTGGAAGTTCCAAAATAAATTTCTTTCGGGGATGTCAGCAAGGTGATCTTTTGAGTGGCTGGTCTGGCTGTTAGGGGACGTTAAGCTTGCTGGCCGTGTCTCTCAGGTGCTCGGCCTGTGTGGCACAGGGTTAACTGTTCAGATTCTCAGGGAAGAATCTAATTTGAACACAACACAGGAAGAAAAACCATTTTCTCACAAATCTGTCTAAAAATCAGTGGCAGTAGATGCTCTGTGTATTACAATGTGATTTGCAGGCTAATATATGAACCCCTACTGATCATCAGTGGTTGCTTCCTCTTTTCAACATTTAGCCTTAAAAGAAGGAGCAGTGGAAGGTTTTTCTGCTGGTGACATGGGAGCAGGAAGAAATGAAGAGTTCCTGTAGGGAAACTGGGGACCTGGCTGTGGGATTTTTGGCATATTATTACTGATTTAAACTCATAGTGAGTTTAGGGTTCTTGGACCTTGCACACAGATCATGCATCTTCTGAGTTTTAATTCTCTGATCAGATATTGGGATAGGATTATTAAGCTTAACCAGCTTTCTTTTCAGAGGATTTTTTATGCCTTCTGAAATCTTTCGGATGAGTTATCAGAAATTGGCATGACACTTGAAAACTGTTATCTAGATAAAGTACTTTTTAACTCTGTCTAATACTGAAACAACGGCCAGTAAGACCCTGCTTGGAGTAGGAGTTGAGCTCAGTATGTAGGATCCTTCTGCTGTTAGTTGCTTGGCTGCTTTAACAAAAGTTGTTTTGGGATGCAGTCTCTGTACTTTATCCTAGCAGGAAGGTGATACTGTTTTTTAAAAGGACAGCAAAGTTAGATGAGCATTTTTTTTATATATATATTTTTAAAACTCTGTCCGTGATGGTGTAAATAACCGTCATGAAATGGATTTGTCAGAATTTTTTTTTTTTAAACTCACAGGACCAGAATGGGAACTGCGAGACTGAATAGGTTTGAACTTACTGACACTTGGAAAAGCAGCTATCCGCCCAAATCCACAGTGTGATAGTTTTTAGTATTTTATGTTGCAAATCTCCCACGACTGGTGTGCAAAGTAAAAAATTAATGCTATTCTTTGATGTTTTAATGCATGTTAAAGTCTGCCTTATGGAAAAACTCGCTTTTGCTTCCTCAAGTGTCTTAGTCTTGGAGATAGAAGTCATGGTGTCAGGATATATTTTTATATATTTAGATAAATGATGTACTTACATGATTTTGAGGGGAAATACAAATGCAGCAACACAAGGATAGTTTGAGCCATCAAATATTTTGGCTATATATGAGTGCTGCTTATGATACACTGTTAGGCAATTTTCAGAAACCAAACTAAGCTTAGATTTGACTCTGCTGTGGCTTTTGCTATAACTGGCAGAGACTTCGGGGATGAATTGGGCACCTTCTTCTGATAAAATTAGTCTTTTTTGCATTGGATAAAGCAATAAATAAGCATTCTTAAAATCTGATTGTGATGGTTTTAATGGAATTTGTGTGGTAATAGGTGCTGCAGCTTGTCAATCAACGGTGAGGTTTCCAGTTCTGGACCATAATCTGTATATCTGGGATTTGTATTTTTATCAGTTGTTGGTTATGAATCTTTCTTATCCAGTACATACGAGTGAAAAAGTTTTGTTACTTATTTATCTTCTTAACTATTTTATACAAAAAAATGTCATTTTGTGACTTAGGACTGATGTAGGCCTACCCAAATTCTTCTTTTTCCTTTCAAAGTGGTCTTATATACCTCTGTATTTCCTGCTCCACTTCATTTTTCTCAGTATAATTTCACCTCTGCCGAATGGTTATGGAAACCAGACAGAGCTGTATCACTGCAGGTGGGGAAATAATAAGTGTATGAGTCCTAACACAGAGCCTGTTACAATTTTGCTGCCGTTGGTAGCCTTGCGGGGGTGGTGGTAGGGGAAGAGAAGGAAGATGAAAACGGCAAACGAGGAGTAGATCTGTTTTTAAACTTAGAAGATGTATTTTATTGATAGCTTTTCTTCCTGAAAGTTCGCAACTATTTACAGGCGCTAATAAAGCCTACGTGAAGGTTTTACAGGTAAATTACATGAACAGAAAAACACAACCTGAAAACATTGATAGTCTTTCATTTGTTTTATTTCATGGGCAAATTAATATACTAGTGATTCAGACTGAATCTTTATTTGGTCTTTGGGACTTTTTTCTTGTATGGTGATCACTTAGTTTTTTTTCTATGGCTATGTTTTCAGTAAAAAAATAAAAATTCTTTTTCTTTTTTTCAACAAAGAGAAAAAGCATCTTGCTGTACAACCCTAATGGGGAATACATAAGCAGGCATTTTTCCCCTCTGGCAGGCTTTGCCTGATACACCTGATGGTTACATTACAGTGCCTTGTCACTGCGATTTTTCTAGATCAGGTTAGCTGCACTTGCTAGCCTGTTCTGGGTATGTGCATATTTGAAAAGTATTTTTATGTTTTTTAGAGAGAGCAAAACTGAACGAGCTCTCAGGTCAGAGTTCTGCCTCCAGTTGTCTTTTCTGAACAAGCTTAACAAGCAGTCCCTCAGCGGCAGTGTTCCTAGCATCCTTTCTCCGTCTCCTGAGCCCTCGTCTCGTGTTCTCTGACCTTCTTCTATTTTTCCATCTCAGCATCTGGAAAACTTGTATAGATGTATTTGGCTAAGGAGTTTCGTCTAGAATCTACTGCTCTGCATTTGTTATTGCAGCTGGCTTTGTTAATGCTGAGGTGCTTTGCAAAGCACTGCTTTGGAGTGGGTAGACTCCGAGAAACAGATTGCTGAAAGTTTATTCTGACTTGGTAGAGGAACTACTCTACTGAGTAGTTTAGGAACCTGAAACAAATATCCTCACGTCCGTTTGCTTACTCTGTAAAATGAAGATAAGCCCCTACATTTTAGCGATACTGTGGTTTGTTGGATTTTTTTCACAAAGAGCTTTGTGACAATCCCCTGCCCTGGATGTTCCAGGATGGCCTGGAATTCTTAATCTGCAAGAGAGGAACGCTCGCTGAAGAGGCGTCGGAGTCAGTACTCGAACATTACGCTGTGTCTTGAGCTTTTCAGGTTGCTTAGTTCTGTATACAGTCAAGCTAGACCTGGATTTTTTTGGGGGTGGGGTGGGGGGGGCAAGTGTTTCTTGTGTGCCTCTAACTGTTGAAATCTGACACTGCGGCATGGTGAATTCAGTCTGAGTCCAAATTTTTCCCTTTGTGGAGTGGCTTCATCACTCCTCAGTTTGCTAGTCTAGATTTTTTTGCTTATATTGCTTTGGGGGAAGGAGGTTCATTCTGTGTGCCTGCTCTGTACTTGGCATCTGTACTGAGCTGTCGGAAGAGAATCAGTTAGCTGTGATTGTGTGTGTGTGTGTGTGCCTGACCGTTACGAACTATACTGGGACCAGCTCTGTGATTCAAAAAGATCATCTGCAACCCAGTGTGCGATGATTTCTGGAGGGAAATGAGTCCCTATTTCTAAGAACTGAAAACAAACCTGGAAAAGTGCATCTCGAGTCAGATTTCCCCTCTGTATCTAGTGTGCTCTATCAGATAGTCCAGTCTATGCCTATTATCAATCAAATCTTTCTCTTACTATATGGTTTAGCTTCATAGCTGCTTCAGTGGCTCACCTGTGAGGCTTTGCAACCAAAGTTTCATGCTGCTTTCTCATGCTGCTCAATTTAGGTTAAACTTTTTTATTCCAAACCCCTGTCCCTGCACCTTTGGTGCATCTTGGCATGGGTGTTTCAAGATAATTCTTGTACTCTTTTAAGTGCTTTTCTTTTATCTCTCTCTTCTATATGTTTAAAGTTATGTTAGCTATTTCAGTTGCTTCTAGTATGTTAAGGTACTTGGTTTCTTTTTTTGGAGCT
Organism: Rhea pennata; assembly: GCF_028389875.1. Taxonomy (NCBI): domain Eukaryota; kingdom Metazoa; phylum Chordata; class Aves; order Rheiformes; family Rheidae; genus Rhea; species Rhea pennata. Next base: position 23,465,849 of record NC_084669.1, read on the forward strand.
TGGTGGTTGTGGTTCTGCGGTTCAAATGTTCTGAGTGAAGCTTACTGGGACAGAGCAAAGTGGCTACAATTTGACCTTGACCAAGAACTCTGCCTCTTTGAAAATACAACTGTTCTGCTTTTACCTGTATCATGAAGCTTGCATTTAATTGTGCTTAGTGCAATTTACTCCCAAGATTATAATGACATGCCTGTTGAAGGATGCTTTTAATAGCCTGCCATTTATATATGTATCTTGTAGTTGTGTGTATAGTAGTATGTGTTGTACTTCTCATCATGTGGTCTGAAGTTTGAGAGTTGTATGGGACAGATAGTAAACTTCCTTTCTCACAAATATATGCTTGAAAACCACAAACCAGCAACCTGACAAATGTAGTCTTGTTGCTCACGTAGCCTGGTTATATGTTAGTTCAGCAGTTCAGAAGATCTTACCCTTCTGGTCACTTTGCAGGTCTGGGATCTGCCTGGTTGAAATGTTAACATGACCAGAACTGGCTGCTGGTGGTGTGTCTATGAGCCGTTGAATCACTTCTGCTCTTAGTCAAGTGCTGCCTCTTTGAAAAGAGAAGTGAAGTTAATTGGCTTTGTGGAAGGAGTTTGTGCTGAGAAGTGCTTTTGAAGGAAGAGAATATACTTTATTTTCAGACATTTGCCACATACTTTGTGTTTTATTCTCAGTTCAGAGGTGGATATTCTTATTTATCTATTTAAAAATATGTGACTTGTTTTTCATAAGATATTAATTATACAGAAAAATGGAAGCGGCAAAGAGAGGAGTATAAATAATGACCTAAATACCCTGATTCTATTGTACTTGAAATTTAAAGTTAACTTTTGATTAAAGAACTCAATTAATTCAGTTTCATTTAGCAGTGTTCGTTTTGGGAAACTAGTTGTATAAAAGCATTCAAAGCATTCATCTTTGAGGAATTCAGAGTTCAAAACAAAGGTAGAGTTCTCTGGTAATTATTGCAGGGCTTGAGACTTAAAACATTGCTTTGGCATGTCCTTAAAGGCATCGACACTGAGATGTCAGCATTTTTAGAAAAAGAAAAGAAAAGGAAAGCAAGAAGTAAAGCCAATAGCAGAACTTTGGAAGGAAAGGGGCAAAAATTGGAAAGCAGTAAGACAGACCAATTTTGAAGAGATGTAATTTGGATATGTTACTGTTAAATGCAAGGCTTGCTCCTCTGGCCAGTATACAGCAGTTCTGAGCACTTTTCAGTTTCAAGAGGTGCTAAAGAGAGAATGGTGTTGATTTGTCACTGATAGGCATTTGTCACTGATACATGTCACTAGACATTTAATGCAAATAAATTGAGCGGATATACTTAAGTTATGTCCTACAGTCACAGATTTATATTTCTGCATGGCAAATCCTGTAAATAGAAAAGTAATACTGTTTTTAAGGTAAGATTTGCAGAACAGGTTTTATCAGGTTTTATGTACCCCCACCCAATTCCTTTGCCTCCCCTCTCACTAGTCAGTATTGCATTCTGCTTATTTCCTGTTAGCTTTTTTGTTCTTCTCATTTTGACTGTTGCTACCAAAAGTGCTTCACTCCATTTCCTCTGTGTCCTTGTTCTAGGCGTCGTTGTGTTACTTAGTTCCATTCTGTTGTGTTTTGGACTGAGGCCAGTGGTAGGGGTGGGGGGAAATGTGAGATAGGGACTAGGGATAGCTATAAAAGCTGTAGAGTCATCTCTCAAAAGTTAGTGCAGCTTAAGGTGTCTTACACCATGGATTATTTGTTCCACCAAAAAATGCTATCCCATTTTCCTTAGTGTTTATAACAAAACCAAGGAGTCTTGCCTTTGCACTGTGTTATCTTGTGCTGTGAGATCTGTTCACTTGCATTTGTATTTATTTACTTGTATGTATAGTTTATTTTTAGGGATATGTGTCAACCAAAAGTAACTCAATGGAAATAATGTAATTAGATAACAAGTGCGCTCTGTGCTTGGCCTAGTTGGATTTGTTTCAGTCCCATTTAATAACTCTTTTGTATTCTCATGGCCCCTTTTTTGCTGATTATTGAAGCAGTTTCTTCTCTGTATATTTGTCTAAGATGCAAGCTCTATTATTGTACTGAAGAAATAATAGCTGAGTTTGAGTGTGTTCTGTTCTTATAGATAATTGTTGGCCTCGACACGTTACGGCCTACCTACATTAGGAGAGATTAAGTGATGTAGCTACACTTGTGCACACACATCATTAAGCCCTGCTGTCACAGAAGTTGCTTTCCCTGGTGAAAATGCATGTCTGTGTGCATAGCTTGTATCAGCTGAGGTTTGTGTGCTTGGTTTTACCCTGCAAAAATAGTTCTTATGCTCAAGTTTTAGCTATTACAAAAGTGTCATAAAAATCAAACCTGTAATTCACATGAAATGGTAGCTAAAATGGTAAGATAACCCTTATTTAAGCTGTGCTTCACGTGGGAGAAACAGAGGAGACAGGATTTACCTGGAATGGTTTAGAGCTGCTCAATTCTGCCTCTTGGGTATGGTGTGGATAGATTAGATGATCTCAGCAATTCCCTTCCAGCTCTGATTTTTGGTTTTTTTTGCTAGTCGTTTAGCCTGTAAGTCACAGTTGCTTAAGGCTGCTTAACGCATTTTCTCTGACTTCATTCTTTCAAGACTTGAAACATTTCCCTTGTTCTGCTTGGGTCATCTTGTCTACCTCCCAAGAGAAGACAGTGACCTTTGCTAGTTTTGCTCCGCAGTTTAAAATTATCTTCTCTGTCAGGTACATCTGTCTTGCAGACTTGTCAAAATTTTATTGCATCTTTGATTTCCTTACTGGATTTTTCTTTTATATTAAGATTGCAGTCTTCCTTGCATTCTGAGTAGAAGCAGTAATACTTTTTCCTCTTTTCTTTGTTAGCAGACTTCTGATTTTGTATTTGCTGAAAATATGTTTGTGTAGTACTTGAGCCTTCATTTTTGTCTGTTTTTTTGATAATGCCTTTTGATACAAGTAGGTATGAGTCCATCAACTATGGCTAATATCTAGAGATAAATATTTGGAATGGAGCTCTTCTGTTTAGGACTCAGGAGAGAGTGTTCACAGTCTAGAATTAGGCGCTAAACTCAGGCGGTCTGAGTTGGCCAGGTTCAGGGAAGCCTGATGAGAAAAGGACCTCAGCTGCCGCCTGGGAGCCCCTGCTAGCTGAGTGTCTCTCTCTCCCTGTCTTCATAGGCCACTACTACCTTGAAGCCTGGAGAAGTACTGCTTTCAGCTTATTCTGAAAAAGTCTTAGCTATTTGCTCTGAATGTCTGAATACGACTTACAGAGACAGCCGTGCTGGTTAACTGGCTGCTGTTACTTTGGGCACTGTAGTTGATGAAGCAGTTGGTGGGTTCAGTGTGAAATCAGCCAGTTACCCTTGTTCGCTGTGTTAAAATCAAGCTGGCTGACTTGGACGGGAGCAGATGAGGAGGGCTCAGGTTATCTGTTCCATTGACTCTCCTGTGCATAGCAGTCTTCACCTTGCAAAGCACAGTGGGTTTTTTATTATTATTATTTATTCTTGAAGACATACACAAGGCCATCCTGAGAAGAAAAGGGGCTGGCTTTAGGGTTTTTTTTTATTTATTTTTATTTACACTATTTATTTTCATGCCAGTGTTTGAGTTTCTTTTTCCCGATTAAGTTTCTGAAAGATTAATGCTTATATATGTTTGGTTTCTGCTTTTATCCAGACTGTCTAATCTGTTTTGGTCTCATGATTTTTGTCCTAATTTACCTATGTTACAGGGCTAAAAGATTTCTCCCCCATCTTTTTTCCACAGTGTTTATACATCGTTACATTCCAGCATTACTGTTTGTTCCAAGTATTCTTTTTTTATTGCTATTATTATTTTTGTGCACAGTTCTAAGAGACTGTTTTTTACCCTGCACTATGACTCCTTTTCCCACTTGTCTTTTTTAGCTTTAGATTGGCAAGGATGGGGAAAGCTCTCAAGGTAACATGCCACCGCATGAACAGATGTGTTGTGTTAGCTGACTTCAGTGCCTTTCTGAAGGAATAATTCCTAGAGATTCAGCAAATAGGGCTGGCTTCTGTATACTTCTCATGGATCTCTTTGTTGCAGAGTCATTATCATCCATGGTTAATTAAAGACTGCAGTGGCAAGGAGTTTTACAGCCATATGGCTGTGTGGCTCTGAGCAAGTAAAATATCATTGATGTGACTTGTCCTCCCCAGTAAAGCTGCCATTTCTTCTCATGGCTTGAAATCCTGGTAGCTTATGCAGAAAAACTAAGGGTCCCTTGCTCAAGGAGATCCCGATAATTTTTTTTGTCCCAAGGAGCCATGCTAATGTATCGCGTGACTGTGAGAGGGCGGCATGGGTGTCTGGGGAAAAGGGGCAGCTGGAGGCAGCATCCTGGCAGAGCCTGGGCTGTTTGCCCAGCCCGCTCCTTGCTGGGGTCTGAGACGCGCTTGGGAACACGTAATGGTGGGGAGTGCGCGATGCGCTAGAGAAATTGTTCTCATGATGGTTATCCACTTCAGGCCTTTCTTTTTTGGGGTGCAGTACTGCAGGTGGCAGGGGATGGACATCTATGGCGCACTTAGGTAGCCTTCAGTGGCAGGAAATGCCTGCAGTATTCCCATCTGAGGCTGAGCGCTGCTGCCCTGTTATTGACCCTGAAACTTGTTAGATCAGGGGCTAAGGTTACTGTCTGACTCATCTGAAAGCATGTAGGCTTCTTCTGTGTAGCAGCACTGTCTCTTTCCCCTTTGGAAGACAGACATTTTCTGGAGAGGTAATTTCAGTGATGCTTGTCAGAGTATTTCTCTTGAGTTGGTTTAGTTTAGCTTGAAGGAGAACAGCCACATTGTCTAACAGGGGTTGGAGGGCGATTGCAGCCCTTGTGCTGCTGCTGCTCTTGTCACCTAAGAGCTGACTGTATGTGTGTCCTAGTCCGTTGCAACTGTAAAGGAAAATATTTTAAGGGTAAGGCATAATGATAGAATAATAGTGAGAATGTTTTTGCTCTTGCAGCTTTTCTCTCAATGCCATCTGTTTCTAGCATTTCTGGCCTTCATACCCAGCACCAAATCCTTGTTTTTTATAATATAGTATCACTTTGGGGGATACTATCTCCATGCAGTCCAGCTCTTTGAAGAATATGCAGCAATACTGAAGTTTTTTTCATTTTTTTATACCTTTGTAAATGCAGGCTGTTAAATACAGGTTATTTCTTTCCTAGTATTGTGTAAGGAGAGATGTGGATAAAATGCCTCTGTACAAAAAGTGCCATTAAAAGTACAAAAAGTATTTTCCCTTTCATTGTTCAGTGCAATTTCAAGTATCAGTGTCTCAGTTTGCACCTCTTATGGTATTGACTACTACTGTGGTAACAACCGTGATAATTAAATTGAATGTGTTGCACTAATAAAAATAGTTTTTTTTAGTGGCTTGACAGAAGTTTTACTCCTGTGCCAATTGTCGAGAGTGGGAATGGGAATGACTTTCCCCCAAGGTCTTGTTTACCAGTGAGCTGAAGAGAAAGAGATGCTCTTTTTTTCCATCAGTGTTCATTGTAGAGTCTGCTGCTCTCACATTTATGGATAGGATTTTAGCACTATGAAGTAGAGGCTCCATCTCTAATGCAAATTAAAATTCACTGGTGATGGAGAAATGATCCTGTGACAGTAAAGGACTGACTCCATTAACTACCTCTCTGTTAGCAGAGAATCCTGCCTAGTGCATCTAATTTCATTGTAATCAAAACTCTGGATGTCTGAAAACTGTATGTTCTTTCTGTATTTATGTAATCCTTCCATTAGACAGGTCTGTTCAGTACTGGGGGAAATCTTGGCTGCTTTGCTGCAGGCATGTATTTTCAAAGCCCTCTCCCTTCCGATCTGGTTCCCAGCTGTTGGGGCTGGAGGGTGTCTCTAGGCAGAGGGTGAGAAAGCGCTTAGTGACATCAGGGCTTAAGTTTTCCTTTGATATGTTGCCTGGAGGCCGGTGGGGAGGGGAAGCTGAGGGCCAGATCGGTTTACATTCTGGCTTCCCGTAGTGTTTTAGAAGCTGGTTAGGGAGGTGAAGAGACATAACATCGAATATCTGAAACTGAATTAATTGGGCTCTTGGCTACAGGGATGGGAAGGCAAGGGGGACCGAGGCTGCTGCACTGATGGGTCAGGAAGTGATGTCAATGAAGCAGTGAGGTGCTTGCAGATAAGCCAAGTCTGGCAGTTGGTTTTAGAGTGTAATCTAGCTCAGAGCGGAGTCTATTCTCCTCCTTGGCAGAAACATAAAGTTCCCATAGCCCGATGACAAGAAATCGTGATCTGCACTTAAAAACACACAAGAAGTGGAGTAAGTTTGTGGAAAGGTGGTGGTTAAATTTATTTGTGTAAAGATTGTAATGCACTCTAAGGTCCTCAGAGGCTCAGTGCAGTGAGCATTGAATGAACACGTGGATTCCCACTTGCTTCTGTGAAGAACTTGCAATATAGATGTCATATGAAAGATGGCTATGAGAGGAATTAAACTGCAAACACTATTTTAAATTAAAGTCTTGTAAATTGCAGAAGACTGAAAGTTACAAAAAAACCCAATACTAAGGTTCTTGCGTAATCTTTCTATACTCTTTTGCACACTTATGTTGTTTTAGTGCTTCACTGTATAATCACCTGGCATTACAGCATGTTGCCTGCCATATTTTAAGAGATATATGGAAAATATTTGGTTACCTTAAGTCTTACCAAATGGCTTTAGTTTTGTCAGAAGATAAAGTTTGAGCACGAATGTCTTCTAGGCTAATGCAGCTGTCCTGATGATTGACTGGGTTTTTAGGAATGTCCAGCCCCTGCCCTGTGGGACTAAAAACAAACATGAAGCTGGCAGGTGACTTTTCTGAAAAGTTTTGTGGTGTCATTCACTGATTGATCCTTGAACTTGGTGAGAGAAGAAAGAAAATGAAAAAGCTCCCTTCTGTGATCTCTCTAACCTCTTGTGAGTTTGGTCCTCTGGTGGCTAATTGCATTTTTTTTTCCTTGTCTTGCTAGATGGGCTGGTGATCCCACTGGTGGAACTGTCTGCAAAGCAGGTTGCATTTCACATTCCATTCGAGGTGGTGGAGAAAGTTTATCCGCCAGTGCCTGAGCAACTGCAGCTTCGGATTGCCTTCTGGAGTTTCCCAGAAAATGAGGAAGACATTAGGTAATGTATGCAATTTCTGCTTCACTGATGCTTTTGAGAAAGTTCTGCTCACTAGAAAAGAATTATTGTGCATTTGATGTCCCGTAGAGTTGCTGCTCCTAGTATTTGTATGTCCAGATTGTAATTTGCACATGGATTACTGTAGGATATGTCATGATGCTTATTTTTACTGAGAGGTAAGCTGCCTTGTGTATATCTCAACAAAAGCATGTGCATATTTTCTGTGTAAATAATACAGTATAAATGCACATCTTAGTTTGCTTGGCAGTAACTTGTTTTATAGATTTGCCCTTGGGTAAGTCTTACGCAATATTCTTTCCAATTCAAATCTGTTTGTTGCATGAATCAGAACTTAAATTGAACTCAGAAATTCTCAGGGAGGGCTATCTCGGTATGCAGTGCCAGATTTTTGTCTGTGCCAGTTTGAGGCTCCAAATAGGCTGAGTACATAGGTGGTCATAGAATCACAGAATCAGTAAGGTTGGAAGGGACCTCTGGAGATCATCTAGTCCAACCTCCCTGCTCAGTAGGGTCACCTAGAGCATGTTAGACAGGGTTACATCCAGCGGGCCTTGAATATCTTCCAGAGAAGGAGACTCCACAACCTCTCTGGGCAACCTGTGCCAGTGCTCTGTCACTCTCACAGGGAAGAAATTTCCCCTCTCGTTCAGGCGGAACTTCCTGTGCTTCAATTTCTGCCCACTGCCTCTTGTCCTGTCACATGGAAAAACTGAAAAGAGTTTGTCCCCGTCCCCTTGACACCCCCCCCCTTCAGGTTTTTATATACATTGATAAGATCCTCTCTCAGTCTTCTCCTCCCCAGGCTGAAGAGGCCCAGCTCTCGCAGCCGTTCCTCATAGGGCAGGTGCTCCTGCTCCTCTGATCATCCTCGTAGCCCTACACTGGACTCTCTCCAATAGCTCCATGTCTCTCTTGAACCCAGAACTGGACACAGTACTCGAGATGAGGCCTCCCCAGGGCTGAGTAGAGGGGTAGGATCACCTCCATACAGCCAGAGAGTTGACCATATATTTTATGATTCTAAGTAAACTGGGTGACAACATACTCAACAATATTGTGCTTCTAGGTCTTTTACCAAAGTGTTCTGCCTGAAGCTTTTCTGTTACAGGATACCTCTTGAATAACTGTGCATCCAGAATGTTGTAGGAAAGTAGTGATTCTACATCCTTGTAGGAAGAATCATCCTGACAATTGTTAGATGTGTTCACTAACAGTCTGATACCGGGTGGGGGAGGTGATGCCAGTAGGTGCTGGGATAATTAGAAAGTTCAGCTGTGGAGGAATAGAACAAACCAGTTGGTTGTATATGCTATAGCAATTATTTTGGTGAGCGCAGAAGTTGAAAGTCTCATGTGAGCATGTGGTAATTCATCTAGAAGTGCAAAGGAGTTCTTACTGTGGCATGCTGACACTGGACCTTGAGTAATTTAAGTCTTATGTATAAAAGTTAAATTTTAGACCATGAATGAATTTGTATTCCAAAGCATTGTGTTAAAATTCCTAGAAATGCTGATGGCTGTGCACAAACCCCATTAGAAAGAGACCAATATTTTTTGTGATTGAAATGTTAGGGAGAAATGGCAAAAAAAAAAGTGGACTTCATGTTAAAGGTGAAGATGATAAGGGTTTGTCAAAAGCCAGGTCAACAAAGAATGCAAGAGGATAAGAATGTGCAGCTTCTTGGAACTAGACTGATGTTGATACGTATGTCTATTTCTTCTAGATTGTACTCGTGTTTGGCAAATGGCAGTGCAGATGAGTTCCAGCGAGGGGAGCAGCTCTTCCGGGTGAGGGCTGTCAAAGACCCTCTCCAGATAGGTAAGACACCGCAGCTCCCTGTCTCTAGCTATTTCAGACTCCCCAAACCATATCTACAGTGGGACTGCATTGGTGTGACCATGTCTCAGAACTAGCTTCTCTGGCATCCTAGACTAAACTCCCTGCTGCGTGTATGCTTTGGAATTTCTTGAGCAAAATACTATTTTTTTTTTCCCCAACCTCCATCAACTCAGCTGTACAACTGAGTAAAAAGCAAAATTTGCAAATTTGATGCTTAATGTGATTTGAGCCTTCTGGAGAAAACTATATAGAATGCTTCTGTCTCCATAACGTTTAAATTCTTCACTAATAAAGAGAATTTGGCTTCCTAGTGATCTGATAAAATTAATGCTTTGCCTGAAGTATGTGTTATATAAAGCAGAGGTGAAGGTTGCAAAGCTTAGTTGTTATTCTTATAGCAGAGCATTGTATTTATCATACAGTTACTACAAGAGTAATTGCGTAAGAGAAGAAGGGACTTCCTCCTCCTCTTCACTCATCTTATTCTCTTTACTGTAATGGAAATTAATCTTACCTTAAACAAGAAAGTGGCATGAAACCCTTCAAGGTAAGGAAGAATATTGAACTGGCTGTTCCAGTGACAGATGTTAGATAGGAAGGAATTTGGTGAAGACTGGTGTTTCAGGTGGACCATGTCAAGCTTCCGTGGATGTGTTGGGTTTTTCTACATGACAAGCAAGATCAAGGGAAAAATTTTGTGCAAAGTATAAGCTTCAGAATTAGAATGTCCATTGACATGTGGAACTAAGCCCAACTGTATAAGAATAATGGTAATGTAAAAAGTTGAACATTGTTGGGGAGAGATGTTCCTGTATTTACCTGTGATGAGGGAAAGAAACTTCTGTGGGTCTGTTGAGTTAGCAGTCCCAGGAACACCTTACTCTTGAGGAACAGTGGAATGAATAAATTCAGGAAAAGGATCTTTAACAAGGGAATTAAAGGGACTCATGCTGTGAAGACTGTGGAAGAAGGAAAGGAGGAAGAGGTAGTCATTGAGACATGCAAATTGCAAGAGATTGAACTGTGTTCTGAACATGAGGTAAAGCATCCAAAAGGATTTTATCTAGTCCATTGCCTATGGTAGTAACACTAGCAGGAATTCTTGAGAATGGAGGTAAAGTCCTTTCTTGTACATGAAGTATATTGAGATGTCTGTGAGACCAGATGACGATTTTGGATCATCAGCAAAATGGAGCTAAGTAGGATCATGCCATCTGAGTGCATATATAAGCCCCTTGATGTCAGGGCTGAAATGTTGAGAGAAGCCTCTAAGGCATCTGCTGCACTTCGGGAAGGCAAACTTTTAAGAGAAACAAAATGAGTTAAAAGGAAACTAGCTGAAATTCAATAATTCCTGGGACACTAACAATAGAAAAGAACAAAGTATTTAACATACAGTCATGAGGTTTTGGTCAAAACTTGTTCCAGTAATAAATTAAAAGGGCAAGGAGGAGGTATAGAGCATGACAAAACCTGCTTCATGGGTGCAGCAGGTAACTCCTGGTGCTCTCTGTGAATTACCACCACATTGTACAATGCATGCTAGGCCTGGCACATTCTCTGATGTGCTGGTACTGCGTGCCTGGCGTATTTGTTCTGTGCACAAGCAGCAAGGGGAGTGTGACTCCTGGCAGAGCGTTTCCTCTGTCCTGCAGTCTGTTCTTGAGGTCTCCTGTGAGTAGAGCTTGCTGAGAACAGGCTACAGATCGTTTTTCTGGTAGGCTACGTGCAGCTGCAGAATGAATGCTGCTGGTACGTATGGGCAGTTGGTGTTTTGTAAAGTACATGGGAGTAGCTTTGCTGGTGACTACTAGCAGGAGCTGGGAGCGAATGGGAGGGAAGCCCATTCTCGCAGTTTCTGTAAGGTGGCCAGGTCAATTAAGTATGCAGCACACATGACTCTTGCATTCACGTTTAAGCCAGAGGGGAAGAGTTGTGACCTGTCAGAGTAGGTAATAGTTGCAGTTGCACTGTAAATGAGTACAATTTGGTGACCATTTCTTTAAAGCAGTAGTGTTGGGCTAAGCAGTCCAGAACAGTCCCCATTATTGTCACCTTTCCAATGTATGCAGCTTCACCTGTCTGTAAGCTGCATAGGGAAGTGGATTGTGATATTTATCCTGATAAAAATAGTCTTTAATCCAGATGTTTTCCCTGATACAGTTTCCTGTGCCATCCCATAGTTGCTCAGTACAGCAAGACTGATGGTGAAAGAGAATTGGGCAGGGCTGGTTGAATTTAGCAGTGTCACAGGCAGAAGTCTTCATCACGCTACAGTGTGCATTCAAGCTTGTGATATGTTGTAAGGCAGCCCTTAAATATTTCTTCTCTTTGTCTTTTTAAAACCATTCTTTCCTCTTTGCATTTAATCAGTTAATTGTCTTCATGTGCAAATAAAAAAGAAAAAATCACGATAGGATCTTGATAATTGTGACCCGTTCTTCTTTAACACCTTTAGAATACTGCTTTTTCTCAGTGAAATCGAGTTGCCGCAGTTACAGTTTGTGAAATGCTTAATTTGCTTTTGTGAAAATTAGGACATCTTGGCATTAGTCTGAGATGCCTCTAGTGTAACAGAAGGACTAGCTGAACTGTTTGGGTTGTATTATCCAAGTGCGGAGCATAAATTAGAACTGTAGCTAGTAATAAGCAGTGCAGTAATTTTGTGGTGAATGCCTTCTTTTGTTTTGATTCTGTTCCAATTGCTAAAATAGCTGAAGAATTTGGGTGGCATTCTGTGTACTAATCAAAATAATCACCCACATCAAGAAGAGGATTTGAATGCTGGTGCACAGGAGAAATAAAAAGGTTAAACAAGGTAACAGCAAGTTTATATTGGAATAGGGATTATATTTTGAAAAAGAATTACTGCACATTGTTTTAAATGGGATTTAAAAGGTCATGTGTGCTACTGAACACTGTGGTTATTATAACCTCCAATATCATCATAAAACTTAGTAACCCGGATTTATAACTTACTTGCCCATGGTGATGAGGGAGAAACTGTTTCAAACATCTGTCCCAAACCTAAGGTAGATCATTGGACCGAATTCTGATTGTAGGTTTGATACCCTTTGTGCTTTTTATGTTGCATTAAAACTGAAATTGAATCTAGCGAAAAGGTTTTGAGATTGATATTCATTGCTACTGAAGAAAATTAACTGGTGATAGGGGCCGTAGAGGCAAGTGGAAAAATTTGTGCTCTTAATGGCCTTTTCCTGCTCCTTATGTTGTGCCTCTGCATAACTATTATTTGTAGAAGAAGCTGCATTATGAGTTCAACTAGCATGTACTGTACATGGGTTTACATGAAGCCAAGTCTCATTAAAGTTCTTTGTCATCCTGCACCTTGTGAGATTCATAATTCATTTGTTTGAACGCAGAGGAGTAGGCCGGATTCTTTTAAGTGCTGTTGCTGAAATGTCCTTTTCCCATTGAAAGACTGATTTTAATCTGAGCAAGATTGTTTTTTGGTTTGTTTTTGTTTTCAAAGTACTTGGTTTATATTTTTTTTCTTGCAAACTGGGGCTTCTGAAGCCACAAGGCGATGGTAAGAATTTATAAGAGCTACCTCTAGTTCACTGCAATATTGTGAAAGTTGATTGAGTTGAAAATAATTCTGAAAAAATCGTCTAACCTGTTCTTCTGCACTGTTGCCAGCTAATGAACATACAAGTCATGCCCAAAGTATGTATAGTCTAGCTGTGACCCCAGCCTGCAAAAGCCACGCCTTTCAGTGGTGGCTTAATCCATTCCTGCTTTACCTTGTTAAATATAAATTAATATATTAAATGCTTGTGTTTTTGAACTTAAAATATGTTATGTCTTTCTGCTAATGTGCTGTTTTAGCTGATAGGGAAGAGACAGATGCTGGAGATTCTAAACTAGTGGCCATTCCTGTGTGGACGTTGTTGCCAGGTTGCTACAAATATTATTGTTTTGCTGTTTACATTGCACATACATGAATTTCCATGCTAACTGAATATGTCCTGTCTCAGGCACCGGAACAGTAACTTCGGACTTTTGAATTTTGACAGGCTTCCATCTGAGTGCCACAGTGGTACCACCCCAGATGGTGCCACCCAAAGGTGCGTACAACGTGGCAGTGATGTTTGACCGATGCAGGATCACGTCATGCAGCTGCACCTGTGGAGCTGGGGCCAAGTGGTGTGCTCACGTCGTGGCTCTCTGTCTCTTCCGGATACACAACGTAGGCATTTGAATACAGTTTTACTCCTCCCTAGGCATCTTTCCCTCTGAGGCTGTCTGTCATTACAGCTTTACGCATCCCTAGAGATGTTGCTCTTGGCATTCCTCTTTGGTTACAGATTGTGCAAGTGTGTGCTCACAGTTGCAGTCTGCAGTGTGAATTGACTGAGGCTCTAAGCTGCAGAATGTCCTTTGATAATGTGTGAATTGCTAAAAGTAGGTAAACAGTCATTATCCATCCCTTCCTGTGCATTTAAATGCTAGAATTAGTCATTTCTCAGTTCTGCAAGGCGTAAAAGGTCACCAGTAGTTAATCTTTTATTAAAGGTCTTTGTAAATATGGGATTTGAAAGCTCTTTCTTTAGTCTCTTTGATCATTCAGAGTGCAGAGGAAAAGTAATTTTGATCACTGTTGGTCTTTATGTTCACCTGACCATTTGTCATTTTGACTTGTGAATTTCAAACAAGTAGTTATCTGTATATTTTTATTTGGCTGTAGCATTCTCAGTGGCCTTGTGTACAGTGAAAATGTGTTCCCTATCCCAAGGATCTTCAAGTGAAAAAAGGTAGAATCCACAAGTGATATACAAGTTAAGCATTCAGTCTTGTGTGTGGTTTTATCTCATTAAGTCTTTGGAAAACTGTAATAAATATGTTTTAAGGAAGGATTAAGCCTGGAAGATGGAAAGGAACAGAATATTCTCTGCAGTCACACAACATTTTGTAGCTAACAGAGCTATGATCAACTCCACGTTCCTAAATAAGTGCTAATTACCTGATGAAACTTGCCAATAGTTTGTCAGTAACATTTCACAATAGACAACTGTAGTGGGCTTAAGGTGATAGTTGTGTGAAATCATCAGAATATCAGTATATTTTTTTTGTCCTTCATGGCAGTAGAATTGTTAAAGATTTAGGTTCTGCTCCGAAATGTTACATAGAGTGAGACTGTGAAGCAAACTTTAATTCATAGTATATTGGCACCCGGAAAGTTTGGAACTTGTGTAAGATGATCATGCCTCCCCCTCCTACCCCCCCATCCTTTCTCTCATCTGAAAGATGACAGCAAAAAGATTTTCATGTTTGTGTATACCGATTGTGAACACCGGCAAATTACATTCTGAAGAATATTGCTCTATGTAGACAAATCAATATCAGAAGCATCTTTATCATCAAAGTGCTCTTGCTTGCTTCAAAGTTAAATTTTAAATGGGTGCTGTTTGGACTATTTTTAGTCTGTATGGTGAAAAAACATAGTTTTTATTATCTATGATCTGTTGTTCTGAGATATTAAATGAGATTGATTTTAAGATTGAAAAGAAAATGTTTAATGGGATAAATGAGGTGGTTGCGATTCTATGAAACAACCCCCCACCGAGCTACTTTTGCCAGAAGCTTAAAAAATAATGTCCTATTTAAGTGGTTTGTTTGTGAAATCTCTGCCAGTATTTGTGCAATTGCTAGCAACAACAGATCTTAAGCACAGCTGTTAAAGCAATTTCCTTGACAAGAAAGTCTTAAAAACAGTTTTTATAAAACCTAGACAGCTTATTTGCATCTTATCTGCATCATTCTGCTGTACATAATTACAGAAAAAAATTGTGTCCATTGAGACCATGAATGTTGTGCCTTGCTGTAGCTGTTGTTCATGATGCTTGAATCATCCAGTAGACACAGCTTATGTCTGACCTGCTAATGCCAGCATTATGTCTCCTTTTTTCCTCAGGCATCTGCAGTGTGCTTACGAGCACCTGTTTCTGAGTCCTTGTCTCGGCTACAAAGAGACCAGTTGCAAAAATTTGCTCAGTACCTAATCAGTGAACTTCCACAACAGGTAAATGGGGACAATCAATAGGACCAGCCTGTTAAATTCTAGTATCTTTATCCTGGATGGCTTTGTTGCAAGATAATCAGTTATGCTATTTGATTAGGAGTTTACTGGCTTTCAGTTCTTCTCAAGTTTGCCATTCTATTATTTGACAATTGCCTGTTGCCAAGTAGAAGATGAGAAATGTTTTAAAAGGAGAGCAAACAGTGCTGGCTGTTAATATTAGCATAAATGTGTGTTTAGCTTGTGCATATGAAGATCAAACTGAAATAAATGTACAGTGGTCAAAAACAGATCAGAACAAAATGCTTTTTCTTTTTTGTGAGATTTTGTTATTTGAGAAGACTACCCAGGGGCTGTGCTGCATATGCCTTAGGTGGGCAGTCCCTAATGCACCCAGTCGGTGATCTTTTGACTTCTCCCATGTACTTTCTTGGTGATTCCCAAGAATCATTTGGGTTATGAAAAACAATAGAGAAAAGAATTTTGTTGGTCAAAAGTAAAATCTTTCTTATTCCTCAAATACCTTTATTTTTCAAGGTCAGGTCACTTCTATCATCTGGTCAAAATGCATGCATCAATTATACAAGCATATTGAAATGTCTGCGAAATGTTTACTTTAAAATTAAAAATATAAGGGCTTGGCAGCTTTTTATTCTGATTCAACCAAATGAGGCAGAGAAACACTGCCCTGCCTGAATACCTGGCACATTTCAGTACCGTGTGCGCAATGTCTTGGGTAGAAGTTAGAATACTGTCAGCATTTGTCTATTGTTTATGTTGTGATAGTATGCTTGGGACATGAAGATATTCTATCTCTGGAACATCCTCTAAATTATCTCCAGAAACACTAATCTGCTTTAGGAGTCAATAATATGAAAATGATATTAAAAACTTTTCTTGTTGCTGAGAGTTCAGTAACAATAGCATGTGCATCTTTCTGCGGGGCATGAAAAGGCTTTTCTTTAAGGATTCAGAGCTTTATGCCACCTTGTTTGGTACTCTGTAAAGGAGAGTTTTGAAAGGCTACTAGTGGTGGTAGTTGTTTCCTGAATAGCATGTGAATTGTTTGCCTGATATGGTGCTTCGTATATTTTGTGTCTGCTCCTTTTTGGAGGGCTTGTTTCTCCTTCAGTTATCTGTACCAGCTGTGCACTCAGGAACATCTGGACGAATATATTACTTCTTGCCAGATAATCTGATGGGATGCTGCCCAACAGAAAAGTTTGGATTTTATTGGCAGATGCATCTCGGCCTGTGTAATATAATTCCCTTAAAAAAGGAAGGCATGCCCCAAACTCTTCCAACAGTCTCTGAGATTTCTGAATGGAGATGTTTTGATACCTTGGGTCTCTATTTTGACTACATGATGTAGAAACAGAGCGGGCTGCTCACATGATTTCATTTTATCCGTATTTCCAGCTGGTGAATTACATTATACTCAAGTAATACTGCTGAATTACTTTCAAATGTGAAGGGATGGTGGCCTCAGGAATGCAGCTAGATAAGAGGTGTTTTTCAAAATCTTTATGGAAAGTGTTTTGCATTTCTATGAAAATGTCAGTGACGTTGAGCAGCTGGAAGTACTTACCCAGTTCTTCTCCCAAGATTAATCTCCCTTTAGGAATCCAATTTTACTACTCCAGTTAGATATATGTGTCCTGACGAAAGTGCCCAAGGGAAAATCTCTGGAGGTCCCTGGTATTTCAACCTTAAGATGTGGCATTGCCTCATCCTAGGACTTTTCTGCTTTTTGGCCACTTAAAACATGTAGTAGTGAAAAAAGGTGCAAGAATAGCTTAATGCTGAGCTTGTCTCTTCAGGTGACTTAAATGCAAATTACGTCCTTCTAAAGTATTGTTTTTCTACACCTGTTTATGAGATGGATCCATATTATTTGCAAATATCTGTCTCAAGCTGTATTTAATATTGTTTGCTTTACAGTATGATTTTCAAATGCAGCTGCTGTGCAGAGAGAGGTAGGGGGGATATCAGATGTTATGTTGCTAGTCATTTAAATCCTGACTGTATCCCTAGCCTATTGTGAATGTAAATGCTAAAGAGTAAATAGATCTAAGGTTGCAGCCCAGGCTTAGTTTGAAAGTGAGGGAAAAAAAGAGCTTTTTGCTATTCATTTTCCTCCCCCAAAGACTTGAAAGATCAAAAGGCCAATTCGCTCTACTCAAGGTTTTGCAGCCAGGTGTGAGCCACCTTCGCTTGTGCTCTGAATTGCCAGAAGCTATGATTGCATTAGTTTAGTGTTGAGCCTAAGTTAATATATGTACTGCCTCTCCACTATAAGCATAGTAAATGAACTAAAGTCTGCCTGCAGAATTATGCATAGATGTAAATTTACTAGTTTTCTCCTCCATTCCCATGAACTTGCTTTTAGAGAAATGATTTAGGAACAAGAAACAAAAAACATTCAGAGTAAGTGCAGGAAAATGGTGACCTTGACGGCAGTCGCTTCATATCTCTGAAAACCAGCTGCAGTATCACGCTCTGCTGGCAGCTCCACCTCCTCAAGAAATGAGAAAGAAACTAATAACCTATGATGGTTTTATTTATTTCTTAGGGCGTGAATGTAGGAAGTAAGCTTTGCATAAAGGTTTGCTTTGAGAAAGAAGAGGAGAAAGTGGAGCAGCTAGTTCTGCTATTGTATTACCGCTAGCACCCTCTGCCGTCCTTTCTGAAAACATGGATGAAGAAGGAAATTTCTAGGAAAAGAAATCGTAAAAGTAACGAGGTGTGTGTATACACACACACACACGCACGCACGCACACAGATAAGTAGGCATATAGATATATGCATGTCTTATATAAACATACTTACATATACATATGTATAAATACATAAGCAATATTTAATACTTGAAAATCCAGGTGGGTCTTTGGCTAGATACAGCAGGACAAGAGATACTGTGTATGTTGAAAGTTTCCTTCACATTTGCAGATTCTTCCAACTGCTCAGCGCTTGCTGGATGAGTTGTTATCTTCTCAGTCTACTGCCATCAACACAGTGTGTGGAGCCCCAGGTAACGTTGTTGTATCTTATTTCAATAATTTGTGTCAAAAATAGGATGCAGATATTTTTCTGTTGCTTTGAGTTTCTGAACTGACGAATCACTATATATCTAGGATTGCAAGTGGAGGTCAAGGAAAGGGGGCAAGTACAGATATTTATGTTTATATATGAAGCAGCTACAGGAAATTGCTAGTGTGGTGGACTTGTCAGGGTGTGCGGAGAGAAAGGGAGCGTTGAGCACTGCACCCTTTCTAAATTTCAGAAGATTTTTCTACTGAAGTTGATCTTAACCTATTGTAGTGCTGCATTTCCCTCTTGGTGAAGATTTTTTTCCTAATGACCAGTATGAGTCTTCCACTATGACTGGCCTTTGTTTTATCGTCTTCCACTACTGAAAAGACTTTGGCTCTGCTGTGTTTGTGACAGATAAAGGATTTTTTTAGATTACCCCTCACCCTCTTGTTAGACAAAATGATCCCAGCTTTCTCAACCTTTCTTCATAGGTTGTGTGCTCTGTGCTAACTGTCTTGATAGCTCTCAGCTGAGTCTTCTCTAGTTTCTCATTATTGTTTTTGAGGCCAAACTAGGGGACCCATTACTGGATACAATATTCCAGGTGCAGCCTTACTAATATCAAATAGAGGGGGGTAAAATAACTTCCTTACATCTGGTAGCTCTGCTTTTCCTAATATAGCCCAGTGTGCAGCTTGATTTATTTGTGATGAAAGTGTGTCAATAATTTGTATTCCACTTGACATTCACCATAATTTCCAAGCCCTTTCAGCCACCCAGCCATTTTCTTTTCAATCCATTTTCAACCTGCATGGGGTTTTCTGCCTCAGGTACAGAAGTTTTCATTTTTCCTTGCTGAACTTCATGAGGTTTCTGTTGGCACAATCCTGGTTGTAGCTCTGCCATTCAGCATGGCAACTTCACCTCCCAGTTTAGTGTTCTCAGTGGTTAAGGTGATGCCAGAATAATATTTTGAAATTGTGAGAAGTTCTACAACTGGTGAAATAAGCTGAGTGATATTGTTTATATGCTCCCTGTAATCTTTGTGGTGGGACACACAGAGAACATCTCTTCAAAACCTCTGAACTGTATATGTGTTCTTTTGTTCAGATCCCACTGCTGGACCCTCTGCATCAGATCAAAGCACTTGGTACTTAGATGAGTCTACTCTGAGTGACAACATAAAGAAAACTCTTCATAAATTCTGTGGACCCTCTCCTGTTGTTTTCAGGTAAAGTTTTTCCCATTCAAGGGAAAATGTAATATTCACATAATCTGTAAGCTCTTTCTTTTAACCTTGATAGTATGTACCCTTATGTGATGCCATGGAGTGAAGGATGCTTGGTTTTGATGTCAGTCTTCCAGACTAGTTTTGCATACTTTGTCCAATGCTATTTTGGTAGAGCATGCTGTGTATTTGTGCAATACTTTACTTGTGTGATGTTCTCAGGCTTCAGCTATTTACCCTCTCTTCTGTTCTGTGTGGTTGTCCCATTCAGCGCACGCACATACTTCTGGGTGTAGCCTATACCCGTGGGATTTCGTGTGGCTGTGCTTGACTTCGTTTTTCCTCATTCCTGCACCTCTCTTTTATATGCAGTGATGTGAATTCAATGTATCTCTCTTCCACGGAGCCACCAGCTGCTGCTGAGTGGGCCTGTCTCCTGCGTCCTCTGCGAGGAAGGGAGCCCGAGGGAATCTGGAACCTGCTTTCCATTGTGCGGGAGATGTTTAAGAGGCGGGATAGCAATGCAGCTCCTTTGCTGGAGATTTTGACTGACCAGTGTCTCAACTATGAGCAGGTAATTGAACCTCCCTGCTGTGAGGAAAAAAGAACTTCTGTTAATCAGATTGATCCCATGTGCCTTTAAATTCACGGCTGAGTTTGTTTATTTTAACAATCTAAGTGCATTACAGACCTATGCCACCTTACACCAAAATTATCTTATAGTTTTCTCTTGTGCTGATTCAGAGATGCCCCAGCAATGCTACAACCCCAAAATACCCAACCATTTTAACATTTGTGTATGAGTTTGAATTCTTTTTTTTTAAGCAAACCTGTTTTAGCTTCTGCCCAGGCAAGGAGGTTCATTACAATAATTTTTCCAAAACAAAGTACACCAATTATGAGCTGTCATTTTGGCAGGTGATGAGTGATAGAATCTCAGAGACTGAGATTCTTTTGGTAGGTTTGAGTTGTAATCTGTCGGATAAATTTTTGATTCTTGTTATGGAAAAGTTTTCCTTTGATAGTTCAGGACACTGATCTCTCTCCATAATAAGACGCAGTGAGAGTTTCTTTATTACCCTGTTGTATATCTCAGTTTTGAGCAGAGGAAAAGAAATGCTTCACTTATCACATTTGTTCACTTTTTTCTCCAAACGTTAAGGCTTCTAGTAAACAAATCTGCTGTGTTTTTTTTTTTTTTTTCCCTGTGGGGGCATATGCCTTCTGTGAATGAAACAAATTTTGCGACCCTTGGTTCTCACAAACTAGTACTGTTCTATCTCTCAGTTATTTTGGAGTGAAATGAAAATACAGTACTAGCTACCTGTTAAATATTTACACAGTTGTGGTATGCAGATTCGGTAGCCTTGTGGTAAAAGGTTAAGTGAGAGCAAGGGATGAGATGGTAGCCAGAACACAGCTTTATTGAACATCCTTTCTCCTGCAGATAACTGGCTGGTGGTACAGTGTGCGAACATCTGCCTCACACAGCAGTGCCAGTGGGCACACGGGCCGCAGCAATGGCCAGTCGGAAGTAGCTGCTCATGCCTGTGCGAGTATGTGTGACGAGATGGTGGTTCTTTGGAGGCTGGCTGTCCTTGACCCAACTATTAGTCCACAAAGGTGAGCACTAGAGTTGGGTAATTATAATGGGTGTGGAGTGTGGAGACTTCTTAAACAGTGGGCTCTGATCTCTCATTTATTTCTTTGATATGCAAGCACACTCAAGAAGTTTTGTCCTGTAGATGGCCTGTGATAATATCATCACCTCATTAAGCAAACTGTTTAACTGTTAGTCCTTCTGGCCTATGTGCTATGTAAGGTTTAAGAGAACTATAACTGCTTTCAACTTTAACTGATATTGTCACTTACTTTTAGCAACGTCTTGTAGTGTGAATAGTTAGCTGTTTTCTGAGAGAAAGCAACTGATTTTTGTCCCTATAATGTATGAGCATAATTCTACATTTCAGCATCCCAGTGGAGGACATTTTCTGTGGATGGTAATACAGGTTACCAATAATTTTAATGCTTTTAAAAACTTGAGTCATTCAGCAATTTATTGATTTTTGTTTAGCCCTGTTATTTGCTGTTGCCTGTTTCAAGATGAACCATTTCTTGTTTCCTGTGCTCTTAGGGAGCTTATTCTCTGCAAAGTATTCGCAAGTAATATCACAGGTATGTGTTTTTCAGTACCTGAGGAAAAATTCTGAGGCTTCTGTAGGTTTCTATACCATATTGTGCCTTGGTAAATCACCACCACTTTATTTAACATAAATTGAATAGCATTTCAGGTACTGAGGGCTCATGTTAAATGTTGTGCTTGACATTGCAATTTTTTTTATCTGTCTAATCTACAAAGTGTAGTGTGCAAATTGTACTGTATTAATTTAATGTGCTATAAATGGCCAGAATTTTTTTTTTCAGAACAAAGAAAGGGTGCTTTTTCAGTACAGTTGCATGTTAATAATATTTGCTTTCTGTGAAAAAGAAAAATGTTGCTACATAACATTGATACAATGCTATATCTTTGTAAGATACATCAGGAACACTAAAATGGATGCCAGTTTCTGTCTTCTGCAGCTTACAGTATGAAGTAGCTAAACATAGATGGTGAAAACAAATTGAAGATGCTATGAAACTGGGAATGAAGCTTAAAATAAACACAAACATCAATCATGTCACATAGAAAAACCATAAAAGCTTTTTGACTTTTAATAAAGTATGAAGTTGTGTTGTGTATTCACATTCCAGTTATCTGATGCACTTCAAATGTGCTCAAAGCTCCTACTTAAACTCATGCATAATTCAAATGCTCCTGCTTGATTTCCTATTCTCTTAGAGTTTGAATAATCAGCAGGAAGAAACCTCTTTCTGTCCATTCTCACTACTCTTCCCAGTGAGCCATAAGGAAACTTGCTGTCTCATTCGTAATTCATTGCAGATTCTCACCTTCATGTTATCTTTTCTCAGTAGTTCCCCCTCCTCCTTTTTCCTTCAGAAAATCCGCTCCTTGACTAAGCCCTGCCAGTCTGCCCCTTGTTAACTGGTTTCTTTAATGGTCAAATAGAAGGAGTCCATTCTTTTGAGCTCACTTTGTCCCTTTGCACCTAAGCTCGGCCACCCCATTTTGGTTTATTTCCCTGTCCTTTTAATAGGAAATCTGCGGATTCAAGTGTTGGGCTTGTACCCCAGATCCCTGAAATCTGTGGCAGAAATAAGATGGCAGTTGACTTAGATACTTGGTGCAGTGTCTAAAGATGTCTTTTCCTCTTCTTGAACTAGATCAACTAAACATGTAGTCCATTCAAACCATCTCACTTGTATACTTAGACTCTAAGCGAGGTTTGGAGCTGGGGAACGCAGAAATGCTTTGCTCATCCCCTGGTAATATAGGGCAGGGGACTAACTGCTGTAATAGTTATATGTAATCCTACCAGCTCCTCAGATTTCTTTGAACATCAATTACATTTTTTTTCTTGCTTGTTCTGTGCCTGAGGGTTGCAAGAGTTTAGTTTTCTGAGGATAGCCTGCTACAGCCTAAATCAAATTGTTGTGCCTCTAGAAAGGCATATTTGAGTAAAACATAAGAACCCAAGAGGTAAATCAGGTGATCCTTTCTGGCAGTGTGCTTCCATGCAAGGGGCTATTTAGATTGCACTTGTGAAAGCCTTGGTTGAATTTGTTCACAGTGCTCTTTCCCCTCTTTGTTTTATGAATGATTCTGGCCCCTGGGGAGGAGCAATCTGAGACTGCTAAGGCACCTATAATGCAATGCCTTATTTGAGGTTCTTAACAGAGTAGACAGTACTTCATTTTTAACCTTCCTGTTTGCAGCATGCTTTTGTGTTGGTGCTGATGTTGTTTCTATATTGTAGGCTTGTCTAGGACTTGGTCATTAATATACCCGTTTCTTTTTCTAGACTTATCTTTCTCACTAATGCTATGTATACTTATTTTAGCAGAACAGTTTTATGACTAAGAGGAGGAGGTATTCTGTGAATTAGTTTTGTTGCTGATGTATTTTGTCTGCTTTCTAACCTGTCCTCTCACTTCTTCCCTTAGGCGCAGGGACCTTTGCTCACAGCTCAGACAGTGGCAGCTGAAAGTCATAGATAATGTCAAGAGGGGTCAGCACAAGAAATCACTGGAGAAGCTCTTCCAGGGTTTTAAGCCAGCTGTGGAAGCCTGTTACTTCAACTGGGAAGAGGCTTATCCTATTCCTGGGATCACATACAGCAGCACTGACAAGAAGAACTCATTCTGTTGGGTGAAGGCCATTCAGCAGAGAAGTTGCCGGTTGCAGTGTGCAGAAACTGCCTCTGAGACTGGTAGAACTCATGGACAGGAGCCTGGCGGACCATGCCTGCAGCCTGGGGACAGGCCACGTCCCTCTCCCCAGGAGCCAGCAGTACGTCCAAAGGAGCTCACTGGAAAGCGG
Organism: Rhea pennata; assembly: GCF_028389875.1. NCBI lineage: Eukaryota > Metazoa > Chordata > Aves > Rheiformes > Rheidae > Rhea > Rhea pennata. The sequence goes on from NC_084669.1 coordinate 23,489,633, forward strand.
AAAGTTGTCTCTGAAACACCGCAGAGGGTTCTGAGACGACTTTCGGCGGAAGGTGATAAAACTGTATATAAGACTGGAGTGGGCAAAACCAAGTTGCCAGTGAGCAAAGGCTTGACCAGTAAACATAGTGGGAAACGCCGCATGAGCAGCGAAGACAGCTCTCTGGAGCCGGACTTGGCAGAGATGAGCCTGGATGACAGCAGCTTGGCTCTGGGGGCAGAAGCCAGCAACACATTTAGTTTTACAGAAAGCCCACTGAGCAGGAGCTACAGGGACACCTTTGAAGAGGATGGTGGGGTGTATTTCTCTGAGGGACCTGAGCCCAGTGTCAGGAGCAGTTCCACGGCCAAGAAATCATCTAAGGATCCTGTGGGAGAAATGGGTAGTGGCGATGACGACCTGCCTTCTGCAGATGAGAACAGCGGTGGTGTGAGCCTGAAGCCAGAAGAAGTGGGGGAGAACGGTGCAGCAGGGGGAGGGGATGAGGGAGAAGAGGAAGACGATTACCAGGTATACTATCTGAATCCACAGGAGGTAGCCAAGGAAGATGATGACAAAGCTGAAGGAGGAAATGAAGAGGAGCAGGATATATTTGCTGGTATAAAGCCTCTGGAGCAGGAGAACCGGATGGAGGTGAGTGGATCTAGTTCAGAACACTGTTGGGCGGTTTTCTTTATGTATTGTACACGTCACTATCTCACTGCCCTCTCAGCTGGCACAGTTAACCTCGCATGTTTTTAAGTCAAGTGCTTAACTATAATGTCATCATAACCCATTGTATCATAACATATCTACAGTCTTAATGTAGTGATATCACACTTCTGCATCCTGCATGCTTGACCCTCTATTGCTCTGCTCCCTTCAAGTGTGTCCTAGTTTTGGCTCATACCATCTCAGATTCCAGGATTTACGAATGTATAAGATTGTAGGTAAAACAGTGTCTGCTTTTTCCCTCACCTTGCTCTTGGAAATGGAAAAATTGACTGAACTCAAATTAAAAAAAAAAAAAACAGAAAAAAAAAAATGCCCAGCGGGAGAAATTTAAATCCAACCACATAAACAGAAATTCTCTGGAAAACAAGACACAGTCTAAATATGCTGTGACACATTCCTGTAAAAACTTCAAAACATGTTTAGGGTTTGCACCTATATAAGCAAGAAGCTGATCTGGGTATGCATGGAAACAGTTACAGTAACTCAGCTTTGATTTTAGTTTATCTTTGAGTAATTATCTGATTATAGCACCTGGAGGGAGGAGAGGACTTAATCATGGAAGATAAGGGTTTTTAGAGGAGTACTTAGAGGGATGATGAAGGCCCAGGCAAGGAGGATTCTCTGAGAAGACCTGCTACTGAGGTTAATTGTGAATTGTGTTTTACAGAGGCTTTGCGACAAGTGCTTTGACCTCCAGACTGGGGGAATGTGGTTCAAATGTGACCATCTGTTCTTTGTTGCAGATCCTGTTTGCCTGTGCAGAGGCCTTGTATGCACATGGATACAGTAATGAAGCATGTCGCTTAACTGTAGAGCTGGCCAGGGACCTATTGGCCAACCCTCCAGATCTCAAAGTGGAACAGCCACCAACTAAGGTAGAGAGAGAGCTTGTCTAATATCGCAGGTTAGAGATTAGAAGGAATATGTAGGGTGAGTGCAATAGCATTCCCAGGCATTTCTCATTTACTGTGATGCAGATGCAGAACTTGATAATCTCTTTGGATTGGACTTCTCAGGTGTCACTGATGTGCCCAGTTACTGGGGGAAGAAGGAGGAGGGAATAGAAGGAAGAAAATAACAAGCCATTCAACTGGACTTGGCGCTTTTAGAAACTAAATTTTATTAAAAAATTTTCCCTTTTCCATTTGCGTCAGAGAGAAGCTTGGTTTGGCTGTTAAAAGTTGCAGGAAGCAGCTTTTTTAGAAATACATTTAAAATCTGGTTGAACAAAACATCCTATTTAGCCTCAACTTCGAAGGGTATTTTTGTTTAAAAGGTACCTTCTGCTCTGTGCTGTAATATTATACATGAACCACAAAGAAGTCTTGATTTTTATGCAACTTTGTGCATATGTGACCTGCCTATTTTTTATGATTTTTCCCAAACTCTTAGTCTCCTCTTTTAAAATATGTGCCACTGGAAATGTTAGAAGCTTCACTATTTTGGGATAGAGAGCTGGGAAGGAAAGAAATAAGCATAAGCTTCCAGAAAATCACTTGTAGTGGCACTAAGCAGTGTTTGCTGTATGGAAGGGTTCCCTGCCCTTGGAAGGGACAGGCGTGCAACATCTGCCTGCGCAGCACCAATCCAACAGTGAACATATGTCTTACCAACAAGCCATATCTTCCCCTGTGCTGTGCTGGAAAGAGATAGGGAAAGGAGCAATGGTTATCTGTAACCGCTGGGATTTGGAATTCTTCAGCAAAGGGAATGAAGTAAAGTAAGTTAGTTCTTATCTTCCTTATGTTTCTGAAAGGGTGGAAGGGCAGGCATCAAATCAATCAGGAGAGCTAGAATGAGCCTGCTTCTAGACAAATGGGCCAGTCCTTGTCTTGCTGCATGGGTGCAGACAGTTATTGTTCATACTGTCAGAGCTGGGGTGCATTCCTTTTCTAAAATGTCCTACTATAATCTTCTTCTCGAACAGGGCAAAAAAAACAAGGTATCAACCAGTAAGCAGACTTGGATGGCAACCAACACCTTGTCCAAAGCTGCTTTCCTACTGACCGTATTGAGTGAGCGGCTAGAGTACCACAATCTGGCCTTCCGGATAGGAATGTTTGCCCTGGAGCTACAGAGACCACCTGCCTCTACCAAGGCCCTGGAGGTATGAAGCATTTCAGAAAGATGGTATCCATAAGTGACATTGTGCTACTTGACTGCTTATGCTCATGTATTTCCCATTTTAGCTTGTGAAGTTTGGTCATGCTTTTATAATATAAGTTTCCTTAAAACTAGTTGCATTGGAACTAACTGGGTTGTGTGCATGTTCCAAGCACACATTGATCTTCCTGGAACTTGATTGGAAAGATCACTTCATCTGAGGTCATCTTCACTGAAAGGAAGCTCAGGCCTTATCTGCCAACAGGTGTTTGCTTTCACATGAATCTGTGAACTTAAAAATGTTTAAGTGAGGGCCACCTCCTTTGTGCACATTTTTTCATTTGCAACAGCTTACTTCATATTATCTTAAATATGTTTTTAGATTGCTTAGCTAATCTGGGGGGAGGGGGAGGCTGTTTGTAAACTGAATTGTCCATATTTGCACTGCTTAAATGGTTTTAAATGGTTTGAAATTTATTCCTTTGGGTGAACTAGTACAATTGTTTCATATTGGAAAACTGTTGTTCTTGCTGATATTTCATTTGTTGGTATACGAACATATGTATGGTTGTAGGCATGCAGTGGACACTGCTTAATGACTATTAGGCTTCCTTATTTAGAAAAAAAGTGGCCAATTAACACCTTGTCTGCGAGTTGCAGCGGTCTTTCTTGGTCTTTCTTTTGAGTGCAGGGTTGTGCAGATTCTGGAAATGTGTATTGTTGCTAGGAATTCACCAAGTACACTTGTTGTTTGGATTATCTGTACTTACTAGGGTCTGATAAGATTGATTAAGAGGTTGGCAGTCACCAGCTGCCTAAGGTGTTCAGGTGAAAGCAGTCACCTTCACTTGGTAAAATGCAGAGAATGCAGGAAAGGCACAGAGTTGTGAATATAATGATCTCTATTGTGGTGGCATGTTTGCTGCCACCCCATGCCCATTCGTCTACTACTCAGTTCCTCTTGGTTCAGGCTGATGCATTACTTAATTGTAGGAAAAAGTACACTACATTAGGAGTGATCTCCTTTTCCAGTGACCTGTCCAACCAAACACTTCTTCTAATGTTCTAATGAAGACTGAAGTTTTTTCTCTGTGCATAGTTTCAGAGAAATAATTTGAGTTAAAAAGAAGCTGTGTGTAAATATGAAGCAAGACTTCTGTTAGATTTGAATGTCTATATTGAGCGTAGAGGGAGTGGTAAGGGTGGCTTTTGTTCTAAGGAATGCTGTCATCTAAGAAATCAAGAAAACCTATTGCTATACTTCAACATCTGTGTAGGGAGAAATGGTCAGCTGTGCACAGGGCCTATGCTGATGGCTGCTTTTTCTGTTTCTTCCTGGACACTGCTAGGTGAAGCTGGCATATCAGGAGTCTGAGATTGTAGCTCTCTTGAAGAAGATTCCCTTGGGCACTAATGAGATGAATACTATTCGAGGAAGAGCCGAAGAACTGCGAGAAGGGACCTTATGTGATTATCGTCCTGTCCTGCCTCTCATGCTGGCTAGCTTTATTTTTGATGTCCTGTGCACTCCAGGTACAGTCTGTATTGGCTTGCATGTGCGTACAGCATGTTCTAAGATTCCAGATCTTCAGAGAGTTTCAGAAAGGAACTGTCTTCTGTGTGAGAACAGCCTAAGCTTGATCTTTCCACACTGTTACTTGCTTTTTCATCCACGTAGCTCTAGAGATATTTTTTATCCCAGTGGAATTAGCTCTGCTTCTGCTTATGTTTGAAAACAATTGCAAACTTACCATACTTCAGTACTATTGGTGTGTTTGCAAAATAGTTATAAATGATTGACTCTTCCTTCCTTATGCTGGCTAATATAAACCTAGTATTTAAGGAAGAGCCCAAAAACGTAGGATTAGAAGACTTGCTTGATAGTATGCCTCCCTGGTTTTGGAGCCTTTTGGGTTCAGAGAGAGAAGGCGAAGAAGACCAAGAACAGAGCTGTGGTCTTGAAACTGATATGAGGACTGGGAATTAGACCACAGGAAGCTCTACAAACTCAAAAAGCTGCCAGAAATGCCTTTTGCCCTGAGATCGTGGTTTTGAAAGCTAAGCGCTAATTCTCCTGTCTTCTTTCAGTGGTTTCTCCTACAGGCTCTAGACCCCCAAGCCGTAATTGGAATAATGAAATGCCTGGAGATGAAGAGCTTGGTTTTGAAGCAGCTGTTGCTGCTCTTGGTAAGACTCTTTATTGTAAGCAAAAGCTTTCCTCGTCCATTTTCCGCATCCTGCTGCGTTTTGCTGGTGAGAGTTGATGGATGGTTTCAGTCTGGCAGAATTAAAAGCATTTGTATGGATTGTCAGTACTGTATGCAGAAGTGTCCAACATGCCAGGTTTGAGGTGCCTTTGCAAAGACAGGAGTAATGCAAGGGGGGATATGGGCCAGGAACTGAATGTTAAAGTCATAAATTGCATTTTAGCCATTCTTCTTGTTTGCTGAGATGGACAGTTTCAGAGAACAGAAGGTGGTCATCAGAAGAGTTTCGACAATGGTAGTTAAAGACTAGCAGAAGCACTCGCAGGTGTTGCTGTATACTTCAGGATCTTGGTGCACTACTGGATTACTGCCTCTTTTATCAGTTTCAGCAACAAAGCAGTGGTTATATATATTACTGTTATATACTCTTGACAGTATGTGTATGCCTGTTTTAGAGCAGCACATGAAAAGGAAGAGTAGAATGGATTAAACAAGACCTATCCTCTGTTGCCTTATCTCTGAAAGGAGGAAGATGAGTTCTTCATGGCATGGGAATGCTTGCTTGTAGCATCTGCAGAAACTGGAAAAGTTTGTTTCAAGATGGAGTTCTGGGCTGGTCTGGACTCTTGAGGCATCTCTGGTTGCTCTGACAGTCGTAGCAAGCTTAGTATTTTGGAACAGACAACAGTTCCTGTTTACTCAACAGCTGTTTCTGAAGTGAACAGAAAAATAGGGAAATTCTTCTTTCACTTATGACAGTGAGGTGAATAAAACAGTCCGAGGTATAGGTAATGCTCAGGATGTTGTGTAAGCCCCTTGAGCTCACCTTTTCTTTCCATCTTTCTCTTTTCTGGCTTGCAGGCATGAAGACAACTGTAAGTGAAGCAGAACATCCTCTGTTGTGTGAAGGCACCCGAAGGGAGAAGGGGGATCTGGCATTAGCTCTGATGATTACTTACAAGGATGATCAATCTAAGCTGAAGAAGGTGAGTATCTCTTTAAAAGCAGAAAAGGTGATGCAAAGTTTGGGTTTTGACAGATTTCACAGTTTTGCCAGTGTGTATAAGTTGCTGTGTCATGTACTGCTTGCTGATTTACAAGCCATGTTGTAGCGCTTATATTCCCCCACTGATGCAAAGTCTGACTGCATAGTGTTCGTTGCTCTGGCACGCTTTCCATATAGGCTTCTTAAGCACCACTTTGGAAGTGCATTCTCACTTAATTTCATGCTTTTGTTTACCTGCTGAAACAAGTCCTTTGTCCCAGGGGTTTTTGGTGTGCATTTTGCGTGTGGTCTGGGCATTGATTTAGTTTTGGTGCAGGAATGTTGCATGCAGAACGATGTAACTAGCAAAGCCTTTGTCTCTTAATCTCTCTCACCTCTTCTATATACCATTTCAATCCACCTATCTCTTAACTGTCCGTGTGAGAGAGGGAGTACAACTCTGTGCCCCACTCCTTCCCCAGTATGAAAAACTGCTAAAGCTTCAGGCAGGTTTTATTATATTTTATGTTCAGAAACAGTTCTACCCAGCAAGAGTTTATTTCTGACTTGTACAAGAGAAGCTCTTTTACTACACTTTTCTCTGCTACAGAGATTAATAACAAACACCTGCAGCATCAGCTGTCTACAGATAAATCCTGTCACACTTGTAGTGTTCATTTCATGTGCAGAATGAACAGCAGAAATGAACAAACCCATAAAATGTGTTAATACGTTCTTCTTCAATTATGTAATAAACAGGGATGAGAAACTGTTATTGTAGTCTACTAGAAAACAATTTCTCTAGTGTCTGAGAGTCTCAAAAGGCTTTACCAGTTTCTCAGTAATTGTAATTTTTAGATAGGGAGCAAATAATTGCAGGGACTTAAGCAAGAACATCTAATGACTGGCAGAACTAAACAGCCTTACTCTGTGCTTGATGTAGCAGAATTGCTTTTGTATTGTATGTGTTGGATGCCTTCCATGGGAAGCCAGTGGGTTTTTGAACTAAAAATGAGGCTGTTACTGAGTACAAATGAATCTATGCTTTCCCAGTAATGCAGACCACAAGGCTCTCAACTGTGCATGACTGATCTTCAGCACAAGGAGATGCCTGCTCTCTCTAGAAGGGAGGCAAATATTTTCTTTATTATCCAACCAAATGGAATTTATTTTCCATAAGGAAGCTGATTTGATACTTTTCTCTCTCCCTCTTTCTCTGTATGATGCCTGTTTTCTCACTCTCCTACTAAGTTCTATTTTTTTCCTTGCTGTTAAAGATTTTAGACAAATTGCTAGACAGAGAGAGTCAAACACACAAACCACAGACTCTGAGTTCCTTCTACTCATCGAGCAAGCCTACAGTAGCAAATCAGAAATCTCCTTCCAAACACGCTGCCCAGTCCACTGCAGCTATCCAGCAGCTTCCAGGGACTTCTGTCACTCAGCAAGCCAGTGTAAGCACTGCAGTCCAGAGCAGTCCCGAGAACTTCGTGGAGAAGAGCGCACAGGGTAAGAGGTTCTTTGGAAGGGCTATGTTGTAACCCTTTGGTTATCAGTGCAAAGAGGAAACTAAGCTCTTGTCTGCCTTGGGAAGTGGTTGAAAGTGATTGGTATTATTAGCATCTGGCTGCTTGACAGTTCCTAGAACGTCATTCTCCTGTTACCTGCTTGGCTGGATCTATTTTTGTTGACCTTTTTGCATAGGTATTCAAACTACTTTTGAGTCTATTCTATGTTGGGTCAATTGTTAACTATTTTTTTGGTGCACATAAAACAGCAGTGACTGCATCTTTTAGCTTTGTACAACAGCATTCCAAAAAGTAACCAAGTCAGATGCCTTCCTTTGAGAATAGTAACTATGATGGCTGAAAGGCATCCGTGATAAATGGGGTATATTTTCCTTCAAGATATGTCCCTGCTTCAATGGTAAGCATCACATACAGCAGCATCTGGTGAAAGGCAGATAATCTCTTAACTCTTCCCAAAGATGTTAGTAATAGTTTAGGATTAGCACAATAAGGTCAAGGTTGCTGGAGCACTGTTATTCTGAAACTTTGTCCATAGTTGAAACACACCTTCCAAAGCTTGAGTTGTTAAGCTTACATGTTCTTGACCTGGTGCCTGATATGTTGAATACTGAAAGAGAGCAGATACAATTTTGCTTCTGAGTAGCACTTACGTTTTAAAGAATCTGTGTCTTTTAATATTTATACTTTTAAACTGGCACATCTGGTTTTAAAGGTACAGAAAGAAATGTTTACCTCGACACTGTCCTCTTTATGCAGAGAGCTCTCAGAGGTCCCCCTGTGAGCCTGCAGGGGAGTCCACTGTCTTGAAACAAGAAGGAAAGGTCCCCAGTCGTCTGGCCCTTGGCAACCGAGGTGGATACAATGGGAGATGCTGGGGTTCTCCTGTCAGGCAGAAGAAGAAGCACACAGGTAGGAACTGCTTAGTTAATACAGCCTATAGCACTGTGCTAGCCACCCTGCTGGGGTTTCAGTAATTCACCTTCTCTTTTATTCTACCTGTCAGTCTTTCCTTTATTACAGAAGCATTTGATTGCTTCTGAGGTCTTTGGCCTGAAGAAATAAGCTTTGCTCCACAGATTTCCTCCTTGCTTCGTACTCATACAATATACAGAACTTGACCTTGTATGCATTTTTGCTTCTTGCTGTTATACTCTGCTGTAAAGCTTGGCAGACAGATTGAGGGGTTGGGATGGTGTGAAGAGGGAAATAAAGATACTTACTGCTTGGGTACTTCTGTTTTTTAATCAGAGAACTGCAAAATGACTGCGATATCTGTGGCCAGACTGGCTAATTTCAGCTTTTGTACTCTGCGAAGAAGTTAAATGCCTGCTAGCTGTTAGTCTGACTGTCACTGTCATGACTATCCTTACACAGAACTGTAGGAGACCTGGCTAGGCGCTTGCCTGCTGACATTGCTGTGTTGGTTTTGGTGTTGTAGGCATGGCTAGTATTGACAGCAGCGCTCCTGAAACCACCTCTGACAGTTCTCCAACGCTCAGTCGGCGGCCGCTACGTGGAGGATGGACAACAACATCCTGGGGCAGAGGACAGGACAGTGACAGTATCAGCAGTTCTTCAAGTGATTCTCTGGGCTCTTCCTCCTCCAGTGGCAGTAGGAGAGCCAGTGGGGGAGCCCGTGCAAAGACTGTGGAAGTTGGCAGGTAATGAATAATACCGATGCACAGAGGCAACCTCTAGGCATGATACGAGGGGCGTAGCATTGTGTACACCAGGAAGTACTTCCTTAGGAGAGCTTGTTTTGTTTCCTCTGGATCCTAAAGGCAGAAACTCTGCATCCCAGCTAGTGAACTTGGGGTACCTGATGCTGTCTGAAAGGTTTCTCTATCTTCTTTTAGGTATAAAGGCAGGCGACTGGAGAGCCATGCTCCTCATGTCCCAAACCAGCCCTCAGAGGCAGCTGCTCACTTCTACTTTGAATTGGCCAAGACAGTCCTTATCAAAGCAGGTGGAAATAGCAGCACCTCCATCTTCACCCATCCTTCCTCTAGTGGTGGGCACCAGGGACCACACCGCAACCTTCACCTCTGCGCCTTCGAGATCGGGCTCTATGCACTAGGGCTGCACAACTTTGTGTCCCCCAACTGGCTCTCTCGAACTTATTCCTCCCATGTCTCCTGGATCACAGGTTACAGCACAATTTTATTGGGAAGCTTGCTTTTGAACAGGAAGGAGGGGAGGGAGGTGAGCTTGTGCCCAGACGCGGTGATGCTGATGTGCTGTGGTAGCCATGTAAGCCAGTGGCACAACCAGTGCTACAAGCTAGGAACTGGTGATTTACACTGTAGTGTTTGTTTTGGCATGGAAAATTCTGGTGTCTTGTTTCTTCTTGTTTGTACTGCAATGTACTTCAGTACTTGGAGCCATCAACTAGAAGCTCAGAAGCTTTTGGGAAAGGGATGTGCACACAGACTGATCTTCTCCTTTGGGGGTCTGCTGAAGAGATGCCCACTTGTAAAATTGAAATGCATTGTTTGGCTGTGTTCAAAATTTCACTTTCCTCCTTCTTCTGTTTGCATCCAGTCCCACTATCAGCTTTCTGCCTGTGTGGCTTCTAGAGCACAAAAAACACTCCCGGGAAAGTTCATGTTTTCCTGATGTGCCAGAAGTCAAGGAACAGTCCAAGCTGTGGTTTGTGGGTACCAAAGCAGTTATGGCAAGTTCCTCTCACTGCCTCAAGTGCACCTTTCACTTAGCTTGGATAATAGTGCCCTCAGTCACTGCCTGTTTATTCGGCTTATTCAGGGCTCTTACCTATCCTGCTTTTTCAGAGGAAGAGCCTGAATCTGATTTGAAACCTAAAAGGGGAACAACTGGAATCTGTTGCTGGCCGCTGAGGGAAGTTATGAGTGCACGTGTTGGAGGGGAGAAGCTAACTGGCTCAGTGTTGGGCATGATTAGCAGTATGACAGTATTCTCTTTTACTCTTAGGGCAGGCCATGGAGATTGGTAGTGCAGCCTTGAACATCTTGGTGGAGTGCTGGGATGGACATCTGACACCTCCGGAGGTGGCATCATTGGCGGACAGGGCCTCACGGGCTAGAGACTCCAACATGGTGCGAGCAGCTGCTGAACTGGCACTCAGCTGCTTGCCCCATGCCCATGCCCTGAACCCAAACGAGATCCAGAGGGCCCTGGTGCAGTGTAAGGAACAGGTGAGCATCACATGGGAGATGGCTAGCACAACCTGATTTCCACCATCAAGAATGTGCTTTCATCTGTGGAATTGGCTCCTTTTTGTTGCTGGACAGCCTTAATTGCATTTCTGTGGATTTCTCTTGTCTTTCATGAACAGCTCTGGTTATTCTGGAGCCTTGTTTCTGTCTGTCCCTATAGCCACAGCCATTTTAGATGCATTACAGTTTTCTCCTGTTGTAGTTTTGCCGTCTCCTGGCATTTCCAGTTTTGCATTTTTCACCCTCTGCTTTTCTTCCCCCTGTCCTCAGGATAATCTGATGCTGGAGAAGGCCTGCATGGCAGTAGAAGAGGCAGCCAAAGGAGGCGGCGTGTACCCAGAGGTCCTCTTTGAAGTAGCTCACCAGTGGTACTGGCTTTATGAACAGACTGTTGGTGGGACCGCAGCCCAGAGAGAAGGAGCCACTGGCTGCAGTGCCAGTGGTACACGGGCTGCCTCTGAAGCAGTACGTGGGTTGACGGACAACCGGGTGACCTCTGAGCCAACTACTGTGACAGTGGCAGCTGCAGTAACTGCAGCAGCAACAGTCATGCCAGTGATTTCTGTGGGATCGACTATGTACCAGCAGCATACGATGGCAGGACCAGCTATGGCGCACACACACACGCAGGGCCTCCACCCCTACACCACCCTCCAGACTCACATCCCCTGTAACCCTCAGTATATTGGACACACCATTCAGCACATGCCGCGCCCAGCAGTCTTCCCAGTGCCTGGCTCAGCCTTCCCCCAAGTGAGTTTTGGTATTGACTTGTTCCTTTACAGGGAGTTGTGTGGCTGCTTCCAGAAGGGATACGGCTGACTGGGGAGAGCATGTGGCTGCGAGCTGCTGTGTCTTGAATTCTAGCTTCCTCTCTCCCTAAGTGAGTTGTGGTATCTACCTTCAGCTCCCCAGCTCAGCTTTTTCACTGATAAGGAGCCTTCTGTGGGTGTATATAGAGTCTTGAGAGAATATAAAATACTGTATTATGTCAGTAGCTTTTAATTATTATTGCTCTGCAGTTTCTCAGAACATGCAAGGCACCTGACAGAAAGCTTATATTGAGAGCTTTCAGATGAAATAAGAACTACAGAGGGGAAAAAACAGCAAAGGATATTTTAGCCTCTGTCTATTTTTGAAAGTTCTTGGAGTGTTTTTGTACAAACTGATTAGATTTAAAAACATAAGGGGCAAGCAGATGTAATAATCATCTGGTTCAAGGTAGTTTCTGTGCTGCTTTTTTCCTGTGCTTTCTCCTCTCTGTCTGATTGGACTTTCCACAATCTGGGGATGCGGAGACATCATGTTTTGGATTTCTTCTAAATGGTCAGAGGAAGTAGACATGACTGTTACTCATCTTCTGTTTTAGGGTGTCCATCCAGCATTCATAGGAGCGCAGTACCCTTATTCGGTAACAACCCCGTCGTTGGCAGCTACAGCGGTGTCATTCCCTGGTGTGCCGGTTCCATCCATGACACAGATTGCAGTGCATCCCTATCACAGCGAGACAGGACTGTCACTGTCTTCCAATGTAGCGAGTGAGTGTTACAGATCCTGGGCTATGCATAGCATAGGTATGGTTACTGTGCCTCCTAGTTGTACTCCAGTCACATCCTCCTCACTAATCACACGTGGGAATAGGGCTCTTGCAGTGAAAAGTTCTGACCAAGTTCACCTCAACCTGCAGGTGCAGATGTTCAAGGGTATTGGGGTTCCTAATGGGATACTAGGGAAGCCTGATTCAGTGGGGCTTTAATTTCTGACTAGCTAAATTTCCACTGTGAAATTATTTTGGCCTTTCAGACTGAAGTGTTTGGAGACCTCCTAGCCCTTCTGACCTCTGATTTATTAGAGCTTATTCCTCCCTCTTGTGATCCCTTTGGATCAGATAAAAAGAGGATGCAGGAAGCAGTCAGCAGTCACACTTCTGCTACAGTAGCATTAATAGTTGTATTTCCTGATCTGTGAGATCAAAGATGCCAGTACTCCAAACATGGAAGTTCTCTGGAGAGGAGAGGACAGATGTTTTGGTAGGATCATGCCAATGGCAGTCTGAGTGATTGCATCAGTATTGTCCTGGGGCTGGGGTGACTACCTGTATCAGGTAGTGTGCACAACTGGAGCAGCAGATGTGTTGACTGAATTGTGGGCACGTTTCCACTGTACCGGGGTGCCGCAACAGAAGATAGCGGTTGGACTCAAGCTCTCTGGAGATGCTGTGGTCTGCCTGTTTGTGCATTTGCTTATCAGTGCTTCACAACTGACCACGCTCTGGAAGACTGACATGTGGGAAACCACTTAAGAAATGTGTTGACCTCCCTCATATCCAGATTTTCAAGAGAAAGGAGCTTCCTTTTCAGTTATTTTTAAGGGCACTTTCTTTCATTTTAATGCTAAAAAGCCAGCTAAAAACAAATAGAGGAGTCCTGAAGGCCTCGGAATTTGAAGAACATCCTCTGTTTGCTGACAGCCTCAGTCCTGGCTTGGAGCTGTGAATCTTATCTCTGAGAAATGATTTCTGCATGCCTCCCAAGAGCTGTGAATCCTCCAGAGCTGTTAACTCATCCTACGGCACTTAAAATAACAAAAGGAAAAAACAACCCCACCCTTTCCAGTTGCCATTGTTTATAGCTTGCGTAAACCTCTGCGTTCCAGTTCTTAAGTATTATTTCACTGTTCATGGAGAAGGTAGTCATGTGGTGATGCTCGAACGATGGCAACAGTTCAGCCCATTCTTATGGGTTATTCTCCTTGGCCTACTTCAAATGCAGTATGGATTTTGCCCCAGTTTGTGGGCTGTTTGGCACTGTGTGTCAGCTTTGCTGAGGGAGTCAGGTGGATCTGTCCTTAAAGGTACATTGTTCTCAGGTATTCAACTATGCACTAGCAAACATGCACCAGAAGAGGGAAAAAAATCCCCCCAAAACCCCAAACAACAACAACAAAACAACACAGAGGTAGCAGGGGAGAGAAGAAATTAGAACATGGAGCATTGCCCAGGCTGGTATAGAAAAGCTGTGAAATAAAGGTAGCCATGTTTGTACATCTAATGGCATCTCTGCTCTGGAATTCTGAAGCGCACCTTGCTTTTCCTCTGTGAGCCCTTCTTCAGAGGAAGTTTAGATAACTTTGAGTCTCTTGTCAGAGTGCAATTTATTGGCTCAGTGTTAATTGCTTCCTGTGAAAATTTAGGCAGTATCCATTTAGCAAATGGATTTCTTGTAGTTCCCTTGAATTTGCCCCCCTTAGTGCCTGAAGGTGTCTAAAACTTCTCAAGTTACCTTGCTGTTTTTACTGATACTTGATACATTCTGCCAGTATTTGCATCTGCTGTTCCTTCTGAGAATCAGTTGGAGGTTAGCCTCCAGTAACACCCTTCCCACGGGGTTGTTGGATGGAGTCATAGCTGTTTTACAGCAGAAGTGGAGGAACCTCACAATGTTCAACTTTGAGTGACCTAATACAGTTCTTATTCAATTACTTTTTCAGCATTTTCTCATCAGATGGAGACTGACATGCTTATTTCCTTGAACAAGAAGTCAGAATCACAGAAAGATATTTGAGCCAATACATGTATTTACATGTAAATCATGGATGATGTGCATGTCCATGGGATACTGGAAAGAGATGAGCAAGCGTGTAATTGACTCGTTTCAGCCCCTGCTTGCAAACAAAATAGAGATACTGTCAGCCCACTGTACTTCAGTTGCAAGTCTGTGGTTTTTGGTTGCTGTATTGTTCTGTTTAGGGGAGCAAAACAGTACGTTGCCAGTGGGTGGTCAGGTGAGGGAGATGATGGCCCAAGTAAGGCTTCCCAGAGGCTTGGTGGTGGGTCCTAATGCTGCTGTTTTGCTCTCTTCAGTAGGAAGTGTCCATGCAGGATCAACGTTCCCAGCGATTCAGGGGGCTTCCTTGACAACTCTGTCCTCACAGCCCAACTCCCTTGTTACAGGGGGTTTTCCTGCCGAGGATGAGCAGCACAGTCAGCCTGTGAGCCCCCAAGGTCTGCACTACCTCCACTCTGCATACCGAGTTGGTAAGGACAGCCAAGTGGGTTCCCATGGCCCCCTCAAGAGGGATTCAGGGCAGGGTTGCAGCAGGTTCTTGTTGTTTGGCAATTTCCTACTGCACCTGTTGGGGATGATGGCATCCTAGCTACATGGGGAAAACTGTTTCATGATCATATGAGCACATCATGAGGGTGAAAATGGAGGTGAAGCACTAGAAGGTTGTACAGTTGCTGTTGAGAGCTGTCAGAGTAGAAGAGAAAGCTAAGTGGGTAGAGCTGGGAAGAATCTTGCCTTTCAGCAGGTGCATGTAAGGAAGCCTGAATGGGCTCTGAGGATGTGGTTGTGGAAGTTGTGACTGTGTAAGAAAATGGAGTTCAGTTCCTGCTCCCCTGGACTATGCAGGCACAGCTCTAGTGTAATGATGCCGCTTGAGAGAACACCCTCTGCCCCTCCAGCTCAGTTGTGGAAGACTGGTATGGAGGGAACTTGCATTTCCTAGAAGGTGGGTGTATAAGTAGTATTCCTTTCCCGGTCACACTGGTTATTAGGAAATAAACAGTGTCTGCCTGGACTGTTACTGGTATAAGGTTATCAGAGTCTCAGAGTTTGCAGTTAAGGGTAGATTGCAGTAAGCTACTCATACATAGTGATGGTTCAACCCAGCAGCTCTTCAGGGAAGGGGGAGGGCAGAAAAGGGAGAGGAACGACAAGAAGGTGGAGGAAGGCTATTTCGAAGTTGCTTCAGCTTTTTATTGAAAACTAGAGGAGAAAGTACTTGTCAGCCAGAAAGGGAGCAGAAGTCATGGGAAGCATTACTGTGGCAAGTGGTAAGACAGAAAGGCATTTAATAGCTTGAATAACAGAGAAGTGGTGGTGGGGAGGGCCTGAAAGATGAAGACAGACCATTGGGTTACATAGGGCTTGCTGAATTTTTAAAAGATGCTTAAATGGGAAGAGTTGTGTGAAGAACTGTAAAGGAGTGAGTGAAATGTTTGCAGATTGGCGTACTAAAGCTTAGTGTGGGCCTGCTGTCTTTGCAGCTGCCCTGGTTGATTTGGGTAGCTCCTCTGTTTCTAAATTTGGAACAAAGCCACTGTTTTCAGGGCATCTCTTGCAGTCCATGCTTTAGGTCCAGGTGCTGTAGGTACTTGTGGTCTCTTGGCAGCTCTAGCGAGGTGTGATGGTTGAGCAGATTTCCCAGCCTCGAGCAGATCCAGCTGTCCTTGCAGCTCCTCCTTGTGGTAACAGTCTCTGAACTAAGCATTTTGTTTCTCTGTGGGCTCTTTGCAGCCAGGGAATTTGCTGCTAATGAAGGGCAGGGCAATCAAAGAGTATTGCAGTGAGTAAGAGCTAGACTGAGTCCTGCTGGGGCAGAAGTGCTGCTTGACTCTGGCTGCCCCTTTCTCACAGGGATGCTGGCTCTGGAGATGCTTGGCCGAAGAGCTCACAACGACCATCCCAACAACTTCTCCCGCAGCCCACCCTACACGGAGGATGTAAAATGGCTCCTTGGGTTAGCTGCAAAGTTAGGTAAGGCTCAGAGCAGTTCTTCAGCAGAAATCTACTTGCTGGGATTTGGATCATGGGGGAAAAGCTCTCAAGACTGAAATCCCAAAGATTGGGTGAAGCCAGTGTCCTATTTCTGAGACAGTTTCAGAAGATCCTTGCTGCTCTTTCATTCAGCCAGTTGTTCTCTTTCTGGGTTTTGTCTGCAAGTTGTTGAATTTTGAGGCTCTGGATGAAGTGCCTGGGGTTGGACTGGACTTGGAGCTTGTACATCTTCCATTCTATAACAATAGCTTTTTCTTTTCCCTTTCCAGTATCTTGTAAGTATTCCTCTCTCTTACGTATATTTATGCCTTCTTTGAAGACCTTCTGTGGCAACAGGTGCTCAAACTATCAGTTTTTTTCACTTCATCTTGGGTCTTTTTTTTTTTTTTTTTTTTTTTTTTTTTTTTGTCAGCTGTAAGAACTTGCAAAAACAAGTCTACAACCATGTGACAGTAGCCATATGCCACTGTCTAGTGACATGGCTTCTCCTGCTACTGCCAGGGGAGCTTCAGTGCAGACAGCAGTGGAGAAATGTGAATATCTCTCCAGCCTCACCAAGGCCTGAGAGCGGCGGGTGCAGATGCTTTTAAAATGAACAGGAAGGAAACGATGAGAGGAGGTGCTGCATACTCTTGTCTCTGTAGTTATCCTGTCACAATACTTTTCACATCCTTTTTAAAAACAAGAGAACTGGAAATATCAGAGTGGCTGAGGTAGTACTTTCTCTGTACTCAGCCCTGATGGATTTATCAGAATGATCCCTTATCCCTGGGAGTTCGCTGGCCCTTCTCCCCCAAGGCTGGTGGAGAATATATTATGCTAGGAAGAAGGTGCTCCAAATCCGGTTCTTGCTGGGTGGTTGCCTGACTTCTTTGCATCTTTAACACTGTTATTGTGACTTCTCCCTCCTGTGCAGGTGTAAACTACGTGCATCAGTTTTGTGTTGGTGCAGCCAAGGGGGTGCTGAGCCCTTTTGTGCTGCAGGAGATCATCATGGAAGCTCTACAGAGGCTCAACCCAGCCCATGTGCACAACCACCTGCGCACCCCAGCCTTTCACCAGCTGGTGCAGAGATGCCAGCAGGCCTACATGCAGGTAACATGCTACTTGACTTCCTGCTTGTCACAACTTGCCCTGCAGATGCTGCACACGTGTGGAGGGGAAGGGGCCTTGAGGTAATGGTAGCTGAACTGTCCGTTGCCTGATGCATCCGTCTCATTCGTAGGATCTAGAGTAGGCACTGCTTGCCTTTATGGAGGCTGTGTCCAAAGGATGCTATTGCACTGATTCTTTCAAGGCCTCTTGCTCACCCTGTGAGATGGTGTGGTTTTGTGTCCCTACTGTTCTTCCTTTCTTGCTCCAAGTGCTACCCATGCCTTGTAACTTCTGTACTTTTTTCTTTATCTTTTATGCTCTTGGGCTACCTGTCTGCTGCCTCCTAGTCTATCTTTCCTTGATTGTGGCCTGTCTTCACCTCCTTACTGAGCCCCGGCATGGCTGTCTAGTGTGCTTGCATTAATGGTCTAAGTAACTTGGTTAGCTGCCAGTACAGATGAGGTATTTCAGGATTTACTGAAACCAGGGCAAATGTATTTCAGTGAGCTAGCTGGGATACCAGAGCTGCCTCTTCCTTAGAACAGCATAAACAGACTGCCTAACATGTATCTACTTCTCTTGAATATGTGACAAGAAGGGTAGTGCTGTAGACTCACTGTCCAGCGAGTCTAGGATCAGCTGTCCTGCCACCCGGATGATATTCTGGGACATCACAGCTGCATCATGACAATCACAGCTGCTTTGCTTGAGCTGTTGCTTTGAGTTGCATTAGTGAACTAGGTTAAAGGCTGGTTGGGCAGTTTTGGGGCCTTAGCTGAGAAACTGATAGAAGTGGCAGATTCTGACTGAGAGTGCTAGGTCTAGGGATGCTTTGTAACAAATTAGTGCAAGCCTTACTCCTGCCATACCCCTTAGCAAAGGAGATGTCCTGTGAATATGCTGGGTCCCTATGTATATCCTGCAGAATTAATAGTGTGAGGATTAGATGCAGGTGGGTGATGGCAAAGACCTTTAGCTAAGCCTTTTGCCCTGGGCTATGCCATGGTCTGATGCTCATGAAGGAGAGAACAGCTGCTTCTGGTGCTGTGAGGGGACTGTCTCCTTAGCTATGTTAGGAAGTAAGATATAGCACTGCTATCAGTTGAGCTAGCTCTCCTGTCAGAGCTTCTGAGTCTTGTGACTGCTGTGGGGTAACAGGATCCTGTGATGTGTCACCTTTGGGAGCGCTTGAGCTCTGCTCTGAAATGTCACTAGAGTTAGGGTGGTGAGCATATACCTTAAGGCTCTTTCCCTGTCCCCATCCAGTACATTCATCACCGGCTGATCCACCTTACTCCAGCTGACTACGATGACTTTGTGAATGCCATCCGCAGCGCCAGAAGCGCCTTCTGCCTGACTCCCATGGGCATGATGCAGTTTAATGATATTCTCCAGAACCTAAAGCGCAGCAAGCAGACAAAGGAGCTGTGGCAAAGGGTCTCTCTGGAAATGACCACCTTTTCGCCATGACGGCAGACAGAGCTCCACGGACGTGCAGCCCTTCGTCCCGCATAGTTGTAGTTCCATTCACACCATCCTTCCTTCTGGTGTCTTTTTTATTTTAGTTTTAACTTGTTGGAAACCACTGATCTGATGTATTTATTCCATGACATTCCTCTACAGCACTGTTGCGTGTTGGCACTCTGCTTTGCTCGCTCTTCCTCCTCCTTCCCAGTGGGCTGCAGGCTTCAGAAGCATCAGGAAATGAGAAGGAAGTTGAGCTGGCTGCCCTGTGGTGTAGTCACTGCTTTTCTCCCTGAGCCCCTGGAGGCTGTCCTGCGAGCAGTTTGCAGTGTGATTGCGCACATGTTTGAGGGGTGGGGGAGTCTGTCTTAAATATTTATTTTGGCATTTATAAATATGTAAACTTTTTTTCCTTCCTTTTTTTTTTTTTATGGGCTTCTCCTACTGCACACACCATCTCTTGTCGGGAGAGGCTGGGACTGCTCTGTACAGCCAGTGCTCCCTCCATTCCTTTCAGCACCTCCTGCTGAGAGAAGCTGAGACTGGAGTAGCCAGGCCAGGGCCACCTCTGCGGCTTCAGGCAACAGCTGCTGAGGGCAGAGGCTGGAGCTTGGGCAGTTGGAGTCCATGACTGCACTGAGTTGCCTGGAGACTGCTGGAAGTGCTTGGGCTCTTCCTCAGGAGTGTCCCTCACTGGGCACTGCTGGCTCTTAGGATGTTCTGGTCCTGGTCGTTCCGAGTTGTACAATCGTGTTTCTTTTGGCTGGGGTATTACTCTCCTGTAATCGATTTCTTATCCTTGTCTCTTCTCGTTTCCTGATTAAACACTTGTTTTCTTAGACTGACTCTCTCCTCTCTCTGCTATGGTGTTGATGGTCTGATGGAATTGGCTAGCTCTGTGCTAAGGGAAGCTCCTTAGCTTCTCTCCTCCTGTGAGAGCTGGTAGATGGCTGTCCTGCCTTGGGCAATAGCAGGACAGAAAGAGGTAGGTGACCAGAGCTTTTAGGCAAGCTGCAAGCCAGAATTTCTTGCCTGGCACCACTCTGAGAACGACATTCCTCTGCAGAGCCTGCTGACTGCATAGTTGAGGGGCATGAGGGGAGCTGGTGTTAAAGGTAAGCCTTTCTAAACTTTTGTCAGCCACTTCCGGTCTTGATGTCAGTGATACTGCTTAGTAATGCAGAGCTTCATACTGCCAAAGTCTTGTACAAAATAGTAGCTGCTCACCCTTGATGTAATTGTTATATGTTATGAAGAAAGCTCGTGTTCTGCTCCCATCAGTTTAGAGATATGCTTGATGGAGTATGTGAGAGAGCCAATGGGGATGGTGTTGCAGGAAATTAATTTTAGAAGCCTTTTCTTTTTATGACAAGGAAATTTAAAAGGCTGTTGCCACCTGTAAGAATGCAAGCACGAAAACATCAAGACTCTTTTAATTGAAACAGATGATTAATGGATGCTAGGAATGTAATTTCTCTGTAGTAATATATTTTGCTTTTTATTTGGTTTAGCTAATGACAATAAGGAGCTTCTAGTTCCTATAAGTTAGAATTATATGCCTGTTTGTATTTGATATTTCCACTGACACTTGAAAAAAAAACAGGAAAGAAAAAAACCATTTTGCTGATGCCCTTGTTGGGCAAAGCAGGTGAGCAGGTTCCTTTGGTTTGACTTCCTGCAAGGCACAGGCTACAGAGTGTGGCTGAGGTTCCTGTAGTTCTGATTGTGCAACAGTAACTATTGGAAGACCTCCTTACAGCCCTTGGCAGTCTTCGGTAATTTGTTCCAGTGTCTAGTTACATGCTAATTATAAATACTGATGTTTGTAAGACTATGTCAAATTCTGTAGGTTTTGAACAAACTCAGTGTTGTATGAGCTACCTGTTACTGGGCAAAACTCCTGACTTTAGAAAGGAGAGCACAGCTTGATCCCTGGAAAGTTTAGGATCCTGGAGCACTTCCTGTGTTCTCTGGTTCTTGCATTTTCAGGACAAGGAGTTTGGAGAAGACTTAAAGTTTTCTAACAAAGTCTAACCTTTTCCTTTCCACTGTTTATAGGAGAAAAAATAAGGGAAGAAAGAAGGGAGTATCTCCTAGAAAGAAAGGAGCAGAGGGGAGATGGGCAAAAGCTGAATGTGCTAAATATCAGGAACAGAAGTGATAGTTTTTGCATTCAGGATTTGGACTGATTAGGGAAAGAAAAGGGCAGAGCCTCATCTACTAGATAGACTACACTTACCCTCTGTGCAGGCAAGTTTTAAGATTATTATAACTGAAATACCTCAGGAGCACCAGAGCACTGTCACCAGTATCTTTAGTTTGAGGAAATACAGTAGAGCTGCTTATACTGAGGTCAAAATAGAATTTGTCTAGAAGTACACTTGCTCTCATTCTATGTATTCCCCTTAATGGCTGTAAGAGAAAAGAAATAGCAATGCACATTATCTTTTTTATTGCGTTCAAAACTATAAAGCAGGTTGCCAAGGACCGTGGGACCCCCAAGATGGGTTTTGAATGTCTCCAAGCATGGAGACTCCACAACCTCTCTGGGCAACTTGTTCCAGTGTTCAACCATCCTTACAGTAAGTCAGCACTTCCTTATGTTGAAGTGGAATTTCCTGTATTTCAGTTCATGTCTATTGCCTCTTGTCCTGTCACTGGGCACCAGTAAGAATGGTGTGGCCCTGTCTTGTTTACACCCTCCCATCAGGTATTTATAAACACTGATGAGACCTTCTCTGAGCTTTTTCATCTCTAGGCTGAGCAATCCCAGCCCTCTGAAAGTCTCCTTTTAGGAGAGAGGTTTCAGGTCCTTAATCATCTTTGTGGCCCTTCACTGCACTTGTTCCAGCAAATCCATGTGTGTCTTGCCTGGAGAGCCAGGCACTGGACACTACTTCAGGTATGGCCACATCAGGGCTGAGCAGAGGGGAAAGATCACCTCCCTCAACCTGCTGGCAGTGCTCTTTCTAATGCAGCTCAGTTTGCAGTTGGCTCCTTTTGCCACAAGGGCACACTGCTGGCCAATGTTCAACTTGTCCACCAAGAATCTTAAGTCCATCTCTGCAGAGCTGCTCTTCAGCTGCTTGCTCGGCCCCCCCAGTCTGTCCTAGTGTGAGGAATTGCTCCTCCCTAGGTGCACGACTTTGCGTTTCCCTTTGTTGAGCTTCATGAAGTTTCTCGCTGCACATTTCTCCAGCCTGTTGAGGTCACTCTAATAACAGCACAACCATCTGCTCTATCAGCCACTCCTCCTAGTTTTATATCATCTGTGAATTTGCTGAAGGTGAGTTTGGTTCCATCATCCAGGCCATTAATGAAGTTGTTAAACAGGATTGGCCCCAGTATCTACCCCTGGGTGACACCACTAGTGACTGGCCTCCAGCTGGACTTTGTGTGCTGATCTTGATACTTCGGTCAGTTTTCAGTCTACCTCACTGACTGCTTGCCTAGCTTTATCAGCTTTTACTTTATCAGCTTGTCTATGAGGATGCTATGGGAGACAGTGTCAAGGTAGACAGCATCTACTGCTCTCTTATCCATCGAGCCACTTGACCTCATCATAGAAGTCTAGCAGGTTGGTTAAGCAGGATTTCCCCCTTGTAAATCCCTGCTGACTACTCCTGATCACCATCCTGTTCTTCGTATGTCTGGAAATCTATCCAGGATTAGCTGCTCCATCACCTTTCCAGGGATCAAGGTGAGGCTGACTGGTCTGCAGTTCCCCAGAGGAGCATATCTGCATTTGGCATCTTTACAGCCAATAAACCATCTGAACTGGAGTTATCTGAGGAAACAACATGCCTGTCAACAAGTAGGGCTAGAATTAGCTGATTCTATTTTTGTTTCCTGCTTTTGATAGTTATTTGGGATACATACTTTTCTTCTTTCAGCTTCCATGCAGAAACATCTTCTTGGAGAGCTGTTGAATCTAAACTTTTTTAATGCTCAAGCTGTATAGGGGTTGTTTTATTTTCTTTTTTTTTTTTTCCTTCTTTTTTTTTCCTCAAGCCATGTAGGGTTTAATTTTTATCAAGTCTAGCACTTGATAGTGCTAGCAGATTAGATTTTTTTTTTTTTTTTTTTTTGCCTTCCCAGCTCATTTAGAGCTAGCTTGGCCATCACCGCACAGTGCTAGAATGGATGAAATAAATAATCTTGCAAGACACAGAGTCAACAGAAAAAGCAGAAGCAAGATCCATGTCAGTGAAGACTCCTAATACTTCCTCCTGGTATGTTTAGGCTGTAACTTGACATAACTATGAAAAGTTTCTCTATGAGTTTGAAAAACTGCTGATTTCTTACCTAGAAACAAGGCAGGACGTTAAAATGAAATGTCTAAGATGCACCTGGGTAAGAGATTGCCCAGACTGGAAGGGCTGCTCACAACTGAAAAGGTAAAAGAGCAGGTTCTACTATCAGGACTTCCTAGGAGTTTTTGGTTTAGTTTGTTTTTTCCTGAGGACCACAACTGTCCTATGACTTTTTGCTTTTAATCCTTACTGATAGAGCAAATGGCTCTCAACTACACTTTATGCAGCATATTTTATCTGATATCTACCTAAATAATAATCTTTCTTTTTCTTGGCCCTAATTAAACTCCACATATACATAATAATAGGAGAGATGGTCTGCGTGCATGTGTGACTTTTGAACTTTCTGCTTAACTGTTCCCATTTTAAGGGTACTTGAACTTTTCCTGGGGGGGGGGGCAAGGAAGCATGTCAAAGAGTGGAAATAAGTAAGTGGTGAAAGTTGTAAGAGCAGTTTGGGAGTATTCTCTGCTACAGTTTTTGTTTCAGCCTATGCTTAGTTAATGGTTTTTTTCTCAATGGTAACTTCTAAATGCAAACTTTGCACTCTCTCACAAGGTACCTTCACCGCTGTACGTTGTTAATGCTTGGTATAAAGAAAGACAATTATCATGCTCTGTAAGTAAGTAAGTAGTGGATTATTTTTTCTTGTTAGTGTTGCCTGTGTACAGTTACATCATCATGACTACTTAAAATAATACTGCACTGCACAACTATGCTATTGCTATGAAGGAGCTGTGAGCTACTGCGGAAAAATGCTACAAATTCCATTAAAAAAAAGGGGGGAGACACACCCCCCCCCCTTGCATACAATATACATAGCTGTAGTGATAGTAGAAGGGTTCTCCACACTCCTATCCTCCAATTTCATGCTTTATTTTGCTTTAAAAGTAAGTCAGTCAGTCAGTCAGTCAACCAGAAAAGGGTCACTGTTCAGAGGTCTGGGAATTTGAAGACAATACTATGATGGCAACAGTTGTGCAGGGCTTCAGTGGCAAGACATGCTTGTTTGTTGTTATAAGCCCTGAAAAGCACCTTTTCCAATGGCTGGCTTTATATTTGCAGGACTTCTTTGGGAGCATTCCAATTTATGATGCTCTGTTACCATAAGAAGAGAAGTAGCCATAAGCTGGACTTCAGACTACTGAGGAGTCACAAAATTACAGATGTGTTTTTCCCCAAGCATTTTGGAGAGACTGGAGTGTTTGTCGATAAAGTTATAAAGATGAGCAGGGGGAATTGAGTTTTGGAAGAAAAGCCCACTCTTCAGGGCTATAAATCTATTTCTGCATATTCAATAGTGGAGGAGATGAATGTATGTGTCGAGAGTACTCAATTACACTGTACATGTATTGTAGCAAAACAAGGTTGTAAGGTTTTTAGCCTTTTTTTTTTTTTGAGAGATGAGCGCTAATGCCTAATCATCTTAACTGTGTTTATGCTTTTTATTTATTTAAGTCAGTCAGTCAGTCAGTCTTCCACAAACTTTTAACTGTAAGTAAGTAAGTAA
Organism: Rhea pennata; assembly: GCF_028389875.1. Classification (NCBI taxonomy): domain Eukaryota; kingdom Metazoa; phylum Chordata; class Aves; order Rheiformes; family Rheidae; genus Rhea; species Rhea pennata. The sequence goes on from NC_084669.1 coordinate 23,514,308, forward strand.
GCAAAGTCTTTGTAATTGGAACAAAGGCAGCAGTAGTCAATCTATGTCCTACTGACTGAAGGGACTCAGGTAGCCTGCTGAAAATGCTTGTGTTAGCTTCCATTGACTTGGTGACTTACTTGCTCACAGGTGCACAGTGTCAGCCAGGAGGCACTCAAGATGCAGCAAAGGGATAGACATGCGTGTTCAGTTCTGTTTGTCATTCATTCATTTGCTTGCCCTCTTAATGCTGGCATTGCAAAATGACTGGGAAAATTATACAGGAACTTTGCTTAGTCTGAAATTGAAGTATTCTCTTGCCAGCTGACTGTGATGTATAGTAAACAACAGGACCAGTTTTTATTAGATCAGGTTCTTTCTTTGTTAAATTAACATGAAGATTTTTTAAATTTCTTTCTGACTTCCAGTATCTGCAAGCTTCTGCCCAGAAGATATCATCTTTGCAGTGCTGTCATCAGTTCAAAATTTCTGTTCTCAGGTATCAGGTTTCGTATAGAGTTGGTCCTTGCTACTGTTCACAGAAGAATTTTCCCCATTCCCTTAAAATAAATGTCTTGTCTTTATAATTGAGAATCATAGCTGTTGCCAGCACAGCCCTGTATTTCCTGCACCTAGTGGGAAGAAGTGGCAGCCTACTTCTAAGCATCTTCCTGATTGCATTCTAGAGGGTGCAGAATTTCCAGTTTCACACACTGAGCTTTCTTTGCTGAGGTCCGTATATATGGTCTGATGGCTATCTGTGAAAAAGCTGTTTCTTACTCTTTTGCCAATTCTTATGTGTCAGGTGTACTTCCAGTTCTGACATGTGACCTGCATGGGCTATTACTTTACATTAAAATTGCAGGCATTTCTGATACCTGGATTGAATTACTCCATTTTTTTAAATGGTCAGATTTGCTACACACCAGACCAAAAAAAAAAAAAAAAATGCATTACAAAACTAAATTCACAGGTCATGTTTTGTGCCTGACCTCATTGTCTTGAATGTTAAGTTGCTTACTTACCATGAAGAAGGCTCTCTTAAATAGTGATGTAAGAAAGCTACATTTATTTGCAATTTCTGGTATCAAAATGATGTGTGATGGTCAGAAATATATTGTAAATGACTAATGCTTAATATTTAGTAATCTGCTTATCTCACTGGAAAGATGTCCCTTGTTGGTCTTCAGATGTTTTAGAGCTTCTCTCAAGTTTAGGAGCAAGTGTTTCATTTCCACAGCTTTGAAGGGATGTCTGGCTTTGACGGGATTGTTCTGCAGCAATGTACTAGAAGAGGGAATTACCATATTTTAAAATGGCTCTTTGTCAGCTAAATCAGATGAGAACATCCCACATTTGGACCTGGCCACAGCAACTGATTTGTTTTTCATTATCATAAGAAGAACTAACATGACACAGAAATGAAGGAAGGATGCACAGCTGCCCTTTGCTCACCTAACTGAAGAACTATCATCTCCAGTATAGCAGCCCTGACATTTAGTGAGCCCCACTCAGGCTTTATTGATAGTATCTTGGTGGTGGTGTTTTTTTTTTTTTTTTTTTTTTTTTTTTAGATCTTTGAATCCAACTCCTCACAGATTCACTATAGCCTGAAGTGAAGCCTCAAGTCATTATGTAAGTGGTAACCTGTAATGGATTAAGAGAAGGGAGCTTCTGTGCTTAATGAAGTATCATAGCATTGGTTCTGGGAGCCTCCTCCTGTGGCAATATCATATAAGAATACCTGCTCTGTTAATGCTGTTTTTGTTTCTGTAATGCTTGGTAAAGTGAGAGCTGCAAGGCTATTTTGTAATGCTATCATCACAACTGTGACTAGTTATACAATATTTTACTGTTAGTTGAATGTAAGGTTACTTATTATTGTAGGTCTGCTTCTGGGCTGCTGGCCAAGGCCACATGGTGGAAGCATACCTGGACAGGAGGCGCACAGCAAAGCTCTGTCACTACTGAGTAGGAAATCCCAGAGCGGCAGTAGCTGGGAATGGCTCGCGAGTCATCATTAGTGCAAATCAATAAGACTGAGTCTACTACAGGTTGTGCGCGCTGTGCTGGCTTCTGCAAGCCTGCGATACATGGGCAGAGAAAGGAAGAAGCCTCAGAACTCTGTTTCTACAGCAGTGATAACTAACTAACTAACAATTGTAACACCTTTGTTGTTGTTGCCTTCCCAAATTTTAGCTGTAGGAATAGGTTCTTCAGTTTTTCTTACCCCTTCTACAAGCCTGGGATCCATAACATCACTCCAAACCATCACAAAGAAGAAAAATAAGTAGTACATTTATTGAATCCACTTGTTACTACTTCTAGCCTTTATTCAGACACTTGTGCTCAGCTTTGAGAGCCAAGAATTTCTTCATTATCATTCAATGTGAATGATGCTATACAGGAATCCAGTGCAGGATGTTGGGCTCTTCTCTGTAACAGGAGTGAGAGAGGTTTCTATTCTTTGTCCTTTTTTTTTTTTTTTGGCTGCACAGAATTACCCTTTCCAAGGGCACATGAAATAAAATACTATATTGCATACTATATACATTTACATACAATGGTAAATGCACCATTCAGAAATACACAATACCTAAGGCTCAATGGAAAAGCTTGGTTGAAGCAACCTCTCTCCTCTGATAGGAGAAAAGGAGCCTATGAAAGTTGTGGAAGTTGCCATAATCTGTGTTTATACAGATCCTGCCCCTCTCTCTGGAATTGCAGCACTCTTTCTTTAAGACCCATCTGTGCCTGGGGAGGGAAGATGGCCCAAAGGACTTCAGAAGCCATCGCTCAGCAGGAGAAAACATGTATAACCATGTGCTGGAGGAACTGCTCTGAGAATAATTATCCAGCAACAGCAGGAGGAGGCAAAGCACCTTAGTGTAGTTACTTGAAGATCTGCTGCAGTAGTAAACTGCCTCTTTTGGATACAGGAAACCACTTCTGACTCTAAGCCTTCCTTTACATCTGAGTGATACTTACTTACTTTTACCTGTTTTTTTGCCTTTCTCCTTGTATTGTTGGACTGCAGGGGGATTAAACAGATGCTAGTTATCAGCATACCTGGTAAGGGCCCTGGAGCTGCTGAAAAGAGAAAAACGTTGCAATTTTTTTGAAGCTGTTTAGATCCAGAGAACTGATCTATCTGGCTTCACCCGCATCAGCCTTATTTTACAAGTACCTGAGCTCTGACCTCCCCCAGCTGCTGTGCTGCACTAATGCATCTTGGAAGTATGCTCAGGGGAAAACGTAAATGCTTGGGTCTCCAGCTTTTAAAATGGTTAAAATCCCAGCAGAGAAATACCTGTTACCCAGCTATGTTGCCACGCATGGCAGCCTTTTCCCTGTTACCAAACATGTTTTCTGTGGTGATATCGGTGGCTTTGCCTCGTCTACTTCGTATCACACCGGCAATGCTGCAAACAAGGAGAGGTAATATCTATTACGTCTGTCTGCAAGCAGCGTGGAGGGCTGGTGCAGTCCCCAGGAGCCACGCACCATCGCACCGTAAGTAGTGATCACCACCACCGTACTCTGCAGGGGAAGACCTTCTCCCATCTGTTGTTGCCAAATTAGACTACTCGATAAAGCTGGGGTTCACTGGACTAGATTCCCCTTGCATTAAGCTGCTGTACTTTTCTCATCAGTGGGCTCCCCTCTTAATACTTTTTTTTTTTTTTTTTTTTAAGTGGACTCACTCAGAGGAGTAAGACATTAACCCTTCAGCTAATGCCAGTTGCATACACTGAGTACTTTAAACATAAAGCATTAATGTGCTCTCTCCTCTTGCTCAACGCAGAGCAGGCATTTGAAATCCTCCCAGTAAGTAAGAGTCAGAGTGTAACACACTATTAATAATCTAGCATGTGATTTGCACTCCTTGCCCCAGGGCAGTGTCAGAGGCAGCAGCTCTTCCCAAACGCAAGGAAGAGCTCCACATGCACGTATGTATGGTCTCTGCTCCCGCTCACTTGTCCAATTGTTTTGGCTTGACAAGAGATGGCATCGTAGCATACGTTAGCGCACAACACTTCCTCGTGGCACAGGGGGCAAGGAAGTCCCCCTCAGCTCCAGCTGGAATTCTGCAGTTCCTCTCGGAGCCAGGTCGGAAGCGGTTGTCCAAGTCTGTTCATCAGCTTGGATAATTCAATGTTGTGCTCCCGATAGAAGTCTCTTAGAAACAGCCGTGACTGTGTGGAAAAGACAGGTAATATTAGCGTGAAATCAATTAGTGGTGAATTGCACCACTTTTTAAATCACTGTTCCATAGGTCATCTAGGACATAGAGGGTAGAAAAATCCAGGTTTGTTTTGCTCATTGCATCTCAAGTTTCTACTTCTCTTGCTGCCAACAAATGTGAGATGGTTACTCACCGAGACATCCATATCAGAGTATTTCCTTCCTTTACTCTTTCCTAGGCATTTAGTCTTTCCTCCGTCTAGCAGCTGGCACCAGAATCCTTTTGCTTCATCAAATCTGAAAAGGACACTTATCTTTAGCAAGCCACATGCCCAATTAGTAACAGTAGAAATTAATACTCCATAGGTATTTTTCTGTTTCAAGGTTTAAAAACTGAGTTGGGTAGGGCCTTTTATGCTACTAGTTCATTTTTTGGCACTCCAGTGCTTTGACAAGAAATCTTCTACAACCATGAATGTTTCAGCTTTATGCAAAAATTTGACAGGAAACTTGGTGTTATCATCTCTCCATTTAAGCTTAAAAAAAAATATGTATTTTACTACAAGTAAATTCTTTTAAAGTTCCTCTGTACTTGAGAAGTGTCAGAGAATCCCCTGCATGCTTAAAGTCTCAGCATTTCTCCCCTTTCTAAGGCTTAGGTTTAAAGCAATGTTGGAAACTCTGAATAGACTGAAGGTTTGAGCAAATACCTGCGCTGAACCCTGAGGCAAACTGACCGACACTGCATCTTCTCTGATGCTGGCTGAAGGGAAGCTGAAACATAACAGCCAGTAATACCACAGCACCTATTCCACTTACCATCACCGTATGTGCTTTGACAAGTTCAGGCTATAAGAATATTCTGCCATTTCTGTAAATCTGCCCTCCCCTGGGGAGCGCTGTGCCACCCATTTGGAAAACATCTCTAGAAAGAGAACTTAACTGATTCAACTCTTGCTTTACTGTTAAGGGCACATGCAAATGGGGTGTGATCGCAGAAAAGATGCCAAAGCACAGGTTTCGGCTGCCAAGAGCACTATTCCGACTCTCTAGCAGATCTGCAGAGCTTCTACTGAAGCCCAGTATTGCCACAGTTTAGCTTCAGCTAGCACTTAGATTTACTCAGACTAACTGCACCGTTGAGAGGATCACAGCAACATCTGAGCAATGTCCTTCAACTTCGGTGCAGCAAGGTAACATCTCTTCCAGCACTTCCACAGATAGTTCTGGGCACCTGTCAAGTCCAAGTCTTCTGTAATAAGAATAGTGTCTATACCTCAAACTGCGGGACATGTTCTGAATCTCCATCTAGGCACAGATGTGAGCTGACTGTCACACATTTCAATCACACCATCTTTGCCTTCTGCCAGACTCAAGGTCTAACATAAAAAGTGTAAGAAGCTCTAATAATTCCAAGCACCTTCTCTGAAGCCACAAAGACTCAATGAAAAAACGCTGTTGTGAGCAATGTCATGCTCCTCCACAGCCGTGCCAAGAAACACCCACCGTCATTTCTGGAAAGACTAAGTTACGATTCCAGTCTTAGCCTAGTACCTCATGCTATCTGAACACAACCATCTGAACCTAGTTTTAGACATACCTCTGAAGCCTTGGCAGGTTGTGGTATCAGAGATGAGAACTATTCTTCCAGCTAAGTGTTTAGTAGCCTCATACTCAGCCAATAAAGCTGCTTTAAAACCTGCACCCCCTAGTGCAACTTTCAGGGATGAGCCGTAACAGGGATTTAGCCAGAGCTAACAAGAGACAAATACTCTCAAGGGAAGACTGCTTTCAAGCTGTCACTGCAACTGCTAACGGTGCCACCTAGCTTGTAACTATTAGCTGTATTCACACACAGACAAATAATTTCCTTACCTTAGGGCCTGGGTGTAGTTGAAGAGTGGTGTAACACCCAAGAACTTCTGGATGCTGTCCATTACAGAGACAGGGTTATGTCTCAGCTCCTGACCATCCACTATGAGAATCTGAAATGAGAACAGTCACCTTAACCTCTGACAGCAGCTCAGAGCTGAGACACTTGTGGGTGTCATGCTGAAGGACACATCCTGGCTCCTGACACTGCCGTGGGCCTCAGCACTGAGCAATCGCTCCTGTAATACATGCTGTTTGTTCTAGGGCAACATGAGGAGGAGAGAGAGAGGGAGAAATACCAGTGTCTGGGGTATTATTACATACTATTACATGTATGATAAGCAGTAACAATATTTTGTGCTAATGGATTACCTACTCCAAAAAACACAGCAGCGAAACAGTACTATGAGCTGAAGTCTGGGGAAGGTGGGACCCATCGCAAGTACCAACACAAGGGCTGCTGTGTCAGTGCAGAGGCACCAGGAAGAGTGGCAATGCTTTTTCTCCTCTACTTTTAAGCAGTGACCACACCTTTCTTTGGTTCTATCTTTCCTCCCAGTAGTAACCTCCAGAAATAGTAAGGCAACGAGGCACAAGCCTTCGCACTTTATGTGGGAACAGGCTGTTTACTTGCTTGCTCCAACTCCACAAAACAGAGGAATGCAGTAACTTGCTCCTGCCTCTTACTGGTTAATGAAGGAGCGAGGTTGACCTGTTGGTTAAATTCTTCTCAGCCACACACACAAGGCATGAATGGCAGGATTAATGCAACAGCTTCTGACTATACATCACACTGTTTGGAGCAGTTCCTCCCTGCCACTGCTTTCCCTTGTGGCGTTAGTTGCTCTTTCTGTTAAATATTCTCTGACTGAAAGGTGGTTTGCACTGTAACTAGTCTGCCAGTAACCAGGGTATAAGTCTCTGCTTGGTTTTCCCTTCTCTCTTTTAGTCTTCATAGATCTATCATGTGAAGATGAGGCTGCTGCTCCTACAGAGAGTAATTCACTAAATATGCATTTAAGGCTCTGTTGGATTACAGACTGTCTGAGGAGAGCAGAAACGAACTTTAAAAAATATTTTCTGACTCACAACACATTAGCCAGTTTCTAAATGCCCAAGAAGTATATGAACTAAAGTGATCTATAGCACATATTAATTGACCTTTTGCAAACGTACAAACACAACACAGAATCCTGACACATCTGCAGCGAAATTTCCCCTTAGCAGAGGTCTAAAAGCTTCACAACATGGGAACTAACAAGCAGCAGAGTCCAAGAGCCTGTCTTTAAAGCAGTAAAACCACAGCAAGTAGCTGAACACCTGCTGGGCCTGAAGAGGATGGCAGGGCTGCAGGCTGCCGAGATGAAAGGAAGGGAATACTAACTCTGCTCTTCCTGAACTTCTCAATACTGTGGAGCTGTCTGGGAGATCACAGTCTCCTCTTGCACATGTTTACTTTTACTCATCAACCTGCAGATCCTGGATCCCAAATGAGATTTTACAAACGCTGTGAAGTACAAAACTAAAGTTTGCAAGCCTGAGCCCTTCTCAGCTCACACTAGGAGGAAACAACTGGTGGTTCTTGTTCCAAAGGACAAGACAAAAGATGAAATCAAAACAGAATGAGAGAAAGAGATAAAGAGAGTTTTTCTCTCCTCTGTAATCAACACACAAGGGGCTCCAAGTGGCCAGTCCCAATTCTGTCATCCCAGCTTCAGGCCAGACTGCAGTGTTCAGTCCCTGAGCCCAGGGTTTTTGCATGATTCCATCCAAAGTCAGCAATGTCAGTGCATCATTAACTTGCTTCATCCTACTGCCAAACCTCCTACCTGCCCAGAAGGGTAGTATGTTAGCCAGCGTTCCAGATGAGTTGAGTACCAGCCGGGAAGCAGGCATCGGCTTTGCAGGTTGCGCAGCTCCTGAGGGGCCTGGGATTTTGCAGAGATCACCTGGTAGAAGGTGTAATTGAGCGCCACAGGGTCGTTGTGAGCACGTTGGTGCTGAAAAACATATGCCAAATTAGGAAGCAGGAACACCAAATTCCACAGAATTTCCCATGCCAGCATACACATCTCTGCGCAGACCCCACTGACTCCTAGCACAAAGACCCACCGATGCCTTTGTCCGTAATGCCCACACGCGGGGGCAGCCTGCGCCACCCCCGTGTCTCCCTACGGAAATGGATTCACAGCCTTCCGCCTCACCTTCCGGGCATCTCTCCCCGGCCCTCCCGAGCAGAGTGGTGCAGGGAGCTCACCTGGTACCACGAGTAAGCTCGGTCAGCAGGGTTGATCAGAACAGTAATGATTTTGGCTCGAGGAAGCAAGGCTGCCCCACGTTTTGGTACCACCTCTGTGTCAAAGTAATTGGCACTCTTCTCAAACATGAAGTCTGTGCTGGCATTGGAGGGGATGGGGAAGAATTCCATGTACCTGCCGAATGGATGGGACGCTGGTGAGCAGCACGGCCTGACAGAGAGATGGTACACAGCAAAACGATGCCCTCCCGCCTCCTCGGTGGACATGGCTCACAGAAAACCGCACCTCCCCTCGCAGGGCAGCGAGCGAGCAAACCAGTGCAAAGTTGAGGCAGAGGGATGACTTGGAAAGGGATGGTGGAGCACAGGATAGAAAGTAGCAGACAATAAAAGGGATAAGGAATTATTTTCTTGAGAGTGCACTCCCCAAGTCCTGGTACAAGGCTGAGAGTAGAGGACTAGTTGCAAGTTCCAGATTTGCAAAATTACCTTTAAAAGCAGGAGAAAAAAAGGTTTCCCCAAGAGTAAGGGTACTGATCAGGATCAACTGCCTGCCTTGCCACTGACCTTTTGTTTAGACCTGGGTAAATCATTCATCTCTCTGTATCTCAGTTCATAGCTAAAAAATACAGTAAGAACTCTGCTCTACCTTACAGAAGCTTGTAAAATTAACAACACAGTAAGTGTAAGGCCTCTGAGTAATGGGAGGGAAGAGGAGCAGTGGGGGGACAGAACACTGTGAAGTACCTAAAGGCTGGTCTCTGCTGAGGTTTGCATCCTCAGCACCAAGATCTGCCCCTTGCATGTGATGCTACATTCAACTCAGGTTGGATGACTTTTCCAGGGGACACACAGGAAAGTCGAGGCTTTCAAGGCCTATCGGCTAACACAGCCGCTCTGCGGTGCTGATTCACATTAGCTTCACTCAAGTACGCCAGCCCTCCAATGTCTTTTCAACTGTCCTCTAAACGCTCAGAGGAGTCAGACAAGTTCGCCTGCAACTCCTGGGGAAAAAAATCCCACGGCAGAAAGCCCTACTGCCACACCACCACCCCTCAGAGCCACGCTTCAGGGAGTGCAGTGCCAGGGTAGACCCAGAGTTCATACTTCAAGCAACAAAAGCCTTCAAAATTTCTCTGCCTGGAAACATAGTGGCATCATAGTGCCCCAGACACTGGTATTACTCTACCAGGTAGAACACTTACTTTATCATAACTGCATACTTGTACAGCTAAAGATCACAGTACACACGTGGCCAAAGAGACTCTGGAGTCGGTCTAAGGAATGCAGTGACATCTCTCTAAGTCTAAAGGACCCACAACTACAGCTGTCCCCTCTGTGTCTTAATTCAGAGACCAGGAAGAACGTTTTTATTGTATTAATTTTTTTTAGAGAGCACACCATTGTCAGTTTTGCATGTCAAAGGACAGGAAATCTCATGATGGCAGTGGATTCAACCAAGATTCTTTAAATTTTTAAAGCTTGGGAAAAATCAGGCCTAGAGTTCTTTTGACCAACTGTCACTAAGATCAGAAACTACCAGTTCCTGGGATCAAGCAGATGGGTTAGCAGAAAAACAGAGAACACACACTGAGTAGCAGCAATGCAAACAGCTGGTCAGAACTGGAGAAGCTCCTAAGAAGGCTGAGGTGGACAGGGTACATGCAGGAAGATTCAGGAGAAGACAACATGAGTGCAACTTATCACTGAAGAGCAAGAGAGTCAGGATTCTTACCAATCAATTCCTTTATGATAGTTGGGCCCGTTAAAAAACTGAATCTCCTCAAAGGTGGATGGACTCGGAAAGTTACTGGTGACAGCTGGATGCATGGTCAAGAAGAAGTGCACAGCTGTGGTGCCTGCAACAAGAACCAGTTAACAGGACCTGGGTCACACGCAACGCTTGGCCGCGCAAAAGGCTTTACCTACACCACAAACATCAGCCCCGCCACGGGCACGCTCCTAACCCACCCTTTACTCATGCAGGTGAAAACAGCAGTGCTGCCAAAGCAGTCTGGGATTTAACTTTGCTCAGCAGTTCAGTCCCAGGCTTCAACTCACACAGCTGATTTGAGTCACCTCCTTACCACGACGCTCATCAGCCACCTTGTGTTCTCTGCCAGCAGGCACGGGAACATGGCTGAGCTACCCCAGCATCTCTTTCCTACGTAGCATGGCCGCACCACTGTGTGGCAGGACCCACATCTGCCAAATGGGAGACGGCCTGGGTCCTGGAGGGCAGTATGTCTTTGGGAAGGAGATGCGTTAGGGACGACATTACTGCCCTCAGAAGGGAGTTCAGCCTCTGCTGAGATGTTCTCCCTCAGCCAGAGAAGCCTGGTAATTCTGCTCCACGCAGAGCTGTAAGGCTCCAGCAGGCCAATAAATCAGCTGAGAGGAGGGTTTTCTCACTGTGCCATTGCGAACAGCCCATGCCACGATTCAGGAGTGCCCATGCTGCACACGTGCCAACAGAGCTTCGCAGGGATGCAGGCAGCAGCTTGGCTGGGACAAGCCTCCTCCCACAGGCCGGGTCACCGCCTCTGTGCGCGGTTGGCAGCTGCTTTTTCACTGCACTACAGAGAAAGCCAAGGTTCGAAGACCTGGCTCTGACTAAAGAGATTTTGCTCTCTTCAGGCTAGCAGTGACTCCTCAGGACAGCATTTATGGAGAGCCATCTAACTGCCAACCACGATGCCACAGCAGTTAAGAGGTGTTGACAGAGGTCAGACAAAAGAGGATCGCTACCTCCTCCCGACAGCGACACGGAGCATGTGGCGGTACACAGATCTGTCGCAAGGGAAGCACTAGGGGGCATTCAGTGCAACCTTTGTGAAGAGCGCGTGGTTAGTCCTGCTGACAGCTTATGTCTTATGACAAACTAAAAAAGGTCACTGTTTCTCTGAGCTTGTGCGGAAAAGCCAAAACACAGCTCAGCAGGTAAGGCTTTTCCCTGTACACCAGGACTGATCCAAGCAGAGTGCTAAGGTGCAAAGTACTGATGGGCTGAGACTTTCTGAAGTGTCCTCTGTGGTCATCTGGCAGCTTGCACAAAGAGCAGCCACATACACACAACAGAGGCCTTTTCAGTTCTCTCCCCAGAGGAATGAGAGGGAAGCTGCAATCTATTTTAGACAAAGTGTTCACATTACCAGTTTTCTGAGGTCCCACGATAAGGAACTTGGGGAGCCGATCACACGTTTTCTCTTTGGACCAGATATCCTTGTGCCTCTTATCGTCACATGGATTCTGCAGCACAAGTGATGGGATTAAGTATTACCGCAGGAGCTAATGGAAATGGGAGGAAAAGCAGTCCTCTAGGGACCATGCTATTAGCATATGAAGAACATTCCACAACCACATTGCTCCTTTTCCAGGCATCAAGAAGGCTTAGATAAAAACACACGGGAACATTTTAAAAAGCTCAAAGTGACACAGAAGCCAAAGTCCCTTTGAAAGCATTAACTACAGGCCTTGCCCTGTGCGGCTGTGCTGGGCTGGGCCACCACGGTAGTACAGCTCAGCATCTGTGAACTTCTGGCAGACAGACAACTCTATCACCTTCAGTTAATTTCATCTGCTCATTACCATGCAGAGAGCTCTGCACAGGGATGAAATGAAATAAGCATGTTTGTATTTAACAAACATGAATTCTGTGGTGTGAAATTACTTTAAGATTAATCACATTAACAAGCCTGCAAGCTCCTCTAGCACCAAACAGGGTCCTTCCGCGCACACACAGCATTTCACATCAGCCTTCAAACATCCAAGTGCCTGCAAACCCTGCCAAGGTCCTTTAGGAAAGCTATTTGTGCCCTGCTGCCTACTGCCCCCACTTCCCCGCCCCTTCCACATTGCAATTTGGCACTTGCAGCCTCAAGCCACAAAGGCTAAACCTAAAAAGCTCATGTGTTGCCACTCCGTGCTCTGGATCAGCAGTCTCCCCAGACTTAAACATGGGAAATCGCTACGAGAGGTTACACAAGGGATTCTTACCTGCCACAAGGGATTCTTCTCCTGGGGAAAGATTTCAAAGTACTTTTTTGCCAGTTGGACAGGTGGCAGCGTTTGCAGGCGAAGGTTGGTCCAGCACTGCACAAACTTGACCAGGCTCTCAAAAGTATACAGTCCCAGACGGTCATTTCCGTAATTAGACAGGTGGGTCATGAAGATGCTGATCTGCAGATAGGAAGGACATAGGACACTCATAATTTGGGTAATAGTATTGTGTCCTCCTGGCCTGATCCCACTGTCAGCAAGAGACTGCTTATATCTCAGACTGCCCTTGCTGCCTGGGCTGATGAATGTGTTGTTAGAATATGGCACTGCCTTGATGGAAAATGAAAGAAATCTACCTCCTGCAAAGCAGGAAGAACTCAGGAGAGAAAGAAGGACACACACCTCTCAATAACCCTAGGCCATGAATCCAGCACAGTTTCAAAATCCCATTCAAGTGCCTCTTGGTCATCTAGGGGAAGAAGGGTTACTCAGTGACTCGCTCCTCATCAAAACCTCGCAAAGCTCCTTTCATGAGAAAGTGGGATCTTCCCTTCCTCCCCCTGAGACGGGATTTGTATCTGGATGGAGTGTCTGCTCCAGCTGGGAAGCAGGCTGGGAAGAGAGGGCATCACGCTGCAGACCAGACTGCAGTGGCACAAAGTACAGCTTTCACAAGAGACAGTTTTTACAGGAGCTACTTCTAGGCCCACAGCTGTGTCTAGGGGAATCCAGCTTTCATTTGGTTTGGAGTTGATACCTCAAATGTACATGAATAAATGGCAATTCACACTTTAAAATACAAAGAAGCGTTTCTGGGGAACTGAATATGGCGTGTAAGGAGACACAACACTAGGACATTATCCTAGGAAGAGACACTAGCTGTAAGGTTTTAGCTCTCCAGAGGTCTGCAGTGTGCGCAGCCCCTGGAAAGCTTCCTGCCAAGCTTGAGGGCATAAGCCCGTAGGCAAAGTGGCACCAAGCACCCACAGAAGTCCCTGCCCATGCTGCAGTGCTCAGGAGCAGACGTGCTGTCTTCGCCTGGCCAAGCCATCTCCTCCCTCAAGCAGATTCATTCTCCTCCTGTCTGCTTTTCAGCGTTTTAACATTTTAAAAGAGTGCAAAAGAGTGCCCTCAGCTTGAGTTCAGTGTGTGGCTTTCATGAATCCCAAGGAATTGGGCATCCCGCTGCCTGGAGCACGACAGCTCTTTGCCAGTCATGAAACAACATCAAGGCTAGAAGTTAGCAAACCAGAAGCAGGACATTAAGGCCAATGGAAGGATGATTACATGGATGACTTAGCACTCCTGGCTCCCCAGTGTCTGCTGGTGCAGGGAGGAGAAGAGGCCTCGGTAGCTGAAAGGGTACCTGCTTCTGCACAGCTCAGGGCTGAACCCTCATGCTACCAGGGGAGGTCAGGAGGCAACAACAGGCTTCACTGGCAGGGAGCAGCAGCGGATTTCTCACCCACAGGAGGGAAGGGCAAGAGGGGGAAGCAGGAGACAGATGGTCTCGGGATGAAGTCATTTGCTGGCACTCAGGAGGTCTGAATTCAGTTTTCTGCCCTATGTCACCATGGACTAGTCTCAGTGCATCTAGGGGCATAGACAGAGAGCATCTCTTAATATCTGTTTGTGCCAAGACACTGTGAGAGTGTATTTACTCCTGTCCACACAGTGCTTGCACAGCAGGGTGGTCCTACCTGAAGGTAGGCAACAGCAAACAGCAGTAGGATGCTAGGACGTATGGATGGGAAGCAGAGCTGAAGATTCATCACATTTGTATGCCTGTGAATTTTTTTCACTTCTCTTTTCCCACTTAGCTGACAGACAGGCCCTGCCACACAGCCTCTGGTACCTACACGTCAAAGAGCAGCGTGGGCTTGGTATGGTTGTGTAAGAAGGATGTGCTAAATTCAACACAGAGCAAAGGACAGAAAGGTCTTCTATTTAACTGTATGGCCATGTCATTGACTACATCAGAAGGCAAGAAGATGCATCATGCATCTCATGTTGTCTTTAGCTATTTCTGGGAGACATCAAGAAGGCAGCATGACAGCTAGCGGCTGGCTCATCCCTTTGACTTCTTGGTGAAACATTTAGAAGAAAAGTTTGCAGTATGAAGTGTCTCAAGCCAGACTCACTGGCTTAAACCAAGTACTGCAGGAGGAAGGACACAGGTCGCCAGCTGGGGCACTTTCAAGATTTCAAAACCTACCTTGATGTGACCCTGTGCAATGTGCTGTAGGTGACCCTGCTTGAGCAGGGGCGTTGGACTAGATGATCCCCTAGAGGTCCCTTCCAACCTCAACCATTCTGCGATTCTGTGATTTCCAGGATGAAAAATGCTGCACGTGACCCAGGTTAGAAACCTGGGTCTCAAGATTGACTACATTCAATAAAACCTTCAGGTCAACCGTTGCTCAACCCACATAATGCCGTTACCTGCAAACAATGCTGAGCAATTGGACTTATAAGAAGGCAAGATAAGCACAACTAAAGAGCTGCTTCCCTGTACTTCTGAGTGTGTAGTCAGCTCCTGTAAGATACCTGTTAAAATGGGCTTGGCAGCCCGCTCTGCCTTGCCATGGCTATCACTATCAAAACATTACCTATGTTTATGTTTGACATACACTGACAATAACCTATGTTCAAGCCCTGTCTATCCCACTCTCTCACTCACACCCAATGACCCCTGGGACCGTCTTGGGAGTGATGTCTCCCTCCTCTCCCCTTCCCTTGCATCATCAACATGCCATTCCCCTCCTTAACGTGGAGGAAAGATGGGAGAAAAAGGGCAGAGAGCCTGAAGCACAGGAAGTGGGAGGGTAGGATTGTCCTTGCAATACATAATGGGTAGCTGTGGGCCCAGAAATAACTTGTGTGGTGCATGGCATGAGCAGAAGTGTTTGTAAGAAATCATCAAAAACATTCCCTTTGCTTCTGGGAAATACAGATAAGGCACATGGCAGCCTGTTCATTGAGCATAAACAGTTATTCTCATTCCTGACATCAGATCTTTTCACTAGTCAGAAGATCAAACATCATCTGTTTGCACTGCGGAGTGCATACACACACAGGCTTGGAGACTCCTGCCTGTGTGTACATCCACTCAAAAGGGAGTCGGAAGCACCAGAAAAGACTGAAGAGACTGGCCCAAGTCTGCTACGGATCACTGCTGGGGCTGCAGGGCTGGCCAGCTTTCTGTCAAGTCTGGGAGATGGCTTTATCAGCGAGAGAGTCTGAGCTGCTGTGCAAACAGCAGCAACGAAGAGCAGCTGAGAGCACACGCCTCCAGTGCTCACAGGGAGAGAAACTCCACTGCCACCACAAAGCAAAACCGAAGACACGAAACAGCGGACAGAGCCTGAAATCCTTCCGAAAGTCACCACAAAGAGCCAACACTAAATCTGACACATAAGCCTGCCCCACACCAGAGCACAGTCTTCCCAAGTATTTTGAATCACAAATCACTGCCAACTGCACAGATCATTGCATGCATATCTGCCAAATTTTAATGGGTAGCTCTACCCATTAAACTCTGTAAGGTCCTTGGCACAGCCTCCCAGACCAGCAATGATCTCTGGATTATATTTTGGCAACTGATTTTCCAAGAGAAATTCAGAGCTCTTAAATTTCATAGTTGTTCTCCTAACTATTATGAAGTAGGACAAGGTGAAAATCACCTTAGATACAGGAACCAGAACACAGAAAAGCACAAGTCCCAGCTGTTGAGAGAAGAAAGCAGTTTCTTTTCATCTGACCAAAGATATCAATGATCCCTCAATTTGTAATGCAAAGAACAGCTTTCTGCTTCCTGCAGAGTTGTATTACACAGGTGGATTTGCTTGGGTGTAACGATAACAATTCTGTCTCTGGCAACGAGGGCTAAATAGCAGCCTCCAGAACTGGAATTACAAACATCTAAACCTTATAGCTAGGGCTGTAACGGACTCGTATTTTCTGCAGAGCTGGCGCCCACGGAGAGGACATACACCAAAACCAAAGGCGGTCACAGGCTAACCTTCAGAAACCCAGAGCCTGGTTGTAAATTACAACCTGTGTGATGCACCCAGAACGTGCTGCAAAGGTTTTATCAGTATCACAGATCTAGAACTAAAGGCACTGAACACCACAGAAAACAAGAGAAATCAAAACGGTAGGAATTCTGAAGTTATGAGAAAAGAACAGAGCAAACATCATTATCTTTAGCAACGCTTATGAGGTAGATGTTTCAAAAATCACTAAATCTGGCAGGGTAATTACACCCTTGCAGAGAAAGGGATGACAATAGGTGCCAAATCATCCCTAAAAAGAAACAAATTCATGTGGGGAACTGAGAAAGATACTGTATGTGGGATCACTCAAAAAGAGAAGCAGCTGCCCCTGCTGCAACCGATCAGCATGTCTGAGGAAATCCAAAGCCTGCTTTGAGAAGGGAGTGAGAGCTGCGGCTGCAGCGGGATACAAAGAACCATCTCCTAATTCCATCCTTTCAGGATTTTTAAAAAGTAGAGATTCTTTTTTTTTGTTGTTTCTTGCCACCTGGCTCTTCCTCCCAGCTTCAATGAAAAGCAGGAAACCCATGTGATTTGCCATCCGCAGCTGAGAACTGGGAAGAGGCTACAAGGTTTTGAAAGCACTGCATTTGTTTGGTGGTTTGATGGAGCTGAGAAGTGTTAAAAGGGAAAAAGAAACAGCTGTGTCAGACCCAGATCTTCCCTAAGTGCCTTAGGGTGACAGCTATATCACAGAAAAAACATGCAGAAATTGTTTCAAGTGCATCCAGGTTGGAAGAAAGGGGAAGGCACCCCATAATAAAAGCCCGGAAAAAACAATTTTTCTGAACAAAACTCATCAGTAAGCGTGGAGACAAGGCAAGAGCAAGTAGATGTGCGTGGAACAGGAGGAGATGGGGAATATCCCACTTCTGATTCAGAGAGATGCAGCAGCCTAGCTAACGCCCACTCCGTGTTGGGCCATGCTCAGCATGTCACCCTGGCTGGTTTCTGCCTGAGGAGTGTTGCACTTGTCAGCACTCAACACTGATACCTCTTTGGTCGTGTGTAAAACCAAGCAGCCTTACGTAGCCAACATTTCCTTGGCCCTCATTTTCAAATCTCCTTAGTCACACACTGGAGATATCTATTCTATGAAAACTTGCTGTATTGGGGTTTTAATATGGAGTCTTCCATAGGTATCTAGCCTTTTCCCACATCACGCGCCAAAGCTGAGACCCCCACGCACTAATTCCCCTTAGAGATGAGCTTACTGGGTTCAGGAGCACTGTCAGGAAGAGTTCACCACCACGAATGCTTTTGTCCAACTCCTTCGAGCCACCGGGATATTCATTGTAGAATATAGTGTGAGTAAAAAGACCACAGGTCTGTCGAGGCAAAACCTGTTAGTATCAGAGGAAAGCAAAGTTAGGTAAGAGGCAAATACAGCACATATCTGATGTGCCAAAGCAGCACTATATAGATCAATATAAAGAGAGTAAGGGAGATAAGTAATATAAGTTCAAAGGACTCTGATACTCCTCTCAGATATTTACTCACCCTGCTCTAAGCAACAGTGCAAACAAGTCAACGGGATCTCAATTTAGTCTTGTTGTACTTGCTTTTGCTCCTCTTTCTCCTTTCAGGGCTGACCTATCCCATCTGAAATCAGGCACAGGCAGGCATTTGGCCAGCTCCTAAATGTCCTCTTCAGGAAAAGCCCTCAAGCTCAAGGAGTGAGGTGTGTGCTCCTGGAGAAACAATGCTTTTGCAGGATATACTGATTTTATTAACATACCTGTGCTGATTCTACAACAGTGCAACCTGTCAACTCTGCATTGTACTGGCTGATGGGAGAAGCGCACAAACTGGCTTTAGCCAAGTCCCTTCTCTTTGCTTGACTTAATGATTTTGGAAATACTAGTCGTATTGAGATCAACGACTCTGATGCAAGTCATTAAGAGTCTGCCCCTTGGTCAGGAAGTCTGTGCCCTCCCCAGGCCCTGGGGGCTCTGCCGGCCCGGCTGCGCTCACCATGATTCCGTTATGGATGAATCCTCGGCGGTACCGAGCGGGCCGCAGGTGTGGGTATTCCTCTGTGCTTGTTACCTGGATGCTCCACACAGATTTCCAAGCCTCGTAAAGTTGTGTGTGGACAGGATACACCCCAGAATGATGGGGGGCCACAGCATAGCCCAAGTCTGTGGGAATCCCATGCTCCTGGAAGCAGAAAATGCAGCTTGATGGTTCAATATTTATTTAACTGCTGTCCTTAATGAGGATTGGATTTATCAGCAGCCTCCAAGTTGGAGCAAAGGGACAGAATAGCATGAAATCACACTAGATTGGGAAACCTGAAATGCTGCTTGTGCTTCTTGCCTGCTGCATCTATAGAAATAGGAAGAGTGACTGTACCAACCACGACGTTCAGCTTTTTGTAACAGCTGCTGCACAAACAGTCTGCTGGCTTGCAGGTGTGACAAATCGGATTAATACACAAGCCTGAGGTCAAGCTCCTTGGTTACTACAGGCAAACTAATCAATGCTGTAAGTGACAGTTCTCATTCCTACAATGCCTAGACTGGAGTCACTAGAGGAAGAAAGTGAAATTTCCCTAATGGATATAGAAGGAAAGGAAGACAAGAGCTAGGATCTGTCTTGAAGACAGCAATTCAAAGAGAAGCAGGCAGGAAGCAAGAGACTGTTGATGCTGAAGATATGGGGCCTGGAGCTATTCTAAAATGACAGGAAATATCTGAATTTCACGGGTTTTAATTCCACTGTGCAGTTTGGGTAACAGTATGAACGATGACAGCTCTGCCCTGGTCATGTACAATAAAACCAGAGCCCCTAAATGAAACAACAACCTTTTCCTTCCCACTGTTTGCCTGTTTTATGTTAAGTAAGTATAATTATGTTCCGTGCTTTGTCTCTCCTTGCAATAGACTGCAGTATTATTTAAGCAGGAAAAGGAGGAGACTAAATTGTTTCTATGACATTGCAATTGTGCTCTGAATTCAGAATCATTCCTAATCATCAGGGGAACAAGAGACAGCAGCCTGCCATTCCCAAGGGGGATTACCATCAACAGAACCAAAGTAGGGTGAAAAGGACACTTGTTTTCAGAGGAACATGAACACTATATTCAAATCTGTCCTGTAAGCCTCAAGCAGACATTGTGCCAGCAGTGCAGGATGTTCAAGGTTTCCTCCTCCTCTGCCAAAACCCAGGGAATTTCCCCTGGACTTCCTATATAATTGACTCCCTCCGGCATTGTTTTGGGAGGCCAGAGGCATGACCATTAGTACACAGAGCATTTTATACTACTAAGCAGGTGATTTCCTTACAAAACCACGGTGAATAAGGATGGAACAGGAAATGCTCTCTCCCAACCAGAGTTTATAAGTTAATTGGATTTGAACGGCAATGCTACAGTGAGTTCACACCTCGGCAAACAAGAGCCCTGGGATTTACACCCTGGAATGTGGTGGAGGCTGCCTGGGGCCATGCAGGTGCCAGGAAGCACTTCCCGTTGCAGGGGCAGGCATGCGAATCACACCTCTTGCCTGAAGGCAGCGGGAGCCACGCACCAACTTTCAGAGTTGGTTTTCTTAAAGGCAGCTGAGTTGCCAGACTAATATTTTGGTGCTATTCCAAGGGAATAATGTTTTCAGATTAGTGCTGTAGAGGAAACAAAAAAAAAAAAAAAGCTGTGATGCCCCTTACCACAGCAAACTGCTTGTTGAGCTTCATCTGCTCAGCCAGCACAGTGACATTGTGGAAAAGATGAGGTTGCATGTGACTCCACATGTGAGGAAACCACCAGAACTCCTTCCTATGTTTGAGCAGCATGTCATCCCCTTCGTCTTCCTCATCTGTACCTACAAAGAGCAGAAAAGGAAGGGCAAAAGCAAAAGGCAGAAGAAGTGTTCAATGTTTCAAAGCAATGGCTAATCCCCCGCAATGCTGAGCAGTTCCTACAGAGCATCAAGATCTCTCTAAAGCATTACACAGACACATGCACAGAGAGCACAGAGAGCTATCGAAGGCTGTGAGCGTTAGAAGAAATGCATCAGATCTGTCAAGACCCACACAGGAACGTGCCCAGGACATTGCCGGCACCCCATGTGGTTCCTGCAACGTTGCAGGCCACACACAGGTATTGGGACCGAAGGTGGTGCCAGGGACTTACCTGTGTGGTAGAATTTCCCTGAGAAGCCCAGGTTGAAGGTGAAATTTGGGACTAAAGTTCTCAGCTTATTCTGGGTGCTCAGTAAAGCCTGTTTGAATGAAAAGGAAAAAGAAATGTTCACATTCAGTTGTTCTCTAACGCCTCTCTGTGCTCTGCTGGTGCCCAAAAGGGCACAAGCCCACAAGGGCTGGAGATAGGGCACTGCAGCCAGTGGAGTGAAGCTGGGTACCTAACAGCTACACATACCAAGTTTTTATATGACATACGGTCTTGCCTTACTGAAAGATGTCACTTTATAACCACAACCATGTGTTGTTCCTCTTTCATGCTCTCCAAACCACTGTAAAGGTCCCAGGTCTGTCCTAAGGCAAGGAGATGGTAAATATTACCTCCAAGCAATAGGTCTCTTTGTCTTCCCAGGCTCAACATCAGTGTTCCCTTCCCCTCCTGGCCTGGCTGGGACCATGCTGTTGAACTTCTCCCCTTTCTCTGAGCCTACTGAAAAGCACCCTATAGGGTGGGGTTGATACATAGTCAGAGAATTCAGTAATATCATGAACAGTAACTAAGTGATCCAAAGGGAGGGGACTTTTATTTAGAGAGGAAAGGAGGATTTGCAGAACTACTCATGCAAGGAATCCTGTTATGGATAGCAGGAAGGTTTGCTGTTTTTTGGAAAGAAAACCTGGGAGGGCTGACATTCACAGCCATGACCTCCCCCACAAGCTCTCTTGCTCACTTGCGCCTGTTCTGAACGACCAGACTAATTGCTGTAGCTAAAGATAAGAGCCTTGTGTTACAACCCCAAGGCCCAGCAGTATACGGAATGAGACAGCAGACAGACCTGACCAGAGGAAAAGAAAAAAAAGAAAAAACAAAGAGGCCAAATATATCACAGACAAGACAGCTAACTGCAGTCAAATTTCTTTGGCTGGAAAACTGTAAAACGAGAAGCCCTGACATACACACTCTGCACTACCCGTGTTCCTCAGGGAAGTGTCACTGATGCAGCTTCCCTATGGGGACACTTCTTAATCAAATTGGGACCTGGCAGGAGGGCTGTCAGCAGGTGACTGAGACGGTCCTGGCCCAGGCAGTTATTTACATTTTAATAGCTTTTCTAAAATAGTAATGGCTCGGTGGCTGCACCAAGATGAAGAAGGTGATGACCTCTCAACAGCAGACTTGGGCTAAATGTTAACGCACAGGCAAATTACCACACAGAAATGGAGAAAGCACGGACTTTTTATACGATGCAGAGGAGATGAGCAGATATTCCCGCCTGAGCTACCCCCTCCCTGGTTCAGGGGGCACAAAAGGGCACAGCAGCACTGCCTTCCCATGGCTCACATCCGGCAGACTTGGTTCAGGCACACGGCGCCTTCGCCGGGAAGCGCAGTCACAAACGCCGGCTCTCATTCGGTGCAGGGACCACCTTTGTCACCTATCACGGAAGGGTATCCTGACAAAATCACCACAAACGCTAATATTTCAAAAGAGTATTGACCAAACGCTGGCCATCACATTAACTTAAAACTGATGACTTCCATAATTTACTTCAATCACCATCCACTGATCTACCTGTACCCTGGAGACAGGCAAGTGGTAAAAGAAGTGTTTTCTGCCCGAGGCAGGCAGCCCACGGCACTCACACGTGCAAGATGGGAAGACAAGACTGATTACTTCTACGGCGCTGCAGACACACTCAGTGCCGTTCAAGCCTGAATGAACCAAGTTCTCAGATCCTTCCCTAAAGGAGCACTCAGCTGCCATTCTCCCTCTCCTCACTCACATACCAGCGACACCAAATGCAGTCTGGGACAAATTTTGAACAGAGATCCCAGCTCCTACGTGACCACATGACTACCACAGTCCCCACTCAAGAGTAGTATTTTGAGAAGCAGGTGGCACGTGACGCCTCCAGAACCTATCACAAATGTACGCAGTGCTTTTAAAGGGCGACATGCCAGCAGCCCGGACGGCTGACACCTTCTTTGCCGCACACAGTGCAGCACTGGCAATGGGAGGGCAAGTTCCCCTCACATCCCCTAGTCAACCCCAGGACACGGACTCACCCCGCAGCAGGGAGTGCAGCTCAAGACCTGTGCACCATCTACGGAGCAGTGCCTGGCCTGCCAGCTGGGTGACAACGCTGCACCACGTGTGGGACCGGCGCTTTGCACACATCGCCCAGCGTCGCAGCCAGGAAAGGGCCGCATCCTCTCACCGCCTCCAGGGCCATCCATCCTCTCCACTCCTCTCTGCTGCCCTGAAAGGCACATCCAGCTCCTCAAGCCCCGTGGGAAGGCTGAAGGAGGAAAGACAGTGACTAAAAGGCTTAGCTTTCCTCCGCTGCGAGGGAGATTTAAAGCCTGGCTTTACGGTTACCATGACGACACATCTGTCAGATGATAAATCCCAAATAGCTCTGCTGGGGCAGGCAGCAATCCTTGTGTCTGGGGAGGGACCTCGGGAGAAACCGCGAGGGCTCCAGGAACGCTGAGACTACGGAGTACTTGTCACACTGCTTTCCTGGCAGGTTTATTTCTAACGATGTGCTGATCCCTGTGCCGATGCCAGGCCCTTTTCACAGTCACATCCATACGGCATCACAGCAAAGGTCTGAACAAAAGTCTTTGCCCTGCACAGGATAAAAAGACTAAGGGGCCAAACAAAATATTTGGAAATCTGTTTCAACAAATTATGCATTCACTTTTCCCCGACATACTAGTTCAAAGAGGTATGTTTAGTAAGGTGAAAAAACATAGTTGTGGGAATGGTCCAGGAAGATGGCACTTACCTCCCTTCCCAGCTCTGATACCTCTCACTCAGTTTTTCTTTTATAAACTAGGACAAATATGACAGCACTAATATTAAACTCACGTGGTGTTTCATTTATATCCATAATGTACTCTGAGACTCTTAAATGAAAAGCAATCAAGACGTGGGGTAGGATATCCATTAGGTTATAATGGCCAGATATGCAAACAGATCTTCAGATTCATATTTAAGACATTGAGTTGCTCACACGGTACTGAACATAGGACTAGTACTTCAGCTGTTTCCCTTTCCTAAGGGGCGAAGTTTCCTCCCCCAGCAAAATCTCCCCTCCCCTCATCCCTCCAAAGATTTCTGTTCTATATTTCTTAATCATCTTCCATTCCAAAATCCTACTAGGATGCAGCCAAGCTGCTCCTTAGCTAGCCAAAAAGACCTCTTTCCTGCTGCTAAACTGCCTGCTTGGAGTTCAGCGAGGCTCATCCCAAGAAGCAAAAGATGAGGTCTCCAAGGGATTCCCAGAAGAACATAGCTGGCCACCAGGGCTCATAAGCCACGTCAAGGCCAGACCCACATCACACTTGTCACAATCCATCAGGAAACATCCTCTGTAACCCTTGGCCACAATTTTTGGAGACCTTTCAGAGATTAACTGGGACAGCCAGCATGCAGCCCCAAAGGACATTCCCTCACAGAGGGAATCTAAACTCCAACACTTTCAGTCTTGTTCAGTCTCATATCGGCAGCCCATCACTTAAAAAAAAAAAAAAAAAAAAAAAAAAAAAAAAAAAAAAAAGCTTTTGAAAAAATCCCAAATGATCCTAAATATTTACTTTTAAGCACACATTAAGGAAAAAAGGTAAAATCATGCCATTTGTTGCAGCACATTTAAAAAACTTAATATATTCTTACTAATGAATCTACAAAGATTTAATCAGTGGTCAATACAAACTCTTGATGCCATTCAGGTGTCAAGACAGCATGATGCCCTTGGTGTCACAATCATATAGGACTCAACCATTCTCCATGTAACTTTGCTTTTCTAGTTATGAAATGTTTAACTCATGAGAATGCTTACAGTGATCTTGGCTATTTCATACCAATCCTGAATATTGCCTCCCCTCTCCTACATCTCTCTAAAAAGATGCAAAAGAAAACAAGGTTTTAGAGTTAGCTGTTGGGGAGAGAATACTATGAATTTAGGAAAACTGTGCATGGACAGATGAAGACAGAAAGGTGATACAAAAAGGAAAGCAGAGTATTATGACAGCCCTTTCTCAAACAGTCATGCAGAGCATACTACAACTTGCTGCAGCAAACACCTCCTTCACAGGAACAGCCCCCAGGGAAACTGGGCAGCACATTTTCAGAGGATTTTCACACACTTTTCTCATAGTACTGTGGCACTGACATATTCCTGATGCTGGCATTTCTATCTCCCCTCTAACGTCAGAACCAGGGAATTAAAAACTGCTCAATATTCCCATTTCTGATAAGATGATTCTCTACAATTTAGAAAGGCAAGAGCTGGTTGATCACCTTCACCAATAATAACCCAAACAAAATGAAAAGACTGTCCTTGATCATCACATGGCTTGCTCTCAGATTCACTAATGACTGCTCACTACTTATGCCCTTGTTAAGATTACCAGCAAAGAGGCAAAAATTTGCCTACTTCATCTTCATTCCTCATAGTTAAAGATGATGAGGAAGGATGAGAAAAGTCAGATATTTTTGCATTAGAAAATACTCTTCCTTTTTGGCTGGCATGGGGAGGTTTGGAAAGTTCTGGGGACTAATTTCAACAGGAGACTGCACATGGAATAATTGAGATGAGAGAGGATACTCCAAGATTTTTTGTTAACTACACTTAACTCAAATTTCTGGTGAACTTTATGGGGGAAAAACATATTTTTTATGGAAGTTCCAACTGCTTCACTTCAATCAAGAGCTGCAAGTTCCTGCTCCAACCCTTCATCAGAAATGGGAACTCAGAGGTTACCATCTTTAAAGTAAAAGTAAGCATGGCTTCTTTATTTTCTTTTTCAAGAAGAAAGCTATTTAGCCCTTCCTTGAGCACCACAAATAAAATTATTTCTCCTCTCATATAGGACACCTACCGTGGATACGTACTGATGAAATGACATTCAGCATTTCTTTTACTAGTCATTTTGTCTGGGAAGCTCTTTGAGTGTAGACCTGCATATGGCAAGCAGCCTCACTGGGACAGCAGAGAGAATTTTATACCTTCACGCAACATCCAATCTTCAAACCTTTACCCCGACCACTGTAATCTAAGCTTTAAGATAAGGAGCTGTGTGTTGAGATAACAGCCCTGAAACAGAGCTTTCATATAAAAGGCCAAAGAAAATGCCAGCTGTTTTATCACTATTATATCCCCTTCCCTCCCCACAGCGAGAGGCTATCAATAAATCCATGCAGTTATTTCTCGCTTTTAAAAAAACAAAAATTCATTAACCTCTCATGGCTCTGCAATCAGAGAACTTCTTTTAAATGGATAAATCCGGGTTTTATCTGCTTTGCCTGAGATTCTCTGCTTACTGATCACAGATTATTCCTCCATTTCACCCCGTTAAAACCCAAACAAAATGTCTTTTTTTCGAATTATCTTGTCTGGGGTTGTTTTTAACATCACTAAAGCAGCCTTTGTCCCCAAGAGCTTGGTAAACCATCTCCTGCTTTGTCCAATAACACTATAGAGATGGGAATCTCTACCTGGTTGGACAAATGGGACCAAGGTCTGCTTGGGACCAAGGTAAGACTACGATCCTTCACAAACAGCTTTTAGAGCATTTCAGCATCTCAAAATACAGGGACATTGCAGTGAAATGATGAAAATTTCAGCATTTTCTTTAAATAAGTATTACGCACAACTGTTCATTTTTCGGTACCTGCTTGCTTGCAAGCAAAAAGTTATCGTCAAACGTGGCTGTAAAGGGTTATTAAAGAACTGAGCAAAGAATAATGAATGAATGAAACAATGAATGAAAACAGTAATAATGAATAAAAAGAACGACACGCGATTATAGAGTTGCTTCAGGTACGCAGCTCCAAGTGAATTGAGGAGATAAAACTAGATCAAAGCAAGTTAAAAGAGATTCTTCTTCCCCAGCATGGGGAACATGGGATCAAAAGCAGAACTGAAAATATCAAAGACCGGAAAACAATAGAGGTGAGCTGCAAGATGCGCCTGGTAGGGATGTGGAAGAACGCAGAGAAGGTGTAAGAGCGCTCGCAGGAACAAGTAAAGGATGAGGTTCAGTGCAGGTAAGGAGGTACGCACGTAGAACGTTATTCTGCTTTATACTTCTGTACCCTTGGCTTCATCTTGAGGTTGTTTTGGAAACATGCTAAGGGCACCTGCTATCACACGTTTAATGGCTGGTACCCAGGGAACCTGACCTAAGACCAGATCTGAGAGCAAGCAGTAAATGGAAATCCACACAAGCAGAAAAAAAAGGCTGGAGCCTCACACCTCCAGGAGCAACCTCGGTGTCCCTGGTGAAAGGGGCAATGCACCTGCCTCAAGGGCTATAAACCAGGACTGACAGGAAAGGTATAAAAGCAAGCCCTTAGTTTAACAAGGCAAAATATAAACATACACCATAGACTTGGAAGGAGAATACTTTATCACACACATTCAAGAAATCAAAAGGGGCTTTTAGTTTCTTACCTTTCTTCTACTTGCTTCTTCCTTTGCCTTCCCTTTCACTTCCCTCTCCTCCACAAAATCTCTCTCTCTATGCCTGGCCTTTTGTGTATCTTTCCCCTATTAGGCATTGTATTACCAAGGAACTGCCAAGGAAAGCAATCGCTGAAGATGGCATCTCGTTTTCTCCAATCATGAGGCCACAGGAATGGTTCTCATGGTGGCCTGGGGTCTCAGCATGTTTCCCCAGTGGATTTTGGGACATTTCTTGCACAGGGATGGGGAGTACTGGTGGAGGAGATGGAAACATGAGGGAGTGTAATAAAGGGTGCAAGAAAATCCTTATTGCTGATTAGGTTATGTCCTGAAAGACTACAAGAGGGCTAAAATGTACACTAAAGCAGTATACACTGCGTGGATTGCCCTGCAGTTCTACAACACAATCTCATTTCCCCTTTGAAAGGCAGTTTATGGATACAAATAGGCTTATAAAAGGAAACCTGCATATGCTTTTTCCCTCTATTAAAGAGGAGATGGGTCAGACCACCACACACATTCTCTTCTTAAACTGAGAGAGGCAGCTACATGCAAGCTACAGGTCTCATAACACAAAATGCTCCATTTAAACTTGAAAAACTGTTGCAAGCATCACATACTGTGTCTTGCCATCCTTACAGACTGACTCTCTGTGTTTAAGATGAGAACAACAAGAGCAATCAACTGTTTCACATAAAAGAAATTCAGCCTTGGCATTCCTGGCATACCACACACCCGGGAATTTTGTCTGGGGCCTGCGGTTATCCTGGGGACTTTACCTCTACATCAGACACCTTCATGCGAGTGCCCTCTTTGCCCACAAATATGTCATCGATGTCAACAAGGATATAGCGATCAAGTGTGAGACAGAGGCGTTTGCCAGTTAGGTAGGCAATAGCATCCACAAAAATGAGTTTGTGCAGCCAAAAATTGAGGTTATTGCCGAAAAGAACTCGCTGGATCCCGTCATGCAGACCCAGGTCCTGCACCACTGTGGCATGCAACGCTTTGTGGGTAGCCAGGTGAGGAATGGACTCCGAGGACTTCGTGCTGGCCAACAGCACTGGCTCATATGTGCTGTGGTTTGACTGGAACACAGTCCAGTCGTCCCCAGGGAGGGGACCCTGCTCCACCTCGTTAGCCCGGGTGACATAGAGCAGGGGAGCACTGGGATTGATGTGATAGTCCCGTAGCCCTAAGTTGGAATGGAGGAAAAGGGGGAAACCCTTGAGCTGCGCACTGAGTAGGCTGTTCTCGTTGGCTTTGAAAAAGCCTATAATTCCCACTCCATACTCTACGCAGTATTTGTCCAGCAGCTCTCGGTTCCAGGCATCTAAGTTCACATATTTAAGGATATTCTCATAGATAATAAGAGCATAGCGTCCCCTGTCTTTGTCCGTCAGGGTGGGCATATCCCCCTTGCCAGGGGCAATCTCTGTCCTGTATTTAAACCGGCTAGATTCCAGGATGGCCACGATTTCCTGTCCCAGCTGAGAATAAATGCTTTCCACAAAGACTAGCACCACAGGATCCGTGCGTGAGGTGTCCACAGACTTTGTGAGCCTCCAGCTGGCTTGTGGCGGGATCAAGACACGGTGCTGGCTGCTGCAGTCACTGAAGGGTAGGGGTGGTGGCTCCTTGATTTTGGGGCTGTTAGTGACGTAGTAAGCCAAGATGCACATGGAGATCAGGCTGAAGGCAATGAGTAGCAGGATCAATCTGTGGAGCTCCAGCTGTCGCACGTGCCGCACTACTTTCCACAGCTGAATCATGGTGAGGCGGGCTGCCCACCCCTTCCTCACGCCCTGCTCCCACGTTGCCCTTGAAATCTCCAGCACCACCGTGGCAGCACCCAGCAGCAGCTTGCAAAAAAGAAGCAGCAGCTGCAGAGAGAGACTAAGCTAAAGCGAACAGCTACAAGGCTAGACTCCCAGGGATCTGCCATTTATCTCAAGTAACCATGGCCCTCAAATCCCATTGCTCGTTTGTGTGCTGCTTCCTATTTCTCTCCTCTCACTCAGCAAAGTCTTTTGGAGGAGGAGGGTTTCCGAATCTCGTTTCGGAGAGCAAATCAATCTGCCATGCTGTGCACAGGCACCTTCAGCTCAGCCTTCCAGGTGTCCTGTTTCTCAGCTAGCTGCTTCCCATTCACATGATGGCACCTTCTCTTTGCATCCTGCAATTTTAAAAGAAAAAAAAAAAGTCAATTCTCAGTATGGATTCATGGTATTTAGCAGGCTTGAAATGGATGCATCAGCAGGTGCTAGGTGGGCAGCATTACTTGCCTGTCAGCATGCAGACCTGTTCCCCGGGAAGTGACACACACCATTTGTACACAAGCTTGGCAGAGCTGCAGAGCAACTGCAATGGCCTTTGTAAGAAAGGTCCAGGCAGTGCACAGAGACTCAGCATTCACCTTGGGTGGGATTTGCATGTGCTACACTAAATACATAGAGCTGGTGTACCTGGCCTTCTCCCCACTTCTCTTTATGCCACTGAATGTAAGATATAGACCACTTTTATTCCTGCTAATAATTTAAAACTAACAGGAATAGGAAACGGACATTGAATTCTCTTTCTTGACTTACTCTCATACTAACGATGATGTGCAAATTCTTGCCAGTGACATCCTGGGCCCTTGGGATGCTGCTGTCATGAACTCGGTAGGATGCCTCAAATTCATACCAGCCTTCTTGCTCCACAGCTCCTCATACCCTTGATTCCCACCATTTTTATGAGGCTGCCTCACTTGCCCTGGGAACCCTTGTTCTTCCGAGACTCTCAGAACACCGCTTTTGGAGAGGCATCCTCCCTTAGGAATCCATAGCCAGGGACACAAGCTGTCTAGAAGCTCCAAGACTAATCACTGCCAACTAATTCATGAGCAGTGGGAGAGAAAACACCTCCCAAAACCTTCCTCACCTTTTCTCATATGCCACTAAAGAGCATGAAGCCAGTTTTAAATTGCTAACAGCACAAAGTGAATTTGGGCTAGCCTCATACATGTGAAAGCACCTCTTGTTGTGAAGCTCTCTTACCTCCTCCTTTGCATTTATGACAGCAGACTGTTTCACCATATGTTGTCATTTTTCCAGGACAAAATGCTCAGCAAAGCCAACAAACTCCAAACCAGTTAAACGTAAACACCATGGAAAGTGACTAAATTGCCCTTACTTTAAAATCAAATCACTACGTAGTTTTCTCTCCCTAACCAGAAAGGTGACTACTGACTGTACACACAAACAACTCTGAGGTGTGCATTATTTGGGATACAGACAGATTTTTAGGGAGTACTTGCTGATCCTCCCAGCACAGGCAGACCTGAATGGGTGCAAAGATATCTCTAATGCCAGATGTTGCTCACCAAGTCAGCTGTGCTCACAATAAGCTGTGACAGTTTCTCCCCCTTTCAAAAAAAATCCAGAAAACTTCTCTCTCTCAAGATCCTTCTCACTCAGACACCCACACTCCTGCAGACATGTGCTCCACCATGTACAGTCCTTCTACCCACCTACTTAACCTGCATAGCTTACAATGCCAGGAGGCACAGAAGCAAAACCAACAAAAAGTACTGCTACCACAACAGACAGTTCATCATCATTTCTTCACTTCTCCCTTTTATCAACCTTTCTGTATCACTCTGATACAGAAATAATATTAGAAGTCCTATTTGTCCACAGGGGTGAAACAGACATTAGACATGTATATAGTAAGTCAGGGTTTTAACAACCGTCTATACCAGAAAAGAAACTGCTTGTTTGAGACAGATGCTTATTTTGTAATGTGTATTACTAAACACAAAAAAATCCCTCTGAGTCAGGGAAAAGATCGTTTCACAGATGAGGCCAGAAGTCACACTCTAAGTATTCCCACCAGGCTCTTTTCCAAGCTCTTGGTACAGCTTGAAACACAAAGAGACAAGCAGACTTTA
Source organism: Rhea pennata (assembly GCF_028389875.1). NCBI lineage: Eukaryota > Metazoa > Chordata > Aves > Rheiformes > Rheidae > Rhea > Rhea pennata. Next base: position 23,545,202 of record NC_084669.1, read on the forward strand.
CATGAACAGATACAACATCACTTACTTTGTGTCGGAGGACAGAAAAGAGTCAGAATGTCTTCTACACAAGCATCATCATTAAGTATTATCTAAATAACTTCTAAGCTACAAGCTCCGCAGGGCAGGGGTTGGTTTGCGTGGCGCACAATGAAACCTTAGCCCTAATGAGGTCCTCAGAATAGCTGTAGAGTATAAATGTGAAGTACATTACACCATTAATTTTCCACTGGAGAAACTGAGACACAGGAAACCTGATTTAAGGTCACACTGGAAGGCTGCAAAAGAATCAAGATTGAAACTCAGCTGGATCCTGTCGTTCTCCATCCCCAAATGCCCCTCTCTACTGAGAGCTGGTTTTGAAAATTTAGCTCAGCCAGTGACAAGATGCCAATATAGATGACTGATCGTTGTTCAATTTTGTCTCTACATACTGTTAACCTTTTATTGAAAAAAGTATATGAAAGGAGGGGCAGAAACAACCCTGGGAGGATGTAAAAACTGTAATTCTAATAGATTTTTCCCTTTTTTGTTACCAAAGTGACAAGCGATTTTGAATGCCCCACTTTTCAGATTGACTGCAGGACATGGTTCAAAATCCAGTTCAAGTCAATGAGGACTGCCAATGTACCAGCTTATTATCAAAAAATGCGTGCCACCGTTCAAAAGCAAACAAGAGAACAACCTTCCAACACCTCATCAGGCCTTTCTCATTGCACTGACCCTACAAGGAAGGCCCTGATATTATCAGCCTCTAGTTTGGCACTGGAGCACCAAAGTCATGTTGAACTGCAGAGAGACAGCAGTAAATGGAGCCAGCCACAGGTCAGGTGCGAAGATAGAGGTTGGATAGAAACATCTAATAAATGCTTTTGCATGGGGCGAGTTTCCTGTAAGACACACGATATACACAGCTCAATGCATACCAGTTGCAATGAGAAGCGGTCTTCAGTCTACCACCATGTAACAAATTCATATAAAAATCTACACTCAGATTCCTCGTACACAATCTTAACTGAGAAGGCTGAAAATTGCAAGTCAATGTCTTCCCTAACAGCTCACGTCCTCTTTTTTCCCCTGAATTCATTGGCTAAAAGAGAATAAATAGATTATTCTGAAACATTCACTATCTTCAGATTCACTATCTTCCACACAAGCAGTGGATCCTGCAGGAGAAAATAATGTAAAGAAGGACTTAAAAGCTCAGGAGCTCACAGGTTGCCTGCAGAGATTTCCAAGTAGGTTTTCTTTGGTGGAGTTTGTAATCTAAGCACCACTGTAACCACAAGAAAGCACAAAGCATACTGATCCATGGGAAAGCCTCACAAAATACTATATTACTTTTGCAACTCTCCACCCCTAAAACATCACCCTGGAAAACACTTCTCTTCCCTGGTTACACTTGCTCACCTCTTCAAGCTCATTTTCAGTGATGAAATGAGTCTCTATTTTGCAAAGAGCTGTAGCTTTAATCTCCTGCTTTTCATTTTAAAGATGAAAATCACAGGACATCTGGATTATTCTGCAGAGTGAGACTGAAACGGGAGTTTAAGCTGGGCTGCCACACCTGCAGTGCCCAGCTGAGGGGCAAGAGGGAGAGGAATTCCCTTTGCTGGACACTGCTGAATCACAGCAGTGTTTGGATAACAATAACTCCATTCAGCCCTCTAGCGAACTTCCCAAACAAGCCCCCATTTGTTACATGGGTGAGCTCAAAAAAACAGAAAAAACAAAAACAAAAAAAAACAAAAAAAAGAAAAAGGCCTGTATCAGATTGCTGCTCAAGAATCTGTCAGCTCTGATCTCTTTAACAAGGCTTCACAGCCAGAGGGCATGCCAGCTGGCATAGGATGCATTAAGCTCTTCAGGGACCACATCAGCTGGTTAAAAAAAAAAAAAAAAAAAAGCAACACAACAAAAACACCAACCGAGGTTTATATTAAAAGGTGAGAGAGCTGTCAGAAACTACTCATAGCCAAACTGCAGATCCCAGAAAGATCTGCACTGAAAAACAAAAACAAACAAACAAAACCCAATCACACTGAGAATTGCTCCCTCCTAAGAAAACACCCAGCTCTTGCTTGACATCAAACTCCTTGGAAACTAACATTTTAAAAAACTCAAGTTTATAGACAAATTCCAAACTCCATTACTGCAAATTTGCCAGGATTACCTGAGTACAAACTGTAGGAGGAGGCAGTAGGAAGGCACAGCAAGGATGAAGTATTACACTGGTGCAAGGACCCAGGCACACTGGGCTTCTGCCGTGCCAGGAAAGCATCGCGGATCAGAGCACCAGTTCCATGGTCAGCTATCTCACAAATCACCAGCATCCAGACACGTGCTTTATGTAATTCAGATGTTCTGTTTCCTAGTGATACACAGCACTAATGTGAAACGCAAACCGTTTTGTGAATTATCAGTTGCTAAAACCACATGGCAAGTGATGTGATATGAAAGCAAGATAATAATCTGAATAGTGTGGTTTTGGTGTCTGATAGACAGAAACCTCCAATGCTTGGAAATTATTGTGGGGAATCACTACAAATGCTTAAGACCAGTACTCATCCAAAATCAGTGACCAGAATACATATATATGAATATACATATATATGTGTGTGTGTGTGTGTGTGTATGTATGTACGTATGTATTTGGGGGTGATGGTATGTTTGTGTCCAGGGATATAGAAGATAATAGATGTCATCTGACACCATTATCAGCAATTTGTCATATATGTTCTTTCAGCTGAGCCACAGAAGATCTCACTATCCTAAAAAAACAGTATCACGAGTACATTTCTCCAGCCCTTTTATTATGCATAATATAATCCAACTTTCTGGAATGCACAGTGGCAGAATCTCGTCTTTGCCTATAATAGCTCTAGTTCAGAGCTCACTCTTCTACACTTCTGTGCAGCTGTAGTTGCTTTGGGCCCCAGAGGGACTGCAGTAATTGAGTTACACAGTAATCAGAGAAGGAATCTGATTGATTTTCTAACCCATTCCATTTTAATGGTGTCATCATGACACCAAATTCCTCATTTGTCTGCCTCACTGAGAGACACTGCAACCTCTACCCTGTCTGCAGTGACATCTATATGCCAGGCCTCCAGGTGCAGCTCCATTCCTGTGAATGTGAAAATCTGGTAAGCAGTGGCAGCACAGGACGCTTAGGCATGCTATAAGGGCAGCAATAAGCCCACAAAAAAATGAATGCTGGTTGTATGCATCCTGGATGAAAACGCAAAATAAAAAAAATTACTGTGGCACTTAGAGCCACATCGTAATGTAATTGCCAACCAAACTCATTTTTGGGCTCCAGGCATGTGTTTCAGCTAGCATCCACTGCCCATCAAACCCTGCGGTGAGGGACTGCCCAAAGAATACCCAACACAGATCAAAGAGACAAGAAAAGCTAACCGATACCCCTGCAGACTCGCGCCAGCTCTGAGCTCTGTTCAGGCAAGTCCCCATGCAGGGATAGGCCTTCTTCTGTACAGACTGGTGGTAAGCAGGGTGCTGCCAGCAGGTCTGAAATGTGTCAGCCTCAAATAGGAGAAGAGCTGCACAATGTAGTAGTAACTACTACCCCCTCCTCCCCAAAAAGGCGTGCGACTTTGCACCTTCTGCGAGAGCAGTCAACAGCCACCCATGCTGAGCAGGTCGGCACAGACTCCCCTCAGCCTGGCACACAGGAAATTCGATTGCAGATGTGAACTTACGCTCCTGCCAACATAATGAAGTTGGGGGCATCGCTAAGGCACAGATCTCGGAGAGGCCAGCTCCAAGGGGGACTGCACCAGAGCCCCATGACTCCTGCGAGGTTCGTGCTATTGGGATACACCAAGCCAAGTGTATCCGTTCCACCAACAGCCTAGCTTGCAGTAGATCCCTCTTTTCTTACTCCTTCTCTGCATATAAAAAAGAAACAACAGGTTTAGTCCTTTCCCTGCAAATGACAGAGGCAAGATGCACCACAACCTGCTAACGACGTGAAACCAAGCCTTTCCTCTGACCAACAAAAATGCTTTTCTGATAAAAGATTCCTGGCAACGTGGTTTGCAGCTCCCTGCCTCCTCTGCACCATACTACATTCACTGCTTAAGGACATTACAACTAACTTGACTGATCTTCAGAAGCAAGAGAATTTCAAACGTTTGCACTGACGTATTCCCTCAAACTGAATGTCAGCACCGCAAGCCCCTACCTGTTTCACTATTTTGGCACAGGACAAGTTTAGGAAGAGAAAGCTTTTGGCTTGCTCTCCAGCCTGCCTAAAGATCAGATGTGCAAACGACAAAACTCAAAAATCCTCAGCATTCAGCAGTTGCTGATGCTACCTACTTAATAAAAATAATATGCAGCTTGCCAACTGCACAGGTTTACTGGAATGAAAAGGAAAGCATGCATCTATGCTGGCACTGGGAGATCACGGAGGGCAATGCTCTCCACCAGCCAAAGGACGTGGCTGCACAGGCTTCTGTAACGCCACTGTTTGCATGAGAGAAAGAGGGCACCGTCCTCACAAATAGCCACAGGAGTATCTCATTATTTCATGTGCTGCTTAAACTCTAATATATGGGTATCAGTCCTCCACAAAAACTTCATGATTTTATTCTGCAACTGTCTTTCCTTTTGTTTTCTGCCTCCCCTGAAGCTTATGTCTATGCACACTCAGAGCTGAAACCTTTACCCAAACCAAGTAACTACATGGGAGATGTTGACACCCATCTGCAGCCACTAGGAGCCATGGGACGGAGAACTAGCGCTAGCACAGGTTTGGAGCCTGCCACACAGGGAGTCTCCAAGATGCTTTCCAGTCCCACTCAGGTGATAAATGAATACTTCAGTCACCCCATGTTGTGGGAACATACCATCTTCAGTCTCCTCAGTATATCAGCAATCACCAACTATGTTTTATCATGACAAAACATCTTCAACTCAGCTGTGAGAACAAGAAATAAATGCAGTTCCTTCTGCATTAGATATGGACAAGGATCTCATTTCCGTTCCCTCATGCACCCAGCTATCACAATTCAAATAAATGATTCTGTTATAGAAAACAAAATGTCTCCTCTGCTGTCTTCTCCTAAGTAACTTAATCATGTGGGGAAATAAAGTAAAACCGCAGCAAAAACAAGAACAACTCGGTGTCAAGTCAGAGTTGAAGTGTCTTAATATAGAAATGTAAGGTACAAAACTTGATCTGTAACCGCTCTGAGAGCAGTCCAACCATCCTGCCTTTGAGTTATGCTTTAAACATTCCACCTCAATTAGCAAGAAGCTGATCTCACACATTCAGCTGCTTCCTCCGGTCAGCTAACCTCTGGTAGCTAGTATTTCTTTTCAATCTATTTTATCTAGGAGCATACGACAATAGGGACCAACAGCAACAGGTTTAATATTGTTACACTGAAAGCTTGTCCATGCTGGCATCGGAAGAAAGCTGTAAGTATGCTCCACCAAAGCATAAAACCTTAGGAAAGCTCGTGCTTACCTATTATTGTGTATTTGAACCTAAGATTCACACGGTCTCAATTTGTTGGGACTGTAAAAGAATATGTTCCCCGGCTGTGCACAGCAGCTCCCCGCCTGCCTGCCTTCAACTCGAAGACCTCAGTCCAGCGTGAAGTTAAAGGTATGTCTCCCATCCTTTTTAGTTCCTAACATTCAGTTCGCTGTTACCTTGTCCAGTTTCCTGGACTTGAAAAACAGAATATTCACATTTTTACAGGCTTGGCTATTGCAAGACAGCTTTTAACACCTTGCAAACTCACTTCAGAAAGGGGAAAAAGTGATTTCAGAAAGCAACGAGCCTGGTCTATCCAAAGCAATGTGAGTGAACAAGCAAAGGGAACAAGAGGGCTCCAGGGTAGCTCCTGGGGACCACAGGAGTGCAGCTGAGGCCACTCTGCCTTGCTGGAGCCGTGGCCAGGGACTATGAGGTTTTCCTGTCTTAATGTGGGTGCAATTATTTATTTTTTCCTCAAACCATCTATGCTTGTAATTGTTACAAAAATCAGAGCAGCACAGGCTAATGCACGCTTATTTCCACACCACAGCTTGCACTGTGCCATGTTCACTACCATTTTTAAGCAGAAATTCCAACATCCAGTCTTTCGTTCCCTGGTAGACCTTGCATTCAGACAATCAACAAGCACGCGTAAAAGTCATGATTTCAAAATACATACGTCTCAAGTATATTAATTCACTTAAAGCTGTCATTGTAATTACAAGCCACTAGTTCTTCACTTTTCATTTTATAGCCTTAATTGCTAAAGCGGGTGCTACTTTCTTGCATTTTTAATTAGTCAACTGATTACAAGCAGAATTGTTTTCTACTATGAAGTTGCATCCTTAAAAACTCCCTCATGCAGGGAAGGATAAGCCCAGGACCTCATTAACACAACAGGCAAACTCAGGAACAAAAGCAGCCGTATTTGCAATCAAATCAACCCTCTGATAATACTGACATTTTCTTAGTGGGGAAAGCTCAAGCATTTTGAGCAGACTGCACATCTCCATCAGGGACTACAGCTGAAGACAAAAGGATCTGGGTGCTGAAAATTGCTAGGTGCCCAAATATGGGTTGTGGGAACTAAATCAGCTATCTTTGAGATTTTTTTCCAAAACTTATAAGTAATAAACATAATAAAATTAAAGTATTGGAAGTCTAATTCGTTTTTTGTTAACACAGAAACAGTTTTGTTTTGAATCAGCTCATTTTTTCGAAAAAATTAGCTTTAAAGTCTGATTTTAGATTTCAATAATGAAAAAACATATGCTTAACCTCCATGTCAAAATTAACTGCATCACTCTTGTGAGCCAGCTTGCAAGCTTGTATAAGTATCAATAGGACAAACTTATGTTATGAAATTATTACTATTTCACACACAGCAGTAAGATATTAAGTAAAATATTATCAGAAGTGGCATTTATGATAATAAATGCATTCGGAACACAGTTTATTAGGCAATTGAATCTAAAGCAACAAAAATATTCTTTTTCCTTTTTGATATATGTTTAACTAGGTTCAGATAAGTAAACTGAAAATAGAAAATCCCCCTAACCTTTTTTCAAATCAATGATCAAACTGTCATGCACTCAGTTGGAATGGAAAGAACAGAATTTCCAGAAAAGCAAATTTCTCCACAGGCTGAAAGCAGCATCAGCCTGCACCATGGCGTTCAGTCTCACCAAGGGAAGCAGAACCCACTTCTCCTAGTCTAGCCTGGGTAGAAGGTACTGCAAAGTATTCAGCCTACAACAGGTACTGCAGATCCAATTACTTCACCCACCATCCATGCAGTAACACTAGCACCCACCAACAACATACATACAGACTAATATGGTGGATTCTGTGCTTTTCTAAAAAGCAGGTGTTTTCATGGTAAGAGCTATTCCACAAACAAGGACGCCAAGGTACTTCATAAACAGTAAGCAGATACGTCTCTGCATATCCCACCAAGAGCTGGTCTATGCTGGAAAACCGCAAGTCATGCCACTACAAATACCACCAGCAGTGAAACTGCGCACTCACAGCAATATGACCAAGTACTAGATTTGTCCAGATGTTTTCTACCACCATACCACCCAAACTGACAACAACAACTGAACTCTACCTATACTGACCTTATGGTACTTGCTGTAATACAGACACCAATTTTCACAGTCCAGCAATCACCTCAAGATAACACATGGCTGCTCCTCAACAGCGTACAGAAAACAGTGAACAATAACTTAATGAAAAACCCTGCACTCAAGACGGTAAGAAGTATTTATTACTAACCACCGTGCAAAGAGCTATGGCAAACAACGCTCAACAAAACCATAGCAAATACATGTTATCCTGCAATATGCACCACCTTGCATAAGAAACACAGTCCAGCACAACAAATACACGAAAGCAAGCATACAGACAATTAGACAAATAAACAACTCAGAAACGATTGCTGGAAGAAACAGGTTCGCAAGAGGAGAGACAGTGAATTTGGCAGCAGAGACTCAGAGACAGTTCCAGGAATAGGAGGCAGCGTGAAACAAAATGCAAAGCTGGGAGTAGGAGGAAGAGATAAAGGGAGCAGTGCACCGGGAGTCAGAGGGGAGTAGGAGAAAATGACAGCTCACATTGCTTAAGGAGGCAGAAACATAGTGCCTAAGGACAGAATTTGCCTGAGACATTCGGTCTAGCATACCTACTTTTAAAAACAAAGGTTATTTAATAATCAAAAGAAGCAGGAACTAAAAGGCTTAACATCTCATCTTCAAAGATGAGTTTCCAGCAGAAGCACGCTAGCATGCTTAGAGCTTATGTATTTAAGGCTGATGGAGGAGCAGCTCATACAGTCACTGAAATGCCTTGCAATATGCTGGACACACCATAGCAATATTTCATCTTTATCCTGACTAAAGCCACTGCTGGTTAGGTTGTGAAAAACTAATATGCTTGCAGGACTGTCTAACTGCATTTACCATTTCCTTTGTCCAGAGAGGGGCACGCAGGGGAAAAGGCAGTCAAAGACTTTGCGAGCAGGCAAGAAAGTTGCCTTCACTATGTTTTTACAGTACATAATACTGCAGGTCATTTCCCACAGTGAAAAGTAGTATTAGATAAGTGCAGTAATCGAGAGTGTAGATCACCTAAATTAGAGAATACCCACAATAAAATGTTATAAATGCTTAAATTTCATGGTTAATGCTGAAATTTGAAGTCCAAATGTGCTAAGAGTGAGGAACTAATCACGGTGAGATAACAGATACTTTGTAATTCTCAGATCACTTAACACTAAAATCTTGTGCACAGTTATGGGAGGCAAATAACCACATCTCAGGCATTCAAGTAATTCAAATTTGACTTCGCAGGACCACTCTAAATAAGTAAATTAATGCTTTTTATTAGCCCCAGATTAGACTAACGCTGTACTTTCAGACAAGATTTTTTGTTTTCTACTCAACATTGCGGCAAAAGGGACAGTTAAGGTAGTTTGAATGACCAAACTCTACATTTTGTCTTCTTCAATGCAGCCAAAACACAAGAACTAAATATTTTTGAGCTAGACAGCAACTGGAAGAACCTATTAATACTGTTACTAAAAAATACCCAATGCTAAACATCTTTTAAAATTTTAAGCATTAATTTTAAAATTAAATGTACAAACTAATTTAAACTAATTATTTAGTCTACTTAATTCTCACATAATTATTTTGGTAGCTGGAATGTAAACACTACAGCCTTTTGGAAGGCATATGCTGTTTTCACAAACAACAAAGAAATGAAGCCTCCACTTGAATTGTAAAATTCAGTTTTTGTTATAGAACCGGGCTTGTGTTTTGTAGTAATCTGAAAAGCTTTCACTGTCCTCAAAAGGTCTATACCCCCATTCCTCCAAAGCATTAATGGCTTGCAGAATACCTGCAACGGAAAGAGGTAAGGAAGGTTCACAGTCTACATTTAAAAAACCTGCTGGCATCTGGATACCTGTAGTAGGAACCTCACCCCCTGCTTTTACACCTATTTTTGCCCATATATTGCTTTGCCCGCCTGTTCCTTCCGCGCCAGCTCGGCTGGCCGGGGGCCGGCGCGGCAGAGGCGGCCGCGCTCCGCGCTGGGCAGCGCCCGCCGGGGCAGGAGGACTGCCCGGGGGTCCGCCCGGCGCAGCGGGAGGGGGCCCAGGCGATCGCCGGCGGCGCGAGAACAGATGTGCGCGTCCCCCTCCTGCTCCTCCTCAGCCACCCCGGGCTGTCAGTTCGACGGACGCGTCGGTAATTCCCGCTCCAGGAAACCTCCCGTCGCAGCTCTCCCCTTCAGCCGCTTGCCTCCCCCGGCTCGGGGGCAGCCCTCTGGCAGCAGGAGCTGGTAACTCTGTCCAAGCGATGCCAAGAGGCACGCGAAGGGGTTGTCACGCCATATGCTCCTCTCAGTGAGCTCCTCCCAGGAGAAGCCCGGGGGGCTGCTCTCTAACTCCCTCCTGCACACATACATTGAGGACCCAGTTTCACTCTTCCGTCCAGGCACAGGTTTTCCTGCGTACACAGAGAGGAAGACTCCACAGTGGAGCCAGAAGCGAGGGCTCCGGTTTCAGGAGATCAACATCTAGAAGCGCCTTCCAGAGGGCAGATATTGGCTTCTCTCCCCCCTGGAAAAATTACAGAAGGAAGGAAGGAAGAGCAGCATTATCACAGCAGACAAGACAAGACAAGACAGAGTGGGATATTAAAAGCTTCAACTTCCCCTTTGCTCCTTAGCCCACAAGCATCTGCTTTTAACTTGATGCATTTACACATTTCCTGAATCCCACCTGTAAAATACAGCTAATGTTACACAGAACAACTACACGCAGAGATGCCTCAGCAGCACTTTGAGATGCCCAGGACTGTATTAGAATGAATTGTTACCCTAATGTTATCTGTGTAAAGCACAAACTTCAAAACAGTGATGAAGGTGAGCCTGCCACTGCTCTACTGTAAACGCTGCAGACAATGAGATCCAATACAGACAGAAGGTGCAAAATCCTCTAGTAGTGCTCAACTGAAAAAAAAAAAAAAAAAAAAGTAACTTGACTTTAGTTGGCTCACAGCACAGACGACATTCCATGAAAACGTGAAAATTCTTTTCCCCTTCACTGTTTTTGCTGAGCTCTCATACATTTCTTTATTTCTTCCTTTACTGCCTCTATTTATATCAAACAGTGGAACTGTGCTCATTCAACCAGGGCCACTTCAGAGGTTAAACTACTGGCAATGGCATTTAATTTATTGGGAAGCAGAAAGAGTGCATTTATTCTAGGTCAAACTGCCCATATGAAGAATCACTTTGGATTTTGCAAATGCTAAGAATACAAACAAGAGGAGAATCTTTACCTTTTTTGAGCAAGAAGTCTGCCTTCCTTCATGATCCTAAACATAATAGATTAATGTCAATCAACCAATTTAATGCATACATACTGAACCAACACCTTGAATCCCTGACTACGCTACCACCTGAGAAGAGACTCCTTAACTTGGGACCCTCACCCTCTTCCTTGTGGAAAAGCAAAACAGAGCAGTTGCACGTATTGGTGGGGGACACTGGAGGTCTGCCCCACCTGCTCTCCCTTTTCAGCGATAAACATTTGCTCTTTGCACAAACACATTCCGCACTTGAATTTTAAGTGTAAAAACGATGACCTACTTTGAAAGGAAGTACACAATGCGCAGTGGCCACCAAGTATCAGAGAATGACTGAAAGCCACAAACGACTGAAGCAAAAAGAGAGGCCAACTTGTCTGTTTTGTCTTTTTCAGTTCTGAAAAGGAAGGTCCCTACATGATCTCAGCTCATACACAAGAGATGTGAAAAAGCATGCCTATGCTTCCTCCGCTGTATGGCACCTAACTTTACAACCGTTTGTTTGGAAAAAGGCATTGCATTGGATTTAAAGTAACTTTTGAAACAGCAAGCAACAACAGCAAATCCCTTAGGGGAATATTTTGTATTAAAGACGGCTTCAGTGCATAGAGAAACATTTTCGTACCAGCGGTACTCTGAGAACAAAGTGTGCTCGCTCTCTGCCAGCCCTTGTGCCTGGCTTGCTGGCTCTATAGCGAGTTTGCTATTGCCCTAAGGGAGTACTAGATAATGAAGAGCTCCAAGTTCTCCTTTCGCTTCATGCCTAGGCTCATCCTAATGCATTTAAGTAAGCTTAACTTGCAGACTTTCCTTCTCAACTGCTTCTCCCTCCTCTTTTCCAGCAACCCAACAACATTTTTTATACATGAGCACTACCAACTACCTCTTTGAAACAAGCTTATTGGATCCGTCACCTTATTTAATGAGTCCGCTCCTGAGATTAAAATGAGGAACTTGGCTTTCAAACAGAGTGGAGTACTTCAACTGCACGGGGCGACTGTCACGAAGCATCACTGGAGAGCAGGCACCCACAGAGGACAGCCACCGGGGTGGCTGCTCCCACCCTGCACATCGCTGCAGGTGGCACATGCTGCACTGCTAGCAGGGGACGGCTGTGCGGGAAGAGGTGTGACAGCACAGTCACAGCCACAGGCGCCGAAGCAGCAACACCAGGCAGCATCGCGTAACCGTATCTTCACTGTGGTTTCAGGCAAACGGTGGCATCCATTCCCAAAACGCCTCTGACATGCCGTAACACTTTACTGAGCACATAAAACGGTTGTTTTAGTATGAAGGATAGCAGTGGGGATAATGACTGTAGCTCTATAGAGGTTTTTCTTTCGTTACATTTCTGAGAAGTCACGGAAGACGAACAGACCTGATATATCATTTCCAGATGGTTTAAAACAACAGAGAACACTTTTATTGAAAGATTACTTGTATATTTGTAGTCATTTCTTTCAAGTGGTCAAAGCAGATAAGTCATACAGGGGGTTGACTGAAAATTACAACAGTGAAGAGCGACCCATGACTCCTGGAGTTACCAGCATATCGCCTTCAACACGTTACTTAAGCTCTGTGTGCCGGTTAAACAGACCTGGTAACATGTGCTTCCACGTTTTTGCTTTGAGATTCTTGAATTTAATGGCATATAGAAAGGACAGGTCTTAATATTACTGTGATAACAGGGAAGAAATTCCATTTCAACTTTAGATAACCCAAAATATAACACACCACTTAGCAGAGAACAGCACCTTTCCTCATCCTTTAACAGTCGGAGCTGGGGAGTGAAGGACAGAGGAGGGAACTGAAAATCACATCTCCTGTTCCATACAGCCACACTGTAGAGGAAAGGTTTTAGACAGCAGGAGCTACCTTTACACAGTTATTTACAAAGCAGCATACCCATCTGACTTTTTTTAAAATTATTATTATTTTTTTTACAGTAAGAGTGAAAAACCAACCTCCTTAAGAGAATAGGCCCTGTGAGAAGTTTCTGATCTGCACTCCAAGCCAAGCTCTTGCTTTATACCACTGCAGTGTTTGGCCATATTGCAGAAGCATCAGTACTATTGGCATAAACTTCACTAATTAATTAAAGAATATTTTTAAGGACTAGAATCCTGTTTAAGGTGCCCTGACCAGGAGAATAGCAGTTGCATCACAGATGGAGGATCAAGAAATTTCTTAATGACCAAAAAAAAAAAAACATTCCAAGTGAATCTCATTTTACAAGAAGCTCAAGACTGAAATTACAATGCATTGTCACTCAAAGGCTCTTTTACTAGTTTGTGGCGAAAAAAGAAGGATTACTTAAAAAAAAAAAATCTATTTCTAAGCTTTCAAGATGCTAAATATAATCTTAACACAACAAGCTTTGCTCTTAACATGAAAATGGGAATTTTGATTGCTATATGAGAAACCACTAGAAAAAAAATATAGCTGTATTAGTACTCAGGGAACAGAAAAAGCACGATTTTTTTTTAATTTCCCATCTGTAACAGCTCTAATCTTTGCAACAATTTCATCAGTTACCAATAGCACTGGTATCTGTTCATCATCTAAACAATCAGATATCCAAGAAATAAAGTGACTAAGAGGGTCAAGGGAGTATCTATTTATAGTGCAGCATGTGCAGCTATAACCAGCTTCCTTGTACTACTCGAGCAAATTTGTGAGCCACCAGCTCCTCAAGGCTACTTTTCTTCTTTCCTCCATCACATTTTAGAACCTGAATTTAACCCAGCAGTAAGGTTAGCTGCAGAGACATCCTTACCAGGGAGGGAGAGGGAGAGCAGAGGGAGGCGGAGGAGGAGAGGGAGCTAACATAGAGCTTAATGACTGAGGAAGGTAGCAGGCATATCAGCACCAGACACAAGCCCTGCCAAGTCCACTTAGCGCGCTGCTTAATGCAATCACTGAGGAGCAGCCCCCCCATCCGCCTCTCAAAGAGCTGTCCTTGCAGATGATGATTTGTTAAATAAACAGTCAAATACCAATGCATGGGAAAAAAAATGTTTCCTTGTACTTACCTAAGGGTAGTAATTAGATAAGGAATAGCACAGATAAACACATAGATTCAAATTTCCTACCTTTAAAGATCATGTCTTGTAGTGAAGTTCTGTTTCAAAAAGGGTCCTGTCTGCTAACTCTGGCCGTCAGCAACGCAAGGGAACACGCGGAGCCAAGGGGAAAGCAAGGAAGAATAAAAAGCCCGAGAGCTGCTCTTCAAAAAAAATCACATATGAAGTGAGCTGGCCTTTCCTGAGAAGGGCAGCTGGGCTGCACAGTTGGTAGATGGCTGAGCCATTATTAGCAGCAGGGGCTGCCTTCCCTTCCCTCAGCGTCACCAAAATCTCTCAGATCATTTTGCGAACCTAAGGGCACTAGAATTTTAAGTGCAGCCAAAGAAAAAATGTAAATAAATTCACACTAAAAAGAGGACATCACTGCTGAGCACAATGATCAGCATTAACCACTAGCTGGTATATCATACTGCAGCTACAGGTGGGTAGTGGGCAATTCCCACGGACAGTCCAAAAGCACAGCCCTCTTCTTCCCAGGAACTATCTCGCTCTGCCGCTCCTCTCTGAAAAGCTTCCATGTCACTCTCGGAAATCCCAGGAACAACAAAAGGAAAGTAAGGATAAGCATGCAGAAGGTGGCAGAAAAGCATGGTCCAGTATTCAGGCAATCACGGCACGCAGCCGATTTGCGACGCTCCTCCAGGGTGGGGATTCAGGGATGCAGTCCTTCCTCGCCGCCCGCCCGGCGGCAGGGCGTCGAGCTCCCTTTGCTCAGCAGACAGCGGGATCCGGCAGCAGTTCACAGGCATTTCCAGCGAAGCTGCCGGCTCGGGATGCGGGATGCCGAGCGCCCCGCTTTCCTCCCCTGCCCTTCCGTGACGATGCAGGCGGGTGCTGCACCCCAGCAGCAAGGTCTCCGCTTGTTCAGAGCATCGAGTAGAGAAGCAGAGAGGTACGAACACAGGGCGAGCCAGGGAGGAGTACAGCACAGAAAACCACGTCAACAAGGTAGAGGGAGGTGGGGGGAGAGCGACGGACGGGGAGAGGCAGAGAGCGGGAGGGAGGCAGGCAGACGGAGGGCAGGCGGAGAGGGGAGGAAGGAGCCCGCGCAGATGGTGCCTGCCGCTCCTGGGCACCCTGACAGCTCGCTGCCAGAGCTTGTCTTTTGAAGCTGTCACAGGTTTACGGTTGCCTTCAGACACGAAGCTGACAGGATGAGGGAAACTACCCTCAGCAAACGTATTCAGCAGCAGCAAATTGCTTCTCTTGCCCCAATGTGGCTCGCAGTTTCACTCGGGGAACTGATCTCATTATCAGGAAAAAAAAAAGCCAAGCCAAACCGAAAGCATACCAGCTAAGCGTGCTGAGGCGCTGCCACTGGGTTCCTGAAACCGGCATCAATCTGCACACGGATACTGAAAAATCACTTTCTTGTGCACCAAAAATAAAATATTAACGTGCCAGAACAATAAATACATAAATCTAAGATACGTTCTGCCCTCAACTAAATGCGTTTGGTGGTGGTGGGGCAGCTGTCCCTGTTTGAATCCCCAAAACACTGGTACAAGCTGGGTTCTCTACCCTGAAACGTAATAGCAAACGGCATTGCAGAAGAGAGCAGGCGGGCAGGACGCGCTGGAGGCGGCGAGGAGCTTCTGGCCACGGCAGCGCGCTCTGCTCGCTGAAGATACAAAGCGCTAGGTGTGCTCAACGCTGCATTCCCTCCTGCCGTCAGCGTTTGGGAGAAGCAGGCTGTCAGACAGGATGACACACTAGCACACATTTCTACAGGAGTTGTTTTAACAGGAGCTGACAGCACACTGCAAACACTCCTGCAATAAGACATCGAAAGCTTAATGCAAGGGAATGCTACAGGATATTAAAGAGAGCTTTGAAAGAGGCCTGACTCTGATTCAGGTGCTCTAGTTGCTCAGTACCTCTACTATAAGGCAAAAAAAGTACCTTTTACAAACATTTTCCTGGCAGTAACAAGTTAAAAAGAAAAATGGAAACAAGGGCCAATTATTAGACTCTCAGGGTTACCTACTATGTTTTTACCTGCTTTTGCAGTATGCCTAGCATCTCACAGTCAAACTGACCAGGTAGGTGCAGTAAGTCTCCTCCATCTTAAAAAAATGCTTCTTTTCTCTGCCTCTTTGCTGACAGGACAAGAACAACACTCTGAAGCTTAAGGGAGAAAGTGGTTTAAATTGTTTATCAGGATCAAATAATTCCTCTACTAAATTAACAATAAACGCAACCCAGAATGGATACATTATGTATTCTTCCTGTCCTATAATGGACAATGATTTGCTCAACGTTGTTTCATCCTGGAAAACACACTTCAAAAATATAACAAAGTATTCGTGTGTTTAATACTAAAACCAAAAAGAGCATTGAAGTCTTTCAGAAAGAAAAGCACATATACATTACAGTATTTATTGCTAAGCGATGAATAAAAGACAATTTGCTGAGGGATAAGGACTATATGCAAGGAAGCGGTGCTGCTGTCCTCAGGAAAAAAAAAAGTACCTCCTAAAAATGGGGGTTCCACATCTGATAAAATAGATAACTCTTTATTCTGCCCCTTAAAAATAAATAAATAAGTAAAAGTTCTCCCAGACGTGTCACACTGCAGTGCAGAGCTGCGGAGCTGCAAGGCTCCGAGCCTTTTTACTTTGTCCATTGCAGAGGGATGATGGTGACAACATTTTTTGTTCATCCTTAACCTAAAACTATTCACATTTTTAGCTTTTGGCTGCCATCTATGGCAGTAAACAAATCATTTCCATTCAAGCTGCTGTATGCATAAAGCAGATTTTGGAAATCTCACAATACTCCACTAATCACAAAGAAAACAGAAAATCCTGACTCTCAACAACACAGGATTGATTTTTAGAGATTTTCTTGCCTAGTTTTTATCGAACACAAAATACATTTTCCTCCAATCTCCAAAGTTTTACAGAGGTTTCAGGTTTATTGGACAATTGCTGATAGTCTTTTCAAATGTACTTGGCCAGAAAAAACTAGATAGAATTACTGTAGTTCCACGTACAGGAAGATGATTAACTTTTGCTCACTGCCTGAAGTCCAAACTTCAGTATCTCTCTCAAAGGTTAAGCCTCTTCTCCCTCATCCTCCTTACCCAAACCTCCCTACCTACACTTCTCCTCCTCAAAAAAGATTAATGAGAGAAGCACCCCAAACTCTCCTGCCAGAACTCCTCCACGCTGTCCCCCAGATCTATGGCAAGCAGTGAAAAGATCAGGCCACCAGCTTCCTCCCTGCAGAGCGTCACTGGGCGGCATGCACTCCAGGTACCTCCTCCTCACACCAGCAGGCAGGTGCAGTGAGATTTCAGTGACACCTTCCTAAACAGCTAGTCCTAGCTCTTCAGGATGCAAGCTCCAGCACAACTCAACCTCACCTAGTGGGGAATCTCTTCCCTGAAAATTAAGTCCTGAAAATTAAGGGAAAAATCCTGCAGGTTACTACCAGTTAAAACACAAGTTCTTCTACTGCATGTGGTTTTCCATCAGGATCAGCACACTGCTTGTAAGGGGTCTAATAAAAGCTTACCAAGAAAATCAAGCCAATCATCAGCAGGTTTAACTCACTGTACAGGTATCAGCATCTTTATCAGAAAACGTTTCAGATTCATTAAATAAATCAAAAAATTACTTTCATTAGGGTAACGTCCAAGAAAATTAAAGCAAACACAACACGTTAATCAGGATTCAGATAGTCTCTCTTCTGTCACTGCCCTGAAATCATGTTCACACCGCAGCATTTCTGGACCAGCCCGTATCTTTCTTTCTTCTAATACCACAATACTGCAAAATCCAGTGGAAAACCAGAACCAACTATTAGGAGAAAGGAAGGGGATTTTAAAACTCTGTATACCTGAACTAAGAGTGGTAGCTGTTACAACAATATTAACAGTGTTTGCAATATTTCCTCTTCACCAGGGTCACACTGTGTAATGGTGTAATTCCTAAGATGTTGCTTAAACCCAAACCTCTCACTATGCTTTATTTCAGTAGCTTAAAAGGGTACATGAGTAGCAAGATAAATAATGTTTGAAGTAAATGGCTTAGTTTCTAGATAATCCAATCTTGAAAAGTTAAATAAAAAAGAAGCAAAATCCCATCTTTCCAAGTAAATCTCCTAAGAGATCTATATTGGAATCCTGACTTCCTACCCCATACAGACCTGCTAATCCTCTCCTAGATGTCTGTGACATTTATTGTGCTGTTCTGCAAAATGTTCACTTGGACCTTTAAAATGACTCCAAATGAAGACGCAAAACAGATTTTTAATGCCACACTGTGCCATGCCAGGTCACACCATACCATATAATGCCATGCCAGAAAAGCTTGTATTTTTCTGCTGCACAATTTTCAAAATTCCTCAGCTTGAAGACTGTATTAACATCGATTGCATTTGCGACGTTAACAGGCCTGCACAGTTCTTGACCCACCAAGACACAGCAAGGCACTCATTTACTTAGTTTACATTCTTTGAAAAATTTTCTTGGTCAAGTCTGGATTCTCATTTGTAAATCACCACGCCATAACAGCACTGATAGTGCTATCCCTGAACAATCTGAAACCTCCAGACAGAAACACATAACAAATCTAGCACAATTTCCCGCAGCGTGCCAGACAAGAATTTCTCACCCAGCTCTTCCGTCTCAGTCGCACACAAGCTTCCTCTGTGCACAGAGCCCTTCCCCCAGATCCTTCCCCGTTTCCTTGATTCACTTCGTTCTACAACGCTGTGCAGGTAGAGACAGCAAACAGAAAACGCTGCAGCCAATGCCATAGATATTGCAACTCTCTCTGGGGACAGTAAACACCAAATATATTTGTGTGTACGTTTTGAAAAATACTAGGAAAGGGAAAAACCCTTCCCACTCCTCTTATGCTCACAGATAAAGCTGAAGCTCAGTTTAATACCTGCATCATGGCCTATATGCTAAATGCTAAATTAACTGACATCAGTATTTTCTTAAAAATGGTATTAAAAGTCTGAAGTAGATCACTTCTTCCTAGATTCTCCCTGAGTTTGTTTCACCTACTGCCTTCTCAGCATCCACACAATTTTAACCAAGGATTTATGTTTTTTGCCACACTAAAGGATCATCTCTCACCTAGCCTTCCTCTAGTATAAATCACTACTGAGGGACTCTAATGCTGCACAAAGGATCTGAAAAAGTTAGATTTCTTTTCAGTTCTTTCTATCCTTCCTCCACCAAATATTGGTACCGGGAATCTAGATTACCTTAGGTCTTCTGGAAAAGATATTTGGATACAAAACAACTTTTCTGGGAATTACTGAGGGAAGAATTCTCATTTTCTTTAGCAGCCATAGGAGGAACCAGAGAAGACTGAAGCAAGCACTTATCCCAATATCCTTCAATGTTTGTTTGCTAATAAAGGAACAGCTTCCTGGTCTGAATTTTCCCTTTAACTGAGGTAAGCAGCACAGCACAGCACAGCACAGGGAAGACTACACATAAACCCCAAACCAGCTTATCAGCGTAACAAGCCATACAAACCCTGCCACAACCGAGGGGAGGAGGAAGATGTGCCCTTCAGGCAGTTGAAGGTATGATCTGTTCAAACCTAAAAAGCACATTTTCTTTACAGCAGATTTCAGTAGATTTCTAGCTGGTTTGAACGTTTATGTTGTCAATAATGAAATCTACTCCACCTGAAATTCAAGTCAAAGACAACTATGTCATATTAGCTTTTCTGACCTGCCACTGAAACAGAAAACAGAGTGGGTCTTAGAAGGTCTAGATGTCGCTGACTATGAGATTAAGGAAAAAGAATATTAAAGGTTTGTATTTCTAAAAATATACCTCTGTCTCTTAGATCAGTTGACAAGTGAGATACCATCCATCCTGTTTGGAATGAAGTGTCTTTCTGAGATGACAACAATTTCTGGGACTAAGAGAAGCATGTGATGGGGAATTCCTTTCTTCCTCTTCGGGCAAAGGGGATATGTCACGGGCACCGGTCATTGCATCGGAGTTTGAGGGCTAACAGGATACACAGCAAGCAGCTTCTCCCTTTCTTCCACCTGTCTCATTAAGTAGGTGGAGCTGGCAGGGCCCAGAGGGCGTCAGCTGCCGCTACGGCCCTAACCAGGCTCCCCTTCGGGCCTCTACCATTCCCGCCCAGGGCCCAGGAGTCCCGTTTCAGCCCTGGGCCTTTAGCGATCCCTGAGCCGCGCTGTACACAGGTCTTCTGCAGCCTTGCTCTGGCCCTGCCTCCTGGGTGGACCTTAGACACACGCTGTATGTAACTTGTCTCCTGGAAAGACTCTCCATATGGATGCTGTAGCCTTGTCTCCAGCCCCAGCTCCTTGTGACCAGCTCCCCGGGCCCTGAACCTGGTTCGCCGCTCACCTTGCTTGAGGCCATCTACAGACCCTACCACTAGCATCTGTCTCTGCCCATCATGTTCCACCCGCGTGGGACTATGCCCCACCAAAGAGGGCACTGCCTTGACGGGGGTCGCCCCTGGCTCGCCTTCCCTCAGGGACAGCCAGTCCTCGCAGCTGGTGCATAGTGGTTGCAAGAATGGATTAAAGTGTCAGTGGAAACAATATTCATCTCTTCTGACTGGTGAACAGACAGGTCCTTTCTGGGAAGCCTTCCCAGTTTTCCATAATCACAACCTAAGTTGATTTCCAAGCCTTTAAGTACGGTCTTAGGACAGGTCTTGGCAGTTTTGCCAGTGCCTTAGCCCAGTAATGCATCAATAACTTTAATGTCAGACATAGAAAATATAATCTGAGAGACTAATACTGTTTTGTAATATATAAGCACATGAATCATGACTTTGGTTTACTTTTGCTGAAGAAGGTGAAAGAAAGGAGGAACATGTATTTATATTTACAGGAGAAAATTTAATGGTAACACATTACTTTTCCACATTAAATTAGAAAAAAAGCTCTTGATGTACTGAACACACCATTCCCCAACCACAAGGCTATATTCTTTTAAAATGCATGCAAGAAAGGTGTCAAGGGCCAGAGATAAGTCATTCAATTGACAAATAGACGATAAATTTAAAAGACAAAGTGCTCCCTCCATAGCACCTTAAGTTATGCCCTTCTGTTTCGTAATTAATTTCTTACTTCTGTTTAATAGAGTTCAAATTTCTTCATCTCCTAAAAACATTCTCAAAGCACATTTAGGGATAAAGCTAGTATGAAGGAAAGGACAACAGCATTAGTAGATGTTACTGTGCAGGCTAGCCTTACCTGTGGCCTTATATTTACAGGTGTTTACAATTTGAGACACTTACATATATCTTTTATATATGTTTTTGTATTCATCTTTAATATTCAATAGGTTCATCTTCAGGAGCAGACAAGCCTTGAAAAATGATGCAAACAATAACTGGCAAAAATTCACCATTCTAACCCGCCAGCTCTCTTGAACTGCAGTCCAATAAACCAATTAAGATGTTTAAGACCAGATCCAGTCTGAGCACTGGAATTTCTCTCTGTTGCATAAATGCTGCATGACAGGACCTCACTGATAAACTTAGATCAATCCTACAAATTCCAGAGGAACTGGTTACTATATCCTGCGCCAGACAAGGAGATGAAGAACTGGTGACTGCAAAGAAATGTTGGCAGATAAGTGTTTAACAGATCCAACTGGTAGGACAAAACAATAGACATAGGTAGGAACACAGAAAACGATAAAATATAATGGAAGAGAAAAGGAATAATTTGTCCCTTTGTTTCAGCTATGACTGAAAAGAGCTGCAAGATGATGTTAGCTTGGGCAAGTAAAGGCTTATGTAAAGGTTTCTTGAAAAATAAGCTGCTGGCATTTTATGGCCTTTTTAAATAATCTAACTGTGGAATATTCTTGGCATAGGCCTCTCATGGCAAGAGACATTAAAATACTATCAACCAAAATGAAAGTATTGCTAAAACAATGGCTGAATTAATCACAGGTCAGCACAAAGAAAGTCCAAAGTCCACTGTTAAATTAGTGAAGACAATTTACAGTTTCCAATGCTTTTACTTTCATGTACAATCAAATGGGTTCTGCATGGCCTACGAGGCTATATATTCTACTTCATGGTCCCCTCGTAAATAATTTTTCTGTATTTGAGTAATTATCTTAATCACACAGTGATTAAGAAAGTTTCATTTTATACCACTTTCTTTTCTTTCAACTCTGTAATTTTGTTACCATTCCTATTTCCGGTCTCTTTCCCCATTCCCTGGCCTTTGTGTCAATGAAACCAAAGGTGCAGTGGCAGAAGATTAGATACGTATCAGATTTATTGTGGCCATACCTGAAATCAAAGATTCTTCTCCATTTGCTGTTCTGGCCTTGATGCCATATACACATTGACATTAGGAAAGGTATAAAGAATACCATTAAGGATACCTTCATTCCCTTATTTAATATAAACATTTAATTTATTAATTTTTCACACAATGTGGCTATGGAATAAGATAACTGTTCAGGATGCTGATTTGGTCAATATACCCATTCTACTCCATCAAATTTTTGTATAATTTATTCTGTTTTGACTCTTGAGTTTGCAAAAGTATTCCTGGCTTCTATTACCATGTTGTTCCCATACTTTATTACTAGTAAAAAAATCTTTGTCATGTCTTTCAAGTTATTTTTGCTCCTTTACTAGTCTCTGCAGATTGTAGCTGTACAGTTGACATCAAAAAGGTTACAGGAGACAAGATTTGAGTCACACTAGAAGAGCAACCTATGAAAAGAGGGGCACACCACATAGCTCCTACTTCTTTTTCGACCCTCTAAAATTTTCTTCTCTGACCAATGCCAGAGGGTCCTTGTCTATATGTCTCCAGAAGAAATCAGGGCTAGGATCAAGTGAAAGAGAAAATGTAGAGCTGCAGTGTGAGTGGGGCTGGAAAGGGGCTGCCAAAGCAAAGTGGGGGCTGCAGAGTCCTGCGCTGATTAAAATCTTTTGTCTGAGCAATGGTGGCAGGAAAATTTTCCCAGGAAAATTAGGGTTAGGGCTCAGCTCTAGATTAAGAGAAAGTGTAAAGCTGCAGCATGAGTAGAGCTCAGTCCCTGTTTTAGCATATCCACCTATCCTCACCACCTGAGCTTCAGCATTAAATACAAGCCCAATGCAATTTCCTTTTTAAAAACCCAGCCTTTTTGCATAAGAAATGCACTGTTCCATGCTCATTTCTCCCCCACCCTCTCTAATTTTCAGCATAGCTGAAGTCATAAAGGTCTGCTTATATGAAGCAAGCTGAAATACGCTTATAACTGAGAACACTCTAGGCATTCTGCTGAAAAGATATTTAATTCCAGCTTCTCCAGTGCACATACACAAAACCAGGTCATCTTTGCTGTTCCCAAGCAAAGACTGTATGAACCTTTCAACTGAGGCAAGACACGACTACATCATCCCTCTCCTACAGCACTGACTGTAGAAATTTCCACTCTTAAGACAAGATTGGCATTTTCAAAATATTGCAGTACCAGAAAGCCATAAACGTCACAGAAGCCTGAATCTCCGAGTTTTCCATCACATACCTGGACAGGACCAGTGCTCTTTTGCTACATTAAAGTATAGTATTCAAGTATATGTCACTTTATCACCTAAACGCACTCTGTAAGAATTACTTTCCCTCACTATTCATCCAGACAGAAACGAGGAAAAAAAGTAGGACTCTCTCCCTTCAACACAGAAGACCAATCCAATATTTCTATTTTTAATTACATTTATGATATTTCCTGTGGGTATAAGTCATGAATGCAGTTCCAGTATGCTGAGAGCAACATAAACATAGTCATTCCCAAAGGGAACTTAGAGCTGTTATGCATGGGTCAGAGATTCTGTAAAAAGTAAAATCTGAAACTAAAAGCTTTTTAGCCTACTTCCTTCGCCTTCCTTTTCAAAGTCAGTTAATGGATAAACAACATTTCCCCGAATACTGCTCACAAGTTATGCAAGTATCAAATCTATTTAAATAAAATAATATTTAGCAATAATCAAACACACCTTCCTATCTCACTCAGGAATTGCATCAGAAATACATTTCTGATCCAGATTAACTCTGCTGCCACTTCATACTGACAACCGTGTGACTGAAGTCAAGCAGCATGGAATTGCTTCCTCTGCAAACCACCCTAAGCGGGGAAGGAGGAAATTTGCAAACAAATCTAGCTTCTTTCTCCACCTGACTTCTTGCCTCTGTATTTTGACACGAGACCATTTAAAAAGCACTAAGTGAGCTTTTCCCTCACTAAATCTGGAGACATCAGCCCACAGAAGGTCAAAAGATTCTGCACTTACCTCTGATCACAATCAGGGGAAGGAAAAATACCCATCAGCTGCTTCCCTCCGAGGAACAACGTTCTGTTTTAAAATAAATAAAAAGAAACAAGGCTTTGAACAGGGCTTCTCTCTCCCTTCCCCAAAGTTAGCCTCCATCAGTGTTTGTAAACATTTACTTAGCAGGAGTACCTTCGCTCTCCAGAACCAAGGTAATCATTACCCTACGCTAACCGTGGCACGCGGGCTGAGCGGGGCCATGACAACAGCCCAGCTGGCGCTGGCTAGACGGTGACGTAGAGGTGCACTTCGGCAGGCTGGGTTGTGCAAGAGTGAGAAAGAGCGGGGTGACATGAGAAACGACAAGTGCAGGAGAAAACCAGGAACCTGGATTTAGAGGTAAACCACAAGGGATAAAGTTGGCTGAACAAGCAAATGCGGCGTGAGCTGAGAACCGAACAAGCAAGCAGGGGATTTCTCACATCTCTTCATTAATGCTGTTGCCTTTGAAAAGGTCAAGAAAGCAAACAACAAGACGCTGCCTCTTTAGTCTTGGCCACGGCTTAGTCAGTTCAGTAAAACTTCAGTTGTGTGACGAAGTCTGTGCAGACTGTTGCCAAAGCATATAAAAGAGTTGGGACCGTTAAGTGTCCTGTGAAACAACTTCAAACTACCAAAGGATGGAGCTACACCCTTCCTCTACTCTTCCAGCTGCCTAGGGATCACACACGCGCGCACAGAGCAGCTTGCTGTTACAAGCACCTTCAGCGGAGCGGATGAAGCCCAGAGAGCTCAGAGCAGAGCAGCGACGGGGCCGAAAGGCGATTTTTGCCATACCCGTTGGACAGCCTCTCGAGGCAGCTCTTCTGCACCGGCTCTCTGTCACATAGATCCACGAGCGCTCTGCTGTAGCTCTCCAGCTCACACGTCGACCTTTGAGTTTACCTTTATCTTTATTGACTTTAATACCTCTGCAACCAATTAGCAAACAAATAAGCACGCTTGTGCTGTCGGTAAATAAAACCGAGCATTCCTAGTTCCTTCCTACTTACACTGCAAATTTACAGCAAGAGCCAAGCTTAGCTTTTTCCAGGAATATCAGAATGATGGTTGGACCACACAAGCATCAGGTTAGAAAAATGCACCTACTCTTCCTCAGCCTTCCTCCATATACAACCTTCCTCTTTTATTCTGATCTAGAATCATTATGTAGCTTCACAAAATAGTTTTTAGAAGGCAGAAATAAAAAGTCTGCATCTCTGGCCTCCACAAATCCCAACACATCAGAGCAAACATCAAAACAGTCAGATGTGACAGCAAAACTACTGCAACTAAACCATGTAAAGGATGAATTTTGTTGTCACTGTAAAAAATAAACCAGTAAGTATTTTTCACAGAACGATGACTATCGGGGGGAACTCCCTGAGCAAAACAATCAAATCGGGAGTTTATTATTATTAATGTTTATACTATGGTACTGCATACGCCTCTTCCATGTCTACTACCCCCATGACAGTGGGCAGGACCCAAAGAAGTTGGGTAATCAACATCCAATTAATGCAATTTAACCCCAGTTCCACAAGGGGCAAGCTTTCCCCTGACCTTTCACTATGAAGTGTCTTGCACCTTCTGATGACAACTCTTTCCAAAGTGAGGATTCAGACTAAGGTGGAATATCACTCTGGTCTAGCTGTTTTCACTTGGCAGAATACAGCAGACAGAAAAAACCTAAAAGCATCAACTTAATCTAAGCAGATGACAGTCCAAGGCCATGAACTCAGAAGAGTAGCAGATGGCGCGCAACTGGCACGTAGATCACAAATGCAGAGGACACATGCAAAGAGGAACACAGATTACAAATCAGTTTTTCTTCAGCTTTTAAAAATGCGACTTCCTCACACTTATAGAAGCTCAGAAAAAGTTGCATCAGTGAGGAAAAATTACTCCAGGCCTTCACAGTCCCATGGTTTTCCACTATGGCCTGTCACAACTGACAGAACTAGAAGCTCAACAAAAAGAGGAGGAGAGGGCAAAATTAAACATTAGTTGAACGGGGTGACTTAAACTGAATGCAATAATGGATAAGTAAGCAGTGACACAATACACAGAGTGATATTACCCAAAAGACAGATTTTTGCACCACTTGCATATGACTGGAATTGATCAAATCCGATTTAATTGTAAGAATCTTTCACTAAAGGGGTGTTTAAAGCAACACTAAGGGATGACACTGCCGTATTTCCACAGAAAGCCAGGTCAAGTGGCAAAAATTGTGCCTAGCAATTTTCCATTTCCTTCCCTCATACACATTCATCTGTCTACGTCACCTGTGAGCAGTGAGCAGGTCTGTATGTTTGAAAAGCTCCTAGCACAAAGTGCACGTTCCCACTGTTATCAACAGCTGCTAGACAACACCTTCCAAATGCTAAACAGAGAAGAGAACAATATATTTCATCTCTAGGCATCAAAACATTCACTAATGGAATGGACCTCGCCCAGTGCACAATTAAATGGTTTTGGAAAGATGTCATTAACTCTAGGAGTATCATATCTTTTCCTGTGTTTGTATTTAGTTACAAATTTACCAGCCATAACAATAGAGTAAGAAAGCTGTTGCAGCGCGCAGGAACGTGGCCAGGCTGACTCCTGAAGGCGCTCCTGTTAGTCGGGTGTGTGCCACGGGCAGCCTTGATAAGGAATGACATCTGTATTCCTGACAGCTTTATTTCTTATAACACCAGCCAAACTGGAAGTTTCATCTACTGCTCTGGAAAAGAGGCCAAACCTGAATGCAACAGATGCTATCTGGAGCACTCTTGACACACATGAGAGCATGTGTGTGGTCCCCCTCACCATTAGGGGATAAATCAGCTTTCTAGAAAATGAGAAGGGTGCTTAGTATTTTTAAGCCCTGAAACCTTAACATTCGCCCTAATCAAATAGAACAGGGTTCACTTAGTCAAAAGAACAGTACTCGTATGGGAGTCCAAACATAAGTAGAACTATTTTCCCACAAAGATTTAATCCTCAGTCTGGGCAAATGTTCCTAGCAACACTAGATGGACAACAATCCTACTTTATATGTCTTTGTTGTAATTACATCAGAGAAACATGGCAGTTCTGAACCACCTCGTTTAAGAAGAATTTAAAAAAGTAGAGTGAAAATATATAATGATAAAGCAATACATTCAGAAAACATAAAAAATAATTCCATAGAGTCTTAATATAAAAAGATTTATAGGGACATAAACAGAGAGTAGAAAGCTCTGCTTAGTAAATGGGAGGGATTTTTACTTAATTTCCATAACAGAATAAAACAGAGAATAAGAAACACAGGAAGAAAAATACATGAAGCTTGCATTTTTTTTCCTGGATACCATATACTTCACAAGATTGCTGAAAGAGTTGTGTAGCTTTACAGCTCAACGCTGCACAAAGACCACACACACCAAAGGCTCCTGGTAGGAGCAGGAAGGAACAGTAAAACCAAACAGGAAAAAAAGGGGAAAACATTATTAGGGAGGATAAAAGGAGCAGAGCTATGTGGGAAACAGTGAAATCAAGGAGTAATTACCAGAAAATTCACTCTTCGGAAGTGCAAGTGCTCAAGAAAGAAGCATCATGGAGAAAGCTGCGTTCCCTGGCACAAACTCCAAGGGAGAGAGAGAGAGAGAGAGAAGGAAACTAGGCAGCAAGGATATGCTTGAAATAGTTAATCAGAGACATCTGCTATCAAAGTGGATTATCTTAACACATATAGTTCCTCTATAGTTCCTCATGGATGGCATGCGGCAGGGACCCAGCCTGCCATCAGCATGGCTGTGCTCCTTTGCATCGCACTGCTCTGAAATCCCCACAACCCTGACGGCTCCAGCAGTCCCATTTTTCAAATAGGTAATGCAAGCAGTCAAGAGTTAAAACCACAACTGCCATCTGTCTTTGCCTCTGTCCTCTTCTGTCCTTCAGGAGCTGGTAGCTGTATGCCTCCCAATAAGCAAAAAAGCAAACCAATTGCCCTCAAGGCCAATGGGGAAAACAGTATCAGTTACAACTGTCTTCCCAGTGTTGCAGCCTAGCAACTAAAATCACGTTAACTTTGTGATGAGACAAGAAAGTTGAGAAGAGGAAATGACTACAGTCAAAATATTAAAATTCTTTCCTTACTCTCGTTCTTTTACTGCTCTCAACACATGGATGGGAAGTAAACAGCTTCCTCAGCTGAGGAACTTCCGCTGATACAGATCCCTCCTTTTGGTCCCGTGGAAGGGAAAAATTAGGATCTTAACAGAGTGGCAGTTCCCATCCTGCCACAGAGCCGCAGCAACGCTCTCATTGAGATGCTGGTGCTGGGCTGAAGGACCAAAGTTCTGCCTTTGAACCTTACCCCGTTCAGGCCACTTACACAGCTCTGCTCGTGGCTCGCTCGGGCTTCCCCTTCCCGTACCATTCACACTTAATAGCATCCCAAAGAACCAAAGGCCCTAACTTGGTATTAGCCTTTCCCTCATCCCAATACATCATGAGTCATGCTGAAAAACTGACTCCTCATCTCTCCTGTACCAGTCATAAAGCCACTGTTATCTTAAGAAAAAGTATGTTTTTACAAAATTAGCAAACAAATTATCAGACTGATGAAAGAATGAAATGTTAGGTTTCCAGACAGACAGCTTGAAAACACCTAGGAGCCAGATTTCCGCAGGAATGAATTTAATGTCAACAGAATACAATATAAAGGCTTTGTGCCCAAATGGTGATACCGAATTTACAGTGAAGTTGACGGCTACTATGGAGAAATTCAAGAGGGGTGTCATTTATTTCTCTTATTTTATCCCTCCTTTAAATACAGCAAATAAAGTCAGAGCTTTGCTGCCCTTAAGTCCACGTAATTCCATCTCTACATTTTTCATTTACCATTGTCAATATTTGATCTGGATGGTATCGTCTCTTCAGGCTCCTTATGCTTCCTTTTACCTCTGTCTTTTATCATAACATGAAGTACACTCTGCATTACAGAGGAGATTTCTCTAACATCTGAGAAGGTGGGGAAAGAAGCTGATAAATTATAAACACCTCCTCACTTAACCCCACAAAGAAGCCAACAATGTTAAAAAGTGACAATTCCCAAGTTATGATCCTTCCCCCTACTAAGGGGCTAATTAAAATTAAAAAATGGTCACTTTCATAAAAAGTAAAAATCAAATAAAACCAATAATCTGTACCCAAATAAAAGGTATAAAATGCAAGTTTGATACAAGTATAAAGGGACACTGTAGTGAAGAGAACGGAGCTGTACCCATAATTTAGTTCAAGTGTACTGTTTAAACAGCCTTCCTTGTATGGAGTTTCAGAGTCACAGTAATAACCTCCAAGATGCCCAGTAAGTGGCCACAGCAGAAGCTGCTGTACAGAAATAATACTTAAAGAGACATTCCATCCAGTAAACTCCATAAAAATTACAGACATGGGTCTTCGTCCTGGATGCAAAAGGGCAAAGCTGAACAAATTCCAAATCCGGAAAGAGAATAAATATGGTATCTTGAAGCCAAACTACAAAGGGATAAAGCTTGTTAGCAGGTTTGCTGTATCTACCCCCGCTTAATTAGTGCATTTTGCCTTTTTGAATAGGTGAGAGGGAGGTAATGTGCATATGTGGAAGCACAGAAACCAGCTAAAACAATTCCTGCTTTCAGAGGGAGGAGTGGAAAGAAGATTCCAAAACTTCTTACCCAATTCACCTTTCACCAGCTCAGCCCCCGTTTCAGCTCAGACAACACTCAGACACAAACTCCTGTCTTTAGGATCTTTCCCACGCTTGGAGATAGGACAATTTGCTCTCTCTTCCCCCACAGCTTTCTCGAGCCCTGCTCCTCACTGCTGCTGCTTTCCAAAATGCCTCTGCACCGGTTGCTGATGGCAAGTGCTGCAGGTGCTGTCGGCTGGTGAGGAGCACACAAACGCTGAACAGCCTGCTCCCTCCTCCTGGGGGGCTCCTAACTGCCACCACGCTTGGCTATAAAAATGCTCAAACCCTCGCCAAACCTTGTCATGCAATCAACTGGAGACATGTACCAAGCCTTCCACAGACGTCTCTGCTTCCATATGAGCTTGTCTGGAAGAACGTTTAAGCACACTATTTTAGCTCTGCCTCCCACCCTCCCCTCTTCCTTTATATTTCCTGGGACACTGAGGTAAAAACAACCTGGCACACAAATCCATTTTAAAAGAATGTAACTGCTGTAAGTGCTTGATCCTGTTGTTCATTACTGCTTAGAAAAGCTCTTTGCACGAACCAGCTATTCTTCCTCCCTTACGTTCCACGAGACAACACTTAAAGATTGCAGCAATCTGAAAGCATAGCACAAGAACAAAGTGTGAAGAGGAAAGAAATACCAATCCTTTTAACGCTACAGGTGCAAGGACTTGGCCATATCCTTTTACTTGCTCTTTTGAAGTCAACAATTTGACTGTGGTTGAACTGCCAGGAAGAATGGCATCTGAAAAAGGTACACATGGTCAACCAACCTGAGTTCAAGGAACACCATAAATGCTTTGAGATTAGCTAATCAAAAAAGCCTCTGGATTCTCCAAGACACTGGATTACCATCGGCGAGAAGTGACAGTGCTCAGAGATTGACTCGGGGAAGCACAGCGAAAGCAGCTCAGCGCCGCATTGTTTGCGAATCGTTGACCCCGAAAGGCACGAAAGCAAAGTGGTACGAAACACTCCAACCGCAGGCACTCGGCTTTGTGCCCTGCCGCGGGAAGGAAAGCGCTGCGGAGAGCGCCACAAACTTACAGTGCACACAAACAAGTAAGGGAGCTTTTGTGCTTAAAATGAAATGAAAATTTCTGCTTCCCTGCTTACTTTCTTTTCAGATCTCACGTTACAAGCTTTCTGCTTCCTTCATGCTTTCTCTTCTCCCTTTTCATTTTACCCGTTCACAGTAATTTGAGTTGAATCCATCATCAGTGATTTAAATCCATGTGTTGTCATGTAAACATCTGAATTTCCTGGCTTAGCTGGAACATCAGTGAAGGCCCCCCCTCCCACTCCTCTCCTCCCGAGAGACCAATGTATACAACACAACTCTCTCCCAGCATCATTTCTGAATAAGGCCACACTTGTGTTTTTGAGAGAGGCATCCAGCCAGATGGAGGTTTCTTCATGGCTTCACTAAGTGTAAAGCCTTTTAGACACATAGACTGAGCCAAAACCCTCACCTATCATGCCCTTGTGGGACCAGCAACACTCTCCTACTACTTGAGAAAGAAATCACATGAACTGTCAATTTAAAAAGCATATAACAGCAGTTGAATATTATCACCATAGGATACTATCCAACAGCGTTTCAGTAGATGAAACGCAGCAGGACCCAGTGTTCATTTTTTTCAAGACTTTCAAATAAATATTTTTTTTGAGACAAGTGAAAAACATTATGCAGAAGAACCACCTTCAGCTGGAGCCTTATACAACGTTTACATGCCAGCACGGGAATCTGGTCTAACACACGCCACAATCAGCAGAAGTGTTTCCACTGAACTCAACAGGCACAGAGTCAGGACTGATATTTATGTTTTGCAGGTATGTACACATATACTTAAGTGTATAAGCACCACAGTGTACAGTATTATAATGATTTTTTTGGCATGGAACTGGCTATGCATTACACATGAATTACAGCAAAGATTTGTTTCATAAAGTTAAAAAACTTCTTTCTCCTTTGGGACCAACCAAAACTCATTCTTATCTCTGTAATAACACAGATTCACTAATCTTCTTCACTCCTCAATATAAAAAGAGAATTTCTGAAGTGAATGACTAACTGAACTCCTTCCAGTTAAGGCTCATTCTGCGTAGGTGTGTTGACACTGCTAAACTATATTTTTCTATTCATTTCCTGAAAATGCATGTTTCTTTTGTTTCAACAGATTTCCAAGAGACAAAGTCAGCAACAATCCCCCATGAGTTATGTCATAAATCAGCAAAAATGTTAGGGGAAACTGCCTTTTTTATCCTAACAGCACAAACAGAAATTGCTTTCACCCAGCCTTATTTATCAGACCATCTTCACATACAAGCCTGGTAAAGCGCACAAACCTCGCACCGTGCCCTGAACAAATCCAGGCTCCTGGGGATGTAGGCAGTTGCAGATTATAAGACTCTTCGTGGGAAACGCTTTCTTTGCTTGTCCTCCCCTTCAGCTTAATTACCAGTCCAACCTGAACTACAATATAATAAGACACAGAGGGGAGATCATTTCCCAAACAGCAGCACTCCAACCACTTGACACTTGTAACCACGATTTTGTCCAAGTGAGGATTCTGCCATCTCATCTGCACCCAGACTCAAATCCAGCCCAAATGTCAAAGAAAACAAGGACTGGATTAAACAGAATTGCATTTAAGTCTTGTGTCCACAAATCGATAGCAAAGCTCTCACCAGCAGAAGGTATCATTTTCCTGATTTACAGGACAGGGAAACCGAGAGACAGAGCACAACAGCGGATATTCACTGACCCAGGCAGCAGCAGAATCAGGAATTTAGATTCCTAGATTCCTGGCTTTTTTTTCTCCAAAGGAAACGGGAGCACTATTTTGTGCCTGCTCAGAAACCCCTCGCGTTTTGCACGAGGCAGACTAGGCAAGTAACCTGTACGAGAGCTGGGCTCCCGAGGCACCTGGCATAGCCAGGACTTGGAGCGTAGCTCTATCACAGTTCTCTTGTCCAGGTGCAATCCTTCATCACCACAAATAAGACAAAATATTAAATACAGGGCACCTCCCAGACAGTCATTTGATGCAAAAACAGCTTCCCAGTAAAAATGGTAGCTTTCTCTTTCTTCCGGCACCTTCTTGTCCAGTCCAGCTCAAAATCCATGATGTACTTTTCCCTACCTTAGGGTGTCCCAAACTGCATCATAAAATTAAGGAAAACAATTTTCAGTAATGACAAGACTGATACCTTCTGATCAAACAGAACAAGGACAGTTAATTTAACAAAATCATATTTTACAAGTCACCAAAGCTCTGTCTTCTCTGTTTTAAAATGCATCTGGATTACAATTTTCTGTCCTTTTTGCTGCCTTTCTGGTCTATCTCAGCTGGACTCAAGCTAATAAGTATCTCATTAATGAAATGACTATGCCAAGGTACTGGCAGATGGTCTCATGTTCCAAGCACATCCTTCCATTCCCTCCCTCCCCGAAGTCCTAATCTATACACAGTGTAATCTTCACAAAAACATATGCTCCCTGACAGAAAGCTTCCCTTCCATTATCTCCATCCTCTAGGGTATTGACCCCTGAAACCTCAGGGACATGAGGCAACTCTCTTCTTACTTAGCCCTCAGTTCCCTAGACGCCTGAACACGCTTTCTTCAGGTCCTGGCCAAAGTACCCGACACAAGACTGAAAATCCATGCTAGTCTTCATCTCTATTACTGTCCATGTTATATCCCAGTCCTAAGCAAATGCATATACACATATCTATCCATATAAAAATAAGTAAAATTAAAGTAATATATATACGGTTTTTCTTCCATGCAGTACTTTGCCACTGTTCTATTAAACAGGTCCCTATAAATGTATGTGAGCCCCTCCTCTCAACTGAAAAATGTACAGTGTAATCTATTATGTTGGTTATCAATAAATCTCTCGTGCAACACTTCTATTTACATGTTGAGTGAGTCATATTGGTATTGGATAATTCATCTATCTTAAAATAATCTATTTGTATCATCTGTTGGCTCCCTCTCCCCTATCAATTTAATCAGATTATTGTGATTGATAAATTCATTAGTATGGTCGTCATATCCTGAGAGCATAGCAACTTCTAGAGAGAAAGTTTCAGGACGGAAGAACAACTATCTGTTTTTCACACATGTAGAGATACGAGCTGCAGAATAAATGAACGCTATCAGTTTTCCCGTTCTGGGAAGGGCTGCATAAAGGTCATTTCTATGCACGTAGGATCAGTCTGGCTGTCCTTCCTGGAGCTCTTCCGAAAAAGCTATGGGGGTGATGAGCACAGACAGGCCACCATGATGTGAATGGTTGTTTTGGCTCTCCAAATTGATTCTGAGCCATCTGAAAATCATTTCTTTCCAGAGGAAGAAAAAATTTTACTGTCAGTGTTATTTCCACGTTTAATCCGAGCAATACTGAACAGCCTTCCGCCCCCCCGCCCCCCGCAGATACGGAGAAGCACCAACAGAAAGGAGAAAAGCTTTCCTTGAATCTTTGCCCCCTCATTTTCAACTTGAACTAAGATCTTTTCTCATATTCCACAAAACCCTAGATCACTCCTGTTCGTTGTAGGAATTTACATCAGCAAAGCAATTGCAAAACCATCTATCTTACAAAAGAAGAGTTAAAAAGCACATTCACATTCTAGACTGAAACAAACACCAGTAAGTAAAGTACACACAACAGCAGACAAGAAAAGGGAATGAGAAATATTATTTACTGAGTAGTAAAAATAGCATAGTAATACCTTTTATTTTTGCAGCTTCTGTTATGCAAAGATAAAAAAGCCAAAGTGCTTTGACAACATCCCTTCCCAGTCCTTCTGAATAATAAAGGAAAACAAAATAGACAGAACATAGATAGCACTTGCCAGGAAAAACAACAACTGCAGAAAAGTATACAAGAACACTGTTTGAGCACCCAGAAGCTCTGACTGCCTGAGGAGGGTGATATAGATGACAACCCCCTGTGCTGACTATTTAGCTAAAACTGTATTTGCTGGTGAGACAACTCTACACTGAGCTGTAACTTTTCAATCTTTCTAATACCTTCCTAAACCAGATTAAAAATATATTACTTAAGCACGTGTTATTCACTGGAACAGCATCCAAGATGACCTGGGCATTTGAGGGTCAAGAAGGATCTCAATGAGGGTCTGTCAACCAGGAAACTCAGAATTCAGGTGAGGATTATTTCGGGAAGACGGCCAGCCTGTAGGCAGCAGCGAGCAAACAGCAAAGGCTACTTGTTGGAGGTAGAAATGCTTAACAGGCTTCCAAGAACTATACACACCATATGTAATTAAAGCAGTTTATTACAGTTATGTGACTTCACACATTTGCAAATGCATTTTCCCCTTTTTAGGCTCAGAGCGATGCGCTTATTCATGCAAATCAAAAGGAAACATGTAATCGGTTTTGAGAAAACCAGAACAAAGCGCCAGAGCGAAACATTTGATATGGCATTGTCTTGCAAATGCCTCCAAATTCCTCTCTGGTCACCGCGTGGGCAGCACATTCCCAGGACAGAAGTGGGGGTGGGCGGGAGAAGGGGTCTGTAAAGCTATTCATGAACTTGCTTTTGTCTTTTCCCGCTGAGGTTCATTAGTGACCTCCTGGAGCACTTGGGAGGAGAGAGCGAGCTTGTTCTGGCCGGAAACGCAAGTACAAGGAAACTCGGAGGCCGACCACGCTGGGGAGGCTGTGTCGAGGGAGCCCGGCCCTGCCACGACGGTGCTTGTCCTTACGCTGCTTGGGCCCACTGCTCTTGGCCAAGCCACCTTCTGCTCAAGGGGAAGGTTAATGCACAGCAATGAAGTGCTCAGAAACCAGGGAACCCTTTCCCCAGCCCTCACCTAAGTAAAAGTAAAAGTCAGGTTGGCTTGATTGCCCAAGCTTTCACTGGTCCCCAGGGAAGCTCAAAGAAGTAGGCGACAACCCTTTGAAACAGATCTGCAAGAAACCTGCATTCACAGCTATGCTGGCAAACAAGGCCCCCGGGCATCTAATGCCGGAGCAAAGGCAGCATTCACATATTGTATCACACACCGTGTTACGCTAAACGGTGGAACCGTGCTTTTTCTCCTTGCTACAGGAAGTATCAGGAATTCCCCAGCACACAGTATGTTATTTTTGACAACTGAAGACACTGGTACAAGTGGAAATTCAGACCTCCAGTTTGGCAGGAAAGGGCTCTGCCCTTAGATTTGTCTCTCAGCAACCTTCTGCCAGCAGATCCTCCTTTGCGCCATCCATCAGCCCCCTTTGCAGCACAGGCAGCTCTATAACCTAGGCAACAGCAGCAAGGAAAGCCTCTGCGGAGCTCCGGAGACAGGCACGGATTCTGAAGCTGCGGTATGGAAATAACGCACAACTGCTGACAAGTGGTGACAGGCCCCCAGCAGCTAACAGGTAGCTGCTGCTGTAGGCTGGATACGGCTTGGGTGGCATGGGGGGGAGGGGGAACAGCTGGAAAATCTGGGTCGGATCACTGGTTTATCTGAGCAGCCTGTTGTTAACTCCAGGTATCCCCGGGGGCAGAGGGATGTGGAGAGGACAGAGCTGTGATTTAGCTCAGGCCTCTTTCAGAGCTTCCTCCCTACGAGAGGCATCAAACGCATATTTTATAGACTATAGCCTACAAAGATGCTCAAATACAGTATCTGGGGTCCACTGAGTTCAGGGTAAATTCCTGTCCCATTTTTAGACCAGCAATATCTGAGGCAAAAGAAGCAGATGCAAGATGAAGAATGCAGAGAAAATTACTCTGCCATTTAAGAAGGGAACAATCTAACAAGCAAACGGAAACATCAGAGAACGACAAAGTCTTTTGGTTATGATTACAGTGGGTTATAAACCAGGCTACATTACATTAACGAGGTAGGAGAAGATTTGTTATATGCAAAGAAGTCTAATAAGAACATTTTCCATTAAGAGGAAAACATAATCCAATCTGTAGAGAAACAACTTTCAAATTACAGAAATGGTATAAAATACAGACTAAAAAGATTCGAGAAAAAAGGCACATAACACTGACATGAAACAAGCTCTCAAAATCTGATAAAATCCTAACAGTGGTGAACAGCAAATACATCTATTTGAACTAATCAAACAGAAACAATACAAAAAGATTATAAATGTTTGAAGTAGCAAACATCACACTATAAAGAAGCACAAACAGCAGCACACTGATTTTTAGATTATTAAGTCTAATTTCTATAGCTTCCAAATGAATTGAAACAGTGGCTCATTTTTGTGGTGCACACAGCACCCAAAACACCCAGCATTCACAGAGCATCCAAAACAGCTGGCATCTGACCTGTGATCAGCGTTCCTAAATACCCTGGCAATACAAACAAATTGCAACAAACAGAATAGATTTATACATTCAGAAGAATCAAACTAAGAAGAAGAAAAATTCCAGCACATTAAATTTAAGGTTAATAAAAGCAAAGTAATAGACAGTGAAAACTATACTACTTATACTATTTTCAACAGGGTCATATATAAACTATTAATTCAAAAAAAGAGGGGGGGGAACTAGACATGCTCCTTCACAAAGGTATGCAATGTAGTCAATAAGAAGTGATAGTCAAAAATGCAGTAAAATGTAAGTTATATTAAGATGTACAAGGAATGTAAAGGTAAATAATACAAGAAGCATTAATATACGCTCTCCACTGTGAAACACTGTTCAGTTCTCACCACTTTATCCTAAAATAACAATATTGAAGCCATTGAAATTGCTAAAGAAAAAAACTAACATAAAGAAACTCATATGAAATCTGACTTTTTGTTTTCATTCAGACAGGGGATAGGTTTAAGAGGTATATATAAAAGTCTAAAACAGTCAAGAGGACAGAGTAGACAGATTACGAACTATGAATTTGGTTTCCTAATGTAAGAACAAGGGAATATACAATGAAAATCAGTGGTAAAAATTTGGCTGGTTTGAGATTATACAATTCCACATACACAATTATCCAGTAGTACTTACCATGACAATATAACACTGGATGTCAAGAGCCAGGAAAAGTATGAGACTTCAATACTTATAATAAGCACATTTAAATTAATAACAAGAAACATCACAACAGTTAGAAACCCTCCCGTTCCAGAGCACCACATTTTTCTACTCCTGCAGATCAGCAATAAACATCTCCTAGGCATTTTAACACAACTGCCTTCCACAGAATTTGTTCTTGAATAACAGGAAATACTGTCAGTAACAAAAGGACACTGAATCTGGACGGATGGATGCTCTGATCCTCTACAGGCAGTGGGGAAGACATAATAGTAGCAGTTTCTTTTGCAGGAAATGTTTATAATTTATATCACTGTAGCTACTAGAACTAGAAGTGAAGAACAGTGTTAGGAAGGGTGCTGCACAAACACAGAACAAAAATGAGCTTATAATTTAAGAGAAACAAAACAAAGATATATAGGCAAAGCTGCAACAGAAGGTGAGACAACAGTAGTCAACAGTAGCAGTCTATTTTTTTTTTTGGTAGGTATTGCAAGTATTTCTAGAGAGACCTTCCTAAATAAGAGGGGCAGAATGGGAGGAAAACATGCAGATGACACTTGGATAATTTATGAAGTGAGAGATGGAGTCTGTTCTCATGGACATGAGAAAAAAAATGACATATCTGCACTGAATTTGAACTGCTCATGCAAATAGAGGATAACCTATAGAGTGCCACATACAGGAAGACATACTACTTATTTTTGACAAGGAACAGTGATGGGATGTAAAGAAAGGGACAATATAGTCAAAATAATGAGTCAGGAAAGCGATTTTGGCAGCAGCTCTCCAAACGACAATGACGGCAGCAACACAGCATTTACTGAGACAAGAGAGTAAGGACTTGGACAAGCTTTTTTCCTCTTAGAAACAAAGTAGGGAAAAGATAGATACAGTGCAGACATACAGACCTACGGAAAGTTCACTACTGATGTCAGTATTGAGTGAACGGCGGTGATCAAACCCCCCCACCCCTTCTTTTCCTTCCAGCTGTACTGAAAAGGAGATCACACACAAACACAGGAAAAAGAAAGATCCACAATTCCAAAATACTCTTAACAGCAGCAAAATCTATTTCTTACTATGTGAAGAGCAAATAGCTGGGGTTTCCAATGAAAGGCCTGAACTACAAGAAGTCACTGGACTGTCAAGAAAGAGTCCTCACCGAGCTCTCCCAGAGCGCGTGCTGGCACCCACCGTTTTTGGGCAAGCGTTCGCTGTGACAGTGGACGTAGGTATTAAAGTCACACAGTGATAAATGCAGGAAGAGAGAGGAAGTACCAAGACCTTCCCTCAACTCTTACAGGGAAGGTGTGAAAACAAACTAACAAAACTCCAAACAAATAAATTAAAACCACACAACAGGTTTTCAGACAAGAACTGATCAGCAGTCTCAGAATATGAGCACAAAAATGTGACTTTGAATTTCGTGTTTAAGATGCTGAACAGCAACTAGATACCAGAAGCACCCAAGAGAGTTAACAAGAGGTAACAACACTTCCTGCGTAACTCACGTGAAGCAGGTCTCTGCCAAGGCGAAGCAGTGTTAGGTGGAAGCGCCAGCAGTACGTTATGGCCATCCCGCTCTGCTGGGAAGAAATGACCTCCGAATGCAGAATATGCTTGAGCAGTGAGGTGGGTTAGAGTAAGAGACTTCTTTTAGATTTATATTCTGGGATCTCTCCATTACCACTATTAAGATATTAAATATTTAAACAAAGCTGGAAAATAATCTGCCAAACTTCAGCAGCAATCAGTTCCTGCACAGCCCTCTGGATATTCTAGCACCAGACATTAAAAAGTGATAGATTATGAAAGGTGTTTCAGACAGCCTTACCAATATAAATCTTTTATGATTTTCTTTGAAATTCTCTCCTAAGAAAAGCAATAGCAGTCTGGAAGGCGTAATTTTTTCCTAACTGCCAGAGTCCTGGGCTCACATACCTTAAAGTTTCTGCAGTAACTGAAGGGTAAGGACAGACATACCTGAGATACCTTGAAAATTGCCAGTTTGGTTACTAGTACCAGAGTAGGTTTGGCCTCTTTGAGGGCTGCCTGAGGAGCTGAGAGGGGGTGTATGTGTACACAAACACATGTAATGTGTTCAAAAATAGACTGTACAGTCTTCCTTCGACAGGAGGAAGTAACTTCGATATAAGTTACTGTGAGTGGTGAATAAAATTAGTTTATCATCCTTTTCCCTCAGACTAAAGATTTCTGATAGAAACCTGCGTTTCTGCTGCCATCTATATGACCACCACGCTCACCAGGGATTTAGCCCTCGCAGATTTTACCACCGGTCTGTGAAATCCTCGACATCTAAAGCAAAGAATTGTACACTAAATATATTTTCAGGCTTTGGTTGTTTCTACAGGTTTTCTCTCTGACATCCAAAAAGGTTGAGAGTTCATGAAATCTGAACGTAAGGAGCAGAAGGAGAAAACCAAGAGGCAGGAAACGCTTCTCTCAGCTTCTGCGTGGAGCTCGCCGCAGTACAAGCTGCCCCCCCCTTCTCACTGCAACCCCTTTCAGTGCGTTACTTGTGTCAGCAGCCACCACCACCGTCAGCGCCACCGGTGCTGATCCTGCGGTGAAGACAGGGAGACAGAGACCAGGATTTTTGCTCCGTGTCACGTGTTGTCACCAGCACTGTGGACACTTGGTGTCAGGAAGGGAGAGCTTTAAAAACAAAACCCTAAAACATCGCCATCAAGAAAAGAAACACCAACTCTGTGCTCTCATATCTTCACTCCTTCAGCTGTTTCATCTTCAGAAGGAGCCAGGGATCTTACAGGTAAGTTCTCCCACCTCTTCTGGCTCCTTTCTCAGCAGAAATGGCTCTGTTGGGCCAGGGTGAAGAGAAGGGTGGCTGCTCTGTGGGAGGACAAGCCAGGGCGACCTCAGTGCAGGTAGTGCCCTCACTGATGGGGCATCGGTTCTCCGTACGGGTGGATGGGGGGCAGAGCCGGGTGCTGGCGATAGGGTTCATCAACAGCCCCAAGTAAGGCGAGTGATGAGCAAGGGAGTCCACAGCGCTGCCCGAGCCAGGGCTGAGGGCCCAGACCCAAGATTTCACACAGCCCCGAGACCTGCGGGCAGAGAGCGCCCAGGCGGGAGCCCCTGGTGAGGCTGCTCCGGGCAACGAAGGTCCTTCGGTGCCCTCAGGGCCTGATCCTTGGTTGCATTCTGCAACCTCTGACTGCAAGGCTGGGTACACGCGGAGGAAAAGACAGATGCAGAAAGGACTGCAGTATCAAAGATGGTACGTAACCACACAGCCTGCTGTCCCCAAGGGAATATACACAAAATTAGACATATCTGAAAGTAGTCTTCCCTATTAATTATGCAGCTATATTCCTGTCCAATAACACATTTTTTTCTTCTTCTTCCATTTCAGCTGCCCTGGAGTACCCTCCTGCAATTGCTCTTTCAGCCCATACTGGCCCCTCTCTACCAGTTCAATTTCTACTCAACCTTACCTTAAAAGTTGTGAAGCAGTGCTGCACCTCAAGCAATCACTTCCCCACGTGCTCCAAAATATTCCTGACAATACAGGCAAGACAACTGCAACGGGGCTTGGGGCTTCTTCTTCTTCGCTGCTTTGCTATTGTCTCTCACACCCCCTCTTAAAACAAAGGCAAGGCAAGGCAAGGCAAGGCAAGGGAAGGGAGGGGAAGGGGAGCCTCACCTATAGGAGAAAGCCATTCTGGAAGTTAAAAGGAAAGAGAAGACTGAGGAGGTGTGATATGAGCAGGGAAGAGCAAACCTAAACAGAAGATAAAATCTGCTGGACCAATTCCTCCCATGAAAGCAGCACTGGGCTTGTCTACACTGATACTCTCGAAAATTTCCTCCGTTTCACTGCTGCCAGAGCCCAGAGGGGTTGCAGTGTAAAGTGTTGCTCTGTACCAGTTTCCCAGGCACAGCCCTTATGCTCTCTACACTAGAGGTACTTATTTCTCTGCTGCCTGGGATTGTTCTTGCTTTAAAACACCTGATAACCGTGGTTCAAATTTTAAAAATGCAAGTATACAGACTCCTCTGTGTATACTGGAAGCAAAATCTAGGCCCAGGAGTTTCATTTCACATGTTTAATTAGGCCATGAATAAAAATAGTATGGATGCAGAAAAACAGCAGATTCCATTACATTAGGCCTTCTACAATTTTTGTTAATTTTTGCCACATAAAACTGCCATAGTTATTAAATTTTCAAATAAAAATCATACTCCTAAATTTTCTTTATTGTCAAATAGCTTAAAAATACGCGATAAGCATACAAAGTTGTTATCAATGTTCAGTCAACAGTTACAACACACTGACCTCTACCTTAACTCAACATGGCTCTAACTTCAAAGCCTGGTTAAAACTATTTAAATACCAACGTTATTAAGCATAGCAGGCATGCCGAACACTCAAATGGAGCCAGCATGCTTTATGTGAAACCCAGTGCCTGCAGTTCCTCCCCCTTATTTCCCAGGATAAGCTTACCTGTTCTCCGTCCGGAGCAGGACTTTCCTGTCACACTCCTTCCGACAGAAAGGAGTGGTGTCTCCCAGCTCTCTCATCCTTGGACTGCTGCCTGTTATTTATCAGTCCCATCTCCTTTCGCTAACTGCAATGGAGGCTAAGCACATAGCTTCTTTGTTTAAAGTCACAGGCTTGCACCTTACCCCTAGCGGCTCGGCAGGCACCTTCGCAATTTGTCGGCAGGAGGAACTGACGGCTCCGCTGAAATCCAAGAGTGACTCCCCCCTTGCACCGTCGCCGAAAGGGAAGGGAGACCCTCTGGCTACCGCGTACTGAGCTGGAGGTCTCCGGGGCTTTGTTTTTGACTACACTTGCTTTTGCCATTTTAAAGAGCCTGTAACACTGCAGAGATCTCTTTAATTAAGTAGCATATAAGGAATCTGCGAGTACTACCTACAGCAGGATTAAACATCCCTGTAAAGCAATAAAGGAATTTCTTGCAATCACCCAGAAAATTCACAAGGAATAGAGATCCTGTAAAAGGCTTGATCATGTAAAAAAATAGGCAAGAGGTGGAAAAGCCCAGGCTGCTGAACCCTGTCAGTTGAGACTTTCTGGAACTTGTATTATCTTTTTCTCCAGAATATAATATATATTTATTAGTAATATAATAATATTAATATATTACTGATCATGCATATTGACCAACACAGTTCCAAAAAAAGTTCATAAAACTATCTGCCATTAGCAATGTTTTTAATGAATAGCTGTAGCTGAACCAACGTTAAAGAGTTTAAATGCTCAACTATTACATGTTTGACATACTTTAAGCTTTCAACAGTCTCTCGATCAAAGACTGATAGAGTAATGTTTGGATTTCAACAGCATTAAGTGGTATGTACTGCTGATACGGGTGCTAGCAAAAGAAACTTTTATTAGCCTTTAAGATGTCCAAGGGGCAAAACTGCAACACCACATTCAAGATGGGGTTACAAGGTTGTACAGTCAAGAGCAGAGTCCCAGCATGGTGATCTTCACAAGAGTAACAATTTTTACTCTTCTCCCTGCTGCCTCTCCAAGAGCAATTTGGATACCCAGGCTAACACTTCGCACCATGCTTTGTGTAACATTTTGCTTCTGGTCTTTAGTGCTATGGCTCATACATCAGCTCGTGCAGAGATACGTTGTTCACAGAGGCCCTTTATTTCAGGGTCTGCTGGTTACCACGGCACAGTTTTTTAACAGAATTATTATTAAGGTTTATGTCAGATGGAAAATCATGCCTCAAATTCTTGTTTCCAAGTAAAAACAAAACAAAAAGCCCCTGAAGACATGTACTTTCTAGGGTGAAATTTTCACCTTTTTTTGCACCTAAACCCTAGGTGCTAAACCTAAAGCCAAACAGCTTAGGGTTCTAAACAATAAATTGCTTTTAAAAATATTATCCTGGAATATGACTTTCAATATATGGGAAAGAGAAAGGAAGAGTCTGAATTTAAAGTGTATGTGTTTTATGTTCAGAAGTTAATCAGCCCACAGCACAGGTGCTGAGTTTTCCACCTTTAGTTTTCTTTTCTGCCTCCAGGGTAATATACTGTAGTCCCATCTATAAAAGGTACATACAGTAACTCAAAGATCAGACATCCTTCACTTTATGCACCAGCAAAGAATTTCCTTTCACAGCTACTTGCTCCACTCCTTTCTTAATTCAACTGCTGAGTGAGGTTGTTCTCCACTAGTGCAATAATCTGATTTACATTCTGGATACTCACTGGGAATTCTCAGAGGAACTGGGAGATGGATAGGGAGGAAAAGCTGAGTGTAAGAGACCACTCCAGTGCAAATATCCCAGATCAATTACTGAAATAGATCCACTGCATTAAAAGCCGCCTGTTTCTGAATCCTTCCTAAAAGCCCCCTCAGGCACACAGTCCTACTCTAACAAAACCATGGGATAAATTAGAAACAGTAGGAAGGAGAGGTTAATCATGTCACAAACATGATAGACCTAGAGATTCAACTTGGGAAGACAGATTTCTGGTACCTGATCTGCAACCAATTGGGAAGTCTTGGCTACTACAGTCGTTCTTAACATGCCAAAGCCTTGTTCAGCAAAGCTTTCCATAGCATCATCTGGAAAACTTTGAGCACTAGCTCATCCTGCAGCTGCAAAACCTAATCTTCTTTTGAAACCCAGGACACATAGTTGGTTAGAAAGCATAACATAGGGAGGGATTCAAGGACTTGCACATAGTTCAAGTGGTCTCTCTGTGCTTCCCTGCAGAGCACTCAGAGAACCTTCTGAGATCAGCTCAGAGTTGAAATCTGCATTTTCCTCTCTTCCAGACATGCTTCTAATC
Source organism: Rhea pennata (assembly GCF_028389875.1). Taxonomy (NCBI): domain Eukaryota; kingdom Metazoa; phylum Chordata; class Aves; order Rheiformes; family Rheidae; genus Rhea; species Rhea pennata. The sequence goes on from NC_084669.1 coordinate 23,590,013, forward strand.
CACCCCCCAACACATCGTACAAATCACTACTTTGGCAAGAAACTTGCAATATATCACCGCAGGGTTAATTTCCTTTTACCTGCTAGTATCACACTTTCAGCGCAGAGTGCTCCGCTTGGCTGAAAGCTCAAAGGGCATGAATAATACAGGAGGACTCCACTACAAACACCATTAATGGCTCAAAAAAACCTTTGCTGGGTCTCTCACCACTTCTCACTTGCTGTATCTTTTATTTCCGTCAAATGCTGCAGCACCAGCACTAAACCAAACCCAGAGCGCTCTCCCATCCCGCCCTCCCCACCAGCAACGCAGCCGACGGCCTACAGGGATGCAAGAGTCGAAGGGGGCCCCGCAGCTCGCCGGGCTCAGCACCCGCTGGCCACCTCCAAGGTCTTACGGTCTGAGCAAGCTGTCCCCTAGGAAACTCCACCTACAAGCTGGCATCTCACGGTACTAACCACGGAGCTTCGACTCGATTCACAGCAGACGCCCCGTGAGCCTAGGACTAACGGGGCTCTGACAAGCCCAGCCTTTCCACGTAACAAACCGCACGTGCGGGGAGCAAGGACGAGCCGCCCAGCACGCTGCCTGCCCTCAGCCGCTCCTGCGTCCGCAGCGCCCGCCGTCGGCCTGGAAACACGACACGCTTCGCTGAAGTTAAATCCCCTCAGCTGCCTTCGAATTACGTAAAGAGTTAACAAACGGAAGAAACAATTTTAGTATTTGGAAAAAGTCCTTTTTTTTTTTTTTTTCCCCCAAGGATGGCTGAAATCCAGCTGAACTATTCACCCTGAAACATAACACGGACATTAACTTTACTAGACGGCTCGCATCATGTTAAGTTTGGAAAAATCTGGCAATGAAATGATTTGTGGTTACAAGAAAATCCAGCCAGGTGCATGCACAGAGGGAAATGGTGAGTCTAAATGTTATCATGAGCCACAAACTTGATGCATCACACAACTATGAAATCACATGCAGTTCTTAATTAAATCATTCCAAATCTAATCAGGGAAATGCAACCAGAGTTACAGGAAATACTAGGATCTTGGGCAAACTGCCTTCAATGTCTGCTCTCAATTATACTATCTGTAAAACACGATCGATAAACTTAACCATTAAGTAAATGCAGAACATGATTAGTTCAATTTTTAAACAGAAAAAATAAGGCAGTGACTTTGTTTGGTGTCATGTGTCAGATATCTGCTTTGTACTACACTACAACTATATTAGAATTTTTGGATGATAGAGAAGCCTGAAAAGCAACCGTTTCCAGGCACAAAAATTGAACACAGAAAATCCTTAGATTTTCATATACATACTTATGACTCGCACCAGCTTTCCCTGCATATGTAAACTGAAGTAACCTAATGCATGAAAACAAATTGTGAGGGTTTGAGGAGGAATATCTTAGCCCATAGGTATGAGGCTAACGCTGCACACGAGGAGAAAAAAAGAAATCTCTGTGCTTCAGTTACTTCAGCAAAGCCCGCATAAAAGGAATTTATAGTGATGCTCCCAATAGGCACCGAGGAATGAGTTAAATAAAAGATAGGAAAGTACACGTATCTTTTGTGGTAATAAACCAATTTTAAAAGAAAATAAAAGAGGAGGGTCTTGAAAGAGGACCAGAGATTCTAAGACTGGCTGGAAAGGATTATTTAAAAGTGGTTTAAAGCTGTGGTTTGAAATATTTATTGTCTGTAGAGGCATCTGTTTCAGCCTAGGGAGGGTTAGCTCGAACCTCCTTCTGCAAGCTACATAAACTGACTTCCATGGAAGAAACCACTAAATGATTCTTCTGTACTAAACATGAAAAAAATGTAATATGGGAGATACGTTGAAGTTATAAAATGCCCTGTAGCTCTTTAGAGGTACAAATTTGCATTGGCCGTTACGTTACCTAATGAAGCGCTTTGAAATGAAAGATGCTGCATAGGTGCAGAACGTTAATGCAATATGCTCAACTTAATTTGGACATGCCATAGTAGGATGGCTCCTTTATTGAGACATCTGCTAGGGAACTGATTTGGCCAAATCAGTGAGTGATAATGAGTGCTGTTTAATCAAGTCAGTATTAACATAAATTTTAACTTCTGTCAAGTAGCTTAATGGTGAATTACTGAATGTTAAATAGACACAGAATTTTATATTCTGGTCTTTCAGTAAACAAGTTCTCAAGTAAACTGGAAGTTATAGTTTCTTCAATGTGCAGTCAAAAAGACTAGATATAATCAGAAAGAATTGAACCCAAGTGATGTAAGACTTGAAATTTATTTTCCATTTTAAGAAGCTTCAGTATTCGAATGTTCTTCGTTTTTGAAGTAGGGAAACTGAAGACGAAATCTTTACTATAAACACATCCAGATGTGCTATTTTAATTAGAAATTTATAAAAGATTTTTTATTGATTTCCACCTTTTGGGCACATGTGATATTTCTGACTTAAATGCTTGACCCTGACCAGCTTTCTACATTTTATGCAAGTAGGGATCAGTAAATTTCTGCCCTCTGTACTGCAGAGATGGCTGTAAACAATGTGCCTTTCTCTGATAACCAGGTTATGTGGTTCCATTCATTAGCCACCGATTTTGCCGATCAACACACCTGCTTATCATTTGGTGAGAGAGAAATTTAGTACTTCTAGCATCCTGACTCAAAACTACTAGAAATTAGAGTATTGGTGATGAAGAGCCATCAAACTCCGTCATCAAGCAGAGGCTTTTCCCTCAAAGGTGTAACATAATAAAAGCGAGTATCTAAAGCAGTACCTGTGAAAGGAAGGGAGACTCCAGAAACCAGTATTAATAACAGACTTATCAAAATGAAAAGCACAGCATTGTCAATTATTCCACAACATAGAGAGTCTGTTAAAAGCAGAATAGCATTTACCACCAAGTTCCCTACTTTCAGTATAAAGGTATACATTCCTAAGAAAGCAAAGAGGAGTAAAGGAGACGAAAAGCATCACAGAGCTCAGGACCACAAATGATCTATTTTGTAGTAAAGGATAACAGTTTTAGCTTTTAAGGCCAGGAGACCAGAGAAGAAGAAAATAAAACAGTTGCAAATTAGGCTTGCATTAGGCACCCGTGTAAGGGGAGATACCTTCTTAGCTATGGATCAAAAAAGCCAATCCAGGCACGACATCAGTATCAAATCATATGCTTCTACTCTCAGCCATCTCTAAAAAGAACAAATTACTGATCTATCAAAATACTTCAAATATTGAAAGCTTCTTAGTCTTCTAGGCAGCAGAAAACATTGAGACTGGTACATGTACTTCAGCTGGAAGGGCACTGCCTTGCTATCACAAGTGGTATCACGGCTTAACATAGCCCAAGTGGCAGCATACTTATCGCAGTGGGGCAATTAAATATATAACATTTTCCCTACCTACAATATTAGGATGAATGTTGTGACAGAAGATTAAGTTTTGTAATGTGATGTCAACACACACAAGTGGTCTATGAGCAGATGATATAAAAATGTACATCTGGTTTCATGCTGTGCATGAACACGCATGGAAAGAGACATAGGTCCTACATGATTACGAGAGCACATGTGAAGCGCTATGATGATAGCTGTTAATGTCAGTTCCAAGCCATTCACTTGCAAACACAGCTTTGGGAAAGCCAAGATTTTCAATAAAATCTTTTTATCAACACTAAAAACTGCAATTAAATAGGACTAGTTCCTTCCACTGTCACTTCATAATCACATCAACTCTACCACGAGTCACACTCTCCCCATCCTACTCCTCTCGCTCTTGACCTCTGCAAGCTGAAACCTCAATAGGGGACAAGAAGGCCAAGCTTCTTCCACAGGTCTAATTCTCAAAGCAATGGTCACCTTGAGAGGAGAAGGAAAAAAAAAAAGAAAAGTTTGTGCTGTTGCTGTGGAAACAGAGCACAAAAATACTGCTAATAGATCAAGTAGCTCTTGGAGGATCAAGCACACTGCAGAGCAGTTACTGGAACTTCCTCTGGCACGCAAGAAGGGCTAGGACAGGGAGCGCAGGCAGCCCAGATGTCTCCACCACTTCCCAGATTTTACTGGATCTGGGCTAGTTTTTCCAGAAGCAAGTCAGTCCCTCTCTGCACTCAATGAGAAAAGTCATCTTGCTGGTGAAAACATATACCGCCCCATGAAGGCTTGAGCTGAAAGGAGGAGAAATTGCAGAGTTTGCTTAAATTCTTGATAGGTTTATTAATACAGAATCCTGGACATGCTATTTAACAGAGAATTGCAGAAATGCATGGGCCTGTCCCAAGAGTTTACCGACTGAATTCAGAAGTGATGCTGGTGATGGTAAAGGAAAAAATTAACCTACATCCTACCAGGTTGTAGGTTCCTTATTCCCTAGCAGATGAAGGGGAATAAATAGAATATGAACATGTCATTAAAGACTGCAGATAATTAACGCACAGCAATGGCTGAACTAAGACAAACAGGGAACCTCAGTATCAGGCAATTCTAGCTTCTGAATGACTTTAAAGTGATTTTTGTGCCTAAATCTATGATTTTGTTTTTCTCAATTCCTTTTGAGATTCCTGAAATGTATAACCTGCTCATAACCCTAACCTACATAAATTATAAGAGCTGATGCAAGAGTCTAATACAAACATGTCAGAGAGAACACTAGTTAAGAGCAGCATTAATGAGAACATCACATGTGCAAAAGCTGACTCTAGGTTTGTCAGGAAAAAATGGAATTACCAACTGCCAATAAGTAAACATCACGGAGTTCCTCCTGCTATCAAAGATGAGATAAATCTCACATTAGAGCACCTGATACTCTAATATCGATTTTGCCAGGTCATTTTAAACTTAAGATGGGGATGGCAGGGAATTCCAGCAGGTTAGAAATTTGTTTAACTTATCAATATTATCAGATATTCATTCCCCCAACTCTGAATCTTCCACCATTCCCTCTCATCCCCACAAAACATCCCATATTAAAAGAAACTAGCCATTGGCAAGCTGGAAGAATAACTTATTTTACAAGGGTGTTGTGAAGCTTAATTCATGTTTGTAAAGCCCTTTGTATTGTGCCTTTCATCTACTGTGGGAACCTCACAGTATTATCAATAAGGTCTTTTCTACAGTAGAAAGGCTTTGCTAAAATAGCTATACTAGCAAATCTGCCTGTTAGAGATGTGGTTTACACAGGGAAGAAAAATTCTTTCACCAGAACTGCTAGTACCAGTTCCTGGTAAAAGAAAAGCTATGCAGGCAGAAGCACATTTTTGGTGGCATACTGGTCAAGTATGTTCTGCAAAACTTAAAAGGACATAACATTAACAGCACTAGAATTAATGCTTAGATGCAATTTATACTGCTGTAAAGAACACGAACTACAGTACAAGAAACCACTTCATGTGATAGAAAGGAGAGTAATTTTTCACCTGTACAATTATCACCATTTTCTATTGAAACTTCCCATTTTCTCACTCAAGTTTAAAACCCCATCAGCTATCCAACTGTTCTTTATCTCCCAACAAAGATGGAGAGCTGCCATCACATCAGGTTCCCAAATGACTAGCTGCCCCGTTTTCTAGACCTGTTTAGTCTTATTCCGAGCTTCTTAAGGTAGCCGGCAGCTGCCAGCAGTGGTGTGTTTACATTTCGCTCTTCACTTTTTTCCGCACCTCTCTAGAAGCATGCACCAAATCTTATCAGCTAAGGGCTTGTTTACACAGGGAGAAGATCATCTGTCTCACATCTGTGGAAAGCTTTTCTCCAAACAGAGACCTGTATTTATTTTAGAAGGGAGTCTCTCCACATCATCTACTGTATCACAGAGTTTTCCAACATGCATGGCACCAGAGCTATGCAATACAGCACAAGTACTATGGAAGAACCATATTTCAAATCTATAGCAGGTCACAAATTAGCTAAATGTTTTTCCACAACTGATTCAGGTCAGACACGCTTGAATCTGGACTGAAGTGCAAAATCCAAAGACAGAAGTTGCCAAGGGAAGTAAGTTATTTTACAATATTGAAAATTTGTTTTCCACACGAAAAAAGGTTACACTACCACAATTTAAGCACATGTATTCTGCTGCTTTCCACTGAAAAGTAAATCTTAATCTGCTCTGAAGTGAAACTAAACATGAAACCCCATCTTCTCTTTATTATGGGACAAATCATAAAGACTAGTTACATAAATGAATCAGCAATGTATTATTTACCAAAATACCACTGTAGAATCCACAGCCCACATATCAGAACTACTCAATGCACTGTTTTGTTACAGCTCAGAATTATTTATGTGACATCTCAAACTATAAGTAAAACAAGAGGTACTAATTTATAATCCTTACACGTTCTCAGCAATCTTTGCTCAGTCACTGACGTACCTCTCTATCTGGTTTGAAGAACAGCACTGGCCTAAAACAGACTTGTCAATTCTGGACTAGGGTTAAAAAGAACAAGGTTCAAATGAGGGCTAAAATACATGAAATATTTTCCACATTAGCTAAGCCATAGAGCAATACTGCAGCACTAAAAGGCTAGGCATTCTTGCTTCCAGTTAAGAAGCACTTTCTTTTCATGACAGCACAGAACAGTGCTGGGTCAGATTTCCTTTTCCCACTAGCATCCATTCAGCATGTAAGCAGCTGTCCCTAATCAATAAGAGTTAGATACTAACACTGTATATCATGTGCAAATTTATGTCATGGCCTTCTTTCAAAAAATCTAAGACATTATCTCTAACACTGTATCTGAGCTACACACCCGCTTACAATCAAATTGCTCTACCTAGAGCGTAACAGCCATATACCATCCTCCAGAGCAGTACTGCCACTGATATCACCAGAATATCTGCATGAAGATCAAGGACCGAATATGACCATTAGATAGATCTAGCTGGAAAAGTTCATTTTTGCCTTTTGACTATTCAGCAGGAAAAGAAAAAAAGAAAGAAAGAAAAAAAAAGCTTCAGCAAGGCTATCCTGCCCCAGTGATTCTGTCACTTTACTGCTTTTCTTTTTTCCTTTCTTCCTCTTTATCTCTTCTCAATTACCACCTCCTATTCATGCATCTCTCAGTTTCCTCCTGAAAACAGAGCTGACAAATCTGCAGAATTAAACACATAACCTTGCTGTATGCCCTGGGCCCTGACTACCCAGCACTGTTCCCCTCCCGAGCACGGTGCCAGGGCAGGGAGCATTAGCTAAAGCATTTGGAGCAGAAGTCTCAAAACAAACATGCAGAGCATGAGGCCAGGCTTCCCAGTGGAAGGTCACGTACTCTGAAACGTCCCTCCCTCACTGCCAAAGATATCCCACATTTATCATTCTCCAGTTCAAGTACACTTCAAGGCTAACTTTGTTTCTTCCATTTTTCCTCGGGAGCAAAGGCATATACTCTGGCTGAGGCTTTCTCCCTCTTAGCTTTATGAAATTACATAACTGCTCCAAAGTTTCTGCAAGATAGAAATGAAATTTCCAGGGTAGAAATGACAGTTATGTGGTGTGATCAGCTGCACTGTTCTACACTGAAGCATGAAACTGCCAGCACAAAAGAAATAACACAGTTAAGTAACAAGAAACCCATTTCTACTCACTAAGCCAGCGTAAGCAACCCTGAACGGTATGGCAAGACCGATGCTACGTGTCTTCGGCAAGCTCATACAAATGAGTTTGAGTTGTTGCTCTTGAAATTTGATTCCTTTCACGATTTGTGTCCGGAACCATTACAATCAGGAAATAGTCCAGAACAGGTTAAAGATTTAGCAGCTAAGGAGCATTTATGTCTTAATTGTGAACTTCCTAGTTCTAGCACTGGTCCAACAGCATGGAGGCTCGGTAACATTCAGAGTATGGTGTGGCTTATCTACTCAAACTTTATAGGGATGAGAGTAAGGGTAAATACAGAGGAAGAAAAGATTTAGTTTTCTGACATGCAGTTTTGCAGCTCCCAAATCATCTATATAGATGAAGATTAGACCTGGATCTAATTGCACCTACAGATATTTATGGTAAAGGAACAACACACTTTGGAAAAAAAGCATACAGCAAGAGAGAGATACTAATTTTGCATGGAGGGCTGCAGTGTTATCAAAATACAGAACTTCTTGCATTTTAAGTAGTGTTTAAAAAGTCAATAAACAAACATGAAAAATTCTGCAGTAAAGCAAAAAGAAAAAGCAGAACTCTGAAAGAGAAATCAATCAGCATGTCTAGGAATTTGTTTGTGCACACTATTTATTTGAATGTGAAAGACAGGCTTCAAATGCAGCTGCACCTATTTCAAAATTCAAATCTTCAAACATGTGTCAAGGCAGCATATCAGTCTGCTTACACACAAGGTATCTAAGACAAATCACCAGCCCTTATTGAAGAAAATATATTACAGATGCACTATTTTGAGAATTAACTGCTTTTTGGTCTCCAAAAAACACCACTGAAACTCCAGTTTACCTGACAGGTTAAAAACAACATACTTGGATACATTTTTTATTAGTTCTTTTCACAAAGTGGAAAAAAAAGATCACTTTTGAGCAGAAAGTGGGCCTGAAAAATGTTATCCTAAGACTGAACATGCAAGACACTTTAAATGAAGATGTTTCCTCCACAAAAATGTTAGTATTTCTAACACTACACTGCAACAAACAATTCCTTCATAAGGAGGCTTTCTTGAAGCAGCTGTAGACTGTTAAAACAACCAGAAGATCACAATTGCATGATATGAAGCACATTTATCCCCTCTCTCTGGAGCACGTCAGAGAGAGCATCTCACATAGAAATCAGGAATGGTGTTTCCACTGTATGAAAATCTGTAATGTGATCTTATAATAGCTGATCATCAATTAATTTGAGTCCCAAGATTTGAAAAAGTGAAAAAAAAAGAAAAAAAGAAAAGAAACCAGTGCTGGGTAAATTTCATCTAATCATCTGAATGCCACTATTGTCTCTTTGGTCATGCTAAAGTTTGCTTTGTTGTTGTTTTCATCTTTCCTTTTAAAATAGCCTCCTGCAGCTCTAAGCTAAAGATCTTCCTGGAGCTTCTAAGTGACAGCTGCAGTATCTTAGCCATCTGTTTAATTTATATTTGCTAATGCAGCCCCTGCTGTTTTCAACTGACAGGTTTTTTTCTCTTATTACCCCCACACGGGAAATCATTGCACTTGCCAAAGTTTCTCTGTAGTCTCAGATGTCAGATCAAGTCTGGGGACAAAAGGTGATGAATGAGGCTCCTGTGTACCTCCCTTTTGTTTTATTAAAATTATGAAAATTTGTAAGGGGGTTTTATGTTATTTCTTTGAAGAACAATTATGAACAAAAAAGGAAGGAGGGAGTATAGAAACAAAGAGGGAGATAGCAAAGGGAAATCCTACCCCCTCCTTTCAACACAGCAATTCTGTGGGGAGGTCAGGGTGGAGGCTCTCCCAGACACTCTCAGGAGCAGAATATCCATTCCACACCGATTCTTAAAGGTATGATTCAACCTCTTCAGTCACCTTGCCCACCTACCACCAAGCTAAAGGTCTGGCTGGCTAGAGATTTCCCTTCACTTCTTGCAACCCACATCTGCTCTCTTTTCTGGAGCATGCTGGAGCTCAGATACATTCACAAGTCAATGGGAAGTGGTGCAGCACCAAAGCCCAGACATTGTGCCAGCAGTTAGCGCTATCCTGTAAAGCCTCCTGCAGGAAGGTGCTGAGTCTGCACTCCACAGTGCTGAAAGACACCGGACAAAAGCACAAACTGGGTTTGAAACAGCAGTCAGCCTTATACGGTACAGTGGCAGCAGAGATGTTACTGTCCTGACAACTCCCCTAGAGCATGATAGCAAGGAGATTAAAGAGTCTATCCCTGCTGGAAAGTGACATCAAGTCTAACATAAAACTTCAAACTTAAACATAGATACCTCTGTCCTGTTAAGCCCATGGTAGCTGAACCACGCTGAACTCTACAATGCCTGTCTCAGGACATGCAATACTCAGGCTATAAGATACTACCACCTTCAAGCACTGATAAGCCCAATCCAGCAAAAGGTAGACACACTAAACACAAAGAGCTACACATAAACCAAACCCACCAGACCCTTGATGAATACAGTCTCTTAAACCATAATAAACATTTTTGCTTTTTATTGTACAGCAAGCTAGTGTCAAAAATAATTACTGGTGCACTTTGGAGATTATTAATGCTGCATCTTCGTATTTCCATCCCTTAAATAATTGTAGTACAAAAAGTTCATCTCTGAAGACCATATTGGACAAAGTAGAAGGGTTAAAAAATAATTATGCTTAGAGCAAATATATTAATAGCTACACCATAAATCAGGACATTACATCCATTCCTATCCAGAAGATTTTCTCCAAGAGCTAGATAAAGTGACTGTCAATCAATCTGTCTGTATCTCAGTCTTTCAGGAGTACATGTTGGTGTACTTCACTATAGTACCGTTACACAGTGCTAGAGTCTACAGACCAGGCACAGATTCAAATGCATTTAGAACATGGTGACGATACCGAGAAGTAAAAAAAAAAAAAAAAAAAAAAAAAAATCAAGAAGAACACAAGGTTAAAAGTCTGCTGAAAATTCATCGCTACTTGGCATTAATTGATAACTTGTACTTTATAGCATTTCACAAGTAGCAAGATAAAGAAAGCAAAAAGCATTAAGGTCTAATAACATAGAAATACATTGTTCTCCTCAGTCACACAAGAGCTCTGCTTTTTGTGTCTTTCACCAACACATCAAACCAAAAACCCACAAAACAGGAATTCTCTCCCCAAATCCTCATCTACCGTGCTACTCAGGCCAAAATCATCATTTATATCAATCTCCTTCTTACCTCAAAAAGCGTAGGTGCAGTCTGAGAAACAGCTGTGTTGTACCAGATGCAGATTCAGTAAAAACACCAGGAACCTGGGGAAGGGGAAGAAGATCGTATAAATACATATATCTGACTGCGTAAGGCAGCAAAATACTCCAAATTGGAAACACTGATAGAGGTGCTTGATGCACTTGTGATTCAATACCTGAAGTACCGCAGTTTTCACTCAGGAAATGAAAGTAAACTAGCTCTGATTCTAGCTCTCTGGCTCCGAGCCACTGGTGCTACGGCTAGAGCCCCGGGAGAAGGCACCCGGGCTTCCTGATTCTGCCAGCCAGGAACAGAAGCAACTGACCCGACTAGAAACTACCCAAAGTTGCAAAGACAACAAACATTAAAAAAGAAACTATGAGCTAGGCATAAAGAACTTTCTTATTCACCACATTCATTTTCTTCCTTTATCTTTGCATTAAACAAGAATTATTGTTACTTTGACAAGTCTACAACCACAAGGTCCTGAACCGAAGAAAAAAGGCCTCAATCACCTACCATTGCTCAGTCTGTTATACGTTACTGTAATCGTTAGAACAGCTAAAACTAGGATTGGGGAGACTATGCAATTCCAGTTGAAAGGAGAAAACTAGTGAACAGTGAGCTCTTCTTTAAAGTGACCAAAAGATGTCTTGCACAACAGGACACGCTTCTTCTTAAGACCTGGCATAGTAAATCTGGCAAGACCATGTGAAAAAAAAAATGGTAAAAAGGTAATAGATTTTACAACCAACAAAAAGGTTTAATTTCTTCTGTGTCAACTACCACAGCCCAAGGACACAGCGATACTCTTCTACACCTCAGAAGCCATCACAGTAAGTATCAGCACTGCTCCCTGCGGGAGGCTACACCACACGTAAGTCCTGCTTCTAGTCACATGTCCCTCTTTTGAGGCATCTCTTTGCTACTTGACGACGGAAGCTTATCAGAACACATGAAGTGAAAAAAAATCCTTACCCTTTTTAGCTCGAATAAAGTTTGTTTGTATTTTCCACAAAATACCTCTATTGTCCAACTACCTACTACACACAAACCATACAGGCCTATAGACTTTCCTAGAAGTGCAAAATAAGAAAAAAAAGTGCATTTGCTGTTCACGCTACAGAGATATACCTGCACAGACAGAACAGATGAATCGAACTGAATGAGTTTGTTTTGGAGAAGAAAGCCATTATTCAAGGGTAGATGAATTCTGCAGCTGAGCCTGGTACAAGATTATCTACCTTCTCAATCTTTCCCATAAATGTTGTGAACATTGAGCGTCCCAGGAGAAAACATCTGAATTAAACATTTTATTCTCAGCTTGGTCAGACACCACTTGATGCGGCCTTCAATCAAGCATTAATAAATTAAGTCAACTCTCCATTAGCCAGTCTAATGGGAGATGGGAGTACCCTGATAACGGAAAAACCCGGAGCTCTGCAGCAACCCCAGCTGCAGAGAAGCAAAAGCTCAGAGGCTGCCCAGTACCTTTGCACTGGCACTTTGCAGCACCGCAGGCTCTGGGAGTGCTCTCAGCTGGGGTACAGAGCCAGAACTGAGCTAACCCCGTATGAAACCTCAGCCCATAAATCTTTCAAAGCAGAAGTATATATTACTTGTTACTGTTGCTCCATTTATCTCTGCTGGAAAACTGCTACTATCAGCAGCTCCATGTCTTGCAAGAACTAGAGCTTCAGTCCAAGCCTTTAAGCTGTAGACCCTGGCTGGCTCAAGAAAGCCTCTAAACTTGGTTTGTCAGCAACCCATATTCGGGGAGCACAATACAGAGACACCAATGACAGCTCTGAAGAAAGCTGCTATGTCTATTAGTACAGAGTTTGAACCATGCGAAAATAGATGTACTACTTCCATGTCTGAGCCCAAGATTTCTGCATGGATAACTTGTAACCTGAATACGGAAAATCAAGTGTTAGGTGTAACAATTAGATGGCAGAAAGGCCAATATTGGTGTGTACACACTAGTTCAGAGGTCAAAAATTAAGCTCTTCTGATTAGGAAGAATATTTGCAACATCCCCCATACAAGGTTTGAAATCCTTTCCGCTGAAGCGTTTTCCAAGCATGCCCCAAAAGCCACTTCTGCCAAGAGGACAAAGATGACATTTGGAAGGAAATCAGATTTGGATCTCTACACTCTCCAGCATATACAAGTAATATACCTACTGAGTTAAGCATGACAGTCCATATAGATACAGCATTTCAAAAACTCAAAGTATTACAGCCCACCCTGAACCATAACTCTGAGCTCCAGTAAACAGGTGACAGCCTTCCCCAAAAAGGTCAGTGCTAGTTCACTTTGAACACAGAGGCAACAGCTCTCAACAGATTCCAGAGAATTTCATTTATGAATTTTACCTGTCAGAAAACCAAGTTTTGCTGCTCATCTGCACTTTAGGTGCCTAGGCTTAAAGCAAACAGGCAGATGCAGCTGCTCACAGCTGATAAGGCCTCCTGCTACTGGTATCTATTTATATCCATGATCTGGAATAACAAATCCACGCACTTTAAAAAACTGCAACAAGTACTAGATAAAATATGGAAATGCGAAGATGGGACTAGAAGCCACTTCCTTCAGTGTATAAAACAATTCCCCCATAAGTAAAGAAAGAATACACTAGGGTGAAGGTTAATAGAAGATCCCCACTCCCCCTGAGTAACAGCTGCCAAAATAGGAATTCTCAAAACAAAACAAAAGACTCAATCTCCAGGTCTGTACATGATGGCAACTCCTGACAGCACCTTTGACTGTGCTGCATAAAAGCAGCTACTGCTGCTTGGTGTTGCTCAGGAGCAGAGGCAAGGTGGGACGAAGTATGGGAGCAGGTATTCAGTGTTCGTGATCAACATCGCACAATGCCCGACTTGTGGAGATGCAATACACAGATGGAAGCACAAATTCAAGGTCCGAGGACAGAGCTCTGCATTAATAAATAAGAGGTATTTGTTCTCATAGGGTGAGGGGCGAGAGAGAGAGAGAGAGAAAACATGAAATAAGATACAAGAGGATGAGACAGAAGCGTGCTCCACCTATGCTAGCTTGGCCCAGAGCTCCTGCATTGCTCCTGCATGTGATACCCAACCAACTGAGCTTGAAAACCGCAGTTTAAGAGGACATTCACAATTCACAGATACAGTTACTATACTACACAGAGATACTAGTTGCAGAAAAAACTACAACTTTTTCTACTACTCATCTGCAATATAATATTATATAGTGCTCAATCAAGGATCAGAAAGTGTATTACAGAGAGTTAATAGCATCAGGATGCAGTTTTACAACCAGCATAAGTCAGTGTCAGTGGCTACAACCAAAAAAGATGGCCCCATATCCCCAGCTATTCACAGCACGTTGATCCAAGAAAGAACTAATACACCAAAAATGATTATCAGTCAGTTAAATTTATGAGCTGATCCAGCTTATCCTACAAGCTGCCTGATTGCAGAAACTGAAGCAAGACAGAAATGCCACAACTGTGGCAGATGAGGGCAACGCTGACCTTTCCGGGAGAAGCATGGTCCAAGATCACCTTTCACAAAACGGTATCTTTATTATACAGACTAACGGGGAAGGCAGGAGACAGAGGAGCTGCCCATAACCATACAGTATAGAGGCTGACTACAGTTAGAACGTCCTAGTCCACTGGATCGTATTCTCCCGAAGCTACCTGTTTTTTGAGAAAATTCTGGGTTTAGACATGCATTTAATTAACCTTCAGCCAATGTGAATACTGCATGTCTATGTTATCTGAGGACAGGTAATAGTCTTAAATCTGAAGAATCACTATACTCTTGAGTTACTGGTTATTTCCTTTTTGACTTTTTAACTGCAAAATGCTAACCAACTTTGAATGCATGTTAGGAGTGAAAACTCTGAACCAGAGTGAAACACAAACAATGTTTCCAAAAACTCTCTCTAGTCTGTCTCCCTGTTTCTATTACAGTGTCTCTCTGCTGCCAAAAATGTTAAGCTTTATTTAAAATAGAAGCAAATACCACTTTTAGATACCCCTTCTTCTACTTCTCTCCTATCCTTCCACATATAGAATAAAAATCAAGTATCACAGCTGGAGAAGAGCAATATACAGCCAAAAAACGATAAACAGATTGGGAGGGATGGAAGCAGAGGGATGTACTAGTATCGAGTGCTACAGCTCTGGAACAAGACTAAAGGAGAGGATTTCACTGTGAAAAATCTGAAAGAGCCAGCAGCTGGCCTTGAGACGCATACTGCTCAGTTCCAGCTGATTACAAGGGGCATCCCTCATGCTGCTCCCAAATTTGACCCTGTCCCACACTGCCTTTCTGCTCCTAGTCTTCATGTAAATTGACACCAAACACAAGGAATTCCACCAGGAATCCAAGGTTAAAAGGAAAGATAATTACATTAAAGTGATTAATTCTACTTCTTGTCATGCTTCCTGTGCTGTGTTTTGTTTTACAGTTTCTCATTTTGATTTTGTGTTCTAGATTTGGGTTATGGCAAGCCTACAGCAAATTCAGTTGCTATGCATAATGTAAAATAAAATAATAAACAGCCTCAGGTCTGAGAATCCTATGCTCTACGTATACAGAGACAATGCACACACCAATACTAGATACATGAGGTTTGGTACAAACATCCATGCAGAAAATCTGTCTCAGACACTAACACAGTAATTTTAAGTCGAAGCGTGCCAGATGCAACAATGTGACTGTGACAAGGCTTACACACAAAAGCAAACGTGGAGCACCTGAGATGTCAAAGCCTCGTTGAATGGCTTGGCAATTTTTTGCAGTCACTGACTCGCAAGTATTTACCAATTAGTAAAACCTCCCTATTCCAGAGGAGCAGTAATACAGCACATCCGAGTCTTTTAAGCAGCAGCCACATGGTTTATAGGGCAGCAGCTCTGCCAGGTGAGGTGAAATGGTCTCCTGCAGCACTGACCTAGCACAGAATCACATTTTGTCTCAGCTGGAAATTGTTCTTATACAACCAGTGCTCTCAATACTCTAGACAATATCTTAGTTAAAATATTAAGATCTATGATTTAATGTAACTATGGATATAGTCTCTTACTCCTCACACACACAGTATGTTAATTTAATCATATATCTGTAATTCAGTTTACATTTTACAGGAGGCAAAGGTAGACAGATTCCAGTAAATGACACTTGAAATAAGAGAATGAGCAACCACAGAGTACAATGTTCATTCTTTGCATATAGACCAGCCTATTAAAGGGCTTAAAAAACCACTTGACCAGGACAGGTAGGAAGCTTTGACAAAAGCTAAAGTAAAATTGATTTTCCAGCTGTTAAGGTTATAAAGATAACTTGCAAAGCACAAATCAGTGAAGAGCTGTCTCTCCAAATCCGCGGACGGCTAGCTTCAGTATCCCGCTCAGCTCCCAGTTTTTTTCCAAGCTGCAGCAGTCGAGGCTGAACAAAGCCTTGTCCTTTCTCACCGACTCCGGCACAGCGACGAAGCAGCGGGCAGGAGGGGAACCGAAGCAAATGAGGTCAGTTCCCTGTCACCCTGCCTGGGAAAACGCTGCACAGAAACACAGACACTATTCACTAAGGAAAAGGTGAAATATAACACAAACATCTAGCAAACCAAAGGAAGTTTAGAACTGCATCTTCCTCCAGCTGCCTATATGCAAATAGCAGCCAGGAGGCTTTAGGGCGAGATAACAAAATTCTGAATGTGGGTTTCTGCAGAGGCGACTGGCAAACTTGTTTTTCTGGCTACTGTTTGGATGAGAAAAGAAGAGAAAAAGATGATGGTAGCAAAAGAAGAGCACAGCAGGAAAAGATTGCAGGAAAGACCAAACAGACATGGAAGCAAATGAGGGGACAGATCTGAGTTCCAGATAATGCTGGGAAAATACTGAAAATAAAATTTGCATACTGTAATTTCCACTAGAAACAACTGGAGTGAAAGAGGAATAAAAGAAAACAAACCAGGGAATTAAAAACAATAACCATCTGAAGAATAGTCAAACTATCCAGCAAATTTTCCTAGTGTTAGGATAATGATTCATTTGATCAACATTTTTCTGCAAAATTCTTAAGTTCTAAGTGATCAAGCACTATTTGTCAAAGATACTATTTGACAGATACCAAGAAAGGTAAAATAACACATTTGACAAATTTATTTTACTTCTGTTCAAACTAGCTCTAGCATTAATTGAGATGGTATTTAAACACATTAAATAAGGAGTTAAACTGGCAACCTATTACAAGTGTTTAATAAAGAATTCTGTAATGCAGAATTATTTCATTCCTGTAAACAACATTAGTAGGATGCTCTTCAGCCTCTCTGGTTACTGGATACAGCCTCATTGCCTACTGATGTTCCTCGTACTGCAAATTCTGATGCACAAATGCATGTGTGTAACATTAATTCCTAGATTCAAAGATGCTGGATACATGGGGCATGAAGGACTAACCATATCCAAAGTTTCCTGTGCTATGTTTTAAACTCCTCAAGATCCCTGATACTTTACAGCAGAAGACACTGTTAAAGAGTCAAACAAAAAAATCACAGGTAGTGAATTCACATTGACGGAGTCCAATGGAAGAAAACACCACTGTCATTTTGATATTCCTTCATATTGCTG
Organism: Rhea pennata; assembly: GCF_028389875.1. Taxonomy (NCBI): domain Eukaryota; kingdom Metazoa; phylum Chordata; class Aves; order Rheiformes; family Rheidae; genus Rhea; species Rhea pennata. Next base: position 23,607,466 of record NC_084669.1, read on the forward strand.
GATTTTCAAATCCAGCTTATTAAGACTCAGGTGAGGTATTTCAGGAAGACTACAGATTCAGAAAGCTGGAATTTGAATAAATAATTGGCAAAGAAGATTCTAGTGTTTACGTTTTGCTTTTAGCATTTGTATTTTACATAACATAAAGGATAAGTTGACCTCTAAGGTGTTTCAAGCTGTTGCAGAATTAAGACAACCTTGCATTCATGCAGAGAGAGAATATAAGAGCCAGACTACTTAATCAAAACTTAGGACTAAAGCTGACTTCAGAATTTCCATAGTGTTCATGGCAGTTTGACTGTACAGAGCAGTCTAGGCAGTGGTACGCTAGTCATTTGTGTCAGCAGGTGTCAACCTACAGAATACCAGAAAAAACATTACAAGAGAACCACATGTACCAGGCAGGACCACTGGATTAGAGAAGCCACCATCTTAGTGCTCATTTTTGAAATCATGAGATATTTCTGGGTATGATAAAGAAAAAAGTCACCTTTGGTGACTAACAGTATAGCCACAGTATATTCAGGCAGATCTGAGAACCCATAAAAACAACCCTTAAACCCATTAAAAAAAACCCTTAAACAACAGTGTACAGAGGAGCTCAGAACTGCTATTTTGCAGCTCTGACTTTAGAAGAAGAGGGGCATTAAATTTTTTTCCATGAATAATCTAACCAAAGACCAGATGGAAGGAAACTGAGATGGTACCAGAAGTGTGCAGCCTACACTACTACTACTAAAAATGAATAAATAAATAAATAAAGCGTCAGCCCAATTCTCATCAGGGAGAAAAACAGAAAAGGCTGATCTTGGTAGAGAGTCAAACAAGGAGATATTTCAATTTCAGAGACCAAATTGAATCTCAACATATCTATGTTGAAACCTGAAAGATACTCTTTTCAGAAGCTGAAACCTGTCAGGAATACCCAGAAACACTTTTGAGAACCTCTGAAATTTGCATAACAAACCTCACAAAGTGGGAGAGAAAGAAAGACTGGAGATTTTACCTTGTGCAAATTCAGAAATAGGTAGGAGTATAGCCTTCTCCATTCAGAAGGCAGTATCTAAATCAAGCAGAAGAGATGCACAGACCAAGCCTTGATGCTGATGCTGCTTCAGCTCCCTTGAAATCCCCACATCAAGACAGATGCTCACCCTGCCCCCAGCCCTTATGAATGGAAACATGAAGCTGAGCATCTATTTGGAAGCTAATCCCAAACTACAGCATCTTTCTGGGTCCCAAAGGACTTTGCTCCTTTTCTTCTTTGCCATATCACTTTCTCTCAATTCCATCTGACACGGGGGATGTAATTTTTGCAAGGAAAAAAAAAAAGGAGGAAAAAAGAAAAAGCTGCTCCAGCTGTGCACTTCTGAAAATCTATTTTTTTCCAGTTCCACAGCCAACCACTTTCAAACAAGAAAATCTGCAAAACTCAAAGTTCTGCATATTATTTCATACAACTAAAAAAAATCACAAATAATAAGGGGTCCACAACATGTGTATCCACCTAGGGAATCCTCTACAGAGCTTTGGAGACAGAAACATTATGACCTTTACAGCTGATAAAAGAACTGGGATGGAATAATCATATATGTGTAATATATTTATATTATTATTTTATATACATCTACACACACACACCACTTTCTGATGCCCTAGTAACAAATTTCTCTTCTAACAGCCCAGTGGCTGAACAGCTAACATACCAGCATTTGGAAGCGGCTTGCACAACAGGATAAAGCAACCTCACAGCAGGAAAACTCCAGCAGGGAGACAACAAGCTAACAACGAACAGGACATGCAGCATCAATGAAAGCTGAATTCTTAAGAGGTTAAGACAGATGCAAAAGCTGTTGGTGGTAGCGTGGAAAGATATATTTGTTTCATAAGTTCAGGAACAAATAGAAGGCTATTAATATCTTGGAGTGGAAATATTTCAGTCCAACGTTTTGAAAAGATGCACTGAAAGAAAGAATCTGCAATCACTCCTCAAGCATAACACAGCTGTTTGAAAGCACCCAAAACAGATTTCCACATACGACCTTAAACAAATCAGAATGCCACCTGCAAAAGCACCGTCAGCACAATTCCAACACCTGTATGCTCTTGGCATATCAGTTCTAGGAGCACTATTTCCAACTACAGCAGAGCACAAAGTGACAACCTTCAACTTTGGTTCACAAGATTTGCAAAACTGCTGAGTTCTTTTTTCCCCATCAAAAGACAAAACAAAACAACCAACAACATTTGTATTCTATAAATGATGATGTACAAAAAAATTGAGTTTCCTTTTTTGGAAAGGAACAAAACTGATAAACCATATGGCTGACTAAAATTTAGTTGATGAAAAACAGCAAAAGAAGAAAAAAAAAAAAAGCAGGAATGCCAAGTGCGTGAAAACAGCAAGTACCTGAAGTATCTGTATAAGGGCCTTAGCAGAAAGCTCACAAAAATATTTTCCCTCTCCCAACAAATATACGTTTATGGAATGTTCTAATTGGAAAAACATCTGAATTTAAATTCTAAAGCCACATACTTCACTAACCGTTACTCTAGAAGCAAAATCCACATACCTACCAAACAATGCCAGGTACACGCATCTCCCAAACCCTACGACAGTGGTCATCAATCAAAACTCCTCTAGTAAAAAGGACAGGCTTTATGCCTTTCAGCATAAACTGAAAATTCTCCTGATCCCTTGCAAATCTATGGTTATCTTGCATGAAAAGTAATAAATCACAACAAAAGTAGTATTTTCTGTATAATTTTACAGTGCTATCATTTTGATTTTTCTGCTTTGTACTCAGGCACTCCAGCAGCCCTGCAATGTCACATTGCAATCCTGGACCTATTCAGTAAGGTCCTCAATTCCACAAATTTGTTATTAAAAGATACCCTCATTCACAAAGCTGTTTGACACCATGCTAGTAGAACCGTGAGTAAATAACCAGTGCAAATGGGGCCTGCTATAATCAAACTAAAACCAGACTTCCCCGCTAACTTCAGCATTGCAGCCAGGAAACCAGGCCAGACTGCTGCAAAGAAACTCCACTTCTCATGTGATATAGTATTAAGATGAAGTCTAAAAGAAGCATATACAAGAGAAACGACTTGGACTAGAGCTCATATCGCATCCATTCATTCCTTACCTTTCCCTTGCAGTTGCAGAGTTGCATCACCCCTTGAAACACAGCCACAAGCAAGAGCAAGAGCCACACCTGAATCTTCCTTTCCCGGGGTGCTTTGGGGAAGCACGAGCACGCACTCAAGTGAGCATTCGTGCCTCCGCAGCTTGAGGACAAGGCTCTGCAAAGTCCTTAAGACCTTCTCACGGCTGCTGATCTCATCCAAGGAACTGAAAGAGCATCTCAGCAGGACACGCCAGCCTCCTTTTCAGTTCCCTCTCTCTGACTGCCAGTCTCTGGCAAGTGAAATGTCAAGAACCAGGCAGGGGCGGTGTTTGGAGAAGGAGGGATAAGAGATTCTCACCATCCATCAACCTCAAAACCTATTCAGCCGACAACTTGAATGGAACTGGCATTTCATTCTCCATGGTAACAAGAGATGGAAGGAGGATGGAAAAAGAGAGAGGGATAGGGCAGACCCAGGAAAAAACGATGCTGAGGAAGCAGGGAGAGCCGTAAACTTTGCAACTTCTCTTTGCTTTGCAAGCTGCATGCAAAAGAGAGGAAAGCCCCTTCCTTGCTTGCACAGCCCGCGAGACAAGCTGTCGCACACTCGCAACGCGGTGCCCTTTCTGCAAGCGGCGTGGTGATGTGGGGGAAGGAAAGCCCTTGTTCTGCACAAGTCCTCCCAAGAGGAAAGACAAATGCCTCCTCAACATAGGGAAAGCTGCAGATTATGGGTAATTGCCTCTCGGTAAACAGAACTGCATTAAAAGGAAAAGAGTCTGCTGTTCCCTGTATCGCACTTCGTTTTTGCAAGCTGAAGCCACTGGTGCTGACTCAGTCTGTGTGCTAGCACTGACCACAAATGGCAGTGGAGAAGCAGCACCAGCCCTCTTCGCCTGCCCTGCATCTCCCGTGGAGGTAAACATTTGACAGTTACCTCTACTAAGATGAATCACTTAGAAACACAGCGATATGGGCTATTTCTTCTTTTCCAAGGAACACTGAAATAAAGCATCGAAGCAGCTACAAACTTAAAATTCGGGCAGCACCTTTGCCAAGCTCAGGGGAGCCCCAGGTAATTCAGTACTTATTAACATTTCAGGCCTGGCCATCTTCTAAACTTTTTTCTGCTATTTTACATTCATAACTTGAGCTGTCACAGCCAGGACGTGCATAACAGGGCAATTACATTTGGATTCATGCACATTTGTGTTCCAAGCTGGCCCCATGCAGCTCCTGAAAGAGTCTCCAGCTAAAGCACTTATGCAAGATAACCAAACAAAGGACTGAAAAGCTCTGCAAATCCTGGCTGCTGCCACTGCCATCTTATTTCTTTCTGAATCCTTCACACAGATTCTTTCCTGAAGGACACATTTAAATCTCCCTCCCCCACCCAAACACACCACCTCTCAATTCCTAGTTTGTTCTCACTTTCCGTATTGTGTACGGGACAGACTGTTGTATGGTACTTCTTTATGGCCCTGTCTATACAGTGAGCTTTTTGTTAAAGGTGACATGCAGAGTTGTTTTGAGTTCTCCCAATAGTCCTCACGTGTCAGCATGTATGTTGAAAAGATGATTTCTTTTTTAACTATCCATTTTCATTTTCTTTGTTGTTCCTATTAGAATTTTCGACATTTAGCTTTCAGGTTCTTATGTACGTTTTTATTTACCAGCCATGACATCACAACTCACATATGATCTGCAAAAGCATCTTCTACAATTTCATACACCAATAAAATGGTTGGTGGATAAAGCCTGAAGCCAAGTGGACAAGGACTTTTATTAGTATCCCATATGAGCTGTCATGCCACAACCAGCAAATAAAACTTACATAAGAATCTGAAAGCTGTCCAAAATTCTCACATATCCAAGAAAATATATTCAGTTTTCTCCTTTGTCTTCCAAGACTCAAGATCTTGGAACAACCAAATGGCACCTCAGAGGAAAGCAGCCTCTTCTTGGAGGAGGCCACTTTCTACTGCTCTCCAACTGATTTTCCTGCCTTTCTCTAGGTAGAGCAGGGGCACATTTACCTTTTGAAAAGTACCCAAGGTGTACGGCCTACAAGCACTTTCCTTCTTTCCTGAGTAAATTAGCAAGGAAAAGAGGAATGAGATTGTCCTGTGCTCTCCCAGTCATAGCCAGCCAGCTAAATTGAGAATGACACAGATTAGTTGAAAGACGTCAGTCTCCTACAAATCTAAACAAGCAAATAAATGCTGTGCAATGTATCCACACAATCAGATGAATTCAATTCTTTTCATTTACTTTTGAAGGTACTTCAGAACTCCAAGGAGACCTTTCCATCCTTCTAAAATATATTCTACCCACACAGATGGGGTGGGTTATTTAAGATGAGGTTATTTAAAATTGAAAACTTTGTTTTTTCACAGAAAAATCTCAGTACTTTTTTATTTTGCTTTATGGTAGCACAAAAAGGAAAGAAGGTTTTTACCACTTCTCATCACAAAACAGGATCATCTTTTCTGTACTTGCTGTTCACTGAGTTTCACCTCGATCCTCTCAAAGGTTTGAAAGCATTATTGTTTATCTGTAGCTTAAGGAAGGGATTTTCTTTCTCTCTGAAGTGATTCTAATGTACTTCAAAGACTTGCCACCTACGAATATCATCCACTTCTCTCACTGTGATCCAAAGCTACATCAACGGAAAAGGAGAGCTCTCCCAAATCCGTTCCAGCAGCATACTTTAGGCAAGGGGACGATACTACCAACACTACCAATATTCAGCAATATGCCAGAAAGCATTCCAAGAGCAAAGAGTCATACCAATCATATCACCCAACTGTACAACTTCCTACAGCCACCAGAAAGGAGGTGTGGATGAGATACATGTTTTGGAAAAGAATCTATGGTGAATAGGCTAAAGCCAGCATTAAAACAGCATCCTGCAGAGAGGAGCTGAAGCAAGGAGAAAAGCATGCCCACACAGACTCACGGTCTCATCCAGCTTTCCCAAACAGAATAAACAGTACAGTAGAGCCAATGTTCAAGGGCTGCCCACCATGTGTGCCTGTCAAGCAATTACAAAAGCTGGAACACTGCAGTAGCTTCAAGCTGGCTGAGAATGCAGCTGACTTTGGTTCTGATCGAGTTTGGTGGTCTCCACACAGTTCTCGCATTACGAAAGCTACCAGCTCGACCGGCCGCAGTTTTCAGAGACGTGAACCAGTGGTGAGCTGCCATAGTGAGACAGCATTGACAACAGCATGTCACAACAAGCTATATTGCACCTGCTCTGCAAATAAACAGAACTTCAGCTGCCACAACTAAACTCACTTTAATTTTTTTTTCAAGTAAATATCCACTCTGAAAACCTTTTCATGCCTTTCAAGAAAATTAACCAAATGAAGTGACTACACTTTAGTAGTGCTTTGATTTAGCAGCAGAATATTTTACTACAACTATTCCTTACAGTACCAGAGTGAAAACTGGGAGATCAGCAGACCTGTTCTGCAATAAAAAGAAAAAAACAGTAGAAAAAGTGCTAAGTTTTGAGGTAAGTATTCATCCACCCACCAACACAGAGGCTGACCTAGAATTTAGAGCATTCAAGAGAAGCTGTCTTGAGAGATATTTTAATACAACAGGAAAATACCCCAGCCCCAGACTGACTCACTTGACAAATATTCTCCTGCTCATTTGCTTGAAGGCGAGGAAGAGCTCAGTCGATCAGATATGCCATATCCAAAGGTACTCACAGAGGGTGATACAATAAATGAACACAACAGGAAAAAAAGCTAGCTAAAAGCCAGAACAGCAGAGGGACTGGCAGAGCAGCCAAGCCTAAGAGCCACAGGAGTCACTGTTTACTCGGATGTATTTTTGGTCCTCAGTGCCCTCTTATTTCATATATGCCAGAACCTTGAAGTCCCAGAACAAATGACACTACAAAAGGAAAAAGGACATTTAACAAGTCAAAAAGACTCGCAAATTCGGGAATCTCCACCCAAGTCTGTAGAACATCGGGGCAAAAAAGGAAAGCTCTGTAAGCTTCAACATGTCTAAAGCTAGAATTCCTTTTTTCTAAAAAGGCCTTGTACTTCTGGAATTGAAGAACCCACTAACTTGCCATCACCATCTCCGGAATATCTATTTTGATTCCAGGTTAGAAATCGATCAAAATCACAGAATTAATTTACTCAGTTGTTAGGATAACAGCTTGGCAGACTTTGTCAAAAAAAAAAAATCATGCACTATATGAAAACACCTTTTTTTTTTTTTGGTTTGACATTCACAATTTCAAACCGAAAGGCAAAAGGTAATTTCTAAGAGATACGGCAAAATGAATTACAGATTTACACTTATAAGCATCATGAAATAACAGCGCAGATTTTACTTGGTTGAAATGCAGAAGTGAGAAAGAACAAGCAAAGACGAGAGATACTCAAATACAAAGATTCAGAGGATAAAACAATCAAAACGACTGCACATGATTCTTTCAAAGCATACATTAAAAGCATTTCTAGAAATAAAAAAAAAAAAAAAAGAGAGAGACTAAAACCCATCATTAGAAGGCATGAAAAAAACTTCCAAGAAGTCTACACCTCAAAAAATTCAGAAGACAGGAGTCTGGAAATCCAAAGCATCTTGATTTAATCTTGACAAACACGGCTCAAGTATCTCTGAGCTGTTCTCCATAGAAATCTTTTCAAGGTAGGAACAAGTCTGGCCAGAGACTACACACTCACTTGACCTGATTACACAACGTGTATGTCATCAATCCAGAACACACTGTACCACTAAATTAGCAGGCATGCTCCACCTTTCACACCACCCCCCAGAAGGGGAGGGATGGACTGCAGCGTGCTATTCTATCAAGTGATAAATGATCCTCCAAAGATAAGCCAAGTGATACTAACTCCATAGCTTGCTACCCTGAAATTAATACAAAATTCATCAAAGCTGAAAAAGCAAAAACCACCCACATGAAGTTCATCAGCTCTTCCAGAGAGGTAAGGTTCCTCTGAATCCTAGAGGATTTAAATTTTAGAATCACTTTGGGTGACATCTTTCATTTTCTTTTTAATTTGCCAGACTGTTCTAAACACTTTTCAAAAATTAGGAGCTAATATTCAATGTCACCCATTAAACAAATCCTTCTTTAAAAAGAAAAAGAAGAGATACACAATCCTGTGCATCCTGCTGACTGTTTCATGAGAAACAGGGAAGAGATTATTACTACAAGAATCCTAACAAGTGGTTTTGCTAATGCTATCTACAACAACATGCACAAAGCCACCTGGATCTGTTACCCAAGGACATGCAACAGCACTAAACATTAATGATACGTGAAGAGGTGAAAGCTGGCAACTAGAATTCAGTGAAATAAGAGCTTTTAGCAGAGTATTAAGGTTTATACATTTTGAACTCTGAAATTTCACTTCTGCAGTAAAGGTTTTCTATATTGCACATACGAACATTTCCATACGAGTAAAACCTCTTTCCTCTAAAGTGAAAAAGTTTACAAGGGCATGATTAGTTGTTTTCATTGAGTATAAACCAGATAGTTGCCTGTAAGTGGAACCAGGAGCAACAAATGTAAAATAAATGCTCTTTTTCTTTTTGCGCAGATGTTCTTCCATGATTTATGAAAAAGTTCTGCTTCAAGAAATGAATAAAACCATATCCAAATCTACATGGTCAATAGCTTTGAAGTGTAAATTGACATGTGAACGATTGGTTTCTTTTTTCTCCCAGTTTCCTCTTGTTTTCCCCCATTTCATGTAAGATTAAAACACCTGCAAAGGTTCTGCAGGTGTTTAAGCACAAATTAAGCACATAATGACATATCTGCAAAATAAAAGCTATGCTTTAACAGGCAGCAGAGGGGTCAACGTGAGTGAATATCAGCCAGTAACTTCTATTAATAAACAGCAGTGCAAAAAGAAAAAAAAGATTATACTTGATTCTAAGGGGGACCAGAGAAGTTAAGGCTGAACATTATAAGTGATCTCGTCTTGCAAGATGAAGAAATTAGAGACAGGAGTCACATGAAAGAAGCAAGTCTAAATATCTTTTTATATCTAAATTTCATAACAAAAGTGAAACATAAAATAATGTCCAAGACAGCTTAGGACACAAGATGCTACTTCAGGGACAGCACTACATTATGCCCTGAAAGTCTGTATCAGTGTAAATGATGCAAAAATCAACAGTCATTTTGGGGCGGATGAAAGTGGAGGAAACATATCTTAATCACACTTATTTTCTCACTAAGCCAACACCTCAACAGCTTAATTACCCATAAACGAACTTGCCTCTGAAGAAACTGATTCCATATAATTCTGTACCATTCTGCAAGCAAGCAGGTAAGGATTTTGAGCAAACAGCACAATGTACTTCAATCTCACTGCTCTGCTCCCACAACTTCTGTGCTGCTTTCCAGTTTTAGGTGCAACGATTCCAGCTGGTACCGAACCGAGAGCAGCTCTCTCTCCAGTAGGCAAAGGGAAAAAAGCAATGAAGCCTTTCCAGCACGCCGGTTGCCTGTACCACAATTCCTAAGGCATCAAGGTAGCAACATAAGGAAGAATCACAAATTACCCGTTTTTCCCTCATCCCCACTCCCAAGATATCAAAGTAACGAAAGCAGCAGCTGAGGCAGCGACGCAGACAAGACCTCGGAGGCCTCAGGCACCAGCGCACAGGTAACTTCTGCAGCTTTCAGGGCAACCTAAGTTCCCAGCTGGTTGCTCCTCTTCCCCACTGTAACAAGATGTAACATGAATTCAGCTTACAGTACGATGCCGTATTTTGGCCGGAAGGCATAGGAGATGTGATTTAACAACGCGTTAAATTGGAGCGCGGCACCTGTGCCTTGCTCGCAGCCCGCGCCTGCCGCCCCGGGGCCGCGCGGCGCCTGCCGCCCCGCGCCGGGCAGCGCGGCCGCGGCTCTTCGCTCGCGGGCAGAGCCGCAGGGCACAGCCCCAGACCTGGCCGTGGCCCTTCAGCGCTGCGGCAGCCGGGGCGGCGAGCAAAACCACGCTGCAAGCGCTACCAAATGCTTCAGCGAAAATGCTTGAGGCCCCCTTCTCTGCTGCAGAGAGGATGCTGATCAAACACTTGTGTTTGCGCAAGGTATCTCACTGACAAACACGGGTAATGTGACATGTAATAAAAGCGGATAAAGCCTGGCTTCCCATAAAATAATATCAGACAGCTGATTTTACCAAGAAAAAAAAGGAAAAGGAAGTCAAAGCTCTCACTAACAGCTTTTTTAAGTGTCTGATTTCTAATGTTAAAAGCTCCCTGAACTTAGGTTATGAACTTGGAAGGGGGAATTACAAACCAAAAATTACGTTAAGCATTTTGCCTCACAGGCATGTTAACTCCGGCCTCTTCTACGAAGATAATTTGCACGTTGAAGTTTTGAGCATTTCAACATTTCATGAAAGCTTCTCATATTTTGCAGGTTGACCTTGTGTTCATCGCCTCCCCACACACACATGCTGAAATACCAGACCCTTTCTTCTGTGCCACCTTTTCTCACCCACCTCCAAGTTTTCCCTCCCCTGCTCCCAAATATTCTGGGACTGGTTGGAAAAAGCTACTATATTCCCACCCCCTCAGTTTATTCCTCTGTAAAACAGTGAATCTTGAAATACAGTCCTGTCACCTTCCTTTTGCAGGTTTCTGCCATTGCTGTCACTATGGAAACAATGAGAGCATCAAATATGTCCCTAAGCGTGATTTATAAGATATGAAAGCACCAAAGGTAAAGACTCTGCACAAAAACAATCAACACAAAATTAGCCCATTAGCACGGAAACACTGGGTTTAAAAGATTTTCAGTTTGCCTGAATTCCAAGGGCAATGCTGCAGCCAGCTATGGCCAAGGAGAGAGCTGCCAGAGCAGCATCAGGCATGAAGTCACACAGCCAAAAGCTGCAATGATCTGCCAGAGCAAAGCATTTAAATCATCCCTTTTGCGTTTCAAACACAAAAATACAAGCGCTAAAGAAAAGTAAGCCAGTATATCCCAGGTGTCCCCAAAATATTAAACCAATACAAGTAATATTGTAAGATGTAGAGAAAACGGCATTTGTTTCTTTGACATTTAAAGAGAGTTAAATTAAGGAAAGCCATTACAGGTTGCACTGCCTGTATCTCAATAGCACATTCAGTCATCTTCCCCTCTTTCGGTTCAGCATCTTCTCTCATTTCCACATCAGAAGCCAAGTCAGAGCCAATTATTCTTATGCCTCCCGAGCAAACAACGACTGTAAAAAAATTCTTAGAGAAACACCAACTCTAGAGCTTGGTTGGACAGCTAGCGCGTTGTGGCTTCAGCAATGCAAAAGCAGAGTGCTTATTCTCGCTGTAAGACTGGGTTCATCCAAGCCCTTTATGTGCAGCCGTAGTATTTCCCCCCCCACTCCCAAAGCTCGCCACATACTTCACTTTGACATGCTGGCTCAATTATAGCACACGGGAACCTCCAGGGAACAAACACAGATATTTTGAGACAACTCCCTCTTCGCCACACACATTCTTTGTGTGCTGTTTCAGAAACGCATTTCACTGAATATTTTGCCTTTCATCACCCCATCATTCGCTCTTTCTCTTCCCTAACTAGAGTACTGTGATGTACCCCGGCATGCAACTGCTTTTCCTCACCTCCACTGGCTTAGAAAGCAAGCCACTACTCTACCTCAAATTCAGATACTGAAGTTGAGAGAGAGAAAGCAAGAGGAAGGTGGAACACAAGTCGGCTTAAGAGAAAACGGCAAAGAAACAGCTCAACCACAAGCAAGAGCCTCAGGGTACCAGGAAAGGGCAGGAACTGTGATGCAGCTGTGGGAGCACTTTGAAATGACATGTATTTGTTAAATACGTCATGGAGGCAAAAGAATAAACGTGCTCTTTCCTTAATAAAAACAAGGGCCAATGGTGAGCTCCAGGTGCGATTTCAGATGGGGAGAGAGTCTGCGAACAGACTGCCCTGCCCAGCACGGCCTGCTGCCCTTCGCTTCGGCTGACCCGCTGCCGTCGGCGCCACGCGCACGCCGAGCGGGTTCCGGCTTCCTCGCATCCAGACTCTTTTACCGAGCCGCTCGCAGTAAAAGAAACCGTCTACAGGATTCTTGCCTTAAAAATGATTTTTTTTTGACTGGCTATTTCACAGAGAGTTTAAAATTTGTCAGACCATTTTCTTTTCGCCACGAGACAGGCAGCTTTGGCAGGAGCTCAGGTACTCTACAATGGAGATACTCCTTCGGTCACTTGAAACATATGCTTTTGATTCCCCCTTTCTAAAATAGGAGATTACATGCTTTGGTGAAGATTTCCCCTATTAGGGTGATTTATAAAGTAGTCAGATTGCATAAATACAGAAGGGAACTGCAAGGAGAAAATGACTGAAGGATTTGTATTCTGCATTATCAACATAGTAAGGAAGAACAAAAGAAATTATATATTACAGGACTGGGAGGATAAAACAAGCTGAATTAACAACAGCTTTCTGTGGGAGCTCAGCCCCCATCCCAAACTATCTCCCAGATACCCAGGGTACATTTCAATACATTCTTTCCCTGGTAGGTAATGATGGCATTAGTCCCCAGTTTCAGGAAATTCAATGACAGTATGAAAGATATTGATTCAGAGTAGGAGTTCATCACGCTCAGATGCTGGACATTTTGAAACAAGCCACTCCCACCTTTCTAAAACAGTTATAAGAAATTCCAAATTAAAATATTCACAGAAATGAGAATTTGGCTCACATTGTACTGCACAAGTTTAATAGCCTCTATCTTTCTCTTTTTTCTTTCCACCAGTCATAGATACCTGGTCCCACTGATCCCCATTTATATCACAGCATTAACAACAGACACAGCGTGACGCTGAGCTCCACAGACAAATTTGGGCATAATAAAAAGCACTGCCTGTTAGTGACTTGCATTTGCTTCTGCTCAGCTCTGCTGAAAAACTCTTTGTTCTTGCACAGATAAAGAAATGTAAAAAAAAGGAGGTTTTAATTTACCTGTGCTAAAGGGATTCACTGTTTACAGGATATGTTATTTCACATTTGTCACATTTTCCACAAAGAAAAAAAATGTTTCAAACTTAAAATCGTATTTCACTGTGCCGCTTCTTATTTGGGTAGCTACCTCTGAATCCATCCTTTATCCTTCTCCCTTCCTTAGAGAGACTACAGACCTGCACTTTGAAGCCCAGGTTACAATAAGGCTTCAACACAGTATTTTCAGTATTATTATCTAGTCGTGCATTTCAAGACAACGCAGTACAAGGCTGAGACTCAAGTTATAACAGGCTGCTCTGATCAGTCTGATGCTAATTACAATGTGAGCACCAGAAAAGACACCTCTCAGGACTCTGAACAGCTACCAAAATCAGTGGCATAACACTGAATTGAGAAAAATCTACGTAACATTTGTTACAAACATCTGCATTTACAATTCCCTGGATCAATTATGTCATTCAGATAAACAGGGGAGATCATTAGCAAAACTACTTCATATACAAGACATTCAGAAATATAAAGAACAACAAACTAAGGTTAGTTTACTTCTGAATAAAAAACTACTTACCACAGTTTAAGGCATCTTAGTTTACTGCCTATTGACTACATACCTTTAAACATTTAATCTCAATTTTTTTCAATGTATTCATGCAAAAAAGTCTTCAGCTTTCAACATGGCAATCTTCTCTCAGCAACCAGCAACCTCCCCCTCAAAAATAGTGTAAGGTAGAAGGACTGTTTCAAGTGGAAGTATTTTCTTGTGATTGTGGATATATCAAAAAGTGAAAGTTGATTTACCAGATTCTGAAATGAGTAATTCATATCAATGGAGAAAAAAGCCCCCAAAAGGTCATTCCATCACTACATATGCCCTTGCTTATTGCTCTGAGACTGGTTACTTTCAACTTCACTATTTGAATATAATTTTCAATGATCCTTTTAACAGGAAGGATCTTAGAAAAAACACTAGTCAAATTTATGGAAGGAAGGTCTGGGCACCCAGGGACAAGGTTAATGTCACCAACTTCCTATCTCAGCAGAAGTATTTAGGGCAAGGGGGATGACGTCCCTGAAGCCTGACGCATCAAGTACATAAATACTCAGAAATACTGCTTTCTTCAGGTGATTAGATGTACATCCACAGTTAATCATCTAACACAACATCTGTATATTTAACCAAAACATTTGACATCACTTTCTTGGTTGCTTAAGTCAACTAACTGACACTAAAGGCTGATGAAACTAAGCACATCTGGACCTTTATAAGACAAAGATTGGTATCAGAGAACCTAGCAGTTTCATTATCAACATGGCAAACCAATACTGATCTGGGAAGAGAAAAATTTCATGATTTGTGATTCAGCTGAAGGAGACAGAAGAGATTTTTTGGTCTTGCAAGTAAAAGACCATATACAGGAATCAAAATAGGACTAAAGAGAAGCAAGGATTTATTATTAGTCTTTCAGTGGTGTAGCCCTGTCTAATGGAAAAAAGTACCTACGGTCTGAAACAGGTATGCATTTAATCTTTTCAGGTTGCTTAGTATATCCAGAAAATAAAATTGTGTCCATTACCTCTTCCCTCTTCGCTTATCTGATTTGTGAACTAAATGTCATCATCTTATTTTGGGTTCTTGGATTTTGTGCAAATGGATTAACGGCAATGGAAAAACAGCAGTGTAAGGTAGAAAACAACTTGCTATTTTATTTGCCTTTCATGTTTTCATATGGCATTCCAAACTGGGAGAAACCTTTCATACACACATACAAAGTCAATAGTTACAAAGCACAGACAGAAAGGAGGGAACAAGCTATCGCACAGAGTTTAATCCAGCCACACATGCAGGCTAGTCAGGTACTGGCTCAGTACCTGCAACAGACTGGATTTGCTCCAGACATTCTGGCACTCTAAAATAGAGCATCTTCAAAGCTTTTATTTCTTTTGGCAAATGACAGTGATTCTCAGTCGCACAACAGTCTTCTTGAAAGAAAATAAATGATATCCAAAGCATCCTGCTGATGCTGCACTGCTCAAGAGCCAACACTTAGACTCCATCAGAGCCCAGCAGGCACTCTGGAAGGGTCGCACGCTACCAGAACAGCAGCAATCAAAATTTAACTTTGGACCCAGGTCTCATCCCTCACAGTATATCCTAGGTACTTCAAACACCTCTTTACTTTAACGGGAGGGAGAAAGATATCCTGCCTTTGAAAAAGTGAACAAGTAGCCAAGAAAATGGGAGAAGATTTAATTTACTGTTCAGTAAATGCATGAATTCTGTATATAAATTCCACTGATGACACGTGACCCTTTTCTTTGACATAAACAAATTAGAGTAGCTACCCTGCTGATAAACTAGAACCTCTAAATCCAAATGAAGTTTGCTGCACATGTACAGAAAAGACACAATGTACATTTATCACATTTTAATGCATTTATGGCTGAAAAACTCTGCAGAGTTTCCAGAAGTATAATGTAAAAATTCATACAGAACAAAAAAGAAACACTGGAGAGCCCAGTTCTTTGCGACTGTTGGCAAGTGGCTATTCCCATACAGATGAGGAAGGACTGCACTCCTCAGCAATTTTTCAGATACAATGCACATTCAAACCTTCTACTTCATGGAATTTCTCCCCTCTTTCCTAGTTCATGGGAAATTCCACCTCTGCCAGACAATTCAAGGGAAACTGAACAGCAAATTCCACTAACTCGAACTCTGAGATAGCAGCTCGGCTGCTGTGAGTCACTGACAGCTGGGAACAATCCTACCATCTTTGGAGAGGCACCAAGTTCAATGCAACATCCACCCCCTTCCACTCTACTCCACAAAAGCCAGCAAATCTGAAAGGAATCACAAGGATGCTACTGCTTATTGGAGAGGGAAATGTGAGTCTGCCTGAAAAAAAATCCCTGATCAGGAAAAGCCTGCTTCAGAAAGTTGCTGACACTTCAACCCCACGTGCCTAAAGCGCTGCAGCAGAAAAGTACTTTACATTTAGACCCACTGTTTCTGAAATAGAGGTCTGAACCCTTGCACTGTGCCTGAGTTCCTGGTTTGATTGAGAATCTGAAAAGGGGGTGTAGAAGGCTTTCCTGCAGTGAACCGGCACGTACTTACAGCCACCTCCAAACCACTCGCTGAGTGGGCATGGGAAATGAAGGGCACCACGTAGTGTGTTAACGCAGAGACTCCTAAGATCCCTCTGCAGATTACACATACATCAGAGAACGTGATCAAGCCTCCTTCAGTCAGGAACCAGAGCAAAAAATAAACAGACATCACAAAGTCAGGATGAGGCACCAGCTCCTCTCCATCTCCAAATTTTCAATGTTGAATCCAACACTATTTCAAATGAAGAACCATTCTGTATCTCCAACCTCATCTGGCTGAAGGAAAGCCTGCTCTAGCTGGTTCCTGAAAGAGCCTCAGACTCTATTCGTCCCTTCTAGGCCTTCCTTAACTCAAGCATTGCTAGCTTTCATTTCTCATTTTATTTCTGTCTACCGTCATACTCAAAAGCATGCCCCTGAACTGGAATGTGCCTCACTATAAAACTGCTTGATCAACAGATCTGACTTGTGCCTGTTTTATCAAACCTTATCTAGTCATACTCATATATACATATGTATGTATATGTGTGTATATATATACACATACACATATACACACAAAGGTTTATTTATAAAGTGTTTTTTGTTTTTTTAAAAGAATACATACCTTCTGGAGGACAACTACAAAAATATTGTATTACTGAGATATTCTCAGTAATTACTCAGTAAATCCCCTGACACTTTTCAGTATATGAGCTTTGCTTGCTTTTAGGGTTTTGTCTGCAATAGCAAGTTTTAGCGCAAAAAACCCAGCAATGCTGCCACCAATTCAGTTGTAGCACTGAGTCTCACACAATTTAGCTGCTCAGGGTAAAAAGACCAAATATGCTTAGCCTCAAGAGTACCATGAGAACAGCTGAAGTAGACTGTATTGGAAATTATTCTTCTCTACAATCTCCCTTGCACAGAGAATTATTCTTCATGATTATTCAATAAAATTAAAGCCTCATAACTATGACTTCTTCCAGGCCATATCCTCACACCTGCCTGCCACTTCTGGCTATTAAGCTAACTTCTTGTTTGCTTGCAAAACCGTCTGTACATTATATTCCTCATGATTACTACTTGCACTTCCTCTGGCAGAAGAAATATGCCAAGCACAACTGGAAACTAATTCAATTCATATTGTTGTGACAAGTATCAGGCAAGGGCACAGTTCTAACACACAGAACTAGCTTATGAGTTACATCTGCCTCCAGTATACCACTTATTTTAGTATCCTTACATCTCCTAGTCAGGAAGGTTTTTTTTGATAGATGTTGTAGAGCAAAAGAAACAGAAAACAGTAAAAGATCTTGCTCTAACAGGTATATTTATCTATACAGAAAAACAGTACAGGAATCTTTCTATACCTTCTTCTTGCCTTTCATGATTTCCAAGGCATATCATGAAGTTTGTAAGACACCTTTGAAATGACAAAAGTTAAAAGAAAAAAAAGTATACTTGTTGTATGCTAACTTCTATGAAGTACTCCTACAAACCCTAAAACAGAGTTGTGATATAATACTTGCAAGTTAATATGGGCTTTTGACATCAATTGACAAGTTTTCTGAGACAGGATAAAGAGGCTCCAGATCAGATCACGGGCAAAGAGTACGGTGAAAGCAGTCTGATTTAGAAAACAAGTGGATTCAAAAAAACCAAGTCAAACTGCAGTAAGAATTTATAATTACAGAAAGGGTACTCTTCTGACCTCTTTCCTTTAAATGAGTGCCCATAACTCTCCCAAGAAGTGTTTCACAGCTTCTTACAAGACAATATTTAAACTGTAATATAAAAATGTTATTAAATATATTATTTTTTTAAAAAAACATAATTCTCTGAAACAGTATAATATAGTGATATTTCTATTAAAATCTTTACTACAGCAAAAATTAAGCAGACAGTAACAGGAGCCGATAAAATTTAAACCCAGCTATTTCCATAGCTTAAAGAACTAGAAGTACAAATTTCATCAAGTGTGAGTGACAGTCCAGCTTTCTAACAGAATATACAATATTTGCTTCTAAACTTGAAGATATTTTTCTTTATAAAGTCAAGAGATTTGCTTTAAACTTTTTATTGCATATAAAAAAAGTCTATTAGACTACTACTTGAAAGTTTCTAAACCTTTTTATATTTGACTCTTTCTAGTTCCTAAAATATTAAGCTAATGACTCTAATGCAGCATTTTTATAGGCACAGGTAAGGTGCATGAGTATTTTTAAATACAGAACACGTATAAAGCAGATTCTCTGCAGACCAATATACACAGAACATCTGACAGCATAAAGATTTTACAGATGCTCCTGAGCAAACCTTATACATGACATCCCTATTTGTGATGCTTAATGTAGTCATATGAAACACAAACCAATAACAACTTTATGGTATGACATATGTACTTTCATCTATCCTTCCCTAAAGTACTGAAGCTGCCTTACACACAAAGTTTTGTTAGCATGCAGACAAAACACAAACCCTATTTCACAACCATAAAGCACTGTGATGTCTTTAAATATTCTCTTCTGTGCTTATGTTCTGTCTTTTTAAACTACCCAATGCAAATCAGAAATATCTGCAAGATGATCCCCCACACACATACCTTGGCACATCTGGCACACAGGACTTCCCTGACTGAAGGGAAAGCTTTCTACAGACTCCTGCTCAAGCACCAACAGCACTTTCTTGCAGCAGAGCAATGGGATTAAATTTACACCCACTTCCCCAAACCCAATCTCGTAAGTAGCCTTCTCCATTTAACAAAAATGTGTTTTCTTTTTCTTTCAACTAAGACTCAGGCACCTCTGTTACTTTCAGAAGATACCGGATGTGTTACACACCAGAATTTATAAAAAAAACCCACACAACTATGTAGGAAATGGGCACTCAAGCAGTCCTCTCAGCCATCCCCTCGCAAGGCTGTCTCTGGGCAAGTACCATATCCTTATTACTGTTTTTTTTCAGGGTCTCAGAGATTTCCATTGCTCTAAATTCAGATCTCTACTCTTGTGCAGAAAAGGTGAAACATACTTAACCTTTCAGCTTCCCTGGTCTGCCGTGCTGTGGAGCGCTATGCCATCTACACTAAACCAGAAATTTAACTGTGCTTTGATGGCTGACTCCCACAATTTTATGAGCTGATAAATTACCATCTCCCCATTTCAAACCTGGACAGTTTACTGTGACAGGTATGGTAAGTCTAAATTTATCAGTTCCTGGGAATGTAAATCTACATCAAAGAGGATGGAGGCCAAGCACTTACCTTTCAGCAGCACCTTTGTTCAGCAGCCAGCAGCAGAGCAAAAGCCAACAACGCTGGGCTCACGGTTGCTCCCTCCAGCTGGCAGGGGGAGAAATAAAATGGGTCCGGATTAGAGACACACAGGAAAAAAAGATCAAAGAGTACTTTATTTTATATGACTATCAAGATCATTGCACCCAGATTCGGCAAAGAATCACTTATATTTTAAACACAAACAAGTCAGCAAGACAGTGCACGTACTACTGTGCCTTGTTAAGAGCCCAGCAACTAATATTTGTTCGTCACTGGAACAGATCTCAAATTATATATAAAATGAAAAGCAGGAAGAGAAAGAATAAGCCAAGAAGTTCCAGTCTTGCTAAAAATGTGACAGTGCCCCAGTAAGAGAGTTGCAACTTCCATGGCTCTTGATGCAAGCATCACAGTGCTGAGAAGACTGCTTTAAATTTCACATGAAGACCTTTCTCCACAATGAAAAAGATAAAACGTGCTCTCTGATGAAATCCCCTATATCAGAGCTCAGACAGCAGCTTAAAACCTTGTACAGCTTGTACATAGACAACACACATAGAAATGCTATGTAGCATCATGAACTAGCTTTCCCTTAGCTCCGTCCAAAAACTGAGGTTCAGGTTTTTACGCTTTTCAAAGGAAAACCCCTAAACTCGTATACTTTCCAAATTCTTCACATAATCTCCTCAAACCTGTCCCAGGGCTGCCTTTAAACCAACGACAGCCAGGCAGCAAGAGCCAAGCATGGCCACACGCTAACCCTCACAAGTCGGTGATTCTGGCAGCGGCTCCACATGGGTGCTTCCTCGCCGTCGCTGCCGCCTCCTCCTCCTCGCCCTCTGCCCTTGCCACACCAGAGCCTAAGAGGCACCAGCGAGTCTGTCCCAAAAAGAAGCAACCGCACAAGCAGCAGATCCAAACCTATTTCACTGGTTCCCCTCCAACCCAAGCCACATGCTCCAACACGCTCTCACACAGAAGCACCGACAGACAGAGCTTCTGCAAGTCACTCCCAAAGTTTCTTCACCTTTCTCCTCCCTTTAGACCTATTTGTACTGTTTACTTTAATATTCCTCTTTAAGTACATTTTCTAAAGAGGGACAATGTCTAGGACAAGCATCTGAACGCCTTCCTTCTCCTATTTCTGGTATGCCACTGGACTTAACCATCTTGACCAGCAGACAAAAACGCAGACTCAGAGCAGCAGCAAGCACGAGGGAGGCAAAAATAAAAGAATTAAGAGAGGCTGCCAGCTTGCCCTACTACCTCAAAAGGAAACAACCTAAAAGGGTGAAAGACACTTATCAAGTTATCCAGTCTATTTTCATCCAAAAGCTGATGTAAGACTACTTCCTGAATCTTCCTCCAAGTTCATACCATTTTTTCTTCCAACTACAGTCAGTTATCACTTAGCCAAGGTAGGCATATTTGCCCATCAGTTCTTTTGGTCTGCACTCATTCGCCATTCTTCCCTCAGCTCTCTTCACTTAGTTTACACCTGACTAGAAACAAGATGTTTGGGCCTGCACACTTGGCAAGTTAACTCTCAAAGTTGTTTAAGAAAGAACTTCTCTATAATGTGGATAGCCCAAAGTCATATTCATTTGCTTCTCACTGCCACGATGCATCTGCAAACTCATTAATCTGCTGCACAGCCACCCCAAGGCTCCTTGTCAGTACCAGAGCTTTTCCAGCTTCATTCTCACCCTGGCACACACACAAATTTCATGTTAATCTCTCCTTTGACTGCACTAGTCTGTATCCTTTCCAGTGCCTCCCTGCAAAACAGAAATACCTAATTTTGACGCACTCAATTTCCAATATCTCTAGTTCTTCTGTTACTGTCCTCTCTTCATCTACATTGGACTCACTCCCAACACTTAGCATCTCTTATTAGTTTATTAAAAAAAAAACAGCTGTAATAAAGATGATAAAAACACATAACATCCCTCACTAAGATATGACGACACAAGGTCCCCATGCGGCTAAATACGATGTTCAGCATTACTGTGAATGTGTTTACATTTCCTACTTTCTGTTGCAAAATTTCTACTCTCAGCCTAAATTACCTAATATAAAAGGACAAGATCCCAACAGACAATGTGACATATCTTAAGCCACGTATGACACAATGTTAAGCTGTCAGCAACACCATCAGAAGAAGGCATTTATCTCCCTTCCACACCTTACCCAGCTGCACATTCGCTTTGTCAGGCCACTTCTGCTCTGTATTGGTATATACTGTGGGGAGCCAGCTATTTTTCATTTTTTTATTCAGTTCAAAGATGCACAAATACTTGTAATAGTATCATGTACGATGTTATGCAGGGACAAGAGAAAAGCGGGAATGTGTGAGAACTTAGGCCACTGAAAAATATCCAGTAGATACTGGTATTGTGCTTGCAGCTGCAAGCACCACCTCAACGCAGAAAAGCAAATCTGAATTCCTGCAAATCGGTAAGTCTGTAAAAACCCAAAGTCTTCTCAAGAACAGAAGGAAGGAGAATCATTCTGAGTATGTGCACACTGAAGATTTCTGCATAGCTGAGGGGACAAGATGAATTGAACACAAGGTAGATCTGTTAAGGAGCCAAATTCTTTCAAGGATTAAAAATAACTACGGGCTAAAGGAACACAAGAACACATTGTTTATTTGAGCTTTGCCAAAAGATTTTGCGAAGCCTTTCACAAAGGGCTACTCAAGCCCCTGTGCACGCAGGAAGAACAAAGTACCGTCACAAGCGGCAAACCAGCAAAAAGCGAAGCAGGAATCCCTCATTGCTTTTGAGTGGGGAAGAAGGGTATTTGTGGAGCTCTCACAGATTAGCATCTATCTTCTTTCAGGTTGTTATTAAGTATTTGCAAGACAAAGCAAATTGTAAAACAAAAGGTCAACCACACAAAACTTTTAGTGAGGTTGATTAAATATATAGGAGATCGTGGATTAGTTTAGGAGATTGTAACAGAGACAGTCCTTGGACTGTTTGTGGCCACAGCAACATGGAAAATGACAAGGAAGTAAGAAATCAGATAAGAATATATGTTGTGTATCAATGCAAATAGTCACTGATTAGTAGTATTAAACAGTGGTTAAAAAGTCAATATGGCTGTTGGGGCAAAATAATACTGACATTATATACATTAACATTATACTTTTACCCTGAATGTCTTTCAGCCTACCTTGACTGAAACAGTGTAAAGTAGAAAGAAAAATGCTCAAGGAAATGCAAGAAAAACTATCAAGGCAAAGTATGTGCATAAATCTGAGGACAAGCTATACAGAAATAAGTTCAGTACCCTTACAATCACAGAGAACAGGCCTGGAAGGAACATTTTCAGACAGTATCGGTGACACCTAAAGCATTCCTGACATGCTTGCCTCTTATCTTTGCTAAAATCTTCTATGACAGAGCCTCACAAGCTCCTCAGGCAATCCAGCCTACCACCTAACTACCTGTGCTGCTCAAGGGTTTTCCCTACTCTAAACCACCATTTCTGCAATTTAAGCCCTTCACTTCTAGTTCTACCCTGCATTACCATGGAAGACAGATTCTTTTTCTCTTTGCAGTACGCTGAAAAATATATATATATCTTTTCCAGACTGAATAACCCTGACTCTGTTGCTCTTTCCTTGCAGGCCACATTTTCATTGCTATTGCTTTCTCTTGAACTCTCTCCAATTGGTGCTTATCCTTCCTAAAGTATGGTGCACAAAAGCAGCTGCAGCATTCCAGCTGACATCTTTCCAGTACACAGCAGAGAGAAAAATTACCCTACATGCGTCAGATGCTGAGATCCTTCAGAGACATGATTTGCACTGTTGACTTGTGTTCAACTTATGATCCACTACAACCCCTGCTTCTTTTCCACAAGCCTACTACTTGCCGAAACAAGTTGTTTACTTTAAGCAGAAACAACTTGACTTTAATTTCACTGTGTTTTACATAAAAGTGGAAGAGAAGAATTAGGGGAGAAAAATCGTATGCTTATGTTTCACAATATTGCATTGTTTATCTAATCCATTATCAGAGCAATATTTTAGTAAGAGCTGGTAATACATATAAAAATAAAAGTCCTCTTTAGTTACTACAAACACAAGGGAGATTGTCATTTATCCTTCAAAAAGCAGAAAACTTCTTTTCTTTTTCTGATCTCATTGCATTCAGTGGGATGTGTGGATGTGTGGGATCTCTTAACTGCTTCTGAAACTGTCACTCATAATTATATAATTGGCTGTTGTGGGGATTTTATCACTTCCTCCAAAACGTCTGATCATCAGGTACTACTGCAAACAGAACACTCTATTACAGACATCATTGTTGTGACTGGACATGGCATTCTCCTCTTCTTTTTTTTTCTTTTTCATAAGTGCATTTATGACTCAAAGCAAGCCAAAAATAAGACTGGCTTTTATAGTATTAAGAAACGCAATATCAAAGAAATAAAGATGAAAAATGATAGAAGGAAATTTTTCTCATATATTTTTATGCATCTACCTATGAGTTCTCAAAGCTACTGGACAGGATTTATGCCGAGACCATACCATCCGCATTTAAAACAGGAAGGTGTATTTTGTGACCAAATCATTGAGAAAGCATCATATCATTTTTGTTTCACCTATATCTCATTGCTATTTACACTATAGCAGACACCAAAAGACTTCAGCCAAGATTGGGATTGTTATATATTATCCATCTAAACACATACACAAGCACACAAATATATCTCTATACATAATCATTATTTCTGTGTGTCTAATAAAAGACAGTCCATATCCCACATATTTTTCAAGAGAAACAGAGAGAGCAGACAACTGTTGGAAGTTACTGAAGTAAACCGAGAACTGAGTTACTGTGCTCCAAGAACTAGCAGTTGGCTAAGTTATGACAGCTAGAAAACTGCTTTAGCTATTTCACCCTTGAAGCAAGTATCAAGGAACACTACTAGAACAGTTAACAACAACAACAATAATAATCACAGCTTGCGTTAAAGTACAGCACTTCTATACGTTGACAAAGCTCAAGAAATAGAGGATTAACTGAGGAAACAGCATCAAACTACCACAGATACCTGCTTCTGTTCTTGAATAAAGCACGGAAAAAGAAGCAACAGTGGCATCAAAAGTAAGCACACATTTTCATGAAGAAAATCAGAAACACTGTAGGAAATGATGGAGAAGAGAACAGATGAACCAGAAACTAGGTTAGAAAAATAACATCTCCCCAGAGCCCCAACAAATCCATTACAGGACTCTAGCGAGATGTTAAAAAGCAAGGGACTTCTGCAGAGATGTTTAACCCTCCTTTATGCAACGCGGTAGTTATATACTTACCACGGAGAGTAACGCAGCACACAAACTAAAAATGACTGCATGCTGAAGTAGCAGAGACAAGAAAGCATTTGATCAAAGACACACACAAGGCAACGTATTAGGGAAGGTTACAGATGATTTGAGAACTGCTACGGATTCATTTCAAAGAATAGGGAAGACTCCACGGAGAGGAAACTGGCATAAAATAGCACGAACATTACACTGACACAGGTTAGTAAAAAGCCTAATACAGGATTACAGCAAAGCACTATCTGCAACAAGCAAACAAAAGAGCAAAGTACTAATGTGTATGGAGGCACACGGCAATATTTTGTTCATTTTATATTAACGATAGATTTCTAATAATTTTCTGTTAGTATCAGGCAGCAGGATCAACCATGCATGTAAAAGCTCAGGTTGCTCTTAACATATCTTTAAGATGAGGCATATGACAAATTTGTACAGAGGTACTGAAGAATCCCAGGTCCTGTTAACTCAACAGCAAATAAAGAATATGCCAGTCACATTACAATTATACCTTCTACTGTAATAAAGCAAGCAAACTACTCCTACCATGTGCCATGTGTTAAGTGCCAACTTTTTTTTTTTTTTAGTGACACAAGTACTTCCAGTCAGAGGGCAATAAAATATCAGTAAAAAATGGCCAGAAACGGCTCACTGAGACAATTCCTGACGTCCACCACACCTGCAGAGTACTGCAAAGAGAGGATGGAGTACGGGCCCGATTAACTCTTCCGTCGCTGCGGATCCAATCTGCTGTCCATACTTCTCACCCTTGAGCGACACTGCAGATCTTGCTCTAATTCTGCATCTCTCGCCTACAGCAGTATCAAAATGATTTACAGAAGAAAATCAGAGTCCTCCCAGTAAAGATAAGCTAACGTACATGAACAGATATATGTCGATGGGATTTTCTGGCTCATGCCAGAAAGAGGAGTGAACTAATGTCAGCTATAGACTATCTAAAAGAAACGCTTGTACCCTATTAACACAACCAGATGAAGCCCAGCTATATAAATAAAGCCTCTCATCCCACCCTCTCATTTCAGCTGAGTCTTCACGATTGCTCTGGCGTCCCATCACCTTCTCCTCCTCGCAGCAAAACTCTCAGGAGGGCCTTCGCTTTGATACAGGTTTTTCACAGCAAGCCTGTTGCTGAAGTACATGGGACAGGAATGCACATCTGTTTTTATTATCTACTCTTGGCAAGTTATCATTTATAAACAATTAGGTTGGAATCAAGAAAAACAGCAATAAAAAATAAAGTTCCGAAGGAAATGCTCAAGTAAGTATTTGCAAGTCAGAATGGTTTGAGATGGAAACTTATTGTCTGGAAATCAAGGGGACCTGCAGTCTCGTTTGAGAGCCTGACTGATGTGCAGGGTGACCTCAAGCTCATCAGTTGGTCTTCCCACACAGAAGTCTTCTTATACAGCCTTCCT
Source organism: Rhea pennata (assembly GCF_028389875.1). Taxonomy (NCBI): domain Eukaryota; kingdom Metazoa; phylum Chordata; class Aves; order Rheiformes; family Rheidae; genus Rhea; species Rhea pennata. Next base: position 23,633,741 of record NC_084669.1, read on the forward strand.
AGGTACCTCACTTTGAGAATTAAAAAATAAATATACCATAATCCCTCAGTCCTATTATTACTACTACTGTTACTATGGGGGCCGAAACTGTCGTCAGCAAACAGGCAGGATATAATTTAATTTTCTTCAAATATTTATTATGTGACAACATAGCCATCTGCTTAACACTCACTATATTTAGTTGCTGTCTTAAAAATCACAGGGAAAGAAAATACCAGCTTCTGCCTCTCACTTCTACACATCCTTTCCAGTCACACATGCACTAATGCATGGCCAATATCAATTCAACCATAGCACACAAGAAATCACAAGAAAGCAGATAATCTTTCAGTTTGGATGAGAACAATTCCAAGACACCAAAAATAGAATCCCTATGTTTATCTGTAACCAAGGGTAAAATTTTAATTTCAGCTTTGAGGACAAAGAACAGGATATGAAGAAAAATGGAGGAATAAAGTAGATAGACAGCAATAAAGCACTGTACACAATAACTATATGCTAAAAGAGGATAGTTATAAGAATATTACATATCTATACAGAAAATGTAACTCTTTAGCAGCATTAATTTTATTCCAGTTCATTATAAGATAAATTCTTGTTCTTCATTCTTAACTAACAAGTATTATACAAAGGTGCTTTTGGCTTCTAAATGCATTCTATTAGGAAAATTTTACGAGAAAGCTCTTCTCTCAGTTTGCAAAGTGTTCTCCCAACAGCCCATATGCAAAATCTTTATCTAATATGATTCACATCATATCACTGAGATTGAGAAAATACAAACCAAGGAGAGAGCAAGAAATCTTACCTAATTAATACTCAGTAAGTAAATTTTGTGATGAGAAAAAACAAACAAGCAAGCAGAGAAGGCAGTATGTTCAGAGTTAGACTAAGTTGTGCCAATCTCCTCCTTTTACACTCCCCTGTTCCCTCCTCTGCAAGCTGAGTGGACAAAGCTGATGCAGGGCGACCACTATTCCTCCAGTCCTGAGCTCACGAACAGCTCCCAGCGCATCCCTTACCCTGCCAGTCCTGGCCCACCCGCCTAACTCCAAATAACCCCGCTCAGTTCTGCCTAGGAGCATGTCCTGACTTCCCACTGCTGTTTATAAACTGTGATATCACATCAGGTCAGTCATGCCTCTCACGGTGGCCAATACATCTGACATTGCAACAGAAAAGTGCATGGAGCTCAGGCCAAAGAAACTCTAGTGCGTAGGTGAAAAGGCAAATGCATATGCCACACATGTAAATGCAAAAAAAAAAAAAAAAAAAAAAAAAAAAAAAGAAAGCCAAAACTACGATGCTTGGTTTCTTTTAATCAGTTTAATCTCAGGTATTTTACTGCTGACAAGTCTTCCTCAGTTTTCACACAATCGAAGATAAATGGCACACTGGTATCATTAATTTATTGGCATTTTATGTTTGGATGGATAGCCAATAACAACTCCCCAGTAGAGTGCTAGTATTTTATCCAACAAGCAAGCATGTTTGTTGACTTGTCTTTTTGCTTATGAAATGTAAATTCCAAATGCATGAAGCAAATGATTTTTTTAAAAAAAAATAGATCTAAAAAAAACAACAGTAAGGATCTAAAGATTATCTTTTTGCATATAAAACAAAAAGAAGCCTAATCAACTGGGTGGATAGACATAACGATTGTTTTAAAATTACTTCTGTGTTTGTGACCATAGCACCCACATGTTCAATCTCTCTTATTCTAGATTGTGGTATTACATGTTTACTCAGAAGCAATTTGAACTGAAAGGATACGGTAGCTCTGCCAGGACCTGTCTGCACCTGATACCGCAACAGAGCATCAATGCCACAAACCCCGAAACTTTGAGTCAGGGCTGCTTCATACTAGACTAGCCCAAGAGTTCAGGTGTGACAGAGCAGGAGTGGGCAATACAAGGCTTTTTACGTGCAAATGACAAAGTAACACCCTCAGGCTCCCTCATCCACCTTATTCAACTTGCCCTTTACAATACCTGGCCAGCAGGACCAAAACACAGCTGTCCACTTCCGATTCACACTCCCCTGGAGCAAGGCATGAGTACAGGTAACGAAAGAGGCCTCAAACCTCACTTCAGTTTTTGAACAAGGACAAAAGTTTAGACAAATACAACAGCAGACAGACTTCAGTCCAAAACAAAACAACACTGGATTTTGTTTAAATGGAACATGATTTGAAGGCTGAAGATGTACGACTGTATGCCAGAACCATGTACAGACTACAACTAGACGTATTTGAACAGCACTTGAAGATAACCTCAAAAAAAAAAAAAACCCTCACATTACTCCTCAGCCTCATCAAAAGCTTGCATTTAAGTATCTTGCCTAGATTACAGAATATATTTCTACCTAATGTTTTATCACCAGTGTGATCCTTTGAACATAACACCTTGTTTGAGTGGGATCTTCATAGCTGCTTTGTGTTCTGCTAAGAATTGTAATGATTTAAACCACAAAAATGTGATTCTGAATTTGGCCTGAAACTCACTCAGATCAGTATGCTAACATCTACACTATCTAGTCCCAAATATTCGCAAAAGATTGCCTTGAAGACAAATCTGTAGAATAATCCTCAGAAAAAATAGTCCTCCTTAGCCCCTACACTCGAGATTACCTTAAGATCAAGGAAGGCGTCTTTCCTTTCCAAAAGGCTTTAAAAGTTTGTTTTCATTTGCAGGGTTTGTCCATATAACAATTACTACTCTCATAACACAGAAAGATTAGCTCTAACTCTAATAAATTTTAGCACCGGTGAGATACTGCAGCAATGAATTCCACAAACTAACTGTGCGCTGAATGAAATATATTTCCTTTTTTTCAGAAGGGAGTTGTTACTTTCCAGGATCACTGACAGTCTCCCCTTCCGCCAATGGCGAGCTACGGAGTCCTGACTCAAAATGAAAAACTGTCAACGTCTCCTTTGTAGAGAAACTATTTCATAAATAAAAATAACTGCAATGACTGTGATTCTTAGGCATGCTGTAATCTGTATGAATGTTACTGGTGGTGCACAGACATCTGCATCTGAGATTATTTCCTCCTTGCAGCACTCTGGGCAGCCCACGGTGCTCTACCTTCCCTACCCTGCACCCGGGCTAGGGAGCTGGGCACCCCTCGCAGCTCGAAAAGCACGGCCTAGGAACAGCCCCCTGTGAAAGTAACAGTGATACCACCGCCACCAAGCACCACAGCAAATACAGGGTTTTTAAAGTTTTGGCGGGGGGGTTGAGCACGTGTCCGCGTAACTGCGGCTGCCAGCGAGGCATCCTTCCCTTGCTGGCGGGAACAAGCCTAACAGCTGTATGAATCGACTGCTTACCGGAGCACCGCTCTTCCGACCCCGCCGTCAGACCTCGCTCCTAACTGTGGGACGTGAAGATTGCAGAAGGCAGTGCTGTGCTTCCTGCTCCTGTTTTACAGAATTAAGGAAGCGGCACGTATAAAAATAGGCCAAACAATACCTAAAAATTAAAGAAGAAAATCAGCTAACTGACAAAAAGGAATAAATACACTAAACAAGCCACTTTCAAATTCCAGTAAGTCAATCGGTCCTCTTCATCCGCCACAAATTGTTAGGGAGGAATGAGTAAGGCATTTCTGTATTACTTTGCCTGCCATGAAGCGCATCCTCTATCCTGATCTGGCCAGAACTACTGACAGAAGCTACAACCAGACCTTAAATCACCTGCTGACTTCCCCTGAAAGCTTGGATAGAATGTGAGACCCTCGCCCCAACTGAGAAGCCTTGCATAGACAGTAATTTACTTCTTGCAATCCCAGGTGGCACAAAAACTAAGCTTACTCCTAAAACAGATTAAGTATCTTGCTGTCCATCTTCGGAGGTACTGTTATCTGATTTCAACTTTTCTTGTATTGGCAATTAGAAAAAACAAACCAGTGCATAAATCCTGTTAAAGAGATCTGGTATTATTTTTCTCAAGTTAGCCACAAGGGCTTTACTAGGGTTGAAAAGTTCCTTTATTTATGAGAAGAACAATTCTGGATAGATCGACCATTGTTAAAATATTAAACTAAAGGATGTCTCTGATATGCTTGATGATGAGATCATCACTATTTCTGAAATGACAGATGTCCATGCAATGGTTTTGAGTCATTTGGTGCTGGTGATGACCAATAATCAAACACCAATGTTGATGTTTTGTTAGGAGATATGAAAAAGGCCTTCTGGCACCTCATGGAGGGGGTATGACCAAGTGCACCCAAACTGGATGAGCCAAACACATTCAGATTTGTCATACACCAGAAGATCAGTAAAACAGTCACTATTCTTTTTAAATGAGTTTTGACATGCTTGTCTAATGTTAAGATGTTAAATATGGATATTTGTTGAGCTGCTCCTTGTCAAAATAGGCTGCAAATAAAGAAGGTCCCACTTGCTTGACCCTTTATTTCCTCTCTTCAGTAGCAGAGGTGCAAACACTGCAGTAAATCCAGTATATCAACCAGACAGTCTAAAGTGAAATCTACTTGGAAAATCATTATCGGTTTTTCATAAGACTTGCCAAAATTGTGTATGACCCAAGCACAAACATTAAGATAAGACAAAGACCTGTCTTGTGTGTAAGGTACCTCTTTCTCTCCTGCTTCTCTCCTGTTCCTGAGGAGAATTCAATTTAACTTCACCAAAGAGTAACCTATGTTCTATTCAACTCACCTTTTTTTTTTTTTTTTTTTTTTTTTAATATTTCTCTGAAATAGTACTGGAAAATAAATGAAAATAGTTACTTGCTAATTAGGGAGCCAAAGGGGGAAGAGTAGACACAGCAGGCACCTTTCACTGATGTACCTTATCCAAAGGAGATAAAAGGCAGACCACTACTACAAAACTACAAAAGAGCCTCAAGCATATATCATTCTTCCATTTGATCCAAAAAAAAAAAATAAAATAAAATAAAATAAATAACTCCTGGCACAGATGAACTACCTAGAGTTTTAAAACAGCTACATTTAATGTGGGGTACAAAGTGAAAAGTTCAATTAGAAATCAACATCTCAAGCTCCTTTTAAAGGCATTCAAAGAGCACTTGTTCACTTTGATTTTCCCTCTTGGTAAGGTTTCTCTCTTCCAAGCCGGAACCTTTTCCTACCTAGTGTGTTCTTTCTTTAATATGGAAACCAAGTATCCACTAGTTTTTTCCTTTCAGTGTTGCTAACTAACCCAGGAGTGGAACATGACTCACTTCCTGTCTGTTTTTTTGTTATTGTTGTTGTTGTTGTTTTAAATCCACCAGCAAAATCTGTGCTCGTCTCCCATTCCAGCTTTCTGCTGTAGCACACCTGAAGCCACATCCCGCAGCCAGTGCACGCAGCCTTTCCTTTGCCCCTTTGTAGTGAATTTCTACAGTATTACAAGAAAGGCAGACATCCAAAACCTCGCATGCAGCTTGCCAACAGCAGTCTTCCAATAAGGCAACTTTGCAACAAAACAGAGGCAAATCACAGTTTGCTTGTTTTTAGCACAGAAGGAGTGGCCAGCTGATTGGATAATCTGATCTCTTCAATATGAACACACAGATTTACACTGGGCAATACGGAAAAAACACTCTGTTTTAATTATGGTCCCCAGTGAGCTGCTGTTTGCATAGACGATTTTTGTTCAGGACTGATTAAGAATGAAACACTAGATCATATAACTGCTGAGCTACATCAGTAACCTTAACATATAGAGACTACTGTAAGAAAAGATACTCAAGTCCATGGAAAGCACAGCAAGTCTTCTAAGAGCCCCTAAATTTAAAACCTTACAAACCTAAGCTGCAAAAACAGTCATCCTCCAGCAAAAAAAATCCCATGGTATTCCTGATGTAGAAAACAGTAATAGAAATCAAATTAATCTTTTTCTTTGTAATAAAGGAAGGAACCTGATCAAGTAGCATCACTGAAAAGGTTGTGTGCTAACACACTACTGAGATAAAGAGAGAGTTATACCTCTCTGAACTGTAGCCTCAGTCCTAAAATGCTTACTTCAAAATTGCTCACAGTAACTTGTTTTGTCCAAAGACTTACCGTGTCAGCTATTATTTTAGAATATACTCTGGAGATGCAGCCTTCTTCACAGGCTAGACAAACTCAAAGTGATCAGTTTTGGGTTGTGTGGATATGTAGCAGATGGATTAAGAGAGAGGTTTGATCATCGTTTACATCGTCTATCTTATGATCTGCGCAATCTGCTGCTCCTGTAGTATTCTGCCTGTTTTCTCACTCTTTCTCTAATGGTTTCGTGGTCTGAGGAACACCTGTGCCACTGTGTCTTTTTTCTTGCAGCTTTGCCCTAAAAGCAACATGGCTGGGAAAAGAGCCTGGCTTGAGAAGAGAAAAGAAAATATCTCAACTGGATGAGAAGACTGCAAAAGGAAAGAGGAAACTGACTCATTAATTATATATTAAGTTGTTTCACCACTAATGTCACAGGACCTCTCACCCTCACCCTCAACCTCTCCACTTCCTTTTTTCTTAAAAGCACTTACATTTATGGGTTTTTCTCCCCATATTCTAGCAAAACTTAGCTATCATTTAGCAAAAACACTAATGCTATTGTCACAGAACAGAAGACCTAAGGACAAAATACAGGAAGTAATTCAAGGTATGACTTTTTGCAACTCATTTCCCAAAGACGGGAAAAAATATCCTAGCAAACACAGAAAGCTGAGCTCCCAAGGTTTATGTTTCAAGGCCGCAATTTAAATTGCACATAACACTCTCTAACATCAGTGAGAAGAACATATAAAAAAAAATCCTTGCTTAAATCACATTGTTGGGTTCCAAAATTCTAACATCAGTAGATACAAATCTGAATCTGCAGCATGCTTTCCTCTGTACAGTACTTAAAATAATACAAGTGAGGATGGAAGAATTAACAGAACAAGTGTGAACAGAAGAAAAATAAAAAACTTTAAGCTATGCAAATCTTACACTGTCACATATATGGGATATGCATTATAGTTGTATAGACGATCTTAATTCTTGAATATTATGACTTACTAATGTCTGTCTTTACAACCTTCCTGGGTGTGCACGTTCATGCACATACCTCTTTCTGCATCTCTCCTCCTGTCTGCAGTTTCCACGTTAAACAAACAACCTAAACCAGGAATTCCATTATATATTCATCACACTGACAGCACACCGGCCATCAGCAGAGCTATCACCTTCTCATCTGCCACACAGGCATTTTGAGCTAACCATAAATTATAGCAACTTTATATTGTTTTCTCAGTGTAGAAGAACTGTAAAAAGGAACAAGCATTGACAGAGGGTTTTAGGTATTTTCTGCAGCCACATCTTGAGATCTGGAGACCTAGTTTTCATTTGATGGCACAAGAAGGTGCCACCACCCTTCCACCTACTTCTTCCTATCTATACTGTAACTATTTCATATTCTTTTCTTCTCCAAAACCTACCTCTCCCCCCTAACCTGTTATAATCCACCCTTCTCAAGTTTATCATTCCATCCTTGCTGTTCACCTACCAGTTCTCTATCTAACGTTTCTCTCTGTGGCAACATAAGCTGAGCTATGCTGGACCTCCTTAGTGCAGTATTTTCCATTTAAAATTCCTAATCACCTAGTTCAACCTCAGCACGTCCATCATCTCTTTGAACTCTGTTCATTCACTAGAATCATCCCTCTTTTTTTAAACACTCAATCTCTAGTTCCCACAGATTCCAGTTCCAGTTCCCATCTCCTTTAGGGAATCTCATGGGTCTATCTGTACTCTGGCCAGCTCTAGCTCATAACCCCGGGATGTCCCAGTCCAAGGAGCTTCCTTCTCTCCCCTCCATATGAAGGCTGCAGAGCACAGACTTCAGGACCAGACCCCAGCTCTGGTGACATCTCCAGCACTGACTGTACCCAAGGAGCAGAGACCTGTGATTCACCAGAAAATCTAGCTCAGCCCCAGGCTCAAGTATGCTCATTGCAGATGGGATCTTCAGAGTTTCTAAGCATTAAGCTCTACAAAATCTTAAGCATGCATAAGCTACATTTTTCTTGATATCATATCTCAGAGTGAATTTTCATGAGATGAGAAAAAAGTATTCCATTTGTAATGCAGTATCAACAGCCACGTACTTATATATATATATATATATATGTACATATATTTATTTATATACTTATATTTTTCTTGATAGCCATAAAAAACAAAATAATGCATATCAAATTTCATCATAATTCATATTCATTTCCCTATCCCAGCCATCCACATCAGTGAAAAAAAGCACTAGACTTGATATCAAGATTCTCTAAAGCACAAACACAAACCTGCTACACCGCTTAGTTAAATTACTGATTATCTTAATACTTACCCACTTACTAAAACAAATGGTGAGAATATTTTTCTGCAGGAAGGGGAGCTGCAGCGTGACAGTAAAGGGTAAAACTACAGTAGAAAATTCTGCAATCATTGTGAGCACTAGCCCCAAAAATCCTCAATGCTTCCACCATCTCCGATGAAAATTTATGTGATACAGTGCTGAGGCTGACTCAACTCTACCTATAAACACCGCAAATAAATGCATCATTTGCTGAAAAGTAAGCCCAAAGTTTTGCAAGGCAAAAGTAATGTTCTTCATACGCTTTGAAAGCATACACAGTGGTTTAGTACTTGCCCACTGGAAGAAAAGGAAAAAGAAAAGGGGAGATGGAGGAAAGTACAAAGAGAATCGAATTCCTCCTTTTCCGATTTGCTTACATGGGTTGGAAGGGTCTTTTGATGAAACCTGTGGCAGATCAGCACATGCTCTTTAATTGTGACACGCAGCAGGATGTAGTGAGATAAGAACAGCCCTGAAGGCCAGGAAATGGTGCTTGCTGACAATCACTAGAACCTGTTAGAGGCAGAAATCGTCACAGGAGCTCAGATCCATGGACATCACAGATCTCTCTATGCAATGATCTTTCCTGAGATAAAGCTGCTCTTTGGAGAAAAGTTAAGTCCCACTGTATAAGCACACCCCATGCAAAGTCACAGGATGAACAGCTCTCGCGTACAGAAATGAATTGCACCAGAAAATGCAGCTTTTTATTAGAACTAGCTTTGGGTCTCCTACTGACAGCTGACATCTTTCTCTGAAGCAATGCAGCAGAATGTCTATTATTTGTAAACTGCTTTAGCTCTCATAGTAACAGAGGAAAAACATTATGTTCATTAGTTAAATGAAACAATCTCTTACACAAACTGCCATGTTGGACACCACAACTAGGTGGCAACTGGCTTGTAATCTCTGGAATGGGGCCTTACAGTCCCAGCACTGCCTTTCAGAAAAATAGCAGCTGGCACACAAAGATCAGAAATGCCAATATTCATTTAAATTACATTCCAATTTTAAAGCAATATGACATTTTCAGAAGTACTGGGCTTTGGAAAAAAAAGCAAAGTTGTTGTTCTCCTGGGAAACCCAGATGCGGTGTTGTGGGTGTCCGAGGGAGGAGGAGGGTTCCCTGTCATAGCTGCTCTCAATCTCACCACACACATACCCCTTTTTTCACAAATCAGTGTGGCTGGTCAAAAGGAACTTGAAGCATCTTGAATCGTTAAGCTGATACACCTCGCTGGACTTAAAAATACGGTAAAAGTAATCTTAGGACTGCTTGGCTTTTGCAAGGGCTGGGGGCTCTGATGAATGTACTTATTGCTGTAATCTTGAGCCAAATGCCTAAGGGTATCTGCTATTTCAAATCCTCTAAAGCCTGGAAAACAGATAATCCATTGTTTAAAGATTTTAACTAAAAAAACCCACGGCTGCAGAGCCTCAGGCAGAGAGCAACGAGACACTAGACAGGAGAGTACTTTGCATTAGTTAGCTGCCCGCATATTGCTATGCTCTGCATGCTGGTCAAGAAATAGCAACAACCAGACCTGCACGTCAAGAAAGAGCCTTTTGGAAGAGGAAAGAAAAAGGGGATTCCTCTGCCCAGTCACACGGCTACAAGCTCCCACAAGCACCATATGCCAAAGGTTTTAAGCCTTAGTAGTGATTATCTACGCCCAATATGAGCTACATTAAATAGGCACAGAATTTTTAAAGCACTTGGCACTTGCTCTGTGGTAATGAGGCTCCTTTAATAAAACGCCTCAAGCTGAATATTTAAATATTGCAGCATTCAAAAATCAGTAATCACTTATAACTTTCTGCAGCTAGTACATTTAAAGCATCACGATGATGTGCTGCCAGTGTAATGGGAATGCTGACTTTGTGCAGGAAGTTTGCCAAACCAAAAAAAATGCACTGCATGACTCGCTCCCCAGGAAAGAGATACCATATCCGAGCAACCGCTACAAGGGAAAAACTACTTCATTTGCTGCTGTCATTTACTGGTTCCCAGACTTTGTCATTCCCAAAAATAACAAAAATTGGCAAACATTTCTAAGAATTTGCATGTGATATTTCCTCACCACTGTTTAAGAGGGTCTTGGGTGACAATGACAGGATAAAAAAGCCTCTTGCACCAATACCACCAACTCCTAACCAGACTCAGATCAGTACCAACCAAAAGTCATTTCCCGTTTTTCTCATTTTATTCTCATATTTCCCAGGGGTAAGCCTGGCCTTACAGCAAGAAGCAAGGGATGAGAAGTGTCTTTATATTCATAGAAGAAATTTCAGGGCAGTATGCAGCCCCTTCCTATACCTTTACATGAAAGATTTTCTTTCTTTTCCTCCATGACAAGTGGAATAAAGCTAGATTTTAAGGTTTGTTTTTGTTGCTGTTGTTTTTTAAGAAAAAGTTATCTAAGAATATTTTATTATAGGAAACCCGAATTTAAGATTTGAGGGTTAGATTAGATCCTAATGACAGTACAGACATGGTCACTGTTATTTGCATTTGGCCATGACTTCCTTCATCTTACTCCACTCATTATGAAAGTCCTGGCTCACAAGCCTTCCAACCACTTCCCCACCACTGTCAGCAGTTTCATGGCTGAACTGGAAGACAGCTGTTGCAAAGGGTCATAACTGCAAAGGAAGATGCAATTTCTTAAGCAAATTCATATAGTCTCAGGAAGGTTTCAGATATCCCAACAGAGACACTACAGTGGAGGCTGGATTGCACAAGTGCCAAAGGGCTGTGAAAAGGGTACAAAAACAGTAGAGCTCTTGATGTCTGTTTTCAAAGTTGGTGCCATTAACCTCGTCATGGCAGAGTAAGCACAGAGTTACTAACTCACTAGGCCATGCAAACCAAACAAGTTCTGCCTCTCTAAGCAAGGCTTTCTCCAGGTCAAGATGAAGCCTGATGATGGGGGGGGGGGGAGGAAGACACAGACTCTTGCATGTCTACTGTTCACACCTCACATCTGTATGATGCAGTGCTTTTTTAACTTCAAGCATTTTTTTAAAGTATCGAATATGGACTATGAGACTAAAAGGTTTACAGACACCCTTCAAGAACAACCTTGACTCCAAGGCAGACACTGTATCAATTTCCACTGTTTTGTCTGTCAGCATTGCCTCTTGCTGATCCTCACCCCTGCACAGGACGTGTTTCAGGAAGATATAATTGCAGGAAGCGGAAGAGGCCTGAGCACTTGCAGTAATTTCAATCCCCAAAGATCTGTCCAGAATAGTATCATGGGTCAGATCATCAGTGGCAGGGTGCTGGAAAGAGATGCTAAGGAAAGCAAAGAAACTTCTTTTTTAAAAAAATGTTGGTATGAAAAAAAAACAAAATCAAGAACCTTTCTATAGGAACATAAATAGCTTCCTTCTGCAAAATGTCTCGTCTTTCTGGTAAACTGCACAAAAATGTAAAGATAATGCAGGGATACTCATCACAGAAGCTGGAAAGTGCTGGAGAATGGCTCAAAAAATTCAGTGTGCCCTTTGCTCTGCTCTAGCACTTGATCAGCTTCCTCTTCCCCTGGATGCATCTCCATTAGAAATGACCATTGCTTTGATTTCTTCCATCCCTCCCTTCATATGAAATGACATTAAAAATGATATAAGAACTGATTTTTATATCATCTTTTATCAATTGCATTATCACTGTGCAATTAAAAGTGGAAAAGAACAGGAGCCCATGAAGGGATACAGTTGCTAGATCAGGGTCTGCTGGGAGCACAGCCCATCTATCATCATGTCGCCCATTTCCGATACCCTTTTGCATACTGTTACTTAAGTCTAACCTAGACAAATTTGACATCTAAAAATTTTACTAGGTTGATTCAAAGAAAAGTAGTGTAGGACTCCTCTTTTGATGGCACCATGTGAAACTGTACCTTTATGGTGATCATTTGACAGGTATTTACGTGAGCAGGCCTCTCCTCTCCTCAAAAGGAAGCAGACCTAGCTCCCTTCGCATCATTTTAAGTTTCACATCAGTTTCCTTACTGTGCTTGCTCAATGGCTGTGCCAATACTGAGAAGAGTCAGGATGAGATGGGATTGCTTTTCTCGATGGTAGCACCAGCTTAAATACAAACCAAGAGATGCATGTTTGAAGGTCATCCTCACCTATTTTCATTTAGCAATAGGAAAAAGCTAAGATTGATATACAAGTAGGATAATTATACAATAACTGTACAAGCTGCCAAAGAATTAACTCTAACAACCTTAAAGAAACATTATACTGAGCACAAACTGCAATTAAGACAACCTCTGAACATTACCTTGTTCTTCATTTCCCCACATACACAACGCAAGACCAAAAGGGACCTCCAGCTCTGTTTGCTACCACAGGCACTGTGCCATTAAGTGTGGTTACTGAGGAATTTATACTTAAAAGTAATGCGGTAAAAAAAACAGACATTAGTATTTTGCCTGAGGCAAAACAAGTTTTCCTGCAGAAAGCTCTGTGTTTATATGTCCATATGGACCCAGGCCAAGGAAATGTGCCATATCCCCCGCACCATATTCCATGCACCACTGCATGATTCTAAACTACAGGTGCCAACACGACAGCACGTTTTCACGGCGGCCTTGACTCAGGGACGCAAACTTACTCCTATCATGTTTTGATACAAGTGGCCAGATCTGAAATAGGAACAAAAAAGAAGAAAACGGATGAAAACATGTGGACAAACACTAAGTCATGAGACAGTGACAGATCTCTGTTTATAAAGAAGATGAATGAGAGTCAGCCTAGGGTAAAGCACTTGCAGTGTGAGCTATTGAGCACAGCGCTGCTAATGCCAAGGTCGCAGGTTCAATCCCCGTACAGGCTATGCTGAGGTTTGGACCAGATGACCTCCAGAGGTCCCTTCCAACCTTACCATTCTATGATTCTATGAGATTTAAAAGTATCGCTCACTGAATCCAAAACATTTAATTAAAAGTGGATAAAAACAATGAAATTAAAAGTAAAATAAATTAAAATGCATGATTTGTAACTGGAGTAGAGAAAAAAAATAAAAGCTTAACATTTCCAGGAACATGTCTGGACAAAGAATTAGAAATGGAGACTAGCCATTTATGCCAGGGCTCAGTGTTGAAATTAACCCATCTCTTTGGAGCTTCTGGACTTGGCCAAGATCCCACTTTATCCCACTGAAAAGACAGATTTGATATGATGATCAATCATATTGTTCTCCTGAAAGGGGACTCATAAAGCTGATGAAAAAGAGAGCTAACTCCTCATCTCCCAGCAATCCTCAGACACGGCCACTCTGCAGTGATCAGTGCAATCTCCTCACCAACTCTTGCCTGTTCTCTCCGGTACATCTACACCCTAATTTAAGGGCTAAGTGGTTCACTGCTAATAACATGCTGATGAAATTCAGTTCTGTATCTCCTCAACTGACATAAGCGCTGCCACTTCCAAGATGTCCCTGCACCTGGAACCGACTCGTCAGAGGACAAATACACACAGGACGCAGGTGATGACAGCTGGAAGAAAACAACATTTTAAGGGGTCAGTCAAGACACCAATCTTTTCTCCAATGAAAAACACTGCCTTTAATTAGATGGCACAGAGTCCCAAGTGCCCCGGGTTCAACTGCAGCCATCAAGTATTAAGAGGTATCCAACTTGCTATGAAATCCTCTCAAGCAGTGATCTAGTGAATAATGTGCCACTATTCAAGGGTCAACTCATAATTCACTGAAAGTTAAAATGTCCAGCTTGTGCAGAACAGAAGTCTGTCTCTTTACAGGCAAAAAAATGACGTAGGACATTACACGGCCTTCTGATACTCAGCTTGCTTCTACAGCCAAGTACTACCTCAACTTTTAAGACTTTGAATCCAGTGAAGATCTGTTCACGACCTGGTCTGAGTTGTCTGGCAAAAACATAGCTGGCCAGAGTCATCCCAAGCTTCTGGTTACCAAAAAGGCACAAAGGGACCCCGACTGTGGAACAACTTCACCAAACAGGTAAGGGCAAAGAGACTATCAAAGGTTGCAGACCATGCTGCAGCATTCAACATTTGCAAAAACTTTCAGAATTACGGACAGTGGCACGGAATGACTTCAGTATCAAAAAAAAAAAAAAAAAAAAAAAAATCACAACAACAAAAGCAATTCAGAGGAAAGTGTCCTAAAGATAAGATGGGAAAGATAGTTAAGAGCACCTGCTTGGCCCAGAAGAGACAAATTCATGCAAATCAATAATCACTGAAGTTATTAAAAACACCACACTGAAAGCAGTTCTGGATTAGATACCAATAAATGTCACTCCAGGAGTCGTTCAACTTATCTACCCCGTTTTCTGTGCTTCCTATATGTGAAATAAACACACCATGGGTTTCCTCTACATTCAGTGGAAAGTCAAAAAACTATTTTAAGAATGTGATTCACCTCACCAAATATGGTTATCTGCTTTAGGATGAAACAAACTGTGCCCTAATCCATCCTTAATACAAGGGAACATACAACGACTAGGTTAGATGTGGACACTTCAGTTATGAACCTTCCTGCACTGTCAGATGAGTCCAACTCTCAAATATGACTAATTTAAATGTTCCAAAAACCTTTTCTGGCATGAATTTTCTCATGCCTTCTGAAGCATTGAGTAGGGCCAGAGCGCTAATGTAAAGTCATTTGAATAAGAAGCTCTTAGGATAAAAGCAGACTTTTATAAAATGTTCTAGAGTTCTTCTAACCTTTTAAAGAAAACATAAAATTCCTCTTCTTTTCTGAATTGATCTCTATTACTTGGAGTTTATCGCAGCTAGGTCCTGTCATCCCACTGTTTCCTTTGAGGAATTTAAATGAAAGCTATTGAAAATTTAAGAGCTCTAAAGAGCTCTAAAAATCCACATGCAAACTCTGGTTTTACTTCAGAAGTACTGCCAAGCAAATTAGCATTAATTAGGGACAAGCTGAAAGACCACAAAAATATTAGGCTAATGGAAACATCTGGAACCGTAAGACCAAAATGATTAAAGAAAAGCAAGTTGCTCAGTCAGATAATCTAATGGTCCTGACACGTAAGCCTCCCAACATGAACTCCTCCCAAGAATGGCATATTCTTAGGAAGTTCCTGATGCAAATGAAATGAAGAATGTATGAGACTGAGCAATAGCGAGGAAAGGGCTAGGAGCTAGGCTTGAAAGTTTTAGAAGAGACTAGAGGGCAAATGAGAACTGCAAAAAGCAGAGACTAAGGAAAAACACTGTCATTTCACTGCCCCTCTTTCCTGCCAGTCCAGCTCCCAAGGTAAGTATCGAATACGGAAGAAAATTATACGCTAACAAGTAAAAGCAGCAGTGACCCCTAAGCCTGGTGAGGACTACAGCCTGTCAATATGTCATTTAACATGTAGAGCCTCCTGTTCCACCCTGTTTCCCACTGTGGAAAGCCTTCGCCTCCGAGGAGCTCTCCGAGAGCCCTTGTCTCCTCCCGGGAGCGGGAATCCCAGGACGGGTCAGGGACGAGGTGGAAACACCCTCTGCTGTCTCTTGCTTTTCAGGGAATGCCAAGGACAACCTCTCCCTCAAACGCAGATGCTTCCAAAGGAAAACGAAACCAGAAAACGCGCTAGAGCTGGGGGAGAAAAGACACAACCAGACCAGACCAGTGCAGCATGGCTGTATTCTGACCCCACCAAAAATCTCCACCACGCTCCCTCGTTCCCATCCCACATTCAAAACAGCCCCAGAGCACCACGGAGAGCAGTGCACAACTGTGGCACGACAGCAGCACACAGCAGAGACCTGCATCAGCCCCATACATCGAACAGGGGACAAAACTTGCCTCCTCAGTTCACCTTTCTCTGGAGGGGGAAGGGAGTTGGTACCTAACCACAGTTAGTTTTAATGTTTAACTTCATGATTTGTTTTTAACAAGAAAAATTATATTCAGTTCATGAAAAGACAGTGTGCAGTATTTTAGGCTAAATTAAGGTATTAACTTTTTGGCCCAAGAACGGTTGCAAACACAGTCGGTATTAAATGTCTGCAACCCCAGTAAGAGGAACAGCTCCGGTTTCATAAAGCTACAAACAAGCTTGAAGAGACAGATATATCTGAACGTCGTATTGGTACAGTTAATACGTATGCAGGTGTTGGGTCAAACTGCTCCTTTTCATTTTGTGCTATTCATTCTACCCCACAAATCCAAAAGCAGACAGAGTCTATACTCGGAGGCAGAACACAGCCATCTCCCCTGTTCGCAGAGCTTTTGAGGCTGCTTTAAAAAACAAGTAAACACCAGTTTCCACTTCAGTGAAAACAGATCTTACGATATTACCCAGTATAAGCCACAGATACTTTGAGAAAGTCTGGGCTACATTTTACAAATGTACCAACCACTTCGCACTCACTGGTAAATCAGTTACCTTACTAAAAATATTAGAGCAAGGAAGAATATGGTGGAGGATATCTTCCTGGTGCAGAGGAATAATTCATCATTCACATCTAGAGATTTCTACTGCATTTTTAATAGGGCACATACGGACTGAGTCTAGTGATCTGTATCATTTTCCTTCTGGATATTGGTTTATATTGAAAAACAGTCCCCGAACAGAAATTGCCAGAGGCCTGAGACCTTCAAATATTGCAAGGCAGAAAGAACAGTCAGGGCTGGGACACACGTACCGTGGTCAGTCTCCCAGTGGCGATTTAAAACACAGCCGTGCCGCGTCGCCCTGCCGGAGGCCGCGGCCTCCGCAGCGGCATGGCGAAACCGGGAGCGCGTCTCCAGCCAACCATGGGGACCGGAGAGGCAGCTGGAAAGCAAAAGCGTAACTCAAAGATCCCGGGCATTAGCGACAGCTACACGAAAGCTAGGGCAGCAGAGACGCGCGAGCGCGAACATCTGTCCGAATCGCTTGCAGGATCGGGGCAGGACCGGGGCTCGTGCCGATGCCAGCACGACCGCCCGCCGCTGCTGCAGCCTCGCTGCCTTGCTGCCTCCCACCCACAGGCTCCGCTGCAGCTGCCTGTTGAGCTGGAAATTTGATACACTGCAAAGGCTGCTGACAGCCAGAGGCTGTTCCCTTGTCTATAAAATATCCTGTAATAAATTACATTACAGACTGGAGAAAAGGATTCAGAAGAGAGAGGATTAAAGCACAACCTTATGAGAGCTAAATGAGCCCAATTAAAAGAGATTTGCTACAAGTGCTGAGGGATTTTGACCTGAGCTGTAATCAGAGATGGATACGCATT
This sequence comes from Rhea pennata, assembly GCF_028389875.1. Classification (NCBI taxonomy): domain Eukaryota; kingdom Metazoa; phylum Chordata; class Aves; order Rheiformes; family Rheidae; genus Rhea; species Rhea pennata. Next base: position 23,651,319 of record NC_084669.1, read on the forward strand.
CCTTTAAAACAGGCAAATGAGAGAGAGATCATGTGTAAACAACGCTGCCAATTAAAAAGAAACAGATTATCTTATCAGTGCAGCTCTGCTCGGAGAATCACTGCATCTTCCAGATACAGCACGGCGAGAGCCGAGACAGGCGCGCAAAGCTCGCAAACACGGCCCAGCGCCGAGGAGATACGCAGTGGCTCAGGGCACACACAGAGAGAGAGGCCTCCTCTGCCTTTGGATATTTTTTGCCCGTTTTTCAGAAATAATGGGATTATAAAGGCTAACACAGAGCTAGGCCCAGTGTTTTCTTTTTTTAAAAAAAAAAAAAATCAGGTCATCTTTGTAAAAGCTGGTGGAGATCAGACGGCAGGTTAGGCATCGCAACAGCAAAATCTGCTCCACGGCTTTTGCGTAAGGCATGTAGCATCACCACCACAACGGCAAGACAGGGCTGAAAAAACAGGCAGCTTTCCAGCACATCTGCTCGCGTACGGATGAGCACTCGTGGGCGCTATTCCGCACCTTAAACCAGCGATTCTCAACTGTCTTCGTATTGCAACCCCCACTTCGCCGTCGGGTCGCCCCAGAAGTCCCGCTCCCTCGCAGCCAGCAATACCAAAAGGCAGTATCGGCCCCCTGGTATCTGCCCCGACACCAGCTCTGAGAACTGGTGCGTAGCAGCAAATTTCACGTCCGCGACTGAAGTGAGAAGTCTGACGTGGACAAATGTACTGCTGCTTCTGCTCTGTGCCCCTGCTCTGAAGTCTGCTCTCTGCAAACTCCCTGTACTTCCTTCAAAATCACGTACGTACCGGGGAAAAAAATAAATACAGATAGCTTTACAAAGGCTGAAAAAAAATCAAGGAAAAAGAAAGGATATGTTAGGGAACCGTGTTAGAGAAAAAGCGGCAAGGATAACAACGTGAAGTGCTTAGGAAAAGTGCAAGAAATAAAAATGAGGAATGGAAAAAAAAAAGAGGAATTTGGGAAGAGGAAGAGAATTAAGAACAGTGAAGTAGGAAGCACTCGCGACGGCGGCGCTGGCAGACGCGCGCGTGCTCGCCGCGCCTGGCACCCGAGAAGTTTCACAGCGCTCCTCGCCGCGAGCCAGGCCGCAGCGCGGAGCCGCCCCGGGCACCGGCCCGGGCACCGCAGCGGCGCCGCCGCAGGTGCCTCCGCGCGGGGCTGGACGTGGCGCCGCCCCGAGCCCCGGCCGTGCCCGCGGCGCCCGCTCCCGCCGCCCGCCCGCCTCCCCCTCGGGCACCGCCGCGGCGTCCGCCGGCTCCGGCGCCAGCCAAGCGGCGGCCGCGCGCGCCCGGGGCGGGGAGGCGCCACGGACACGGACACGGACACGCCGCCGCCGGCCCGCGGGCAGCCGCCGCCGCTCACCTGCCGCAGGGGCCGCGCCGGGCGGGCGGGCGGGCCGGCGTCCCCCGGCGCGGCGCGGCGCGGCGCGGCGGGGACCGGGACGGGGGCGCCTCCGGCTCCGCCTCAGGCCGGCAGCGGCCCGCCGGCTCCCGGCCGCTGGGTGCCGCTCCGGGCGCCGCGGGAGCCGCCGCCGCCGCCGCGCCGCCCGGCCGCCATCTTCCGCGCGGGGCAGGGGCGGGCGGCGCGCGCGGCCCCGCCCCGGCCCCGCCCGCAGCGGGGCGGCGCCTGCCCGCCGGGCGGCAGCGAGGGGCCGGGCCGGGCCGGGCCTCGGGGCGCCGCCGCCGCCGCCGCTCCCAAAGCGGAGCCCGAGGGCGGCCGCGGCCGCGCCGCTCGGCCGCTCCTGCGTGCGGGGCCCGAGGCCTCGGGGGCGGGCGGCGGGGGCCTGGTGCTCCAACCCCGCCACAAATAATAAATAAATACATAAAAACGCAGTCCCGGGTGCGGACTTGCCCGCGGAGGCCGAACGCCGAAGCGCTGCCCGCGCCGGGCGAGCGTGGGCCGCCGGCCGCTCGGCGCTGCGCGTCGCCCGCGTCCAGCCCTTCGGAGCCAGCGGGGCCTTCGGCGCCACCGGCTTCACCCGCCAAACCGCGGTTCCATGCTCTGCTCCGAAAACAAGTTTTCTTCGTTGTTCCCCTCTCTCTCCGGCAGCCCAACCCAAGCAGCAGAAGTTACCCCGTTAGAAAAAAGTCACTCAGGGGAGTGAACAGGTACATGCTATATCATAAAAGTGCAACAGTAATGGCCTAAAATTCCATAAATCTGTAGCAGAAAAAAAAACCCACCCACAAAATACACCCCGTCTCTCCAAACCCTTCCCCTCAGTCTTTTAATTAGACAAGGCCATAAAGCAGTGGCAGAGCTAGAGAGCAGGCGACAGGTGTTTCCAATAACTTCCCTGGCTATTCCAAAAAAAGAGTAACTTTTACTGAATATTTCTATTTGCCTACTTGTATTGAGATTTTAATAGGTCAAGAAGCCTTTTTCATTCAAAAGACAAGGATCAAAGTATAACATTGTGTAAAAGGTTAAAGAAAAGTTTGTGGAAACTCAAGGATTAATGAAATATTTCTAATAGGTATGGGAGATTTTTACTGAGATTTTTTCATATATAACAGATTAGGTGTTAAAAATTGCTATTCTATTATGATAATTAAAATAATTTTAGCATTAATACTACTTCGGGATGAACAAGAGCTGCTACAGTTCTTAAAAACAGGCATTTAAGACAATCTATCTCAAGGTTTGGGACTTTACTGGGCAAGAAAAGCACCACAATCTCCAAAAAGATGAATTTCAACCAACTTAAGTAGAACACATCCTTCTTGTATAAGTAGCTTTTACAGTTTATTTTAAACTTCTAACCACATAATAACAAATAAATCATGAAAAAAAAAATGCTTTCGGGAACAAGAGCAGCCATAGAGCGGCTGCACCGCTGTGACCGCTGGTACAAGCCATGAGATGTTCCAAGCTAAACAAGCCCCAGCAGCACAGCCTTGGTTCCACGTGGGCAAGCTCTCCCGTTACTACGAACGCTAGACTTTTCCACAGAAACACGCACGTAGAAATAAGTTGTGACGAGATGGTAATTCGTACCAACAAGTACTGGCCAAATCTCAACTCTGTCAATACACAGCGGGGTAAGATGGGTTAGCAGAAATGTTTTCTGTGCGTAAATGTCATCCTCTCCCTCAATGATGCTGAAGAAAATTTTATACCGTCATAGGTAAGGGGCAACAGCCCTTCTCCTCCTTACCTGCACACTGGTGTTTTAGAATACCCCCTAATGACACGAAGATATTTCAGAATTAAGATTTTACTGACTTAATTTTTTAATTAAAAAATCAAAAGCCTGCAGCCAGGTTGCCTTAAGCCACAAGCATATGCATTTTTATTTTCTAAGGCTTGTTAAGCATAAAGGAAATGGCTTGCTTACAGTTTTTCATACTACACACCTGTAAATTTCCAGTCTTTACTGGCAGGCAGGCACTCCTCCAGATGAGGAGCTCTCCGGCACTAAGGATCTCAAAGAAAACCTTCATAATCCTTCACTCAAACCACTTTAACAGCCCCCAAGGACCACCTTTCCCCAACTCTGCAATAAATTGCTCCTAAACCCAAATAAACAAGCATTCCAGATGCCTTAGCAGGCAGTCCCAAACCCTCCAAATTCTCAGGGAAAAATGGACTCTCCTGTGACAGGCAGCAACAACGCCGCCCAGCTGCTCTGCATCACCTTCCTCAGCCCCTTCCAGGGATTGCTACAGAGGTCAGGCGCATTATCGGCACGTCCGAACGGGATCACTGAAGCTCAGAGCACAGAAGCGGGTTGTCTGCAGTCACTGCGCAGAGCTGTTGCAAAGCCAGAAACAGATCACAAATCTCCTGATTGCTCTGTCTGTTTGTCTATGGTACCAGTTACAGCTAAGTTAAGAGGTGATAGTTTTAGTTTTCATAACAGAGTGGTAACCATATCAAACATTGGAGGTCCAGCTCTGCTCATTCTACTCCCCGCTCTCACAGCTGGTTTGAAGGGTCTCCTACACACTAATCAACCGGTGTGCATGTGCTGGGGGAGAGGGGCGACTTAGAAAACCATGTTCAAAGACTTCTTCTTACATAGGAAGTAGGCAAAAAGCACAGTCTTCTACACAAAATGCCTGCTGAATTGTCAGAACTTGAAGCAAAGAGCACTGGGTTACTTCAGCTTTGAGCTTTTAGGGATTATGCCCTAATTGGGCAGAGGTACTTCAGCAGCAGAACCAGACTCCCTCCGTACAACACCCTGTCAGTGAGAAAACTTATTACAAGGACCACATGCACCGCAGGGAGGATGAACAAGAAAATACAACTGAACACACAGAAACATCATTTGATGCCCAACAGAACGGCTGTCTGGGGCAGTGAGCAGAGCTCTGCGTTTACGTAATTCCTTCACTCTTAACCCAGCTCAGAAGCAGGGAAGGAAAGGAGAGGTGAAGGAAGCTATGGGGCTAATCACTGAAAAAGAACAATAGTTTTTTTTTCTCCAGGTGTAACCATAAAAGAAAACAAATAATGGAATTAAAACAATTCTCAGAAGCAACAATCATAAGGAGAAAATGCCATGTCTTGATTGCACTGCAGAGTCCATGTTTATAAGACTACAAATTTGAACCACATATAAGAGTAAAAAATTGCACCTGATATTATAAAAAATAAGTGATTAGAGTTGAATTTAACATATATAACAGTAGAAAGACATTTCATGCACTTTTAACCAGCCTTAGCAGTCCAGAGATTTTACATAGCATACACCTGGGAGATGCGTGAATCCAGGGGCAGGAATGTGTTCAGATGCCTGACAGGATCGCGTCATTTTGAGAGGTGGCAATGGGCAACTGCCACATCTAGAAAGAAGCCCTACCTTCTTCTGGTGAGCACAGAGGCTGTATTTCCAGTAGGAAATTCTAACCAGACATGGCATATTGGAAAAAAATTTCTGAAAACATCACAGCTTCAGACTCTCTAATACCAGAAGTATCATGTTGCAGATCAGTGCCATTCCCAATCCCTGCTGTTGCCTAAGACTAAGAAAACATAACACGGAAACTCTTTTTGGAACAGTTTCTATCTAATCTGCACATTTTTCAGAGACCCTGGCCAAGCTGGACTGACCAATTGCAAATGGTAAAGGCACATACAGGAAAACTTAACAGGAACACCATCATCTTTTTACTAAATGTATGTAAGTCAAACACACACTGGAACCCGCTGAAAGACCCCATATCTATACTACGTAAATATTCTCAACGTTAAGTATTAGTCTGTCTATTCTTTCAGTAACAGTGTTTAAATGACTCTGGTACTTGCTAAAAAAAATACTAAGAACATGGGAAATCTTCACTGACTTTACAGGTACATTTTCCTAGTGAACACTGGACCCTATAGAAACATGCCTTCAAAAATCAAGACATGATTCACTGCTTCAGGAGAGAGCTTACCTGATGAACAACACTGCCCTGAATGCCAGAGCTGCTAGCAGCACCTCTGCTAGTGTGGTATCAGGAACCATCTCCCCTGGCCAGGAGCAGATCCTCTTCAGTCTCCAGTAAAGCAGGCTGTAAAACTCTCCCTTACTTCTTCCTCTACAGACTAAGGACAATCTTCCTCTGGCTCCACCACACAGGTGAAGCAATCATCTTTTTAAGCAGTAGCAGCTGACATCTATTTACTAGGTAACTGCTGCATTTAAAAGGGATTAAGCACACTGAACTCTTCCGTACTGCTTCTCAGGTGCAGCTGGGCTCACATTAGGATGGCTCATCTCAGTGAAAAACCTGCTGGAGGAGGACAAGTATTGGCTTCCTCCCCTCAGACTTGCACCATTACCAGTACGCAAAACAAGGAGCATCTCACACTGCAGTCACAGCAGTAATCTGTGACCGTACCAGAGCCAACACCGGGCTGCCATGGCGCAGCTCTGTCTCCCCGGGCAAGGGGAGATGCGACGGCGGTGGCGTCTCGCCAGCACCACGCTGCCTGGCCCAGCGTGGCAGAGCTCCTGGCAGAAAGCGAGCGCGCGCTGCAGGCTCGCTGCTGAGCGCGGCCGCCCTTCGCAGGGCTGCCTGAGCAGTACAAGGCTGGAAACACAAGAAAAATGCAAGAGCAGGAGAAGGCCCGAATGGAACGAGATCTACTCAAAGGAGCCTAACTGGAACGTTAATAGCAATAAGCAATATAGAAACAAAAATGGTTAAATCCAACTGACTTTAACCTCTGCTTAGAAAACTATGCTTACGCAGCTAGAGCAGGCAAATTTGTACAAATCAGTGGTTTGATTAGTGCCTCTGCAGGAGCATCCAGTCTAGAATATAAAACACACTGGCTAACAAATAAAATAGCTGTCAACCAACCTGAATTCAACACATTTAAATCAGGCAAATCCAATGGCAGGACAGTTTCTCCTACAAAACAGTAGAAATGTTGGCAAGGAAAACAAAGAGCAAGAAAGGAAGCAACAGCAGAGCCTGTTCCAGATAGCCTAGCCTTTGGCAAGAAGCCACATTTCCCTGTTATCCCCTGGTCAGGAAAATACCATAATGTTCATTTGAGGAGCTTCTACTGACCCTTTGTTTTTATTAACACTACTATCTTTTACCTTTTCCTTTTAGGAATGCTACTGCTTATCTTTTTCTTCTTAGACATGAGATTTTTTTTTTAATCATATGATCAACTGACCAAAATAGCTTTGTGGAATGACTTTATCCCAGAAGTGCCAATGCCACGTTGTCCCATGGTTTAAGAGAAAAAGCATGACACTCAAATCTTTGCACTGTTTAAATGTTATTTTATTAAATATCTTCAGTTCAAGGTTTCATTGTAACAAAGCTATGAAGGTTCTACCAACATTCAGACCAAACAAACAAACACTAGCTAACTTTGTTTTAATTATTTCTATATCATGCAAAAATTCTGCATCAAATGCCTTCCATTTCCTGTTTAAAATGTGATATTTATAATATATATTATATAGATGCTTATATTAGCCCCATAAGAGAACATTAAGAATGCTAAAGGTGTACAGCTGTGTTTGATAATGGCCATACCAAGCTAAGGTTCTCATTAACTTAAAAGGAAACAAAACAAACAAAAAAAAAAAAAAAAACCCAAAGAGAGTTTGTCTCCAAGACTGTGCAAAACCAAAAAACCCAACAGTTCTTTTCTTTTTAAATTTACTCTGAAATATGCAGATACTTAATACAGAGGGTTTTCTTTTTAATCATTAATAATCATCAGGTAAAGAGATAAGGAAGATCAGACCTAAAGAAGGCATGCATAACGGTTTGTATTTATCTTTTCAAAACTGCATAATTGTAATCTCCTGTTTGCTCTCTTTCTGTGGCTTTAAAAAAAAAATCAGAATAAAATAGCAAGGCTTTTCACTTTTTCACTTCGCTCACTGGCTTAGTGCTGTCTTAAAAATGTTTTGAAATAATAAAATCTAGTGTTTGCCCCTATGCACTCAACCCCCACACTCCTCCCCTGGGGTAGTAGAAGGAGAAAGAAAAATGTGTTTGTTCAGGCAAACCCTGGGAAGCATAGATAGTCTTTTCCTTCATCTTAGGTTAGCTGCTCTAATCCTGGTGTGGGATAGCACCTCTCTAACAAAGGGAGCGGAGCGCTATACGGTGCAAAGTGACAGCTCCACTCTGTGCAACAGCTTTTAGTTTCTGCATTCTGTTAAATAAGGATTAAAATTCCAAATTAGCTTTTCTCTCTTCCGTAGTCTGTAAAAAGGTTGCCTCACACTTAGTATGCTGTCAATGCAATCACTTCAATTCCCTGAAAAGATCCAAAAAATGATTATGGGTAGAAAGAAATTCAGGTAAAAGCCCAAGCCAACTTCTGTAAATAATGAATAAGCCTGTGCCTTCCCCTTTGGTCAAGACAAATCCCGTTACTGAAAGGGTCCATCAGAAAGGCTGTTTTCTTCTTGGGGCTAGAATCCATTCTTGGTAAGGTCAACAAAACAATTTCACACTCCCCACCTAATGAATAAAGGAAATGGATTCCCTTTCCAGCAAAGAATAAAAAGGAAGATGAATTGGCCCAAAGGACAAGTATCAGATCATATGTGCTAATTCTCTTTCCCCTCTGCTGAATTCATGAGGCAACATGAACTCTAACACCCAGAGGCAACACCAGGAGGTGGCCTGGAGTCCTTCGGCTACAGTTTGTTGAGGTTCTGATCTGACAGTTTTCTGTGTTACGACATCACTGTAAAAAATAGAAAAATTACCCAAATAAACTCTAGGAAACATGACACAAACATCAGATGGGTTAGTGGTAGGGAGAAGCACCTGGCTGGGGTTGCTGGCTCCCACTGCTATCTTAATCAGAGATCAAACAAATCAAACAGGAGGCCAGTAAACCCCTTGAATTCTATGGGTGCATATATTTCAGTATAAAAAACACACGCTATTTATGCCTCATATAGGAGTGTATGTGCAAGTCTTCATGAAGAACGTAACACTAAGTTTCTTGTCTGCTTCCTAAGGAACATGTGTTCTGCAGCACTGTGGATCCCAACTATACTACTAGAAAGGAGAAAAGAAAAGAAAAAGAAAAAGAAAAAACCCATACATGTACCCTCTTCCTTGAAATTCTCCACTCTTAACACAATGCTTTTTTTTTTTTTTCCTTCTTTTTTGTTAAATTAAATAAGCTGGCTTCAAACATCTGTGTTTGGCCAGGTAGTGGCTGTTTCTAAAACCAGTATCTCTGAAGAGTAAGCTTCTATTTAAGTTATATTTACTTAAATCCATTTTTATTTATCCCTACACTTTCACCTTTAGTTTTAAATCGACATCTCATTTTGTTACGTTTTTTTTAAAAAAAGTCTGTTTTGGGATCCAGCAGCTGAACAACCAGCTTTCCATAGCGTTCTTGCTGTGCAGAAGAAGAAACTGAAGTCAGTCTGCTGGACAACAGGAAGAGAAGCGTCTTTACTCTCTCTTAAACCCCAATCTTCACAGTGGCTCCTCTGGGGTCTCCTCACCACCTCTCACTGATTAAAGTCACAGCACAGCCTGAATGCAATGTTAGCTTCCATCATGCCTTTGCGGAGCACAGTTCAGCAACCCGCTGCTCAAGCCGCCTCCTTCTTGCTCTCCCTCTCTGTCTTTCTCTCTCCTTCACTTTTGCCTTCCCCCTCACTTCATTTCTGCAAGGTGTTCCAGCTGCTGCCATTTTCTTAGTCCTGGGAGAGGGGGGCACGTTGGATAATCTGTCATTTATTTAGCATTACTCCTGTTTTTTTGTTATTTTATACAAACAACATGTCTTTTTTCTTTTTTTTCTTTTTTTTCTTTAAGATTTAAAAACACCTTCGTACAGCAGAAACAGACACGATGGATCCATGGAAAACAACAGAAAGGCAGCGCCCGGAGCATCAGATGCATGCAGGGTTTCGTGCATTTGGCTGCTGCCTGTTTGTAATTTGTATTTATTTGTTTTTTTTAACGTCAAAACAGACATGACCATTGCTGTCACTCAGGCACTCCGGAGCTGCTTGCTAAGAAGATATTGCCCTCCAGCTGGGTATCTCCACAAGTTGCTGCAGTCAGGAAGATGTAGCATCCACCCAGAAAGGACAGGGAAGAACGGGATGAAAGATGGAAGGAAATAAAGCCAGAAGTTAGCTGTATACAATTAATAAAACAAGTTTTTCTACAGATTAATTATTGGGCACAGAGATAAACCCTTCCTAATGCAAAACTGATTAAGGCTGTTTAGGAGAGTCAAAGACAAGAGGAACACACTTTCGCTTCCAGTTGGCTTGTATAACAATGAAAACAAATCACTTGCTAAAACAAATTACTTGCTTGACTGTACCAGAGTGGGGTCCACTATCTAACAGTGATATGTCTCAGAAGTTGCAGAAATTTCCTAAGCGGTGATCACGAAATCTGTCCCTAAGGAACAGTTTGTGTCTCACTCCAAATTGGCTTCTGCCTTGATTAGGAATATTCATTTTCTCTCTTTCTCTCTACGTATAAAGTCCGCAGTAATTTTATCTCCGAAAGTTCTCAACATCTATACAGATACTGTCTTTCTTCAGTTTTGCAAAGGTGTTGCCCCAGCAACAGCTTATAGCAAAGGTTTTTCCCGACTAGTTTTGTATCAAATAACTGGGTTATTTTGATCAGTTTTAAGTTTGTTTCATGTTCATTATCATCTTCCTGTCAAGAAACAGCCAAGATCTTCTATTTAGCTTCTTTCTGCCATTTCTAAGGTCTGCAAATATTTTTCGCAAACTGTCTTCTCTCCTCTTGATTCCTACTCTCTCTACACACTGAAGTTCTCTGATTATTCTCAAACTTTTCTTAAGGCTACAGTTTCCTTTTAAAGTTTCTTAGCCAAAACCAAACTCTTTCCATGTTTCTCTTTAAGTATTATCATCCACTTCATTCCTTCTTCATCCTTATCCTTCTCTGCACTTGAGCTGTTGCTCCAAAATGATGTGTGTTCACATGGCCACCCCCACCAACCACACTGCCCCACTCGTAATTGCACATGGTTAGACTTCCTTTGGAATCCAAAAATGCAGGTAAATACTTTAATTTAGTTTATGAGGTTTTTAAAATACTGTTTTAACCAACACTCTGTGCTTTGGAAATGGCTCCTATTCTGCAGTTTTCAGAAGATCTCCAAAACGTACTTTTGGACAAGGTGCAACATTTCAATGGCCAAGTCAAGGAAACTCTCTCTTCTCCAGCAGCTAAAACTCTTCATTCCTAAGCTTCCTCAGAACTCCTAGGCACAGCCACTGAGTCATATGAATATCATATTAATTTGTTCCGCATCTGTTTTGAGACTTCATAGTAGACTAAATCCAGGCAAAAAGTCTCCCTCAATATCCTTCTGAGGCAAACTGATACAAATAAGTTACTTTGGTTTCCCTGCAAAGGTTTTATCCTTCTCATTCCTATACTCCCTGGAAATACAGCTGATTGACCAGCTCCCTTCAAAGCTTCTTCCTTCTGAGCCACCCCAACTGGCTTCTGCTCTTCAAATTCCATCTGTGACCTCGCCACGATTTGCCTTTGGTGGTTCACGTTCCTTTCTATTGCCTTCAGTAGGGCCAAACGCCTCACAACACTTAACGAGTAAAAATTGTTCTTGGCTCAGTCTTAAGTAGTACAGGTCTAAGGCTCAACTAGTAACTATACTTGGACTGTTCATTGTGAAATGACCACAATGAAGTAAGTTCATTTCCCAGGTGCATCAACACAAACAACTGATAAAACCTCTAAATTGTAGAAGTTTGAATTTGCTTTTAAATACAATACAACTAGTAAAAAGGCCTTAAGATTACAGACCTTAGATCTGTAAAATTATTGTGACATTACACTTCAGCATGAAATAAAAGGAGGCAGAAAGACTGTACATCTAAGCAAGAAAATCAAGTAAGTCAATAAACAAACCAAAATGCCTAAATGGTGTGTTTCGAAAGTAAATGGAATCATACTGCTGCTCTTCAAGAACAGGAAACAATTGTTTGTTCATGTCAAATTTTATAATTAAAGCTTCTTCCTATGCTGAATTATGGCAACCTACTTGAGGATATTATAAACCCTCTGACATTATTATTTCTTTAGATTTCCTTTCCTCTGTGCTTTCTCACTGCACTGAACAGCATTTACTAATCAAAAAGTTTGTAGTAAAATTTGTATAAATACTTACTCTTATGACATAGCAATTATGGTGTATAGATTTTATAATATGTATAATATTCTTAGAAAAATGTCTGTACTAAAGGACTGGAAAGGTAGATCCCTGACACCTGGAATAGCTCTGTACCCCATAGAGTACTCCTCCCCTCTGCTCTGCAGGCCAGGATTAGCAGTCTGTCCAAGCACAGGGCTGAGTATCTGAGGAAGCACTGCCGGTACAGGGGTAGCTGCCCTCAAGCACAACTATCTAGTACATGACTCCAGTTTGTTGGGAATGGCAGATAAACCCATTGAATTCTTAAGACAGGGACTTAGGGAAAGGAATGCCAGCTGATTAGTGGGAATTTTTTGCCTGCAGACAACTAGAACACAGTTTTCTCACACCAGCTAAACAATCTCAAGCAGTCTGGGTGTACGATACTAAACTCCCACATACAGCAGCCTCAGCTGTGCATTTGACAGACTCCTTCCCTGACAGACCATACCCGTGTTTGATCCTCACTGGAGAGGTGCTGCAGGGGCTCCAGAGCAGTGGTAGTGGACATTCAGCCACTTGCCATCACGGCGGTGCCAGACGCGGGTCTCTTCAGATTGCGTGGTGCGGGGCCGGCCCTGGCCATCGATATACTGTGTCAGGCGGATATAGGCGATGCAGGCAGCATCTTCACCAATGACGTGGACATGGGGGTTCAGGATGGTGGTGTGTATTGGCTTGCTGTTCTTCGACAGTACTGGCAGAATATGCAAAACCATCAGCTTCAATTTTACCACCAGGAGAAGAAACACCTTCCCTGCGCCTCTGACACTTTTGTATTCTACTCACCTTCAGCTGGATTCCGGGATGCAACCAAAATTTTTCCTGCAATTTTCCAGGCAAAATCCAAGCAATTCTTTCCCCTATCACCCATCTTTCTCCTTCAGAATTGAGCCTTTATTATTCCCTAGAATCCCCTGGCCTCTTTGCTCGCACTTCTTCTGCATACTACCCACTTTTTCAACATTACTGGTGGTATTTCTTCAATTATAGAAAAAGAACCTTTTAATTATCATAATATTGCTACAAAAGAGTCAATAATCAGGAAGCCCATTAGCTAGACCTGCATTAAATATGAGCAAACCTCAGAGAAGTAAAAAATCACTCCAGAACAGGCACTTGAGAGGCACAATCTCTCTGCATACGCAGCACTAAGAATTGCCTGCTAAGGACCTTGAACTAACCCCCCAAACAAAACAAACTAAATAGCTCAGGATTTAACTTATCAATTTTCTCATCCTGTGGAGATATCCAGGAAGGGAGGCAACTATGGAGTGCATGCAACCCACATCACTGTAACAGACAACATTTCTCCCAACTCTCCTGCCCCAGGCTGACAAGGTGACCCTTGTATCCACGTAAGGGGTTCACTAGGTGTTAAGAGATCTGAAGCAGTCCAGGGAGAACTCAAACTGAAGATATGCCAGTGATTTGTGCATGACTATCTTTATGTGTGACCATATAGCTTGCCTATGTCAAACATACAGGCTGTTTCCATGAATACATGTTCATTTTTCCATTTCCATATCAGCAGGAAATCCAGTGCCTCAACCTTTTAACTCCCCCTTCATTCCCTACTCACAAAATATTTGCACCAGGCAAATTGTAACTCTGTAAGTACAAATTTCTAACTGGGGGTTAGAAATAAAACTGTTACTAAAAAAGGCTTTGGAGAGAAAGCATGTTGGCTGTTATGAATGCTTCACAATCCACACAGAATCAAGCCCTTGCTGGTTTTCAGGCAGCCCACAAAAACAATGGCCGTTTTCCCCTCAAATGAAGTTATGTTATGGTGTAAGTTATGGCATAAAAGAAGATGGGAGGAAAGACTGTTGGTATTACCAAATCTACCCACTCACAGTTCTCAAAGTAAAACTTATGGAAGTCCATTCCTTCAACGAGGTTCCCCAGTGCTTCAGGTTCAAATGAGGTCAAACCAGGATCACAGATTTTCCTGGAAAAAACAAACACACACACCCCACAGCCTTACAGCCTGCATTCAAACCCAAAGGCTATTTACACAGCAAAGAGCTGGTAAGGCATGTGATTGGCACTCTGTGTAAGCCTAGCAATATCTGTACCCTGATGATTAAGTCCCCGGAAGACTGAGGCCTATTGCAGCAACACAGAACTGGTGTTAGTTGGAATTTCACATATAACAAGCCTCTGCATTTCTAGTATATAAACTGTTTTCATTTCTTCCCTCTCTGCTCATCTCACTGCTCTCTCCTCCCTTACAAAAGGGTATTTTGCTTTCAACACTTGTGCCTCTTGATATCTGGCTACTAATTGAACCTCATATAAAGAGTTCAACCATACTCCAGCTACAACTGATGGAGGCTAAAAACCATGATCCTTTCTACCGTGCACGGCTGTATGACTCCTACTCTTACCCAGGAGCCAGTACATCACTTGTGCACAAATGGATAAACAACCTGTCAAAGGGCATCTACGCACTAACCAACTGTACTTACGTATATGCCTCAAAATCTCCATTGTTGATGGCTTCTATCAGTTGCTCTGTTATCTTAATGATCTCTTGCTTACGCACTGTGGACAAGAAGAAAAAGCAATTTAACCATGCATAGGACTTGAATAGGAATATGGGGCTAAGTGGGTGATTCCTACAAGCAATTTGCAGCACACCATTAGTCTAGATCTCATAGGATGCTGCTCCCTGCATTCTGGAGACGTGCAGTAATGACAGCCATCCATATGAGGGTAGGGGACCAGTGGTATGAAAAGGGAATGGTGATCCTATAATGCAGAGAGAAGGGGAAATAAAGATATCTAGAAGGGGAAATACAGATATCTTATCCTGACAATTTCTTCTAGAAAGGTCTGTCTCAGCAACCAGGGCTGTATCCTGAATGAGAATTCTAGGTGCTTCTAGGGAGCCTGACCACTGAATGTCAGTAAACACACCAACTTGAAACCCTTGTCTGGCAGCTGAAAGATGAGGAAACTCTTCACCCTAGTAGCCATACAAGAATGGTCACTGTACGGATCAAGCCAATTGGAGAAGTGTCCCAAGAACTTGCCTGTCACCATCACCAATACACCAGATATTATGAGTGCTGCAAATAAGCAATTGGGACATGTAGGGGTAAGTTCTGCAAGCTAGAAAGGCAAATCAAAGCAGGATGGCTGGCTGGACCAATAGGTACATTCTACAGTACACCCTGTTCTTCTGGAAGCTCGCTTCTGCCAGTCCCCATGGCAGACGTTTTTAGCACTCTGACAGCACTGACATTAACTCAGCCTACCTCACTGGACTTTGAGATGAACAAGGACAGCTTGACTAGCCATCTCTTGTGGATTTAATCCCTTTCTGGCCATCACCTCTCTACTCTCTTCTCTCAGTTTCCCACAGCTGATAACCCAGGTCCCAGATGAATTAAGGCTTCAATTCATGTGCCCTAACTTAGGTGACATCTAAAATGTAGGTGTCTGAAACACAATTAGTCACCTGACTATCTCTCCTTTAGTCTCTGAAAAGAAGCAGGCATCTCTGCAAGTCTCATCTGAGATATCTCAGATTATTATTAGGGGAATGATGTTTAAATCTGACCTACCATCTTTTAAATGTCCAAGTCAGGGAAGATGAATTCTGCAGTACATGCCAGAAAATGCTAGTATGAACTACCCTCCCCCTTAAACTTCATCCACACATATATCTCATCCCAACATTGAGAAGTACAGCTGAAGAAAAACACAAAAATAATCTCATTGGCTATGAAAGGTGTTTGCAGCCATTCTGGAAATCCACTAAGAGATTTATACTGCCCAGCTAGCCACAGAAATATCCCAGAAGACAACTGGTAAGGGAGGTTTTGCCACTAGGGCTGTAACATCACATTTCTGTACGTACAATGACGTATGCAGGGAATGGACCAAAAGGACACAATGGCTTTTGCCTATTATAAAAAATGTTTTTACAAGCAAGTCCTCTGGTGCTGTTTCCCCATGGAGCCGTGCCTGCACACTGGATCTCCCTCCCCATGCAGAAGGCACGCGTGCACACAAATGTGCACTACCTGGAGGAGAGAGTCCCTGGGAAAGGCTCTTTTGGGGATGAGTGAGGAAAACTGTAGGCCGCAGCCACCAAGTGCTAGTTCACCTCAAGGGCACTTGCAGCCCCTTCCCAAATGTTACTACGCAGCAGCATTCACCCTGTATTTCGGCACAAGCCCATTCCGTCACACTGCGCCTCTCACTTCTACCACGTGTCCCGAACTAGAACTGACACACAGAAGGTGACGCATTTTTCCAAAGGGCGCAAGGCCACGTGGTTTCACCTGGCAGGCACCGGTGCCCCTCGCTCACGGTGCAAACCACGGCGCTCCGCACCCGACGCTGCGGGCGGGCACCACCGGGCAGCAAGCGGCCCCCAGGAGAGCTCTGCAGGCCCCTCGGCCTCCCCCCGCGCCGGCGGGGGCGCGCTGAGGTGCTTCCTTCCCGGAGAGCCGCGCTGCGGGCCGGGCGGCGGCGGGCGGCGGCGGGCGGCGGCAGCGCGGGGGCGGGCGGCGCCCCCCGGCGGCCGCCGCTGCCTGCAGCCGCCGCCAGCTCGGGAGGGCGGTGAAGGACGGAGGGAGGGACGGAGGGAGGCAGGCAAGAAGTCGAAGGTTGCTAGCATCGGCAGCACTACTGCACTACTGCTACCCAGCTGCCAACTTACACGGTGCACTGTTAAGTACAAAGGGAACTACTGGAGTGAGCAAAGGCTCCGACCGAGCACGCTCTAACTCCAGTGTCTGCCCGGGGCTGTCCCAGGCAAGAAGCTTCTCTTCACAAGACTGTGTAGCTGCAAAACAAACGTAAGCATTAAAATAATAAACAAACAAACAAACAAACAAACCAGAAAGCAAAATAAAAACCAACAAAGAAGTGCAAACACACGCAGCCCCAACCCCGCTCCGCACACGGACGCCTCCACATCCCAGCCGGCTCTGCCCACTTCGTTGCCTCTGTCACATCAGCTGAGCTGGACACTGCCCAGAGGGGACCACTGTGGCACCCGGGCGGGAGACCCTTCAGACCCTGTAGGGATCACTGATGCTGCGGGAGGCCGTCTGAGGATGACCTAAAAGGTTGGTCAGAGCGGTGACAGAGCAGCACAAGGGCAAGCACAAGATACAGGTGAACGGCAGAGAAAGCAGTGCATCCAAATCACTGCAAACCTCAACACAGAGAGGCGGGGGGGGGGGGGGGGGGGGGAAGGCCACTGCCCCGCTTGGTAGAGCAATGATTTGGCACTCCGCAGGGTACCGGAGCAGGCCTTTCTATGAACAAGAGGAATGGGTTAATAAGAAAGTTGTGATAGATGTTTCACAGCAAAAAGGACTTAAGAGATCATATCCCTTTCAGTTTGGCTAGGCAAAGCACCTTCCCCTTGTGCCTCACAAACTCAGCAGCTGGACAGTCTTAGCACTACTTCAAAAATAAGTAACGCAGAGGCTCTGACTGCTGCATCATATGAGACACTAGAGCTGTGTGCAGGAAACCAGGGAAAGACGACAAGAGGAGGAGACAGAAGAGGGCAAGCCTGTTCCTTCCTCATCACCATAACGATCTGAAGAGATGACTCAAAACACTCCAGCTCACATTAAGGATCCCTCCAGTACATCTTTAAATAGTCAGAAAACTAGTCAGGTAGGGGGAAAGGCTGGGAACTCTACCAAAGTTTTCTCCAACCTACTAGCTTTTCCCTACCCTTTCTCAAAGTTTCTCAGCCACAGGCTCCTCTACAGAGGCAGCCAATTCAGGAAGGATCAGGCAGAAGGTATCATAATTGGGACCTTGGCTAGTCTGTCAATTAACTGAGGTAGTGGGAGATGTACGTAAAGTAAAGCATACAACAGAGAGGAGCCCCTCAGAGCTAACTTTATCCAAAAGTTTTCATTCAGGGCACCTAAATGGATCCAGAAATGCTGAGAGGTCTTCCAGCAGCCACAGCCTCACTTCCAAAGCATCCTTGAAACAGTCTGCAAAAGCTACTTTTCATTCGTTCTGTACTTCCCGAGCACCATCCATATCTGGGAAGCTCGAAAGTTCTTGATTAAACAAAACTGAATTCAGCCTCACAAATCCCCAAAGTAGATCTGCACCATTGTCCCCATTTACAGAAATGAAAACTAAGAGACGCAGTGACTTGCCTGAGGTAACCCAAAAAGGCAGTATACCCTGCAAAGAACTTCACTCCTTACCCAGATGAAAGCAAGGGAATGAAGTTAGCTAGGATGAGGTTTCTTTTTTTCTTTTTTTCCAAAAGGGAAAGGAAAAGTTTGGAGAATTTCATAGGGTCAGGAGGGGATTTTGTAGGAAGGGAGATGATTTCTTTTTATTCCGGAGTACTAGAAATGAAAAAAATCAACATTCTGGAAGGAAATTGAGGAAGGGAAAGAGAAATGGGAAAGGTGGAGGGAGGAGTTCGAAAAAGATGCCGTGAAGCACTGCATCCCTGGACTTACTGGCTGAGAAACAGAGAGAAAGCTGGGACTGCATGGACTCAGTCTGTGTTTTGCTCTCACTGTGCCTCCGTCCTTCAAGCACTGAGCTGCCGTCCCCGGTGGAGAGAGGGGGAGCTAGCATGGCAGGGAATTAAAACACAAAACACAAACAAAACACGCAAGTTCAGTAAATAAAAAAAGAGAAAGGAAATAGGAGAACATTAAAGAAACCACAATGCTGGGCACAAAACATGCAGGAGCATCCTCCAGGGCAAAGCCAAGTAGACAGCTCTACAGCATGGTCCTGCTGTGCAATTTGTAAGGTCATCGTGGAGGGCAGCTGGTCCCTTTAGCCCCACCACAGTGGAAACAACATAGCCTTGAGGCAACTGTCACTAATGTATCAAGATGTCTCATACTCCACAGCACATGAATCTGCATGACCTGCCTCTAACGAAAATAAGAGGTGAGAATAGGAACTGTACAAACACTTCCCTTTTCTGCATAGTCATGGCTATGCAGAACGCTGATAACTTCAAGACCTCAAAACTTTTGGTCTATTTAATTTTTCTTTGAGTGTTTGCTTAGCTTACAACATAGATGGGCAGGAGTTGAATGGGAGGCACCTGGCAAATGCTGCTGTACTTAGAAGTAAAGCACTAAAATTACCCATAAGAGCTGGACATAGCACAAGTCATTACTGTGCAAGCTCCTTCCTTCTCAACCACAACTCAAATGCTCCTTTCTATTAAAAAACATATTCTAACAGCTCTGCCAATAAATCTCAGTTGTGAACTAAAGCAATGCAGCCCTATACAGTTCTTCAGTGCATCTAGTCCTGGGTAACAGCCAGCTGTCCTTCTTCCCATCTCCCTTCTATTCCAGTCCTAGTCTTCCTCTCTTCACAGCACTCATATTCCTGACTTGTATTGGCTCAAGTCCGGGAACTCTCCTGAACAGGAACTGCCAGAGTAGACAAGGTTTTTGGCAAATACTTTCTGGATAGATATCCAGTAGAGACTAGATAAATCCATTTCATTATTACATTATGAAAGCTATCCAGTTCCTTTCCCTGAAAGCTTGGTTCTTAAACTATGGATTCTTCTTTGGAAAAAAGGTGAGAGGCAGCATACTATCCTGTAACGAAGTCATATCTTATCTGAAACAATCTGTATTGCAGAGTTCGTTCAGTCACTGACATGTGCTGCTGTTCCTGATGACTCCTCAGAAAAGGAGCCAGCAACTTGTGATAAGCCATGGGAAAAGCTTCAGGAAGCATCACAGGTGACTGAGGTGACACTACTGCACCCACCACTTTGAGCCACAGGGCCAGCACTGCTTTTTCCCTGGCCACATAACTCTCATTGAGCACAGGGAGAGCAAGTGTACCTCTAATTCAAAACACAGACTGCTGTCACATTTGGCTCAAAATGCAAACTGCATTCTCCTGAAAAAGCAGATTCAGGATGGGTGGGTTTCTTTCCTCTCCTCCCTCTTTCCAGAGTCAGAAAATGGGCAACTGCTCAAACAAGATGAGCAAATATGGGACTCTGGAATAGTCAAAGCTCCTTCATCTAAAAGAGTTTTATGTGCACAGAATATTTATGATATAGTCACTTAAAAGTGTGGAATTTCTTGTAAGCATCTCTCTCTCCTGAAATCTCAGACAGAGACATGGGAAATCACCTCCAGTCATAGAAAAAAGCTGACAATCATCTTCATCTTAGAAATAATGAAAATTGGCCCAAAGAGAGGAGGAAAAAAAAAAGTGTGTACATCACTGAAAAGATTCTTATTAAGGGGTGAGAAGGAAAACTGCGCTTTTCTTGTGAGGAAGTTATAAGAGAGGTTTCAACTCTCTGCAACTTGTGGGGAAGCACAGAAAGTACAGTGGAACCAGTAGGGATTTTCCAAGCCTAGAAATGGACCGGAGATGAATAGATTATGATATTTGCAAGGGAAGAATTTCCACTCAGAGACAAAAACAAATTAGTTCAGAGCAAATAGGGTTCATATACCAGAAAAGGTAAGTCAGCTGGTTCCTCAAAGCATGTCCCCACTGCGACAGGAATGGCAGTCTTGCCAAATTTATGACAGAGTCACATCTGCAAATTTGGGAAGCTAGTCCATGATCGAATCTCCAGGATCCTCTCCCTGCACTTAACATTGTCAGAGCTTACAGGCAAAACACGTACCTTTGAGATCCTCATCTTCAGTAGTGGTGTTACAGCTCTCTGTGGAACCCTGCATGGCAGAACAGAACATTACCAGACCATCAGCAGCAGTCAGGAGCAATAGTAAATGCTTTGAGAAGATGAGGAAGGCATAAAAACACAGGCAGGTATGACATAGACTGAGTAATACACAGAAGATTTGGATGGAAGTGAGCCAAATACCAAGCAAAGCTCAATAGCATCTCTTAACTTTTGCATGTTCAAGCAGTTCAGGTCCTCCACACAGACCTTTCACATGTACAGAAGTCAAACTCTATCAAGTGAGATCAAAGAGAAGTTGTTTCGATTTGGAAGAATAGCCATAGGGAGCTAAAAAAGGGTTGCTAGGCTTTCTCAAAGTAACAGGTCTCCATTTCCAAAAGAAGTAAGTGCATGAGTGCCTGTATCTTCTCATCCACCCCACATACATGAGAGAATGGTGCTTATACACTAAATTAGAAAAAGAATGTCACATTTGAACAGTCGTCCCTTCTCAGCCTCTTCTAGAGATCCACAGCTGTACAACACAACCTTCCCACCTCTGTCACGAGCAGCATTCAGGAGCATACTACAAACTAAACACCAGAAGGGCAGAAACCAAAGTCAGAAACACAAAGATGAGAATGACAAGAGGGAGCAGAAGCTTCTCTTACAACACTCCCATCCCTTACCTTTATGCCATCTGTAGCATTATGGACAACAGTTGTTTGAGGCTCCTAGGAAAGGATGGAAGAATTCATTAAACTCTAGTTCTAGGCATTATTTTCTCATATGCTTTCACTCCCCAGCAAGTGGAGAAACGGTGACTGACATAAAAATCAAACCACAAGCTCCAAACAGCACATGTGCGCTTGCGTGCGTGCGCACACACACACTTCCTGCACAGATTTCCTGACGAGAGAGACTGCACTAAAAGCTACAGTCACTAGGAGACAAAGCCCCCAGTTTCTCTGCAATTCCCCCAGATTCCCAATTTGCTTCTCGAGAACCATGCTGGCACAAATGCCAGACAGCAATAGAATGGTAAGTCTCCACCCTACAGACTGTTCATGAAGTAATGATCCCTCAGCAGTATCTTTACTAGAAATTGCTTCAGAAGAGGTTTAGATGGAGGGAAGCACAATGCTGGGCTGGGGCCTTTGTCTCCCAGTTTTTTCTCAGGTTTGGCAGGTATTTTACCCTGAAAAGGGACATTCATAATTTCCATAATAAGAGTATTGATAAGCCAGAGCACCCCAATGCTTCTCAGTGAGGAGCTACTGTGGGAACGGTGCTGTGAAAACAGGCCCGTTTTCTAGAACAGGTTTCTAAAATGAGCTCTGATTTCAGAAAGTAATAATAATAATAATAAATTCAGAAAGGCAGCATCAAAACCATAACAAACAAAGCCAGTGAAGGGAGAGCTGAAAATTATGAAATGTCCCAAGAATCCTTCACCCTACAACAAACAACAAGAACATCAAATCTCCCCATCTACCATCCAAAAACCTCCAAACCCAGCTCTTTGCTTCACACCATGTGAGAGCAACTACTAGGGCTATGGGTGCTATCTAGCTCCTACACTCATCCCTTCATTACAGGGACAAGACTTCAGGATCCTGCTGTCATGGCTCTTATGGGTGGTTCAGTGAGGGCATCAGTGACTCTGACGGTGCAGTGATGTACACTCATCCATCCATCTCTGGTACCTATTTCACTGCTGCCTGATCTCGCAAGCATAGAGAGGCAGACCACACTGCGCTGTGGTGTTAGACATGCTAGGCACAGGGCATCCTACAAATCCAGCTGCACACAGTCCATTAAACAGAGAATGACAGCACAGCAAGTCAGCTAGCTGCAAAGGATCAACCACACAACTCAGCAGGTCAAATGGGCCATCAAAAGATTCCTCTGAAAACTCTTCGCCCATGCTTTCTCCTGCGGTGTCCTGAAGTCCATCCTTCATTTCCCAGGTGTTGGAGAGTGGATGGAGTCACCCACTCTCTTCTTCCAAACCAGCCTCCCCAAAGCCAGCAGGAATAGTTGAACGGGACACACAGAACTATACAGGGATGGCACAAGGGGAAGTCCAGGCAAGCTGCGGTCCCCACATCCAACCACTGCTCTTCTTCCCCCCCCCCCCCCAGCCTGAAGCCTGTGAGGCTGTGATCAGGCCCCACAGCAGCACAGGGACACACACAGAACGAAGCCAAAACACAAGCTGAAACAGAGCAGCACAAGCAGCACTCAGGGGTGGGGGGGAAGGAATCAAAAATTAAATCAAACAGGAAAAAATATAGCGGTTGGGGAAGATACCATGGACGTCTGCACTGGGGGTGTTTCTTTTGCAGTGCTTACTATACTGGTTTTGTTGTTGCTCTGTGGCTGAGACAGAAAAACATCATTTTAGTTCCCCTGCTGGGCAGCAGAGGCAGCAAGAAAATGACAGTATTGCTCTTAATCCCAACCATCTCCACAGACCCTCCCCTCCCCACAAGCTCATCCACCAAGAAGAGAGAGGAAGACGGAATGCTGCCCTGGCTGCTGGACATCATCCTGCCCTCAGAGCTCACAGATGTAGTAAGGGATGTACCAAAACCCAAATGTGGATGGACTGCTGGAGCTATAAGGAAGGAAAATAACAGGAAAAAGGGCAGCAGCCCAAAGGGGTGGGAGAATCCTGGAATAAGCACTAGCAAAAATATCTGGGGAAGAAGGATGAGAAACAGCAGCAGCCCCAAGAGAAAGAGACTGCAAAAGTGAGAGGGACACAATAGTCATGGTACAGTCTCAAACAGGGGACAAATGGGAGATGTGATGGAGAAGTCCCCAAGTGTGCAGGTACAATCCTAGGTACGCGATGATGAAGAGGGTCTTGGAGAATCTACTGATGGGAGAAAAGTTGTGGTCACCCCTAGAAAAGGTAGAGAAAAAGTGAGGTATAGTGTGTTGAGTCCCTGTTGTGACCTGAATTAAGAGACCTCAGGACCAAAATGTGGAGGTGGTAAACTGGGAGAAGGAAGGCTGCAAAGTTCCCCAAGTAGTAAATCCTCCAGATAGTGCTCAGTAGTTTTGCATCCTTCCCCACTTCAGTCCCTCTTGTAGCAGTGGTAGATGGATAAAACCTCTATTTCCTGCATTCACCCAGCATAATGGGGGGGGGGGGGAGGGAATCACCAGCTTCCTGCAAGGAAATGCCCTATCAAATCACATATGACAGTTAAGCCAGCAATGAGTAAAGTCTGCTTTTGTGGGATGACAAACCAGTGTCCACTGGTATACATTTCCTAGCCCACAAATCCAATCAGTTGTTGGAGAAGGCCTGAAGTTTTCACTCCTTGATACCTGCCACACCAGGTATAGCAACAATATCAAAATCAGCACTGCAGGAGACTCACTAAAACCTCTCAGTTTACACAGGAGGATTCCTGGAACTGATCTCACAGCAGTCTGACTTCATTGCAGCTGCTCTTTGTCCCACCCTCTCGAGGACTGCAAACTCACACTGCAGAACATCAGGCCCTCATCGCCCAGTAACCAGCACAAAGAATGCAGAAGTCAAATGCTGAGCTGCGAAGGTCTGCCAAAAGTTTAATTATGTCAACTAGAAATAGATCCTATGAGGTCCAGACTTCACACACACCCACTAAACACTTTGGCTTCCCTTTGCAAGCAGAAGGCTTTGGCTGAGCTATCCCTTTTGGAGAGAGAGGAAGAGAGAGAAGGGGAAGAAAAGAGGAAAGACAGGGAGAGGAAGTGGAAGAGAAAGCTCGAATGAATTCTTCAAAAGTCCATGGAGAGGGGGGAAAAAAAAGGAGTATATGACACGCTCATCCCCAAAGCTAAGAAAGAAGAAACACTTTGCAATTTACTGCTTACTGCCTCTCCCTACACAGCCCCACATTGTCCTAAGACTTTGGCTTTCCAAGAGCCTTGTCTCCTGCAAG
This sequence comes from Rhea pennata, assembly GCF_028389875.1. NCBI lineage: Eukaryota > Metazoa > Chordata > Aves > Rheiformes > Rheidae > Rhea > Rhea pennata. The sequence goes on from NC_084669.1 coordinate 23,675,577, forward strand.
TATTTTCAGCCTGATGGCAGAAGAGACGAGAGGCCACTGTGGATGCAAGAGGGGAGAAGAGCAACCTGAAAAGAAAGATCCCAAGCTATTTTGTGGCACAAACACAACCAAACTTCTGGCAACATGTGGTCTGCCCATCCACACAGCACTGAGGTTCCTGTACTTCTTAGGAAACAGTAATCCTAAGGCAAAGAGATCTGTCTTCTAAATCTCTTCCAGTGAGAAGAGCACAGCTTATTTTTCTTAGTCTACTGAGGTACGAAGAAAAAGTTAGTATGAAAAAAGCTATACAAAAACTCTCTTGATTTGTACTCAGTTCTTTAAATGTGCTTCCTAAAGGTCTAGTTTCTGGAAGGCTTTGTAATCAAAGTCCAATGGAAAAATCACCCAGGAGGCCACTGTTCTGAAAACAAGACGACAGCAGTTTTTAAGGTGTGGGATGTCACCTTACAAAGCACAAACCCATGCACATCCTAACTGCATAGTCTCCTTGACCAGCTGCACTGAATGTCCTGTGCATCCACCATACTCCTCCAGCGGGCTGGAGAAGGCTGAGTATCATTTTAACCACTTGCTATGCATCGTCTTTCCCAATTCATTTTAACTCCAGAACAGAGTTCAAAGTAAGTAAGAGATAAAACACTTCGCCTGTCTTGGCTTTAGAGTTATCTGACGTACTGTTCTTCCCTCCACACCCACGTCTTATGGCCACCTAGTCAACTGTCATCCACTGGAGCGGACTGCCATACCCTTCAGAGAGCCCAAGTGCCAGGGGAGACTCTTACCCCTCCTTCCTCTCCCACTCCCAGCCAACACCACAGTCACTGGACAGGCCACAATCCTCAGCAGTTCACAGCAGCACAACTCAAGTTAAAAGAAGCCAATTCACCCTAAAAAGGTGCCAGGCCCTTCTTAAGATCTATTTAGTATGTTAGGTTTTGGTATAGCAGTTGGAAGTGCTTCCTGAGCTAGACAAGAGACAGACAGACAGGCACAAACAACACAGAGGGTGGAAGAGAAAGAAAACAGACCAGTGATCATATCGCTAGGGACACACATTTCTAGCCAACTAAAAGCAAGGAAGTACCAACATATGGGCTCTCTCTGGTTATTTAGCCACCTTCACTGCCTCAATGTTTTCAGAGGCTGACACACACGGGGTTTACATATCCCAGCTGCTTTAAAGCAACATGCAAAGGGAATTTGAGTATTGCTGGCAGTGGACTAAAACGAAAGACAGGCACAAAGCACTCCTGTGCTGGACTTTTCTATAGGCAGGGCTAGTGAAAAGTCAGCCTCTCACGTCAGATTTTCCAAGCAGTACTTTGGGACTACTTTTTGTGCTTACATGGGTTTAAGGCGTTATTGAAGGAGGATGGGGGAAAATATTTTCCAGAGAGTAATGCAGAAACACTTTTTTTCTGCTTTCTCAGTACCATAATGTTCCTATCTGCAGTAGGGGAGAAATGTTTTCTATTCTTATTCTAACAGAGACAGGAGCTACAATGTAATAACTAGTTTTTGTACTTTAGTTACTGTCCAGATCTCAATGTCAGAGACATGGGCACTGTCTAATGGGCTGTACATGACTCCTTACAATATGGCACTGGCCAATTTTCTCTTTGCTCCCCTGAGACTGGATTTGATTACTTTTCTGACAAATTCTATGGATGTCAAACACACCTGGATGGATGAAAAAAGGGAAATGAATAGGACAGGGAAGGCAGTTACCAGGTATTTGGTCATGCTGGGAGACATAAAAGAGATCGGGGCAAAAGGAAGTTTTGGATTATAAAGGCTCTGGCAAACCTTTTCAGTATAGAATGCTAAAAAAAGAAGTGACCGGCAGCTCTGAGCCGCCCGGCGGTGCTGTGCCCACACCTTTCATCTGAACAGTGGAGCCCCATCAGTCTCTGCCACATTTGGAGTGACTCCAAGTTTGCTCTACACTGCAGGGCTCCCACCAAGGATGACGGCACCAACGCCAGGCAAAGCGCCTGCTCCTCTTTTTGGCACCTCTGCAACAGAATGACAAAGCCCCATGTCCAGGCAAGGCCCACACCTGCTCTGCTGAGACCAGGAGAACCACCGCCTGTTTTGTTTCACACTCGGATCAGACACCGACAGCAGGCAACGTCAAACTGCATTTCCAGCAGCTGGTTTTTTGCACAAAATGGGAACTGCGTGACTGGCCAGTGGCCAGACAATCACAGGGCCCCTTTCGTGAGGACATGGACCTTTCAGTGCATGATGATCCCACCGCCACCACCCCCTGCACAGACATGCTATGTAGGGTGATGAGCACAAGCCGAGCGTGCATGGCATGAGAATGGCGGACGCACGAATCGCAGGCAGCTTACGGGAGGTGCTCACCATCAAATGCACACTGGAGCTCGACTTCCTTTTCTGGACACACCATTGAGAGAGGGAAAGAGAAGGGAAGAGAGGAGATGAGAAGAAAAGCACAGAAACTGTTCACACATCAGTGTGCCAGCAAGGCCCCCCCTGCCAATAATGCTCCCCTAGGGACAGGAATAAGCAGCAGCAGAAACGCACAGACACGCAAAAAGGTGCAGAGAGACGTCGCCATTAAAGAACACCACTACACACCAGGGGAAAAGGCCGGGTTAAAGATACCCATCCATTCAAATGTCAAAGTCAGAACATAGGTGCCCCACGCACAGCTATAAGGAGAGGAGAAGAGGGAGGGATATATATGCACAAGATGTGGGGTATGTGCTCTCCCACCTCACAGCAAAGTGCAGCTTCCCCAGCCACACTGAAGAAGTAGGCAAAAAACTCCCCACACATTCACATTTGGGGGAAGCAAATGTGTGTGTGCAATCAGAGCGAGTGTGTAGCGAGACGGTCACAACAGCAGAGGCATTCCCACGGGCTAGAGAAAGAAAAGGGAACTTCTGTGAATAGCATGGGGAGAAGGAAGGCTCCCTCGCACAGGAACCGGGGTTGACGCGGGAGAGGAAAGGTGCACCCACTCTCGGAAGTGGAGGAAAGGCAAGGAAGGCAAAGAGGCGCTCCACAGTCAGAGCACCTTACGCTCTCGGAGACTGGGGAAGAACAAGCAGGGACCAGTGCTCAAACACTGCTCATCTTTCTAGGACATTATTCTTGTTCAAAAACACCTTCAGCCATACTCTTCACACCGAACTTTACTCTCCAGTAAACCAGGCTCAGCACGCATTTCTTTGCTCTTTCCCTACACTGATCAGTGCCCTCTAGCCCAGGCTGAGCCTGGCAGATTTTCCTTCGTTACACCACTAGCTGTTCCCCCAGCTATCTCTGCATGGGTTTTCCATCCGCTCCTTCTCCTTTGGTATTATCTATGCTATTTCTCTGCTGCCTGCTATTCAGGGGGCTATACTAGGACAGCACTTCCCAGCCAAGGTCCCACAGCTGAGCATGGCTCAGCTACATAGGTCAGGACTCCTGCACACCAGCGCTTCCCACCTCTGGAACAGCCCTCAGACTCAGCACAGCCCACAGAGTTGTACCCCCCCCCCCATTTCATATATTTAGAGAGGGCCTTTCTAGTTTTCACCTTGACTCCTGCCTACATGCCTGCTATTCTCACATTAGAGCTCACAAACGGGTACAGATTGGTGTGTGGGAGCAGGAAGTGCCCACGTTCACTCCACATTCCTATTTACTCTCTGTCTAAACTCCAGAATCACGTAGACTGCGCAGAAACTGTCATAAATTAGCAAACCTCTTTCCTTGTCTGATGTTGAATTTCAGTGTGGACAGACTGCTGCTGGCAGATCTGTTGAGCATTTTGCTCATCAAGCTTCTGTTTCACAGAGGCAACATAGGCCTTGCCATCACCTGGTTTACAAACTTGTGATTCATCTCATCTTCTTTTTGAACAATTTAGCTTTGCAATTTTTTCCTCAAGCAAGAAGTAAAATGGGAAGGACCACCAGTATACGAATATGACGCTCAGACCACCAACTCAGAGGAATAATTTTCCCTGTCACAGGGCGGAATTCTTATCTAGAAAAATTGGAGATTCACACCAGTTGAAAAACTGCTCCAAAACTTGAGATTTTTAATTTATCCTACAAGTTGCAGCAGACAGAGACCACACAGATACTGCAGAAAAGCTTTTCCTTAAGGAAGATAATCTCATTAGAAGCGCCAACAGATTTCCAATAAGTTACAGAAACAAAAAGAGGGGCAGAAAAAGTTAAGAGACGACCAAATCATTCTATATAAAAGGAGAATTAACTGATTCACATAGAAAATAATCACACCTCCCTTCCCCCATTTCTCTTTTCAGAAATCAGAGACACAAGAAGCACTAACATAGGAGAAAATTGATCCCTCTGCAGATCAGAATTTAATTAGAGCACAATCTAAATTTAAACACTGTTGTTCTATTAACATGGCATGACGGATTCTGGAAATCTCAGACGGTGCATCATTACTGGCCAGTATAATAACAAGAAAAAACCCAGCTAGTTAGGCAATACAAAATTGATGGAGAGTGAGGTCTTTGTTAAGACTAGAGCATAAAAGACAGATCTGGACAAACAGTAGAAACTCAAGCATCAAAACATTGTAACACTCAAGACAAAATATTGTCAAGGAAATCACTAACAAAGGATCAGTCTCCCCATCTCCTCTTCAACAGCTGCATAGGTTGTCTACGGCACTTTCCCAAGACCACTAGATGAGTGAGCAAAGCTTCCTTCTGTGTTATGTGATTACCACTAGCAAAGAAAATAAAGTAACAGAAGTTTGGTTACGGACAGAGTTCTCTGTTCCCTTCCATTACACAGCTACATCTCTCTAAGTATTTCTAGGCAGTGGAAAGACACCCTAGGGAAGAGAAAACAATGTTGCAGGCAGAGAGACAGCCTATGGTAACGTATCTCACTGATCACTGCAAAGATTTCCCTAAGTCTGAGAAGTGACAAAACATTCTCCCAAAGCAGTATGGACAACATTCTCCCCTCTAACTCAAGGGTTAATCTTTGTTATTATTCTGTATCTGTATTTGTGTGAAATTCAGGTGTTCAGACTGTCTACATCGAAACCTGAGGGAAGAATTCTGCTTTGGGTAACAGCAAACAGCAGAATACGCAGCAAAGAGAATACACAAGCGTCACTGCCCCTTCAGTAGGGCAACAACAGTAGAACGGTGAGTGTAAATCAGTCCGAGTGCCCATATAAATACAATGCGTACTACAAGATGTTATAACAGGTAAGGAGTGAATCCAGTCAAGGTCCCCAATAATAGCTTGGAGTGTTTTCACATTTCTGGATTTTCATTAACGTCTTTCTCACAACAGTGTTTCTGCATTTCAGTTGTCCACACACAGTTCTGCCCTCATCTGACACCTAACATACGAACACCCTCAGTGTCATGCTTGTTGTACCTCTTATTCCTATATAACGTATCATCATCTCCAGGTATAAAGGAGGAGAAAAAAAAAAAAAAAAAACATTGACCAGTGAGAGGCAGTTTGAACCAGCAGATCTGGCATCCTATTTCTACTTCTGGTCTGGTCCTTTGTGTGATGCTGAGCAAAACATTTTATCTGTGTGAATCCATCTTTTCTCTTGCCCTTTGTCTGCTTTTCTATTTAAATGTAAGCTGAGAGGCAGGGATTTTCTGCTTAGGCATTGGTACAGTGCTAAGCACACTAGACCCTTGATCTCAGATAGAGCTTCTAAGCATTACAACAATACAAGTGAAAAAAATGAATGTATCAAAGGTTAGTGGAATGTGTTACTGGATGTCAGCACTCTACTTAAACAGATTTGAAGTGCTCCCCAAGCACCCTGCACAAAATAGTTCACTGTAGAACTGCTGTGTTCAGGTGAACTTGGTTATCCTGATTTATTTTCATCGTACAATCTTTAAACAGTATGTCTGAAAGATCATTAAAAGCCCACACACAGAAATAGGAGCATTAACTCCTTTGCAGATGTTACTTGACTCTTACAGATTTCAAGATGGATCATTTTCTAAGGATTTTCTATTGGCTTACTTTGCTAGCCTGCCTTCTCTGTCAAAGGCGTTATTTCTACAAACTGCTCCCCCAGCAGTGCTGCCAACAACAGAGCCTCCCCCCCCCCCCCCCCGTCCTTTTGGGGATGCTTTTCCCAGCAGAGGAAGCTGGTACCACCAGGCATAAAATGTGCACACATTGCAGTGTTCCTTACGAACAGCAGAGCAAACAGTATTTGGTGCCTCTTTACAGTTATGTAAGACATAGAAGATTTTATCACATTAATGTAGTCACACCAAAAACTTGGATTTTCACTCTTTCAGCCCAATTCTCATCTCAGCTATCCTGTTCAGCTTTTCTGGATAATAAAACCATGTGTATGCAGTATGGTGACACAGTAGAAAGTCAAGAAATTTTGCAGAGCATTTCAAATGAACATGGTTAAAACCTTTCACATCCCAAGCATTCTACACAAGTTACTATTTAGAGAGTTACACTGGGCCTGAAAAACACTGGAATCATTCTGTATCCCTTAATCACAAAACAAAGCACTCAAAACAAACAAAAAAAGGAACCAACAAAAAAGCTGAGAGAAGAACTATGTTTAAAACACTTATAATTACATACTTAACTAAAAACTGCACTTTGTTTACAAATATTTTCTGATTATGAAGATGAACCTGTCAGGCACTTTTAGAACTGGAAACAAATGCATCCTCACACTAGCAATAAGGGAAATTCCCTTGTAGAAAAAAGGGGACACAAGTGTTTGAAATGCTACTCAGAGACAAAATTGACAGCAGTACTGTGACACTAAGTGTAGGGATCCCAGTCCCTGACAAGGTCAGAGAAAAGGACATTCATCACAAAGTGTCCTTAATCTTCATCCCCTTGTCTGTCCTGGTCCATTCCTTAATCCCTCCCTCACCTTACAGTGGATGGCAAATCCAGTTTACAGGTGGAAAGGGGAACAAGAGAACAGGTAGGTTTGATATGAAACTATGGAAAGCAGGTTTAAAAATGACAGCTGCACAATGCTGCTCACAAATTTAGTATCTTAAAAAAAAAAAAAAAAAAAAAAAAACTGGGACGTACAGTGGAGGCCACAAGATACGTGGTATGTTACATGGCTCTGCAATTCATCACCCAGAATCTTCTAGCCTCACTTTCTGGATTTGAAAGTAGAAAGTTATGTTCCTGGGAATAAAACCTGGGCCTTCCTTGCTGCTACTCCATCAGCCTGGAACCAAATTCTGCCTGAAGAGAATAAGCGTAGCACTACCAGTGAAGGTTTGATGCGCTGGGACAATTTAAGACACAAGGCACTTTAAAATCATTCATTATTTAAGATAATGGAAAAGTTCTCAAGTGCCAAGTTGATGAAAACACCTACCAATTAGCAAAATTAGTACTTGAAATAGCAGCCGTAGAAGTGCATAGTGAAGTCCAGGAGTGTTTCAAATGAAAGGGAAAGGAATTTGCTAGAGGAAGGAATCACCTACATGGAAATATATGTAAACAACTCCATTGTAGACACACCTATATTAGAATAAAAGTACTTCCTACCTGTCCCCCCGTCCTGATTTAAGCTTTTTTCCCTCTTTCCTCTGATACAAGTAAAATACACGCATCCCCATTACCTCAACATATTAGGCTTTTTTCAATAAGGATTAAAGCTAACTCCTATAGAAACAAGATTGTTTCTTACAGATAATAAATACCAGATCAGTGCAAATCACACTAGATGCTTTTATCATCACATTTGACTATAATGCATCATTCCCCTCTCATTTATGCTAAAGCAGTAACAAGTACTGCAAGTAACACCTTTCATCAAGTATTCACCGACACATCTGGAACACAAGGAGTTCTAGAGGATAACCCACGAGAAAAAGGTGTAGCCTTCACTCAAACTTATCTAACACCATGTACTACAAACTCCTACAATACTTGTGGAATATTGCAGGATCCTAGTTTAGCTACTATCATACTTCTAAATTCTATCAAATAAATCCCAACCAGGGATATAAAAAAATACCTTGAATGGAAAGCAAATTAAGCCAAACTGATCATGCTTTTTCTCAATGGGCTTAAAGCCATTCAGCAATCATCAGTTAATGGCAGAAATATTCTTTCCATTCTTATCCTCTGTGTGGATATCTGTAGCTCTATGTGTTTCTCAAACACTCTTGTGGAGCACAGTCACCCTGGACCGAAAAATAATAATGGAGAAAAGTGAGGAAACTGAAACATTTAATTCTGTGTGGAGATTTGAAATAAATTTCTACAGGGAGAGAGGGGAGAAGGAATCTTCATATCCGAAAGAAACATGAGAAACAGCCGAACTGTGTGGCATGAGGTCAGCTGACTACACTTGAAAACACACTATGCTATGCTTTTTCTAAACCTACATCCAATGTAAAAATATTTATGTAGGAAGCTAGAGTGAAAAGCATACCACAAAGCTGAAAGTGTTTGTCATTCAAGTCTTGGTGTCTGTGTTCTGCACTACTGCAATAGGAAAAAAGATCATATAATTTGCTACAAGTAATGCAAGACCAGACCGTCTGAACTGAACCCATCCCTAGCACAAGTCATTTGTCAGAACTATCTGAGATGAGAAAATCAGTGTGGCTAAATTACAAGTCTCCCGCACAAGTAGCAATGCATGAAAAACTACCTGGTCACAACAGTGACGCCACCAATCAGCAAATGGCTGGCACAGAAACACACTCAGAAAAAGCTATACTGTTTGGCCAAAAGAAAAGTTAGCTTTAGCAGGAAAAACAGTGTGAGACCAATAGGAACTACTTACCAACTGACCTGAATGTGGTCTGACGGGAAGCTACTATACCTCTATCTCCACCTACACTAAGGCCCAAGATTGGAGACTGCTATGGCAGAAACTGCACGGCAGTCAAGCATGCCAGTCTTGCTCCAATAAACAAATGGAAGTGGCAAAAGGCTACATTTCCATGGGATGCCTAATGGGAAGCATCACCGTACACATAGACCGTAGGGGTGAAGAGGGAGATAAGCACGTAGCTGCCTAAGTTCTACAACAGAAGTGTGAAGGAGATACCACAAATGCACACACAGACCACTGCCTGCTCTCTACCCTGCCTAACCTTGGCATTGCGGGGGAAGTGACAGGCACTTTTTTAAAGTCTGCTTTCTTAAGCAGGTTAGTATTGCAGAGTAAGACTGCTCTAACATTTAGGAGCAGGGAAACTGTTTGCAAATGCTTGACTACAGGTTTCTAGCATCACACAGAAGTAGAGAAGAGGTTCTCAAAGGATAACCCCATTCACCACATACAGAAAATGCTGTGCAAGAGGCCAGATATGTTCCTGCTCTCTATTCTATCCTCTGCTTCATCACAACTATTAATTTATATATGAGGAACATACATACACAGGGAAGAATCAAATCAGCTAGAAAGGCAAAATTCAGTTTTATTCTTTTCAGAAAGGAAGACATCATTTTCTAATGGAAATGAACAACACACATTTTGGGAAACTGAAGCCTCTTCCAAGCATACGTCTCCTCCTGACTATATGACCAGAAAGCTTTGCCTCAAAACCAGTGTGCACACCACGTGACTATTTCTGTAAGAGTCTGACCAGAGTTGTAACACTCTGAGCCTGATGGAAACCAAGAATTCTAAAAAAGCCATTTTTTCCTAGGTAGAAAAAAAGGTGCATAGATATGTTGTTGTCTGCTGCTTTTCCAGTTCTTTTCCCCTGCCATGTTGGGATTTTGTGGCGTGTATCTGCTGGTTCTCAGTTCACAACCTCAGGGACCATCCATTCTTATAGCACTGGGAATTTACTGTAATGTTTTCTTTATTGACAGATGTGACAACTCAGATATGCTTGTGGCATCATTACATGTGTTCAGTGTACGTCTGTACAGAAGAGGTAGACATGGGCAAAGGCACAAAAGCTCACTCAGGCAGGCTCATTTCAAAGATGTGTATCCTAGATCAAAGCCAGCAGTTCCACATATTATGTTGGGCAAAGAAACCCAGGCTTGGGTCTCATTTGGGCAGGACACAGAACAGCAAGAATGCAAGATCTATTACAGCAGTCCCCAAGATAAACACTTCTCTGAAAACATCTCTTTTTTTTCATCAACCTGTTTGTATTGTGACCTTTCTGGAAACAAAGCCTCACTAAAATGCAAAAAGGCCAAAAGAGTAGGAGAGAACAAGTGGGCTGGTCCTTCAGCGTGCATGTCAGAATCCCCCAGCAGGGGGAGAATGAAGACTGTCACAGTGCAAAACCAGAAGATGAACTACTTCATTCATCGCTGCAAAGAAAGGCTTGGGCTTCAAATGGAAGCGCAAGCAAATAAACACTTCCTTCCCAGGTGGAGGACAGTTATCCTTCGGAACAGTCAAGAAAAGACAGTCCTCAAGTACCTAGCTGTTGCTACTGTGGTACCAGGTGGCATAGAGCTGCTGCCTGAATAATGAACAATCTTGACATTGGCCTATTTGACCTCCAGAACTAAAGGATTATCATGCACACAAAGCGTGCAATTTAAGTGTGAAAAAATAATTTCCCTCAGCAGGGAAGAGCCTGGACATCAGGGATGCTGACTGAACTTTAATACGAAACTCAGACTCCATTCTGTCCAAACAGTAACATCTGAAGGCTCCTCATTTCCCACTCCTTTTTGTGGCTCAGCCTTCACATCTGTAAACCGGGTGAGGGAAAGTGACTTTCATGGGGTCTGCTGGGTATCATCCGCCACTGAAAATTTTCTGTGTGTTTTCTATACCCAGAAATGTTCTGTACTGAATAGAGTAAGACTAGTTAGAGGTATGTCTCACACTGGAGCTGGTCCTTAGTCTAATCCACAGCATTGGCCAGATCTCCATGCTTTAGAGAAAGAAGGAAAAGAAACCTTGTTGGTACAATGGTGCACCAAGTCAGCTGTGCAATGTGTAAGAAGCATTAAGGTCCCACCCAGGGCTGCATAACCATACAGTGAACAACACAATCCAAACCACAAGACAGGGCTGTGGTTTTACCCTGGTGGGGATCCTGTTCAGGTGGGGGGAGGCAGTGAGATGGGAAAGCAAGAACTTACCTTCACTCCATCTGACTTCTTGTTCAGCAGGCTTTTGGCAGCTGTGGAGAGAAACAGGAAAAGTAGGTCAGATCTTGGTTTTAAGACTCTTGTCTTCCTTCCCTCTTCCCTCAAAACGGCATGAGACTTCAGAAGGACAATCATCTTGCTAATTCCTCTGTCTAACAGTGAGAAAGCTGGAAGACAGGCCAGATCAGTCTTCAGATCCATCCAGGTAGCAGAGGATGACCCATTCAGTCTATTCCACATCTAACTAAGCAAAAATGCTCCCACTCTCACAATCTCTGAAAGCCTTAGTTTGAATTGAGACTTAGAGCTCTTTTATTTCAATCTTCTACTCACACACCTTCCAGAAGTGGCAGCACTTAGAGGGGGAAAAGCTAAAGAAATCTGACACACGTCTGTAGCAGGATAAAGATTTTCCCTTAAAATATAGCCATTTAAATAACAGATTCTGTTCATAAAGGGGCACTGATAATGCAGAGGCCTCCTAATCACCGCCACAATACACAATTAGCCAGGGGAACATCTCGGAAAGCAAAAAGGTACAGACTGAAGAAGTGCAAAAGGCAATGCCTCCCGACAGTTGTTAAAAAAAAAAAAAAAAAAAAAAGCTGGGGGTGGGGGGAAAGAGAACAGAGGTTCTGAATCTGAGGCTGAATTTCTTCACTGAAAGATAAAGATGCTCTGCTGTGCTCAACTGAACAATCGGCTCTAGCAAAGAAATTGAGAACATGATAAGCACATACAGAGAAGCCACAAGTGCCTGGCAGAAGGCACACTTGAGACTGATGAGGGACGTGCTCCATCTTGTACAGGAAGGTGACATGTTGATAATGACTGTCAACAGTCAGATGCCGTCTGCAGCCTCAACAGATATAAAACCTAGTTTGCCTATTCATGAAGACTGCACCCTATTGTTTCAACCCCCACCGTAAAGGGCATGCTAGAGACCTGCTGGACCAACGAACTGATAAGCCTTTCCTAAGCAGCTGCTGAGAAGCATTTGGGTCCAGGTACTTGACCTGAATTTTAGCTGCAGCAATGATGAGACCTAGAGAAAGGGGAAGTCGTAAGACAGTTCCTATACTACTCCCAAAGTATCTACTCTACTCACAAAGACAAGGAGCAAACTCACGTACACTGTTCAGTTTCTCGCTAGAACCAGCAACATCAGGCAAGAGATACCACAACAAAATGTCTATATAGTGGAGTTTACATTTACTATATCCAAGCAACTGTTCAAGTTTTCTGTCAAAATTGTTTCCTAACTCACCTTCCCTACCATATGACCATATAAATATATATTAACTAGACAACGTCAGCTGAGCTGGTGCAAATGACAACAGCTTCTCCTCATAATAAAGAGGCGGCACTAGATATACATTCATTACCATCTCTGAACTGGTCTTCCTAATTCTACTCCATAATGCAGATATAATCCTAGATCAGGATGTTTTAATTCCTACCCTCAGAAACCACCCAAGGACATTGGAAGAATTACATGCAGAGGTCTTCTGCACGTGATGTGTCAAAACACAATGCTCCAATGTGCACACATTAAACCGGGTGGACCAAGTGTCCAAGGCAACTCGTGCATCCTGCAACAGTTTCTTTGCTGAGTGCATGTGTACCAGAACAGTGCAAGAGTGAATCTAACAGATGAGCTCCTGACACCTTCAGGGCCCAAAGAAGGTCAGCTTGATGCCATACGTATGTGAGACGGAGAACACGGTGACCATGGAGTCAAAAGCAGTGCTGGCATTTATACCACACATACATTACAGTGGTTCACACAACTATTGCTGAAAACAATTGCTGAAAACACACAAAGGTGCTATAGCCTTACAGTATCAGGAAGGAGCGGAAGATTCTGCAACTTAGTAAATACCACAAAGGCGATAATCCTGAAGTCCAAACAAAACAAAACAAAACAAAACAACCAACCAAAAAAAAAATCAGAAACAAATGGAAAAACCATCAGAGAAGGGATATGACACCACTATATATCTTGGGGATGACCCAGACACTAGCTGGGAATCAGTATTTTTCACACTTTTGGGAGTTTCCCTGGAAGCTCACATTTGCCTCTGTAGAAAGAAGACATCTAAACACGTATTTGGTGGAGTCGCAACAAATTCAGCTAAGAGCTCCTTCATGTAGCCCAGCACACTACAGTGCTGACCCAACGTTGCCCCTGACACAGCCCCCTGTCCAGCCTACTCCCCTGGCTTGTCCCTCTGCACTGCACAGCTCTCCCACAGCCCTGTTAGCATCCCAGCACAGCAGAAGGAAATCCAGTTCATGGTTTGTTTAGCAGATGCATCATTCATTAGTTTGTAAGGACAATTGGGAGCCCACAAAATGCACTCACACACGGAGATGACTGCAGAGACCCCAAACAAAAGGGAGACAGATGCAGATTTACTCACAGGTCAATCTGTGCATGTTATGAGACAGAGATTAAAGACTATGCAGGAAGAATTTCTACAGCAAGCAACAAACAAGACTTCCTGTAACAAAGAAGCACTTTAAAAGACACATGGCATAACACAAAATTCAGCTTATCAAAAGGGACAACAGATATGGAAAAGCCCAAGGACATATGAAGGCAAATCCTTTACTGTTCAGGAAATGGTCTTTCATTCCTGCTTTGCAGATTTCCAAGCAAGAGATACTAATATTTATTTTCACCATCCTTCCCACTTCCTCTACATTAAAGGGATTAAATCCTCCTTCACAGCGGAGTTGCAAGTTCCTCTAGAGTGAAGTAACACCAAGGCACAGATAGCTAACCCTGTAACTTAAATGCACACTTCTATTTCTGGTTTAACAAGACACCCTTCAGTTAATCTCTGATGAGAAACACAAAGGACATCCCGCTCACACACTCTGTATGCCCCTGCCCTCTTCCAACACAGCTCAGTCTTGGCCTCCACAGAAAACAGCCGGGGCTCTGGACCGTGCTCCTGGCAGAAACACAGATCCCGAATGCTGAACTCATAGACGATAAACACTAGACACTCCGGAGGCACCACAGCCAAAGGCGGGTGGTGGCGAGGGGAATTTCCACAAGGGCCTAAAATACCGTCTCTAAACGGAGCCATGGAGCGCTCCCACGTCGGCAGCCCCGCTCGTCCCGCCCGAGCGGGCGCAGCCCTTCGCCCAGCTTGCCCTGGGCTGCCCTAGCTCCAGCTGTCAAATCTCACCTGCGCTTCTCGCCTCGGCTGAGCTTCCGGGCGGTGTTTCGGGGGATGCAGCGGTGACACTGAAGTCGCGTTTGTTAGGCCTGACTGAATCACGCGCGAGGTGAACAGACAACCGGCAGGGGAAAAGGTCCCTCTGCTTTCGAAAGGACGGTGCTCTACTCCCAAACCGGGAGACACCAGGGGCCTTCTCCAAGACGCCTGGGATTATCCTAGTGAAGAAACAGACCTCGCTGCAGGGGAAAGCTCTCCGGGCCGGCGAAGCCGCCCCGTGTCAGCACGGCCTCCCGGCGCCGCGGGCTGCCGAGACCCGGCTCCACGCGGGCGCTCGCCCTCCGCCGCCGAAGCGGCGGGCGCGGGGAGCACGAGGAGCACGGGGAGCACGAGGCCCCCCGGCGCCGGCGGGAGGCGGGGCCCAGCTCCGCCCGCCAGCCCATTGGGCGGGACCGTTCCATGGGAGGGGCCATGGTAAAGCGGGAGCCAATCAGCGCCGCGAGGGGCAAGCGGCAGGAGGGCTGGCGCTGCGGGCAGGGGAGGGGGCCGCCATGTTCCCCCACGCGACGCGACGGCAGAGCCGGCAGGGGCACTGGGCCCGCTGGGCCCCTCGGAGGGCTGTGGATTTGGGCGAGCGCAAAGTGCAGCGAGAAGAGCTGTCAGGCTATGCTGTCCCACAGCCGCGAAGACCAGAAAGGATGTCCACAAGGAGAGCCAAGGCGGCCCCGGGGGGTCGCCCCAGGCAGCCCGCTCGAGAGGAAGCGCAAGCGACCAGCTCTGACTTGGGCAACAGGCACCTACTAACTTCTGTAAATGCTTATTCGCCACCAGCTGCTGCCCTGGCTGAGCCCATCTGCGTGTGCTGCAGAGATTCGAGAATCAGAAGCCTGCAGGAATCGATACTTGCGGGCAGAGAGGAAGAGGACGGTGTTGAGAAGAGATCGCTGCTCGCAGCCTCCTGCTCAGCCACCGTCCTGCACGCGACCCTGCCGAGCACGCTGCGAAACGAGCCTGAGCGGGTCCCAGCGGGGCCCACACGCCAGGTGCAGCCCAGCTCCAAGGCCCACAGCCAAAGCCGGGCAGGGGCATTTGGGTGTTATTTTAAAGAGTCAGTGGGCCTATACCTAAATGCTTCCTAGGAAGCTGCAGAGTTCCTCTCATCATGGTATTAAAAAAGTCAGTAATAAGCACCAATAGACATGCCAGAAACACGAGAGGAGTTTTTTTCAGGAGGAGGGTATCTACGACAGAACTCTTTTGAAGAGCAGACCTGAAGTCCAAGAAAAAAAGAGAAAAGCAGAAGTCCAAGAACAGCCAGAAATTCTTATTTTTAAGGACAAACTTTTAAGCCATAAAAAATGACACAGAGCTGCAACTTGTCATCCTCATTGTCAGTTTGAAGAAAGCCAAGTTAAGTAATTCTCAACTTAATGTCACTTCTGGAGCTTACCACATACCAACCATCAGTGAGTAAATAACCGTGAAGAGCATCTCTAAGAGGCATCTCTGGCCACCATACAGAACTTCATGTCCATGAATCTAGTACAGCTTCAAAAACATCTACTTACTACTCTTTGCACAAGACAGCGCAAAGACTGATGCTGTTCCTGCTACAACTCCTCTTGAGTAGAAGAGCTCCTGCCTCACCCCATGCCATACACATCGGCTTACGTGTGGTAGCAGCACGTGTTAGTTGCACGCTGCCTCAAAACTGACACAAAGGAAACACACACTGTGTGTGGCATGTAAGAGCTTTGTTTAAAAAGTAACTCCTCAGGAACAGAGAGAGGCAAAGAGGTCTCGGAAATATAGGATTTGCAGGCCTTTCTTTCTTGTCTTTTTTTTTAAAAACACCAAAGTGATTAACGTAGGATACCAAAATTTTCTTCTTTAAGATAGGCCAATTAGCAATAAAGTAAGAGTGCTGCACAAACTGTCAAAACCATACCTATCTGACTCATGGTAGGACTACTAGCCCTTACAAAGTGCTGCACTGCTGAGAAAAGGAAAGAAAAAACTGCGTGACTTCTAAATATGCAAGACAGATAAAAGGGATACAGGAAGGAAGTTTCAGCCCAGTGCTGTATATTGTTGTTCTAACTCATGTCCGTGTGACAGCACTTAAGAAAACGTATGTACTCCGACTAATTTTAACAGGCTTTTCCAGTACAGAGGGGGGCAACAGAAAGCAAATAGAAAGAATAAACTGCTTCAGACTAAGTTGCCATTAAATCCTCCTACCAAGGAGTGTGGAGTATCCATGAAGAAGTTGAAAAACATGTTTAAGAAAATGTTACTATTGAAGACATCATTAAGCAACCATTTTCTTTAACTAAATATCATGGAGAAAGCCATTCAGACCATGTTTCTCTAAACTGATCCTGCATTCACAGGAAGAACCCCTTCTCTGCCAGCTGGCATCATCTCTGAACAAGAGGTTTAAAACCTCCACATACTGACGACTGCAGTTCCAAGACCAGGGACGTTCATCAGCGAAACCACCTGTTCAACTCTGCCATGACCGCTATGAAGGCAAAAGTCACTCTTGCGCACAGTGATTTCCAAGAACAGAGCAGAGTTGTCATCTTGTATTCTCTATCCCGGTCCAAGCATTTTGGTTGTGTGTTTTAGCAATCTCTACTCCTACGTTCTCTGCTGGCTTGTTAATGGAACCTGTTGCAGTAGCAGTGGTCCCTGGCAATTACACAGGGATGTTAAACACTAAATGAGAGACAAGTACACAGACAATCAATTTGGATGGATTGTCTGGCAAAATTTACAGTCAGCTCTTTCACTTGCTGAAAATCCTTTTTTTTTGCCACTGCCTTTTTTTTTAATCCTGCTTTTCCATTTGCCCCGCCCACACAACTACAGCACTATAGCAAACATACACCTGAGCACTATGCAAGCAGCAAGTTTTCCTCGGAAAGTGCGAGCTACCCTTAACATTTCCCCTTCCTCAGTTAGCCTTCCCTGAGGGCTTCTATTCTTCAACAAGACCACAGTCATTCTGTTCAAGGAACTCTAACAGGATAGTTCACAGAAAGCTGCTGGTCACTACAAAACACTTGTTTAAACAAGCAGGGAGGGAAGAGTAGAACCAGGAGGAAAGGCATTACTCTCCCATTGCAGAGCGAAGGAGAAATTGAACAAAAACAAACAATTTCTTCCTGTTTTTTTCTTCTTCCAGCCACAGAAAACCAAAACGTTCTTCATCAAGGATATTTACAGAAAGCAAGAAAAAAAACAAACAAAAAAAACCCCTCCCCCCTAAAAAAAACTCTGCAAACAAATAAACAGAAAAACCCTGTCTGTGACATTTCAATTAAGGTTTTCAAACACCTTTCTATCAAGGCAGAAATTTCACATCCTGAAAGACAGTTGCAGCATGCATACATACACACAAACAAGGAGAGCTCTAACAGTTGGGACAGTCTGAACACCCATCCCATGCCCCAGTGTGTGTCAAATGCAGTAATTCATAAAACTGCAAGACACCTAATTTGTAGTACAGAAACTCCATTTCCTGCCAAACCAAGAAACGAAGAGGTGGAGGGCAAACACTACATGAAAAGACATTCACAGAGTTCTCATGAACTTCATGGAAAGAAAGATAAAAGTAAAGTGAATTATTAGCATCATTTAAATCCACTACTCCTGATGATACACTAGACTCTCAGACCATAGTGATAAATGTTTAAATGTAGCAATAAAACCATGAGATTCTGGGAAGCAAAATGGAGGTTTACTTACCATCAGTGAAGCACGTTAGTTCAGCATGTCTACACTCTAGTAGTTGTGCATCATTCCCCGAAATCCCTGTTTCTTAAGCAATTTAATACATACAGCCAAACTACTCAAAATAACTTAATTTTTCATTAAATGTGATCTAATCCTCTGCTTGGGAAATGCAGTTGTCACTGATGCTCTCATATTCATTTTATTCAAAGCTCTTTAGAAACTTCTTGGTAAATTTTCCCTTCTGTATTTTCATTCTTTGAATTCACACCATGAAGTTAGTATTTACATGAATCAGGTAGTGCATAGGCATCCATTTAGGATCAGAAGTTACAAAATAGCAGTAATTTCAAAAATATTACTCACACAATTCTAACTTTACTTTAGTTAAATGATAGAACCTAAATTCCACTCTAAGCATAAATATGCATATATTTATGCTTATATATATATATACACACACATATACATACACACACGTGTATACACACACACATATACACATATATATGCACATGTGAGTATGTACATATCTGTCTGCATATGTGTATCTATGAATGTATATATATTATATATACTATATAATGCGTGTGTATATATACACATATACATGTATGTATAGACAGACACACACACACACACCAGCAAAAATGCAGTCTCAAGTACTTCCGGAATACAAGTACAGCAGGACAGTGAAACACTTCATTGCCAGTTTATTATTCATACTATTTGCTTCTTCTTGCTCTTTAGTCAAGAGCATCATGGTACAGGTTACACAAGACATTCATGTGCACATCCAGCCTTCCTTTAAGTTGTTAGAAAGCACTCTGGGGTCCCTGGATCTGCCCCTCCAGCCTCTCAACCTCACCTAACCAGTTAAAAACCTAAAACTGCACATTTTGCAAAGTCAGTAAGGATCTGCAGAGATCCGTGATGAATTCAAGCTACTGTCACAAACTGCTGTAGTATTTCCCTCACAAAACGATCTTGAGCATGCAGTAACAATTTCCAAGAAAAAAGCTCAGCATCAATTAAAAATAGAGGTTCAAGCATAAGGCTTTATTACTATTAATGTCTGCTTTAGGATCTGTTTTGAGTACTGGATAGTACACAGGACTTGTGATGTCCCACTTCAGAGAAGTAAACTTTATAGAGGGTGGAAGTTTGCACAGTGATGATTTCTCTCCAAATTGATTGTTTCAATCCAGAACTAGGAAAATGGGGCTAAGAATTTCCTATAGTCCACTTTAAATCTTCCATAAAAAATAAGAAGAAAAGTCACTTCTCAGCACTTCGTAAAGACTGCTGTTTCTCAGATAGATGAAAATCAAATTTGTCTAACTTTGCATTCAGTTTGTAGCATGCTTACTTACAGAGTTTTATCTACAGAAATGAGTCCAGGCTTCCTCAAAGACTACAACTATGAGGATTTTGAGAAAACTTTGCTGATCTTCTCCTAGTAAGAAATCTACATTTACTTCTCACAAGGGGATTCAAGAGTTTCTTGTATATGATATAATCAACAGATTTACTTCATAGTGCTTCTGTGTTCTAGAAGTGGAAAGATAGATCAAACCAGCAGTTGCTTGGATCCTCTGAAAATCAAGAGCCATATATGAGCATCTAAGGCATTGTGTGTGTACCCTGTTACAACTTCAAAGACCCCGTATCACAGTTTAGATTGTCATGTTCTCTCTCCCAGCTGAGTAAATAGCTACCAGAAAGTGAACAGGAGCTACAAATGCCTTATTAGGACTAGGTCTAAAAAATTTCCTAACTTGCACTAAAGGAAGTACAACTGTGCCCGCTTTTAATAAATAGCCTACAGCTGACCTAAAAGGCAATCTTTTTAAGAGAACCACAAAGAGCCAATATTAAATTGTCAAATATATTATAACCGTGGAAAGGAGCCAAATCACATTTCTTTATCTTTAGGAACTGATCTGGAACAAAAGGAACATAGGAAGCAACATGAAGATTACTCACAAAAGAATAGAAACTTTTTTTGGTAAAAATAAAGGGTTTTTTGATGGAAGAAAGAGTACTGCTGCAGACCCAGTGCTTCATACCCTTGAAACATACAATTTGTCACAAGTTAAAACTACACTGCCAGATGAAGCAACTTCACATTACAAAACATTTGACAGGAGATAGTGATGACAACAAGATAAAGAGGGCTTCTCATACTTCCTGCAGATAGTATTGTCACACCTAATTAATTGATATCAATCACATGAGCTTTCATTTTCCTCTAGGTTCAAAATATCTGTGAAGAAGCTTTTAGAAGATCTTGTCCCCAGATAGGAGGAAACTTCTCTTCTAATAACTTTATGTTTCTGCCTACTAGAAATGGGGCTTTTAGAAGCTCAAAAAATAGGGTCACCCAATTATAGAAATCAAAGACCCTTAAGGTCTTTAGAGGAAGAAACAAGTGCTATTTCAGGACGTTTCAAGTGATATTATATGACCTGTCAGAATAGGAGAAGTCTGAGCTCTATGCAAATTTCTCAGATGGACTTCCTATCTTTTTACTGTAAGTTAGGATGCCCTTACTCCTCAGTTCCAGCAAGTTTATATATTTAAAATGCAGAAATTAAAAACAAAGCAAATTTAAAAGCAGTAATTATGACAAAAGCAAGCTCATGTTACATGCAGTTCCCCAAAGAAAACAAGCATAGTTGATCTCTCCTATTTCAAAAGGCTTAAAAATATTAGGGACAGCCACTATCCACAGACGCTATCAATGCCTTGCATCTAAATTCACAACAGCTCTTTTTGGATAGTTTTTTAGAGCATCTCATTACCTGGGATCACAGCTTATTTTTAAAGCAGAATTCAGCAATACCAAGAACTCTGCACTCTGTATAGGTCACCTAGGATTTCCTTCTCCTCAGCTGTTAACTGAACTGCTTCCAACAGCTTCAGCCCTTGAGACACAGAAGAATGAGCAGAGCAAGCCTCTTCCTCCTTGATTCTAGCTCAGGGAATAAACGGATGCATAGGTCACACACCATTAAGGAGAACTCTTCTCTCAGGCATTTCATGTACTCAAAATCTGGGCCACAAGAGATTTTTCTTACCCAAGCACTTTTGCAGCTTCATTAAAAGTGACAACATCTGCAGACTAAAAATGAATCTAAACCTGCTGTTTAAAAATATAAGAAAATATCAACTATTTCAGAATCATCAATTAGGTGAAATAAAAACTAGCTTTGTGAAGAGATCAAAGACCCGTCACACCAGCAGAGAGCAGAAGGCCCAAGAAAATATTAAAAGCTTTCTACAGTTCTGCTGAAGCCCTGCACATGTGCTATAGCTCTTAAAACAGTTAAATTATTTCAAAAACATTCCCATAATTTTCAACGTAGAGCACATATGTCATAGGGCAGTCCTGGGACAACCAAATGGAGAAAATGATTCTGTACCTTTGAGGCCAAACTACCAGAAATGCAGTGAAGAAAAATTGCTACAGCCACACTTACTTTTTGCATAGTCCTAACATACTGGCACAAGTTCACTTTAAAGCAAGAATCAAGACAAAACAATTCTGAAGGTGTTGGGGCTGTCCCTTAATTGTGCCTTGCTTTCAAATTCTTTAATTTTATTTAAAGACCACCACTGATATTACCTGAATCCATACAGGAGATTAAAAATCCTGCCTTCATTTCACAATAGAACGTACGCATGAATGTGCACTTGAATGCTAGGATGACCATTTCAGTGAGGTTTTCATTCCAGTTAGAAGTTTATTGTGTCACCACACAGAAGATAAATACTGGTGTTCTTCGTTAGCATATGGCCAGATGAAATCCACACACTTCCTTTTCATTCATCATCACTTATAGTCCACACAGCACACTTTCACTTGAAAGTAGCTGTAGTCAGGTGCAAGAAAAATCTGATGTAAGGATTCAGTGATTGTTCTACCAGTGCATTTTAAACCAGAAAAATAAATGGCAAAGAGGACAAAGAAAACATATAAATCAACAGCGCTCGCAGTAGAGGCTTTCCACCCAAATGGCAAGGAACGTAGATGAGAGTGCATCAACGTGCTGAGCCAAGACAATCATCTTCCAAAAAGCACTGATTTGCACGATTTAGATTGTGTTTTCAGTAAGCACACTACGTAATGCAGTTGGGTGGTAGCCAGACTACCATTTGTCAAGCTTGAAAGGATGAAAACCACTTCTGAGATGCCAGGGAGGAAAACCCTAATAGCTAGATGCTTCGGATCCCTTTTTGTTGAGTCAAAGTAATACAATATCATAATAGCTCCTGCCCCATTCTCACCAATGTTATTACTTGCCCTGTGGTCCTGCCTCAAGCCTAAAGGAATCACTGCTACTAAGGGTTTCTGACTCTTGAGTTTTGGAAGAGAAAACTAACAAATGTCCACTAGAACTTCCCAAACATGAGCTGTATAAAAATAAATAAATAAATAAATCACAGGGGATTGTGGCAGCAGACTTGCACCAGACTACATGTGCTCCCCTTCACACTGGTCACCAGCCAAGACAAAGTTACCACTGGTATGGCATCGTTACCAAAGTTACCACTGGGATGCCATAATGGATTTTGAACACAGGTTTCCTCCTCTCCAGCTCAACACCCAAAAGGTTGAAACATATGCTGACTCACATGCATACGAAACAAAACCAGAGAAGGGACAGGAAGAGTGAAAAACTTACCTGAAAAGTTCCGAGACACAAGCATTGTTGTGAGGATTGCGCCCTGTGGGGAAGAGAGAGCAGGGATAACAGACAGCTTCACTCACTTCAGAAAGGGCCTGGGCTGACCCACAGAGAACGGGGTGATTCAGATGTCAAAGCAGAGGCATCCTAATGCTACCCTGGAAAGCCCTTGGGTATCCAGGGCTCCCACATATGGCTGTTGGATGCAATGTGGGACCGCTGAGACACTCTTGCCTTTCTGGAGTGACAGCTAGAGGCCATGCAGGATAGCCTAGGACATGTAAAGGGGCACTAAGAGTTATGTTTAGACGTGTAGTTTCTTCCTGGCTTTTAAATAGCAGATAACTGCTCCATATGGAAGACAGAGGGTTCTCCTCAGGTACAGGCAGGTATCATCTGATCCCTGCTACTGGGAGGCAGAGATGATCACAATTTAGCACCAGAATTTAGGAATTAGTTGTTCTATTTCAACTCTCTTGCAAGAAAGTAGAAGAGGTGATTACGCAGCACAGAAGACAAGAGGCAGGAGAAATTTACAGCTTTGGAGAAAAGCTACCCAGCTCCTCAATAGAAACCACTTTATTACCCTGTACTGGAAGTCTGTATGAGGTACTTCACTAATTTTAGTGAGCTAATCTTTAAACAAAATTGTTGCTATGAAGGCAATAACCTCAATTTCAGAGGACTAAACAAACAAAACTCCAAACTAACATATACTCACCTTCAGCTTCCTTCTAGCATTGAACTTTCTCAAGCATTCCACAGTCTCCTGCCTGTGCATCATTGAAGCAACAGTGGATCGTTGCTGAAAAACAGGAACAAGGAAGGATCAGCAACTTACTGAACCAAGTCAGCCAGCAAAGTTCTCTCTACCTGCACACAACAGGATATGCAAACTAACATGGCTGAGCCTCTCGCCTCTCCACAGCCGCAAAACGCTGCAACCAGTTTATAACTTACAAACTTATCAATATAGCAAGAAGCATTACATCAGGATGGCTTTTACAGGTCAGTGCCTGAGAAACTGTGACTGAGAGGGGCACTAAGGCAGAGGTCTGGATTGTATTAGTAAAAGCTCCAAAGCAAAACACTCGGCAGTAAATAAATACTAGTGAGTGGTATCCCTCTTGGACACGGCAACTCACTGAATCTAAATGCTTAACTAGCAGAGGGCTCATCATCCTTGCATCAATTTTGCAGAAACTGATTTTCTGTGAGTACCAGGGAGGATCATGTGGCTCTGTTGTATCAGTGCAAAAACGCAAGCATAATTTCTAGCTAGCGATGCACACCTGTCACCCACAGTAGACTGGGATCCCATCAGCTACAAAAAGAGAGATTCCCAGAAGTGTTGCCAG
The DNA here is from genome assembly GCF_028389875.1 of Rhea pennata. Classification (NCBI taxonomy): domain Eukaryota; kingdom Metazoa; phylum Chordata; class Aves; order Rheiformes; family Rheidae; genus Rhea; species Rhea pennata. The sequence goes on from NC_084669.1 coordinate 23,699,636, forward strand.
TCATTTAGCGCACATGAGGAAATCAGAGACTGATGTTGCCAGTCACTTAGAGCACATGAGGAAGCCAGGGACCAATGCCAAAGTCGTTGTTGCTTTGCCTCGAGCTGCAAGTCTGAATTCCCCTTGCAAGGACAGTGGGTGAATGACTAACTTGGCAGACTAGGATGTACAACCCTCTATTAGCTCTCTCCTACTTGGAAAAAAAGTCTTTAATAGTCGAGAGAACTGTAAACCATGCCCAGATTCTTATGGTTTCACGGGAAATATCTGCTTCAATCCTGTTTTCAAAGCTAATCACCTGCTGCAGTATACACTAGTTAAGTGTTGAGGGAGAAGGTAGCTGCCAGGCTGTCCTCTAACAACCTTGATAGTCACTGGTCAGGCAGTCTCCTTAGGAATGAAAGTGATGCCTAGTTGTTCAATTTGTCTTAAAGGGTTCAGGACACGTACTTCAGAAGCTTACAGACGCTAAGAAAGTCAGCATCTCAGATAAACAGTCAGGACCCGCTACTTACTGCATTTACTTCAGAGGAAAATTACATTTCCAGAGAGAAAACGGACATTGCGTACATGGAACTCACGGGGCAAACGGAAACAGCAGACTCTACAACAGGCAGTTCGAGTGAGAGACAGAAATGGCTACAAAACAAAACCAAACTCCCCATAACTTAGGGATGGAAAGCCTTTCTTGAACCGTTTTATATCATGTTGCCATGGGGAGTAAGCTACAACAATATAGACAACTTTGGTTTCATGCACTGGGACAAAAGTTAAGAATATTGCAACTGCTATTGCTTACAAGCATGAGGGGAGCAAAAAAAGAAAAAACAAACAAACAAACAAAAAAAAAAAACCCAAACCCACAAATGCCCACAGTCTCAGTGTAAAGTTTTGACTTACAAGGAACTTGCATCACTTGACAGCAGAAGCCACACTACTGTTACACATATGTTCACATATAAGTTTAAATTGCTAATTTGTTATTTTGCAGCAGAAGGAAAAAATACCAGTTTCTCAAGAACAAATGAGCTAAGAAACACACTTGAAAAACAACCTAGAAAGTAGATGTATTACAAGAGCATCTGGTTAGATTTAGGTGGAACCATTTCATCTTGCTGTGCTACTTCCCAAGCCCTGCTGCATTCCAGGATTTCCTCACCAGCTTTGCAAAAGACGTAAAATACCCATGTGTGGGGACTGGAAAGGCAGAAGCTCCATGGAATAGCAAGAGACATTTAATTGCTTTCAGGTTTACAGTTAGTTAACTGCCACACAGTGGAAATGTTCCAAAACTGCAAAGACGCAATGCAATAAACTGAAGTAGAGATGCAGAACAAAATAATTCTAAAATACTTTGTCTGATCCTAATCTCCAACTGACATTGCAGGAAGATTTGTATTGGAAGCAGAGATGAGGGGAAAAACAGAAACTACAGACATTCAAGAATCTTCTAAAAAAAAAAAAAAAAAGTGATTTTCTTTTTCTTACAGTGGCAATAAAAGCACCACAAAATGACAAAGTTGTCTTGCCGCAGGTCAGCCTCCAAAAATCACAATTTGAAGTATTTAAAACATTTGGTCTTAAGAGTAAGCCACAAACCAACCTGTACCAGAGGAACACACTTACGCAGACCCATGGATGTTTGAGAGCCTGGTCAGCTGTGATGCGCTTTGCTGGGTTTATTGTCAGCATTTGATTGATTAAATTCTTTGCTTCGGGAGTCACAGTGTCCCACTCAGGTGATGGGAACTGAAAGAAGAAGAAGAAAAATGATTAACTCAAAAATATCTTCTCCTACTAGCAGGAGGGATTTTCCCTCCCACAGAGCTGAACTCCAGCTTCTCCCCCTTTTGGTATCAGAGTTAACGTATTTGGAAACAAAAAAAAAAAAAAAAAAAAAAAAATTTGTGAAAGCCTGCATTGAATGAAAATTCTACAAAATCCAACAAATGAATGGTACCAGACAGCAGGACATACCTGCACCATTCAGCAAATACAGACAGGCTAACAGCTTTAAAAGCCTTTAGGATTCAGTCAGACCTTTGAATTTCATTCATACTCACCAGTCAAAAAAGTACAGTCACAGATCTTTTTAACCATGTTATGACATGAAAAACACAAGCATTATTTTTTTAAACTCATCTTGCTCTTTCTCTAGCATGCTAAAAAGCTATAACAGATATATACAATATCACAAACACTTACCTATAGCAAAACCTTGTGAAAGTGGTAACTGCTAACACACAACATCCCATCAGGTATATTTTCCCCACAAAAAAGTAATAGAACAACACTAGGCACTTAGGTGTAAGCAAGGCACCAGAAAGTTATTAGCGAGCATCCATCATACCAGAAATCATTGCTCGTGGAGCAAGAGAAATGTAGTAGCAGATGGGAACACAGAAGCATCGAAACAAAGAACAGAACATCAAGTATTTCAGCTGCTGATCATCCATGAGAGATAACTCTGTTCTCTCCTACAGTTCCAGTAATAATAAAGATGGGATATTTAAGCCATCCTCCAGATGCTTAGATGTGGTACAGATGACATTACGTTGAGACTAGATGCAGTATATCTCACCCTTATGAACCCACTGTACATGTTTAAAATACAGATGAACTTGGCAGCACAAAGATAAATCTGCTGTTGGGTTAAAAGTCCTCTGTTTTTAAGGGCAACAGGCAAGAAGGGGGCAGAGGGATGAAGAACAAAAGAAGATGGATTTGCATTGAGAACATTTCCTTACAGTACTACAACACTTAGAGGAAGCTTATTCCATCTCTCTTCTGCATGTTGTGTTTTTGCTCAGTTGGATCATGAAAATACACTCATCATACTCAATTTGCATATAATCTTTCTTTTGCATTCTCAGACATCAGCAAAGCATTATACAATTTGTTCTGCAAACATTGCCAGGGACTATTTAAAAATTATAATATTGAGCTTTCAGCCAGGACACTTCCCACCCTTCCATTATCTCAAAAAAAATTCATAGTCACACCTCGCAAAATCCCTGCTGAACAATACAAAGTCCAATTCACAGTTACCACCTCCTCTGTGGGTCAAGAGATAACAGTCCGATACACACAGATCCCTCTATGCTAAGGTAAGGACAGCAGGTGCACGTATGCCAGTAAAACTTGAGCTGTTTTCTGCCAGGCAAAACAAGGGAGGAATCTACTGGAACTTTTTCATGATATATAAGAACGCAGTAACAACAGAAAGATTAACTATAGAAGATGTCTGGATTAGGCACTTAACTCTCCATTACTTGCAAAAAAAAGTTGGACATTTTATCCCCGAAGACACCGAAAATCCACATCTACATAATTAGTGCAAAAACACTTAAAAAAAAAAAGCAAACAACATAGGAAGAACACAGGAACAAGAGAGGCAGAAAAGCAAGAGAAAAATAGAAGTCCATTTAAGGCTATCAAATGGACATTATTTTCCTTTTACTCAGGAAGCCACTGAGCCGAGACACAGGGCCAGGCAGACCTTTGTTCTCACCACATACAGCCACTCTGCTGGTCTCAGGCACAGAAGCTGGGTGGAAACTGGGACCCAGCAACACCCCAGGTTTCTATGTACCACTCAGGGCAGCCTGCAAAATGAGCTCCCCAGCTTCCTTTGATACTTGTGCCCACAGGTTTCAAAGAAGCTCAGGAGTTCTTTCTTCCTTCCCCAGCTTCCTCACTTGGAAGAATTTATGTCAAGTATCCAAACTACTGTATGCAGATCAGGTTTTACATCATCTTTGCTCTTCAGTTTTAACCTCCTTGCTACTCCTCTCCTTCAGGCACTTCTTATACCTCAAGTTGGCCGTGCTCCAAGAACTGCCCTAGAATCTGCTTGGCTTCTTACTGGAGCCTCAAACCCACTATGCTGATCCCTACCACCAAGCCACCCCGCCAAGGCCCCAGCTTTTCATGGCCCCCAGCCATTCAGTCCACTCACAGTGCTCCATGCTTTCCATCACTGGAGGAAATTCCTCTGTGGAGCAGAGGAGAGCCACGGCTGTAAGTTAAGCTACTGTTTCCATAGAACACTTCCTCACACTTCTAGTGAGGCCTTGATAAAGACAGACTCTTTCATTCTACTTTCTCTCTGCTCCACCTGAAAGAGTTAACGTTGCTAAAGTCTTCAGGACTTTGCTGTGGTAAATGCACTAGAAGACACCATTTCCTATTATCGGCATTTCCAGCTCTCCATTTCCCTAATGACCAGCAGTGATGCCCACTACAATGCATTCCACATATCCTTTCAGTAGCCCCATACAGTGTACCAGGCAGTGAAGACAACAAGAGGTATGAACACACCAAACATCATCACTTTGCACAGTAGCTTTGGGCCTGCTGCTGGAAACCAAGTAAAATAACAGCATGTTTTGGATGGCTAAGTGGAATAGCACTTCCACACCCATGCAGGTACTCAGCAAGAAAGTGCCCTTACGTCATAGGCTCCGGCTTTGATCTGCTGATAGAGTTTGTGCTGATCTTCATCCCAAAAGGGAGGGTACCCCACTAGTAATATGTACAGAATCACTCCTGGGAGGGAGAGACACAGATACACTATGGTTAGGCTAATATGCCAGTTACTCCCTCGCCCCTCTTCCTTCCCTCTTGACACTCCCCAAGGCAATGACTGTTCTGCATCTTCATTTGCCATCACACTTAGTCTTACGTGGTGCTGGAAGATAGCACAAATCTCTCCTCTGCTGAAGCCTGCCCTGGCACTTCATGTTCAGCTCTTATCCCCCACCACTGCCAGAAGTGAGAACGAGGTGCAGGATGTCCTTCTACCCTCCTCCCCTGGCTGTCATAGCTGCTGAGCCACAACTCGCAGCTGCTCTAAGGATAACCCAAGCCACATCCCTTGGGGTTGCTGGCAGCAAGGGACTTCTTAACAAGGAACAGCTTTTTAGACACTTGTTGTGCAAGCTCTTGGGACAGAAAGCCATCAACAAAACTAACACTCCTGGCCTACAGACATGCATTTAGTCCATGTCAGGCAACACTGATACCACATAGCTTTAAATTTATCAGTCCCAGATACATTTACACTTTGTTCTTCCCTTTTAAAAAAAATCATCTCCCTTTGATATTTCATCTTTTATATAGTTAGTGTAATAGGAAAATGCTACACTGTCCTTAATAACTGACTCTGCAAAGCACAAACAGGTTCTATCTCAAGTCTCAAACATGCAATAGGTGGAGTGAAGAAAAGATTAGGAGCCAAAAAATCCACTGAATTCAGGCTCGAGTATTAACTCTATCTACACAAAGTGCTGTTCTCAGTGCGCCTTCATCTCCCGCCTTGTCAAGGAGGAGCACTGCATTCCCTCCCAGCAATAGATTATAAGAAATTGCTCCTATATATGAAAAGGTGTTGCGTAAGTGTAAAATTTTTTGATGGAATCTTACCACATGCCCATATATCCACTGGTTTTCCATAAGGATCTTTTCTTAAGACTTCAGGGGAGAGGTAGCCTGGAGTGCCAGCAAACCCTGCCAGGAAATGGATGACATGAAGTCCCCAAGCAGAAAAGATATGTTGCGATATCACAAAATCCACTAACAGTAGCCAGCAAAGTCAAAACCCATTCCTCCCTGCCCCATGCATATCTGCTAGAGATACAGATACCTCTGGTAGACCAGCAGAAGGGGGAAAAAAATTGGATCGGGTTAAGCATCTACATGTTGCTTACCAAGTCAAAATGGAAAAGAAAAAAGGGATGTGTCACACAGCTGAGCACAAACTCCTGCGTCAGGCCTCAAATCATTGCTACGTACATGACTTGGAGTTCGAAAATACTAGACATGGATGGGACACAACCTATTGCCAAATCGTGTGGGCAGACCAGGAGGAACAGCCATCTCTCCAGAGTCTCCACAGCACTGCAGAATCTCAGAGCTGAGGTTTAGCCCGAAAAGGTCTCGTTTCTAATTCCATTTTACCTAAGCAAAGATAGGGCCAGATCCAAATATGCCTGAGGAAGGCCAGGTCAAACTAATTTCTGTAAAATTACCGAACAAAATTCCAGATTTTAACACTTCCAAGCAGTAGGAAAATTTGGAACAGGGTCTAAACTTGGCAGTTGCATTCATCTCTAATGCTAGCATCTAATGAACACTGAGAAGAAAAATAGAGAAATAAACAATCACATTTTCTACCTTTACTTATCATATTCTTTCTGCTATCCGCACCTAGGCTTGTGCTTAAGGAGTTAGAGGTTGGGATGCTGGGAAAGGAAGTAGCAATGCCAAATACATGCAAGCGTGCTGACAGAAAACACTCAGGGTGACTGCAACTCAACCAGGCTCCAAGAAGGAGGTCAGCAAAAGTGGGAAAGCTCAAACACTCTTACCAAACCAGGCCTGCTGCTCTCCCTGCACTTCTATAGCCAGTCCGAAGTCAGCCAGTTTGACAGCAGCACCCTTACATTTACTTGCCAGTAGCAAATTCTCAGGCTGGGGAGAAGAAAGAAGAAAGCGGGTAAGAATGAAAGACTGATATTCTCTTTAAAGCCTCCTGCCTCAGTATTCATATCATTTAAATTGACTGAATTTAGCAGGCACATACTAAAGCTGTTTGGACTAAGGGAGAGCAACAGCAGCTAACAGCCTTGATCTACAGCAGCAGAAAATTCCCAAGTCTAATGCAAACGCTCTTCTCTCTCTCTCCCCTAAAATCCTCTACAGGAGCCACAGCCTCTCCCAGCCCAGCCTGCACCTTATATTCTGACACCAGAGGGCACTGACAGTACAGTTCCTGCAGCACAGGACCCAAAATTTGCTTCAGTTATCCTGCAGAAAGCAGGGAGGGGAAGAAGATGCAGCAGATACAATCTGCAGTGATGTTTCTCCCCACAAACATTACGTAGTCCCCAAGGCACTGGAAAAGTGAATATGATGCTAATAAGGGCTGCCAAATACAGAGCTGTAATGTGGGAAGGCATCATCTAGATAGGCAGTAGCTTTCATTCCTTACAGAAAAAGCCTCAGCCTCAAATTGGCATAAACTGCACAGCAGTAAGTAGTCTTGTAAGCTCTTTTTCCACATTATAAATCCTCATTTACAGCAATGCAAAATATGCTATTTTGCCACTGCTCTCACCTACACCATGGGCAGCCGTGTCACTTCTCCCATGTGCCAGGAATGAAAGAGGGTTTTTGCCCTTCACATTTCCATCTCACATGAATTTCTCTTGGATCATAACTCTGTGGTGCTCCAGTGCAAGACTTCATAAGAAGGCTTAACACAATTCCCCAAATTGTACTGAGACAATGAACAGCTTCCTTTGAAGCATCCGAGCAGCTAGGTACAGGGGTCATCTTTGAACCTCCAAAGCCTTCAACATGGTGGCTATTACAGCTCAGCAGGAAACTCAACTTGTAGACAGGGATAAACCAGAACAGAGTCGTTATTTCTCATCCTACCCCTTTCTGAACATTTGTGCAATACATATCAACTTGAGGCTTTAATCTAGAAAGATACGAGCCTGGAAATCCAGAAGCAGGATTTTGTCTCAGTTTCACAAATTTGGTGGAGGTCTTGTTTGCAGCCTGCTCACCATTTTCACCCCACTGTGACCCTCCATCACTGTTCTGCCTGACAGGAATAGGACACTTTCCTCATTCACCTGCCTTAGAGTGTGGGTCTACTGGGCATGTGCCTTGCTTTTGCTTTGAATTAAGATAAAGTGGCTTTGCCTGTCACAGTCCCTGCCATAAGCAGCACAGAAGGAAGTAGTACTGAGTCTCAATATATTTTGATGCCTCTTGCTCTTCACTACATTGGAAGTGGAGAAGACCATTAATTAAGCTACATGGATGAAAACTCACCAGCATAAACAAGTTCCTATGGTAAACCCTCCCAAATTCAGACCACACTGGGCTTGGCTTGACTAAGAAACAGTGAAATTCAAGTCAGGCTTATGCTAGCTAAGCCTGTATTTTAGATTTGCCTCTAAAATACAGCTACAAACACCTCAAGGCTAATGGTGCTTATCCATGTGCATGTTTGCCAACATATGGTTTGTCTCAGGTTTCACATACTCTTTGGTACAGATATGAATACCTATTTCAAATTCTTCTGTCCCTACGGGCAGCTCAATATTTGAAGTTCTTTAAGGGAATGCCAGCCAAAAGACTAGCTTAAAAGAAGGAGATGCAAAAGAAAAAACTTTACATGAAGCAAGCTCTGCAGTTATTGCACACTGATCCTGAAGGCCAAGTTCTTGGCAAGGAGCTAGAATATTAAATAAAGAGCACAGCATCATTTATTGCTAAAAAGAATGACTACTCCTTAGGCCTGGATAGTTTCAGTGAATCAGAACAAGTGACAGAAGAAACACATCAACTATGAGAGGAAAGTTTAACACTTGATAAATTTTGATTAAGATTACAATTTTAACACAAATAAAACTTGGGGAGTAAAAGAGATTTTGTCCTTTCGGAGTGCACCACCATGAACATCAGATGCAAAAGAAAACTTGTATTATCCTGTGCTAGAAGATACTACCCATTTCCACAGAGGCCCTCCTTAGCAGAGCCTCTTGGAGGTTACCTTCCTCAAGAGCATTGTCAGCGCTAATCCAGATCATCCTGGTCATTCCACAGCAGATAACTTGCATCTTTTCACAGTGCTCTGAGTCAGAAGGCCAACAAAGTATTGCAAGAAAATTTGCCAGAAACACTAAGTGCTGACAGTTGTTCACTAGATTGAAACACCGGGGAAACACTGCCACTGAACTTAAAACATGCATTTAACATGCTCTCTGCAAAGTATTTTTATACCTTTATGTATGTGTTCTACAACAAACCATCACTAGTAGCAGGTGTCGTCCTGCATTAACTTAACTGGAACAATGGTGGCCATCACCATTCCCACTTTAGACAGAGAAGGCTGCAGGGCAGGCAGACCTTCCTGCACACGGCTTTTCATTCTGGAGCCTGCCCAGCTCCCAGTACAGCTGACACTGTGTGGGAAGGGAGTTTAAGTGACTCCACTGCGGGGGCTCTAGGTCTATAAATGTGTTAGAATGTGGCAAATGGTCGATTCACCCAGTGTTTCACTGGCCAGCAGTTTTGTTTTTAGATTAAAAGTTTCTAGTGATGAGGAAGAAAGAAATGGGTGAAAAATTCTTGTTGTGCATCTCTATCACAGCCCAATGGCATGTGCTTGGCAATTCAAGTGCAGAATAAAAATATACATGTTCTGTGCAGACAAATTCATCTTGGCAGATTGAACAGAGTGCCCCAGGTCTCTAGAGATCTCTTCAACAACAGACTAGAAAGAAGCCTTCATTCTAATGAATCCTACCCAAACTTCTCTGAAAGCCCATCATTCCCAAGGATCACAACTATCCCACCCTGAAGCTGCCTCGGAGAGGCTGATAGCTGGCGAGGTTCATGAAGTCCAGACCCAAAACTTCCTTGAGAGTTCAGCACAACCTCTGGAAAAATCTGAAAAAGCAACTTTTGGACTGAGCAACTGAGCCCAGTTCAAGTGAAAAAAAAGAAAGAAAAAAAAATCTCTGCCAGCTGGCAACACAATATTCCTTTTCCAATGATCCCCTGGCTGCTCTCCTCAGCCTCTGTGGCACGAAGGAAATATTACCTTCAAGTCCCTGTGCACGATATCATGCTGGTGAATGTGATTCACACTCTCCAGTATCTGATGAATACAGTGGCTGCAAGATAAAGGGAGAGACACACAGGGTTACGCACGCACACACGCACACACACTTGCCATCTCATCTCATCCCAGAACTATTTCGCTAACTTTTATATTTGTACCAGGGAGAGTTCAGGACTGCAGGCCAACTCCCTTTGTCCTGACCACTGGATGCCACAGCTCAGTACTGTCACAGCTGGACTCCCACCCTCCAGCAACAGGATGCTAAACACATCCCAGCTATGACAGGACCTTGAAGCCTTTGTCCTGCCTCCCATCACCTCCTTCCTTTCCTCCCCTTCATACTACATATCCCATTTGTTTCTTAGGGCCATTTCTTCACGCAGGAGAACTGAGGCACCTGAGTACCATCCGCAAACTGGCAGAGCTTGCTAGTTTATCTGCAAACTATCAGCAGCAGAGATTGGGCAAACAGGGTCAAACCACTTCAGGAAACATTCGGTTGGGCTAGTCCAGAGTAAAGAACAAACTTTTGGAAAGAAGCAGCCCCAACAAACCCCTGGGTACCTGCCAGGCTGCAAAGCTTTCAGAGCAGCATCTCAAGCACTTTACATACACCATGTGTGCACACACCCGCTTGCTGGGTACCTTTTAAGTACAGATCTCACTTAAGGGGCTAGCAGTCTGAAAAGCAGACTCATTCTCTTTTGGAGTGTGCCACACTCCAATTCATATAAAACTGATGCCTCTGCTACTCTCATTGCTGTAACCACATGGGAAAAAGACATACTATTAACACCTGTCATATAAGGACAGCATAACATACCCACGGGTGAGATTTCTGGTAGAAATCATCTCCTAAAAACTTCCTCAGCTCCCAAGATTAAGCCGATAAAGCGTAAGTACATATGTGCATAAGTGAGATCCTAACAAAACACTCCTCTCAATATGGAAAGGGGTAGGGATTTTGACAGCTTGCACAGCTGAGCAGTAAGAAACCAGATGTGGGCAACTCAGTCTGTGTCCTGTGACAATTCTCACTGTAGGAGCAGTGAATCCCCTTGTTGAACTTTGTGAGTCTCATAGGAACAAATTTGAAATGAGTGAAATATGTCAGGGAAGGGAAATTGGCTACTGGAAAAGATGGAAAAGGGGTGAAGGGAGGAAGAGGGAGGATGTGCAGCACAGTATAACTGTTACCCCTGCTTCCAGAGCTGGCAGTACAATCCTCAGGGTAGCAATCCATGAATATCTCCCCGCTCCCAAAACAAAAAATGTATAATTAGAACAGAGCTGAGTCTGAGCGAGAGAGATTTTCTGGCCAAAAATGGCAAAAGTGTGAGGTGTCCCAGGCGAGCCAAGCGCGGCGGATTGGCACAGACCTCGCTCCCTCGCTCTCCCAGCCTGCTCTGGAATTCAGCTCGGCATGGGGAGAGAAAGGGAGGAGTTTCACTCAGTCATCTTGTGGGCACTGCAAGGCCTGGCCAGCTGAAAGTCAGAAGGCTGAGCACCCTTAGGAAAGCAACAGAAACTTCCTTTCCCCTAGCCTACTCATAATTTTCTGGATCAGTGACCCTCACCACCAGCTCCTGACCATTTCAGGGAACAGATATTGGCAAGAGAGGCAGAGGGAAGGATGGTGATAACCCCCAAACTTCTCATGTTCAGGGCAGAATGTGGTTGAGTGACCGTGTGTGTGTGTGAGAGAGAGACTGCGCCTACAACATCCATACAGTCTTGCTAAAAATGTCCACAGGGCTCCCAGATCTCTCTGCTGGAAACTTCCTCGTAGACAACCAGCCTACTGACCTTCCCTGTCACCAGATGGCTCACCAGTGATGCATGCTGTGCAATGCAATGCTTCACTTGAGAGCATTTTGCAATGCCCAGAAGACAGCTATAAGCATACCACAGGGAAAGCAAGTAAGCACCCACATGTTCCGTAAGAGTACATACAGGAATACTCCAGATTGCACTCTTTTCTTCCTTACGTTCAAGAAAGGCATGCTGTCCTCATCACAGCTCTCACCTCAACCTGGTGCGCTCACCACTCTAGCACAAGCACCTTCACAGTATTAACTGAACTCCCTCTGCAGCAACACCTACTAGTCACTTCTTCCCCCTCTCCTCTCATGGCTCTGTCCAATTCCTGCTCCTGTGACGATTAGGATGGTTTAAGTATGCAGGTGCAGAATAAGCAAGGGTGAAACATCCCCATAAGGCCACTCCCAGGCCCTGCTAAAGCAGAACAGAAGCTGCCTAATCCCTGGCTTGACTCCAAATGCTCCATGTCCAAAAGACGAGTTGGAGAGCACCCTGGGCTATTGCACAAACCGCCTGCCTCTGCCCGAATATCAGAGCCCATTTCAGGAAACTCACACGAGGAGAAGGGGAATACTCTGAAAAGGAAGGGCAGAATTTTAAATTCACTTAGTATCAAAATTCCATGGTCACTCTCAAAGATTGTGCCTCTTTTCACTGAGCCAGTGAGCTTACAGTCATAGAGGGCTTTCACAGAAACATAGCCTCCCCCCAGTAAACCATGACCTAGACACAGGTAAATCTGCCCAAAAGCAGCAGCACATCACTGGAACCCTAGTATGAAAGGGCAGAGGCCCAGCAGCCAGTACTCTCATGCAGCCACAGCACAGCTCTGTCTTGCATTTGCTCGCTAAGGACACCCTATCACCACCCATCAGAAAGGTCAGGCAGACAAAGCCACTAGCAACAGATCTCCCAGGAAAGAGACACTGTGACAGCAGCATCTGCAAGGGGCAACGGCTAGAGCTGTGGTGAGTCAGAGGCTGACCGGTGACAACAGTTTATGCTAATAGCAGAAAGAAGAATGTTTTTTTCCAGACAGGGAGCAAGAGTATCAGAACAAAGCCATGCACAGAAACAGCAGTCAGGAAATTCACTGCACTTGCCAACACACGTGGCACAAACGCAGAAGGGTCTGGAAACAGTCTTACCTGGCATCTGCTTCACTGTAGTATTCTCTGGCAACAATATCCTCAAAGAGCTCCCCACCAGTAACCCTGAAATTTAAAATGAATGGGAGGTTATGGTCTGTCCATACATAGCTGAGAGGCTGTACAGCACCTATTCTGCCTCCCTGACCAGGCCCTTTTCCCCCAGGAGCCTCTCAGCAGCCTGCACTGAACAGCTTGTGCAGGGCTACTGTAGCACAAGGGAGACTAGGAAAACCCACAGTCCTGGCCCAAGCACTAGCACATCCATGAGACCCCTCGGATGTCATTCACCAGCAGTATTCTGGACACATTTGACATACTGGGCACAAATAGTCAACATTCCTCTACAGAGTTTAGCATACTATAAGCTTGGACAGAACACTCATCTTCTGATCCCTGCACACGATAGCTGCCCTTTGCCATCCGACACTTGCATCTGCTGCCAGGAGCTTTCCTGGTCTATCCTCTACCACGTCATATATGGATTTTTGTCAAACGGACTAGAATCATGTACAGGGAAAGACAGAATTAGAATAATGCAGGTGCTTTTTATTCCACTCTTAGTCAACCATCCACACGTCTGTATCACTGATGAAGCATCAAAGCCAAAGAGAGACACTTACAGATCAAAGACAAGGTAATGGAAACCTTCTTCTGAAATACTGTCATGGAGCCGCACTGCAAAAACACAATCAAGAAAAGAGGATTTAGATAGCACGTAGCAAATACAACACTTCACATATCAGACCTACCCACAAAACCAAGTTCTCCCTCAACCCCAATCAGTCTATTAATCCCCCCTGCCCTTTGCTTTGTATGCTCACTTAGTGACCTTCAACCTGTTTCCTTCTTTTATCTCAAAGCAACAGATGAGTGTCCTTCACACACACCCAACCCTCCCCAGTGTCAAAATAAACTCTAAATACCTTGGACCATTCTCCCACTTTACTTGCTTCAGTACCCTCCTTTCACATCTGCCCACCCTTTCCTCCAATCATATTTTGCGAGTGTCTTTCCACCCACTTTGATCTCACAAGACAAACCCTTTTCAGAACCTCCAATCAAGAAAACAAAAAAAACTACCTCTGAATCCACCTACATGTCAGTGCCATCATCTGTAAAGCTTAGTGAATCCAGTTGCCTCCCTTTGCTTTTTTTTCCTCTCTGTTTTGACTTCTACACTAAATCCTTAACCAAAATTCAGTACCAGCTTCCTGCCTCATTTTTCCAGATTTATGTGTTAGCACAAACATATCTGACCAAATTCCCCTTCACAGAAGTCTTATCCTCCTTCAGCTTGCTTATCTGTATCCTACTAGTTCTGCTCCTATCATCTGAATGACTCTCCATCTTTGCACCTTCCTTGGTCCCTTTAACTGCCAGGGTTGAGGTTGGTCCCATGGTGGGCTGCTATCCCTTAGAATCCTTTGTCCTTCTTCTGCCACGTTACCAGTGGGCAATATCAGTAACTATCATACTTGTTAAGCCAACACACAGGGACACATTTCTCTTTTAGTGCTGCTTCTTCCTGTCTGAGTCAAAAATCTCACATTCTTTGATGTTTTTTGGATACCTAGGCACTAATTCCAACCCTGAAAGAGAAACTGAGCTCTTAATTTCATCCCTCTCACCCCCCTCTATTTCTCTCTTTTCTCCCTTGTGGACAAGTTCTCTAAATTGCCTGCCAGCCAGAGTCACTACCTAGCAATGCTATTTGACTCAATTCCTAAACTTTGCCACTTGGACTAGGAATGGGTCATCTTCTTTATGTCAGTCTCTCTAAAGTGTAGTCTTTCCCTATTGTTTCATTCAACTAAAACAAGTATCCCCAGGCTGTGTCCAAGTCACTGCAACACCTTGTTACCTAGTGTTGACCGAAGTAACGTTACTATTCTCGTCCCTACAAGACAAAGATTGTTATTTTCCTCCATCATTTTAATGATGCCTCTGCATCTCTTCACTGTCTTCTGTTCTATTCTGTATAAAATACAAGTGACCTGTCTCAACTTTCCCCACCATGATGATTATCTTTTTACCCATACCAGGAGGTCAGTTTGCACCTCTTCTTGGCTCATGACGTCAGCTACCATCACCGTCTTGGGAACATTTCAAAGAAGCACTTGGCATATGCTCCCATCTCAAATGGACAGCTTTGGTAAACGTTCTCAGCGTTCTCCTCTGATCCTCCTTACAACTCTCCTTTGCTAAGACATGATTTCACATGCACGCTAACACACAAGTGTGGCACAGATGTAGCACTGAGACCACCACCAGCACTTTTCCCCAAAGCATTTCATTGCTTCCTCATTCTTCCTGCTTGACTGCACTTTCCTATTTTTTTCCTCCTGACTTAATTTATATGATCTCTGAGCTGCTACCCTAAGCATCTGCCTTTCCTCAGTGTTTTTACTGCACCTAATTGTAGGGGTCTAGGACATATATTCTACACAGGAAAGAATGCTAGAAAAAAGTAATTACAGCTAGAGTAACAGGAGAGCAGGTGTTTCAAGTGAAACATGCTGTTGCTAAAGCATGAAAACAGAGACACATCACCTTTAAGAATTAAGTTTCTCAAATCGCTCTACAAAAAAAATCTCCTCCAAGTAAGCAGCTTTGTAGTAGCCTCCGTACACTATGCCTTTGTGTTTATATGAAAAAAGCACTTCAAACTTGCCTCCTGAGCACTTGGCAGTATCCAACAGAGGTAGCATTACAAAAATGCAACAGAGGAGGAGGGTATTTCACAGGAGAAGACTTCCATTCAAGACTAGAAACAAGAAGGAAAGTGGTTGAAACAGATGCTTAGATTCCCAGCACAGGGCAGGTTCTCACTCCAACATCATGAGACTAGTTGAGTATATGCAAGAGACAGGCACGTAAACAAGAGTTAACAGCCAGGACAGACCAAAATCACTAATGGATCTTACAAAAAAGGAACAAGGGACTGTTCCTTCATATCCTGTTGGAGATGAAAGACTTCAAGCAAAGCTGAAACGTGCTAAGAAGGTTGTGTCCAGTGACACTGTGTGTGCAAGAAAATGCATTTTCCTCCCTCTAGCACCCTGAAAGGTCTAACTACTAGAATAAGGCCTGAGTCAAAGGGGAAAGTAGCATGAATGAAATCCCCGCAGAGCAGGAGTGGAGCCACTGACACCAAGAGCAATGCCATGAAGAGAGAGCAGTGAACACATCTGCAGGTAGAAGGGAGAAAGAGTGAACCATAAGCTCTGACACAGAAGACGTGGACAGCAAATTAAACTACTCAAACATACACACTCAAAACAATTGAGTTGATCACTGCTATTTCTTCATCCCAAGGAAAGCAATTTGTCAGATACATTTTGAGAAAGGAAGGAAGCAGAGGTTTAGCTGGCAAAGGACCAGCAGAGGCAGCAGAAAGAGCTTCTGAAGCCAGTAGAGCACTGTCTGTGTACTTAGGTGCGGAATCGTGACAGGAGGACATAGACAGTTCCCAAACACTGATGTGGTAGGTCACCCTCAGGCTGCCAGCAGGAGAAGGGAGCAGGCCTTGCAGACAGGATGCAGATCATTAACTTAACACGGGAGCTGCTCCTTGTGATGGCCCAGAGCAATGCAGAATAAAATCTGTCTAGGATCCAATATGCTGAACAAAGCTCAGGGAGTAATGGTAGAATAGCAAAACCAATAAAATCCATAAGAAAGATGAAATTGGGCATGACTACTCTACAGAGAAGTAATTAGCAGCAGCTCAAAACATTGGGCTTAAAAGGTGGAGGGCAGTAGGGCTGAGGGGAGTCAGGAAAGATTAAGAAAAGCCTGAAAAATACCAAAACTCCTGTGACTTTCAATTCCAGCCCACATCTGTTTCATATTGATGCTGATGGGCAGAAATAAAAGTAACATCCAGTGATAGAGCAGCAGGAGCCCTTAGTGCCCTTTCATCCAAAAGTATTGCCTACCTACTTTTGTATGTTGCCACAAGAGCAGGCTGTCTTTACTAGAGAAGATCTAGAGGAGATACTGCAATCAGCAGCTCCTGCCACTATTCACTCCACTGGTCATTTCTTTGACATTTAAGTTAAAACGATGTATTTTGCTCTCAAATATAATACTAATTACCAGGGACTATCAGGTTGACAACATTATCTGCCTTTTCCAACACTACTCAGCCACCCCATGAAACAGCACATATTCAGAAGTAACTCTACCACCTTTAGGTTGTGTCAAGGGTAAAAGCATTTAAAGAGTTTCTTAGCCCCCCTCTCCACTTTGGTTCATCAAGAAAATACACAGTATCTTAACATTCACCACAAAGATACGCAACCATCAAATACTATCTGACACCTTCACCTTACAGCTAGTACAAAGCTCTCTTTGCTTTAAACACAGCCTGCAAGAACACCCTCCTCATGAAAAGCAGGACACAGGTTCTTGAATGCCCCGTTCCAGGAGTGGCTAAGAGGAAGCAAAGTGGTCCTGTTTCACACATTTTCCCAGGAAAAGGAGATCCCATCTGTTCTACAGGCTGCTGGTTCTAATACCTCATCTAATTACTACCACAAGTCCAGTTTCGGCAGAGCAGCTGAGCAGAGTGTGCATAGCCTGCTCACATCCACGTAATCTGTCGACACAATATAGGAAAGAGTAAAGTCATCTACAGATGCTAGAAGGTGAAGGAGTCAAAAACTGATCAGGATAAGAAAAATGGAAAATTAAAAAATGAAAGAATTAATTCATCTATGCTTTTCCTTTAAAATTATCACAGGCCCCTTTTCCGCTCTGCTTAGGGGAGCAGTGACATTTATGTCTCATACAGCAGGCTATACAAATGCACACATCACAAAAAGAGTGTCAAGTCACAGCCAGAAGGAAGTGGGGCACAACGGAAAAACAAGGTCTTCCAACTAACTACAAAAACATTCAAAATTTGCCAAAGAAACCTGTTTTCACTCCCTGTATTGCACCAGAAGATGAGGCATTTCTATTAGCAGATACTGTAGCCCTGAAGAAGCAATTCAAGCTGTATTTCCTTCCTAGCCAAACACTCTTAACCACAGGGATTCTTACAGACATATAAAGTCCATCCCTGCCAACACCACATACACTCAAGGTTGCTGGATGACTCCTTCCACATTAGGGGTCTCACTGATGAAAGAGCACCTACTACGAAGTTTAGCAAGAACAGACAAGGGGAGGGGAGTAAGACAGAAGAAAATAGAAGCCAGACAGACAACAAGGCACTAAATCAATTACAGGATATGGTGAAAGAGCTTGCCTGACGTTTTAGTCAGAGCAGAGACAGAAGTCCCATCCACTCCAGGAACAGAGTGCTTGTACAGTTCATGAGGATATCTAATTTTATACGACTGACAAGTCTTACAGAAATTAGTAAGTCGAAATGAGGGCACCAGTGAGCAATGGCAGAACAACTACTGACCTACTGACCAAAGGAGCTGAATTCATTGCTACTTCTGCAACCATGTTAGGTTAGGCTGAGACACAGTCAGTCAGGAGCAAACATAGCTCTCATCCTACATCCACTGGTATTACCAGTGTAATATGTACAGAAAGCATCTCCCACAAAGCTGGCTTTTGGAAAAATAACAAAACAATGAGACCAAACTACTTCTCCCCAAAAGCTCCAATCTTCAACGTTGTCAGATACAGGTTGTGCAAACTATTTTCTCTGCTTGGTGCGTGTGTCAGACCCAAGCTCCTGATGCAATCCACGGCAGTTGCAAAGAGCCTGATAGCAGAGCGAGTGGCTCAAGGGAACAAGCTGCGGTTGCTGAACCTAACAGCAGCTGTGTACCCAGAGTTCAAGCACTTCCTAAGAATGTGCGCCCTGAATACTGCTTTCCTCTGTCTGCTGTCTTCAGATGCTCGCTGGAAATCTTGCCTCAAGAATAAAAGTTGAAGCTGGCATTTCAGTGTTCCAAAATCCACATGCACTTTTGGTTTTTATTCCAAGAAGAAATAATATCAAGGAGCGGTGGCATTAACTATAGAAAATTAAGCATTTTAGTGAGAGGCAGCAATATAGTTGCAGTCACGTCACACGTTTTGCGTTCCCTTCCTGAATAAAGTGATTCTGTACAGCCACAAGTCCCTGATGCCTGAGCAAGAAACAAAGCGACCGAGTGCAAGAGGAAGATCTCCCCTTAACAAGTTGTACCAGCCTAAAAAATAATGGAAATTGCTGCTGAGTCGCACAAAGCAAGATTCTGAGGATACAAAAGCTCCAGCGAATCATGAAGAAACCAGGAAGCAGCTTTCAATTCTTACAGAGATCTACCTGAACTACAGGAATATAAAAAGATATCAAAAGGTGGCAGCTCATTTTTAAAGGTCACATTTAAAAGACCAACTGATATTGCTGTCATAAACACAGAAGTACAGCACATGAAGCTATCAGACTATATTCTTGGAAGACTGCATGTGGAGAGAGAGAGCTTAGTGACCACTAGCTATGCCTTGCCTAAATTTGACCCCATCTTTCCTTTCGCTGTGCCCAATGCGCTGAACGTTAACATCTTCTGACTCTCCCCTCCGGAGCAACAGGGCAGGAGTGTTTGCGCTTGCCACCCCGGCCCCCAGGAGGAACAGCCCCTCGCACCTCGCGTTACAGTGAGCGGCACAGCAGGGCTGCCCACGGAGGGGGCAGGCAGGCTTTGGGGAGACACGGTGGTTTTTGGCAAGCTGCTGCAAGTGTATCACTGCAGACACTCAGAGTACTTGCCAAAGTCACCGCAAAAGGCAAATACACAAATCAGGCAAAGAATTTAATGCGACAATTCCCACCATCTTCACTGTGCTGCTTAGGAAAAGGCAACGTGAGCTGAAACATGCTTGTACTTGTATTGTGAAGATCTTTGCCTGTCCTTAGGGGCAGAGTACAAGCTATGGTATAGGGTGCTCTTACATGCTAAATTAAGACTCACTGGTGTTCGTAAGTGCAAGCATTCGAACATTATGGGAAAGGAAAGGACACAATTTGCCAACAAACTGCACTACAAAGTTTTTATGCTGCGATTATATAACATTTGAGGCTTTCAAATTATTTGCCTTTGTGGAAGTACCTGCAGCAGTCAACGCAACCTGACAGAGATTTCCGGTTGTCTCTTGTGCCATGGTAATTGCAACACAGTAACTCTTTCAAACAGCCTTAGTAATGCAATCTCAAAAGTGCTCTGTGATCTTCTGGACTGAAGGATGCTATATAAAGGTCAGCTACTTATTAGAAACAGCCACAGCCTCACTTCTCCGCAGTTTCCAACCAGACATCAGACAACATCTGCCTATATCACAGGGAAAGGGAGGAGAAAAGAGATGCCACAAGGGCATATTTAAAGAAACAGTGTATGCAAGAAGCAGCAGAATAAAACTGGAGGCTAAAGTCCACCTGATGCTCTCTTCCAAAGATATTCTCCAGTTCTCCAGGAGATGCTGGAAGTACACACATAAATACACATGGCCCAACAGTCTGCAAACTGAGCACTATCGCCTGTGGTAGCACAAGCAACAAGTGAACTGACACAGATGGCTACCACCCACTCCCCATCCGCTCCCCACCCTGACAGCCAAGCAGGGAATTGCCCCACCACCGCAGAGACTGGCTGCGCGCCAATGCGCCTCTCGCATGGGTCCTGATACTCCTCGTGCCGGCCCGTACGGAGCCACTGCAAGTCAACGGCTGCTGTGAGCTGGGTGCTCAGCTCCAACCCCAGCTGTTTCTCTAATTACGTTAAACACCAGAATTCAGCTGCAGCTGCTCAGGCTGCTTCCAAGAGGACTCTCCTTTTAATTAAAAATTTGCTATTAAAAAGCATTAAATTGTGTAACACAAATAATTCTCTAGAAATCATCTGTTCCAGTAGCTAATGATGACTTTTTTTGGAGCAGTAACTAATAGCAGCAGGACAGTTAGCTAACAGGACATACCACGCTGCTGTTAACTAGTCCCTTAGGATCATGGACTCTTCCCCTTCTTGTCCTCCCAAATCTGACACTGAGCAGTTACAGTACGCTGGATACACACCAGCTTGCTGTAAACTCCCCAAGCCCACAGCATTTCATACCAACTACAGTTTTAAAGCTCCGGAGAATGAAAGAGAGAATGAGTTTGTTAACACTCCACTCCCTTCAGGCAGAACCAAGCTCCTGTAAGCTCTACATGGAAAGACAAGGAACAGTCCTAAGAGAATACCAAAAGCCACACATACACCCAATTTTTTTCCAGCATTGTCCTCAATGAAACATTTTTAACAGCTCTAGCCCAAAGTGAGGTCAAGATAGTGCTCTTCCTGCTATGCAAGGTCACAGGCCAGAGGAAATTCCCTATGTACAATGGTCCAAAGCCTAGAAATAATTGCCTGGAAAACATTATCTTTCCTTTTAAGAAACCAGTCCTCCTGCAGAGACCAATCTAAAAGTAAAATAGAAAACAGTCCAAATTATTTATACTTATTTATTTTTACATTTCAGCACCAGACTCTTTTTTTAAAATTGTTATTTTTCAACGTCTGTACTGAAAGCGTGAAGTTCAGCACGATACATAACATTCAGTATGCCCTACTTACACTTTACACAAGCCAAAAGAGTACATTACCAGAAATATTTCCTACTTCCTAAAACTGCAGTCATAACTATCCAGAATTGTTATTAATAATTTCTCATTATATGTACCAGATAAGCAAAGTACTCTTGATAACGGGA
Organism: Rhea pennata; assembly: GCF_028389875.1. Taxonomy (NCBI): domain Eukaryota; kingdom Metazoa; phylum Chordata; class Aves; order Rheiformes; family Rheidae; genus Rhea; species Rhea pennata. Next base: position 23,720,945 of record NC_084669.1, read on the forward strand.
AGTGTAATATGGGTGCTTTTTCTAAAATAAAATATGAATAAAAAAGGAAAGAATCTCAATCTTTCAAAAGAAAATATCCCAAAGAAAATATACAGAAAACACCCACTTTATTAGAATTAATAAAATACTTAAAAGCAGGAGGTCATGACAAATTTTACGACTCTCATACAGGCTTTGTAGCTTTGCCACCGACTTCTGTCATCAGTGACGACTCAGCCTTCAGCACAGCAGAGCAGTGCTCGGGCCCAGGCAAGGCAGGTGCTCTGCCTGATCCCCTCCCTTGCTGCACTAACCTGGTTTTCACAACTCTTTTTTCACACTGTCTAGGAAAGTCAATCCAAAACTCTCCCTTCAAAATGCACGTTATCGCTTGCATGATTTGCCTGGACTGTGGCCACCTCTCCATTCTGCTTGGTGCTCAGGGTTACAGAGAGACACATCCTTTCAACTGCAGGAAAGACTATAGCAAGAGGAAGCAGAAAAAGCAGAAAGCAAGAAGTGAATAAACACTGCCTAGCAAGAGAAGTAACGGAGAGCTGGCTCGCCGGAAGGCTGGGGGCCTCCCCTCCGCCACGCGGCCCTGGGCGCACAGCTGGGCTGCACCAGTAGCCAGGCTCTAGCGGCTCAAACTTCCAAGTGGCAAAGCACTCTGTCTTGCTGATATTCTGCTGTTTATTTTTCTTTGGGGTAGGGAAGGAGAGCAAATTAAAGGTATATAGAGAAAAACATCAGTGCTTGAGCCCCAGAACCACAGCAAACTGACCCTCCCCTTTGACAGCCCCACGCGACTTTCAAGGAAAAGCTGCTCAATGACTGCAAAAGCCAAGAACCATAACTCCCGCTACAAGGTCTCTTCCCTTCTTCCCATCACCACCTCGCTACTAGGTCTCCTCCCTCCTTTGCCACATCATCTGCAACAGCTTCACCTGAGGAAAGGAGCAGCCTCCAGCAATCCCCCTCCACCTCTCACAGCAGGAGAAATCACACCAGCAGCAGGCTGGACCCTGGAGCACCAGATTGCTGAACCTCCTGAGTCTCCACTGGGGCACAAACATGGCCAAACTACTGGAGAATTCCCCATGTTTTAACTATTCTTTGCATGTAGCATCTCTTCTGTGCCAACTGCAAAGGCAGTCTGGATGTCTGCAGCCAAAAACAAGGAAATTTGCTGTTTACAGCAAAACACAGCCTACAGTTTCTTCTTGTTCACAATGGAAGTGATTCAAATTCCTTACAAAAAAAGTTGATAGGAAAACATTCCAAGTGGCTGGAGGAGAAAAAATAAGAGAGGGTCTGCTTAACAAGGATAATTTATTAAAAAGAAGAGCAAGCAAAATTGTGGATCAGACCACGAAAGCAACAAATCCAGTACAGAGCCTGCAGATGTGGACAACGTATCCTGTTTCCCACACAGATTAGTAATGAGTGTTGTGGTGTTCTCTAACTGCACTGCATAAAGCAGCACAAAATCCTTCTTGGTCTCTGCAGCAACTCATACCTTGATCACAATCGTCACTTCAGTGCGCACAAACTGGAGGCCTTATTTACACATCTGTTAAAGTCACTCCCAGGAGAGAGTAGAGATACTGGGAGGAAAGACCATTTGTCAGAGGAAGTAAAACTGAACGAGGCCAAAAGAAATTCATCTAATTCACAGGAGATTTTTCTACAATTTCTTCCCCATTTTAAATAAGAATGTGTCCAAAATTGTAGTCTATTCTGAGACAAGCCAACAGATAGAAGTTAAAACTCAAAATAATTAAGTGCAGGTGTATTTGGGAGAAACAGTTAGAAGTAGGAAAACCTGAAAAAGCAGTAATTCTGACAGATGCTGAGAACAGCAGTTTACTACTGCTGTAAATTCTCTCAAAGAAATTAACTTTGAAGCAGTGCAGCACAGGATATGAAGGCAGAAATCACAGAGAATTTGGTTCTGTCTCTTGGACCACTATCAGCCTCTCTCAATGCAAGTATTTGTTTTATTGCAGACCTAAATGCAAGCAGCAAAGTTACCTTCTTCTAGCCTGTTATTGTGTAAGAAAAACTAAGCAATCAGTCCAAAATAAATACAAAGATATTTACGAACTACTTTTGCACGGCACATCCTCAGTAATGGGCACATTTGTTTCCTTACGAGAACAGGATGAAAGTGAACAGATCACTGCATGATCTCCATCCAGTTTTGCTGCATTTGGTGAGCGTGGCCAGCAAAAGACTTTTCTAGGCCTGAAAGCTAAATACTCTAGAAAGCTGTCAAAACGATCAAACCCACAAGTTGAAAGAGTTAGGGAAGGAAGTCCTTCCTCTGCTGAAGCAAGCTGAGGTGATCAGCTAAAATGGCACATTCAAGCTAGAGAAGATGAATGCGTCAAATGAGCTCACGCTACGTACTATGAAAACGCTTTTGGAAATTGGAGAGTTGCCTCCAGCTAAATGCTTTCCATCCAGAGACTGAAAAACTTTCTGGATCAAGAAATAACCATACTGCAACACTAAACTCTCAAGAAGGATTATTATTCCACTGTGATTACCTTGACCCTGTGCATCTACATGTGCATCTGAAGACAAGTAAAATACCCAATTACAGAGCGAGTGCCTAAAATTGAGGCTATTTGATTAAAGCATGTTAGAATAACTCAGAAAGTGGTCATATCGCGAAGAGCAACAGCAAAGGATAACATCATAAATACAAAATTTGGTCAACACCACCAGCACTAGATTGTATCCAGATTAACCTTTTTTAAATTGGTTTCATTAGGAGCATTATGGTCAGTGTGTTGCAGCCTAGAATCACCACCCCAGAATCAACTGTCCTGGAGCAAATAGTAAGAACCGCAAATTCAGCCACAAGTTTGCCTGCTTCTGCCTGTATACAGGCAGAAGCAGAGACAAGCAGTCAACCTACAGGGTTTTAACTTTTCAGTCCTCTGCCCTGTCCTCACAGCTCACTAGAGGTTCAGGTCACTGTAGAACAGTAGGACATGCTGCAACGCAGTCTCCAACAAAACCATCAACAACAAAATTTAATTTCTCCATTAAAGCCGATTCAAAGTCTGCAGAATTCTTCAGTATCGGTGTAGAGTTGTCAGCATAGCTCACAGGAGACAACACAGCAAGCATTTATCCAGTAGAGGTCACAACATGGAACTCCAGTGACCCGATGATTACTAGCTGCCAAATTAGAGAGGAACAGAAGACAAGGGGGAAAAAACCCCCCAAAACACTACCACCTTAGAACAACATGGTTTCCTTCTGTCACAAGGCAAGCCCTAGGAATATGGAAATAGCAATGCATTTACCATCTGAACTTCAACAAAGCTTCTGACAGAATCTTACATGCTATTTTTATAACCAAGTTAGAAAAGTGGGTGTACAAAATAGCTTACAATGGCATATACAACTCATTGTTCCAGTTTCACAGGGAGCAATTTTGCAAATGTTTGTTTTTGTCAATGAATCAAATGATATCTTCAAGTGTTTGTCCCAAGGCCAAGGCAGTTTAACATTTGTATTAATTATCTAAATGATGTAATATATGGCACTGCTATTAAAGGACCGGGAGAGGTCTACTGTGAGAGAAGCTGCAAGCATATCATAAAGATCATTTTGATTTCTCTTCTGCTATTACAAATTCAGAGGGAACCCATGCATTTCTTCCTGTTTATTGGAGGACAAATGTAGTGTACACTTTGGTAGGAATTCTCATTTATCCAACATGGAAAAATGACTTGCTTGCCAGGAAGAGAGCAGTCTAGGGCAATAATGGGTCAGAAAGCAAATGTACACCAGCAATGTATTCAAAAAGCAAGTTTCACAGGTTGATAGGCAAAGTAAGAACATCTTTGGTATGACAGGTGAAGCAATTCTCCCCCCCCCCAAAATCAGCATCAGCACCAGATTGAAAGACCTGGGTTTGTTTAGTCTAAATTAAAAAAGATTGAAATGAGACATGATAACAGTCTAAGTGTGTAAAAGCCTGTTACAAGAAAGAAAAACTACTTCCCACATATACTCTGGATAGAACTAGAAATAACAAGCTAAGACTAAGATAGCAGCCAAGTATGTTTTTCTGATGTCTAACTGATAGAAGAACTAAACATTTTAAAACTGCCACTAGGGGCTGTGAAATTATTACAAGTCTTCAAGAACAAACATGTCTGGAATGGGCCAGGTATCAAATGTTTTCCTAGGACTACTAAATGGACCATATGACTTCCTAAAATTTTATTCCTTTATTGCTATTTGTGACCATCTATTGAGTTTAGACTGACTTTAAGCTCTTTATCTTAAAATAAAAACAGTTTTGTTCTAGGAAAACAAGAAATGATCTGCAGAAAATGCAGAAACCACTGACCATATACCTTCCCCACAAGTGACTTTTCCAAGTATAATACAGCACGAGACAATGTCACTCATTGCAGATTAGGAACCAGCTGTAGAATTGAACTAGGAAGGTGACAGGCTTGTTTGCAGTAGAGCTCACCTATAAAAATGTTTTTCCTCTTGTATACAATGTTTAAATTTGAGAAGCCTGACAAGAAGAGATGTAAGAATTGATAAAAAGGAAAGATGATGGGAGAGAGAAATTACGATCAGATTAAAAAGTGAAATGACCTTTAAACTATAATCACAACAAGTCTTACGGGGCAAAAGAAGCTTGGTAGTTAATTCCTAGTATGAGCTTTAGTCACACTATACACTGTCAAGCAATAAATTTACAGGCCAGTATATTCATCACTGCAAATTACTGCAGAAAGGAATGACTCTTCCTCTACTCATATCTCTACAACTGTACTCAGATATAATGAGCAGAAAGCTTGTTCAGCTGCGAGGCTGCTACTCGGGTGCTTTGCATTTTGTGGGGTCCTGAGCTAATGGAAATTGCTCCTTCATCGCATGTGGAACAGGTTACGGATGCTGGTCTGCAGGGTATGAGGTAAGGTACCCTTCCTCTCCCAGGTCTTTAGAGAATAGGAGCAAAAAAAATTAGGAATTCGAAAGTGAGGAGATCAGATGTTCAGCACCAGATAGATGCTGTGAAAAAAGAGAGTCATCTCCACTGATGAAACTCATTATTTTTGAGAGAAATTTTCTATCTTTAGAAAAAAATCACAAACATCAAAAATCTGAGCATATCTGGAGCTTGAAAAGTTCATCCAAATGAACTTTTCATTTTAATTCAGCAACACAATCATATCAGTCTCTTTGCTAATGCAATCAGAGGCCTCAGTCTAGATGGAATTTGAAAATTTAGCTGGCTCTCCAACATTATCAGATTAAGTCTGAAGCACAGTGCTACGGCTGCTTTGGAGAAGACTGCAGTGCTGCTGCCAAAGTTTTCCATGCTTTGGGAGAAGAAACTTCTAGCTCCACAATTACCAAGTCTCTAGAGTTTAAATGAATTTTCACTTTAAAAAGTGTTTTTGTAGAACATATGTATCAAAATGGGTTATGAAAAAAGGAGGCAACGAAACTGTATTACAGTTCTCCCAGACAGGAGTAATTAACAATAGTTTGGTCAAAGGTGGCACACTGGTACTTCTTCATGTTTTCTCAGAGAAATTAACCCAAGTTACACCTCAGCTAGGGTTCTAGAGCTCTATTTATTTAAACTTCATTAAAAAAAAGAGTGATAATGCTTGCTCCAAATGTCAAAGCAACTTACAGCAAACAATGTAAAGTTGCACTAATGAAAAACTTAAGGCAAACTTCTGAGGCACTTTGGAACAAGACAGAACTCACACCCTCTTTCTCCAGTTTAGTAAATAACGTATCTTTTGTTTGAAGTTGTGTCTTATTTTCCCCTCCTCTTTTATTTCAAGTCAAAATTATTCTCTGGACTCCACCACTTCTTTTCTTCCCCCCCCCAAGTGAGCAGTTCTTCCTCCCTCATCTGTTCCACTGGGGAAGAGCATGAAACAATATAAAACAAACAAACGAATAAAAAATCCTGCATGCACGATGACCGTGGAAACAAGCCACATGAAAGCAACACTCGACAAAAGAAAAAAAAAATCCCCCAAAAACTTCAGGAGCAGAAACAAATTATTGACTCGCTCGTTTTCAGAGCAAGTGACCACTGGAATGAAAAGAGACAAAATATCTGTCCACCCTCCTTTAAAATTCAGCCTCACTGAATACAGGTTTTAAATAGATACACAGAAAAATACCAAGAATAGGAAGTAGAAGAGAGGTGGGGGAAAAAACACCACTGCTCTGCTCGCTCCCCTTGCAGCACGCCAAACGAGAAGACGGAGCCGGGCATCAGCCGAGGATCCGGGGCAGCCTGCGAGGAGCTGCAGGCAGGGGCACAGCACACTTGGGTGCACACCGGGGCCAGGAGGCTCAGGGATAGGGATGCAGCTGATGGCAGAATTTGTCAAAGGGAGAAGCTAAGGCCATTTCAACAGGCACATTTGACAAGAGTTGTTGCAAATATTCAGAACACATTTGCTTTCCTGCTGGGTGCTAGAATGAGCCCTTTGACTCCTGTCTCACCTCCCTGCCCCTCTAAGCCCAGAGAGGCTTACCGATATTTGGATGCTTTAAGAGTCGGCAGATTCGAGCTTCACGTTCCAGTTTCTGATGATCTGAAAGAGAATAAGAAATATGACATTAAGCTGCACAGCTCTGAACTAGGCTCTTGTTCATATCCAGTGGAGAAAGGAAAACAGTGGCTCAGAGAGCTGTGTGAAACTGAGAATTGCTGGAACACAATAATCTCCCAAAACCTTACAGATGCTTGAGATGAGGGCAATGTGGGCACCCACAGCCAAGGCTGCACTGGACATCCCTCCACTCCTGCTCCAGAGCTGCAGCTAAACAGGCGTTTCCTGCTTCGATTCCAAGTGAGCAGCAGCATGGTTAAACACACCACACTCTTCAGCTGCACAAAAACATAAAGTCAGTTTTAGTGAAATCTGTTGTAAGACTTACCCCCTTCTCCAGGGCCAGAGAGGAAGAGGAAGAGTCTCGGAAGGGATAACCTGCACAAAATGGGAAAGGACCTGCTGCTGCACCAGAAAAACACTGGGGAAGGGCAGGGCAGGACAGAGAAATACACAGCTACTGCTAGGGCACAGCCATCGCACGCAGTAAGGAATACTGCCAGCTCCAAGTGCCCATAAAGGTAACCATACTTCAGTACCCACCGATGGGCTTGCTGGTGAAATGCTGCTGACCAAGCATTGTGAGGTCTGCAGGCAAGAAATGCTGCCTAAATGCTAAGTGCGCTCAGTCTAACCCAAAGGCAACATTAGTTTGAGCAGGACTGTCATCTGCATTAAAAAAAATAATAATAATCAAGGAGAGCAGAAACAATTTCTCCTCCACTGATATTTAATGTGTGTAGGGGCAAGGAAAGGCCAGTGAGCTAGAGAAACCCTGCCCCTCTCAGCCCAGAGCAGGGGGCTTTTCTAGTAACTGAAGCTCAGTCAGAAAGGAGATGTTTTTCCACAAGGGCAAAGACTGATCCCTGACTTTAATTACACAGCCCCCATCCTCTCAAGTGAAATGCTCATATCAGACAAGCGGAGCTTCACTGAAAGGATCTGAGAGAAGCAAACCTGGCAGTTACTAAACTTTATGCCTCTGGGGAATGCAGATGCCTAGAAAGACACAAGAAACAAGGACAGCCCTTCCTCCCAGCCCACCCATCCAAAGGGCAAAGAAAGGGGACCTGGCACCAGTCCCTTCTCCCTCATGACATTTCTTCTCGATCAGCTCTTCAGCATGCAGGCTTGAAAGCACACCCTCTCTGCCTCCCCTATAACACAAGTCTTTTCTACGGGAGTGAGCAGGACACTAGGCTGGTTGGGCTATTCAGCAGACCACTGGTAGAAATGCAGCACCCTCTGCTTTACAGGAATCCCACTAGAGACCCACTTCAGCAACGCCATCCCACACTGCTGCGCCTAACAGCCTACGCAGCTCTGCAAGCTTTGGGCAACCATTCCCTTCCCTGTGAGCAGAAAGGGGAGACCAAGGCAGATCTCTGCTCAGGATCCCTCTCTCCTAGACTGGGAATAGCAGCTCAGGGTACTGCAGGATTTCTGTCTTCCTTTCCATTGCTGAACTGTAGAAAATGTCCCAATTAATATTTTATATGGGTTGAGATGTGCTTACATTCTCATCTGCTACTGTTTGGGGATGGGAGAAGGTAAATTACTCCTTTCATCTCTCCTTCCTTCTCAGTCCTGGAAATTATTGTTGCTGTTGCATACATTTCACTGTTCTATGCCAAAACCACTCCAATAAAGTAGCAGACAGCAAGAAAGCTGGAGTGGTTCCACGCTCCCGAGGTCTTGGTGCAATGCAAGCGCTTTCTCGCCTGCATTGCTGGGGGAAGGGAGGGGGTCAGGGGAAGACTGCCTTGGCTTCCCTTTTTGCAGCATTTCTCACAAATGAAGTTCTGCAAAACACTTGCAAGGCAACAGATTGCGCTGCACCCTCTGCACTCAGGCCACATTCCTATAGCAGGACCAGAACTGAAGATAAACTATCCGTAAGCCGCTCACATGCCTGGGTCTTGCAAATTCCCCGCTTTCCCTCCCAGCTGTACTTGGAAGTCCTGCAAAGGGGGATCCTTCAGCCATGCCGATCACATTGCCCTTGGGCCCAGTTACACTTGCTGAGAATCTGTTCCCAAGCACAAGGACACCGGGAAGCAGACAGCGAAAACAGCTGAGCAAAGGGGGAAGGAGAGGTAAGAGCTCACCACGTGCTACTCAGCCCCTGAGTCCTGACAGCCAAGACAGACAGCTGACAGGAGCATAGGCTCAAACAAAGTGACATAACCACCAAAGTGCCGGGAGATGTAAATCAAGAGCAATTGCTCCCCTGAAACCCTACACCACCTTGCAGAGGGAGGGGAGCAGGCAGGGCAGCTAGTGATCCTGGGCAGCAGACACACCAGAACTTGTGACAAGAGGTCACCACCTCACACGCCGTCCCTCCAGCACCCACCGAGCCTGGCCGGCGACCAAAGGAGGAGCACAGCACTCCGGTCACAAGGTACAGGAAACTATTTCTGGTCGGGGGAAAGCATACCACACTGTTCTGTCTCCAGGGCAACAAAACAGGCAAACTCAAGCACATCTCGGAGAGAGAAAGCACACTCCCCAGCGCGGCTGCTCCGGCCCGGGTGCACCGGCCCGCGGAGACGAGCGGGGAGCACCGAAAGGTCAGGCTGCACTGGTGTGCTGCCACTGCCTGACGTGGTACTAGAGGATCGCTGACTGATTCCAGATGACACCAGAGCACAGCTTAGCTTGTGACATGAAGGAAGCTCCCACCCCAAAAGAGAGCCCCTTTTAATCTCCATCTCCAGGTAGCCTTTGGCACAGCATACGGCATTTCACTCCTGTTGCCTGGGTCACTGCCTGAGTCTATCTGGTACTTGTGGGAATCTAAATGTATAAGGAATAAACACAGAGTTACAATTTTTCTAGTCCTCTCTCTGGTCTAATGATGGTTGTTCCTGGTAGGAAACAGAAAAAACAAGATTCCGTGATGTCAAAAGAGCAAATCAAAGGCCAGGGTATAAGACATCTCATATCATCTTATACTCACAGAATCTTGAAAACCCAAAGTATTCATAAAGGCACTAGAGGAACAATGTAAAGAAGACATGGGCTCAGATCTTTGCCTTATCAAGAGCTTGCAGAGCAAATAACCTCTCCTCCTCCTTCCTTTATATCAAACTTTCGCAAGCCATCTGTTGGGTGAAGGTGTATATTCTTAATGCGCAGCAGAAGCAAAGCTTGTAGCTAACACACACAGCAACACATCCTGGCCTAGGTTATAGGGGCTGAGGACTACGACATTAAGTCTATCTCCTGCTTTTCACAAGCTAAGGAATATTAACAAGCAATTTTCATAATGTCTAAACCACACTATATCTCATCAAAAATGTTAGCATTAACATTGAAGATTTCAAGTGATGTATAAAGCCAGATACCCACTGAAGTTTCTCCAAATGTTAATTAACCTTGATGTTAGAATTTTGCACTGTATTTCCAAGTCTGATTTCATTTAGCTTCTGTTTCCACATTCTGGATTTCATTAAGCTTTCTTCCTGCTAAGTCACAGAACTGTCTACTGCTGAACAAATACTTAAAACTTAAGTAGAGGATATTACAAACACTCATCTAATATTCATTGAGTGTTTTCCAGCCAAAAAAAAAAAAAGAGAGAGAGAGAGAGAATCTTGATATTTGGATAATTCCTCTATCTACAGTCTAGCGCAATGACTATCTACATGGACAGAGAAGTCCAGCCTACATAGGTTATTTGCAGCAAGATCTAAATTCAAATGTTTTAAGAGATGGGGCTTAAAGCAGGAGGACAAAGTCTTCTCACTTTCAGTGTGCAAACTAAGTTTTGAACATCTAGTTCTCTCTATCAGCCTCTATACAGATAAAATTTCTACATTTTGGTTCAAAAATCGGGATTACACTTACAAATATGTCATTAGCATTACTGTGCCGCAAAAGCTTCTTTAAGTGTAGTTCTAATAATGTAACGCAAGATGTCCTTTGAATATACCTGACAACCAAATAACTGGCTGTTCAAAGAGCTGGGATTTCTTTGGTTTGGGTTTTTAATTTGTCTAGGGGGTTTCTTTAATAGAAAGCAAGAATCATTGTGCTAGCACCCTTTGCAAAGGGAAAACTGCTTCGTTTCACACATGCAGGCGGTTCGTTCCCCAGAACGGAACTGCTCGCGCTCTGCACGCTGCTAATAACGCCGCAGCTATAGGAATCTCGAACTGAGCCAGTGAAAACAAAGCCAGCACAGCCTGAGTACAGAAGACAACAGGCCAAAACCAGGGTAACTTGGCCTAAATACATCAAGCTCCTCTGAAAAAAAGTGATAGAAAGGAAGGTGTGCCAAAGCGAGAAATAAAAAGTAAAATGCAGATAGCTGTACTTCATGAAAAACAGCAGTCTCGAACAGGGTGGGGGACATGGCCAGGTCTATAATGATGTGCATTTCTTACTCTTCTGCAAGGAAACCATTCCATCTTCCAACCATTTGATTGCATTACCACAAAGATGCTGTGTCAGAGAGGAAAAAAGTAAGGCCCAACTTCAGGGCTCTGCTCTTCCCTAGGGAATCAGTTCCCAACTTTCTACTCTGGCCACTCTGCGCACCGCTGCTTCTCCAGAGGTCCATCCTCTCCCACCTGCTTCTGCAGCAAGGGCCCCAGAGGCCGGCAGGAGAACATCTGCCGAGAGGCAGCCAGGGCACAGGACACCTGCAAGCTGCAGCACTCTGGAGCTGTCAAGCGAGAGCATTTCTGCCACAACACCAACAGCAAGCTGAAAAAGGTCACGGTGCCTCGTCAGCCTGTTTGGAAGGGGCTGGGAGGAGAAGGGGCTGCAGGGAAGGAAAGGGAGAGCGGCCTGAAAGACGCCGTCAGAAGGCAGAGTCCAGCGCGAGAAACCTGCCGCAGACCCACAGAGGAGACCACTCGCAAGGCGGCTGGGCCAGGGCTGGACTCAAGCGGCAGGGAAGGCACTGCCGCACAGCGCCGAGAGCCCTGCCCCGCACAGGCGGCACCGCGCCGTGCCCGGCTGACTCTTGCTCCCCAGACACGCCACGGGGTTCGTTTCAGCCGCAGGCAGCTGCGATACAAACGCGCTCCTGGGCCAAAGCCTCTCCGTAAGCCCCTCAGAGGACCCGTGTCCAGGGAGATTTAAGGAGACGTGCCCTTCGTCTCCTGCTCCCGAGCCACCAGCCCAGGGAGCGCCGAGGTTCTTTGCTCTAGGAAAATACGTAACACCTCTTTCAGGTAGTCACTTCTCATGGCAAACACGAGTACAAGACAGCACTGAAAAACAACAGAAAGTGCGGACAAAACAGCCATTCAATTAAAAACATTTACCAGAGGAAGTGATTAATTTCACACCTGCCAGAAAATCAGGTGGAAGAAACGAATTCTACCACGCTTGCTCCAACAAGCACTAGAAACACAAAATTGTTTTGAAACGGTTTCATAAACAAAGGAGTACACCCACGAAAAGGTTGGCTTAACACTGGCTTGCTTTGCTAGACTCGAGCTCTACCGAGGCGCCGTGGCCACGGCTCGCTCCTTGTAAGACGCCTGCCTCAAAAAAGGGGCTCCCCTGGGGCTGTCTAAAAGCTGAAGCACCCCGGTGGGAGGACAGGTTCTTTCCCAAGTGCAGGAAAAAAAAAGCAGCAACAAAACTGACCCTTAGTTATAAAACACCCCTGTTTGAAGAAAAATAGGACTAGGAAAAAAATAAAAAATAATAAAAAAAAACCTTGCTTCTCCCTTTTACCAATACATAATTTTCCTGCTCTCCAGTGGCACATATACATGAGCTGCTCACTAATACAGTCCACCTGTCTTCATCCTGCACTAAGACTGTGCTTTATCACTGCAGTCAGAGGAAGCTTGTATTCCCATAGGAATGGTGTCTTCATTCTAGATTATTTTTCTGAGAATGGGAAGAGTCCAGAAGAGGAATCAAACCCAAGGCAATAAATTCAGTTTGATTGCTGTCATCATGCCAATTCTGGGAGATAGTCAATTGGTGCCAGCTGCTGAGATATCTTTTGAGTTGCTTCAAAACTGAAATCGAATTTGCATTAAATAGATTTTGCAGCATCAGACTAGCCTGTGCCTTCAGGTCATTCATGCTTTTCTTTGCTTGTTTAAATTTTAACTTCTTCTCAGAGATATTCCCAGAAAAAGAGAGCTAGCTTCCTCATTCTGGGCTTCAGACCACAGATTTCCCCTATATGCTTTTATTTCTCGGACAACACTGCTACAAAACAGCAGAGATACATACTCGTGTTTGAAATGGGTCAGCCTAGGGCAATATGCCATGCCACCCCTTTAAACATAAATACCAGCAAGTCTCAGATCACCACTACTACCTTTCTGTGGAAGTTATTACCAACAGAAGTCATTCTAGGCCTTTAGAACGACCAGAGGTCCGTCTAGATTCACTGTCTTGCTTCTGACAATAGCGAACAGCAGATGCCTAGAGAAGAATATAAAGCGAACAAGCACATAGCAATACTTCCCAAATGCTCTCCCTCCCTTCAGCTATTTGCAGCTTATGGATTTCTATTTTTTTACAGCAGTATTTCTACAATCTCATTTCAAAGATCAGCTATCATTAATAAGTCTGCAAACAGCATCCTACGCTCTTTCCAGCTGCTGTTTCCAAAAGCCAAATCCCGTTGTTAAGTTCCCCACACAGCACCCCAGAGGCCCTGCCTACCAAGGGCCCATGGGTGCCACCAGAGAGGCACCTCTCGCCGGACCATCTGCACCGCAGCCACTGCATGAGAGCCACAAAGGCGCGGCTGGAGCAAACAAACCAGCAAAGCTCCCCTTTTCTCACCCAGGCAAGGGCTGGAGAAGCAAGACAGTGGTACGGCCTTCGTCACTCACCTTCAGCTACTCACACGGCAGAAGGTTCAAGTGCCAGTAGGACACCGCAAACAAGGAGAAGATGACTTCCAAGAAATACCGTCAGATGTACTTTCTGACAAAGTCTTTCCTCTAGCAAAAGCAGCTGAAGTTATTACCTTGCAATAGTGTTTTCCCACCCTCTCCTAACCTCCCTAAACCAAACAATTCCCCCATAGAAGTGTAATTCTACCCCTGAAAGTACATACACAAATGAATCTTACAAAGAGCCAGGATGCTCGTACGATTTGTAATAAGCTGTGTTTCCACATGAGTATTTGTGAACCTCCTGGTACCACTGTACTGGGACATGTTTAAAAGTCAACAACAAAACCTGCACAAATTTAGAGTGGATTTTCCACTTTTTTTGTCCAAGTGATGTAGAAATTAGAGCACCAATACCACATAGCAAATGCAGAAGCCAAGATGGTTTAAGGGACTGTGTTTGCACCTCAGACTAGCTCCCTAAAGGGTGGGTCAGGTAAATTTATTTTCTTTTCTAGTATTTCTTTGTCTTGTACTTATCTTCAACTGAGTTACTGAAGGCAGATACGAAGTTCTGTATTATAGCAGCAAAGGCAAAGAAAGTATTAAAACTACTTAAAACAGACGGATCTTTGCAAAGATAAGATGCCTTAATCTTGCTCCTTTGCCGTTGCTATTTGTGTGCCCAGTGCAATCCAAAGCTGCTGCTCTTTTCCACACGCATGTTTTTCAACTTGTCAGCAAAACTTGACCAGTATAGTATAATTTCCTTGGTTATGCAGCAGGTGGACTTAACACAGGAAGGAGAACTCCTGTTCTCCTGTTTTCAGAAGGAGCTCCGAGTGTACCTATTTCACATGCTACAAAGCAGAGGAGAAGGAGCCTGGTGCGTGCTGCAGCAGGAAGGGGAGGTTGGTGTCTCGAGCTTTCCGACAGACACCAGTAACTTTTCTGGAACCCCGAGACAAAGGAAGTCACTGCTCTGACATGGTGCGGAGTCACCTCGACCGCCGCTAACGATGTGAACGCACGGAGGTTAAGCATGGGCTGAAGCCTGCCATGCCACTCCTTGCCTACAAGGGCCCAGATGAAGCCAGGTTGGGCATTTTCTATCCCTCACTACAGTCTAAGCTATATGCTTTGTCCTCTTGGATTGAAACAAAGAACAAAAGAGGGGTAAGCATACCTGTTCTCTAAAAATGCACATTTTCTAGTTTGTGCAAGGTTGCATAAAACAATCTTGAACCAAGCTGCTGAACAAAATGCTGAGGAGCCCCAAGAGCATGTACCGCACCAAGCCTTCCTAGTAGTAGATCAAAGGGCGCCTTTCCACATTTTTCCAAGCTCTTCCAAACCTCTCCTGTGCCTGCACAAGAAAGGAACATGCTGCTACATCTTACTCAAGCAGCACTAAGGTACTATAAGCAGCTGCTACCAACAACCCTCAGTCTTCAGGGTGACAGGGGGGAACTGTGCCTGACACATCACCTACATATGTCTCTAAACAGGGCACACTCTACAGGGCGTTAAAATGGTAGCAATGGAGAGATCCCCTCAGTCTGCTCTACATACTCCCACCATTCAGCTAAGGTTCTCACCTACAGCAGATCCTATGGTTTGATCTAAGCCAGCACCTCAAAGAAATGCTAAGTCAAAGTGCACATGCACCAGGAGATGGAGAAGGAGGAAGCAAGCACCTAAGCTATCCACTGCAGGGATAGCCCTTGGCCTCACATTTGAAGTAATCTCAGAACAAAGTAGCCTCAGCAAGGGAGCTCCTTCCAAGCTTGCTATGGCGTTAGAGGAGGACTTTGTAAACCCCTTTACAGTGTCAGCTGCCTGCTCCCTACCAGACAAACTGCATGCCTCCGGAGCCCCTGCTCAAGCAGCTACTCCTTAATGCACCTACCCTTGACTCACAAGCAGCCACCTCATCTCTCCTGACCACACTCTGAGAATGCAAGATGTTCAGCTGCTTAGGCTGTTTTGGCAGCTGTTTCCAGTCTTACTCAGTAAAAAGCAATGGGTTGGGCAGAGCCCAGTAGATTCACAGCCTGAAAGCCTTGGTGTTAGTGCAACCACAGGAAAATGAGACAGCAGCACGAAAGTGTCGGGTGAATAGAGGATATCTGCCTAAAGAACAACTAATGCAGCCCAAAGAACCATTCAGGCTCCAGCTATCAGTCTTCTAAGCTCAGACACACAACACACGTGCCTTCCCCCATATACAAGCCGTGCTTTCGATCTACATGTCCCTTTAGGATATGCCAGATCCTCTTGCAGAGAAGATAGATGTTTTTTCACCTCCGCAGTCTTCCTTCTTCATGTCACCAGTGGGATACATGAGACCTGTACTGACCTGACTTTATTCTCTACTTTGCTTTTCCCATGAACTGTTTACTTCAGTTACTAAAACAACATAATTAAGCCTTTCCAAGAGTCTCTGATCTGGATTTCCTCTCTCCTCCTTTTTTTTCTGCCAGCCAGCAGCTCACTCACTTCATGCCACTGTGATGGAGGCAAGTCATATAGTCACCAGCTTTTCCTGATTCGGTATTAAATAAGCAGACAAGAAAGCATTTCACCACTGAGGTTACCTTCCAAACTCCACGGAGTGCCGAGTGGTTAGCTGCAGCTTAAAGTTTGGTACCTATATCGGCTGCTATAAACAACAACTCGTTCAATTTACCTTTAAAACTACCCACCAATTCAACAACTCCATCTGCTTCATTGGCTATTGCAGAATGCACCATTTCTTGCTTCTACTTTTTCTTGCTCAGGTCTAGATGAAACACAAGGAAAGCCCACGCTGCTGTGGGACATAGTGGGAACTGTTCTTGCAGCAGCGCATTCTAGCAGCTTTCCGTAGTTATCAACCCCCAGTCTGCAAGAAAAACGCAGCCACTTTCTTCCTGACTTGATGATATAGAGACCACCAACCACAGACTCTACAGCTAGATTAAAAATAATTCTTGTCCCTTGCTGCGTTTGTCTGCTGCATTTGCTATGGCCAGAAGGTGCAACCGCACCAGCCACAACCCTGACACAGGAAGAAACAGTGTAGTTGTGCTCACACTAAGAATGCCAGAACTACCAGGCTGTCCAGACTGGTGGGACACACGTGTGACAGCCCCTAACAGGCTTGTGCTGAGCTCCTTGAGGGAGAGGAATGTAACTAGCAGAAGAAAGAAGTTTGTAGACCAGAACACGCTGAGCTCCAGAGTTAACATAGTCAAACAGTTTTGATTTTTTTTAAAAAAAAAAACTTTCCCGACATCACACTTGTCCAGCCCCAGCCCCGCTCCCGTCGGCACCCTCCCCCTGCATCGCATAGCCCTCACCCCCAACCCCAGCAGTGCAGCGCCACCAGCACCGTTCTCCATCCCTTCCCCCCTCCCCAAAATGTCCTGCAGGGCACGTTCCCCTAAGCCTGCGTCCTGCGGCGCTGAGCTCCCCTCAGCTTCCTTTAAGGGACCAGACATGCCCTCCTCCTTCCCTGGCAGCCCTCGGCCTCTGGCTACACATAGGGCAGGCCAAGCTGAGCAACCCTCTCCCCCCCAATCCCTGGTTCTCCATCTGCAATGGCTCCATTTTTTGACTGCATTTTACAAGTAAATCACATGTTTAGCTGCTAGTTTGGGTGCAGAGCCAAGAAACACTCCAGCGCATGGGGGAGGGGAGCTCATGTATTTTTTGTTTCATGTGACCAGCTTACCAGCAACTTCACTGAGAGCAAGAGCAGAATCCCCCTGCTAACCCCTTTCCTCAGATGCTGTCACCACTTGGATGCAGAGCAGATCCTGGGGGGAGGGGGGGGACTGGCCTCTGCTGTGACAGCAGCAAACCTTGAAGTCACACAGGGGATGGGGTAACCAGCCCTCCTTCTCCTCATGCTGATCCTGTGAAAGCTCACTAGCAAAAATCTGTTCTTCCCTATAAAAGAGGAACTGGTCTTGGAGAACTGGTGGAGAGGCAGAAGGGAAAAGCATGCTCTCCTCCTTCACAAGTGTTGGAGTGGTTCCTTCTACCCAGCTGCAGCAGCATGAGAGCCCCAAGAAATGCTGCAGCACAGGCTATGTCTGATGGCCTGACACAGTGACTTGAGATGACATCTACATCTTTGAACTACAGGTTTGGGGCAGTCTATTACAGACAACACGCTGTGGTCTTGCACAAAAAAAATGTAGTTGTGGGTTAAGGGATTAAGAGGTAGGAGGCTGCAGTTATAATACCAACATGCTCACCCACCTAACTGCATTTTTTGGTTAGAAAGTTGGGTGGGGAAGAGGATGTGTTTCAGATCTAACAAGCTGGCTGTAGAACATGTATTTCAATAAATGGCACCCCAACATGTTTTTTGCAGAGAATAAGACAGGAAATGTGATTTTGAAATAAACGTGCCATCTTCAGAGGGGTTCCACACACCTCCTGCCAGGAGGTGTGCAGGACAATAGACAAGGCAATGGCTCTTAGTTCGCACAAACTTCTGCAATAGTTCTTAGCTGCCCTCTGCAGATCTTTCTTTAGCTGTCCCTAGACCTGCAAACCACAAGCAGAGATTCCACTGAAACTGAAATTCTGGAAAGTTTCTATTAGACAGATATGGATATGAAAAAGAAGATCTTAGAAAACCAAAAAATACATGAAAGAACAACTAGTTCCATGACATCCTTCATCAGAGGATCTCTAGGCGAGTAACAAACATATACGAAGTGACCCGAGAGCCCACAGCACCTTTTACTGTTTAAACCGATGGAGGAAACAAACACAGAGGCACTAAAGCCTGAGACCACGTCAGTGACAGATCTGAGAAAAAAACTCAGGTCTTTGGAATTTCAGTGTGTCGCTACTAGAGTTGTCGTCCTTCCTCAGAGGGAGAGCTGCACAAAGAAACAACATCGTTCAGATCTAGCAGATTTGGAATAGCCTCTCAAAGCAAAAACTGTTAGGGGCAGCATCACCAGTGCTGGGATACCTAATCGTACCTCGTGCCGAGAAGCATGAAACTCTACCTCAGTACCATCCTGGGACCTGACAGGTCCTCACCACACTGCCCAGTGCTCAGCAGAAGTGCAAAACTCAACGCTTAGCCTGTTTGGGTAGAACTGCCCCCCGAGGAAGCGTGCGCTCTGCTCAGAAAGAGCACAGCCTGCAAACAGCATCCGTCACAGGGGCACTCCAGGCCTGCCTGTCCCCAGAGCACAGCACCCTAAAATAGGCAGCCTGGCCCTTCATCATGCCTTCTTTTGGGTTTCCAGGGAAAGGGGAGTTTGCATCCCTTCATTTCCAAGAAGGCAACTGTTATTCCACAGTTTTGATTTATTCTCAGGCTAAATCTCCCTGCTTTTTTTTTTAATGAATGTTTAATGCTTCTGGCTAGATCAGTTTGGATCTTGTTTGTCCAAAGGTATTTAATGCTGCTACATTACTGTAACACTAATTGTTAAGGACACCTACAGCTTTTTTTCCTGTACCTATTTGCTATTGCTTAGATCCAAATTATGCGGTACATTCTGGCACTGAATCCTACAGCACACGACAGACGTGTCAAATCGCAAGAGACGCACAAAACCGGTGTTTATCAGACAGCCTACCTAGGAGAGAAACGAGCACTTCGCCGAGGAGGAAGGCAGCCCTGTACGCACACTGGCCGACAAAGATGACCGACACAGGCCTGGGAGATGAACCCGTAGTGCTCGGGTGAACTTGGAGCAAGCAGACCTGTAAATTGCTGCCTGTCCCAAGCACAAAGTGAGAGGGCAAAAGGAAGCTGTGTCAGGAGAAGAAAATGCAGTGGAACTTCTGTTGAAAGTGCTAACTGATGGCTACAAAGCAACTTTCTCTATTTACATTATTTCAGTTTTAATTGCAGCAAGGGGGCAAGTCAAGTCAACAACAAAACATCTTTTTTCTTCATAACACACAAATGAGGAATAGCAGCAGAGAAAGCTTCTCCCACGCTCAACCCACCAGACAGCCTCTGCTCTGACCTAAGAGGAGTGCTTCCAGCCTTGCTGGTGACAAATATTACTTTGACCCACACGAGTTGAGTATCGAACCAAAAAAAGGAAAGTGAGCAGTCTCCCCTGTGACGGAAGGGAACCCGGAGGAGCGTTCCACGGTCCCACGCGTGCTCCATGCACCGCACAGCACAGATCCGCACCCCACCACTGACTCCCTCCGTTAAAAGGGGCTCCCCAGCAGCTATCGCCTTCAGCAAACAGCGTGGTAAAACCGGCTTCCTTTTGGCCATCACCACTTGGACAGCTGGCTCCGTAACCAGACGAACCCTATTCGTCCTGCTACCAACACTGCTACCTCCAATTAAGGTGAATGCCGGCAAGGAAAGATCTCTGCCTCTTCTACAGCCTCTTTTCTCTTCTCCAAATTTGTCAACTAACGGAGCTGAATACTACAGTCCTTTAGTCACCCTCTGCCTGCAGTACAACTCTGCACCACCAGCACAGAAGTACACAGCTCACTGGAAAGGCGACAAACATGGAAAACAGAAGTGCATCCCCTCACCTCAAAAAACGCACCTGTGATGTGAGACTAGTTTCTGCAGCAGAGAGATTCAAAGGGCCTGTGACTAAGGAGGTGACAGGGCAGCGGCTGGGCAGCCCGCACTTCTCCTGACTTAAGGACAGCAATTCCCCTGAGCTGCTTACAGCCGCCACTGAATGTGAAGAGACAGCAGCCGGGGGCAGCGAGGCCTAGGACGCACATCCTCCAGGCCCTAGTGAACACAAACGTAAAATGGGCTTCTAAAAGAGAAACACTCATGGCACCTGCAGCCAGGGCACAGGCAGGAGACAGAGATGACTGAAGAGGTTTTCAAAGGGAAGCTGAAGCCACATAAAAAAGGATGGAGCATGGGAAGGAGGGAGAACACACCAGAAAGAGCAGCACAAGGAAAACAAGGTTATATGGGAAAGGAAAGTCCAACTCAGAGATGAGATGCGCTGGCCTAGGCCAAGAGGAGCAAAGGACTGCATGGTGGGTGCCCAGGAGAGGCTATTCCACAACCCTTGGCAACTTTGCTGGTCACATCACCCAGCAGCTCAACTGAAAGCAAGGCTGATAACCTGACCAGCTTACCAACTGCTGCTGTGACACAGGGTAACCAGTTTCTCTTTTTATCATTATTTAAAGAAGTTCCTGTACCTTGCTCTGCCCCCGCCTTCACTCTTCCACCCCACCAGGGAACATGTTTCTCTCAGGTCAGCCAGGGCAAAGCCACCAGACCCTCCAGGCACCACAGCTGAGACGGTGCTGCAGAGAGGGCAGTTCAGCCTAATGCCAACAGCCACTGTCCCAGGCAGCAGCTCCGGAGCTGGCTGAGCAGCTTCGGGAAGATCCTGCCACCAGCCCATGTGCTTGTTCTCACCTCCGCAGTTGAGCCCCGCGCCAGAGCAGCTGTTTGGGTGGCAGCACTGCGAGTAGGAAGGAGAAAAGACAGGCAGGAATGACAATTTTAAGTCTCCCCTTAAGTCAACTGCTTTGGAAGCTCAAACGATAAAATTAACAACCTTAACAGAAACTGCCCACTGCAAACAGCAACCAAATAAAGCTGCTAGATCCCAAATGGCTGATGACCAAGCCACAGCTGTGCCGGGGGGAGGGAAAGGGGGGAGCGTGCATGAATCCTTGAGTGAGTCACTTGCTCCCTGCGTCCCTGCTGGCCTAGATAAATGCTGCTGCCAGTTGATGATGGGTGCTGCAAAGCAACTCTTAAGCCCAAAGCATTCTGCTGCTCATCTCCTGGTGGGCACAGGGCCCACCCTGAGCACCGCAGCCTCCGCTCCACTGTGCAAGCCAGGCAAGCTAGTCACACAGCCATTAGGTCTGTGAGGTTCCCTTAGGGCTACTGCAGACTAAGTCTCTTCTTGTCCCTGCTCCTGCTTCTACAAGTCTCTCACAAGGGCTAGGATCTCAGGCAGGTGAGGACGCAATACAAAGAACCTTTTTTAGAAGAGCAAAAGATTGACAAAACGCAAAAGCAAAGCAAAGTGATGAAGACACTGTGTCTCCCTGGGCTGGTATTAATTGTTTGCAATGCTGACTGCCCACTTGCACCAGAGTGAATGATGGATCTCATCCAAACAACCGTGGCCCAATGCTGAAGCTTAGGAAGAAGGCAGCAGTAAGATTGCTAACTACCCCAAAGCACAGAACGTATCAGAATTATGAGCAAATCATATCAAGCCTAAATCATGCGTGTAATGTCTCCCCTGCAGATGCACCAAGAACAGGTAACTTGTTTAGAGTTCTGCAACACAAAATAAAGCCTCATGTCCTGTGATACTGAGGTACCACAGCTGCAAACCCTGCAGTGAAGTCATTCAGTATTTTAAAAATGGAAGATTTCAAGTTAGTCCTACAGAGCAAAATGCAGTCCCGGGAAGGGGGGGGGCAGAACTCTATTAAAATTTTAATGATCCTCAACCATTTAATTTCACATGTGATAGATCTTTCCCTCACCCTTCATGAGTGTATAAGCACACTAGAAGGACTTGGTGGTGGGGAGAGAAATGGCAGAGAATCCTGAAGGCACAGGAGCAGTCTGCACTTTCTGCATCTGCCACCCAGGCCTGCACATCGGATGCTGAGGGTCTCAGCAGTAGAAGCTGGCTATGCTGATATTCACACCAAAAAGAAATGGTCAAGTAACAACCCTGCATCTAAGTTCCAAGCTGATGATGCTAAATTTTGCAATTTGTAAAGTCCATCTTCCTAGCCACACAGATCTGATAACTTCCCTCACTCCTTAGTTGTTTTGCTTGTGGAATGATGAAACACACAGGGCCCTGGGTGAAACACAGTCATCTTCTCATTCAGTTACAATTGCCTGACATAGCTTTAACTTCTCCAAACTGCATCATAAGTAGTTTGGAAAATGCAAACAAATGAAGGAAACAACTTCTCCTTTCTCTAACCCATCAATTCCTCCAGGGCCTTTTCAGCCTTAATGGTGAAAACTCACCTCATACAGTGTTCTTCCCACTCTCTAACACAAAAACATCACTTAAGATTTAATGGCAAAGCTTTCTGGTCTATAGCTTGTAAGACACATGAGACAGAAGGAATGCACTGTGTTGTCATATATAGTTAAAGGCAAGGAATATGTATACAGTCTGATAACAGGAGACCCAACCTAATATACATACGCGCAATAGCTTCATAAAGGGTCACTGATATAATAAATGTCAAGGAACTCCAAAAGGGAGAGAGGTGCTAGCGGCACAATTAGGAAAGGTCAATAGCTTGAAACCACTTGTGTTGTCTTTCTGCAGCCCCCTAAATAGGCAAGACTGCATGCATGCAAATACACCAGTTTCCCCCAAGGTATTAAATTTATTTACAGTAATACCTAAAAGCAACAGGAAAGAGAAGCGTTTCTGCAAGGTTCATATCAACATAGCTTACTCTAAGAAACAGAGTAAGAGAATGAACAAAACCAAGAGTGGTCAGGACAGGACGTGCTACCTATCCTAGCTTAAAACAGGCAAAGCAAAAGATGATGCTGGCCAGAGGAGTACTCACTAACCTCTCTGATGAGGCTGAGCATCCCTGGTCCTTGTCAGGGAGAGACTTCAGGCAAGCTCTTGCCACCTTCAAAGCAGCACACCACACAAGGACTACCCTTCCTGTCCACCTCCCAGGGCTGGGTAGCCCAGCCCATATAATCTTCCAAGACAGCTGAAGAACCTTGCTCTCTGAACAGCCAACTGGCTACCAATGCCACGTGCCAAAAGCCAGGCCAGTCCAAGACATAACGTATTCATGTATTCACAAGGCCTTTCTCCTGAAAAGCCAGCACAAAGATTTTTCCGTGTTATAAAGGTATGGCAAAGGTATTCCAAAATACAGCACATCTCTATTCCAAAGTAAGTGGTCCAGGGACTAAAAGAACTATGGAGAGCCAGGAAAAACAAAAAACAAAACAAAACAGCTCTCAATTCTGCTGCACTCCAGAATACCACATGCAAACACAGTAATGGACAAACCAACAAAGGAAATTAAGAGACCTGGGAAACCTTATTTCCTTCTATCAGTCAACTTGGTCCACCCAACACCACTTTAGTGTAATCTCTGCTTAACTTCCCTGAGCATCTGGCTCCTGAGCACAGAACATACGTCACAAGCCCAGTGTTTATACATCTGTGTTAGAGGCAGATTTATATCAACTGGCTCAGGTCCTGCTTGTGCAATCGATCACCATTTGTCATATTTGAAAGTGGCATTTCTTTAGCCAAACTTTGTGACCTGGGGCAAGGGATTCCTTAGTGAGTCATCTCAGAGCACAAGACCTTAAAAAATAAAAAGGCTCTGGGAGGAGGAAATCACTAGGATTATTGTGCCTATATGGAATTGAGCAAGGGTCTAGGCTCTTTGGAGAGAGAAACATTTTTACAAGGAACAACTTGATGCCTTTCTGCTACCAGCAATTTATGTAAGGTTTGAAATGGCAAGTATGCTTCATCTTTGTGAACAGCGTCTGATTTAATGTCTGTTTCCAACACCGACGTCTTTGAGGTCCAAGTTTCCCTCTTACTCTCCTCCTATCTCTAAATACTTACACACTTCTTTCTTACCTTATATTTTGACCAATAGATTTTGTGTTTTTAACAAAAATATTTTACTTTAAAACAGATAAAACATGCAGAAAAGATTTAGAAGAGAACGCATACTCTGGTTCTTTATTATAAAGTCAGTATGTAACTTAACATAAATCTTAATTCAGAAGGTACCCAAAGGACAGTCGAGGGTCACTGCTGGTGACCTCTGGAACTCAGGCAGACACATCACACTTAGCTATCTGCACTTCTCCAAACACCCAGAGATTTAGGAGTGCAAGTGTAGGCAAGCACAAGGAGCCACCCTGCCACAGGAGTAAAACTCAGGCCAATGATAAGCTGCATAAAAGGGAGGGGGCTGGAGGGGGAAGGCTACAGTGAAGACTGTGTGTCAAATCAGGACAGACAGGGAGAGCAACTGAAAAGAACGGGTCATGATCTGGCTCGAGGGGCAGGTCATGATCTGGGCTTGGGGGGAGGACAGGAGAAATGACTACAGAGACAGCGAGGCACAGACAGAGGACTCTAAAAAACATGTAAACTACTGCTACAACAGCCACAGGAACGTCAGATGACGGAAACAGACTGGCTTGCACAGCCAGAGAATGAGGAAGATGCACTTGATGGCATCCTCCAAGGAAGACCTGCAGTATCAGTAAATACTGTTCTCATTTGCTCCTTTTAGCATGTTCCACAAGCCAGAGTTGGAAAGATGATGTTTGATGGCAGGAAGACACCTGCTCCTGTTGCCTTGAAAACAACAATATATCTGAGGAACAAAAAGGACTTAAACTTACATGAGGCTTTGGGGGATTTCTTTTCAGAAAAGGCCAGTGTGATGAGCCCAAATAGGCTTTTAGGGCATTTGCTTGCCAAATCCAAGACAGTACGCCAAGAGCAGTCATGCTGAAGACCCTTGTGGTCTGTCTCAGATAGGGATTAACTTTGGGACCTTGGAAGCAATTCACAGAGCAGGGCCCAGAGGACTTCCATGTTACCATTTTTCTGTGATACAAAGTTTCTGACCAATTTATCCACCCAAAACTAAGTTTTTATTTGAATTACAAGTCCCACTTTTTAATACAGCCCTTACCAAATATATGAGTAATACCTCCATACACATCTTGGTGAATATTGTCTCTAAATCTTTTGGACAACTTGGTAACACACTCAGTGTGTGCTTGTGGGAGGGACAGACAGTATGGCACTAGAAACTATAAGCTTTCTCCAGCAGCTTTTAGCACATTCACAAACTTCCTAACCTGCAAGTTAAAACCTGTTCATCGGTAGAGTGCCACGAGAAAAAAGGGATATGTCCTCTGTAAGGACCACACACAATCAGGAGCAAGCACCCTGAGCACAGATTGACTGCACAGGAGCTATGTTATATCAATAGCCAACAAAAAAGTTAAAGTTGGTTTTGAACTGATCATACTAAGAGTGTGCTGTGACCACAGCAAAACTTGTTTACCAATTAGAATAAAATTAATATACAAATTACAGTCTGGAAGTTTCACATAAGGAAAAGGGGCATTAAGCTGCCTTTTGTAAAACCCCTGCTACACCACTGATAAGCGTGAAACAAAACGAGAGGAAAGAGATTCCATCAGCAGCCTTGCTCTGAGCAACGGCCTTTATTTTTGAAAAAAAAGAAAAAAGAAAAAAACCGCCTTCGCTAGTCACTGATAGGATAAGTTGTATTTACAAAGAGCGCATTAGTCATCCACTGATTTTGTTCCAGAGGGAGCCGAGGAGGGTTCTGCCTTCCTGGCTTTCACGGGAGACAGGGCCGCCACATTCAAAAGCACAGTCGCTGCTCTCGCACGCTTTGTTTCCAAACACGTTCAGTACGAGTGCAAAATCCCCACATCCCTTTACCCAGGCACCACCTCCTGCTCTCTGGCAGACACGGACTCAGAAGGTGCAGGTGGAAAAGAGACCCTTCTGATTAGCATCGGCCGACACTGCCTCTCAGGGCTAAGGCTAGTAATCACACATCAAAACTGTACCACGAGCTCTGTTTCAAGGAAGACACGGGAAAACACTGGGGCTGCAGCTTCTCTAGTAGCTGTCACTGTTCACAGGAAAACTCATCCACCAAGGAAGCAGGACAAGCAATTCAAAAGTATTGCAAAAACTGCTGCTGCTGCTCTTTTCCTCCCTGACTCACAGCATGCTGCAGGAAGAGTCCAAAACACACAGAGATGCTGCCCTACCCAGGACAGTTTGAAGTGTCTGGACTACACCGTACTTTCACACTGTGAAGTGTTGTAGGGAGCTTCTGTGCATGCCCTAGCTCTGGATGAACCCGGTCCTCAGCAGCCTGACAGATTGTCTCTTCCTGCACACCTCCTTTTCCCTGTGCTGGCTGCAGCCAACCGGAAAGGATGAGGCAAGCAGGACTCGCTCCTCAGTGCAGAGAAAGCATGGATGAAACACAGCGGCTATGTTTCTACTGGCACCTGTGGAGAGGTTCACAGACGTGCCAGAGAGCTGGAGGGTCAAGCAGCCTGGGGAATGCAAGACTCGTCACAGAATAAATATGGTGTCCCTTCGAATACTGAGCTTTGTTATGAACTCTTCAAGAGCTTCTGGCTTGTGGAGAACCTCTGCATTCAACTCAGAGGGGTCAGAAACTCTAGGATGTTCTCAAACCCCTGAGGAGACAGCTGCCAGCTTAATGTGCATTTTACTATGTGTCCTACAAAACTATCCAGAGCTGTCTTAGGAAAAAAAAAAAAAAAAAAAGAATCAAACATGTAACTGCACTCGTGTCTGCCCTGTTAGCAGTAGTTCTGCTGCTTCTCTCCACTCTGGCAGCCACTCATTCATCTTCAGAAAAAACAGCAAGGGATTATGCAGATGTTGTCTTGCTATCCTGACCTTCTTAACCTATGCCCACACATCCGTCAGCGAAGCTGTACCTTCACTGTCCCATAAACCACACGTCAGCAACTAATTCCCTTCTGGCTGCAGTCCCATTCAGAAGCTGCGCGAGAAGCTCTCACCTGCTGCACAGCTTCACATGTACACACAGGAACAACTACAGCCCTCCCTGCACCACTGGGAGGCAAGGCCCAGAGCCCAACGCCTTAGCTGAGGCTGGACAGCACAGTGAGAAGGAGGACGGAGGCAATACACACAGAATTACATGAGGCTAAGAGACAGCAGGAACACTGCGGAAAACAGTGCTCAGAGGGGAGGTCCATAGTGGGAACAGGGTAGAGCCTCTGTGGATGTGTGCATGAGTAAGTGGGAAGGGGAACTACACAGAGTGAAGGACAGGATTTCACCCTAGGGACCAGCAGAAAAGGAAGCTCCAAATGGGGCAGAAGCTACAGCAAAGGAACTGCAGAAGGTGGCTGGGTATTCAGTTTGCATGTGTGCTGTTCTCTCTGCTCCTGCATGAGGCTCTCTCTAAGCCAGAGAGAGGCTGCGCAAGTCCAGCAAAGCAGGTCAGCAGACTCTCACTGTAATCACTTGACCACACTGCAGACATGGGGAAGTAGTATCCTACCTAGAGAGGATAAGCTACTTTCACTGCCCATGGCCTAGCTTTGGAGAGCTGAGAACAGCGATGCCAGAGGCAGTCAAGAGAAAGCTATCGCAACATCCAGAGCATGAGAACCATCATTATTATGGCTCAGAATCACTGATAGGGAAACTGGGAAGCCATTCAGCAAGGTAAGTGGTAAGGACTTACTGGGTCGCTAAGGACAACTGCTGTAATAGCTTGAAAGACCTACAATTGGAAAGGTTCCTGCAGAGCAGAAGGAAACACTCGAGCTCACTCAGAAAACTGCAGGAAGCATATAAAGGAGGGCTCACAAGTAGGTGACAGGATAAGGTCTCCAAAAGGAATGAGATGATAACTTGTGCATACCCGTCATTGGGGTGATCACAGCCAGCACCATTAGTGAGCCTTGCGTCAAGACCGAAGCATCAGCAAAATGCAGCTGTCAACACCTGTCCTCTATCACCCCCCAAAACTGGGAAGCAGTAGGTATCTGTTATTTTGATTCCAAGAATCAGCCCAAAGTCTGTTTCAGGCTCAGTCCTGCCATCCCCACGGCTCTTCCATATCCTCTGCAGCACTCCTGGCATCTGCTCTGTGGAATCACAGGGCTGACACAACCGCAGGGCAGAGCACAGTCACCTTCCCAAGAACAATTTTCTTTGAAGCTCTGGAAAAGCAGAGCCTCTTCAAACCAAAACCGCACAGACAAACTACAGCTCAGCTGCTGGGATTCAGAAACAAACATATCTAAGAGCTCCCAAAGATTTCTATTGCGTATAACTGTGGTTAGGAATACACCTGCATTTCTGTTTCTTTGGCAGCAAATGCATGTGGAGAAGTTAAGCCAAGCATGCTACAGCACCCATGACTTACTGTGGGTTTTTTTTTTTTTTTTTTTTTTTTTGTCTTTTTTTTGGGGGGGGGGGGGGTAGGCTCTTCCTAGTCTTTAGATCCCCTTTTCACCCCTCAGGAACAGTGATAATCACAGTAATTCCCTAGCCACAACACCAGAATGGTACTGACTTTCTTGACCTCTGGGGGCATTACAAACACTAGCATCACTGATAAACTGCAGATAGGAAGCATTTAGCACAGACACACGCGATCAAAACCACAGACTTTCCTTGGTCCCCTCTCTGCTCCTGTTCTCTGAATGGACAGATTTATTGCTCCCATCAGCATCTTCTCACGCCCACTAAGAGAGGGGATAGAAATCACCCTTCCCTATGATCTGCTGAGGACATGTCCAGCCCTGCAGAGAAGCTGTTGCCTATAACAACTCAAGTGGTCACACAGGTTTTTCTCCATCGGGTTGTGGGTTGGAACAGTTCCAGGAGGCTGGGCTTCAGTGAACAAGACCCTGTGCAAGGAGACACCACAAGCAGCTGTTCTCTGGGAAACCAAAACCTTTGCTTTGAAAGTGCAGCACCAGAGAGAAAGCTGGAGTAAAACTGAAGGATAAGGAAACTGCGTAACAATTTCCTCTGGAGCTGGCACTCACAGGCAGGAGAGAGACACCCAGCTTCTGATATTGTTCCTGCTGGGCACCTTCTGTCGTTGCAAAAGAGGCTCAGAGCTTTATGGGTATGTCTACTCTGCAATCAAAGGTTTAATCACAGCACGAATAAACACATCCATGTTAGTACTATACTTGCTAGCAAGGGTAATAATAGCAGGATTCACAGACTTTAATGCAGATTGCACAGGCCTGCTGGGGACCCACATATGTGCCTAAGTTGCTAGCCCACACTGAAATCCACATCACTGTGACTTCCATGTTATTATCACTACACTACCGAGAATAAAGTTAGTGAAGTATGTCCCTCATACTGCAATCACACCTTCTGCTACACTGTCAGCAGAGAGACAAAGAGTCATCAGCCTCAGATACTCAATATTTCAACACAGACAGGGAGAAGTGGGGCAAAAGGAAAGGACAGAAAGAGGAAAATACACACACACAGTGAGACTAATTACGCTTCCTTTGTCCACGGTAAAAACCCACGCGTTTATCCATTCAAACACTGAACATGTTCAGAGATCAGTTCCTGCAGATGAAAAGTGAAGAAAATGTGTCAAAAGGGAAAGGCACAGGAACAGCAGCTCCTGGAACCTGCAGTGCACGTGGGTGAAATGATTACGCTTCACAACTCCACTGCCTGCAGCCAACTCCAGTTTCAGAGCCATGAAGAGGCAGTGCTAAGCACCAATCTCCAGCTCAACTAATGTAGAGACTTATAAATCAGCATACAGTAGTTCCCATGACAGTGGTCTCCGGGCAAACCACAGGCATGCACAATCACTCTGCACTCCCATGACAGCACTGCAAGTGGGAGGCAGCTCTGCATCGGCTTTCGAGATGGTTCTCTAGGGAAAATCTAGAAAAGTTCAGTCACACACAGGACTAACCTGCTCCCCCAGGGCTGGTTCCCCACCTCAATATGCTGACAGTACTACAGCCACATTAAAACCAGTGGCCGCCCCTTTCAGCTGCCTGATGTGACACATCATCGGACAGACGGGACAATATTTGCTTTGTTCAACTTATGCCTCAACCTATCCATTTGGGCATGAGGTCTTTAGGCAGAGTTAATGTTGACTCAGATATAACAATCAGAAGCGCTTTCAGATTTCATCAGAGAAGTGATTACGAAGAAAAATAGAAGTCCTCAAACACATCGGATTCCATCTCTTCCTCTGTAAACGGCAGGTACCAGAAAGAGAAGACAATTGCAAAAATCTGTCCAAATTCTGTAAAGTTAGGGCCACCCTCCTGGAAAAAGAAGAGGGCACAGAACTGAAAAAGACTTTGGACCAGGAAGTGAGAAAAATGACACCGAGTCACCACTAACGGGACAGAGCTGTATGCGAGTTAGGCACGTGTGTGTGGTACCACCAGCACACGGCCAGGAGCTCAGAGGGGCCTGAGCCTCACATTACGAGCTATGGCTACAGCTGGCTGAGGCCACAGAGCCATGGGAACAGAGAAGCAGATCAGCTATATCACACACTGCTACCAGCTTTGGACATGTGATTTGGGACTTCTGGAAGCAGGAGGTCTCAAGGTATTTGGGAAAGAGGGCAGGGGAAAGAAAGGGCAGAAGAAAATATACTGTTCAGTCTGCACTACTGGGCAAAAAAAAAAAAAAGCACTCAACAGTACTCCTTACTCAATACTTCACTGCATTAGGAAAGCATGTAGTAAGATGTAGCCTAAGAACAAACACACAAGCTGTTATTAAGGATTCCTACAACATAACGGAGAAAAACCAGTGACCTCACTAAAGAATTCGACACAATACTTTAAAGGCTTATCAAAGGGGAAAGACATTCTTGATTAATATGGAAAGCTTACAGAAAATAGTCCCATTAGTTTTGCTCAGGACACTTCCTGAAGCAACAGAGGGAAAGGCCGTGCAGTGATAATGCCAAAGAAAGTGAGACTATTCCCTGAAGAGCCCAGATGGCACGGGAGAAGGGGTCGGAATAAGGAAGGGGTAGGCCTGGCCTGCCAGCCTTGCAGAAGGAAGCACACGGCCCCATCCACGCCCGCAAATGCACGCGTACGAATGTGTGCTCCTCCCAGCTCCAGCACTTAATGGTGAAAGGGTTTGAACAACATCCTGCCAGGGCAGATGGGGGACATCGCCCTGCCTGATCATTGAGGAAAAGCAGTATCTCGAGATGCACAGAGGGACAGAGGCAGCAGCTGAGGGGGAAGGCCTAGGGAGATTAATGTGTTTATCTCCTCGCTTAAGTCTCTTACTGGCCAATGGTTTCAGCCTGATGGCAGCAACAGGACTAAAAATAAGAACTCGGGCATTACCAGTGACTCACCATGTGGGCAATGACACTGTGAGGGATCACAGAGAAACCCACTCCCACTTCTGCAGCCTTGCTATTGAATCGTAGGAAATGACTTTCCAAAGAGACAAGAGGATGGAGACACACCATAGAGATCTCCTCCTCTGAGCAGCCTTAAGACTGCAGGACTTCCGCTTCAGCCTTGCAGTGGCACTAAATACAGAACCAGACCATTGTCAGACCCAAATTGTGGTATCAGTACCTACATCTCAGAGAGCGAGACTGAGGCAGAGGACAGACAATCCCATCAGACTAAGTCCTCTCTGTCAGAACATTAAAATTCTCTGCTAGAAATGTTAACTGCTGCATTAGGTCCTCACTTCTGTCTGGGACACGTCTAGCAGTAAATACCTTTCACAGGTATAGCAATTCCCATATGTAGCATTGGAAGAGTCCCTTCAGCACGCACAAGGGCACACCAGCAAAGCTAGTGCCATAGTAAGACACCATTTAGTTCCAAGACTGAAAAAAACTCCTGCTCCCTCCAAAAGCCCTGCCACCCTTCAGATGGTATTTTTAATAATTCAGCTGTACAGAGATGCACTTAAAGCTCTGACTCATTAGCTACTGAAATCAAGAATTTCCACAATACCGTTGTGTGAGCAAAAGATCCCATTCTGCCTCACCCTTCAACAGCATAGTCACACTGGAAAAAAGGCCCCCCAGAGCAAATATAGCACTGTTTTCCCCCGTCCCCCTCCCCAAAGCACCACAGATAAGATAAAGCAAGATTTTCAACAGTATCTTTAGGAAGAAAGGAATCACTTTTCTGACACAGGGTCTGCGGTACAGATTTGTCCAACAGCAGGTAAAAGAAGCTGCTTTATTTTAACGCTGCTGATCACTGCAGTCCCGTCCTTCCCCTGCCTGCTCCCTAATGGCCCTGCATCCTCTTTGCTTCTGATGCTGGCGCAAGCATTTGCGCAGCAGCGCACTGAACTGGATAGCTGAACTGATCCATCAT
This sequence comes from Rhea pennata, assembly GCF_028389875.1. Lineage (NCBI taxonomy): Eukaryota > Metazoa > Chordata > Aves > Rheiformes > Rheidae > Rhea > Rhea pennata. The sequence goes on from NC_084669.1 coordinate 23,753,299, forward strand.
TAACCTGGTTCACCATGTAACTATATAAAGAATTTGTGCTAGTGCAAGGAGGGAACAAATGATCAGAAGCAAGACTGTCTGTTGCAGCAGCAGCACACTGCTCACACTGGCTGCAACTGTTCAGGAAGCTATGGAGTATGATTTCACCACCCTTTGCTGGGATACTCCAAGAATTCACACTTAGAAAAGGTTTATGTTAGTCTCTGGACCATATGATGTTCTGTTCTTCTGCATGAATCAACCTACTTCTAATTTCCAATCTATCAGAAGAGACAAATGTTCATCAGAGCTCCCTTAACCCTCTCCTTCATAACTCCTGGCATTAATATAAGTCTTTTATGAGAAGCACTTTATAAGCACTGAATGAATATTGATCTTTACCATCCCCCTCATCATGTATTGAGGAAAAACACACAGTTTTTCAGATTAACAAATGTAGAATGAGAGTAAAGTGATTTCTTTGAGAAGTCCAAGGATTCAGCAGCATAACCAGGACTGTGACTTGAGCAGCCCTAGATTTTGCACCTAAAAGCAAAAGAATGGCCAATAGCATAATACCAGTCAGAACCAAAGACTTCACCAGCGTGAAAAAACAGTGCCTGGTACCTTTTGTCAGGTTGTCTCCTGCTACTTAACAGGTATAGCCAAAACGAGACTCACAAACCTACCCACAGTTCCTGTCTATTCAATATGCTACAGAAGTTGCAATGAGCAGCATCTCCTCCTGCATCTCTGAGCATACAGAGCAATTCTCTTCAGTTCTCACTGGCTGGGAAACTGGCAGGCTATCGCACTGGAGAATTTATCTGATCTGAGGTTAGGAACGTAGACTGTTAAGGCTCCCAGTTTGCCCTACAAGGACAGAATGGAGACCATGCATCAAGAATTATTCAAGTATTAGACTGATACTACGCTTGACCCAATGCCTTAAAGAAATGGAAGCTTTAAGGATAAAATAACTTAGAGAGTAACATATCCAGAAAAACATACTACTTGCTGCTTAGAGAGAAGCTTCTGTTCATTCTGTTGTTATTAATCTACACATAACTGTGCACTCTAAGAGAAAAACTGCAGAGATGGCACTTGAGGAAAAAAGTAAGTGAGGACAGGTCTGAGGAAAGCAATTATTTATTAAAAGGAAATTGCTATGGTAAATGGCAAGAGTTTCGGGAACAGAAACTAGAAGACAACACCAAGAACTGAGGCTGGCAAGAAATACTGTGTCAGCATCATGCTGTAGGCAACCTGCAGTACAGTGGACTATGATAAATCCATTTTGGCTTGTCTGATCAGCAGGACATTGAGGACGTTACAAGCATTCACTCCGAAGAGCAAAAACACCCATATCACTGGCAAAGACTGCTAGCCGGAGTTGTCACTTCCCCCCACACCCTCGCTGCTTTGAACAGGCAGGTTCTCCAATGTAGGAAGATCTGGGGCAGACCATTCTTGGAAGTCAGAGGAGGCAGTATATCTCAGAATACCAAAAGCCTGGACCTTTAAGATGTTTTTCCAATGTTCTCCGCTGCCTGCCAAGATTAAGCCTGTTCTGCCCTGTCCAAGGCAGCTCGTCTGTCAGAGAAGCTGCCCTTAGGGACTCCTCCTCCTCTTCGTGATACCAAGACCTATCCTTGAGTTTTAATCAGTGGGCAAAATCAGTTTGTAGCTCTGTGGTGACAGTATGCTCTGCCAGAAATATAATGGGGACAAGAGAAACAATTTAGGCACAAATACAAAGTCCAGTAGAGACCCTTGAGATATTTATCCTCTCTCTTCCTGAGTTTATTAGTACAAAGAAAATCTTGCTGCTTACTTTTGTTCATCACACTCTTAAAAGAGCAACAAAAAGACCAAAAAGGTGGTATTGTTATTTCTTCTGATTTTATGCTGAAACTGTTTATTCCCGTGTTAACTGCCTTCCATCAAAAAGGGTGTTTGGGTTAATCAATAGGATCTTTCATGTTCTGCTCCACTTTGAGATACAGCCTTGTAGAGGCCTGCAGCTCTCAATGCAATGACTGTAGTTGAGTGAACTTGTTAGCGTAGTCAGCAGGTGATGTACATTGAGATCCTTCAGCGTATGAGCTCTGACTACAAAGATAAAATATTCACTCCTGCTTTAGTTCATGATTTATTTTTATTCTGCTTACTAAAGTTTTAAGGGTATCATTGGGCCACTTCTAATTATCTACCTCAGTAAAGACTAGAACGACCCAAAATATGCATATCAGCAGATATTTCACCTGTAAGTTACAGGAAGGAGTCTTCCACTCTGCATGCAAATTGTTAAAATCACCAGTTCATCTCCTTTCCTCGTCACATTTAGAAAATACAAGACAACATATAGGTCATGACTAAGCATCAAGAAGCACAACTTGAAGTGTCCTTCAAATAAAATACAGATTCAGATTGTTTGCACTTACTGTAAAAAAGGTGTTTTATACAACACCTTATAGCACTGAATTTCCAAGTGCTTTAAACAGCAATTAATTTAGCCTAATAGAATCAGTAAAAAGAAAAGGAGAATACCCTCTGTTTTGCAGCTACAAAAGCTGAAGCTCAAAACAGCCTGTTTTTTCAGATTTTGAGGCCTATGACTCCGTTTTTCCACTGAGGCTGCCTAACCCAGCAATCTCATTTGCTTTGATTAGACCTCAACTACTCCTGAAGGAAGGACAGGAAAGGAGACAGATAGACAAGAGGGAGGAAAAAAAAAAAAAAATAAGAGGGGATATTGGGTTCTCTGTTTGAACTCAATACCAACGTTGAACACGCACATGAATGCAATGACTTGCTTATTATCAGAGAAGCTATGAGTAAACCAGGATCAGACTGCAGATAGCTCACCATCTAATACTCTCTTTCTAAGAGAGAGAACAACACTGTCTCAGATATACCCATTTGTCACAGGCACTTTCAATAAAGGGCACTTCTGTTCCCTATAAACGGCACCTTATTTTCAATGCCATCTACTTACACAGCAAGTTTGACATCCAAACCTGAAATGTATCTTACAGTGGCACCTACTTGTTTATACCCTCATTGAACCATTTCAGTCAAAGATGTTTCAGCCATCTCAAAGATCATAGGTTAAGACAAACTGCTTGTTGTCTCACCATGCTTTTCTGTACGCAATTCAAAAGCTAGAGGAAGGAGAGCGAGATGAAGCAGCAGCTACTGCAAAAGACAAAACCTTTTAGTGAAGGATTCATAGACAGTAAAAGCCTTCTTCTCCATCAGCAAACACAGCCAACCCTGAAGCGTGAGTAATAAAAATCTGGACTTCAGTACTGCATGACCAAGCCAATAAAGTAGCAGAGGAAAAATGCTTGTCTAGAATCAGTAGACATCACACCAAGTTTAATATTTCTTAAATTCTAAAGCAAAAAGTGTTTTACAAAATACCTGGAAGTTTAAAAAAATACCAGAATTAATGTTGCCTATGCAAATTGATAATGACATTACACCGCAGCCGTGATTACAGAATACATGATTAGATAGCTGATTGCAAGGGATACCTAAAACTTGATTTTAGATGATACTGAGTATTCCAAGATAAATTTGTTCAGTAGAAGCATGGATGCTCAGTGCATCCATCTCTAAAACAGACCATCTGAAAAGACCAACGAGAGCAATCAGAAATTATGAAAGTCTAGGTTTTAGCACAGTCAACTCACAGCTACGGACAAAAGCTCACATTAATGTGTTCAGTTTTGTAACTGCTTTTTGTTCTTTGTTAAGACTACATTACAGCTTACTTAAGCCCAGGAGAGTCTTCACGGTTCTATTTTTTTCAGTAAAGAAATCCAAATCTTTTCAAAAAGAACATATCAGAAAACAGGACACAGGCAGACCCTCATGATTCTGGGTCAAACTCACAAATTCTGACCTTGTGAAAAGAGAACAAGACCAGGAAAACAAAATCCAGCGGGACTGCCTGTGCACAAACTTGGCATCACCGCATGCTTTTGGCCACAAGATGTTCAGGCCCCCCTCGCCCCGGCGGAGCACCGCAGCCAGCCCCGGAGCGGCACGCTCCTGCGCTCTGCAGCCGCTTCCCCGCTCCGAGGCGGTTCCTGCCGCGCGGGCTTGCCGTCCGCCAGCCCTGCTGGCGAGGCCGCAGCTCCCCACGCGGCACCTCTCGTGGCTTCACTCGAACCAGCGCTGCTCACCAGCACTGCAGTGTTAACACCAGCTTCTAATATCCATACGGATGTTAGGCTTTACCACAAGCCTGTTCTCTTTTCAAGCAGTCAAGTCTCTCTTGCAGATGGCTCCACAGCCCACAGATGCAGCTGGGGTGCTCGCTGGCAAAGGATCCTGTCCCCATCTCGCACACGGGCGACCGTGGAAGCACAAAGCACATCCTGGAAAACCACGTCAACTCCCAAAGCCCCTCCACCTCTGCATGCAAGGGCAAGTGCCAGAGACAAGGGCAATTCCCCCACAGCACAAAATGACCCTTTTGGGAACAGCCACTGCCACCCCTGTCCTTCACACCAGAGGAGAGGCACAGGAAGCACCCCTGAGCTAACCACCCACCTAGGAGCGCTAACCATCAAGCATGGTTACCAGGAGCCCTATTAGAAGATGAAGTCCAATCGAAACCCAGAGGGTCTGATACTATTAGTGTGAGCTGGCAGTCAGGGATATAGGACCAAGAAAGCAAGCCCCTCTCCAGGCGTCTTCAGCAACCAGTGTTGTCCCCAACACAGGAGAAGAAACATCCCTTCAATGTGAAACCATCTCCCCTTTGTCCTGCAATGCTCCCACTTTCTCCCACAGCACGAAAATTTTCCCAACACGCACAGCACCTATAACCACAGAAACTCCTAATTCTTAAGAGGCACATGGCACAAACAGAGGAATAGGAAACCAAGCAGAGAAATCCTCTCCAGTGAGAACGGACAAACTGGTTCCATATTAGGGGACGCTATTCCAAGGCCGCAGAGTGGCCAGACAGGTTGGTCTAGGCCAAAAGGAAGTTACTAAATGGAGAAGTGGCACAGCAGAGTGGAAGGACATCAGGCAGAGAGATGAAGGGAACCCTCACTTCTCCAGGCTTTCCCTGTAATGCTTTCTATTTATTCACATTAATAGATATCATCCATTCAGGGTTCTTGTATCAGTTCCTAAGCAGGAATGTTATTTTTTGTGTTTTTAATGCAATACAGTAGCTGCCAACCTATTCCTGTCCTTAAGCAGAGCTATTCATGTATTGAAAAGCAATGCATCTCCTTCCCAACTAAAACAGCACATGACGCGGAGGTGGCCACACACTGAAACACAGATACAGTCGGATGAATAATTACTTAAAACGTCACTATCTTACTCCACGCAGCTACTCTGGGTTGCTGAGTCAGATCTGCTCACTCCAACTGACAAAAGCTGGGTTTTGCTACTGCTAGTCCCGCGGAGGCTTGGGAAAGCAGACTCGAGCGTCTGCTCGGCTCGGCTCAGCTCACTCTGAGCAGCTCTTTGGCACTAGAAGCCCCCAGGCCCCAAACTCCCCAGCAGAAACTGCAGATCATGGGCACATTCGTAAGAGAATAATTAGCTTCAGAGTCAAGCCTCTGCTTTTCCCCCATGCTGTAAATCAAATAAGCCAAGAAAGCACACAGCCATCCACTGTTATTCTTGGAGAATCATTTTTTCTGACTAGGTCTGCAGTTTAAGCCTGCCATTTTTCATTATTGTGAATAGATCTCATTAACAAGAAGCTCCTAAGCACAAGACCATTACCAAATGCAGTTTGCACTGCACAAGAGCAATGCCCTTATTGTGGCAAGGGCAGGAGGAAAAGAAACAAAGTTTGCCTTTCCCATAAACACTGATAATTCAAAAACAAGTGCGATTTGCCCTTCATTTGGGTTCACAGTTACTCAGAATGAATTGACAGCTTCTAAGAGAAGGATGGCTGTTAAGTTCTCCAGTTTGCAATAAGGTGTACTCCACAGCTTAAAAACTAACATAACTTCATTTTAAAACATAGCAGTTACGCTTAGAGGGGAAACTCGTTCTTTTTACTTATTACAGCAAGCTGTCAGAGGTTTTTTGTGCTTATTGATCACATCATGGATTTATAAAGATCTTCATCTCTGATATGCAACCACATCCTTAAATCGCAGACACACAAGTGACTAAAATGAGCAAGCTCTCCCTGCCTCCCCCTGAACGAGGCACACTCCGGACAGTGAACTCTCACTGCAGCTCACGGGCTGAAACGCTGTGCGCTCCTGGAGCTTGGGAAGAGGCGGCCGTACAAGCCCTGCACGTTTGCAAAGCTACAGAGCTGCTGAGCGACTTCCTTCTTACGAGGAGCATCAGCCCAGACAACAACTAAAACCCACGCTCAAGAATTAGAGAAGTATCTACCCAATTTATTTCAATGTTTAGAGTGTTCCCTGAAAATCGCAGAATCACAAGAATTTTAAGTTATTAATACAGTTAATATTCCAAAGACTTGTGCACTGAATTGATAACTTTTAATACCGTTTTCCACAGAGAAGACTTGATATTGTACTTTTTGTGCTTTAGATTCAAATATTGATTAAGAGCTTTGTTTGGAGGCTACCAGAATAACATCCACAGAGAGAAGAACAACGTTTATAGTCCCAATGTGAAAAGTTACTTCCAATTACTTGCCACATCCTGGCAGTCCACAAGATTTAGCCTGGAAGGACTACAGTGCAGGTCCTCCTTCACAGCGTTACCCTTACTTTTCATATTAAGAGACAACTGAAAAGAAATTGGTTCCCAAGTGTCTTTTATGTAGACCTGCACCACACAGAACTTCTAAAAACCTCATGATGTGATGCTACATTATCAGGTATTTCCCTTCATCTTTTTCTCATCCTCCTCCCTCAAAAGAAAGAATTCAGCAGGAAATTCCCGGCAACCTGGAGTCCAAAACGTTGTGTCCAACAGCGCTAGTGTAGGTCCACACACAAGCACTAGCCCCGAGTAGCATATGCTATTCCAACATGCTAAAAGACCAAGAAAACAGAGTTCAAAAACAAGCAAAGACAAATGCAACCTCCCAAAGTAAAGAAAGCCTAGTCACGACAGGCTGTACTGTAAGCTCCTAAATTTAACATGTCAAACCACTAATTCATTTTGCCTTCCATTCCATAACCAACAGCAATCCACTAATTCAGGTAAAATAAAGACGATTCAATTTATAACACGGTGCAAGAGGAGGACAGTCAGATGGCAGAAAAGGCAGACTGTAAAAGGACGCTGACTGGACATCCTTTTACATCAGGCAACAGGACGGATCACTCCTAAAGTGGGACCCAAACCCCTACTCCTTCCCTCAACTTCCCCTCTCCTGCTATGGCGCTAGGAAAAGGAGCAAGGGCAAACTTGAGACAAGGGAAAATCTTGTATTCTTCTCTGAATTTAGGGACAAAACAACTGTCAATAGAAGAAAAGATAAGGAAATTCATCTCAGAAATCTCTTTAGGGGTTTAAAGGGTAAAAGGGATTTGTTTCCTAGTGCCAAATGTACATAACCTGAAGAAACAAGCCTGTGAGCTCTTTACTTAAATAAATAAATAAAAATCTCTCCATATATGCTGATTTTAATTACACACAAGTTTCTCATCTTTTTTTTTTTTCAGTCTATGATATTTGTCTCAAGGCAGCAAATTTGAAATGAATTATTTAAAAGACAAATTTTCAATTCATTGCATAACCAAATACGTCTCTTATTACAGTAAGGGCACACAAGAACATCCAACTAGTTTTCCCAGCACACTTCAATTAACCTTTATCACATTCCATCTCTCCCTAGCATCTTCCTTTTGCCTCAGCCCATCACTTCATATGGATGCTCCTTCTAAAACCTCTGCACCATGGTATTTAACTGCCTGCTAAAGAAAATTTTAATTGCACTATCTAAAATGAGAACAGTATCCCTGGCATACACATTACCAAGCACAGAATAGCTTTTTCTAGTCATTCCCTCCCATTTTTTATTCCCTACCTGGATGAATTTTTAATTAATGAGAAGTCTTCAACTCTGTCTATAACTTAATTATTCCTTCTGACCAGCTAACAGCAATCTCCTTAAACACATCAAGGATTTTACTCCTCCCCAGGTAGCAAAGGATGTTCTACTCTTAAAAACACCACACTAGTTTGACATTATCTTATGATCAAAGTGGCTTGTAGCCGTATAATTTGTACATCTACAGCAGCTTCCTTTGGAAAGGTTTCAAATACTTTAACCATACATTAACGCAAATGTTTACAATTTCCCCAGGAGATAGGAAACCATCACACAGACTGATCAGTTAGCCAAAGAGATGCAGCAAGTAAGGAACAGTTTCCTGACAGTATCCCATAATCTATATTTTCACAACTGACTCAACTACTTACTCAGATCCTGAAATGCAGCCAAGTTTTAAATTTATCTGAATTCATATCATAAGATTGCTCTTATTTGCACTCTCAGGTACAGTTGCTGATCTTAGTTACAAATCACACATTAATTGGCAGTTCAACTCCCTTACATCCTACAGATCTATGTTTTCACTTTTGCCACTTTCCTTTTACCTGCTTCGGAGAGTAACCCATCGCAAATGTTACTGTCTCAGTTCCTGCAGTCACAGCTGATGTAAGGAAACAGTTTTATAGCCAAGTCATCTCCTCTGCTTTTCCCGATTAGTCTTCACAAACACACAAACTCACGTATTGTTTACTGTCATCTGTATAAAAGCCTTTGGTACCAACACCAATTAACTGGTTTTCAAATTGTCTCTTATCACCTGGAAAAACAATAGCGCAGCGGAGAGTCCAAAGGCAGATGCCTCTAAGGCATGCCAGGCATAACACATTTCAGAGCTGTATTTCATAAACAATAAGCTAATCAGGGGGGGAAAAACAGCAGGAGCAGCATGCCAAAATCATCTTCCTATATCCAGCAAACTATACTACACTTGCTTTTCACACTACACTCTTTAGCCCACATTATTTTCCTGCCAAATGCCCAGTCCTTTTTCTACCTATACTTTCCTTATCACTATTACAGCAAAGAATTCAACTTGGATTCTCTTCCTAACTCTTCATGGCTTCCCGCCAAGTATTCTGCAAAGCACTTAAAAATGTGTGTGTGTCTCAGTATTTCCAAATGTAAAACAGGGCTAATAGTTGCCTGTCCAGTAACAGTACTGGGAGGATAAAGGATGCTTACTGAAAGCTGTTGTATTAAGTAGTCAGCAGGGGGAAAATGAAACAAGACTGAGCAGTACATAGCTAAAAAAGCTGCCAGGACATTTTCCCCACAGCTGCAGAGGAGCATAGTGCAGTGGAAGCACCTTCTTTCTGGTAGGGAAAGAAATGTTGGGAGAACATGAGGGGGGAATCAGACTCACAGAGAACAAGACTAAATATCCATTCCTTTCCAAAAGAGAGAACAAAGCCATAACAAAACCTTGGAAAAAAACCTACATAGAACAGGAAATTCCAGATACTATGATCGCATCTTTACTGAGGTATGAAAGGAAGCCATAAGGCTGTCCCATACAGGACAGCCTAAGAAGGCTCCTCCTTTTCATACAACCTTCACACATTTAAATTCAGAAGTCATCATCAGGGCTGTTCAACTGGCAGCCTGCAGATCTGCTGCATCCAGGCTCCGCTTTTCTACCAACAGATGCTTATGTGTCATCAGCCCTTGAATAAAAAGCATTATACTATAAAGCAACCATGGGTCATCAAACGGTTGGATTTCTTTTGAGTGAACCAAGGAAATTAAGTTTTAACTCAAACGTAGAAAGGTTGTGAGGGAAACAGAAACAGAGAATTTCTGCTTGTTCCTAATACTGGCATTAAGCAAAATGCCACTCTGCTGCATGAGACATGCTGCAGGACTGTGTCCACCTGACAGCAAGAACCACTTTTCTTCCAGCAATTCTAACTAGTTGAGAAAGGGCAAGATAATGCAAATGCTGCCTTGCTTTGCCATTTGAGGGACAGGAGCTGGAGGAGTAAACTAAATGAAAAACCTTCTTCAGCATACAGGTGAAGAGTTCTGCACCAAAATGCTGAATGACTGTGCTCCAAAAAAGATCAGACATCTCCTGAAATATGCTTTTCTGACATTGAGAAGAAACACCAAGTCTCAAGGGACTAGAGTAATTAAAGACTGGCCAAATACACCAATTTTAAGACTAAGCTCCCTTAGTGATACTGGAACAACTTTAAATTAAGCAGATAAAACTGTAAATATAGAGCAAGGTCCCAAGAAATTTGAGTGAGACAAGACTTAAAATGCAAGTATATTCCATGTCAGATACCATCTATACCAGACCTAGCAAAACACCTCTATATGAAAGAGTAAAATGCATCACAGATCAGCACAGTCAGTCCACCCACTAATCAAGGACACTGGGGAGGGGAAAGGAGACAGTGAGGCTGTCTCCTGCTCCTGTGGAGTCCAAATACTTGACCCTGACATACAAGCTTTGTATACAATGTGCACAGAAAGTACTTTTAATGATTGTCTAGAGGAGGAAGAAAACATTTTAAGAGGAAGATGCTACCACTAACTAAAGTGAATTTAAATGTGAAAGTTACTTCAAAATACAAAGAGGACCAAAGTTTTTAAGCACTAGTAACTTTAAAGACATGTTGTCTAGTCAGGGAGCACTGATTCCCAGTCTTTCCATAACCAACCTTTGGAAAGCCGGCAAGGCTGCCCATCGCACATGCACAGCGCCCTCAGGACTGCGGCCCCTGTCCCTGTGCCACAACCACCCAGGCTCCCCGTCCCACCATCATCAGGCCTGATACCATGCTCATGTCCCCTGCTACCTCCATCCAAAGCTCTGCTCTGGGTCTCTGTTCCCATGTGCTATTCCAGGATGGCAATATACAGGTGTGCAGGAGTTGTCTCCACACTATCGGTTTGACTAAGCTAAAGCATGGCTCCACAGGCACTTTTCTCAGCAACAGCACAACTTCAGGAGATGCTCTTCCCCATAAGCCACCTCGAGTTGTACCCAAGCAACCATTTTCATGGTTACTCTGAGAAACCTGTCTAGAAACCAAATGCCTTCCCATCCCCACCATTTAAATATCTCCTTTTGGAATGGTTTTCTGAGCTTAGTTTCTGGACCTAAGAGAAGAGAAAGAAAAGGAATGGCACCTGCTGCAATACAGAGAAGGGAACAAACAACCCAAGAGGAAGAAGCAGGTGCTCCTGAAGCCCATCCTGGCACCAGATGACATGATGTCAAGCCCTGGCTTCATTCACTTAGGATTTGCAATTTGTCTGTATTACATTCATGCTTTACTGGCTAGAGATAGCTGCCATAAAGATCAACCGTAACCCTTTTTAGATGGAAGCTGCTGATCTGGAGTGGCATGGGGGAGAGGGGGCAATTATGGTTGGAGTTTTGGTTTGGGTATTTTTTGTTGTTGTTTTCTGTGTTTAAAAAAGAAAAACGCGCACACGCACACACTCCAGTACCATAAACCAGGACTTCGGCAGCAATTTAATACATCCAGTACAAGGAGCAAATTGCCTGTTAGGGACAGCCCTGTACACCAAACACCCAGCTCTGCAGCACTGACATCGCTATGTACAAAAAAAGAAGAACGGCAGAAACAAACTGCTGGGTAAGAGAGGCAAAGCCTTTCCTGCTCGCCCGGCCCCAGGCCAGCTCAGCTGCGATGTGTTCGTCTGCTGCTGGAAGCTCGGCCCGCTCCTTGCGGGGATTCACGCTGCACGGTCACTGCGGCTCTCTCTGATCCCAGGTGATGCTGCGGGAAGGGATTTGTTCCCCCCAGGAGCACCATTACAACAGAAACAGCAGGCATGCCAGCAATGAGCTGGGAGTCCTTTATGCGTCTCGGTGACATTTTCATCACCATAACTGGCCACGGGTAGAATATCCCAGGAAGCAAACCCTAAAAATAACTTCTTACAACAAGTCAGCCAGTCCCCCAGCAAAAGGGGAGGGAGCATTGCTTATACAGGGTTAGCACCACTCAGTTATGACAAGAGGGACAACGGATGCCCCAAGCAAACAGGGGAGACAGACAGGAAACAGAGGAGGAAAAGCAGGTGGTGAGTTATAAAACAATTTTTTCCTGTATCAACAATGAATGTCAATAGGAGCTGCTTTTGCAAGGAGAAATAAAGAAACTGGAGTAAAAACTCAGAACATTCTCCCCAGAAGTACTTGTAAATGCAGCAAGAGGGAAGAAGGAAGAACAGAAGCAGGCGAGTGCCGCATGCTAAGCGCCGGAGTTAAGCGTGCGGCCCTCTCCCAGGCGCTGCCTCCTTTACAGAAGGGCCTGCCGGGCAGCGTAGCTCTCGCTCATGAGCTCCAAAGATCCCCACAAATCCCTGCCTGACGGTCACAAATTTTCCAACCACTTCACTGCAGAAACCACAGAGCACTTTCTCCACCTGGAAATGCCCCAGAAACTTCTGGCTGGGAAAGCAGCTGATGACCCCGCAAGTGCTTCCAGGCAGGGCTGATGTCCAGGCAGCCCGCGAAGGGCCTTTGCACGCTGGGGCCAAGCAGGACGCAGCGGCCAGCCCGGCGCTCCTCAGCCAGCCCCCTCGAGGGGCGCAGCCTTCGGAGCCCCCGCTGCCGCCCCGCAGCCCGCCCGCTGGCGGCACAGCTCGCCCAGCACTTAGCCCTGCTCTTCCTCCTCCTCCTCCCATCAAACTGCTCAGCAGCAGCCCAAGCCTCCGTGCTATTTCCGCATCGCGTGCGGCAGCTCACGGGCACCTAATTGCAACAGGACATCCTGCGTAAGGAGGGAGCGTGCAGCAACGACATCCTGAGAGCAGCAGCCCTGAGCAAACACCTGCTTAGGCTCTGGCGCAGGAGCACGACAGGATTTTCCAGTTGCACGGCTGCTGCCCGTTGTGTGCTCTCACACGTTTCCCAGCCGCCGAGCAGCTGGTGCAGACACAGGCGCGGAAAGGAGGGGCTCCTACCATCCGCACCGCACCGCCACCCCTCCCTCCGCCTCGTGCCAGAGTCTTTCCGAACAAGTTTGCCCGTGCTGCGACGGGGACCCGGCCACGGCTGCAGACGCGGGGCTCGCTTGCACTCACTCCCTCTTGATTTACAGAACTTCCCTGCTAACAGCTGCATTGCAGATGAACCCTCTTAAAGTGGACATGCAGTGAGAGAGACGGTAGGGCCAATGCAGCCGTACAGGCTACGTCCCCACAGCCCGCACAGGGACTAGGACCTCCCCAAGAGCTCCAGTGCCTCTGCCTCCATCCCACGCTGAGGGTCCTGAAGCGCAAAGCCTGAGGGAGAAATCCCACCAAGCAAGCTTATTTTTACACATAAGCTCACTTCGCCCCCGTCACTCGATCATATCGGCTGCCAACGGGTTTTGCTGAACCAGCTAAATAAGTATCAGACCCAGCTGGTTAGCAGACACGGACAGTAACTGTACGGCTTGGAGGTCTCGGCAGTGCTGGACCGAGGGATTCAGAGGTCCCGAAGGAAGAACACAACCTCCCCTGGCTCAGCGGGGCTGCGCACGCACTGCCCTTCCCCTCGCCTGCCCCAATCCCTCTGCGCTTAAGCTCACCTCGTAGGGGAGATGGGAGTCCTGCTTCCAATGTGGGGAAGGAGTTTCCCCTGTGTTTTTCAAATGAGAGTAACTTGCAATGGTTAATACTTCGTATTTCATCAGGGAGATGAGCAGGCTGAAAAAGTAGTATGAAAGCTGAGAAACTTCCTAACCATTTGTGAGGAGGTAGGAGGGAAAGCGTTAGCTCAGCTTCAGAACTACTTAAAAAAAAACCCTAAGTGTACTGAGCCACAAAGAGTTAACGAGGCACAGCACGCTCCCCGAAAGCTGGGGAACCAGCTCTGCAGCACCATAAACTGCTAACAGCAGCCAGACTCACCTGGACTTGTCAGCAGTATTTGATAATGGTTATCAAAAAAGTAAACTACCTTGTTGCTCTTTTTCCACATCTCTGATGTTGAACTTGGCTGTCTGGAGAAGACAAACAAGTTGGTTACGAGAGCTTGATTCCTAGTCTACTGCCATAGAAGTGCTCTACACAAAGGGTGAGCTGATCGACACCTTGCTCCTCTATATCATTCATCTTAAATGCAAGACCAATTCAAACACAGCCAGAGAAGACGGTGGACCATTGCTCAGCACTATCAAGCAACATTGAAAATTTTCACGTGGGCGACTCCATAACAAGCAGTAGGCCCAACACAATATCCTAGTACGCAGAGCTGGCAGATTCTAGGCCAGACGAAATACAAATCAAACAAAAATGGGCAGAGCTGGAAGTCACTTTTCAATCCTGTAACTCTCAAACCAGGAATATTGAAATACAAGAACTATGAATCACTACCTTAACTTGCACTGCAGCAATACATCTTGCACGAGCTCTGTCTCCGCACTGGCGCTGGTTACAAGCTAAAGCTGCACACAACTCTTCTAATCTTTCTGACACAATCTCAAAGGACATTTGATATCTAAACCTTACACACAGAGGCCCCCAAGGCAGGCAAAATTAAACTTAACAGCACACCAACATTTTGGGCAAACAACAGAACTCCCTGCTGGGCATCACCAGGCTGTACTCGGTGTCAGTCTCACAGAACAACCTTCCTCCATGTCCCTGTGTGTTACAGGGGGCACTAAAGACAGCTTTCTTCTTCCACATCCTTTTTATCCCCAGCCACCCTGGGTAATTCCTTGGCCCATTACCCGTGAAATGTTATACGCTTTGACACAAGGGAGGGGGGGAGGTACACAAGCACACTTTCAGAATGGCAGCTGCTCCACTACAGTAGAAACGCTAGATGTATTTGGCAAGCACTGGCAACCAACACAAGAAGAGATTTAACAAGTTGTTTTCTCAGCAAGAGCTTCCAGGGTACCCACGCTATTTGAAATGTGCATCTAATATGTGTGTCCCAGAGAAAGTGCTGGACAGCTATCCCGCTGAAATCACATTTCATTCTTCAAGTCAGGTGCATGACATCAAGTCTCTTACTGTAAGCACACCAGCAGGTTCAACACACACATCATCTCCGTAGCAGCAGGGAACTATACACACTGGCTATAATCTGCCATGCAGACATGGAGATCCCTCAGTCAGCAGCAGTGCTGCCAACTGCAAACCTCTCCGGAATGGAAGGAGCATTTGGAACAGAAAAAAAAAAAAAAAAAAAAAAAAAAAAAAAAAAAAGCAGTTTCAGGAAATAATCTCCTTCAAGAGAAGTCAGGGATAAAACTCACTTTCTCGAGCTAAGCTTTGCTCAGTCCCATCCGAAAAGGGAAGAGGGCTCAGAGGAAGGAAGGAAGGAAGGAAGGAGGGTGAATTCAAGCTCAAAGATTTCTAGCTATTCTCCCTCCCTTTTTCACTTCAGACTTCAAGCTGCAGTGTCAGACCATTTCTCCTGTTCTCACTGCTCCACTGAGATTGAGAAAACTCTCCTTTGAAGGAGGTTATGTCCATCATCAAGAAATGACATGTCCCTCTTCATGGCTATCACTTAACCACCATCCACACCTACTGACTTACTGGAGATAATGTGATACGAACTGAAGATAAAGCACCTCCAAATACTGAGTTATGCCACTGGACACACTACTGCCTCTACCAGCTAACTCACATGCCTTCAAGAGAAGTGAGGGAAGGGAAAAAGAGAGGGAGGTGAGGGAAAGCTTTCAGGACATGGTTTTTGAGCTTTAACATCCTTGTTCTCATGCACAACCCTTACTCACAAAGGCTTAAAAAGCCCACTAGCACCTGGGTGAGGGGGGAAGACCTGTACCATTCACTTCTGTAGACAGGAATTTCTGATTTTATAAACAAACATTTTGGTATAAGTTGAAGAAACTCTTCTAAAGAGGAACTAGTTTTAATTTCTGCAATTCCATCTTACAAGGTCTGCAGACAGGTATTTCTTGCTAGTATGTGTACCACTGCTCAGAGGTTTGTTGGGCAAGACCACACAAGTCTTTCTTGAAGCACGTTGTAAAAAAGTATCATGGTAACTCACAGTTCTGCAAACAACCAAGTGGTACCACCTTTTGGGCCATGGGTCTATCAGATTTTGGGCACTGTGGGTGGAGATCACTCCCCATCACCAACTCCTTTCTCCCCAGCCAACTACAACTCACTAGTAGTCTAGTATCAGTTCCAACAACACTCTACCCTCATGAAGGATGCTGCAGCACAGCGTAATGATAGGACTCCTCACCCTTCCCCCTACCTCAAGAAGATTGTCCAAGTCTAAGCTCTCTCATGCACTACCTGCTTGCTACCCAGGGCTCCCCACACCCTCTACCACCACGGTATCAGCTCTGATATGCAGAGGCACCAATCCAGCTCTGGAAAGGACAACAAGGAGATGCAAAGGCAGCATAAAGTGTCAAGACTAGCATCAGCCCTGGCGACATGGTTTTTCATCAGATGTTTTCAATGTCAGCAGTTTTTCTACCAATATCACTAGTGCAGCCTGGTTAGCTTCATATTCAATAATCTGAAACCTGTGAGCAACACTGAAACTTGATTATTTGCACGAGTTCTGATGGGGAAAAGTCTCAAGCACAAGGCAGGCAACTTGAGTTGTTTGTGGGAAGAGGGAATAGAAAAAGAAGCTGATAAAAGAGATTCCATCTTCTTCTGCTTCTTACTCTTCAACTACCAGAAGTCTTTACTAAAAGCAGAGTGCACTCTCGCTCTCCCCACAGAGCGAGCCCCTCAGAGCAGTGCTACCCAGAGTCTCGCCTGGACATTCACAAGCAGAGACTGGAGGAATGTCAGTCCTCATTCTCCCCCATCCCGGTGGCTAAAGGACAGTGAGCCTAGTATTTCTCACTGGGATGCTGTCCTTCGTTAACAGATCATCACCCCACCCTCACCCTCCTCTTCCCCTCCTTTCCCTCCTGTGAGAAAGTTTAATCCTGTGGCTCACATGTGTCTGGTAAATTTTTCTGTCCCTGTTTGCCACTGTCATCAGGGCAACAGCCCCCAGAGATAACCCAGGCAGGCTGCTGCTCCCAGGCTTCTCTGCCATTTCACATTTGGCTCAGCAGGCCCACAGAGCTGTGCCCACTCCCAGGATCATCTTTTCAAGCACCTTCCTTCCCCAGAGATATGTTTGGATCATTTTTGCTTTTCTTTTAATTTAACTAGGTCTTCATTCCCACAGTGCCTAATCTCTTCTCCCAGACAGCTCTCAGCTCTGCAACAGAATCACACTAACAACAGCATTTCAAAAAGGGATGCTACATTTGCTATTCCTGAAAAGGGATCTTGTTTTTAACAGCCAAATTACCTGCACCTTTTAGCAAAGGGAAAGGGCCAGCTAACACCTTTCTCAGAAGCAAGACACTAATCTAGACTTGTCCCAGTGTCACCGCTACACAGACTCCAGCCACAGGACAGACGAGACAGCCTAGTGCTGCAGCTGCTCGGAAGTGGCCTCGCTCAGCATGGGAACTTTGGATTGAAGCACCAGAACAGCAGGTCACTGCTTAGGAGAGATATGTAACTCATGCTCTCGCAAGAACATAACACGAAAGTGCTGAGAGTACAGTATCACATCTATATGCACACGCACTCATGCATTCTTTGAAAGGTCATCGTCTTTACTCAACTCACATCTCAGAGATGGGGAATTCTCCTTCCAACTCCGCCAGCACTGAGCTAGACAGATTCTGACACAAGGGGTGAAGCCCTAGTTATCTCCTATCTTCCTGACCCTGTCGTATAAAAACACAAGATACAACTTGAACCAGCTCTCCTTACATTCCTGAATTTTATTCAGAGTTGTCAGGAATTAGCTACTTGTACCAATAACCAGTTTTCCTGGTCCGCTCACCTACAAGGTGAAAGCTACAGGAATTCTGCAATATTCTCTAGGAGGGGAAGAGGAGGAACATAAACCAGCATCACTAAAATGGTATTTTTAAATCAAAGCATTACAGGTTACCAGAATTGCTAGTAGAAGTAACTGACTCAATACAGAGAAACAAATACTCAAAATAAGCTCAACATTGAAATGGGAAGAAAAAGAGCCTGGGAGAACAGTGGAAAAAGCTATGCAGTAACAAAATCTTATGGCTATTATGGTCTCAGAAAACTAAATTCATGCCCAGTTGATCCTTAGTTACCCTCCATGTTCAAAATGCTCATATCTAAGATACTGTCAGCCCATTTCTTCAGAAGTTTTCTGCTACAGTTGTCCAGAAATCACATAAGCAGCACTACCAGAATGCTTGGGGAGCCATAACAGCAGCACGTAGGGATATTTAATTAAAGGTTAAATTAAAGAAGGCATGGGAGAGAATCTGAGGTCACCCTAGTCCACAAGACCCCATGATTTCGAGCATTAAGCTTATCGTCATATGGGCCAGCAGGAACAACAGTTTTTAAGTTGCAGGCTGACATTTCCTCCATATAGTTTAAAAAAAAAAAATCAAAAATTTAAGTATGTATTTCCCAGTCAGAAACTGTTCACCCTGGCTGCACCTCTGCTCCTCTCCCTGAGATTACAGCTCTGAATAGTTTATACTGGCATCAGTTCTGTTGTAGGCAGAGAACAAGGTGAGATAGTCCAAATGTCTTCTACAACGTTCAAAGCTTCTTTCCCATGCTAGTGATCCTGGCTGCCAGCTGACACTGCCCCTCTCCCCTCAACAGCAATAGCTCACTCTACAGTCAAGCCCTGGTAAATTAAGATTTTTTGGTAAATTCTATTATCCTGGTAAAATCTCAGAGATTTTAAGTAGAGAGGAAGGGGGGGGGGGGAAGAAAAAAGAAAAAAAACACACCCAGAACCCTGAAACTTCAAAACAGGCAATAGGCAGGAGTTAATGAAGAGATGATGCCCCTGTGGTTGTGAGGCAGATGGTGCTCATAGGAGGCATAGTGGAGAGAGAGATTATTTTTTACATTAGCATGTTCTCTTTTTAAAGGGTGTCTTCACCGAATCACCTGTCTACACAATGCACAGAGCTAAAGCTTTAATATTGCAATCTGCAAAGGTCAGAAAAACTAAAATCCTTCCAGGGAGTGGAAGGGGACAAGGTTGTTGTGGTCCTGTTTTGGGAACAGTTGGGATAATAACCTGCCATTTTGTGGAAAGAGGAAAAAAAATCGCTCTTCAGAAATATCCCTATGATTCACGGATAAGATTCCTCGCTGGCAGGGATGGTTTTAGCACTATCCAGAGAAGGATTAAATTCAGAGGCAGGGAAATTTCCACACTCCACTCCAAAAGCCAACAAAAACCCAGCTTTTGCACTGAACTCGTCTTACAAGAAATGAAAGCAGCTCTCCTTTCCCCAAGTGTCCACCATCGTGCTCTGCACTTGAGGGACACCTGGAGATATTTCAATCATGGCTTACTGAGCAGGGTCAATGCTCTGGAGCCAGGGGCTTCAGGACACGTGCAGGAATCAGTCTAAGCACATCTCTGCCATACATGAATCCAGTTTATATTGGGAAAGCAAGAAACCTGCCTCTCTGGCCAAGGCCCCTCTCCCACCTCATGCCGAGGCTCTAGGAGCTCCTGCCCAATCTGCGTGCCCCCTGGCCCCCCTTATTGTTAATGCTGGTAATCTAATACGCAGTGTGACCACGGAGAAGGCAGACACGAGCTGAAATCCTGCCTGCTGTGTTCCAGCTCCTTTATAAAATATACAGTGTAAACTGAGAGGCAACCTGGGGTAACCCCAGCCATCCCTGAACTCCACCGAGGGAGGAAATCAGCTTCTGGGCAGAGCAAGCCACAGCAAAAGCAGCGCCCCGGGCGCTCGCCTCCCACCAGTCCCTGCTGGCTCTCGCGCCAGGGCACGGCGCGGCGCTGGCGGAGCGGGAAGCCACGGCGGACCTGCGCGGCCGGCCCTCCGCGCCCCCTCGGCCGCTGGCAGGCTCCTAGCGCCGGCCTCGCCGCCAGGACCAGGGTCTCGCTCTCTTTTTCTGACACGCTCTCCCCTTCCCCAGACACCTCCCGCGCAGCCCGTCGAGCCCCTCTCCCCCGAGCAGCGCCGCGGGATGGAGGAGGCGACTGCGGGGCGCAGCGGGAGGGGAGGAAGAGGAGGCGGGAGGCAGGCTGCAGGCGGCAGCCAGGGCTGCAGCTTATGACATCAGCGAGCGTCCCCCCGCCACGGCCGCCCCACGCATGTCTGCCGCGGCTCCAGCCGCCCCGACCAGCCCCGCTCTCCGGCCGCCTGGCTCCTCGGCGGCCCCGTCGCTCGCCACCGAGGCAGGAACTCGCCGCGGGCGCCCGCCGCCCTCCCCTGCGCGGCTCCCCACATCCCCCCACGTGCAGAAGGGCCGCCAGAAAACATCCCCAGCCATCGCTGCAGCTTTGCGGCCCCTAACCACAGCATCTCTCCGACTCCAAGAGCACAGGAGAAGAGGAGGAGGAGGAGGAGGAGCTGGGCGAGCAGCAAAGCGCTCCGCACTAACCTAAAGCCACCCTGCAGGAAGGGCAGCCGCTCTCCGACACCAAATGACCAGAGCTGGTTCGGCAGCTCGGCAAGCAGAGCTGAGCAGACACGGTTTGATTTGCTGTCTCTGCAGCAAAGGACATTTGCCCCCAGCCCACAGACACACGCGCCCAGAGGACACCGATCACAGGACACTCGCACCTAACTCAGCCCCCCGTAACCGGCGCGTCCTCGCTCCCCCCGCGCCGGGGGCTGCAGCGCACCACTGCTGCGCAGCCAGTTCAGCCGGGCGTGCTGTGGCCCACGGGGACTCGAAGCTGGCAGGCACAGGCACAGCCAGAGGAGCCCCAGCCCAACTGCCGGCTGAGAGCACGTGCGAAGCGCAGCCCGGCGCAGGGCAGGGACCGACGCAGCGCAACACCCCTCGTAGCCTTCAAGCTCAGCGTTCCAGCACGAGGGTAAGTGCCGCCGAGCCCTCCTGCAAAAGAGACTAGAGCCCAGTCGACAGCCACTGAGGAACCGACAGCCAGGGCAAGGGAGCCATCCGGGAAAAAGGAAGAAAGAAAAAAATAAAAGCTGAACTGGAAGTGTGAAGGGAGAGATTTTTTGTATCAAGGTCTGATACACAGAAGTAATTCCCTGCTCCTCCCACAATCCACATAATCTCCTGCAGGAACAAAGTCAGCCAGGTAGACTGCAAATTTAGATCCTTTATAAGTTTGTTTCTGAGCAAGACGGAAAGAAGGGAGAGAACCCACCTCCTCGTTTTAGGGGCAAAGGCACAGACACAGAGGGGGAAAGGAGGAAGGGGCCTAACTTCTCAGACAGCTTCAGTCTTTCTACGAGGGACGTCACTTGTGAGAGTTCAAAGACACAGATTTTCAGCAGCAGGCAAAATTTAGCAACAGATGAGAGATTTAGCACAGAGAGATTTCCTAAAAACATAAGAGTCAAAAAAAAAAAAAAGTCCCACAAAACCTGGTGGCAGGATCATTATACACTATTCAGCTGCACGATATGAACAATACCCTAAGAATTATCACAGGAAGGATCTCTGCCTACCTCTTTCCAGTACAGGACTATCTGGTAAAATATATTTGGGATGGTTGATCTTAAAATAAGTGATAGTTGGGGCTTCCATCATCACTCCCAAAAAAATTTTTCCAACCAAAGGCATTATTATTGGCAAGTCAAATCCTGGAAATTTACCCAAAACCTACTGCTTCTCTCTCAATTTGAGTAAACTAATTGCTTGTAATGATCCAAAATTCTTCACCGTCCAGGAACTGAAGCATTACTTTCTGTGAATTTTCACATTTAAAAAGTATTCTGGTAACACCCGCAAGACAACTTCCCACAAGTTACAGTTACTACCTCCCTCTGCCCATAGCTCTGGTGAAAGCCTGCATGTTCAATCCCATAGGATTTTCAAATGACTGAGGCATTGCCACATGTGTAATAACCACTGCTGTTACGTGTCAGCTGAAAGCTGATTAGGCAAAGACTATTTTTCTCCCCTTCCACATGCATTTGGCCCCTACGTAACATTAAACATCTTGGTATACTCTTCACTGGGCAGTCCTAAGCATCAACACAACATGAACTATATTAAATACTTTAAAGTCCAAATATGAATTTTAATCTAGACCAGTTTGATTAAAAAAGAATAGGCATCATAAAAAAAAATCACAAACATGAAACAGAGACTCTCCTCTCAACATCTGACTATTTTACAAAAGATTAAGCTGACTAGACTGAAGTTGTTAGGACTGCTCTTCATACCGATCGGCACCACATTCATTCTCCATGCTTTTCGGAAGCACTGTAACAGCACCATGCCTCTTCAGCTAATTGTTGCTTTGATATTGGTTTGATAAACATGTCAAGTAATAGAGAACTGTTTAAACACGTACAATTGGCCCTCAAGTGTTCCTCTTTCTCCTTTTCAGCTACATGTATCAGGCTATTCAGCACTTCCTGGTCAGCTATGTACTATTTCTTCACCAAGAGTCTTGAAAAATAAAGGTAAGAAGGAGTATTTGTGGAAGAAGAGCAACATTTTGTTGACAGTTCCCTGGACATCGTCAAGGGAAGCGCTACAACAGGCAAAACTTTCATGAAGAAACGACAGGCTACACTTCTTACCAGCAGCATGGCTGTTGAAGTAGCAGTTACCACCTGGGGTAACTGTAGGTTCAAGTTCTCCTGGGGAACGTGCAAAACATTAAATTTAGCAATGCTGAAACAGAAGAGGAGCAGGATGTCCCCACACTTGAAGAAATCTTCTGGGTCTACAACCAAGCCTAAAAGACAACTGACAATGGGGGAGGCAGGTCCAGAGCCCCAGGAGACAGGCATATGGGCCGGTGTGCAGGACATCCCAGCGTGCGCATTTGGCCAGGTGGACACGTGGCATCCTTGGAGAGAAGTGCTAGCTCAGGGAAAGGAAGCATCAAGCAAAGAATAGCCAGGATAATGCAGAATTATTACTACAACTCCTCGCTGTGGGAGACAGCTTTCTAAAATGCCATTGTCCAAATCTTCCATTTCCAAGTTGCTGAATCCAATCTCTCTAATCTCCGATTTGCAGCTGCAATGTCTGAATAGCATTTATTTTTCCTTCAGTGCTTTAAAAACCCATTTCAAGGTGAATTCACTAAGTTCCTGTATCAACGCTGGCACCTGGTATTTGGTTCCTTCTCATACTAACCACTTGAGCTATCAGAGAACACAGCTGAAATTACTGATGAACCTACATGTTCAGCTGAAGTCACCTCTCCCCACTTTTCATTTTAAATGTCAATTCTTTAGTTCTCAGTTAGACTCCAAGAAGATTTAGTTAGTGACTTCTTCTTGTTTCTGATACTCTTCTGTTTTAGTAGAAACACACTTTTCATTTCCTGGCTCATCCCAAACTTGCCCTTTACCTAACCCATATCTTTACGTAAATCATTTCCAGCTGTCTCAAGTTAAGCAGCTGAGGACCAAGTGAGTATCCCAAAGTCTTTACCGATAGGTGGTGTGAAATCCAGAAGGTAAGCAGTAGATCAAAACATGGTCTGTATTCACCCATAGTTACTTCTTCTATTTCCTGATTCATAAAACTGTCACCTTAATATGAAAAAGCAGTTAAGATCCACGCATTGCTTCTCGGTAACTCACTAACTGCCCAAATACTTAAAATCTGATACGATCACATTTTCTGCTGCTTTCAGATATGTGATAATATGCTTCTGAATTTTGTTATGACTCTATTAATCCTGCAGTTTTTCTCATTTCTCTTATCTCTACCACAGTTAATTTCAATTCCATCCCTTTTGTGAGAGAACAGTTTCTCATTTGTAATCAGTTTACTGAGCTAACCTCTCCCTTCTCTAAGCAGACCAGCGTCCACTAACACCTGAGAGGATAGCTCTCCCAAATGTTAGTCCTCACTGCAGGATTGATGGGGAAGGTTGCAGAGAGAACAAGGCACAACGGCCATCAGCAAAGCAAAACGGCCCTTCGAGCCTCTCCCATACCGAGTTGAACTAATTCGGAACTGAAGAGATTGGGTATCCCACCTACTTCAGCGGGCACTGTCACCTGACCACACAGGGGATGCCAATGCACACAGGCTCTGCAGCCGCCGCCGCCTCCTCCTAACCCATCCAAAGCACCACTGCTTACGCAACTTCACACTTCATTCCAGCTAGATACTAAAAAAAATCCACCCCAGATTATCACACACACTTAACCTCCAGAACTCTGAAAATCATCCTTCATGTCACTGGCACTCTCTTCACTTCTGTTACTACTTCTCCATGTAAACTACAGTCAATGGAAATTATTTGCCACACTTCAAGCCGTCTTCTGTTCTTATCATCACATTTCACATTCTGGCACAAGAGAGACAGTGTATCATACTTTTTAAGGGATCAGATAGAGTATTTTTCACTTCTAAATCTTTTATCAATATCATGCAACTCCTCCTTCTGCCTATGTTTCACATCTCGGTCAGCCCCCTTACTATCTAAGCCACTATCCCACTAACAAGACAATAAAGGGCCTAATACATAAGCTTTGTCAAACCTAAAGGACCTCTAAGACTTAGGTCTTTTCTTATTCACCTCTTCTCTAAACATTACCATCTGGGATCTTCACCTGTTGCACTCTCCACTTTCAACATCTTTTACTGCATTTTAGCTTGTTTCATTCTCCTCACATCCCCTAAGTAACTTCAATCCCTCTACATACTCCCTACATATTATAAGACGCACTACACCTTGTGTATACATATGTCCCCGGAAAAAGTTCAAAAGATAAAGTTCATGTTGTCTTTCTTTTCTTAAACCATGTGCCTGGGTTCAGGTTTTTAGAAACTTCAGGAGTTGAGGCAAACAAGAAATATTAGTTCTAATTTGTTGAGAAATAAAATTTACAAGATGACTCCAGCCAACCTACTTTTGCCTTTAAAGACAACCTTGTTAGGTTTTGAACACACTACATTCAACTACAACCTGAAAGGAGCAAGGCCTATAACATCTACCCTTCAAGATCACATTCCTTCTGATAAAACAGATCTCCCAAGTAGAAAAGTCTTTCAGAAATTCAGTCTGCAATAATTATATGAGCAATTGGTACACACACCTCTAGACAAATCCTATATAAACACACTTGCTCTCAAAGGAAAGATCTCAAAAAGGAAAAAGACAACATTGCTTCAGAAGGCATCTATTTCCAGATACAGAGGTTTTTCCATCATCTTATGCTGCCTCCTTTCAATCTCCTACTTGACATCCAAGTTGAATATTTTGTAATGCATAAACGATGACTAGAGACAACCAACTCCAAATCCCTTAAACTAATTACAACCTCAGCTCCCAGTGAAGTATCTTCTATTACTAAAAGGAGGAAGAGCAGAACAGGACACTAACCTCTGGCTGACAGTTTTTTGGTGTTGATGATTTTTGCAGCATATTCCTGGGATGAACTTTTCTTTACACATCTGCGGACCACAGAGAAGGCTCCCCTAGAAGAAAAAAAAGGGTAGGAGCTGTGAAACTGAAAATAAAAACATACTAGCAGCAATTTTCTTCCCCAGAGTGGACTTGCTTAAAGACAGTAGAGAAGAGTAACAGAAGAGGGGAAACAACAGAGGAGAGCCAGAAGAACATCTTGTACGTACTGTCTGATCAGCAAACAAAACCTAGGCTGAACTGAACTCAAGCATCCATCTGAAGCCCCCTCAAGCCCCCTAGCAGAGAAAGGAGTAAGCACAGCTCACTGTACAGGTCAAGAAAAAGGCCATATGGGCACAGAAATGTAACGTGAAAGAACTGACAAGTGAAAGATGAGCAGCCCAGAATGACAATGTAAACGCCAGTCAGTAAGTCCATCTCCCGATGACAGCATCCCCAGCAGTTACATCAGACAACTAGGACTCATTTCTCCCATGTTCACATGCCAGCTGGTCACAAAATCACTGCAACACTTTGCAGAAGTTACTACTTCTCTTACATCTGTCTACCCACCTGCAAAAGGGGGACAAGCATGTACCTATTAACGAAGCGAGTAGGAAGCTATGAGGTTTCGTACATGTTCTCAGGCTGGAACTATTGATATTATTACAACTATTCCAAAGAGCCACTTGGAGAAGAGGTCTGAGAGAGAGGGAAGAAGGATTTCTGTGAGGAAAAATGAGATAACACAATAGAGACCAAGGTGGAAAGATAGGGACCCAAAATCTACACAAGTACAGGGATGAGAGCTTGAGAGCAGTCTCTTCTTCAAGAAAAGCAGGGCAGGGAGAGAATAACAACTGGCTTTACAGGAAAGATTTAGAAAGGGGAAAAGAATAAATAAGAGAAAGTTGACAGAAAAGTCACACTCCCTCAGCACAGGAGTGCGTCCTCAGGTCCCCAGACACTTATGCATACTTAAACTAAAACAAAGGGGAGGAGGAGAAGACAGCTAGCCCCACAGAGGGCCGGAAATAGCCAGAACCCCCTGCTCTGGCCGAGTCTCGCTTTCCGCTCCCCTTTCCCCGTCTCTGCATATGAAGCAATAAGCAGCAACGGGAGCACTGTCCCTGGGCCTGCTAGCACACAGCTGCAGCAGTGCGAGGAGCAGTGCGGGACACCGGCGCCGCAGCAGAGCCCGCAGCTGGGGTGGGGATGGAGGGAGGGGGGCCAGCGGCAGCACCCACGGAAGTGTGTCCCCATCACCCTATCGTGCCTGGTGCTCCGCTGCTTTCCTGGCCCGGCGGGCGCCCCGCAGAGCCGTGTGCCAGGGCGCAGCAGTCCTGGCACTGCGGACAAGCGCGGAGGGAGGCAGGGAGGGAGCAGCGCGGTGCAGCAGCACCTGCTCCTCTCGCAGCGACAAGGAAGTGGGGCCTGAAGCATCGCGCAGCGGCAGCACCGGCGCCGCGTCCCGGGGCAGCACAGTGGCAGGGAACGGCAACGCGCCGCGGGGGGACGGCCGGGGAGAGGAGAGGGCAGCGCAGCCCTGGGGATGAGGAAGGGCAGAAGAGAGGAAGTCTCGGGCTGCAACAGAAGCACCCGGCCCGAGGCGGGCGGCGCGGACACGCCATGCAGCGGCGGGGGCACCCCGGGCTGCGGGCTCCCGGCCCCGTGCAGCAGCGATGCGGTGGGAGGCAGCGGGATTACAGCGGGCGGCTAATCCTGCTCCTCCTGCTCCCGCTCCGCGGGCGAGCCGGGCGGCGGCGCGGCGCGGGGCTCCGTACTTGCCGAGCTCCTCGTAGAGCTGGTACTCGTCGGTGAAGCGGGTGCACGTTGCCGTGGTGGCCATGTTCGGGCGGCGGGAGGCTCAGCGCCGCTGGCGCATGGGGCAGCGCGGCCGGGCGGGCCGGGCCGGCCGGGACGGGGCGGGCGCGCTGCTCGGCGGCCTCCTGCCGGCTTGGCGCGGCGGGCGGGCGGGCGGCTCCCCCCGCGCCCGGCTCGGCGCTGCCGCTCCGCCGTGCACAGTCACCGCTCGCCGGGGAGGGGAAGGAGGCTGAGCCTGGCCAGCACCGCGAGAACTGGCTAGGAGACACCCCGCGCCGGCCCCCTCCCTCCGCCCCTGCGCCGGCCGCGGCCCGCCGCGGGCTGTGGCCGCCGGGGGCGCTCCCGGGGGCGCCCGCCCGCCCGCGGCGCGGGGCCGCGGAGCGCGGGCGCGGCCGGCTCGCCCCGCTCCGCTCCCCGCAGCCCGGCGCTTAGAGCCGCTGGCGCGCCGCGGGCAGAGCCCGGCCCGGCGGCCCCGGCCCCGGCGCCTCGCCGCGCCCGGGCAGCTGCGGCCGGAGAAAGGGGCGAGGCGCGGCGCGGCGCGGCTGCCCGCGCACGGCAGCGCCCTTAGCCCCGGGCTCGCCGGCGCCGCGCGCGGGGCAGCGGCCCGGCAGCGCCCCCAGCGCGGGGCAGGTGCTGGCGCGCCGCCGCGGCCCCACGCGTGTGCGCCTCGTGGCGGGGGACGCGGACTGGGGGGTGAGCGGAGCAATTACCGGTCTTCACGTGCAAACAACAACGGTTCTGTTCTGCCTCCAGCACCTTGGGGGAGTGCTGGCCGCAGAGCCTCTGTGAGCGAGTTTATTTTCACCTCTCATTTCAGGGAGTCCGTCTCTGCCTAAGCATTTGCCCGATCTGCCTAATACGCATTTATATGGGGCAGCCACTGATCCAGCGCGAGCGGGAAGGACAGCTGCGGCCTCCCCTGCGTGACCGCAGAGAAAGCTCGGTTACGAATGTACAGAGAGACAGCTGAGCGTGCCGTAAGCCAGGAACAGTATTAAACTGATCTGAAAATGAAAAGTACTGTATAAGTACCATGCATTACCGCTCTGTGACTGGACTAGGAAACCATCACGTTATTCAACCCTGTGAAAAGCATGGGCAACAGCCATCAGCGTACGGCCCCCCCTGTCTCCAGGTTAAACACAGCCAGCCTCCTGCTGCAAAGTCAGCACCTAAGCCCATAGAAATGCAATCAGAAAGTAGATAGCAAAGAAGGACAATGTAACAGTAATGGTACAAGACAAAACTTCCAGGAGGTGAGTATGAAACAGCAGCATTCGGCCTCCTACACCACACCAGCATTTGAAAGCTGGAAACCCACCGACTGAACGGAGTAGTTCAGAGAAACAAAAACCGACTGACCGACCGCGCAGGTGCCGATCGGTGGATCTGCCTCCTAGCAGGCTCCGTGCTGCTGAGCTAGAACTGCTCCAACAGCCTCATTCAGTTGCCCGCAGTTTCTCTAGCAGCTGGCTGAGTTGCAGAGGATGAGGAAAGCAGTCAGACAACTCATACTTCTTTCCTCACCAGAAGAAACTGCTGGTAACGCAGCAACCCAAATGGGAGATTCCAGCTGCGCTGGTGGACAACGCTGCTGATACACAACCCGCGATGCGCCTCCACCCTCCGAGTGAAACGATCCCTTCTTTGTGCAGGGGAGGTGAGCTGTCTGGTGCTGTGGCTGCGCTAGCTGATGTAGTCAAGATATACCCAACCTTATCCCCTGTGTTAGTGCATACGGAGGCGACTCGATTGGGAATCAATGCTACTCTTTGACTGTTCCTTGGCACCAAAGTTAGGGTGGACATTTAAGGCCAGATTTTAGCACGCTGTGCTGTATGAGCAGTCAGAAGGAGAGCATCTGAGCTTTTGTGCATTTGTTGTGTATTCCTACACACTGAAGAAAGATGATGCAGATAAAAAGGGGCACAAGCCACCAGAAATAGATACAGCAACATGCAATGTTTACGCAAAGCAATGCATTAAACTGTGAGTGAGATTCTGCCAATCTGAAAATAGGCTCCCAACAGTGCCGGTAATAGGTAGGGAGGGAGAAATTCATCACCAGAAAAGGCTTCACGTTTCTTGTTTACTCATGATGAAGGAAACACATGGAAGCAGGAAGATTTCTAATTCTTAGGATTTAACTGGGACCTGGAGGAGGAAGAGGTAGATGACACAGTTACAGTAAAAGAGGAGAAAGGATAAAAAAATAATAAAAACACAAAGCCAAAGCACAGGTGTGGTATAAAGAAGCAGAGAAATGCAAAGAATGGATAAAAACTAGGAAGTCTTCCTTTAATGTTAGAAATTCATGTTGTTTCAAAAAGTATTTAATTTAAGGACTCTCAAGAAGCTTCAACATGTCACTACGTTTGCACTTTACCAGACACATATATAAAGGCAGATCCTGCCCTACAGAAGTCCTTAGGTAGGATTTTGCTTTTAAACTGTTCAAAAAGGTTTAACTAGAGCCCAAGACTGTTCTGGGGAACAGTTAAAAATCCTACACAAAGCACCCCATGATAATACAAAAGCCCTGATTGCAGTAGTCTCACAAAAATACATGAAGAACATAAAAAGAGGGAGACAGAAGAGGAAGTTTCTCATCTTCAAGTGTTACAAGAAAACGCGAGGTCTGGAAATAAGGGAGAAAGCAGAGAAGCAAACGTGGAAAGGATAGCTGAACATGTGTTACGCATAGCAAGTGCTGTAGGAACAGATTGCCAACTGAGAAACTTGTGTTAGGAGAGAACTGGGATATAACTTGAGTGACAGACTTGATTAAACCAAGTACTGAGTGGGAGACTAAATTATGGGGGTAGAGTTTTCAAAAGGAATGTAGGCAAAATGAAGCAGGGGGAGGGGTGGCAATATGGATAAGAGAGTATTGTGTCAACAGAAAGAAATATTGATGTTCTGGCTGACATAGCAGTCTACTTGTACTGAGAATAAAATTGCAAACAGAGGTGACTATTGAATGGTGCCTCGGCAGAATAATGTAGAAACTAGAAAACACTTGTGCAGATAAAAAAAATATTTTGAAAGAGTCTGTGTACTACTAAAGGGAGATTCAGCTAAAGAATTGTAAGACAGATTCTGATCTCAGTTGTGCAGGAAATAAATCTGGAAGTAATGCCTTGCTTTTAGACCAGCTTCAGATGTCATATTAGTGGAGCAGCAGAGTTTGGGTCTCCATCTGTGGAAGCAGCACAGGTTGGCTTATACAGTACACTGAACTGTCAGGGATCTATCAGAGATTAATCTGACTTTCATAACTGGAGCTGAGTAAGAAGCCCTACTTAAAATAGAAAGAAAATACGTAAAATACAAAGGATTTAAAGCAAGGCCCATGGACATAAATGGGCATTTCCTCTGATGTTAATGGATTTTGGATCAGGCCTCATCTATCCATGGAGCCTAAGGTCAGGTTGGGCATGTTGAAGAATGTCTGTGGGAAGGCAGCAGCACAAAAGTGTTGGTCTTTAGGGAAGGAAACTGAAGGACTATGAAATGAGTTCACAGAAATTCAACCCGCTGTAGCAAACGGGAAGTACAACATTTAACTGCTGGAGAAGCTGCACACTAGAGCCTTTCCAGTAATGTCCAACAGGCCGAAGGGCAGCATGTAGCAGTGCGTCTACCGAGCAGAGCGGTGCTGACTGTGGCCATGCATGAAGAGGAAGTGTTAGCAAAAACAAAAGACCTGGGAAGGGTGAGAACGAGTGGAGTTAGAAAGCACTTGGGGAGGGTGAAGGCAAGAAACAAAAAAGAAAAAAGCAACAGATGGAATGAGTAAACACAGTTTTTTTGAGTATACATTCTCTGGTTGTCTCTCCTTAACTTAGGGTCCACAAGAACAAAGTCATTTTTCTTCTCTATGCCTCTGCTATCCAAACCGTCTATTTAGACTGCGTAACTCCAAGGTGGGTCTGATCACTCACGGTGCGTGTACAGGATAACCAGCGCAGCCTGCCCCGTTCTTGTGGGGGACATCCAACAGCCTGCTTCAATACAGCAACAAATAATTAACAAACAAACCCAAACTCCTGGATTTTATAAAATATTGCATCGTCTTAGGGCTTTTTGGTAGGCAGAGGGAAAAGAGTGTTAAAATTCTTAATAATTATTTTGCTTCTGATTCCACAGAGAAAAATATAAAGAACTACCTAAATCAAACACCATTTTTCATGACTGCCAACTGATGCACTGCCATGTATACAGAAGAAAACTACAATTAACTTGTTTGCACAGGTGACTAGTCATGTCGGCTGTACAGTGTAAGATGTCTCAGAAGTTTGACTCGAGCAATTGTTGGACATCTGCCAGAAAAATTAGGTTCTTTTAATATGTCTGGTTGTTCTGTTCCTCCCCTCAAACTGAGGTAGACTTGTTTTCTCTGAAAAATTATGGTTTAAATAAGTCTAAGTAGATTTGTAGGTGTAGCTGATAAACAGAAAAAGCACACATAAAAGGAAGGATGGAAGAGAAGAACTTTTAAGCAAGCAAATATAAAATTTATATAGGAAATAAACATTAGATTTTAGAGTTCTGGAAAGAAGCAAACATATAAATTACCCCATTAGCACAGACTATTTAGCCATCCATCTAGTTTAGTGTCTTGTCTTCAGCAGTGACCTATTCCAGATGATAAACGTGAGGGAGGGGGAACTGCAGAGGATGAGAGGAAGAGAGATGAGAAGGGGAAGGAATCAAAACAAGCCAATACAGAGATCCCTATAACCCACCTGCATACTCTGCAATACTCAGAGGGTGGCTTTCTTTCTGACCCCACGCTGATGATCAAAACATGCCCCAAAGCACGAGGATTGGTAGCCCTTGTAATTTTGATCCTAGCTTGCGTCAGTACGTGTGCTACTCTGTTTCATGTCAATGCCTAATCCTTTTTTGATTCTTACTAAGCTATTTAAGTCATTAATATCCCATGGCACAGAGTGTCACATGTTAATTATATGGCTCATAAAACATATAGCCTGATATCACCGCAAATTTGTTCTATTTTAATGCAGGTGAGTGCTCGCTCCTGTTATGAGACAGGGTCAATAGGTATGTCCAAACGGCCACCCTTGCTCTCTACACCTCTGCCCTGCAGTGGTGCCAAGTTCTGTGGGTCCCTACCACAGTGGGAGATCAGACAGAGAAAGGGTGGCTGAGCCCTGCAGGGTCCCTGTCTCGGGTACCCCCGGGCAGGCCATGTGTGCCTGCTGGCACTCAGCTCTGGTTCACCAGCTCCCCTGACAGCTCACAGGGACACATGCCTTTTATGAGGACTTTTGCAAGCCATCTGGATGAGAGGCATTTTCCTCATAGCATGAAGTGCTTGAAACTTTCAACTTCAGAAGTGCAGTTTAGGTCCCAACTACGAAATGGAAGCATTCAGGACAAGTTAAGCTCATTTAGCTGACACAAACTCACTCCACACTGTCTTTCCTCAGATTGCAGGAGTCTGTTCTACCTTTGCTGAGGGATCAGTATCAGATTTACCGACTGATTTCACTGTCTGCTCTGGATTCCTGGCACAAGGACATGAGATATAGGCAAAGCTTGGTAGAAGAGAGAATATATGGACAGTCTTGAGCTGAATACATCACCCATCATCCCGTACAAAACGGGTGGCAGCAGCCTGATTTTGTTTCTCATCTCATGAAAATCCAAGCCTGCTCAATACAATAGGTTAGAAACAGACTGAGATACAGGAGAGTAGTCTTTCTGGCTTCTTCTTTGAAAATCTCTTTCTCTTTGTGGAGAGACAGCACTTCATGGTTTCTGGATGCTGAGCTGCAATGTCTATTGGCTGCTCTCTTAACTGATCAGTTCTACAAAGTATTTGTGCTTTAAACAGTCCTCTAAAATATACGAAAAGGACCTTACAGAAAACTGCAGTGAGGACTACTGAAACTGGCTATATGTTCTGAGCAGCAAGAATGATTTCCTTTAGTTCTGTATCCACAGCAATATTAATAATATTGCATTCAAAAATTTTCAAGTTTCCATTCCTGTCCTCTTTAAACTGTCTAATGTCAGTTGGTAATCAAATGAACAGCAAGATTTTCCACCATTCATCTGGCAATAAGATCATGCTGTACAAGTCCTGTAATAATTATCCAGTAACACTGACTGGTGTGTTAAAAGCCCCCTTAGATGGACCTAGCCTCAGACCAGTTCCCATGTGTACTGTCTCCCACAGCGGGGGCTGCCCTAGCAGCAGGTTCTCCTGCTTCAGCAGAGCAACTGAACAGGGCTGTGTTTCCAGAGCCAAGTGTAGCTTGATACAGTCTCTAGAAGGCTCTGCTGTCACTGAAGGGTTACTGTGTCAGTACACGATAGTGGGGAACGCTCGTTTGAACATGGCCATCGCGATGGAATGTCCAGTGGCTATTTTAAGATTCCCACTGTTTGTTTAAACAAGCTGGTGTGACTCAATGGCTGTTACATAAAGGATGAACACAGACTTCTCCCTATAGCCCAGAGATCGCCAATAACTTAAAACACTCTATGTTCTTTACTGAAGACCAATGCCACATCCTTATGTGGGTCTGCCCTCCTTTTTTAAATAGGTCTCTGTCCGCAGGCAGGCAAATCTTGAGAAAAAGATGACAAATGGAGAGGGCTGATGATTGAGTGCTGTCTTACACACTCCAGAGAAGAATATGCACAAGCAAATCCCTCATTGCTGGGGGATTCTGATGCTTTTTGAAATGGAGAGAAGATCACTAAGAAATTCTCTAATTTACCTCTCACCGTCAAAGAATGATCATAATATTTGGCCACTACTACCTAAGCTTGGATTCAACCTAAATTAAAGATAAGCTTCATATATGCCATACGATCCATCTCTTAATTCCTTCCTCTTGACATCTCAACTATATTTACAGTACAGCCCTTGGGGAGATAACAGATTTTCTCCATGAAGTTCTCAGTCAGGTCTTGATTTAAATGACTGCATATTACTGTTCTAAGGTAAAAGCACTAGATGCCAAACCTACACTGAGGTCTGTGTATACAGACACTTGAGCTTACAAAGACACCAAATAGTTCCCTTTGGGAATGTACCAGTGTACACTATATTGAAAGACTGGACTTACTGCCGACTCTTCAGAATGAAGAATCTGTCCAGACCTGTTTGGTGAAATCCTGTGCACATCTCTGCTGGTATGTGATAGACGAACACATCAGTTCGTACGAACTGCATCAGTTCATAACACCAGACATCAAACCAAGACCGAGTTGTTTAACACTAAAAAAAAAAAAAAAAAAAAAAAAAAAAAGAGGTAATTTTTAAAAAATGTACGATTTTGCTTTCTTCCAACTTAAACACAAGTTAATAGCATTCCAACAAGCTTGATTATGCCTGGCAAACTTGCAATCTGAAAGTTTTGGGTTTTGAAAAGAAATACCTTGTGCTCCTTACCAAAGTGGGAGTGCGACATTATAATAATAATAAAAAGAAAAGGAAATAATCATCTAGCACTTTAGAAATCTGAATACTTTTCTCCAAAGAGATTAATCTGAATTTAGGACACCTCTGAAGCAACTTTTAATCATCACAGACTCCATGGCCATTATCAAATGTGAAGTAGTATCAATCTGGTGACAAAAGTCACTGCCTTAATTGGCACAAACTGGCCCCTCCTGGCAGTCTCAGGAAGCCAAAGCTTACAGAGCTTGAGCTTTCCTCTCATCCCCAGGCAGAAGTCCTTTCTACTGAGGGCTAAGGCAGGAAGAATGTGTTCTCATTGACAATGTCCATGGGGTAAGTATAGATGAATAGATACAGAAGCAATCGATCTCCAAGGCTATTTAACCATCATTTGCACAAGCAAGCAACTTTCAAATAATACCTGTTAACAGAAAATACCAGTTTTCATTTTTCATCTCTGAATCCCCTTAGTCCAGTGTTTCATCTCAGTTTAAACAGCAACTGTTTAAACAGGACCCTGACATTTTTAGAGGAGCCTGTAAAGCCTCTCCTTCATAAAACAGCCAGATTAACATTTATGCATTGTTAAAAAAAATAAACACTTTAACCAAAATCGCCTGAATGTTTATGTGAGGGGAGATGGCTCACAGGACTCTTCAAAGAACATTAGCAGCAATTTCCTACCCCGAGAAAAATAAATTAATTAGCACAGACATCCTGTTCATCATCAAAAGAAAATCTAGCTCCAAAGAACAATCCGAAAGAGAGGGCCTGTGACTGTTTACAAACAGAGCCTGAGCCAACAAATGCAGGAAGAGGGTATCTGGGAGCCACAGCGAAGCCTCCACCCAGTAGCTAGACTCTCCAGCTTGTCCAGGCTTCAGTTCTCCACGTATGTGATAAAATGGAAAGCAGGTAGTGAGGAAGACCTTGATGGGCCTGGTTCCCAGGGCAGAAAAATGGTAAAACAGTGACGTATACTCCCCATTAACAGACAAAAAACCTGTGGGACTAAATGAAGCAAACCATGTTTTACCAAGAGAGAAATGAGGCAGAGAGGGGGACAGTGAACTCTCTTCATGAGAGAGTTCCCTACTCACAGCAGGGTAGGGGCCAAGGAGTGAGCACAATTCAGATTTGCGCCTCCAAAATGAACAGATACAGACATTTTCCTCTTGGTCTGGATTTTGAGTGAAGATAATACCGTGGTGCCACTCTGAATTAAACATGCTGCTCTCACTAGATGTCTCCTGAAAACTCTGCCGTCAGCGTGGATTGCCATTTACAATTAAAACCCCACTAAACATTTGTCATACTCCTGAGACACTTTTATGTGGAGTGGCTGCAAATTTTATTGCTTCCTGTGTCTCCTTCTGAATGTACTTTGCTCTTTGTATCTTGTTAATAAAAATAAAATGCAAAAGAAAAAAAGATGGTTCTTGACAGAGTAAAAAAATTACATCTAAGATCTGTCAGTTTGGGTTGGGATCCCCATTAAGAATACACCATTGTGAGTCTGCAGTGACACAGACTTCCTGCCTTTGAAGGGCACAAGGCAAATGCACCTGACTTTGTGGAAACACAAATATTTGCACATTCAGAACTCCTCAAAAAGTTCAAAGGAATTTCTGTACTGCAGACGAGGGTATTATTTCCATGTTTAATGTCCTTACTTTATATTCCAACAGTACTAACAAAAAATACATCACAGCAGCAGAAGACGCTAGCTCATGGCTGTTTGTTTCTCAAAGACTTGCAAATCACAGAGGTGTGTGCACATGAATGA
This sequence comes from Rhea pennata, assembly GCF_028389875.1. Classification (NCBI taxonomy): domain Eukaryota; kingdom Metazoa; phylum Chordata; class Aves; order Rheiformes; family Rheidae; genus Rhea; species Rhea pennata. The sequence goes on from NC_084669.1 coordinate 23,789,711, forward strand.
AGCAAAACCGTCTTTCTAGTCACAAAGATGTGGGTAAGCGGACTCAAGTAGAGGCTTGCATGTACGTGTGCAGTTGGATAGCGCATAGCCTAGGTGCATATAAAGCAATACAGTCCCATAGCCGGGGACCCCACGCAGACAGAGGCAGCGAACTGTGCAAGGACAGGCCTCTCCGATAAAAGGCATTTTCACATATATATTCAAAGACAAAAAAAAAAAAGGTCAGAATGTATAAGGGGGCAAGGATCCAGACAGACTAGAAAGGAACTAACTTAGAGTGACCTCAGTACAGCAAAGAGAGATAAGCCGGTGGGTGGGTCAGAGAAAGAATGACAAAGTATTTTATGTTTACATTAAAAAATAAGTGCTGTCGTTACAGTTACGGGCCAAACCTAATGTAGCTCTTGGCTCTGAGCAAGTTGCACTTGGTGGTTTCTCCATAGCTGCCGCACTAGGCTGTTGTTCTCAAGGGAAGAGCAACCACCCCATGGAAATCACACCTGCGGGCTGAAAAAAAGTCTGCAGAACTAACACCTGTCTTAGCTCCGGCAAGATCTCAGCTCTTAGGCAGGCACGGAGCAGGTGAAAGCACGGACTGTCCCTGCCTCCACTGGACGCCCCCGCAGGCACTGCTGGTGCTATGGGCACAGCGCCTTGCAGGAGCCTGAATATGACTGTAGTCGGGCTGGGTACAGTGATCCAGCCCTGGTTACTTGCTGCCTTCATGATGCCAAACAAGGACTTGAAAGTGCTATTCCTAAAGCACACTCAGTTTCAACAGGGGAAAACAGAAGAGTTAAAAACTTATTTGTATTGATTTTTGCATGTCACTGGAAATGCCATTACAGAACGTAACTCAAATGTTTTACAGGCACACACATCACCTCTGGAGCTCCCTTGAGATCTATTTTCTCTTGGCACAACAGGCTGCTTTGAGGATAGCTCCATATTATGCCCTTATTTTTTTTTGTCAACACCTTAGAGGTTCTCTAAACCCAAACACTGCTTATTTATTTTGATCTATTTTCTAACAGTTTCATCAGAAAGTATAATCCTCTCATTCTTTTGGAAAGGTATGCATTTACTGGTAGTTGACAGTTTCTTCAGCATTTTCTATAGCATATTTATCAACACTGAGACTACAAAAGTGACTGCCTAGATCATTAGTGTGTGGGGCACAAATGACTGTCCGAGACCACTGGCAACATCTGTTTCTCTGCTATAACATTGGTTCTTTTCTGCATATGATACGCTGTGATTGGCATAATTCTGAGCTACAATCTCCGTAAGATTTAGAGATGCAGCTTTCTTATAGATGACACCAAGCCCACTTTGTGCATAGAATTTGTATGTACTTGTTTGTCCGTCTGCTCAGAGACTAATTCCTGCAGAAATTTATCTGACTGCAGACACAGGATTTGGCCTCCTATGTCAGCAATACCTTTTTTCACTTTGTTTATTAGTTACAAAGTTTATACTTAGTACAGTAGCAGTGGAGCAAGCGTTGGATTAAGTGAAAAGAATATTTACTCTCAATTGCCTCTGGCTGCCTGAATTCTACCAAGCCTAATGTTTTATACAACCAACCAACACAGACTGGGTATTGCACCAAAAGAGCTTTGGCCACTAAATATTTGAGATGCTTGGATGTCCTCAAGAAAGCATCGCCGAGAGACATCTAGTGGCAGCAGCAATCTTTGCGCTGGAGAGCTACTGCAAAATATGCAAGTAAATGTCTCCCCTAAGTATTCACTGCAAAGGTTAATTTACGTGCAACTCAGGCTAATGCTGAATAACTGAACACATAAATCATTCCCAGGTGTAAAGAATGCCAAGTGCTAGGACAGCTACCCTGCCAGAAGATTGAAAATACATCCACGATATTTATTTTACGGTATTTAGTTCTGAAGTTTAATTAGCTAAGCAAATGCTTCCAGTTTAAGGAAATTTATTCTGCATTCCTCACACTGCAATCCTTAGAAACACCTTTGCTTTTAGGTCCATGTTTTGGAGTATTTTCCATTCTCTCCCTGGTTTCAAACTATACTCCTTTCAACCAGCTTCAACTGTGCATCTCCTCCTCTTCACATTACTTTTGCTCTTGCTGTCCTCTGTGCTTTTAGCACCCTCTTTGTGCTCATTTATTAGTGTTCCCTTGTTAAAATCTAATCCTACATCAGGATCTTGAAGCAGGTGACCCTGCCCTCTCACCACAAATCATTTCCTCTGCTGAACTGCTATTATGTTCTTATTTCAGGTAAACAGAGCTCTTTAGAGATGGGCTGCTTATTTGCATAGGCCAGCAAGTACTTTCGTACTGATGTACAAGAATAAAAGGAGATAAAAAGAGCTGCAACAAGTCATATCTGAACACCATTACATAGGCAGAACTCCAAGTAAAAAAAAATATTGTACAGAAAGGACTGAGAAGAAATTGAGCTTTCTCCTTTCTTTCCTGCTGTTTACCTCAGTGGAGAAATCACAAACTATCATTTAGAATGATTTTTTTATGATTAAAGAGATTTTCTGCACTTACGAAATCATCTCGACTGCTTAGTATCTTTCAATTATTTAAAGGGGAATTGACAGATATACAGGAGTAAATTTGAGGAAAATATCTGATTTATACAATATAACCAAGTACATCTTTTCAAATGAATTTTCTAATAATCTATTTAAAAAATTCCGTAAGTATTATGTATAAAAAGGAAGGGGGAAATTCAAAGTAAAATGCTGAAGTGTACCTGAGGCTCCTACCACAATTCACTTCACTAAATCATTAATTCTGGGAATTGCTGCCTGTCAAACCTCTAACATCAAGATGGGCTAGTTAGGGGGTATTCATCCCTTTTGGTTGTATCTCAGAAACCTCCTGCTGCAAAACATCCCTAAGCACCAGGATATACTATGACAAACAAACAAACTTATTTCAATTATTAATTTCTTGTGTTTTTCTGAAAATAACAATGCCATACTGTGTTTGCACATGCACAACAACAGGGGAGAAATCAAAGACCTGAAAGGGGATCTTCTAGCACCCAGGAGAACTAGACTGTGAATTAAGATTTTCCATGCTGAGAGTGCTACTTGCTTCTCTCATGTGACACACTACAGGCAGGAGAACCTCTAACTGCTGGGATTAACAGTTTGCCTGGAAAACCTCAGCTTAAAGCCTGGCCTCCACTAAGAGCATCTCTTTAGGATCCCTTCAAATAGCTTTCTGTTAGGAAGGGGCAATAAGGAAAAAATAAACATGCGCATACATTGGGAGAGGGAAGACCTTTAAGAAATCAAAAGATACAAAATGCTAGAAAACGGAGTGGGGCGGGGGCAAGGAGGGTAAGCATTTGCTTAATTAATTCAAGTAATTGGCTCAGTGTTAATGAGCACATGAGGTGCAAGGAACTAGACCAGACCTGATACAGAGGTGGTTCCTCCACAAGAGGAATTCTTAAAACAACAAACACCCCTTGTGCACTTGAGAAACAAAGCTAAGGTTGCATGATCACGTTTATTTTAATGACACAACTGCACATTGCCCCCAAAAGGCAGCATCTCACCCTCTTCCACTCTCATGTTTGCTTTTTCCCGCTGCTTTTCTTTTGCCTGGACTTGCATTCATTGCAGATAAATGTCAGATGATGTTCAAAGGTGAAAAAATATATCCCAACTTTACATATAAAGTGATGGACTCTGAGTTGACTGTTACCAGTCACAAGAAGGAAGGGCAACAAGAATGGCCAAAGATACTGAATGTCACTGTACAAGAGAACACTAAGGAAGCTGGGACTCTTCAGACTAGCAAGGACATCAACAAAAAGTGACATGAAACTTGTTCATAAAATAAGGAGTGGCAGAGGAAAGGAGGGAAAGGAATCCATTCTTCACTCTCTCTTCCCATACAAGACTCATGGGGCATCAGAGGATACTAGTAGGAGCCTAGTTCAAAACAAACAAAAGAAGAAAGTGGCTCTTCATGCAATGGGCGTCCAGCCTGTGCTATTCATTGCCAAAGGATATTGTGAATGATGAAGCTCTACACGCAGTCAAGGGTGGACTGAATAAGTTAATGAAACAGCCCTCCTCCCCAAAGTTACTAAATAACAGGTAGAAAATAGAAAACACATTTCTCAGTAACTCCTGAAGCTGAAAGTACATCCAGGGTAGGAGAGTATTAGGAGGAAGTCTAGATGCCCTATTTTTACTCTTTTGTAAGTATTCACTCAGGCCACTGTAACTCGCTGCACCTTTGTTTCAGATGCTGTACAGCAGTTCTCAGGTTCTCGTGCAGCCAACGAGCGACTGCAATCAGGAGACTGATCCATATGAAAAGCAACAGGGGCAGGTTTAGCTCAGTTGGTTAGAGCGTGATGCTGCTAATGCCAAGGTCACAGGTTCTATCCCCATATGAGCTATGCTGAGGGTTGGACTAGATGATCTCCGGAGGTCCCTTCCAACCTTACCATTCTATGATTCTATGAACCTGACCAGCTCCAAAAACCTGGGTACCTTTCAGTCAGATCAGTTGCCTGCACAGGTCCAGAGCATGGCCGCACAAACATGTGTGTGACACAAGAGACGTGCAGGAAGAATGGCTGGTAATGGGGAAAAGGTACAACCAGCCCTTTCAGCAAGTGTAGGTTTACGCTCAACTGAGACAACCACATAACTCTGGCGTTATCTATCCCCTTTGGTTGGGTGATAATCTGTGTCGGAGTTTAAATCACACCTGCTCCTACAACAACAAAAGAGAAGCTGACATCTCAAAGCATCATCACTTCTGGCTTGCAGAAGTGTATATTGATTTGCCTTGCTCCAGCTCTGCACATTTCCCAGGTAGCCTGAGGAACTAACAGCAGGAGGGTGGATAGCATATACCCACATGTTCCCACAGCCCTTTGGAAAAGGCAGGCCCCTGAACAGCACTCCTGAGCATACTGTCTTTACTGTGGGGAACAGTCTCCTTGTAATCCACATTTAGCGGTTCCTGCTCCACTTAGAAGGCCTGCAGGTGGTGGGAAGGGGGGAAAAGGAGAAGCAGGGCATGGGGAGGCTGTCAGGCAGTTTCCACATCCTGCTGCAGCCTCTCTGACTCCAAGGGCAATGTGTGGTTAAGCCCTTAGGTACACAGTGCCCAGCTCTTGCTGAAGTCAGATTTTGACCGTAAGAGGTCTGAGGATGAGAGCTGAAAGAGTCTTTCTCCTGCCAGCTCCTAGCCCTGCTCTCAGGCCTGCTTTGCCCACCAGACATGTTGTCTTCATTGTAATGGGGAAGAGTAATCTGCTGTGGTCCAGTGAGGGAAGCAGATGCTAGAAACATGATTTCAGGGCAAAGAAGACTTTATTTGGGCCTTACAGCCTGGCAAGACATCCAAACATTTCATATAAACAGTCCAATATTATTTTCCCTTCAGCTCCACTGAGTACTTTAAGAGAGAACCACGAAGGAAGCTAAGGACTGTTAAAGTAGCATCAGAAGAGACAGGACTAGTCATAATTCCTTAATGCTCACCCTTTCTAGGGTACCAAACTTCTTAAAAAAAGATTTAGAGTACAAACAAACTGGGACTCAAATCAGGCACAGTCATCCTTAAAGTCACAAGTTTCATGATACAGACTAAAAGGGAGAAGGAACAGAAAGGAACTGTTAAACGCTACAAACCTATGCTTTCCATTAAGAAGCTAGTCCTCATATTTCCTTCTGGACTTCACTATTTCAGGTAGCTTTAGACTTTTGCCAGATAATTAGGCTCCTAGGTCTCAGAACAAGAGGATGAAGTCCTCCAGAGTTCCTTGGATCACTATTGCCACCTTGGGCTCCCAAAGAATAGATCAGGCCAGTCTTACCTACCGAAACCTAACTCTCATGGAGGGATCTGCCCAGGTCGCCACGGACACGCAAGCAGCACTCACTACCATTTGCACCCTTCAGCCTGAGCCTTGGGTGCGAAGGCTGGACGGAGCTGAGCCCGTACTGCCTGAAGGAGCTGAGTAGGATCTCATAATCCCTAATACAGGCTCTGAATGCTCCCTCAGGCCTCCAGCTGGGCCTGCACAAATTGTTCACACTGCTCAGCAGAGGTTTGCAGCCTTTAGGAAAACAAAAAGTGTCCATCCTAAGATACCAAAGCAGCAGCTGCCTTCAGAGCAATTTTTTGCATGGTCTTCTCACTTGGTTTATATTTACTGATACACTTTATTCTTCTGAAGCCTGAAAGGGCTTCAAAGTCTTTTCCAACTTTCCCCTCTGCGGAGTGCACACATATCAACCATAATGCAATTCCCCTTTTCATTTCCTAACAGATTTATAATTTTAAACTCTGGTCTCACAAGATGCTTCACTGTAAATAGACCTTGGTGCTTTCATAAATCCACGGTTCAGTAAACAGCACAAGCATTTAGCAGTGGAAAGGGGAGTGATCCAGAGGGAAGCCAAACATATGTGAGCTGGATATGACGAACGTTAGAATAAAGTCTGTGAAGTCCAACAGCAAGTCAATTGTGTACATCTGGAAGAGTGATAGAAAGTGGTGCGAAACCCACTTGATATCAGAGGGCAAGACAACAGCTGTGAGGGATGAAACTTGCAGCTGCTCTCAGGTACACTGAAAAAGCAGAGGTTTGGGACCTGAGTCCTTGTGGCCACCCTCACCAGAGGATGCAGCAGCTGGGTGCGCTAGCAATGGGGCTCCCACATTTCAAGTAGAGCTGCGCGAGTTTTGAAAACTGCGGCAGGTTCAGCAAGGCCGAGGCTTCTGTGCAGGCCCGTGCTGTGCAGGCGGCTTTCTGCACCTTTTAACAGCCGCGCGGCGCAGCCACGGGCGCCGAACCGGGCCGGGCCGGGCCGGGCCGGGCCGCAGGGCGGGCGGCGGCCGCGCGGGGGCGCCCCCGCTCCAGCGCCAGCGCCAGCGCCAGCGCCAGCTCCAGCGCCGCCGCGGGCGGCAGCGGCGGCTGCCTCCCGCCTCCCGGGGCCCGCGCCGCCCGCCCGCGGCCGCCGGCGGAGCAGGAGGGGGGCTGCCTCCCCCCGCACTGCCGCCCCCGAGCCTTCCGGCGGCTCCCACCCTGTGTGCCGCTCAAACAGGGACGCGGGGACAGCAGGAAAGGCTGCACTGCAGAGGGTTAAGAACAAAGCGTCACGCCTCATTCAGAAATCGGCGTGGATGTCGACAGTTAGAAAGATGCATCACCTGCGGGAAGATTATTTAAAATGCAGGCTCCTCCTGAGGCCATTTCCACTCTCCTCAGGAAGGGTCACATCAGATACGGTAATGACCAGGCTGGAGATGAGATTTCTAGGCTAAGCAGATCACTGGCCTGATACACGACAGTAACTCTAATGTTTCCATCCTGGACACTGACAGCACCGTAACCCCAAATCATCACTAACAGTGAGGAAGGTCCTGCTTCTATGGTGCACAGCTTCTCTAGATGAGGACCATAGGTTTGAACTCTAAAGAGCAGATCCAGATTTCATGACAGATCTGCACCTCCATATGATGCCAGATGACAAGTTTGGCTACAAACAGCTTCAACCAGGCAAGCCCAGATCTGCATCCCAACTATGGTATTTCAAAACACACAAGTCTGTATCTGTTTCATGCATGCAAAACAGCCTCTCTCCGGTCACAGGAAAGGAATGCCAGGCACTAATGTGCAATGGCTCACCGAAGGCCCCATATTCAGTCCTCATGGTTCTCAGCCAAAGTCCAGAGCTGCAGCCCCTCCTGCCACTTATGGAGGGCCCTGTCTGGTCCCTCAGGTGATGCATCAGAGAAAAGGAGCCAGTGCTGGACCGTGGCTGCAGCTGTGGAGCACCTCCTGTTCACAGAGCAAGCCTGCATGGATCATACATGAATAATGTCTACCTGAATGCAAACATGACTCAAGAGCCAACTGCACAAGCTGCAGATTCATTGTGCAGGGTTCGATGATCTGCTATTTGTAAACAAAAAGACTTTAGGCTCCTTGGTATTTCATGGTTGTTAAAATACACAAATCAGCTGTATTGCTTTCATCTGGAATGACATTTTGTAGTTTATTCAAAGCCTGAGCCTTGAGTTTGAACACGAATGAGCCTCTGCCAATGGTTTGGATTAGATGGCCTGCACCTGATGTTACTTCCAGGCTATTTTCTGCCTGTTGTTCGGGTGTGGCCAAAATCACAAAAGAAGTTGTTTTGTGACTAAGATACTAGAAATCTTAAATGGGTAGAGACTTTTGTCTGAGTTGTACTTAGTGTTCTTACCAGTTTATAAACTTTTATTCAAACCACAAGAATTTTAAGGACAACAACTGTTCAAATTTGTTCAAAATATTACAGTGACATTTTAAATATGATCACTGGATTTGTGCAAGCTGTACAAGAGACATCAGTTTGAGAGTTATGCTGTTCAGAACTATCCTAATAGCAGCTCAAGACTCCTGTAAAATGTAAAATATGTAAAATGTAAAATTAAACTCTGTTCCTGGTCAGCTTCAAATACAGACCTGGTGTAGACTAGGAGTATTCTGTACCTACCCACACTGCAGGGCTTGGTATTCTCCTGAGGGATATGAGGGAACATCTGGGTGTGGTGCACAGGTTGCTTGCCTTCCTCAGACCAGCGTTCTTCATGGTATAACTCCTACAATGCCTCAACAAATACCAAACAAATCCAATCAGTATTGTGAATCTCCTGCAAGACACTTACTTTCAAGTTCAGTTGAGAAAGAGAAATAGCTGAAAGAGCAGAAGGATAAAGCAACATGAAATATGATACATTTCTGTAATAACATCCAGTTTAAACCTAACAAATCCTTTCGAAATAAAGGATCTATCTGCAAACTAAAGTGTCTTGCAAGAGCTGTGATCCAGTAAGACGAGACACACACCATCAAACAATTCACATTCACAAATATGGGCCTGGAGTTGTCTCATCTTCAGTTCTTGGTTCCATTATGGCCTCAAATGAGCCTCACATATCTTACCTCTACCTCTTCGTTTTCAAGTTGATGATACTACTTACTTACTATATATTGCATATAGGACTATGCTATATAAAGAATGAAGAACTGTTAACAGTAAGTGGAGCTATGTCAACTCACATCCCCTGCAGATTTGTTCTATTTTTATTGTGGGCGTAAGATCATTTAGCCAATGAATGTTAGCGCGTGTCACTAACCAGACAAACCTGTAGCCAGTGAGACATGAACACTGTGCAGGGCGTGCATCACACTCAGCAATCCATGATTAATATTTGTTTTTACTAGAGCTTATGCTTTTATACTCCAGAATAATAAACCCCATATTGCTCAGGTAACTTCATTTTTTAATTTCAGTATTCCGGAGGTTGTGGTCCTGCAGAGGGCTTAAAAAGGACAAACAAAAAAAAATGGGAATTACTTTTCCATTATGCATCCCCTTTGCAAATAGAAGGAAGGGTTGTTGTTTGAAGTTTGGAGTTCCCAGGGCAGTTTGCCATGGTTGAGGAAACTGTAGATGTAATATATTACGTACTGTTGCTTTTAATTGCTTTTCAAATGTGAAGACAACTGTGATATTTGGAATAGGTGAGTGAGCTGCATTAATAAATGCTGTTCTGCGGCAGATTTGGTTCACCATGCAAGCTCCTCCACAAAACTTCTACAGTACTCCAGGGAGTAGGGAAGGAAAGAAAGGATCCTAGACATGTCCTACCCAGCCAAAGAGGTGAACATGAAAAACTGTTTATCTTGTAGCTGTATTAACAGAGGTCTACATCCTTATAAGATCCTACAGTAAGAGCAGCTAGCTATAGCTGCAGAGCTATAGAGCTACTGTGTTAGATCGTTCTTTTTAAGTAAAAGCCATACTGCACATCAGATTTAACAGAAAGTTATCTGGCCAGTTGAGAATTGTCTTGGGAAAGAGCAGTTCAGTACTTGCAATAGAAACAGGTAGCCAGCAATGCTCCTTTGCTGAGGGCTAAGTGGGGCTCCTCAGATCTTTGGAAACACTCCAGTTCCAGGCTAATACCATCTGGAGGCTGTTTCCAAAAGGTTACAGACCCTAGGCCCAGCTGGTAATGTATGAAGCATACATTTCTGGGGGAAATCAGTATTCTGGGATTTTGACTAACCTCAAAGTGAGTTGGAGGTTTGGTGGAGATGCTGATTACAGCTGGGTGCTCTTGAGTGATGGGAAATGGTGCAATGAACTTCACACAGCCTTTTGGAAGCCAAGTGTGTAGGCTTCTTCCTGGGACTTGTACAGAGTCTCAGTCCCAGATGTGGAATGTGTTTCTAACTAGCAAGTGAAAAGTCAAAGGAAAATGGCATGTCTGAGGGTGAGGAAGCTTTGCCTCAGCAAAAATGTACTCTGCAGACCCCACAGCCTCCCCCTCCCCCCAACAGCTGTGAGCAAGCCTAGAACTAAAAATCAGACAAGATATTAGCTAGGCAACTAGTGGAAAACAAACTGAAAATTGCTTTCACCCTATCATTCCTGAGTTACTTGCTTTATAACAAAACTGGATGCAGATAGGACTCAGATTGTGGCTCCCAGTTTCTACCCCTCTGTAAGAGCTGTGCGTGACTTCTTCATAGGCAAGTCACTTAACTCAAACTAGAGTGCCTAAAGTTATGTGTCTGTTTAGAAGTACAAGTGGCCACCAACACAGACTGATTTTCAGAAACCCTTGAGTTCTCAAAAATTTCAAAACAAGCTGTGGATGTTCAGTGTCTTGGAGGGAAGGAGAAGGAGGGGAAATCTATCTGCTTTCATGTGCCAAATACATTTATTCTTAGACAACTGACCTCAAATGTGCTGGCTCACCTCTCATTTGACCTCTCTGAGGCTTGTTTTCCTCCTCTGGATTATGCAAATAATAATGATACCTCCTCTGTAAATTTGCCTGAATAATGGTATGTAAATACCAGATATGATTAGTTACTGTCATCCTTACACACTGGAATAGGCAAATCATTAATTTTCCTGTTTCTAAAGCTTTTGGCATTTGAACTATCTTAATTTGACAAAAGGGCTGTACCAAAGAAAAAACAAAACAAAAAAAAACAAAACAAAACAAAAAAAAACCACTCACCGTTACATACTTCGCTGAAATTATAGCCTAAGCCATAGTCTTACTGGGATGAAGATTATCCATAAATAAACAAGCACCTTGGATTTCTTTGTATAACAGTGACATCCAAGTCTGAGCAAACAGATACAAGTCCAAGCCAGCCCACTTCATATTCACAGGTCCAGTCCCAAATGCCAGCAAAAGAAGGGACGCCCAGCACATTCGCAAGCCAGGGCCCTAAGCGCATCTGCTTTGCCCCGGGGCTTAGCTGCCTCTGCTCAAGGATGGGGCTCTCACGGTGCAGCTGTAACCTGTGCTGTTGTGAGGCTGTTGTAAGAAAGCGCAGTGAGAAGCTGGGGCCTGCCCTGCCTTTTGCTCAGGAGCCACTTTTAAGCTGAGGGTCTTGGCACTGAGCCCCGCACAAGCTATACTGAGGATATGCTTGTGCCTGATCTCATACCTCTCGGCACCGCTGACTTCTTCGCTTGACTTCAGACCTGCCTCATCACACTGGCTCTCCTGACCTGCTGGATGCTTGGCTAAAGCTGGTTCCTGCCCTGGGCCTGCCCTGCTTTCTGTGCCGGGGGCCGATGCACCAGCAGCAAGGGCATGGCCATGCCCACCGCGCCACGGCTCCCACTCGCCTTCCCTGGGGAGCAGGCAGCCCTGCTACTCCCTGACACTGAAGCTTTAGAACAGGCCTGTTCTGTTCTCATGAGAGCATCAAAGACACACACACAAAAAAGGTTTCCTAATTATTTTTGATCCCAGTCAAAAAATATATATATTTGACTGCTTTAGGTGAGCTTAGCCTCCTTCATACAAATACCCATAACTATCTAGTTTAACGTTTCACTGTGAATATTGATGAAAATTTGTGTTTAGATGGGAGGTTTTCCCAGACACTCTGCTCTTATAGCAGAAACTCTGCCTAGCTGATCCTCAGAGATGAACAAACTACATCTAGGAAATACACATAGAAACTTCCTAAATTCCAGAATAGAGAATGCTAAGTGCTTTCAGCACATGTTCACATCACCAGCTCCTCAATGCACATAGCTAGCTGGAGCGCTGCTAAGATCGATAGAGCTACAGCGTTTAGAAGTCCTCACTCACTGAGGCATTCCCAGTCAGTCTGAAACAAACTTACCTGCTACCTGTCCATATACTTTCCTGTGTTTATGCTAGGAAAAGTCTTATGTGTTGCACAAGTACTAAGGCTACTGGACTTTCTAAATACATTTATTTGAGAATAAAGCTGTTGCTGGAGAGTGTGACTTTGCAGGAAAGGTGCAAATGGGATTAGAAATCTTCAGATAAACCCATGCAACTTGTGATCTGAGTACACTTGAATAAACAGGACTTAAACTGGTGCTTCTGGTGGGTAAGCAGAAAGGGAAACAGAAAGAGAAGATCATGAGACCCACCCACTGCCATTTACTGGTTTTACTGTGAGTGCTGAGAGCAAAAGGAAACTGTTCTGTTGAAGACAAAAATCTAGTCTTAAGACAGCTAGTAGAGATTGTAACTGGAGCCCAAGACAAATAGAGACTTTTATATTATTTCTATTAAATTTACCTTAGATTTGTGGTATGCACTTTGAAGCCTGTCCTTAGGGCTACTGCATGCATGCTTTCTACTAAGGCAGGTAAGAACCTTACCCTGTGCATATCTCATTGGTGGGAATCAGAGAGAAAAGTTGAAGTCGCCTTAGAATTGGCTGGAGCCTGACAAATTTTAGGACCTAAAGCAGTGCGATTCTAGCCTGCCTTAAATAACTTCTGCTGATGAATACATCTCCTGCTAACTTCTGTAATACCCTTCTCCCCAGCACTCTTCTCACCATTGTCCAAAAGCACTTCCTTGAATATCCACCCCATCAGTCATTCTGCTTCCAGTTTTGTGTTCCACTTTGCTTGCTCTTATTTCTCTTTCTCTACCCTTCAATCACATCATAGATTTAGATTACCATTGTAACTTATTTTAGACATATAAAAAAGACTGTATCACAATGCAATGTAATATAAACTGTCATTAATGAAGAAAATTAATGAAGAAGTTTTTAGTACTAGGATATAGACAAATCTCAATGTCTATAGACGTACTGTACTTGTATTATCCGTTACATTATTACAGCTCAGCTGTAAAAAACATGCCACCTTGGCATTTGGGCCAAAGTCTCAATTTCATATATTAGCCTACCTATACTATGACTGTTGGAAAAACGCTAATTAACACTAGCCATCATTCACCTGAGATCCTCCAATCCCAGTGAAATACAGTTAGGAAAGAAAGCAAAGTGGTGACTCACTGTTGTGGGCAATGCAGAATATACTATCCAGAGAAAAAAAAGACAGGCAGAAAGATCCTTTTTGTGGGCTCAGTACTCATTGTCATTATTACGCACAGAGGAAAGACTCAATACAAACCTAGTACCAACTAATAATTTAGACACAGACACTTAGAAATCTAAATTTCATTTAGTTTGTACTTTCTGAGGGGAGGGTACTGGGTCCTCTGTTTGTTGTGTGTTTGTACAGTAGCTAGCACAGCAGGGCTTTGAGCTATAACTCACATTCCAACCCCTATAGCTATTCAGCTAGTTTAGGCATTCAAGAGGTATCAAAGAATTGTCTAATGCTATTGGCAGATAACTACATCAGTTGTTACAGGAGAGGCTGAAGACTGAAGGGAGAGAGATGTTAACTTTGAAAGAAAGGTAGAGGAACAACAGTAAGATACTTTTGTGGTCATCATTTCTGCCCACATCCAATGTAACCCAAATAAAGAAAGCTTTTGAATAGTTGCTGTTTTTTTTTTTTTTAAAAAAAAAACCACTTGAATTACTACATTAAAGGAGATGACGGAATTTAAGATGACCTTCAATTTTCCAAGTAGTTTAACTTAAAAAGAAGCTAGTTTTGCTTTTGGGTAAATACAGTAGCTCAGAATCAAAACTTTAAAATACTAATGGTGTAACCCAAAGCAAAAAAGTGTTATTTCAGGTGCATTCTTTTAATATTCTGAAATCATCTCAGCTGTTACATGAAGACTGACTCCTGAGATTTTCCATATTATTAGTTCTACTCTGATTAAGTCATTTTTTTAGTAATACTTTTATTTTTGCTATTTCTGAGGCCAAGCATTTTATTTTCAGTGTCTTCCTTTACTAGTCATACTTCAATGATATGATGAACTAAAAACAGATTACACTGCATGGGGTATTTCCATTTTGTCTTCAGCATGTGCCTAATAGCACTATTTTTCTTACTACAAAATATTTTAGTTTCCTTGAAGAAGTCCAGTGACAGAGATGAAAACGAAGATTAAATTATCCAAACACAGATGCTCAAAAGTAAACATATCAGAAGGTTAATACGAGGATCCTTGGAAAAGTAATGCCTCATTTTGCTGGAGAACAAGTATTACGAAAATCAGATTAAGGGCCATCCTGAGCCTCTGAGTTTTTCTGTCACTGTTGAAGGAAGTTACTTCATAAATCCAGTTTCTAAAATGACCCAACTTTAACTGTGAGACAGTGACAGGCTTTTTGTGTCATTTCTTCATTTGGAAAGCTGCTCTAGACCCAATAGCTGTGATAGTTAGAGAACTCCTTTCAATTTCCAGCCCAGACATATTCACAACCAGTTGATACCCCTTTGATTTTGTCTTTTCTCATTGTGGAGGGAACTGCTGTGTATATTTATAGAAAGTGATTGCTGCCTCCCTCAAAATTATATTGCTACATTTAGATGAGCCAATCTTTTGCCCCTCCTTTCATCAGGCAAGGTATCTGTTCCTTTATCACCTTTGTATCTCTGATCCTTGTATAGTCTCTTCCATGGAGTCTGCCAAGTATCATTTCCTGCATAAATAGCTTCTACCATGTAAATGTGAAAGGAACATGTACATCTCTCTGTTGTCACCTTTGTGACCTAAACGGTTCTTCAAAGTTCTTCAAATAGTAGTTCACCCTTTTGGGTGAAATACAGTGGTTCAAATAGTAGTTCACTCTTTTGGTGCCTACCAAGAAGAAAAACCTACAAAACTTTACAAAATCTGTACAAACTCACCTGTATATCCTTGTTTTCTACTCTGTATTTCCTGGGATCCTCTGGTCTTTGCTTGTACTTTTTTTTTTGTCTGAGTGAACATCTTCCCCCATGTAGTGTTAGTAGGTTCACCAAGTGTGTTCGAAGGAAAGAAGCCTTCAGGTGTACAAGACCTTCATCTTCCTAGTTCACAGATGAAAGACTGCAAACAACACAGCACAGAAACACAGTTCAGTTGGGGAAGGAGACTTTACTTTAAAATACTGACACTTGTTATGTCTGACAAAAGAAGAGGAAGTTTTTGCTAACATTTCTGATCATTTACTGAATTTGCAATTACCCATATTAAAAGATGGTGTTATAAGATGATGGTTCAGGGAACTAATTTGAATAAATTTCATTGATGCTGAAAATAATTAATGTCTACAAAACATGACAAGAGTCTTAAAGATGGACAAACCTTAAATTAGTGGACTGGCCATTTTAAATAATTTCTCTGTAACAAAGCCACTTACAACCAAAAGGTGAGTCAGTGGCAGAGTTGCTAGTAAAACTTAGCTTCATGATTCATGAATCAAGGTTCCCTCCAATGCACAGAACTGGTTTCTACAGCAAAGCAGTTTATGCATGTTATCAGCATTAGAGAAAAAATGAGAAATTGCTGACCACCTAATTTTCAGTTACCAGCCAGGCCAGGTAGAATATCAAACTCGACAGATCAAATACTTCCATTGGTAATGGCAAATCTTTAAGTGTTTCAAATACATGGCTGTTTTAAGTTAATAGTACCCTGTAACGGATGAGAACTCTCATTATCTGGGCAACTTGAGTAGGCGCATTGCTTACAACCAGGTATCTGTGAATTTCCAGGGTTGATTGAAAGATGATTTTTTATTAGCTCCTCATTCTTGTCTTAGCCTGAAGAGGAGGAAAACCCCACTGACACATGAAAGAGCAGGAAAACAGGCAGAACAGAAAGCAGAATGTTGCTTAATGTGTTGGGAAAGGAATGAGAATACCCTGCCTTGTAGCTTTTTTGTTTACAAGGTCCTTCCTGCAAAACTATTCAGAGAGCACACACCTGCCCTGCTTTTTCAGTTATCAGGTAACAAGTCACAGAAGAGTAGTTTCAAGCAGGAAGCTGAGGAGGGCAATGTTTAATGTCCACTGCGTATATATGAGTGGAATCTATGCCCCTTTGTTTTCTCTAATTACAAAGTTACATTGCCACTTGTAAGTATAAGCTAACTTGATATAAACCAGTTTTAAAGTAACTGAATCCTTTTACACTTGAAGTTGCAGTAGCTTCACTAAACAGGTTTAATGTTCAGCTAACCTAACCTTTCTGTGCTGATCTCCTCCAATATAGATATCCCCCAGTGCAGTAAAGCTCCAGAAATGTAAAATGAATGAATATGATAGAATCATAGAACTGGTAAGGTTGGAAGGCACCTCTGGAGATCATCTAGTCCATCCCCAAACGAGTGGCCTGTACAGGATCAAACCCGCTACCTTGGCATTATTAGCACCATACTCTAACCAACTGAGCAATATAGTGAATATATTCTTTGTATACCCCTCTCCTCAGTCTGTTTCCAACAAGAGTAGCCTTAGGGAAAGAAAAAAATAAAAAGAACTGAAAAATGCCCTTTCTCCATTTTATCATACATTAAAAAATTTCAGTAACTCACTACGTTTAAGAGTATGACCCATAGATGAATAATCAGATAGGTAGGCATTCTTTCTCATAGAGTGATATGATATTAAAAATACTTAGCATAGCAGTTCCTGAATGTAACTTATATTTCAGCAGCCCATAATCTTTCTTCAGCTCTACAGGAACATCCTAACCTCACCACAAACGAATGCAAGGCCTGAGACTAGGTGCAAGGACAAATTAGCTAAGTAAATGAAATTATAAGTAGCTGATCAGTTGAGCACAAACACTGAGGTTTATCTAGAGCCCCTTACCCAACCCACTGTCAGTAATGAAACTGGAATGCAGTATCATATGGCATGTGAATCAGCAGGGGCACACATGTTTTCCTCTCTACTGACAGCTGTAGAGAAAGGTGCTAGCCTCCAGCCAGAGTTTCTCAGTTTGTGCAGAAGAAAAAATATCATCCCTTTGCATTTCTCATTAGAGATATTCCTGCTCTGTGAAATTCAGGCACAAATCTTAATTTCAGACACACTAAAGCACAATGAGTGTTGATATGATAAAAAATCCATTCACAATTCTCAGCAATAGATCTATATCAGATTCTCCGCATCACCAACTTTCTTCCCAGAAGAGTAGGAGATGAGAGTAGATCTGGTCTTCTGGTTGGTTTCTATCCACCATACAAATTGGGAGCACAGAATTTGGCTTCCAGCTCCAAATATAGCTAATATGTTACCAAGTATTCAGTAAAATATGATGTACTCCTATCTCTACATTCACGAAGTCCCAGAAAGAAGCATGTAGTTGCAATGTGTCTGTGTCTTCCCATCTGCAACATGCAAGTTCCTTGAAGGTTAAAACACTATTCAGGGAAAGAGGAAGTAAGCCATCCTACAAAGGAAGCCTTTAATCAACATTAGTTACAATGAAGGAAAGTAAGATCATCCTGTTGAAAAGCAGTATGAGAGGAAACCTGGAACCATTTCTTCCTAAAACTGCACACTCACCATGCTATTCATTCCCAGGGCAAGCATTAAGTTGCAGCTCCTGAGAGGATACCATCACTCACATTATAAAGTGACAGTAACTCCTACTCTTTTCTGTGGAAATCATGCAACGACTTGATAGGAGCAAGACTAAAGGCTAAGGTGTTTGATGAGTTGGGAATGAATTTCCAAACTTGCATCTGTATTTTGGTGCTTTTTCCCAGCTGCACCCATGCTACAGCTAACAGGAACCCCATGCAAGCGGGATGTGGCCAGTTTTACCCATTATTTCTGTGACTGGTACCAGAGAATGGAGTAGGAAATGCTCTGAGAACTGCATGGAGGAAAGGCCATTTTCCTGTTTAATAAAAAATCTGGCTGACCCAGATACTCTACCGAAGAGCCTCATGGCTGCAGAGGTTAAAATGCCCCAGAGAGGGAAGGACACTGAATCACTTGACAATCTGGCAAATTCACCTCCTGAATATTGTTGGCTGCCAAGAAAATTCATTCTGACTCACAAACAGATGCATATATTGTTCTATGAAAGGATGTGACTGTGTGTAGTTCTTACATTAATGACCCTTAAAATCAATCTAAAAATTTCAGTAGTTCTAGTAGATTTCTATCTATCCTGAAGAATAGTTCCTGTTTGCAGGGGAGACCTCCTTAGGCTGTCTGAATGCCCCACTCAACCAAAAAGACCTGGTGGGTGGCCTGCCTGGGAAAGAGGCACAAATCATGGAAGCGGAGGTGACCTAGTAATGTGTCAGCAAGGAGTGGCTGGCCTGAAAAAGGCAGCACAGAGCCAAAATGGGTCAGAAGTAGGTAATCAAAAGACAGTTTGCTAAAATAGTTCTGCCCTGCAGAGGTCTTTTTCCCTGCCCCCCCCCCCAACCCTGTGCAGCAGGAACCCTGAGGAAACACTTGCCTTTCCTCGGACTGATGCTCTGCGATTGACAATGCTGTTGACAGGACTGCTGTGACTCATACTCCTTTACCAATCCCAGTGCACAAGCAGCACCATTTCTGTGCTGTGGATCTGGCAGAATCACTGTTTACTGCTAGCTTTCTTGGGATTTCAGAAATTATCTGAGAAGAAAACTCATTGACCAAATTCTGCCCTAATTTCAGTTGGGTTACTTCCCCAGAAAATTTTATCCCTTAACTGCTAAATCTAGTTGTTCATTATTTCAGAGAACGGCTGACTCTAAAGATTTCCACATAACTGTTAAGAACATTCTCAAAGCGGACAAACACAGGCCTTAGCCATGTGGATGCTCAGACTCTCTTTTGTTAAGAAACACCTTTGGCTTTGTATATCTAAAGATCTTCCATCTTGAACAGCGGTATGCTCTTCACACTGTCATTAGTCAAACCTAACAGCACATCTACGTGGTAAGTAAGCTTATTTATAAGTCTACTCAATGGGTATGTACAGTGAGAAAGAAAAAATTTTGACTCACCTAAGCAACAAAGCAACATGGTGGCAAACAACTGGGATCCAGAAGATAACATTCACCTGCTTTGCTTGATGTTACTCTTTCAAATTAACTAGCAGAACTCTTGAACTCTGCTTCCAAAAACAGTTCTCTTCATTTCATACTTGTCAATGTGCAGGACATTTCCCTGCTCCACAGGCCGGGCTTGCTTGCCATTAAAAAGATCTAACTCTGCTACATTTCAAAATAGTCACCTGAATGCCACAATTTTCTGTTTTCACTAGTTTTACACTTTAGATAAAAAGTTAAAACAACTTCCAATGCAGATAGTCTCTTGCATCTGATCACTTACCACCACCCCTAGAGTCCTCTCTCCAATTGTTGGCACCTGTCTACAGAAGTCTCAAGCACGTAATTGTATTTGAAAAGGACTTGAGAGAAATGACCAAGATGCACCATATTCCTAGGAAGCAGGACTGGAGGCCTGAATCAGGGCTAATACGTACCAGGATCACACAGATCTGTATCCCCTTAAAAGCTGGAAACTGAGAAAGATCAGGAGCCCTTCACTCTGGCAGGGGACTAGGGCAGAATTGCCCAGATTAAAGGTGCAGAAACATTACTGCACTTTACAAGTGAGGGAGCTTAACCTAACTTTTGCTGAGAATTCACAGCTTGTTTTAATGTCCCCGCAAACTATTTGGCAGTAGCACAAAGGTTTCTTTGCACAGCTGTGGGACGTTACTGAGCACTTTGCAGTCTTAGCAATGCAGTAATTCCCCAACCACTGTATAATTAAGGGCTTTATTGAAGTCCGCAGACACATTAGTGTATTTGAAGTGCTGCACCTTGTTTCTTGGATCAGACTCACAAAACAAAGAAAAATGGTTATTTTTTAGCCAGACATTAATCTGCAAAGGTGGATTCTTTAAGAGTGCTTCCTACCTTGTGGAGCTGTAGTCCACCCTGAACATGTGCTATTTGCACCTCCCCGCAAGGTAACATTCTCTAAATTTGCTTTTAGTCACTGCTAAAGGCCCAGCACTCAGTTCATAAGTTGACTTGCCTTTCTTTGGATCAGAGCAGCTAAATGTCAAGCCTTTTGTTCCCATTGCCTAATGACAAGAGAATGAAATTCCTGAGAAGATGATTCTATCTTACTTGATCATCATTTATAATTTCTTCCTTTGTTTCCTGTCATAGATTTCCCTGGGAAAGAAACAAAGAAGCTTTCCCTGCCTGGTGTTTGATTTCCCTGCCCTTCTGCTGACAAGCCAAATGGTTGGTGCTGACTGGTGATAATATTACACTCTACGCAAGAGGCAAGAGGGAAGTGACCTGTCAGTATTCAAATAATAAAACTTGCAACTGCCACATTTCTCTGCTGATGACTTATTTGTATTTCTGTCTTTATAGAGCCTCTTTCATGCTGGAAAATCCTAAAGAAGATTTAAATTGCTTTTAGGAATTAAAGGCTCATTCTACCAATTCTTTCTCATGCAGGTGCTTCATGAAAATCTGCACTAAAACCCAGGGGATGACTCATGCAGATGTTTGCAGGCGCAGGCAAAATTTTTATATTCTAAGTAGTAAGTACATTTACTGAATGCACCATAGGCATTAAGTCTGCAGGATGGGAGGTCTTATCTGTAAAACAAGCATTAAGAGACTGATAAAAATTTTAAACAACTTGACTGACAAGAAATTTG
This sequence comes from Rhea pennata, assembly GCF_028389875.1. Lineage (NCBI taxonomy): Eukaryota > Metazoa > Chordata > Aves > Rheiformes > Rheidae > Rhea > Rhea pennata. The sequence continues at coordinate 23,810,601 of NC_084669.1, forward strand.
CCACCTTCAGATGCCTAACTTCTTCTTATAAGTACTATCTGATATTTCATGTCCCTGCAATATAAATATATGAGAATCACTTCAGAAGTTATCAGTCCTCTGCAGTTTTCCAGTTCATCATTATCTGCTCCCTTCATAAACAGAAATTCTAGAAGATTTAAGCAATTTGAATTCAAGTTTTGATATATGTAGACAGAAAGATGAAACGCTATCTAACAGGATTTTGTATTGCTTTTCCCAAATGTCACTTTTTAGGAGAAAAAAAAAAAAGAGAGAGAAACAAACATTTTGTAATCAGACAGTGGCATGTTAAATTATATATGAAATGCAGTATAATAGAGAAGCAATATTCTGGGCAAGTATGGGCATCACAATCTGCTGGTATAGTAGAAACTATTGACCGACTTTTCTACAGTGACTAAAACCCCTTGAGGCTTAAAGTAATTTAACCTGCTTTTCTTAAGGAAGTATATTCAGCGTAGGTTTTGGCAACATTTTATTTTTCACACATGAGGAATTAACCAGCAAAACATCCTGCCTTTTCTCACACAGATGAAATAAGCTGTATGATTTTCCATGAGAGCTTTTTCCCCTCAGTAGGGCATAACAAAAAAAAAAAAAAGAAAAAAAAAAAAAAAGAAAGAAAGAAAAAAAAGAAAAAAAAAAGAAAAAGAAAAGAAACAGAGCAAAACCCAATTCCCAATCTAATCTCTGTTGAAAACATGATGCTTAGTAGAACATTATTCTTATGGGAACTGAAATGCACTATCACCTTCTAATGTGCTTTTTGGGGTGGGATTTTGTATATCCATTCTATCTGCAATTTGGGGTATTTTTCATGAGCATAAATGGCCCCACTAACTAGGATCACTTAAAAACTTGAGTCATTCACTAGCTCATCACTTTCTGGCTAATCAAGGAGGTTGGATAAGAAAGGCACAGAGGTACAGTTCAGAACATTCCCCCAAAACATTTCTGATTCTCCCACAGATGCTCTGCAAGACATCGGGCAAGTCAGTGACAACCTGCTGCAAAAATCTAACTCACCTTTCTGTCTATAAAATGAAAATAATGTCTTTTTAGAATAGAAAGTCTTCAGGGCAGGGAGGGAGACTTACTAAGTATCTGTAAATTTCCTGGCAGCTGTGAAGCCTGATTTCAGCATTGGCCTCCAGGCAATATCTTAAATGCAATGCAAGAGATAATAATAAACCCTGCTACAGCTTCTCTGTGAATGATGTGGGTGTTATCAGTGATCATTAACTGACTCTCTTGTCTGTTTGATGGCTACTGCATTGCTTGCAAAGTACTAAAGAAGAATTAAGTCTGAGAATAGTAGTTGCAGATACTGGCATGAACCAAAGTAAAAGGTTTTAGATAACTGGTGGGAAAAAGACAAAACAGGGATCAAAGGCCACTGATCAAGCCCAACACATGTCCTGTGGGACAGTGCCATAGGATATGCAGGATATGAAGATGTGTCCTGAGGAACCGAATAGGAGGGGCAAGGACTGAAATGTTTCTTCCCCCAAAGTAGGGATGTTTGGATGACTGGGGCCTGCTTAAGATCAACAGAACATGCTAAGCACTAACTGGAGTATTTTGCATGCAGGCCTTTCATTGTTTCATCCTTTTTCTATGACTCCTGTCCTCCAGATGCATAAGTAATATTTTGAATTGTTCTAGGTCCTTGTATCATCAGAAAATCACAACTCCCTAATCAAGTTCTGTGGAAGTGGCCAGACAGAGTAAAGCTGTAAGAATAATGATGGCTGCAACTACAGGTTGAAGACCTGTTTGAAACATGGTACTAAGTTTATCATTGTACTCAGAAAGAAGAGACGGCCTGGGGACTGTCACTCGTTTGGAGAAGCCGGAAAGAAAGGCTCAAAAGTACAGCTTGGCCTGAATAATATCTGTCCTAGAATACATATTTGCGTAGTACAGAAGGATTTAATTTTATCTTCCACATCTGTAATATTGAATCTTCTAACTCCAGAAGGGGTGGGTAGAGTGAATTTGCTGTAGGGCAGTATAGGGTAAAATCCATTGGTGTTCCAGTTTAAAATAAATGTGATATATTTTTTGAAGTTCCCTGTATATAAATTAAGTCTTCAAATTTTCTGTTGTTCACCTTCAAAACAGATTAGGTATTTCCCCTTAAGGGCAATGAATCTAACACTGTTAAGCAGATAATGATATGAGCAAGAACATGCTTGCAGCAGCAAAACCAGCAAGACCAGGGAGATGGATGTTCTGTGGGTGCTGGCTTTAAACATTGTAACTTTTGTGCAATTGCTAACATTGGAGCCTTCCCACCCTCTGGTAGTTCACTCAAAACAAATGCCACATGTTACTTAGTTGATTTTTATTTCTAGTTCAAGGTATCTCCCTTAGTTCAAGTCCAGGCTGAAAGATAATAGAAAACAAGTCTTTCAGATCTATGAGGCTTTGTCTTCACCTAGTGAAGCTGCATTTTGTGTGATTTGTTCATGCAGCTCTGCGATCAGGCCCTAGAAATATCAGGCACAAACTAAATCTTATTCATTGGTGGTGGCAGTCCTACCACCTATCACCTACGATGGTGATATCTTCTACAGGATCATTGACAGAGCTAGCCTTCCTATATGGGGCTCCACTGATGGATTGGTATTGTATTCACATGCATGCTTGCATTGCTGCATATCATTGCTGTTTCCTTCTGTGAGCTCTGGAAGTGCTACTGCAAAACTCAAGTGCTGTGCTAGTGCTTATGTAGTGCCAAGAGTATGTAATTCCTAAGAGTTCATGTTCTAAATGGGGGAAAAAATGTAAAGAAAGTAGTGGGGGAAAGGAAGCACCAGCAGCCCAATTTGACAAATGAGAATGCAGTTGCAGAGAGATTAAAGGCCAGAGTTTCGAGATGTACACATGTACGGCAAGATCTTCAGAGGCAGCTAGACTAGGTAAATTCCTGAAACACTAGTAAAATTCCTGAAGCACTAATCAGAGTCAACTGGCGGTAGTGTACAGTTCCAAAACACAGTTCCTCTACATCCATAAGTGGAGGCCAGAACTAAGGCAAGTTAAAATCATAGAATCAGTAAGGTTGGGAGGGACCTCTGGAGTTCATCTAGTCCAACCCTCAAATGAGTGTCCCATGCGGGGATCAAACCCACGACCTTGGCATTATTAGCACCATGCGCTAACCAACTGAGCTAACCTAACTCCCTTCAGGATCAGGACAGATTTCTTGTGCCTGTGACAAATGGGAGCTTGTAACAGTAACTAACCTTGGAGGCAGTTATGTGATGTTGACACTAGCTTATTCTATATAGTGAATACTCTGGTTGGTTAATTCTCTCCAGTTGTGCTAAAGCATATCTCTTTCAGGGCACCACCACTCTACCAGGAGGATACAAGCATCCTTCCTCCTCAAGCTTTAGCAAGCTACAGTTTTACTATCATAAAGCATTTGGGCCCATGTGCATTACAGCATTTTTTGTATGGGCTAGCTAATGAAGTCAATACAAAACGGTCCGAAAGGAGAACAGCAGAATTCTATTTTCTGGCTATTTTGATGTCCATTGAGTTTAAGTAACACTCATCCCAGGTGCAAGATGAAAAGTCCCAAGTACTCTGGAATGCCTTGAAACTTTCAGGCTTTGACTGTCTTCATTGTCCTATTATTTCTTCTGTCTCTTATCACTCCTCTTTTCTCCTCAGTCTTCTACAGATAGTTCCAGCCACAGCCCTGCAACTGTGGGTGAGCCTGATTGCGTTGACATCTTATAAGAAGTCAGTGGTAGTTTGTCCACCTCTTCTCAGCAAGCTCTGCTATCTCCACACCACACCACTCATTAGTTCTGTTTCCCAGGGTGCCACTGACTGACATGCCTTATTTTTAGCTACAGTAAATCTCATAATGTATCAGAATGTCCTCAGGTAAACTTACTAACTCCCTAGTAAACTCTATGAGTCAAGCCAGGCAGCTTCTCCTGTCTCACACTCTAAGAAGGTTAGTCCTAAATAGTCTTTTCTGATCAGAAAAGCCTGTGTATTAGATGAGACAGCCACATCTACCTTAACATGTCTTCTTGTTAGAGTTTTTCTAAACCTAACACGCAATAAACTTCCGATAATCAGAAGAAAGGAATGAATGTTCCCACATAAAGCTGAAATACTGTACACTGCAAAGAAGTGGATTATAAAGTCCCTCCTTTAGTTATATCTCAGGACACAGGGCAAGCAGCCTTTAAGTCTGAAATAACTTCCCATTGATAGGATCCCTTCCATGGAAAGACAGAATTGGAAGAAGCACTACAAGCCCAACAGGTTGCCAAGCTATATTAGGAGAGAAGGTGGAATTTCTGTTCAGTTTCCATTACGTTACCATTGTTTTCTCTCCCCATACGTATGTAACTTCACTACTCTTCATAGGCTTACTGGTAAAGATAGTGAGTAATAACATTTTTGAGCAGCGCTTCCATGAAATTAGAGTTTGGGTCTTGCGAAGCTCAAAGATCAGCTGGGCCAGACTGGGCAATGCGGACATCTATGAGAGATCCACCTGGGAGCAATTCCATCTGGGGAACACCTAACATTCAGTAGGAAACAAAATCATGAAGAGCAGATGTAAAACATTAAGACATCACACAGAAGAACAGGATAGAGAATTTTGTCTCTTCTAGATGTGGATCCCTGCTTATTCATCTTTTTCCTTTCAGCCTTGCCTATCTATGTGATCCTTTCACACAACTGAGAAAGAGGTGGAGGTTCACAAAAGGCAGTGCAGACAGAGTGCAGTAGACTGGAGAAACGTGGTGAAGTGCCTGTGGAACAAGATTGAGGTAAGACTTTCCTAGCTGATTTTCCTAGCTGATGGATCAACCCCCGCCCCCTTCTATCTCCATGTATTGCATAGGAAGCTGGTTGGTTTCCAAACTGAACTCTACAAAGGCTAGGCTGAGCAGCTTTCAGCAAACTGTTGTCTTGTTTCATGTATGTGCCACCTAACTTGCTTTCACCACAGCAAACCTTCTATCTTTACCAAGAAGCTCTCAGTCCCTCCAGTCCCTGTGCTTTCCTCTGCTCAAGTTCTAGTGATGTCTCCAGATGCAGGAGCCTCTTAAGCCCCTCCATGGAACCTTTGACGAGTCCATCTGCAGAGCTCATACTGAGTACTTGTTAACTCCTCCAACCTGAACGTGGGGCATGTCTGCATTCATATGTACTCATTTTTTTATTATTTTTTTCCTGTTTTGCTCATAACTGTCAAAACTATGTCTAAAAGCTTTCGCTCCTCCCTTCCATATCTACCTTATTGGGGACATTTGATTCGTAATGCCCAAACAGGCAAAAATCCCCTCATAAGACCCAGGCATGTTTTCACAATCATTCTGGCTGACTGACGGGGGTGTTGGGAAACATCTCAATTACAGTGTGTACGGATACTCTGTAAGAGCAAACTAGTCTGCACACTTTCTCTAACGCGTTAATAGGTCTACTGTAACTGTAAAAGGGAAAAAGCTCTACAGGAAAGACAGACGTGACCAGTTCCTTCCTTAAACAGTCTCACTGACTTCAGCTCTGTCACTTTGAACCATCAAAGGTAATGAGGAAGGGAATTTAAGGGAAGTAAGCTGGGGCAATGAGCTGTACAATATACTCACAGCTTACATGTTGCAGAATGAGACATAGGCCCAGGCAAGTCAGGGCATCACTCAGGTCTGTAAACAGCAAAGAGGTGTTGCCAAAGTCCAGAATCATCAGCAGGCAGGTCTGTAGTGGTCACAGAATCATCTGCATGGTGTGGAGTGAGAAGATCCCAAGTGACTCCCTAGCTCAGGAGACTTGTCAAAACAATCTATGAAGGCTGATTATCAGCTGATTTTGTTTCTTTCCTTATTTTTGCTGCCTCTTCTGTAAACACAGAGTAACAACAAGAAATCTTCTCAAGATCACTTTTCTGATTATTTTTTTCAAGATAGAAGAAAGCTTGTTCCTAGAAAAATCAGAACCAATCTAGAAAGCCATAGATTAGCTACAAAATTCACCCCATCAAGTGCCTCTTGTTTTTCTTATCAACAGGTAACAGATGGGTTTCTGTACCTTTTGTGCTCTTTTTAGCCAGCTGCAAGAAAACAGCCCTATCATGAAGACTGGGCTTCTGGGCTGCAAGCTTCAAAAGCCTCTAAGAGACTGAGGCGCTTCATTTTCTTTCAGATTCCAGGAGAGTTCAATGCAGTAGCATGTTCTTGTGAGGGCAGCTATCGGGCACAGTGGCCATTTGCCCTTTATGTTCTGAGAAGCTGTCCTGGATTCTTGGTTAAAATGCAAGATCCAGAGAACTAAGGGTTCATTCCAGTTGTGCTATTGACCTTCTCTAGAACCTGCAGAAGAGCCAGTCCTCACACTAGTTTCTCTACTTCTCAAATGGGGAATGCACAAATTTCTGATGACAAAGGAGGTGGGACTGAATTAATGAGTCTGTAGAGCACTGTGGTATTCCCTACAGAAGACACTGTTACTTCTATTCTTCTCAAAGTAAGTTTCTTCCTAGAGAACCAGAGGAAACAACTGATCATCTGTTGTGTTTATTCAGTTCCTTAATAATATAAATCCCCATGAAACTGCTTCCAAGCAAAGAAATTCTCTCCTGCATTCTGATGGGGAGATATCAGCTGTGGCTGAACCCCTCATAGTCAGCCAAAGGTCAGGAAGCACAGTGCATGTACTAGTCTAAATCAGGAGTTACTCCACTGCTGCTCACAGATTCAGGCTAGTATAAGGCTGGACAAATGAGAGAAAAATCTAGACTGTAATGGCTTTGATTATTCTGGCTGTTAGATCACATAGTCCCTCCCTTCCTCCAGCAAAGAAAATCAAAAATAAAAATTGGAGTGCGCTATTGCTGTCTTCTGCTGGTCACTTGTTACTTAGATGTGCCTGTTCATACCCGCAGTCAGAGCCAAAAATGAAAGCAAACAGACAGGTCACTTTAAGAAAAGGAGTCCACAGTTGCTACCTCACTGAAAGTCTCTATAACAGGGTGGTAGTCATAAACGTAACCCAGCAACTTGGGTTAAAGGAGAACATGGATTTTGGCCGAGAAAGTCAACCCTCTACTAACCATTTGCCAAATATTTGCATAGTGCACTTCGAGACCCACTTATTTAAGAATAAAGTATTTATTTCCAGCTAAAATGAGCTAATAACTGAGGATTAACTATACTGTGTACTAATGTCTGTATTTATCTCTGCAATAAATGTACTTATCTCTGTTCCAACTGAGTAAGACGACATATGTCTCAGTGCATTTAGGGAGCGACCAAACTAGCAGGACAACGAGATGCAAAGGGCGTGATTCTGAAGAGTACTACCTTCCTCCAGCTGATTCCTTCATTTCCAGCAGTGAGCAGCAGCAGCAGCCATGACTGTGGAGAACTTTCTTGCTGGCATGGGAAAATAGCAATAATAAACTCAGTTGTCATCTACCTACCCTGATGGCAGTATGAGAAATATCTGTCACCTTAAGGGGGAGTCAAAGAAGTTTCAATACTAGGATGCATTTCCATTAGCCACAGTAAGAGATGCTATCCATCCTAGTAAAACCTGTGTTCAGTAACACACTGGGCAGCATTTCTCAAATTTTTTTACATTCAGAGATCACCTAATTTTGAAATGATCCATAGATCACTTTGTAGAGTATCTCAATGAAGTGGACATAAATTAGGCTGAAATAAACTAGGCTGAATTTTTTATTTCCTGCCTTCTGTTTGCTTGTTCACAGGCATGAAAATACGTACAGCACTTCAGTGATTTGTTTATTTGAAGTGCTCTTGAAACCAGCTATTGATGACCACCAGTAGTCCTACTGATGACATCGAGAAGCCCATCTGAGAGAAAGAGTTTCTGTCCATTTCAAAGAACCTGAGCTCTATTGAATCAAGAAACCAGCCCCAAAGACTGACAGTAAAATCTTGCTTTGACATGTTCATATGTAAAGTGCACCTGTAGAGGAAAAGAAATTCATTCAAATTTGCAAACCCAGAAGAAAGCACTCTGCATAATTGTTTGCTTAGATAATCTAGGCAAAGGAAAAAACTGCCTGAAGGAACATGCCAGCAATTTGCTGAGTAAAGGCAGCTTATGTTCCAGATGAATTTCCAGCCAGCTTCTGCTTAAATTCCTGACAAACACTCTACAGACTAACTTCAATTTGTAAAATAAGCTGGATAGGTTTTGGCTATGACAGTTCATCATGAACCAGTTCTTAGATGGATTCCCAGCTCCATGTCAGAGCTGAGAACATTCACTACGTAACTGGACTTTCCTCTTCTGAAAGTTGTTTGTTTGACCAAAACCCGTCATTAAAGGTCACTTTCATGAGCCTGAGTAAAAAAATGTGAACACTGTATAAACTCAGGGTTATACAAGTGTTCTGTAACTTGGAATGTTAATAGTGATTTTCTATTTTTGGTGCAACATGAGAGATACCAGTCCAGCTAGTCTGTTCTCACTCTAGGTACAGCCTCCCCTCCAATAGTGCCATCAGGAGATGAGACATACAGACAGAGCAGAATCTTGAAGGAAAACAACGTACTGTGAAGACATGCTGTATACTTCCGTACTCCAAGTTTACATAGCACTATGTGAATGAGAGGTGTCTAGATACTGCCTTTGTGCAAGAAGACTTCAGCAGTACAAAGCTGCAGAAACAGTTCTGACCTCTTCTGCACTGGATTCATTCCTTTCTGAATACAAAAAGAAACAGGGAGTGAGTCAGAAGTGGGGAGAGAGAATATAGGAAAAGGAAGGTCATGTTTCAAACTGGGAAAAGGATCAGGAAGCAACACAGTTCAGTAGATTTGAACAGTTAATCCAGCTATCTCTGCCATACTCCTATATAAGCTGCACAAGTTGAAACGGTTTCCTCCAGCATACAGCCACACCAGATAGCTAAAAGCCAGAAAAGGCGCCCTGAAAAACATCTGAATAAACAGTAGAATCACATCTCAAAAATTGCTGTAAAAAGGAGTAAATTCTTAATCACTGCTTGTCAGTTATCCCAGCCTTCCTTGCCCTTCCTTGGTTAATGTGGCTTGAGGATTCTGGCAAAGAAGTTCATAGAAAAAAAAGCACATCTTCCAAGTACTAACTACAAGTGTTTCAGCTTACCAAAAACCCAGCTATAACCTTTTTCATACTATATAATATATAATATATAATACATATTATGTATTACATATTGCATATTACGTTATACACTACACGTTATATGTTCTATATTACATATCATATAACACATATACTTATATAAATATATATTAAAATATTTGTAAATTAAAAAATTGGTTGTAAGAAAATTTCTTTTACTCACTTCTTGTGAACTTGGATATGATATCTTTTTGTCCAAGTGTTTTTCTTCTCTCATACAATCACACTGTTTTATTATTGCAGAACAGCATGTAAATGCTGAGCTGTGAACATTGGTTTGCTGTTGTCTGAATGGTCTCAAAGTGCTGAGCTTGTGCAGTAACTTCTTACTTTAAAGTTTCTCAGATGATCTGAGTTGTTTGCACAGGTCTGTTATTCTAAGGTTGCTTAAAAGTGCTGAACTATATAAGATCTGTTTGTTACTGCATGAAAGATCTGAAGTACTAGACTTTTTTTTTTTTTAATTGTAAAGTATCAAGTATCACTTTTACTGATAAAAAACCCCAAACCAAACTGACGCCTTAGTTAATTCTTTGTTTCATTTCCCACTTTTTCATGGCAAACATAAGAATTGTAAAACAAAGTTATGAAATTTCCATTTAAATTGCTAGACAGTATAAGAGAGTGGGATTAGTAACAGTAATTATGCATTTTAATTCTTTATGTAGTAATTTCTTAACCTGCCTGCAATTAACTATATAAAAAAATCTTAGAAGTGATAGCATTTTTGTTCAGATGAGGAAAAAAATCTCTCAACTGCCTCTCAACTGCAGGTAAATTCTGCTCTTACTTGCACTGTACACACAAAGTAGCTCTACTGAATGAAATTTCTGTGGTCCATGAGGATCCATAATTTGCTTCTCAATTAAAAGAGCTGAACATTATAGATCAGATGCAAAAAACTATCTTATGAAAAGGCCCTTATGAAAAGGCTCTAATTCTAAAAAATGGAAGATCCAGCACCCTTCATGCAGTGCTGTGCATACCAGCAAGTAAAAATTTTGCTTCTTCACGTTTAATCCTCCAAATAAAATGAGAAATAGAATAGGAATACAGTGATGATAAGCTACATTTTGGATCTTATGAAGATAGCATATAGTAAGAGAAGCAGTATTTTTTATGGGAACCACATGCTCTGCCCTAAATTGCAATTTCAGTGCATTTGGAACATTTAGATCACCAAGATGCACTTCAAAATCTCACCTTTAAGTAGGAAAAAAAGCAGCCCAAGAATCATTTACCACAAATGTAATTACATGAAGCATTAAAGTTAAAACTGACATAAAAGGAGTACAGCATTCCCATGGCAAATTTTATACAATTCTCTTACAAATTTTCAAAATATTTTATTAAAGACAATTTGAAATTATTGCTTCAAATAATTGCTTCAGATATATGCCTTTGAAGAAGTTTTGCCTTACATATGGACTTATGATTTCAAAAGGATATTCTAGAATTACGGATGCTGAGCTAGTCCCTTTTGAGATACAGAATGATTATAGTCATATCTCATAGCAAAATCTGTCTCAGAATCTACAATTTTATTCTTTTGTTTTGTTTATTTAATCATTTTGTATTACCTAGATAAATAACCTGAGGATTTTCCATCTAAAAATGATGTTGTATTAATTTTGCCAAAGAGAAACTGCTGACTCTCTTCTGCTTTTAATTACTATGCAGTTGGAATCAATTATTATGACATTTGATTGCTCCAATCTTTGTGATTCACTGAGTTCACTGTCTAGCAATTTGGTGGTCAAGCTCTGAGTAGCTACTGTGTGAATGGGCACCCCACTGCAACATTCACCCTTTCACTGTTTTTACTGTTAAGCTCTTTTTCTACTGTCTCTTCTTTTCTATAAGCCTCTTTCCTCTGCTGAACAGCCTCCTCTCTTTCCACTGTCTCTCTCCTATCCTATATTGGATAGTTCTGCTACATCACTTATTTGATGTGTACATTTTCACCATATACTGCTTTTTTTTCATTGCATATTTTCATGCTCCTACGTTTGGAATACTGTGGTCTTCCCATAGCATCTGTGAAATATGACTCATCCAGTTTATAGCGGGACACGAGCCCAGATATGAGTAAACATAATGCAAATAAAACAGCCTATCAACCTCCTAGTTTACATTCAACTTCTAATGAGTCTGAATTTACGCTACTGTAAGTGAAAAAATAGTGTTAAATAAATATCTAGTTTTAAAAAGACTCAGGAAAAGGATAGGTAAGTGGGAGAAGGGTCTTCTTGCCTAAGTTTTCCACTTAAATAGTTGGCCTAGGAAGCCCTCTCCCTCACTGTACCGTAATGCTAAGTAAAGCTCTATAGAAGAACAGCTGGTTGTGTCCATAACTTTCCACACCTTAAGAAAGGTAAGGATAACATTGGCTGCTGTAGGTGGTGATACGCATCTGGTCAGTAGAGTCAGGGCTCTAAAGATTCTGCCTTGGCTGGAGGCAAGCTCTGCTGTTAGCTTCACACAGCTCTCTGGCAGAATTGAACTTCAGCCTGTGGAGAAACTTCTGAGGACAGCTTTTGTGTTCCTACTAGTGCCCACATACAGGGCCAGATCCCTCACTTTGGTGTAGCAAAGCTGAGAGTCAGAGTATACGCTCTCCCTGTGCACTGGCAGAGGAAGATCTGACCCTGTTTTTACAATCTCGTGCCCTACAAGTAGGTCAGTGAATCATATTGGTGACTCACTCTGGTGTCTGTTGATTTTAAGCACTTTGGTGGCTGCATTTTCTTCAAAAACATTGCCGCCAAGGCCTGGGTTCCAGGCAACGTGTTTATAGGAGTATCAGGTGGTTTGAATTTGAACTTGTGTTCACATAAAATTAACCAAAATCCATAAAAAAGCATATTCATCTCTGTCAACTCATTCTCTGTCTCAACTGACCATGCCCAAGGGAGGAAGATAGGTCACCAGTTCAAGTCTGCAAAGTTTATTTGGCAAGAGTTTGCATCATTACTTTATCATGACATGGCATTGCATTACTGCAATGTAATATGTCACACACTGTACCAGTCAGGAGCTCACTAATGACCACAGGGCACAGAATTCCCCATTCTAGATGGTTTAAGAAATGATTTTGCTTAAATTCATGAGATTCTTAAAATAAAGTATGTTGTGATCCTCTGATTTGCTCTCTGAATCCATGCTTCAAGCTGTTTCCAGTAATTGAGGAGGTTAGAAAAATATAACAGACTCTCCACTGCTCTGAAACACCAAGGAGTCTTAATGTGATATATCAACTGCAGAAAGTCTTGCCATCAAATTGTGAAATTTGGCAATACTAACAGACTGGAGTGTGGCTGGCTGCTCCCTCACAGTTAGCTCATAGAGGCATCCACCCTGGAGAGGAGACCGAGCTTCTACACAGACTCCTTTGGGCCTACTTCATGACATGGTCTCTACGTAACAACCAAAATGTTTCCATGGTTTTATTAGACATAATAAAGACTTTGAGCCAGCATGATCTCAAAATTCTTGTTTTTCACTTTTCCTGACTTTAATAATTTCGGAAATTAAAATATGGGTGTTTTTTTCTTTCCATTCGCTGGGTCTTTGTTGCTGAGGTAGGAGTGACACTGCTGGGCAGCTACTTTGGGGAACTTTGTAAAGGTTGTGAATTCAGCCCCAGGGGAAGGTGAAAGAAGAGGCTTGTGTGACTTGACTGTGACTGATTTAATTGAGTTGGCCAGTCAGCTCCTCTCCCAGGAGTATAGTGTCTTGTAACTGGATTTGGGAGCAGAAGGTAAAAGAGGGATTTTTTTTTATCTGGCTCAGCTAGGATCAGAAAGTCACCCGCCTTTTTACTTCAGAAAAAGTGAGCATGTATTGGAACAGTGTGTTAGGGAGCCATTTAACCTCTTACTTGCCTATGCAAATAAGAACTGTGACATATTCAGAAGGTAAAGCAAAGCAAATGCAATGTGGTGAAATAATAGAAAATGAATCCTGCCAGGAACAGAACAGTTCTGCTCTGTCAGCTGCAGCCCTGACTGCTGTCCTCAAACTCTGATAGTCAAATCCATGGGCTTTCAAACTTGTGATAGACACATCACTTCTTTTGCAAACCACTTCCACTTATTAACAAAAGAAAATGAAAATTGTCTCTGAAAGACACATGCTGTATCTTAGAGCGCAAGCTGTGGCAGATGGTAGAAAGGAACACTTTCTCCAGATTTCGAAGCTCCTCTACACTGTGCTCTACCATGCTCGTTCTCTTCTGTTATGACCACTGTTTTTGCTTCTTACTGGAAATAATCAGCACTAAGATAGCTCTGTCATTGTAATCTTCACTTTCAGCAAAGATTTCTTAACAGGTTCTTCTTGAACTTTTCTTCACAGAATGAAAAACACCATTAAAATGCCATCTCCATATCAAAACTTCTTCGGAGCTGCACTGAACTTACCTGCATTGGCCAGTAACAGGTTGTCTATTCACATGCCCTCTATTACATTGTTATCAAGGGGTAAATGAATCATTAACACACCTATGAAACAGATTTATTGCAATTTCTGCACAACATGGATTTTTCTCAGTAACATACTGATGTCAGAATTACTAATGACATTGTCTAGTGGCCAGACAATGGCTTGGATGAGAAAACCTAGGTCGAGCAAATTTGGTATATTTTCTTGGTAAACATAACAGACTTGTATATGGGAGACGACATGGTCCCATAAAGGGCGTATTCCCTAAACCCTTGCCCAAAGCCCTTTACTGACAATGAAATAATATAGCAATCACTTAGACGTCAAACCACCACCTACAACACCACTCATGGCCTAATATAACATCTGACAGCTGTATTTCTATTACAATAACCTGTTCTTTGTGGTTGGGTTATCTTGGCCAATGGCTGATTCAAACCATACAGAAAGAAAGAGTTCCAAAAATCCCATAATGCTGTCAGCTCTGTCTATAACAGAAGTATTCTCAAGGGATGGGGAGAGGGTTCAAATGTGTAGTGACTTGACTTCTTCCTCCCCATTTTTGTGGAAAGAACTGACAGCTTGTGACTAAGGAAATCAATCACACAAAGGCAGTAACAAGAAATAGAGAATCTCCACTGTGAGAAGAAGTTGGGGCAATACTTGGAAACAAGTCAGTGATGAGCCAATGCCTAGTCTCAAGGGGAAAGATGGCTGGAAAGTAACAAGCAGGTTTCTGAACACGAGTTATGAATATAAGACTTGAATATGGACATGAATATGAGACTGAAGAAAATATTGTCAGTCCTTCATTAAGATGTTTGATTGTCTCAATTCCTGTTTCCGGTTAGCTGTCATTGCTACAAAAGCACATATCGAGGAAGGTAACAGAAACCTTCCTAAATATAAAGCTTCTGCACTGTGTATGTTACTCACTGCACTGAAGCCACTCTACAACAAATCACTCTTACTCTGAAATGTCTGGCTGACCCAACCTCAGTGACTGTGCTGGCACTTCTCCAGCTATTGCAGGATTAGCAACCCAGCTCCATGGTAGATATGTTCAGGAGTTTTGACAGCTATGTCCTCTAGGTTTGCACGGCTTCATGACTACAGCCAAGCTCCTGAAAACAATCAAGTTTTTTATGGTTGAGCCTATCCAGTAGGTGATAAACAAGAGTTTAACTGCCACAGTTACACAGAATCATTGTGAAGTATGAACACTACAGATTTTTTTTTTCAGTTAGAATAAGTTAAGGTCTCTGAGGACTGGAAAAAAAGCTAATGTCATTCCAGTCTACCAAAAGGGCAAGAAGGAGGACCCAAGGAACTACAGGCCAGTCAGCCTCACTTCAATCCTTGGAAAAGTGATGGAACAGCTCATCCTGGACACCATCTCTAAGCATGTAAAGGATAAGAAAGTGATCAAGAGTAGTCTGCATGGATTCACAAAGGGGAAATCATGCTTAATCAACATGATAGCCTTCTACAATGGAATGACTAGCTGGGTAGATGAAGGGAGAGCAGTGGATGCCGTCTGCCTTCTCTTCAGTAAGGCTTTTGACACTGTCTCCCATAACATCCTCATAAGAAGTTTGAGAAGCACGGACTAGATGAGCAGACAGTGATTGAAAACTGGCTGAACGGCAGAGTTCAAAGGGTCACAATCAGTGGCACAAAGTCTAGTTGGAGGTCTGTAGCTAACAGTGCCCCCCTGGGGTCAGTACTGGGTCCAGTATTTTTCCACTTATCCATCAATGACCCAGATGAAGGGACGGAGTGCCTCTTCAGCAAGTTTGCTGATGACACAAAACTGGGAGGAGTGGCTGATACACCAGAGGGCTGTGCTGGCATTCACAGGGACCTGGACAGGCTGGAGAGATGGGCAGAGGGAAACCTCAGGAAGTTCCATAAAGGGAAGTGCAGGGTCCTGCACTTATGGAGGAAAAAACCTGTGCACCAGTACAGGCTGGGGACTGACCTGCAGGAAAGTAGCTTTGTGGAGAAGGACCTGGGAGTCCTGGTGGACAACAGGTTGACCGTGAGCCAGCAATGTGCCCTTGTGGCCAAAAAGGCATCCTAGATTGCATCGGGAAGAGCATTGCTAGCCCTGGTGAGGCTGCATCTGGAATACTGTGTCCACTTCTGCGCTCCCCAAGACAAGAGAGACACGAAGCTACTGCAGCAAGTGCAGCAGAGGGTGACTAAGATGATTAAGGGACTGAAGCATTTCTCATATGAGGAAAGCTGAGAGAGCTGGGACTCTTCAGCCTGGAGAAGACTGAGGGGGGATATTATCAATATGTTTAAATATCTGAAGGGAGGGTGTAAAGAGCATGGGACCACACTCTTGTGACAGGACAAGGAGCAAGAGGCACACACTGAAACACAGGAAGTTCTATCTGAACGTATGGAAAAACTTCTTTACTGTGAGGGTAACTGAGCATTGGAACAGGTTGCCCAGACAGGTTGTGGAGTCTCCATCCTTCAAGATATTCAAAAGCCACCTGGATGTGATCCTGGGCAATGTGCTCTAGGAGACCCTGCTTGAGCAGGGTGGGGTTGGACTAGATGATCTCCAGAGGTCCCTGCCAATCTCAGCCATTCTGTGATTCTGTCATTAATCCAACCTTCTGTGCCATCCTACAGCTCCCTATAGCTCTAGACTGAGAGGATGCTAATAGAGTAAGGGGCTGTAAGGTCACCTTGACTATATAATAATGACAGAAGAAAGACAGACTATTTGTATCACCCGCTGTCCTCTCCATCCTCTCCAGCGGGGTTATAAAATCTACATATTCAGATGAATGATGCAGTAAACCTATTGATCTCTCAGTGCAGAGCTAATAGATTTTTCTGGCACAATCCCACATGATATTCTTATATGGAAACTAGTGAAATACAGTCTAGATGGAACTGCCCTAGTGTATGAAAAGGTATGTATATAACAGTCATTTGTTTTCCTTTTTGCCATCTTGCATCTGTTTGTCAATTTTACTGGCAAATGCAGCACCCATTAAAGTCTGTTCCCACAGGTTCAGTACCAGCCAATATTTTAATTAATAATTTGGACATAATATTAGAAATTACAGAAATAAAATCTCTCACAGTTTGAAACTCGGAGAAATTGCCAGCAGTTTGCAGAGCAGGACAAAATTTCAAAATGATTTTGATTAGGATGAGAGAAAGATGAAAAGCAACAAGATGAAACTCAGGAAAGAGAACAACAAATCACCATCCTTGAGAAGGATGAATGGAAGCACACCAATTCAAAATGAAGAATAATTGCTTACTAGTGAAATGGCAGAGAAGATTTTGGGCATAATGGACACACCGAATAGGGATCAACAGAGTAATGATTACAAAAAAAAAAAAAAAAAGTAAATCTCAACTAGTGCCAAATTATCAGCTTTGTTGAGGATTAGGGAAGCAAAAATCCAATGCTTCTGGGTGCTGCTAAAAGGGAACATGGTGCAGCTGAAATAACATCCATTCTTGGTATTGCTTTAAAAATGAACAAACGGAAGAAAGATATAGGCAAACTGGAGAGAGTGTAGAAAAGAGCAACATGAATTATAAATCATGGTCTAAACATGGTCTAAAAGCAAAGGTTGATGAAATTGGGATGATAAAGTCTAGAAAAGGGACAACTGTGAAGGAATGTGGGGAAACACAAAAGTAAAAGGCTTCTAATATATGAAAGGTTGCTATAAAAAGGACGGTGATGAACTCTTCTTCATCTTTAGTGGATGGAAAACAAGTAGCAAGCATATTATGCAGAAACAGAGGCTTAATCAAATACCAGTACAAACATTGCAACAGTAATAATAATAAAGCTCTCAAAGAAGTTATCTGGGGACGTTTTAAATCCCACGCACCAGAGGTTTGACGACAAATATCTCAGAGATTTATAGCTGTTTATATCTGTTTATAACTGATCCTACTTCAGTGAAGAGGGATGGGTTACATGATATCTCAAGTATCATTTTCACATTTCTGGGATCATTTCAGTCATATAGGAAAATATAAGCACAGAAATATGACGACTTGCTTAATACAGATCACGAGACTTTAAATTCTCTGCTTTAAGCAATACCTCTTCTTCCAGCTATGTATATAGCTCTAAGCACTATGCAATATATACATCTCCAGCTCTCAGAATAATTCTTATCTTCCTCCTCTTTTTACTACACCATACATCAAATGTTAACAATGATAACTCAATATTACTGGACATTGAGCTGAGCAGTGGGAAAGTTATGACAGTAATTCTAAATGGTTTCACATTTTTTAGCAATTGGGGTTGGTGGCAACGTAAGTCTGCCTTTGTCTACGGAAGACACCTACCCCTTTGCAGTCAGCATAAATCTCTGGAAGAATACACTTGGGTCCTCTGTGTCCTGCTTCAGTAAACATATATAACTCAACGTGCTCTCTGTGAAGAGAATAGCTATTTTGGCAGTGACAACCTAGAGCAGTACCTGAACTCCAGTTATGGAGTTAGCACTTTCAACCCCTGTTCTCTGTCATCTGTACCACTGCCTCTGCCTTTTTATTTTGGCAGGCTAAATGTTCTCCTAACTAAACTAGAGAAATCATCTTTTTTTAATTGCTATAGAACTGAAACAAAACTGATGACAAAAATGTTCTCAAAGAGTAGTTACCAGTGATTTTCTGTTGAAATGGGCTGGGGTAACATTGAGTGGTATTTTAAAACTAGTTTGTTGCAGAGCCAAGGCTGTACAATATTTTCATAGCAATCAGAATGGTGGATTTGATATTATCATTAATTAACATGCAGTGGATTGCAAAACTTACGAAGATCAGTTTAGAACTCAAGGCAACTCTGGCAAATTAGAAAAGCAATCAGAAAAAAAAAGAGAGAGAGAATGTAAATTGATTTTGGTAAGTTCAAGAAAATGAGCTTGAATGGGAACATGATACTGGAGGGGATACTGCTGGCCAGGGAGCAATTCTGCAGGAAAGGATCCAGGGTTATAATCATTCACAGGCTGAAGATGAGTCAACATCATCATGCTGCTGTGAAAAACACAGGCATTGTAATGAAGTGTCTGCAGTGGAATATGGCCTGTACAACACATGAAATAATTCTTCTCCATCCACCTCTGCACTGGCAAAACCTCAGCTGAAAGACTGGGTCCAGTTCTAGATATCCAGATGCCATGCTTCAAGAAGGACATGGGCCACGAAGGCATAGGAGACCAACCAAAACCTTCAGAGGTCCAGGAAATGCTGCCTATCAGGAGACAAACTGCAAACACATCAAACAAACTGCATCACTCACAGAAAGAAAAGGCAACAGAGGGGACACTATAGAAGTCTTGAAGTTCATGAGGGTAGGAATAAAATGTTCAAATGGTTATGGTGGACAAGGTAAGAAGTAATGGATTTCATTTGCAGCAAGTCCAGTTTATTATTAGAATAAAATGATTGGGGAAGAAACACAGTCTGCATCATCAAAGGTTTTCTTAAAGCTGGTAACTCAGTGACTGTTTTGGATGGAGGGACAAATATGAAGCCCCTTCTAGTCTGATTTGTTTTAGAATTCAGTTAAACAGAGAGTAATGCAGAGTGTTGCATTGCAGATTATTCAGTCCTGAACATTAAGGGACCATTAAAGAAACTGAATTTAAAGAAGTGATATACAACCCTCTGCCTCTCAGACAACTTCCTTCTCACAAAACCATGCGGATGTGAATGTTGCCAATTCCTGTTATGATATGCAGAAACATAAAAATGCTAACATGGGAAAAAGAACCTCAAGCAAATCATCTTCCTCCTCTTTCATCTTTGACACAAGTTCCTTCTGTCCAAGAACAAAAATAATTTCTCAGTTTTATGCCTATTATGGAAATGCCGAAAGGTCTGGCACACAAACTATAAATCTTTCTAGCAAATCTTACTCCTTCCAGAAGTTAATTCTTTGCATATCATCATAATCCATTATGCAGCCATAAAGTTCTGTGATACACTATGCCTCCAGATATCCAGAAAGTATGATCATATTCTTGATTTTCAAGTTTAAGTAATTTCTCTATGCCTCAGTCCCTATTTCTTGGGAATACTGTAAGGGTAAAGCTGTGACTGTCACAGAAAAGTAACTAAACAGATACATTACAATAAACTTCAAAAAGTGTTTTCCTTGACAATGTATTGAAAAATAAGGACAGGGCTAGCCAGTATGCTGGATGGAATACATATCATCTACACCTGCTACACACAGCTTTTCAAGCTAACGGTATTATAGCATCATTTTACTTATTTTTTTTTAATTTGGAAAATACCTCCAGTGGTCATGTAATCTCAAAAGGATCTGAAAACTAGGAAAATTTCATGTTCTTTCAGTTAATGGCTGCTGCTATCATTGCTAAAAGAACTGCAATGACTTGCCTAAGATAAGAGCCATTCAGATTCAATAAACCCATTTTTTATACTCAGACTTCTGAAATCTAAGATCCATTTTCACAACTGAAAACAGTACTAAACTGAAGATGTTTATGGAACCATCTACACGCTGACTGAGGAGTCCCAGTCAGGCCTGGCACAGTTATTTCTGACTCCATGACAAATTAGCTAATTATCCCTTTCCTCATATCAACTTCAGCTATTTCCTCCTACCACTACACAAAGCATTCAAAATAAGAAACAAATAAAACATATAACTCTCTTCTAGACTCAGGATTCAAGATACTAGAATCAAGGGGTTGAACATCATTTACAGGGCATAATCCTGCAAAGTGCAGGCTGCACAGAACAAGGAAGCAGATGTTCAAACCATGTCTTGCACCCAGCCGTGCATAATGCAGGCATTACAAGGAGCAGAAGACCTTGGATTCTGACAGGGAAAATGGACTGGAATCCTGCAGCCAGTGAGGTCTGGGGTACTTGGCCTGACAAGAGAGACCATCAGCATGGACACTGTATACTCCCTGGAAAAATCTGCATCTGAAAAGACAATTATCTTTCATTCAATTTGATGTAAACAACTGTAAGACATGAAACACTGGTATGGTAACACAATGCCTTTTACATGCTTTTCTTTATCTGAAATAACCAGTTTGAATGAACTTTCCTATATGCCTCTGCAGTTCAACATACACATAGGAATATATGATTGATTTCAAACATACAATACGTTCCTAAATGTAAGGGTACTAATAGACAAATTGCTGAACAGGAATGGCTTTCTAAATAAGGCCTCCAAAGTAATAAAACACAGAAAAACAGTGATGGTTCCAGAGGACAGATCCAGCAACCTCAGTTCTGACTACAGTGCCAAGAACAATACTGGGGACATTGACTCATGAAGAGCTGTTTATATACCAGAGTAAACTACTGCACATCTGCACTGTATCCTGGAGAAAAGTCAGACCTGGAGATTTTAATTCTTTTACAGAACTCCTTAAAATTACTCTCAGGGCAATCTCAGATGAAAACAAAGCTTAGGAAATACAGGACTCCACTGGCTAAACCAGAAGGGCTGAATAGGTTCAAGGCATCAAACTTGTTCTAGAATTGCCAGCTGCACTAAAGTAGGTCATTTGGCATTTTCTGCCTCTTGAGATTCATTTTAACCCAAGTTCATTTGACTAAAGCATGAAAAAAATTCTTCATCCTTACAGAAGTTCACGTAGTAAAATTTGGATTTGTTTCAAACTTTTAAGATCATACTCCAACTTTTAAAACTGTTTTGAAACACAGTCTTTCTAAATAGAGTTGTAGCCTGAGTTATATCATTTTCAGTGTGTTCAGTGTGTTACAAGTATCTGAGATCAAAGGACATAACAAGGAGGTTTATAATATTTTTAACAATGGCTACCAGGAAAATTCCATGCTTCTGCATATAGCAAGAAGTCTATTATATCTCGGTAAGAGAGGAACTACGCTGAAAATAGATTTGGTTGTAACATTTATACTGAAATCTTTGAACATGTCATATGAACATATCACAACATTTTCACAAATACCTGAAAATTATCTGAATGTAACTTCACAAACCATAGCAAACCAAACATTGTACACTTCTGCATGCAAAAGTATTTGCAATGATGAATCACTATTCAACAAACTCCAGTTGTCTTCTTCAACACATTTTTTTAGCATTTGAGTTATCCTCATAAATTAAGTAATGTTGGAATTGCGCTCAGGATACTTTAAACTATCACACTATATTTAACGCAGAAAGCTAAAGACCTGTATCAATACTCCTTTCGAAATCAGTGAAGATGATAACTTCGCATCCTTCACCATATACCTGTGTTTTATAGGAGGATTATTTTCTCTCCTAAGTTAGCCTAAGTTTGACATGAATTCCACGAATAATTAAAAGAAATGAAAATTTTAATTTTTGAAATAATTTAAAAGAAAATCCAAAAGCTGAATCTGATTGTTTGTCATCTGAAAATGAATCTTTGTCATCTGAAGCTGAAAAAGATTGTTTTAATGACAAAAAAAGAAACAGTATGACTATAGTTACATTCACATCAACACCAAGAAACAAGCTAGTATAGGGAAAGAAAGGAGGTTCAAAAAGCCTTGAATTTCTCTGATCCCAAATATTTTTGCTTCTTTCCCTCAATTGCTTATCTTCTTTATGATATTAATTACATCATCTGGTTCATACTGATTCCTCATTCTACTGACATATTCAAAGAATTCTCCAAAAAGGAAAGATTTTATTCTGCAAAAAATGTGTTCTTTGATTCTCTTAGAACATCATCATCTTGTGCTTTCGATTTCTAGTTTTAGCTACAGATTCAAATCATTTCTTGAGAAGAGATGTAAGGCTTACTGATATACAACAGCCTGAGTTAACCTTAGAATATTTTTCAGTGCAGGAGAACTACTTATTAACTCTGATCTTCAGCAGTTATTTCCATTGAGAAACAGCTCTGTTTTTGATATTCACACATTTTATAATAGAGTTCCTTTAGAAATTTCAGATGCTGCTCACCTAACAGTCAGCCCTACTTCTTTTTGAAGAACTAGTTTGCTCAGGCACCACTCTTTTTGACATTGCCTTTTTAGTATTTATTACAGGGACAAAACAGGTCCATGACAGGTATCTCTCCAGAACTAATACAGAAGATAACTACGGAGGGGTAATTTGGAATCACACCAATTGTCTAAATTTCCTAACTGTATCTCTTAACACCTTGTGATCCAGTAGGCTAACCAAGTCCGTCACGGACTTGCTGTTTCCAATAAACTTAAAGATGCGTATGTTTCTCTTCTTGATTTTACAGAACCATTCTGAATTATTTGTAATGATGTGTTCCCTCTTACTGCCTGTTGTAACTTACAGATCATTTTACTGACTTCATTTCTCGAAGAATTTTGTGTGGCTTTAGTAGATTTTCAAACCTTGCCAGGTAGCCAAAATAATTCTCTGGAAGGGAATGAGACAAATGTTTTTGAAACTTCTGTATTTTTATAACAAACTTTTTAAAAAATCTTGAATTAATTGAAATTGTCCAAGCACGAATATGCAATCACAGACCCCCTGCCATAGCAGTGCAATGCCCAAATACCCTGCCATTGCAATGCAACATCCAAATACTCTGCCACACCAGTGCAATGCCTCATTGAAACAGCACAGGTGTAAAATAAACTAAACTTCAATGTCACAGAAGTGGGGCAATGAAAAAAGCAAGACATAGGGAAACAACTGAAACAAAATCATAACATTCATAAAGGAGAGTGGATATATATGACAAAATCTTAAGAGTAAACTCAAAGGAAAGACAAAATTCAATTGGCTAGTAGTGATTTCCAGTGATTACAAGACTGCAGATAGCAGTAGAGAGATCTACAACACATGGTACGCAGTACCGATGCAGAGGAAATGAATAAAGATGATCCTATAAGGCTGACAGTCATACTCAATCTTAAAAGCTATTTAAGTAAGTCACATCCTACTTTGTTTGGAAACGCAGCCACAGTTATGTAAAGCAAGCCAGACTGAGCGTCAAGTCATGATTGCATAAACTTATTTACAATAGCATAAATAAAGGAAGCAGTGTAAAAAAAAAAAAAAACACTGTAAATCTGACTGATGTAAGGCAGTCTCTCACTCACACAATTGCAGTCATTTCCCTGCTGTGGCAATCAGTAAACTCACATGGGGCAGAAACATTTAGAAATTTTTTCTTGCCACCAAAAATAATAATTACGTAAACAAAGCTCAGATCTGCATTAGATGTGAGGAATGAGTTAGATGGCTAATAAGAGACAGCTATCAAGGTTATAAGCATCTGGGCTATCTTCCTTTGTGGATCAAGTTCACATAAAGCAACATAGGAAGAGGCAACAGGATATGTCCTTCCGAGGAGAAACATTAATGTGCTTCAGAGAAGTCACGATATTTCGTACATATTGAAATGACAGAAAGCACGATGAAGGGGAACCTTGTTCTTGATATACTGAATTTGGTACAACTGAATCAATTCATATTTCGCTCACGTAAAATTTTGTTTGGAATTCTTTGAGAATTGGAGAGAAAGATAAATTATAAAACTGAAAACTCTCACTCAGTCCTTGCTCTGGCATCATTACTATCAAATGAGGCACGTCTCTTTAAATGCCTTGATGTTTTTATTATCAGTGGGCCTATAAGCATGAAGTAAGTTTGCTTACTAAGCTGACTTGCATGGCACCATATCCAATCTTCTTATCCAGATTTGGCATCCTATAAGGTCTACTGGTAAAATAGTTGCACTTTAAAATCTGATTTACATTTCTCTTTACATCAGCAGAAACACTGGTACTGTGAGATACTGCACAACAGGCCCTCACTGTACCTTTAAACATCTACGAAACATCAAAAGAAACTCATGCAAGGCCATCATCTAAATACTTTTCTGCTTCATCCTCCCATTTCATGTTATGCAGCTTAATTCTACATCTTTTGTACACAATAGATTCAAATGAGGATTTTACCGTACGTATTTCAGAACAAACATTTGCCTCTTTGTGTAGCTAAACCTCATACAGCTATGTGACTGTAAATGCCTCTGTGCATGTCAGCAACAACAAAAAGATTCTACACATTAGTTCCTGATAAGGGCAGTGAAGTACATCGGCATTCAACATCATGACGCTGAAGAGACAGGCCTGCTGCATGGACACAACCCAGAGCTCCAGGCAAGGAATACCAACCTGATCCTTAACTCTGTCAGTTAAACTCTTCCTGGTGTTTCTCTCAAATAAGTATTGTAAGTTTAATTAGTATGTTTGATTCTCAGAAAACATGAAGTTTAATATATATGAATCCTGCATTATTCTCTGCTATGAAAAGCTAATGAAATACATCATTGGTTTAAGAGTGGCTGTTCACCACTCCTTGCTGAGGGCTCTAGGATCATGCCTATAAGATTTATACAAGTTTTTAACTCTGCCAAATTTCAGGCAAAAAGAAAATTTCACTAAAGAGGGTTGGTAGTACACCTGAATAGTGGGTAGAAATTTTTAATGACATTTCTATATTAGCAGAAGGCTTTGTGTAGGTACCATGCAAGATGAGAAGGAGGTAACGATGCTAATATATTTTACTTAGCTTGGAGAACTGTTGTGTTGTTTAGTCAGCAAACTGTTCCAACAAAAAATTCCTAAAATAAGCTAGGCCAAAGGTAGGTATTTGCTAAAGAACCCGAGAAAATTGTGTGATAAATCTCCTTAAATTCCAGCTCCTTTGGAAGCTCTCTTGAAATAAGCATAAAGAATTAATGCAAGAAGTGTGACTGTTCCGTTAGCTTCTGAACCTCTAGCTTTGACTGTATAATATGTATAAATGTTGAACAGCCCTTTTCTTGAGAGATAGAGGATCTGTGAAATACCTAACAAGGAAAAATATATTATCAGCACTGACTGATTCTAGTTCCCAGAATATTAGTCCAGCTCTTCAGCTGGTAGAGATATTAATCATAGGAAGGAAATCCTTATCAGCATTGGAAAGGAGGTATCTTTATCAGCAAAAAACAAAAACAATATCCTATTCTTTTCTCTTCCTCATTAAAATTAACATCTCCGGAGAAATGGAAGTCTGATTCAGAATTTCTACAGATTTTTTAAGATTAAACAACTGAGGAAATGGGAAGAGTGATACAAAAAATATCTCCTTTTCATCTTCCTAAGGATGGATGCAGTCCACTCACTACTTTGTGGCAGGGCAATGCATGTCACATGTCAGAGCAGTGTAAATATTCATAGCAATTCCCCTTAACATGAATGGCAGTTATGTCAGAAAGTACCAAATCACATGGGAATTTAAAACTACTCCCATTTTATTTTATTTTATTTTTGCTGAATTATTCTTTTACACTAAAGATCATATTTCATAGAGAGAATAATGGACAGTAGAACACTGAAAGAAAAGCGAAACAGGCTTTAATGAGAGGTACTAGAACCAAGCAATCCTCCCTTGATTGTGGAAGGGGAATAAGTACTATTTCAATCAGTGAAGAAAACAAATAGCTTTCAAACTATGTTGGGCTAACCTGACTGTAGCCTTCACTCTAACAAAATCATAAAAGATTATGAAAGTTAGCACTCAACTTTCACTGTCCAAAATGTCTTAACGCTCGCTCAGACTTCAGAATGATGCTGTTTTTATGAAAATTATATTACTCTTCTTCCCAACAAGCCCCCAAAACACTTTACTCTTCCAACCAGCACTAGCCTCTCCATTACTCCTTCTCTTGTCCCAGAAGGATAGAAAATGTGCTTTATTCCAACACACCCTTCTTGTCCCATGCTGACTTTGAGAAGTCTTTGTGTATGCAGAACAGAGGAAAAATATTTACTTCATCTTTCCTTATTATCCTTGTAAAGCACGTGGGGAAGGACTTCTTTTCTTTTCATCCTCAAAGCATTGTGGAGATAGTTTAACATTTCCCTGTTACCACTCAACTAGTTACTTCTCCAAGGCCTAAAAAATGTGGTTTTCACTTATCTACACATTGAGGGCAAGAGAGAATAGTAGGTCCTTAGCCTCTTTTCCTTCCCTTGTAAGACATACCAAAATGGAGAAGAGCAAATAATGGTAAAATTGCTGAAATCCTTCCATCTCTACGGATACTCGGTACATGAGATTTGTTTGTAACATGAACTTTGTAAAGGTTTAAGTGATGGGGATTTATGTGCGGCCATTCACCCACACTTCAGATTCAAGTGTCCGCATCAGTGACAGGAAATCTTAGAGATTTTTTTTCTGCTCCTGAGTCACACTCGTAATTTTATCAGAACATGTGCATTTGTTACCCTAAAACATCTGCATTCCACGGAGGTCTTTGCATATGCTTTCAATTATTGGCTGTATTCATCATTTCATAGAGATCAGATACACGCACTGTCATCATTATCACCCACTGAACCTTGTCTTCCATGCTGTTTTCCCTAACACGACTCCTTTTTTTAAAAAAGACTTCAACTTAAGTTGAACTGCCTTTTACTTGAAAGATGTGGGACCTGTGAAATATCTGATGGAAAAATATAAAATTATCAGCATTGATTGATCCTAATCGTGATTGATTAAAGAACATGAGATCACCTTTTCAGCTGCTGAGATATTAAATGTAGGAATAGACAGATAATGACAGGCAAAACTGCTGAAGCTGGAAAGCAGCAGATGGGACTGCTACTGTTAATTGTGCTTTTTTTTTAAAAAAAAAAAAAAGCACTAAGCTTCATTTCTAAAGTATTGTGCTCTCCAACAAATAGCATCTAAATATATGTTTGGCAGACAATACACATTCCACCTAGAAAACCAATGTCATATACCAGTGGAAAGCCAATAGACTTACTTACTCTAATGTCTTAAACTGAAGAACTGAGTTAATACATAAGGCAGTAAAATGCAAACTGCTAAACTCCAAATCAATAACCACCATGTTGAATCATAACAAAGATTGTTTCTGATAGACACGAAATATGTAAGATCAGAGATCACAATTTGTCAGTACTCTAATATATATGTCCTAAAATCTATTAGCTGAAAGACATCTGTGACCAAAGTTTATTTTAAGAGAACAGAGATATACAGGAATTGACGTTGCAGCTGAGCTGTCCTTATGACAAGAAAGAGATCTGGGATATTTTCATAGTACTGCCACAGATTTCTTTCCAGATTTCAGTTTTACGACCTTGATCTAGCCAGTTGAACTTTCCATGCCTCATTTTCTTTATTTCTCTCCCACCAAATAACTGTATATTAGTTAAACTGTGATTTTTTTCTCGGTGACTTTCTATGCTTTCATGAAATACTTAACACTTTGGGCTTTCATAAGACCAAAAAAAGAAAAAATGCACAGATAGCAGCAGCTTTGAAAAAGATCGGAACAATGTATATAATATGTTTTTGGATGGTCAACTTAAGATACTTCAAAAAGTCCATTTTTTCAGCAGACGTCAACTGCCAACTCAAGAATCTTAAAAAAGAGTGAACTGCAGCACCTACATTTAAACAAACTGCAATACCCACCTGTAATGTATTCAAGGTAGTTCCATACACACTATGGACTTGTGTTACCTGTTAGCATGGCCCATTGAATGAGTTTCACTGGCTTGTTTATTCTAAATATAGACCACACATTAGGTCTCTTATGTAATCTTAGAAGTTATGTTCCACACCCAGACTAAACTAACCTACCATGAACAACCCAGAACTCCTTCCACTCCATTAGGGAGAGCAGATGTGAGAAGGGACGCTGTGTCCTCAGTGCTGCAGTAAAACTGTATACTTTGGACTGACAGGCTCATTTATTCTAAACTTCCTGAAAAAACTAATCTGTTCCAATTAATAAGTATTAAGGGCTCCTGTAAGAGCTTGTATTTACAAACTAGTACACATTAAATGCAGTGAAAGAATGTGGAGTATGTAACAACATAAAAGTACAACTATTCATCATTTACTTTGATGTTTCCAAGAAAAGGCTATTATGGAAGTCAGAGAAATATGACCATCTGAAAAGACCTTAATTTCAAGTTTTCTTTTTTTTCCCCAAAAAAACTTCTTTGCAGTCTGTAGTAAAGGAGGCTATTCTTTTTAATATTCTCTGAAAGGATCTAACAATTGAGGGGGTTTATCACTACTGAGGCACTAAAAACAGAAAGAATTAAGCCAAACATATCATGCATGGTCACATATATTGTCCTCTGGGCATTTCAACATTCACATGAGTTAACTGGAGATACCTATTAGTAGTGCACTGGAATGGAATTCACAAGGCTTAAGTTTTACTCCCTGTTTTCCCACTGACCTATAAGCAGTTACATTCAAAGTTTCTGTGCATCCTGCTGCAGTTAAACCATTTATCCAGACTATTGTCTGTTGAGAATGCCAGCCACTGCTGCTTACAAAGGTAGTGGGAACTGTAAGGGAGCAATCTGGTGACAGCCTGGAACTCCCTGAGTTGATCACTGTCCGACATACATATCTACACTCATTAAATTACAGTGGTGTTATACAGGTTTTAAATCAGTACACATTTAGGGCAGCTACATTATATAGGAATGTTCAAGGGACAAGTAATGTACATCAAGCATCCCACAAAAACAGTAATACTTTGTTTATAATGCACAATATTTTTAGTCCATACCATGTGTTGCAGAACCTTATTTTAAGACTAGTTAGGAGAACTTTTAAGACATTGTATTGGAACCTTTTCTTACATTTATCAGCAGAGTCAGTTTTGCTATAGGAAAAGAACAGACAGTAACCTAGAGCAGCTGCTTGGTAGGGCAAGGCTGGGAACAACAGTCACGACCAGAGCTGTAAGCACTCAGGTGCGCTCCTGCGGTTGCCTTCGGAGGAAGCACCAGGATGTCCCACGCGGCAGCTACAGCTGGCAGTGGAGGGATGACAGCCCCGTAGCAACACCACTCTCTGCATCCCTCATATACACACGGGACCATCAAAAGCAGCAAGCTGGGTTCTCCTCTAGGCTAAACTATGTATGCCAGTTTTACGGACCTGGGTCTCGTTTTGTATCTTGTTCTTAAAAAGATCAAAGCAAGAGCTGATCTGCTAGCTACCAAAGCTAGGAAGTATTTAAATACTTTAATTTTTGCTTAATGAGACAAGCAAATGAATACAACTGTTCGAAGGTTACAAATTGTGACATCAGTGGACTTGTAAGGGTGCAGTTAGGGCCAAGTTTTGACTCACTATTTGTAAATGATCAGATCCAGTCTAATGACCAGTCAGATACTGAGCTATTTCATAACAATAGAAAAGGTTTACTGCTTTTACAGAATTTTTATGAATTATTTAAGGATCATTCATACATTAGTAACAAAAATAAAAAGCTACCCTCTTCCTAAAATGCACTAAATCGTTTACTTTTAAAACATAGTGGGATGAGCACAGTATCTGTTGACGCCACAGCATGTTTTCAAAAGTACTGTCATCTGTCAAGGACTGCACAACCCTAGGCTATGTCTTTTGCTCACGGAAAAAAATAACCAGTTACTTGCAGCTATAACTGTTTTGGCCATTCCTGAAGCACCTGAAAGTTATAAAGGTTATCTGTTTATATTTTAATTTTAATCAGAAGTTTTAGCTAAGTCTATTAAATAATTTAAGAGTGTGGACTATACAACAATTTCTTCAGTCCATTTACGAATAGTGGCTTCTAATTGATAGGATGCATCTACTAGGGCAAAGACTAAAGACTTTCAGGCAGCTGGTTATGTGAGCCATTTCTGTCATTTCTGAGCTCTGTCTCTATTTCAGCAGTTATAAAACAGCAATAAGAGTTCTCACTATACCTATTTTACAGAACTGAATTGATTATTGTCTACAGAATTTTTATCAGATAGAAATGCTCAGATAGAGGTAGAAAACAAGATACAGAGGATACCTTAACCATCCAAACTTTCCGGCTTTTTTTTCTTTCTTTTTTCTTTTTTTTTTTTAACTGCAATTGTTTTATAATGTGATAGATGAGAATAACTTGGCCCTACAAAGACAGGCTGAAAGGTGCCTGCTAGGCTTGCAAGTTGTGGTCTTCTCATTCTTACAGTCAACCCGTACTATGAACAAATTGGTGCCTCACATACCCAAACCAGTAGCACTTAACATACAAATAGTGAAAAAAGTAAAGGATACCATTCCTTTCCCCCCCCTGTTCTTGTGGGGCCACACAATGAGACTTTCACAACTCCACAGAGCAGTCTGACCAGAGAAACAATCTATATAAACAACTACAAAGTTGCCAAAATTGGCAAATAACCTGGGGAGAGGAACGGAGCGGGCAAAGAACAACCACGAGAGATGGAAAAAGACATGAAAGAGGAGTTAGGTCAACTACCTTTCTTGGATGTACCTCTGACAATACCAGGATGTCTTTGTGGGACAGTGCTCTGGGTTGTTTAGGAAGATTGCCCACAATGAGATAGTTGAGGAAAACAGTCAAACATCTTAGGACAACTGTCCATAGGATAGGAGGTAGGAGGGAATGAACAAGTCATTAGTATTTTTCACATACAGATCATAGAGAACAGCACCCATAGACAGCTATCTTAGGAATACATCCTATAGTAAACATGACTAATTCATAGTCCTCCACAGCCCCAAGTAACAGCCATCAGTCAGTTACTTTGCTCATACCCTGCTTTGCCTCTTCTAGGTGACTGATTCAGTGAACAACTTCCTGCAGCATAAAGTTACCAAGCAGTGGTATGACTTACCTCCCCAGGACGGTATCTCATAGGCACCTCAGCAAACAATGGCAGAAGCAGGTACAGCTTAACTCACTTCACTACTCTGATACATGAATTGTTTAGGACAAGGCAACAGCATATAACGTATAAGCTTTAAGTGAGAATTCACCTCGCTCCGCTACCTTTATGCCTGAAAGCTGGATTGGTCCATCACTAGGTGGGGAGGATTAACCCAGTACAGGCATTTCAACAGATGGCAGTACAGTACTGTTCAGAGGATCTGTTTGCAAGCCTTGGCATAAGCGACCAAGGCATAAGCTTTGGCTGGAGAACTGGAGATGCAACAAGGCATATTCTACAGATTGAGCCAGTGGTGTAGCTTATAGAAAAGCATGGAAGTGGTTGCAACTTGGACATCTGTGGAGTAGAGGTTTGGGTGGGGTTAACACTTTTGGATCTGTCTACAGGGCAATCCAGTACTGCAACTTGTTTAGACGTATCCCAAGAAGTTTTAAGGTTCAGTACTGCTGGGAGTATAGGTATGGCAAGTTCAGCTCCATAAGCCCAAAAGGGACTTCAGGCCTACCAGTGAAACTACATGCCACTGCAGCTTTCATGGATGTAGCAAGTTACCTAACATAAAGCTGCCTTGGGAATATCTACACCAACTCTGCTACCAATCTGGATTACTACAAACACAAAATTTCAGCTCGAGTTTACATTAAGACATACAAATGAGGAACATTGTGTAAAATAAATATTTACTGCTAGTCAGCTCTCTTCATGTCCTGTCCTCAATAACTATGTCTGTTACCATTGGCCAAATCTAGGCCAACTGGAGAATGGGAAACAGTGCATGATAGCCACACATCTTTCCCCCAAAGCCTGACTGCTTTATTATTTTTCACACTAATGAAGAGCTCATCTACCCCAATCTTCCTATGTTTGAACCGTCACTTTGGTTATTGAGTTACTAAGGAAAGAATTTTAGGAAATGTTTTGTTTTCTACTATTTTATTTCCAAAAACATAAAAAGCCAACCCAAACTGGATTCTTTCCTTTTTAACTGAAAAGATATCTTAACTAATTTCAACTATGTTTAGGGTCATACTTCTTGTAGGTCTCAGTTCTATGCTACAGGACACGCCACCAATGAGTTTGAACTTCACAAGGAATGTATTCCAACTCACTGAAGTGTTCTCAGCATGCTTGAAAAAAGCTTTTAAAACTAAACAAAGCAAACAATCCCCCTTTGTTTACAGAATGGGTTCAAATGCGATGTGACTGAATGCCTGTGAAATGTCAGGCAGCAGGATGCATTGGTCAGTTCTAAGATGTTACAGACTCACAGTGAGAACACACATGGTGTTTTATTGAGAGATTCATATTGCTGTAATTCCCTGAAACGAATCCCTTCACAAGTTTTGGTTCATTTGGAAAGATAAAGCACAATTTCCATAGTAGGACATAAACCCACACAACATTTTTGTGTCCTGTACCTTGCTTTTTAATGCAAAACCAGCTAATTAAGTCTCTTGCTTTGGAGTTTGAAAAAAAATATCCTATTATCACAGACTACTCTCAAACATATCACAGAAACTGCATGTCTCTGAAATAAGCCATTCCTTCCTCCATGAAGTTAGCCAGTGTCACGACTTGATGTCTTTTCAGTCCATGACCCTTGCAAGTCAGATATCTGACAGAATGAATACGAGAAAGATAAGCTTCTTTCATTCATGTTTGCTTGTATGGCAATATCCAGCCACATCTTAATTTCACCTGACAGATGTTTTACTGATTTCTCTAGGCCTCAAAGAAAAGACACTTCCTTCCTACCAGACCCCACTGGCAATAGGTTAAGTTCCTACCCTACCAGTCCAATGTTGTGGAGAGAGGAGTCCTAGCCTTCTTTCATGGAGCTGTTTCTGCTTATATTTTCCCTAGTTGATGCAAATGCTTTGCATAATAATATTTTGGGGAACATTCTGCTACTTCTTGTGGCAATGAGCTGCATAGAATCATAGAATCAGTAAGGTTGGAAGGGACCTCTGGAGATCATCTAGTCCAACCTCCCCACTCAGCAGGGTCACCTAGAGCATGGTAGGGCTGGGTTGCATCCAGGCGGGCCTTGAAGATCTCCAGAGAAGGAGACTCCACAACCTCTCTGGGCAACCTGTCCCAGTGCTCCGTCACTCTCACAGGGAAGAAATTCCCCCTCACATTCAGGCAGAGCTTCCTGTGCTTCAGTTTCTGCCCGTTGCCTCTTGTCCTGTCACACGGGGCAACTGAAAAGAGTTTGTCCCCGTCCCCTTGAGACCCTCCCTTCAGGTACTTGTACACATTGATAAGATCCCACCTCAGGCTTCTCTTCCCCAGGCTGAAGAGGCCCAGCTCTCACAGCCTTTCCTCAGAAAAGATTGTTTTTCTTAGAAGACCTTTCTGAAATTATTCCCTTGAAATTGTTTTTTTTTCTTAAAAACAATCACACGTATTTACTGTGCAGAGAAAATGATTCAGTTTTCTATTAGAAGGAATGGGAATAGACCGCAATTTCAGAATGCGAAACTCATTCCTGTCACCTCACTTCCAAATATGAACAGGCTACAGGACTTCTGTCACGTGCTAGTTCCTGTAAAGTCAAAAATGTCAACTCTTTGTTCTTGTTTTTTGAATCTGGATATTCTTAAGCACCAGAGCTCAAGTCTGCCAACCTGGAGAAAAAGAGTCAAAATTGCACTTTCATTTCTAACAACTTATTGTGAAGCAAGGACAATGAAAAGGAAAGAAATATATAGGAGATTTCCATTAGAGACAATGAGCTTGACTTAATTTTAATATCATCCATTCCAAATTATTTGAGCTTTTATCCATGAATGACAGACAAAAAAGGATCATGAACTCTCATGAACATCCTGACAGGGTGTATCACACCTCAGTAGGGAGCCTGCCCTATGTCACTTTCTTGCATAGTTGACATCACATATCTTAGCTTTGTTGAGTTTTGTTGAGGAAGCTGGAAGTAACAAAAGGAGGACCTATACGAAAAAATAAACCAGCCCTCTTTAGACAGCAGTTTGAAGAGCAGTTTGGCTTAAAACTCAAGCATTGAAATAAGAGGCAGATGTCTGTTCTCAATCATTTCTCACCAGGACATACTAATGTCATATTAATAACTTACTAATGGACAGGAATCTGCTAGCATAGCTTTGTTTGCTGCAAGGGAAAAAGAATGAACAAAAACAATTCCCCAAGAGGTGAAAGAAACAGAAGCTTCCTGCTACCACTAAATGTGATGATGTTCTTGCTTAGGTACCTGAAGATATCTTAAGGAAAAGGAGAAGTGAGCTTGATGTATCTGAAAAGGCCTTTGAGTAAATTACACACTGCTCTTCCATATTTGACCTTCAGTCTCTTTTAATGTTCATCCCAGAGAGTTGTATGTACAGCAGCTAAAAGTCTTACAGTCAGCTGAGACAGAATCTCCTTCTTGTTTGCACGATCAGGCCACATAAAGCAAAAAGGCCCACTGTAAGCAATTCAACTGTATATAAGCAATGTAAGCAAATATGAACAAATGGTCCCAGCTTTTCTTCTCCCTGCAAAATTCAGTGAATGTTCACAAGGAGTAAGAACTACCCCAAGCTTGAATTCTCAAGCTAAAA
Source organism: Rhea pennata (assembly GCF_028389875.1). Classification (NCBI taxonomy): domain Eukaryota; kingdom Metazoa; phylum Chordata; class Aves; order Rheiformes; family Rheidae; genus Rhea; species Rhea pennata. The sequence continues at coordinate 23,845,583 of NC_084669.1, forward strand.
AAATTTCTCAGTTTTTTAGACAAAAAAGACAAAAACGCAAAAAAAAGAAAACAAGACCAAAACATTTTTTTAAAAAACAAAAAAGAAAAAAGAAGTCTGAACCATTTTGTCTTCAACTCATAGTTCCAAGGAGAGGGTTAAAAAAAGCCCGTCCTTTGAATTTTTAATCAGAGATACACAACAGTTTTGCTTGTTTGTGGTCCCATGAAGCTCAGAAATGGCAGAGGGCAGGAAGCGGTAACAGTTCTTAATCATGAGCCAGGTTTAGTACAGGAACGGACAATGCCTTTTGTTTGCTCAACGATTTTTCACTAACAGTCTGTAAAGAATCTTTGTGAACCTAAAGATAGAAGGGATTGGAGCCGCCTAGTCATTTGACAATGTAAGACCTTTCCACTAAGCCTTCAATTACTAACCTTTCCCCACAACTCAAAATGAGTAACTGCTTCAACATGATATCTGCTCCTCAGTTCTCCAAAGCCTAGGAAAGACATAGTCAAGTCATAAAATCTCAGAGTAATAATGTTACTATTTTATTCCATTCTCTTTTGCTAGTCTCTAAGAAAAGAACTTGTCAGTCAGAGTGCTTTCTGAAGGACTCCACTGTCTGCACCCCCACAGCTCCTGCCAAGAAGCCCAACTCACCACCTGCACCCTGTGTGACCTCTCACAATATTGCAATATAGGTATGAAACACCAGCATTTCTGATTGAATAGCTTTTCAAAGTTTTCTCTTTTCTGCATTGTGTGACTCTTTTGACTCTCCCCAGCAATACAAAGAGAAAATAACAAACCAAAGCAACTCTAAAATGCTCCCAGGTGAGTTCCTTGCTCTATAGTTGCTCCTATAGGAAGAAAACATGCTGGGTGAGGAAATACCCCAAAAGCAACATGCAAAAATTGAAAAATTGCATGAATACCTGTTTAACCTAGAATAAGCTAACATGAAATACATTGCTTTGTTTGCACAAGACAAAGACCAGCAATTATTTATTTGATTTTTTTAATAAACAGATGCAAATATCCACATGCAATGTATACCTATCATAACAGGGTATTACTCAATCCATTTATTTTGTTACATGGTTATACAGATATCACAATATAGACAGCATAAATCATCACTGAGGGAGAGAGAGAAGACATAAAGCAGTCAGGATATGACAGATAAAGGCATCAATAAAGATTTTGATCAAAATGGAATTATGATCGAGTACTAAGCTTCAGGACAGGCAGGCTGTGGACTGCAGGCAGGAGGGGTACAAGGAATTTCATAATGGACGGCATTGCTGATTCAATACACAAAGAGAACTGGCACTCAGTATTATATTGTCATAACAGATTTCACACAGAGCCACAAACGTAATCAGTTCACTACTAACTGCATCTTACTAAATTGCTTTGTCTAGATTATCCCTCTTCCTCATTTCTTTAGAAGTTTTTCAAAAGATTTCTAGATCGAAGCCCTGTATTGAGAACCTTATTTTTCACTGACCATTTCCTTCTCCTCCCTTCTGCTTGACTAAGCGACCCAGCCCTTCCTCTAGTTTTCTCTCCTGGGGTAACATCCAGGCTCCCTCACTTCCTTCATGATCAAGTGGAAAAATTTCTATTGGAGGGTGGAGGTAAGATAAAGGAAGGGGAAGAAGAGAGTCCAGGAATAACTCGTGTGCTGTGCATAACCTGTACCTTCTGTATATGGCACCAAGAGAACCTTTTGATTATGAGGATCAAATTTCAGGGTGAAATGTTACCACTGTTCCTCACATTGAGTAATAGCTACTCCTCACTCCGATGGAATTACTTACAGCTTTAAGAACAAAGAACCTGCAAGCCTGGTTTCAGCAGCTTTTCAAAGATGGTGCTATTGTGCTTCAGGGAATTAATTTTGCCTTGTATGTCCTTGTCTCTACGATAGAAGTTACTGCCTTTCCTTTGAAGAACTGCATGTTCTTTCTATGATGATGCATCTGATCTTTAAACATACTCTTAATATTAATGGTGGTATGCACATGTTTACAAATTCCACCTATATCCACCTTCTAAATGGGTACCTAAAGCTGAATATGTTCCATAACTCCAGAAATCAGTTAAGCATATATACAGATTACAGTAGTTAACTAAATGGTCCAAAACCACATCTTCCTGCTATAAAATTCAAACTATTTTTATGTAGCAAGGCATCATATCAAGAATGATAACAGTAGGCATAAAACAAGCTTTACCAAGAGTCCTAGTTCCCTAAAGATGTACCAAATGCAAGTACAATATTATTTCATAACCATAAAAAATGAAAACCAGGAAAATAATACAAATATTTCTATGAATATTTAAACATGAAGAGTCACAATTCTAAACACCATGTCCTTAGCTACACACAAGATCACAGCACCTGTACTGCTTGTTAGACAGTTTTGGATTTGAAACTGTGATCCTTCACAGTAGCTTCTGGTATTGCTTGGTAAATCTGGGTGCCAAAATTTGCTACCAAAAATATTAACATAAATTGGTATTTGGATGAAAGATATTAGATATCTGGCTTGAGGACTGATTTTTCTTAAATTCTAAAGTTGGGTATTTTTTTCTAATTGATAATTAACAAAAAATGTAGAATATATTGTGTAGAGACAAATCAGGGCCATCTAAAGCCATTAGGAAAGATCATGTGTGTAGAGCATCTTCAGTTTAAACTTTGCTGAGGTTTGATCAATTCCTATCCCTGAACTAAGACTTTGTTTAGAAGAGGCTGTTCTGAAACACTGCATGCATCTACAGGATCATGAGTCCTGAGGGGAAACCTACTGCAAATGCCTCAGTGCATCCTTCCAATTGCAAAGTTGAACCAGCTGAAAAAATTCAGACAGCATACAGTGATGGTATGCGTCTGAAAGACAGTCTTCAAGTAGGATAAATGAAGGGATTACAAGAACTGCAGATGCAAACTGGCACTTCGAGCAGTGCTCACAGAAAAACAACCGCATGTCTGAGTTGTAGCACTCACCATTTCAACATGACTCAAGGATGGTGACCAGCTAAGTGCAGAAAAATGGTGCCAGCTTGGAAGGAAAGGAAAAGAATAATTCTCCCAATGAAGAAATGGGGGAGAAGCTGTAATATTCCCTGTCTGGAATCTGGGATGTTGTGGTTAATATCCCTGTTCTCGTCAATAGTTCAATGAATTTCCCAATGGCCAAAAATGGTCAGGACTTTAGTTTTGTACTCCTCACTCTAGAAACACATTGGGACACTGGTTCAGCATTGACTCAGTGGGCAAGGTGCCGTTTATGAATCACAAATACCACTTCCTGCAGGACTGTTTCTGCCTGTAGTATTTTGAAGGAGTGCTTGGAGTGGTTAGCTGAGAACTAACCTCCCAACTTAAGATAATAAAGCAGCAGAACAAATGGAGTTTGCACAAATACATGAAAAATGTTTGAACGTATTCTGTCACACAGACTTTGAATGAGGTTATTCAAATAGTAGTAGTAGTGTTTTGTTTGTGTTATGTAATATTCATTTTTCTCAGAAAGACAAAGCAATTTTTTTCAAATGAACAACAGAAAGCATGCCCATCTTTATGCCTCTTTTTCCACTGCAAAGCACCCCTTTGTAACTGATTTGACATTCTATTGACTAGGATGATTTTTCCATATTAGGAAGTAAAGATAGCTAAAATTATCTGAAAAAGCTGGATTTCTTTCTACACCTTGGGCTGTACAACACTTTAAGAGGCAGACAAAAACAAAATGACCCTTAGATCACTGTAAACATTTTTAGAACAAATAAAGTACTAACAGGGGAATTTTACCTGCTACTGTACTCAGAAATTACACAAGTAATTCCATGTGCACACATACACATGACAGTCCCAGCTCACAAATTTATTGCTAAGTCTCTGGTCAATAATGCAGGTAAATGTATGTGGCTTTGGATATGCAAAAGAGAGAGAGCAGTCTTTTTCTCTCAGTGATAGATTGATGGCTGCAAGCAGTTAAACAGTTGATTTCTAGTAAGGATCAGTGAGTTTATCATGAGATCATGCTGCATACCAGCACTAACTTTCCCAGTTGTACATAGGACTTATAGCTGTTTCTGCAACCCAGCCAAGTCTGTGCACTCTCCTGAAGTTCCATGACTCTCCTGTTATGATTTCCATTAGCAAAGGTTTGGCAAGTTGTTCTTGTCCAAGAACAACCAAAGTTGTTCTTTCTCCTTGTTAATCCAGATGTAACTGTTCTCATTTGAGAGCTTATTTAAAATATATTTAACTAATTGCAGACCTGCTCAAGAAACTAGTATTTCACACCAAATATCTGTTTTAACTGGTACTTGTAAGTCACTTGTTATTCTGAGAGTGAACAAAGATTTAATTAGTTTGGAGACTCAATTAGCAAGGTTTCTGAAGAAGATTGTCCAAAGAGAGGCTTGAGTTATGAGGAGACTGAACAGTAAAAGCCTAGCTTTGAGCTGCTAACACACTCAAATTTTCTTCCTATGCTTAGTACACAAGGAATTGGAGATCATTTTGCTGGAAGAGTTATAGCACTGACCTCTCATCCTGTGCCTGAACTATGCAGATGAGAACCACTAATAAACTTAAAAATTCAAATCAGAAATGCTCAGATGACAGAATAGGCAGTTTATCTATTGGTCAGGCACTAAGTATTGAACAGACTCTTTTGCAAAGGGTATCATTTTTAGTTTATACAGGCAGCCTGAGTAGATCAATAGCATTCATGATATTCCTAACAAAACCAAAACTTCAGCTTCTAAGTGTGTCATTGTGGAATTTCCCACAGCCACTATGTTGCTATATAGCAACTTTAAGAACCCAGCATGACACCACAGGAGATTGCTCGGCTGTAGAAGATAGGATCCAGCACAGGCGACACAGCCTGCAGTACTACTATACAATAACAATTGGTCATGATTTCACTCAGTGCCTGAGAAGAGACACTGATACTATTATAATCAATTAACACCAGCAAAAATAAGGAATTCCCTATGCATTCATATTCTTAGTTGATCATCCATTCAGAGGCTTGGAACAGATTACTAGACAAGGACACACTCCTGATATATATGCAGGGTCTACAAGCATCAGACACTTTTATTTTGTCTAGAAATAAAAAGAAAATACGATGCTAACTTCCAGCTGCTCATCTTTCCTGCTTTTTCTCTTCCTAGAAAGACTTCTTCAAAAGAAATATGCCATTGCTTCAGAAGGTAAATCTCATGTCAGGGTTTGGAGAACTACCTGTTACATCAAAGGCATTTCAGAGCTCTGATGAGTTGTAGCTTCTGGGACTCTTCTAGCTCTAATGGCATTGTTCCAGATACCATCAAGAGAAATCCTCTCATAACATAATATCAGGTATTCAGGTATCTAGTCTTATTCTTCACTTTTATTAAATTGCTGGAAATTTTCCGAGTCATTTATTAACAAGTGAAATATAGCTTATAACACTTTTTCGGCCTCTCAAAGTGTCTATGCTCCACAGATATGTATTAGTCAGAGCTTTATGGAACCCTTGCAGTTTTTTGAAGACACTTGAGGCCAAGTTTGCCTGTGGATATAGTTTGAACTACTAAACAAACTGCTCCAAGTTATAATACTTCAGTATTATGCTTTAGTACTCACATAGAATTGAATATTTTTATCTTTCCTCTTTTCCTATATTTTCTCACTCATTTTTTTGAGGAATCAGTTGTCTCAGAACTTACCACAGGTAAGGGAAAAAGTCAAACATGTCTATAGAAGGCAATACAGAAGAACACAGAGATCTAAGCATACTAAAAGATTTTGCTCCAGAACTGAGAGCTGTGATACGCTGCATTGTGCCTGTTTAATGAATCTCACTTTCAGGAATTATCTCATGTTGATGTAGAGACATGCTTTTATAATTAAAGCAAACACCTGTCTGGCATTGAACAGCATTGTGGAATCATCTTCTACATATTGTGCTACTAGACAGTCAAAGATCAAATATGAATCTTATCTTTCAATAAGAATTCTAATATGAAATATTTTTAATATGAATCACACAATGGGAAGATGAAAAGGCAGAGAAATACCATTAATCACCTAAAGGTATCTGAAGCAAGCAAATGACCTAGTAGCCTACATCCTATTTATTGGAATTTTATCTTGAAAATCATCATTCTTGACTGCTTAATTTCCACACATATCAAATTTAATCATGGAAACATCAAAAATTAGATGCTTGACCTGGTTCAGAATGCCTATGTAGGTATTTAAACTCTTTATGTACCATGGGAGCATCTCTGGAAAAACATTTGAAAAGCCTTATACAATACAAACTCATGCTTTTGTAGATGAGTTGCACAAATAACATTGAGTACCTAAGATTCATGATATCAAGTTCTCTTCTAAGAGCAGGATCTTGAGGTTGACAAAAGAGACAGTGCAGCAGCACCTACTTTTTGCAGTTAACTTGATAGGAAAAAATGGAGTTCTAAGCTCTTTTCAGCCTGAGAAGATATCAATTTATACCTTTTGCTGGGAGGTGGGTGGCCTAGGGCAGGCATCATTCTCCACCCTTTCCTGATGAAAATGAGGCCATACAGAGAGAAATGAAAGACATATGAGGCCCAAGAGACAATGAGTAAGTAGGCAACTTTCCAAGAAAAGTCATTCCATAGAAACATATGTTCTACAGTAGCTTTTTAAATATATTTTTGGATACAAAAAACCTCCAGAGTTCTAAATGATAAGTTATTATAAGCCAGATGCTGATCCTTGTTACACGAGTCTAAGCACATTATGGAGTAACCGAGCTTATAACAGAGCATTTGGGAAGAGGATTTGGGTCTCTGAATTAGTCGGTATTTTGGTACACAGACATATTCCATTGAAACAAAGAGAAGACAAAGATCTTCCTAACTTAGTTTTCTCGTAAATAATATTCAGTGCATTTTAGTAAGTGTAATACAGTAACTTATGATTTATCATGATGTTCCTTACTCCCACTGAGTAATGCTTATTCATGCAAGTAGTTCCATTTAATGAACTATGTTACATGGACTGTACTAGAAATTTCCATTTATCTCAGGGGAATTCACAGAGGCTGGCACAGGTTTTCCTAATGGACTACAACAGGAATGATCACCACTAGGTGTGGAAAGGGAAAACACAATTCTTTCCTATAGTCTGTCCTGCTTTAACAATATCCCACTCTCTACACTGCTTCATATATTGATGACCTCTGAGCTCACCATATACAAACTTAACAGTGGCGTTTTTACTCCAGTGCCAGTTTAGACTTTCTCCAATCTTCCTCTGTCCTTTGCATGCAGTGGAAACTATTCTTATCAGAACAGACCAGAATCAGAGCTTTGTCCTCATTCTCCTGGGGTCAGGAGCTTCCTTTGCACATCACTGACTGTACTCTACAGCTGTCTCCTTCAGTGCTTCTTTCTCAGCATATCGTCTTGCCTTGAAAAGGCTCTTTTCTCGGTTTCATTTTTTTCTTCATTTTATATCTCACTTGGATATCTCACCAACCAAACTGCCATTTCTATGTGGGTGACCAGAAGACCTCTTCCATAAAAGCCCTCTACTCTGTCATAGACTAGATTTGCATATCTCTCTGATACCACCTTTTATAAGACCATTCATAAGATCAGCTTCAATTCATTCAGAACTGTATCTTTCCTGGTTCTTTTGGGTCCCACAACACTGTCCTCTACCTTCATTCTCTATCACTAAAAACAATGCTACTTTCCTGAAGCTTGTCAGCGAAGCCTGCCAGCAGCATTGACAAATACAATTCTGCTGCCTTCATCTGCACTTAGAAAAGCTTCTGCAAAGACAACTCCTATAGAATGCTTTTTGATCATGTCATCCTCTTCTTTATCATCCTCCTGCTCTTTTTTCACTGAGTCAACCATATACATGATTTGTTTTCATTCTCAGTGCAATTCATGACCTATGCTTTCTAGGACCAGGCCTGACTCTCATATTCATCCATTAGATATTGACTCTTGATTCCAAGTAACTTGTGTGGCCAACCTCCACTGCCCACTTACTAATTTTCAGAGATTAAGTCCTTGGAGAAGTGTTTTCTTAACCTTTTCCAGGGCAAGCTTCACTTGCTGTTGTGTTCTCCTTCTAACAACTATTTACTTACCATCCACCCTTTCCTACCTCTCCCCTTGCTAAACCCAAGCTGTTTCTCAAAGGCAAACAACAGCTAACACTGCCTCCTTCTCACCCCCACCTTCCACCGTGCCTTTCCGATCGTGACTATGATAGTACCAGCATGCAGCCCAAGCTGCTGAACCTTACAGATTTATTAGCACGGACTCTGTTCTACATTTTGTCCTGTCCAACTCCCCTGTAAGGACCTGCCTCACTCACCACTTGGTCTGTAGTGCCAAGGGAGTAAACTCCTGACACCTCTTGGCGAATGAAGGAAAGATCCACTCCAAAACTGTTTAAGAAACTCAGCGTGGGACCTTTGGTTTTATGGTAATTTGAGGCATTTTGCTCATAAATTACATACATTTCAGAATAAACAAAATATTGTTATTTTTAACACTTCTAAGCAAAATCATGGAATGGCATGAGTGGTCAGTATGGCCAAGAAAAAGTCATGGAAAGAGTAGGGAAATGGAAGGCAAGCATTTCTGCCTTCTGGTAGGAATGGTTCTGATGATAAAAAGAATAGGACTCTACATGTCAGAATTCTTTCTAAAAGATTTTGCACAAAGATGAAGGAAAGGCCTACTTTGCAAACAAAGTGTTGTTTTGAAAGGATTTTTCTGTTGTGTCTATGATATACAGGAATGCTCTCTAATCCCCTTCACCCCCCCTTTTTGCAGCTGTGCATTGCTGCCACATAGCTGAAGTTTCCTACCTCTCTGTCCATCAATACTGCCATAGGCAGGCTAGGTGTTAAAGTTCTTGAAGGAGAGCAAGAACTTTCTTTCGAGATGTATTTACTTAAACTCTACAAACTTTAAACAACAATCAGCAAACAGAGATTACAGAAAGGAGCACAGTGTCTATACTGGGAATATATTACAGGAAGCTTACTACAAAAAATGGAGAATTGCAGCCAAAACATCCAGAAGAGTGGGAGGGGGAGAAGAGATATGCACTATTATTAGAGTGCCCAAGATAGATACAGTTATTAGAGGACAACAGTTAATTTTGTTTCTCTTTTCTCCTCAGCACAGTTTCTTAATGCGCTTACAGAGGAAGTATGCTCTTGCTCAACAGTACCCAGAAAGCAACTTAATTTTCTCCTTAATTTTTTGTCCTCTGAACTGTTCGACATCAGTTCAAGTGTGTTGCACTGTGTGTTGAGATTCTGTCTGTCACACTGGGCAGTACTGCCCCATGGGCTCTCTGCATTACCATCTTTCTCCATTTGGTATCTTCTTCCTTCAGCTGCAAACTCCTAGGACTTTTTTTCTTTAGAGCTTTTTTGGTATTTCATAGAACAGTCTATGACTAATGCTTAATCGTTGCTACGATTAAAGAGCTATTTTTCTTTAACTTGTGGTCATTTAGACACATAATGCTTTAGAAGTTTATACTGCTGCCCATCATTACAAGATCTGGATATTTACAGTCAAAACAATCCCTGTCCATTTAACGGTTGCACTGCTCTCCACCATGGCTACAAGCGATCTGCTTCTCAAGTGAGCAGGAGCAAAAAACCCTAACACAGCTGCTATCTTCCAGACAGATCGGGCTCCTTGCTGCAGGTCTTACACCCCCGAATTTCACCTGAGAGGTGTTTTCTCTACCTGTAGGCCAAAACTGGTAAGAGCAGGCAGTGTCACATCGTAGTGAGAGCTGGAAAAATGAATTTTCCCTTCACTACAACACCTGTTAGGGTGTTAGTGTTCCTAGACAGGGCAGCCTGCAAAATCAGGGCTTCCTTCCCTGTACTATCTATTTTAGTTTAGGCACTTGTTGTACTTCACTGGAATTTCTTTACTGTGAGAGTGATGGAGCACTGGAACAGGTTGCTCAGAGAGGTGGTGGAGTCTCCTTCTCTGGAGATATTCAAAACCCACCTGGATGCAACCCTGTCTAACATGCTCTAGGTGATCCTGCTTAAGCAGGGAGGTTGGACTAGATGATCTCCAAAGGTCCCTTCCAACCTTACCCATTCTGCGATTCTGTGACTAGTAAGAATGCCAAAGGAGGAAGGAGGAGAATCCTGAATGAGTTCCCCAGTGAGGAACTCCCTCACTGATAGGGACACTGTCAATTTTCTCATCTGGGTTGTAGTACTCCAGGAGCTATGGGTAGGCTGCTTCTCTGGATATATCACACCGGGGATACAGCTCACAGAACCGGCCCCTCAAAATTTGCTTTCTTCTCAGTTCTTAACAAATCTTTCTTTCCCAGAAATCTGTGAACTCATTTTGTGGGTTTTCCTGTGGGATGTAGATCTGATTGTCTGATGTATTGCACAAACAACAGTCCCAGCCAGTCGGTTCTATACATTTCCGACGGTAAGTGTCAATGCCTTATTTCAGACCAGTACATGGCAGGCAAACAGAGCATTCCACTCCAGAACTTAAAATCAGCACCAGGAGCATAGCTTCATCGTTAAAAAACACCGTATTTGCTTTCTGCCTTCTAGCTTCAGACTCAAAAGAGAGCTATTTCTTCTTCCCCCAGTGCTATCCAGCAAATTGGAAACTAAAGATAGGACCGAACCTAAATGCAAGTATGATTTTAAGCTGTGTAGAATCTGAAGCCAACATCTGCAGCTCAGCTAATCTTTAGACATTAGTTATCTCAACTCTGCACATTTTCAGAAGTCTGAGCAATTTCAACAAACCTCAAAGAAATTGGTGATTTTCATAACCTACGGATTTTCACAAACGCTAAATGAAATTCAGTCTGCACAAAACAGTTTAAAAGCAGATCCACTTAAACTTGTTAGATAAAACATCAGTTATTATCACTCCAATTCAAAAAAAATCAGTATCTCAGCTCACTGAAACAGTAGTTGTATACAAAAAAAAAAAAAAAAAAAAAAAATCATCAGGTACCTGCTTTCTACTTTCTGCATGAATGAAATCCACCTAATGACAGGGGATTTCACAGTTGCTCAAGGTACTTGTACTTAGAAGTCAACTTCAAGCATACTCAGTCCTTTTGAAAAGCACAGATGGAATATCCAACAAAACTGTGCTTGTAAGTGATTATATTTTTTTAATGCTTAATCACATTCTCTCTCAGTGCAATAAAATTGCTGAGCAAACAGTAGTTGGTTTCTTGTTGTGACTGAAGCATGTTTTAAAGTTTTTGATTTCACTGGCTTAGCTCAGAGATAAAAGGCTGGCAACTCCTCCCCACCAAGCAACAAGTAGTATCAAGAAGTGTCCCTAGAGAGTTCAGTGACCCACAACTGATACACTCTGCTACTTCTAGCCACATAGATAATAAAGATAAACAGTAGGCAGCTAGGAAAAGAACAGGAACAAAATTTTAAAATAAACAAAGAAACCTGAGTAGCTGAATTATACCTAAAGGAAATGAGATCACCATTTGCTTCAGATTCCAACCACAAACAACTGACAAGTAATTGAGAGTCATTAAAGTGCAAGAATTTTTATGAATCACATTCGATTTAAAATCAGCTACTCTGGAAATTCCTGGGACTCACACAAGCTCTAGTTTGAGAGAATAAGATTAAAGTCAAAAGTCGTACATTTTTTACATTATGAATGGTGATAATTAAACATTTAAAATCTATTGTTTTACATTTAAAATCTATTGTTTTTTCATCATATCTGTCATTATTTCAAGAGCTAAATGTAAACTGATTTAAAAAATAAACTTGGCTAGTAACAAAGAGAGAATAGAAAATGTTTTACTGCAAAAGTGCCCAAGTTTGTGAACCTAGAGTCAGAACATTCTAAAATAACTTTATACTGGAACAATTTCTTTAAAACTTGTGTCAAGTTTTATGACTACCTTGAGATCCTTTCCATCATAATGCAAAATTTATTGTGCTCTAATAATGTTTGATTTTGAAACACTATTCCAATATGCTAAGCAGTTGTAAAAATAGCTACTTGACAAATTTTTTATATTCCTATACCCATAACTGGTGCTACATAATTCAGTAACAAGTTATTGTCTTTTCAAAAAAAAAAAAAAAAAAAAAAAACCCAAACTATTAGCATTACAGAGATGACAAATCATGTCAAAATGATCTAGATGCTTTCTTGGCTTTCATACCCTTAATTACTAACTAAATATTGGATGTGAGGCTTAATCCGGCTGTTTTAAATGAGATGACAGAGGTTCAGGTAAATATATCTGTTCATATGCAAACTTAGATCTCTCCATTCCTGATGCACCATGAATACAGAGGATTCCTGCATGATTCTTCTATTTTGTGGCAAACTTTGTGGGCAAAACACACATTTTACTAGACAGAGGGCTAATTCTGGCATTAATTACACATGATACAAATGGGAAGGTGCCCCGCACAACCACCAGACTTAAGCTGATCCAAAGCTTGAGGCATATCTGAGGCTGAAATTGCCCTGAAAAGAAAGGACTGCTGCACAGAGTCCCATCACCTTCACGGGGTTTTAAAGAAATGTCTGCTCATGGAGCTGAGATTTCAGAATCAGATTATCAGAATTAGATATCTAAGCACAACTGTAACTTTAAGTATGTGGAGATTCCTATTAAGCTAGTGAGTGTCCCTGACTGAGAAAATCAGTGTGGAATATCAGCGTACCACAGTGAGGGAAATTTTTCAGGATAGAACTGCACTTCTATGGCAGTTCCTTTTACTAATATTTACATGGTTATTTTAACTTCCCATGAGAGCCCCTTTTGGGCTTTAGTGATGAATGACATGAACGAATATGTGATTGATGGTATTTCTCCCTGGTTTTCATATTTTATCACTGGCTGTGAAAAACAATACCAGAACTAGTAACATCTCCAGTCCTGCAATCCCCCTGAGACAATGTGAACCTCACAATCTCTTTCAGCTCACCACTAGGAGATAAAAAGCCTGTATTTCTTTAAAAGGGTCAGTGTCCTCATCTGGCTGGAATGTTATCTTTTCTAAATTGGCTAAGTCAGGCTGGCAGACCAGTTACAAACATTCAAGTTATTTCAACTATAAATTGAAAGAATCAGCAAGATTTTTATCAGCACCTGAAAACTAAACCACAATAAACCAAAATCTGCCCAACTGTGAGTCTGATCCTATCAGCTCTTTGGGGCTGGATCTATTGCATCTGGCCTCTACTGAAAAGTTCATTAAAACATTATAGGAATGCATAGGCTTGGATCATATCAGCAGCTCATAACAGGCATATGCATTCTCTTAACTCTGTGCATGGACTTTCTATTTTGTCTCTTCACAGACAAGAGAAATATGTAAAGCCCTATTATCAACAGCTCTTACTCTGCAAATGAGAGAACAACTTTAAAGAACTGCATTTTCTTGTTGAGTTGCTAGACTCCTACTAAGATGCTAAAGTGTCTTCTACAAGATCACCCATGCCACTTCCTGTAGCACTTCAGTTTTCTTGAAAACAAAGGTTTTTCTCCATCCTGCCCACACCTCTTCCACATTTAGATATGAGACTAAAGTGACAAAACCACAGACATGTATAATGAAAATGAACTAGATAGTGGAGAGTGTAATTTGGCAGTTGAAATATAAAATTTGTTCATGGGTCTGTAACCTAAATGTTCTTCTGTTTCCCTCTTAAAGCATATGGCTTCTCATTAACCAGCATTTACTAGGCTCATACGTTTTACTCAGAGGCTTTCCAGTCTGCTCAGTTGTTCCTGAACAATTCAGGTCTGAGGTTATGAAGGCCTTCCTTTGTCCTATAATGATCTTATTCTAGAGAGATAACACGGCTTGTAACAGGGCCCTTCTCAACTCTTAAGACGTGTAGTAATGAACAGACCTGACCCTGAAGCTAAAGGAAGTCCTTTGGTGGCAGAACTGGTTCTGTTCCACCCCTCATGCTTCCTTGGTCTGTGCATTTCCCATCTGTGCAGACAGGTCCAGCTATGAGGTCTGTTGGAGGTCTGGCCAGAACTACCAGATCGTAGATTCTCCAATGCTCTGCCTTAGGATAGGGCACATAACAAGTTCAAGGGCTTATTCCAGTTGCAGCTTTGATTCAGATCTCGTTGTGCCAGCTATCAGCCAGGTAATCGTTCAGCAAAATCAGATACTAGAAATTATTTCATCCATTCTGCTTCCCTGATACTCACTTAGTGCTGATGGAGATCATGCTGTCCTGTTTACCCTGAGACTGCCTGAGTTTCAGTGCAGTCATTCAACTATCATGGAATTTTCATGGAATTTATTCCTTAGAATAAATTTACTTGAAAGCCACTCCTCTGAAGTAGAGAATTGTAAGCAAAGTTTTAAAGTAAAGACAGAGGGGATTCTACCTTGATATTACCTGCCATACTTCTTGGAGGATCTATTTGTTTATGATGTGGTATATTCAGTTGCTACAGAGACAGAGCAAAATGACTTTATTGAATTTTTAAAAGATTTGCTCCTTACCTATCTTCACTTTTGGACTTCCAGTTTAATCTATTTCATTTGCCATTCAGTGAACGTGAATTCTACACAATTTCAGTGGAGATGAAGTCCATTCTGACAGGAGCCTGAAAAGTTGAAAATATAACAAAAAGGAATAGAGAGCATAAGCAACTACTGCCCAAACAAGGGTATGGCTGTCCCTCAGACTTGACACAAACAGAATGTGGGGAGGGAAGAAGAAACCTAAGATATATTCCTATCACCAGAGTTAGGTGTCCAATGTAGAAGGGAGGTCTCCTTAAGCCCAGTTATTGCCTAGTTATGAAAAACATTCCTCCATTCCTCCAGAGGGAAATGCAGGTACATTCCTGCTCTGAACTGGCCTCAGCTTAGTCCTTATCTTTACCCTTAGCTGCAGTACCTGAAGCTAAGCATTAAAAATATCCCCACAAATGTTATGTGCTGATGTTCTGCTACAATGTCAAAGCATAATGTGAAAAATCACATTTGACTGGGCTTAGAAAACCAAATATACTTTGCTGGGCCTGCATTCTTAGGTAGTGTGTGTCAGCTGACATCCATGCCCATGTCCACATCTTAGGTAATGACTCCACTTTGCATATTCCTTTGGAAGACAGAAAACATTATTACGGGAAAACCATGAGCAATTTCTCAGGAGCAGAACTGTGCTTCAGAGTGAGGGAGATTTCAGTGGCTTTGAAGAGTAAGAGTTTAGCCCATGCGTGAGTCCGATGCTGTAATAGATTCCATCTGGCGGCCGGTCTCTGCCCTCCAAAAATGCATTCTGGGCTTCTAGCACGCAAGTCTGGCCCATTGCTCTCTCCTAATGGGCTGTGCTTCACCCAAGAAATGATCTTCCTCGTGTATGGGAAAAGTTCTGCTCTAATCCACATCTATGAATCCATTTAACCCTTAGACAATAAGTCTTGTTTTTCTTTCACTACAGATAGTGTAAATATGAATAAAATACAACATCCCTTGTTCATGTCTCTAGGCATGTTTTAATATTAGTCTTTTTTTTTCCCCCAGACGTCACTCACATTTCTCTTTCAATTTTTAAATACGTCTTACGAAATTGCTGCCTATCTCGGTAGATGAAGCAAAGGAAGTCATTAAGGAGATCTAACTTCAAGCGCTGCGTAGCTTGAAGCGACAAAAATGTTTGTTTGCCCCGGCCACACTCTCGTCCCTGCCCCCGCCCCGCTCCGAAACTAAAAAGCATCATTTAAAATTTCCCCCTTGAGTCACCCCCAGTTTTTGTTTGCGCCGAGCGGAGCGCCCAGGCGTTTGCAGTTCGCGGCGCGGGAAGACGGGCGGCGCCGCGGAGCCGAGCCGAGCCGAGCCGAGCCGAGCCGAGCCGAGCCGAGCCGAGCCGAGCCGAGCCGAGCCGGGGGCGCCCCGCTCCGCCCCCGCCCCGCTCCGCCCCGCTCCGCCCCGGCCCGGCCCCGTTCCGCCCCGGCCCGGCCTTTATAGCTCCCGGGCGCCGCCGCCGCCGCAGCAGCTGCTGCCCGGCCCCGCGCTGTGCCGCGTCGAGCCGCCCCGCCGGTAAGTGCCGCCCTTGTGCCGGGCGTCGGTCCGCTGGAGTAACGGCGCCCACTGGCCGCACCTTAAATTAAAGCGAGTCCCGGGTGCGTGCAACGGATGTGTTAGAGTGCCCAGCGCTGTTCTGTGTTCCAGATTTTAGCAGCATACTCTAATTTTGACAAGAAATCAGCTGTACTGCTATTTGTGATGCTAAGGGTTGGGCCTGAGAAAGTAATTATAGTAATGAGTGACAAATTATTTGTAAGCTTGCAAAATATGTAAAAGGAATTATGCTAGCATGATTAGAGGTTGAGAACAATGCATCTACTGCAATATAAGCTTAATTTGAAAAGTGTGCATGTCTGAGTATCTGAGGCATGATTTGCTTGTTTGCATTATGAAATCTACATTGCAAAAGGTGTATCTAGGCCAGGATTTTTGTTTGGATCAGGTCTGCATTTTTTAAATGAATCTACCGATCCTCTCCATTTCCCATGCGTTGGGTCATACCATGGAATAGGCTTAAACTGTATTTCTTTTAAGCAAGCTAAACTGAAAGATGCATTTCAGGTATCAGGGGGCACTCAGTCCATGGGACAAATCCTGAAGCATGTAGTGTAGAGCAGGTTGTCAGTGCCAGTTCTGTTCTGCATGCCCTCTCTGAATTATTGCATTGTATTACTTGCTAATGTAAGTATAACCACAGTTCCTAGGCATCTTCAGTTTCTCTTGTCTTTGAAACTGAGGATACTTTTTTTATAATCCCAAGAAAAAAATAAATTCCCATGACCTACACTGCAAATCCCTTTCTAAAAAGGGGGAGGTAAATTAGTGCTTCATAGCTTTCTCTCCATCACTTTTACAGGTTAGTTTAACTGTTGCTTTTGTGAAGATTGCTATGCATGCTTGGCTACAAGAGGCAGCTGCATATAAAGAAATTAAACAGTATGCTGTTGGCCTTAATACTATAAACAAGTGATGTAACCTCAAGACCAGATTTTCAAGAGTTTGCAGTGGTCAGAGGCACTAAATGAGGTGGCTGGGCCTATGCAAATGCCCAGCATCAACAAGCTCGAGTCAGCAACTATGGAGGTGCTAGGAAGAGAAGGAGCTTCCCTTTTGGATCCTTCTGCCCTAAAAGCACAGCAACTAAAGAAATCTGCTGACTTCTAGGCTAACTGTGTTGGTCTACACTGCAGTAACTACTAGTGTTTGGATTCTTCCAGTTTTCCTGTCTCCTTCATTTGAACAATACAAAATTTGATTGTGTTTATATATGTACAAAACTGGAAATAACAATCAGGTAGTCCACATTGAGTGAGTTCTTAATTTTTCAGTCAGCTGAATTGTGCAACATGTCCTGAAACCAAATGAGCACAGCAGAAACAAGAGCAAGCTGATGTTCCAAGCTACAACATAATATTAAATGCCTCTTACTTTCAGAACCAAAATAAAACAGATAGAAGAGGAACAAAGTGAGAAGTTACTTAACATAATGAAGTTACTCATCATCTGCACAGCAGCTCTGGCCACACTTGTCACACGACTAGATGCTGTAAGTTTTGAAATAAATGGGGCCATCTACTTGGAACCACTTCTGTTTTTTTTTTTTTTTTTTTTCCCTGTATTTTGCCTATAGTTCTGCTTTGGATAACAAATTAACTTTCTGCTGTTAATCTGCTTTTTGCTGCATCTGCATCAGTGTATAGCTGCATATATACTTCTATGAAACATTTTGACCCCTCTGGTTTTGCTTCTGCATTTCTGCTCTATATTAAGTTCAAGCTCAAATGGGGAGGATGTAATGCAGTAGCCCTTATATATTTCTTACTGCAGTTCACATCTGGACACTAAGTACCAGGAACTCAGTGGGGTTTTTATGGAGGCTGAAAACCTGATGCACTGGCCCAGTTTGGTTTGGGATTTTTGTTTTTAGGGTTGTTTGTTATGCTCAGATAGACTTCTACCTCATATTTACAAGGACACTCTGCAGAGCAGGTTCAGCTGGTAACCATATAAACATAATTTTAAACTGTTGAATAGGAAAGTATGCAACAGGGAATAGAGCTTGGGCTCATAATATCAGGCATTGCAGAGTTGTACAAAAATTAGCAGATAATATAACCACATAAAATAAACTGCTTCCTTAAGTAATTTTTATGCCTTTTTTTCTTCAGGCTTACAGTAAGAAGCACTACAAGCTACCACATAAATATGGACCAGAATACAAGGGTAAGTATCTGCTAGTTCTACTTCAATCTAAAACCAGTTTGTTAACCTGCAGTTAGCACACTCATACAAGAGGGAAGACTCTTAATGATACTTATTTTGCAGCTACATTTTACAATACTCTCTTTAAAGTTTTAACTCTGATTACTGGTGTCTCTCACTTGCAGATTGCAATTGTTTAAATGGAGGAACCTGCATTACCTACTACCTCTTCAGCCGAATTAATCGCTGCCTATGCCCAGAAGGGTACAGTGGAATTCACTGTGAAATTGGTAGAGTATCTTTTCCTACTTAATACTAACATACTTTATTGAAAAAGATATCAAAGATGAAAAGCAAATCAGGTATGTGAAGTGACAATTGAAAGTACTACAGATAAAAGTAAAACTGGATATTCTTTAGCACTCTATACTGATAGATTAGGCAAAAGAAATAGGTTATTGGAGCTAAGTCATGATCTCTGAAATCTTCTTGTCCCTATCTCTTCACTAACGTTTCAGTTTGTAAAATACGATGAATTTGTTTGGGTGTATCCAGAGGTGCATGAAGAACTGATTAAATAGTGATGTATACTGAAATTGTTAAACAAACAATACCTACGCTTTAAAACATACTTGGTGCAGAATACTCACATAAATTTAATAAGAATATATAAAATAACTAGTCCAGATCCTGCATTACACTTGGAAACAAATGATGCACATGGATCCATATAGTTAGCTCTTTCAGAACAACTATATAATCAACTATGTCATGCTAACTTAAGTTTATTTTGCAGACACTGACAGCAAATGTTATATGGAGAATGGTGAGGACTACAGAGGAACTGCAACAGAAAAGGAATGTCTGCCATGGGACCTCCCCTCAGTCATCAGGAGGGATAGATACCACGCTGACTTGGAGAGTGCCTTGCAGCTTGGACTGGGCAAACACAATTACTGCAGGTAAGATAATGTATCGCTTTTCCTGTGGTCATTTTTTTTTTTCACATTTTCAGAAGTGCCTCTAGTGATGGTACATGATTAAAGTAGTACTACAGTTTTTCCAGAGATGAATCTCAATTTTTTTGAAATATTTGAAACTTCGCTCTCGGTGTCCACAGTTCTTGTTCTTCACTGAAGCCAATGGTACTGCAAAATTCCCAGGATGCCACAGTAATGGTTCTACAAGAAGTACTAGCTATACAAAATGAACTGCCAGTTCTGTGATCAAACATGTGTTGCCTTGTAGATTAATTTCTTTGGCGTATCTTGCGATCTTTATCCTTTTCAGAACAGTTAGAACTTTAAGATACTAGTATTTACAAACACTGTTTATAGTGGGGGAGAAAAAATGCTTCCTTTATCTTCCAGAAACCCCAATGGAAGGAGCAGGCCCTGGTGTTACACCAAAAAGAGGTTCAGCATTCAAGAAACACCTTGCAATATACAGAAGTGTCGTGCAGAAAGTGGTAAGTTACCTAGTTTTCTAGAAAACCTATTTCAGACCATGGTTGGTATTGCCTATTGTAAGCACATCTCAATTTTTTTTTCCTTTCACAGAGCCCACCTGTGGTCAAAGGAGCTTCAGCAAGTACTTCAAGATTGTTAGTGGAAGCCAGGCAGAGGTTGAGTCTCAGCCTTGGATAGCTGGCATCTTCCAAAACATAAAGGGCACTGACCATTTTTTGTGTGGTGGCAGCCTCATTGACCCTTGCTGGGTGCTTACAGCAGCACACTGTTTCCATGCTCAGTAAGTTCTAGTACTTCATAGCTCTGCATTGGCCCTATTATCAGCTTCTGTCAACTGATTTCTTTGATAATGCCCACTGCGCTAAGCTAAACAGTCTTTATCCTACTGGGACTATCTTTTGATTCTTCAAAACATGAAGAATAGCTGTGATCATTAAGCTTTTGAGAGCCTAACTTTAGCAAAATGAGCTAGGAAAAAAATGCAAAGACTTTGTATAGATATTTTTAATTTTGTGAAATTGGAACCAGGGTTTCATTCTCTTAACTATTCAAATTTAAAAGCTGTATTGAAAGGTGATGAGCTGTTAAGAAAAATACATCTAGTAATATCTTGTGGAAAACTAACTCTCCTAGATGAAAACATCATTGCTGATGCCTGGCACTAGCAGCAGCCAGGTAGATCTGCAGCTCAATATCTGAACATTTAGTCCCCCCCCCCCCTTTTTTTTAATGGCAAATCAGGAGTCTAGAACACTGGATCATCTTTCAAAGCTCTAAATAGCTAATTTTTGCTTTTTTTTTTTTGTGAGTATTGAGCACAAAACAGAAGTCAAAGGTCCTTGACCTTGCTCTTGAAAAATCAAGTCTTCATGAATCTCTCAACTTTCACTCAGGTTAAAAGACAAATTGGCCTACAAAGTCTTCCTTGGAAAGTCCATACTGAATGCTACTGATAATAAAGAGCAAGTGTTCATGGTGGATGACATCATCTCTCATCCTGACTTTACAGATGAAACGGGTGGCAATGAGAATGATATTGGTAAGTGTCACCTTAATCATGTAACCTTCATAACCATCCTCAGGACTTTAAGGCTGTTAAGGTACATGTTAAGGTGTACTTCCACTAGAGTAACTAGAACCAAAGAGAAGATGAAGAGAACAGGAGCCAGCTGCTTCTGAGACCTAAGTTTATAGTGAGCAATACTTTTTCCACTTAAGTAAAGGTGGTTTGTGGCACATCTCAGATGCAAAGTTCCATGCATTACCTGGTGCAGTCAGCTATAAGCCTGTCTTACTGCTGGACCTGCACAAGACACAGCTCTTGAATAAGCACCGGTGGCAGCACCCCATTCTTACCATCCTCCCAAGTGGAGGGGGCTGGCTATCAGCAGGAAGGCATGCGTACCAGCTCTGGGCATTCAGAATGGGGCAGGAATTCCTGTCGGCTCTGTCAGAAGCTCAGTATGCCCAGAACTCTGCTGTGGGGCAGAGATGTCACGACTATCTCCGCAGAGTACACACTGTGTATGTATAGTAAATCAAGACACAGCACGTGCACCATAGGTTTCCCCATATGTTAGGGGAATGACCTACCAGATACATGAGGTTAAGGTTACCTTGAATTAATCCTTTAAATATAGCTTGCACAAGCCCTTCCTTAAACCCATAAAATCACAGAGAGAGGGGTTTTATAACTTAAATAGATTTGTCACTTTTGCACATATTTTACCACCCCTTCCACATCCCTGCCATCTAGGGGGAGAAAAAGACTCAAATAGTTCCTTAAGCCTGACTGGTGAGTGGTATAGTAGAAACTGCCCTCCCTTTAGCAGGGCACTAGCGGCTACCCTTCACAGCCAGTCAGGAAATTGAGGTCTTGGAATGGTAAGAGGTGGTTGAAAATCTCTTTTGAGAGAAATCTTCTCCTAGTTGTTTCCCCTTGCTATCCCTCCAGGAAGGAAGTTCAAGTTCCAGTGTTTGCCCACTTCAGTATTTGGGGGGGGGGGGGAGGGAGGGAGAGAAATTAGCTTTCACAGTAATAATGACTAGTGTCATTCATTAAATGATGAGGGAAACCAGATGTAACTGAACTAGACATCATGATCACTGTATGACAAGCTTCCATTTTCAAAGAAGTCAAGAGGGAAAAACTTGCTTTACAAATCTAACTGTAATCTGCTCTGACCTTTTTTTCCTTAGCTTTGATAAGAATAAAGACAGCTTCTGGACAGTGTGCAGTAGAAACCAAATATGTCAGAACAGTCTGCTTGCCAGAGAAGAACCTTCACCTACCAGACAATACCCAGTGTGAAATTTCTGGTTATGGAAAACAGGATTTCTGTAAGTGAATGATTTCTCTTACCAAAGCTGTACTCAAGTAACCTGGAAACCTCTTATATTTGAAATACAACAAGGAAAACTCTTAAGCATTACTCTGTCTAGTGTATAAAGCCTCTATCTTAGAGGTGAAAAACTTGACCAAAGCTGTGTCAGATCAGATCTTTACAGATTTCAGTAAAAGTGTGGGGGTCTTCCCCCCCCCCCTTTTGAAAGATTAAAAATCAAGTGTACCTCAGGAATGGCATACTGAAGCCATATGGTTCATAATATGTAATAAGCATAGCACATTGCTCTAAAAGTGTCCAGTTTTACCTCTAAAAGTAAGAAATAAGTCTTCATACTAGTGTACTAATGCAATGCCTTATGTTCTGTGGTCTTCCTCCCCTCAAATGCATCAAGATGACCTTACAACACTTAGTATTGCTTATAGCAGCTCTTAAAAGTCACAGCTGCATTTGTGACTGTGAATACCAATAACAACCAAACTCCTCCCTTCTCCCCCCTTCCCTCCCCCCCCCCCCCAAAAAAAAAAGTGAGGAGAAGAACTGAAAGCTATGTTAAAGTTTTAAGCAAGGATTGTGTCTGTACAGAACTTAGCTCCAAAAACTATCAAATCTTTCTCTCTAAAAATTAGATAAACTTTATAGTATGCATTTGGAACACTTGGTTTTCACTTTTAATGAGTAAGTCTTAAAGTAAAACAGTGCTAGATAAACTGGAAATACAAGCCTCAAAACAGAACAATTACAGTCATGTTAGTTTCTTCTATCAGAATTAGCTTGTGGGTTTCTTTTTTTTTTTAAGAATGTTTGTTTTCTTCCCCCCCCCCCCCCCCCCCCCGGAGTATGAAAATGGTCTAAATAGCTATTTTGTTTGCAGATGACATCTTCTATGCTCAAAGACTGATGTCTGCCAACGTGAACTTAATATCACAGAGAAAATGCACACATGAATACTATGACAATATCAGAGTTACTGACAACATGGTCTGTGCTGGAGACTCCACATGGAAAACTGATGCATGCAAGGTGAAAACTGGGTTTTTTATTTTGTAAAACTGTCTTAGATCATATTTTTGACCTTAGTCTCTACACTTCACTGATCAACTGTTTGGTATCTTACAATTTTGCTAGCCAGAAGACTCTTTATTTAAAAGGAATTCAGTACCACCACTGGGCAGGGTGGCAACTAATTCCAGTTCTGTGACACAGAACTGAGCAGGTTGGCTTTGACCTTCTGTAACTAACCTAATACCTGTGATTATAACCATAGTGCAGAGCACTATGTACAAGGTGACTATTCCCTCCGTGCCCAGCTAGGGTGGCTTGGAGAATGTCTTACCTTAGAGACTATGTTCTAATTGCAGCAAACTGCTGAGCATTCTGTGCTACCTATGCAGTGTCCTCAAAAAGTGAACCTTAACTCACAGGTGTTTGTTACTTCTCTTTGTTTTAGAAAAGTAACAGTCATAGGGAGCCTATGATAAAGGCTTCATCTGCAGAAAACAGGCTAATGTATCTTCTTTCTATGGTCAGGGGGACTCCGGTGGCCCCATGGTCTGTGAGCACAATGGCAGGATGATGCTTTACGGGATTGTCAGCTGGGGAGATGGCTGTGCGAAGAAAAACAAGCCTGGCGTCTACACCAGAGTCACTCGATACCTTAGCTGGATTGAGTCCAACATGAATGCAGTACATACCAAAAGTCGTCCTCTCCCTGACCGCAAATGACCTTTTCTGCACGCATGGAGTTGAAGTACTAGCACCAGAAGAATGGGATTAAGCCTGTACTTGTGCCAGGACACTGAAGTCCTGTATGTCACTGAAGCTGAGTCATGTATGTTCCTCACTAGAGGCATTTAATTACAAATGCTCATGTCGTCTGCTGCTCATATCAGTGTTTCTGATGCACAGACAGTGACATATTTCTCTACTCTAAATTACCTGAAAACCACTCCATGGGAAACTGAAAATATTTAACATTTAAATGAGTATTCCCATGTATGATACAATACATATCAGGTTATCTGCCTGCTTCATTTATGAACCAGTGTGTGGTCCAGAAGTATTGGTACAGTTAATTTATTTAACTCAAGTGTACACTTTGTACATAGACTGTGTTTAAAAAAAGAACTCGTCTTTCCTCTCATCATATTGAAGAAGGCCAGCACTGAAGTAGGCCAGCACTGAAGTCCTAGAAACCTAATCTGTTTAAACTAGTATGGCAGAGGCAATCAAGCTTTGTTGCACCTGAAAGCGAAGGAAATAGCAACAGCATTAGCTATTGCTAATGCACAAAGGAGGACTAAAATCTAGCCTGGAGCAATAGTTGTCATATGAGGTTCAATCCTGTAGTCCCAACATATATTTAAGGTCTTAGAGATGGCAATAGTAGCTGTGTCAGCATAAAAACCTCTTAAGGCACTCTACTCATCTACTTAAGGACTGTGATGCAAGGTACCAGACTCTATATTTTTTGACTGGACTTCCAGGTCACATCTGAAGATATCTGGGTCCCCTTTAAACTCTGATCCTACTGCCTTTCTAATGTATGTATGCACCTAGAAGAGGATCTAAGTACTCAAAGGCTTTTGGTAGCTTCTGATCAATCAATACCTATTGAATGCTGCAGATAGTAAATGTCAAACTATTGTCTATTCATAACTGATATTGTAGGGAAGCTACTTCTTTCTCTAAGACTGATATGCTGGTTTTATTTTTTTAAACTTGTCTTTGTTTAATAGATTGTATGAGGGCTGGAACCTCAAGTTTTATTTAATTATTTTTACTATGTTTAACTTATTGTTTGTATTATGAATATTAAACTATCATTAAAACTTTTCTTACATGGATTTTTGTTTTACAGAACTTAATGCTCATTCCCTTTTTCAAAGCATGGTCTTCTACTTCCAGTAAGCTCAGGCTTAGAGCAAACAGCAGCTTGACTTTCTTCTCTTTATCAAGAAAGGGGGGCAGAAAAGGAGCTAATTACATTCTTGAATTTCCTCTTTACTAAAGCATTGGAGAAATGAGTGTCTTCTCCGGGCAGGAGTATGAGAGGACTATATGTCTACTAGTAAGTCATGCAGTGTAAAATGAATGATTAGTACCAGGGATAAAGTATCCACATCAACTGGCTGTGTTTCAGGGCTCTTGCCTAGTTCTGGGGACTTAGTATGCTGTGCTCTACCTTGCATGTTGAGTGAGCACAAATTCCCCTTTAGCTCCATTGCTATTCTGCAATGATATCCTTTTTTTTGGGGGGGGGGGGGGGGCGGGGAAGGGGAAGAATTCATTTCAGAAGTTCATCCGTAACTAAAATACTACTGCAGGTGTAAGAATGCAATATATTCCCTTTGTCAGAGTTGCAGCTATGTCATGGGAAGGTGCTAAAGGGAAGTTGTAGTTTTGGCTTTCCTTAGTATTTCTTTGTGAGCAGTAATTTTGGAAAATAAATATATTAAAATGTGAATTCAAGTACTTCTAAGCATTACATTAGGTAGTGAAACTTATGCCTCAACAACAAATTTACTGCGGACTTATTTACACTTCATTTTGCTGTCAGTTCTTAAAGTGTAGCTAAAACAGAATCCAGAGTAGAGAGCACTTAGAACAAAGAAACACTTGAAGCCAATTGCATTTCCAGTTCTGGATAAATGTTAAAATTCTAAGCACAAACTAAATGCTCACTGAATATATATATGTGAAAATACACATATTCCATTGCTTGGACAGGCCCCCCAAAGCAGAAAACATTCTCAAGGTCTTCTCTGTTGGGTGGTTGAGGGAACACAGGCTTTTTTCCACTGCTTTGACATCCTAAAGGGCATGCTCTGAGCCTGCTTTGGCTCTTCTTCTTTTTTTTTTTTTTTTTTTTTTTTTTTTAAGGGAACTATAATACATAGAATTATTCCAACTGAAGAGAACTGAATGAGATGTTTTCAAGCCACCTTAAAAATAATATATAATCTATAGAGAGTGTTTGTATCAAATTTACAGAAAACAATTTGTGTTATAGCTTTAAGATGCAATGTACTTGGGTGATTTTTGTAAATGTGAAAGCAAAAGATCTGCATGTATCATAACAATATCCTGTCAAAACATTTAGCACCAGAAAAATGATTTCTCACACTGAAATGACCAGGATGCAACAAATTAGTGGGCTATTTAGCAGGCTAATTTCTGAAATAAGGAGTCCTGTTCATCCTACTCAAATGACATATAGACAGCAAGACTCTCATACTTATTGGTCAAAGGATGGCAGATCAGCCTGCCATTTTTAGCCTATTTTTTAAAAAGTTAGTACCCACATGTTTTGTTGCTTACTCATCCCCTTTCACAAATATGGCATTTGGGTAGCACTAGGGTCAAATTACAGGACCTCTAGCACAATCAAATTGATTTTTGTAATTAGATCGTATTAACATTTATTTGCTTTTATAAATTACAGTTCATTTAAAAATTCAGTAAAAACTCTCAAATGTATATGTCTAATGCATATTCTTTACGAAGTTCTCATATGAAACCTTTTGGTTTCAGTCACTAGCTGCTTAATGAAGACTGATTACAGATTTCAGAAACATTTTGGAAGGCTTCAGCAAGAAATTAATTGTGACTTAAGACTGGTGCTCTGACTTTAAAGGAGCAGTATTTGGGAATGAATTGAATCTTTCTAATAATATTAATAATTATTAGATAATAGATATTAGATAATAATATGGGGTTTTTGCCATGTTACAGAAATCAAAAAATATAAACAAGCCTCTGAAAAGGGCAAACTTATTTTTCCATATTATTCTCTTTGATCAAATAGAGGTGGACAGATAAAACTCATCAATATACTTATTGATGGCTTCCTTTCATAGCAAAACACCCGTGAATTCGGAGTTGTCCAGGTGCAAATTCCACCATAGCAATCCTTCCAAAAACTAAGGGAACATGCATCAGCTAAATTCCCTGTCTCCAAGAAGCACATCACCATTTGTGAGAAGTATGCTATGTCTTGTAGTTTATTTTAGCTTGGGTGCGCGAAGCTTGCATATTTCTGATGGAATGACAGGAATAACAACCTTAACGAAGGGAAGTCTTGTCCTTAAGACTCAAGCCTGACGCACGTAACATCTGGATTACTTCCAGCTCTGTTATTATTAAATCACAATGTCTTTATACTTCAATTTCCCATCTGTAAAATGGGTGGGACAGTATTTCCTCTCTCCCACAGATCTGTCTTGGTCTGGTTTCTCTGGGGGAGGGACAGCTGACAACTGCGCGAATGCCCTGTGATTAACATGCTGAGATCCCAGTCTCACCCAGGGACAGAAAGCATTGCTTAAACACAGAATGATTAGTGACACTATTGAGAACTCTTTGGCAATACAGTTTGTGTTTGGGATTGGCAAGCAGAAATTAGTAGAGGTTACCACTTTGTGTGTGGTATGGTTATTTGGTGAAAGCATGTTGTTTCTGGATTGCTGGTTAGTGTTCCTACAGGGACTTAAAATTGCACATTTTTCTGGAGAACCGGTTAGCGATATACTATGAGAGATTCCAAGATCAGAGACTGTCCAACATGAGAAAGAAGGTGTCTCATCAGTTATTATCTAGGTAGTAACGGACAGGACAACCTGACCAGTGTTGGCAGATTGTACTTTGGGCACAGAGTAAACCATAATAATACAAATAAGTAGATAAATATTTATTTTATTTTAGTCATGTCCTTTGGGATGCTACGGATTTATCACTTCAGTATTTGTTCATTTAAATATTTATCAAAGTATTAAATCCATCAGATTTGCAACAGGTGGAGAACATACACATATCATCAGGGCCATTGTGTGTTAGTGCCATTGTAATCAGCTGCATACCTCTCATTGACTTCTGTGGGCTTTTTCTACGAATAAAGTCAAATCAATACAATGTACGTTTCAATTTACTCCCATCATTATGAATATAGATAAGAATGAAGAAGTTTTGCATTTAAGTCTCCTTCATCCTGAAATTTAGGATGCTTTGCTAAAGTATGAATAAAGACAGGGACTCGAGAGCTGAGGAAATTTAAATGTAGTTTTGAGTTCTGCACTCCCAGTCCAAAGCCTCAGTATTTTTAACGCTCTGATTGCTCCTTATGTGTGCAGTATCTTTTATTCCTTAGCTAACGTTAGATAAACTGCCTGAACCAACATGAAATCTTTAAACGCACATATACTGTGTATACCTCTCTGCCTTGACTGCTATAATACATCATACACTCTCTTTTAATGTTCTGTGTATGACTTTACCCTAAAACCATGTTATCATCTGGCAGGCTAGTTATTAGAGCCTAGGGGAAAGGAAGGGCAGAAGATGAGAGCACATTTCTTGCAAAACTTTCTCTTCCTGCAACAGAATACAAAGGACATATTTTCTTTCTTTCCCTCCTCACAGAGGGCGAGCACAGGATGATCCAGGCTGTGGGGCTGAGGAAGAGGGGCAGAACCAGCCTGGAGAGCTCTGTGTGGAGACTGCATGGAGTGTGGCAAAGAGCACTGTAGACCGTCAACAGAAATCCTAGGGAGAGGACACACATTGCTGAGGGGCTGGCCGGACTCTGTATGCATTCTGCATTCTTCCCATGCAGAAATGCTAGTTTGGCTCTGAATACACTATCCCGAATACCAGAAACAACACAGACAAGTTAGCATAGGATAATTATTCCTGCTGAGAAGTGGTACTGCATTGTTTTACTCAAAGGTTTCCTTATTTTAACAAATATAATTAACATTATTTTTCCCGTTGTTACGGTGTTGCCATCCTTCCCCTCTCCAACAAGCCTCACTGCAGACTGCAATACAATTTGGAACTAGATTATACTTCAGGTTTGGATCTCAGTAATGTCTCCCTATAGTAGTCCAAATCCAGACAGCCCTGGGTGGGCCTGTTTCTGTTTTCCTGTAGCTTTCCTGGAAGGTACATCAGGATAGTGAAGCACATCTCACACTGAAGTACAAGATTCACTTTCTATCATTCTACATATAACATACATCAACACATGTTTCTTAATATTCTCCACATCACATTTTATAGTAGAGTGGTAAAGCCAACTCACAGTCAAGCAGGATGTTAACATGACTTAAAAAAATCATCATCCCCATTACAGATTGGTAAAGTAAAACCGGGCTAACGATAATGACAGATACATCACTGGCAAAACTTGCTTTGAAAAATGGGGTGATATTTAACAATTACTATCAGGACTGCTACCCCATCACTTCCTGGGATGCCATGATCTTTTTGTAACACCTTCATTATCCTAATCCTAAAAGGCATCACAAGCAGACACTGCCACCTCCACCAGCGCAACCTTGAATGCTTATGATGCCAGCCATTGAAACTCCTTTACTAATGCATTATCTTTTATCCCACCGTATCGCTTTTTCTCACTGCTTTAGGGTGCTGAGGGACAGACACTTAATCCCAGGTTTTAAATCATTTTCAAAAAAGAGTCAGATGGGCACATAGCCAAAAGGAGCAAAGCAAAACTGTTTTAAAAGCCCTCATTAAAGAAGTTATAAGATATGTCAAAGACTTCCTTTCTGTGTTTTCAGTATCAGACCAGTAAAGGGTAACTTGTTATTGCATAAGGTGTAAATCTGCTTAGTACCTCCACACAGTACAACTTTAAAGAACAGTGAAATATACCTAATGCTATGCCACAAATGTTTTTTTATATCAACACAAGAGTATCTCAGGATCTTGGCAGAGGCTTAATCTTTACAGAGCCTCTATTACAGGCAGTGCTGCCATGCAAGTTGCCCTCCAAACCACTGCTCAGGGAGTTTTAAGAGACTCACAGGAAGATGCAACCTCCTTCCAGGGCACTACCACCCTCCTGGTTTGCTTTTTGTAGTCACAATACAACAAGCCTATGAATTTTCAACCTAATTGCAGACTCTCAGAGGCCCAAAAGATATCTAAAAGATTTAGCATCTGATGCTTGTCAGGTCATGTGCTGCAGAATTCCTAATATATGATGAGGAAGGAAAAACTGTATCAAATATCAGACATTCTTCTTCTGCCCTCCCCAGTCAGTGTCATTAAATACATATAACTTCTTTTCCTTTAAACCCCTTCCATAGGGGTTTAAAGGACATCTGGTAGATACTGACACACATTTAGGAGTTTGTAGGACAAATCCTGATACCATATTTTTACTCTTCAATATCTTTCCTTGATTTCAGATATGTGGCAGGCAATGGAAAGCAGCAGATATGGGCATCGGCCAAACAACGGAAGAGATCAAGTTCTCCTAAACCTTAGGAGCATGACAAAGAAGAATTCAAGTCTCTACTTCTCTTTAATACTTCCACAGAAGAAACATATTAAGCAAAGAGCATAAAACAGTGTCGGATGTGTCCAAGACACAGGAAGCTAGTTTAACCTGTCAACTCTTAAAAGGAAGTGATGCATTCTGAATGGACAAACCACTTTGCCTTATATAGTTCAGGCTTCTTTAATGGAGGTAGAACTAAAATGTGACTCAAAGCACTTAAAAATAAATTGGATTTTAAATAAACCAAATGCTTGTGAAACACGATACACAGTCAACTATTTGTTGCACATATCACACCACTTCCATGTAGAATTGCAAGAGTCAAAGGATTTTGTTTGTGTATATTGAAACCTGAACTAATAAAGAGAATTATGACTATCTGATCCCCAGGCCCTAGCCTCACTTCTGACTTAACCAGAGTGCCTGCTTTAGGCTTATCTATGAAATGAGAAGCAAGCATTTGCACAGCCATCAACCTTGTAATGTGATGTTTTAGATAGTTCCATCTCAAGTCAAAGTGAAAAAAGCAAGC
This sequence comes from Rhea pennata, assembly GCF_028389875.1. Taxonomy (NCBI): domain Eukaryota; kingdom Metazoa; phylum Chordata; class Aves; order Rheiformes; family Rheidae; genus Rhea; species Rhea pennata. The sequence continues at coordinate 23,876,521 of NC_084669.1, forward strand.
AACATATTTGGAATAATGCGTATTCATTAATGAGCAAACTTACACTGAAACTTGATCTGGCACACATTCTAAGTAGAACTTGGGTTACGTCGTTTAATCTTCCAACAAGTGAAAGAAGTGAAACTTTAAGAAGTGAAAATATAGGAAATTTATGGAAGAAGTATTACGTGCTCACTTGCTCTCGTGAACAGCAAAATAAGATGTATGCTCAGAAGTCAAGTATGAATATACAGGCAGATCTATGAGAGCAGGATGCTCCAGCTCCTGTGTCTCATTCTGCAGCCAACCAGCTGACCCATTTAGACTTAGGCTGCATATATCTGGTAGAACACAGTAATTATATTTGAAGCTGGAGGGCCTGCAAGTATTCCAGGGTAGAAAACAGAATCCAAAGTGACCTTAGCAAACTGGAGTTGCCCGAAATGCACAAGATGCAAATTAATAAAGACAAACATAGGAATAATCACATGCACAGATACCAGATGAGTAATGACTGATGCATAAGCAGATCCAGAAGGCAAAGCAGACCACAAGCTGGACGTAAGTCAACAGTATTGCAGTGCTAAAACCCCCAAGCATCATACTGGCACATACAACAGAGCACTGTAAACCCAGGGTCTAGGCGGACACTCAGCTATGTCTTGCTTTGGGCATCATTCTTCTTGATAAGAACACAACAAAACTGATCAACAATCTGGAACATGATTTAGAGAAAAGACTGACAGTATCTGCTTTATTTTATGGAAGAAGGAAAATTCAAAAGGGAGATTTTCTTCAAAGGGGTAGAAGGTTGTGGTAGAGAAAGGAATAAACTGTGTCCATGGAAGACAGAATGAGAAGAAATGAGCTTAACTGAAGGAAGGAAAACTGAATCCAGCTGTTATGAAAACTTTTATACTGGTAAGAGCAGTGAAGCACTGAAATAAATGTCACTGAGTGGAGGTGAATCTCCTCCATTGGAGTTTTTAAACAATTCAGACAGAGATCAATCAGTAGATAATACTTTGGGATCTTGGAACAAAACTGGAAGAGATTTTAAAAAATCATCTAATTTCAGCTTCCATGTTCTACTCAGAAATAAATAAGAATGCTCAGTGACTGAAATAACCACATGAAAGTACAGATACCACAAAGAAATTTAGAAATAGTATTACACAACTGTGGATTTAATTGTCTTTTTAAAAGTGATAAAAAAAAGGCTCCGGTGACAGGAAAACATCTGGATTTATGAATTAATCATTACAGGCAAACCTCTTAATGGTAAATTTATAACAGTAAAAAGTGAAGAGCAAAGTCTTCTGTGACTCTTGACAGAATAATATGCTGAACAGAATTGGAATGAACTTAATTGCTTCCACCTCCCATTGTGCAAAATATTTTCAATGTATTACATGTGTAACTGGCAAGAGAGTCCAATAAATATCCCCCGCGGGACAATGGGAACATTATTACTCTACTGAATAACTGGAAAGAGTTTTGAACATAATGCTATGATGTGGCATCATAAGCATGAATTACCTCAGTAAGTTTCAAGCTGCAGGCCTCTGGGTGTGATGTAATCTTCCAAAGAAACATCATAAGTAGGCAATCAGGAAAGAAGACAAATATTACGGGCAACCACCAGATGTTGTGAGGCCCAACCTTATACATTTCAGGATCTGACACCTGTTGGATGACATAGTGTAATTCCAGAAAAACATGATGGACGTATTTACAATTAAATATATCCACAGGTTGTCTCATCATTTGTTAGAAATGAAGCAAAAGTGTCTATGCTTGTCACAGCTCAGATTTGCCAAGCTCAACATATTTGTGACTTCAGCAGCAGTACTTCAGAAGTACCACTTACTAGTTCTTCTTTGTGGCACAAAACACCCTGGCCACCAGCAACAAGGAAAACAGGGCAACATACTTCTGTCGCTTCTGGGAAGTTTAGCAGGTATGCACTTTCCTCAGACTTCCTGACCTAGGGCTTATCCTAACCTATTGGTAACCCACAGAACTTCTCAGAGGCCCTGTCTGTTCCAAAAGCCTAAGTGAATATTTTAGCCCAAGTAAAAACAAATTTTCCCCAAATGACAACAAATCAGAGCATCACTACAGCTGTTGAAATTGCAGCTGTTCCATGATCACAGCATGAACTTGGAATTACTACAACACATCAGGATATTTGGTAGAAAAATTTTAAATGCTGTTCCAACTCCTTCACCCTCAAATGCATCTGTGAAGTCTGATACATTGCAAATTGACACAATTGGTTACCTTTTTAATTTTTAAACACACTCCCATGCTATATTAATAGCAGTTCCATTCACATGAAAAACTGCTTTGCAGGTACCCTCGAGCCTCTCAGTAGTAGACATGACACTAGACATGGAAAAATCTTTCAATTACTGAAAATTATTTATATTAATTTCACAAGATACTAAACTCCCCTAAGCTAGCAAGTCAAATAGCAAATGTTGCTATAATAATGTATTAAATGACTAGCGAGTTAAAACAAACAACTGATGACAAATTCTTGGGCCAGAATTAGAATTCTTACCTGAAAACCAAAACAAGGACAGAGAAATGGAAAGGGGCTTTATCCTAGTGACACACACTAACTCTCAAATGCTTCCATGTACATTTTTATTTTCACCAAGAAAATTATTTTAATATGATCAAGTCATTTTCTTTGGGGAAAAAAAGTATAGGCTTTTCAGGAAATCATAAGCATGACTTAAAGATAGAAATTTAATAAAAGACTACATATGGACTGTTTGTATGAGAAATAGTGAGTATTGGGAGATTCAGGAGAATTCACATGCTCTGTTCTGGAGCCTTGCATTTGAAAATAGTTTCACCTTCTCTACACAAATTCTACTTCTTTGCATTCCTTAACATTTTCTGAAAATTATTCTGTCTATTCCTTTTTGAAACACAGCAGTGAAAAGAATGAATAAAATAAAAGTCCATGTAAAAAGGGGTTGCATAAATTGCACACAGTTGATAAATATGGACCGTGTTAAGGCTGACCTACAAATTAATGTCAATTCTATATGTAAAGACTTTCATGAATTTACTGAAAACTAAATATGTAGCAAAGTAACTGATACTCAGAAGAATAATGTTAAATTTTTAATGGAACTGCGTACTAACTGAACTGTATACTAACTGAATTAACCTTACCTTTCAAGGTAACAGAAACATAACTTTGAAGGAAGATGTACAACATATTTCCTAAGAAGTTTCCTAACACCCTCCTCCAGTCCACTCCCAAACTTAACCCTTATTTCTCTTGCAGTTTTCCACATTTGCACCCAAGAAACAGGGAAAGTCTAAGGAAATTTGTTGCCATCAGAAATCCCCTTCCTTGACACACTGATGTCAACAGCAAGTGCTTGGCAATAATGTAACATAGATGAGTGACTGAGAAGGTCCATGAGAGGAAAAAAGCCACAGAGTTAGGCAGGGGTAGTAGAGATTTTCAACCAGACTGGGCATAATTAATGTCCAAGTGTTACAGATTCTTTTAAGAGTGGATGTCTTCAATTCTATTTGTTTCTTGGACCATCTTCTCTCCTAGTTGTTGCATTTATATTGGTTTGGCCTAATGCAGATGGTAAACACTGGCTCAAAATCCAACCACTTCTTCCATGAAAAGAAAGTGACTTCAGTCATAGCAACCAGCTCACTCTCCTAAAATAAAATTTACATCTTTTAGGTATCAATTTATTTAGAGAAATTTTACTTTAGGTCCTGTAAAAGTCAGAAGTAACTCTAGTAGCAACAGCAGCAGCAAAAGAAAATCAAGTTATGAAAACACTGAAAGCTGCTTCTGGCTCTGGAAAGATCTTTTATTATATGAATTCACACATACACATCCATCTGCATGGTATATGATTCAGCAGACAATCCAATAAAATGAAATGAAGAACTAGAGGCACAGACAGCATTTTTCATAACTGTTGTATTCCTATGCAAAAGACTTTGGATTAAGACATAGAACCAGAAATCAGAGCTCCCAAAAATATTTCCAGCCCAGCAGCACATCTGTTCATACTGCTAAAAAATCCAAATTTAAAGAGTTTTTGGTGACTCCTCCAGCTCTAGAATGTACCTTCTCTATCCTCCTTGAGATGTTAAGTTTTAATTCACTCACTAATGCACTTCGTTTCGAAAGCACTAAAACATACTTTCAAATGGGTCCAACGCAGGGCATCGTTTGAGACTAAATTAAAAAAAAAGATCAACGGGACACTTATTTCAGTATGGAAAGAAAGGTATACAGGTAAAAACATTGTGGAAAGCTTACTCCTGCACTGATTTATGCACTTAAAATCTCAGCCTTAAAACTATATTAAAGAAACTTTTAGAGCATTTAGGGGCAAAAATGATTTAAGTTACTAGCTTTGCTCTGAGAGCTTTGCAACAATCCTTGTTTTTACTGTTATATTATAGTCCTATAATACACATACCTTCTTCTGAGGCATGAAAGCAATCACATGGATGAAAAATATTGACTGTTCAGAGGTAATTGAGCTGTCAAATATACAAGCTAACAAATGGTGGGAAGAAGATAAAGAAACAGTGAAAAGGATGATAGTTCATGAGCATTATGAATTGCAGTGCTTAAAAATAAAGTTTGTCATCTGACTATGCATGTCAGCAACCTTTTAACTCAATACACTTGTAATAATAACAAAAAGAATTATTATTAATTCCAGCATTGAAAATGTCAGGAGGCAGCAACATATAAAGACCCTTTAAGAACTAAGATTGAGCATCTCAACCAAAATACGCCAAAGTGCCAGGCTTTATACATATTCATACTGGTACTTACACTGATAGATGTTTCAGTGCAAGAAAAGGGAAAAGCATACTGGTTTAAAGAGATTTTTTACAATACATTGTTTTATAGTTCTGACCTTATTGGTTTAAATAAATTAATCATCTTTCCCTATTAGATCATTTTATAGCTACAAAGACTGTACGGTAACAAGTTCTGAATTTCTCTACTATATTTTCTACATTTTTGCTATTAACCATTCATGACAGGCTAGAGTTTTTACATATGTGTGATGTATTTTGTCAGCTTCTGATACCTGAAGATCTCTAGTATTTCAGCACTTGGATTCAACAGGCTGAGAAGGTGGATACATTTGTTGGTATATCCTAGTTTCTACAGTGGTGAGCAAGACCACATGCTATTTAATTACTGTTTTTTCATTCTCTGGATCTCTGGATGTCTGTTATACTTCTCCAAACACTATAACTAAAATTACAGTCTGTGGGCTCTTCAGATGGCAAAGAACATTTCTGTTGGAAACCTTGTATAGGATGAAGGTTACCAGTATCCCAGCCTGACTTGCTTATATGCTGGTACATATACTTCATTATTTACAGAAAAGTGCAGCAAGAAGAAATATAAACTTGGAGAATTACATGTTGTTGGTATCACTGCAATGACTAATTTTTCATACTAACAAAACCAATGCCAGATAGAACTGCCAGTCTTACATTTTTAGCTATGGAATCTTGCAATGAAAATGAAGACATGTCAAGATGCTTTTTATTCAGTTTTAGCAACAGAAATGAAATCAAAAACTCAGATCTATGTAGCAATTCTTATTAAATAAACGGTTAAGGATTGTGTAAATAACTTAATTCTGCACTGGCTTCCTCGGGAGAGCTAGGGTATCATTACAACAGCAAAAAACTATTAAACTTATCTCCTTCTTTGTTTGATGCACTCAACTCACCACAAGCACAGTACCACTGATTCGGTGAAATTAGCATTTCTCCTAGGCATTAGATCAAAGAAATATGGGTGATCAGATCAATTTGGAAATCTGTGAACTATCAGAGAAATAACTTTTTAAAGGGAAAATGGAGGTATAAAACTGGGGGGAAACGAAAAAATAAACCAGCTTTATTACAGAATGATCTACATGAGCGATGCAATTCTCATTTCCAGATTTAGTCCTAGGCATTCTGGCCAATTTCATCTCCCTTGTTTTGCAGAAAACAGTCTCCCACACACAAAGCTCCCAGCAGACAGATGAATTTTTCTGTCTTCAGATTCTCTATTAAAACTTTTATAAGCATCTGAAGGGAAACCGGTGAAGACATCTTTCACTGACTGACCTACAACTGCACTTAAGCTTTGACGGGTCGCGGCCGCTTTGGTTCAAACCTGTTGCTCCGCTAAGCGTAACCGCCGCGTGCGAGCTAAGCGCGGGCGCGGAGCCGCGCTGCAGGGGCCAGCAGCTCTTCCTCCGCCCCGCGCACACGGCTGCCACCAGGTGGAGCGCCCGCCCCACGAACCGAGGGCCGCCGCTGCCCGCCCAAACTGCCCGGGGACCTAAACCACAGCGCTTTACTCACCCCTTGCCCCCTTTCCATTTCAGTTCTTCCGAAAGGGTGAGCAAGCGATAACCACTAGGTACTCAGACATTTATTTATATAACCCAGCACTTTTTACTATGACCCTGCCAAAGAATACCTCCGAATCCTCCTTGCCAGTTGTAATCCTCCCTCTGCCTGACTCGTCCCGGTTTCACTCATGTTAGCGCACCTCGCAGCGGCAGAAGGGCCAGAGCATCGCCCTTGTGGGAATGCCCCTCGGCCCACAAGCACCTGGGAACCAAACAAGGTCAGTTACTCCCAGCGATGCTCACAGGAAGGCGTGGAAGTGTGGAAAAAGTGTTTAAGAAGAAATTGTAGAAGTGCATAACAATCTATTACTATTTTTTTGGCAACAACAAATGAATTTCACTCGAATAACATGAATAAAAAAACGATAAGTTGGCACATAAAGTACGAGGGAATATGAAACTCCTAAATCTTACCTGAAAAGAGTAACAGTTACAACCATGATTTAAGCAGGTGCGTTGACAGCGACCTTCCCCCGAGCCTCTATATAGCGCCAGATGATAAAAACGGGACCGCCCCGGCCGCCGCTTCGCAGCTTTTGCTCGGAGCCTCCTCCGGCGCCCTGCCCGCCTCACCCAGCGCTCCGCCGGGGGGAGCCCGCGCTTCGCCGCAGCCGCGGCGGCAGGCGGAGCGGCGGCGGCGGCGGGGCGCGGGCAGGGCCGCGGAGCGAGGCGGGGCCCGGGGCGGCGGCGGGGCGCGGGCAGGGCGGCGGGGGCCAGGCGGGGCCCGGGGCGGCGGCGGGGCGCGGGGCGAGGCGGGGCCCGGGGCGGCGGCGGCCCGCTAGTGAGCGGCGCCTCTTTTAATGCGGAAAAGGAGCTGGAGGAAGGTGCCTGTACGCCGAAACAAGCACCCTGGTGCTAGCCCCAAGCCGCGACGTATGGGCACATGCCTACAGAAAGCCACAAACAACCTGGGAGGGCCTCTCACGGCTGACCCTGTGTTGAAGAGGAGTTCGGTCTAGAGACCTTTTGATGTTACTTCCTACCTGAATTAGCCTACAGTGCTATAATAAAAACTTCTATTGTCCCATGGTATATTCACATACTCAAGACACTTTCAAAAGGAGACTATATTTACACAATATATTATATGGTATCATACAAGCTTTTAAAAATGCATTTCCTTCAAGCATAATCACAAGTCTAAGATTTTGTCACTTTATATTAAAAAGGCACAATTTCAGAACTCATTTTCTGAGACCAATGACTATCAACACACAAGATGTTTTAATGGTTTACACCTACAATAATTGCAGTATTGACATGTGTAGTTGCAAATATAGATTTAAAAAACTACCCTGAGAAGCAACCTTTGTAGTAGAAACAAGCATACCAGCCTTTGTAGTACCTCTGCTATTTCAAATTTATGAATGGTTACTGCATTTACAGTTCATAATAAACTTTTTTCCAAATCTTAAATATGTCTGATAATTTTTTCCATGGTAGTTTACACTTATATGGTATTTGGAATAAGATAATTGCAAAGAGCATTTATGATTTACTATTTTTATTTATGACTTACTATTATTGTTATTGTTATACAATTTCGCAGTTAAATGAAGAACAAAATTCATGCACTTATTCAAAGTCTTCCCACTGATGACCAAGAACAGGCTGCACAGAGCTCTCTGCAGTCCTGCCAGCTCAGGATCTAGTCACCACCAGAAGCAGGCCACACTGCCTCCAAGTCAGACTCCCACACCTTGGGGAGAACTGACTCAGCACTGAGATAGTAACAGAGTCTGCACCAGGGGTCGGAAGGCCTGAATTCAGAAAACATGGAAGCTAAATGTCTGCTGGAATATGCAACTACCTTCCGATTACTTGCCAGGGACACTGAAAAAACATTCCTCATCTAAACTCCCACCTCCACAGCACCGCTTTCTGGGATATTTTCCTCACAGTAGATGGCAATTTGTGTTGATTCCATCAGCTTTAGTTTATCTGATGGCTTTCTATGGTCATATGGAAACAGAAGATAGAAAACTTTGAGTTTTATGCATGGCATAAATGCAAAAGATACAAGTGCAGAAATGCTTGTTCCCTGAGTATGGTAAGGCTTGAGGTCTCCTGAAGGTAAATCTCCTTCTTAATCCCATCCTTGTTCCACCAAAATAATTCATACAAGGGAACCTTTAACTCTGAAGTATTTTGTGTCAATAATTCCAGTACAAGGGGCAGCCTGGTCATAAACCAAGAACATGGATGCTTACTTTTCAATCAAGATTAACAGGCTGAATCTCACTCAAAATGTACATGGCAATCACATGTAAAATGATGCAGCAATGGAAGATACTTAAGACCTGCTACCGAGACACTGAACAGAGAACTGGTATCTTCCAGTATATATAAGAAAACAGAAATTCTGCATCTTGGTACAAACGCAGACTTATTTGTTCCCATAAGTTACTTCATCTGTCAGCAAATGTCTTTCCTAATGGACCAGTCTTAGAGGGTAAACAAAATCAGATCAGTCAAGAGTGGAAAACAATTACAAAAAATCTACTGGCAATATCCTCTTGGTAACTCTGTAAAAGCTAAATACTGATTTTCACACTCTCTGTGATGGAAGTTTGTTGTGCATTGCACGTACATCAGCCAATAGTGTTCTTCAGATATTTCGCAAGGCAGTGCAGATACATCACTATTCAGCTATCAGTTCTCCAATATTAGTAACAGAAAATCTGTCAAAGAATACTTACAGATGCAGAATCCAGAGGTATTTCCTGTATTCCTAGTCTCTTTAGTATAGAACCTACTCTAACTTCTATGTCTCTGCTCTACTTCTCTGTGCATCTCTAAAAACCAGTTTAACAGTTGCAACATTTCAGTATTGAATAGATAAGCATTTCCACCTTTATACATAAAAGGTATATTTTACAATGTATGTATAGAATAGATTTCCCTTACCATAGGAATCTGCGGGATTCTATTAGAAGAAAAGATGGCACAATGCCATAAAGAGAAAAGTTTTTAAAAAATATATCTGCTTCTTCATTATCTTTTCTTTCATCATCAAAAAAACAAAAAAAAAACCCCAAAAAAACAAAAAAAAGCTTTCTCAAGTGATGCGAGAATTTTAAAAATTGATTTCTTACCAGTTGTGATCTTCTGTTGAAAGACAGTCATCTTGAAGGAAAAGGAAAAAATCAGTTCAGGGCTTTTTTTGGTCTATTTAAATAAGGAATCAATAAAGTATCAGAAAAAAAAAACATTAAGCAAAGTAAAGCCAGCCTTAAAAGCATTAGTCAATTTATCTCAGCTCTTAACTTTAGTCTTTTCAGTTCTGCATTGTTTCCTTATAATTATTTCTTTGGTCAATAATGAATTTTGTGAGCTCCTGTGATCATGCCTAAAAGTTGTTATTGCCACCAGTTAAAAGACAGGGTAAGCAAAACTCAATTGCAGAGAAGCAAACAGCCTTAAAGAAGAAAGGCAAATTTATATTGTTCACTTAGCATATAATCCAAATGTGTCAATACACCAGTGTTTGGTCTGCCTTACACTTCGAGAAGTAAAGATCCTAATGAAATGGAAACACTGTCATCTCCTCAAGCAACAGCTTAGAAAGGGAAGATGCCTGAGATACTGAAGCCACTTTGTAAAATAACTGGACAGACAATTGAAGAAAAGGGGATGAGGGGAACTCACAGGTAGAAAATGAGACCAGAGCTAACAATTTGGCACAAACCTGTCAAGAACTGTTGCAGATTTTGTTCTGCCAATAACCTGTGAAAGCACTGATGTGCTCCAGGTAGCCTCTTTCTTAGGCCGGGTGCAATATTCAAAGCTAGAGTTCTGACTGAGATTTTCAGGTAAGTTCTTTAACTCATGGCAAATATGAGCTAAACTCTGTAATTTCTGGACATTTCTTTCTTTATCTGAAGCTCAGTGGAGGTATGGCACAGGGAGAGGATGACTCTCCGGAAGTTTTGCCATGAACCCTAAATGGGTTGGGTAGTTGGAGAATGTTGGGCCTCTACTTCTCAATCACATACAGATGAGCACAAATTGGTAGAAACCAATCATTAATTCTAACACTGGATTTCAGCATTCGCAAGTCATACTGAATCAGCCAGGTAAGGAAGAAAATGTTTTTAGGGATCGAAGCTAATATCCCAAGCTATGAAGCTAACCAATATAGTATGGTGGCAGAATATTCATAGTACACAGACCCAGTTCACTACAGATTTATTAATTTATTTATTAATTGAAGATTTCTTTAAATAGCAACAAAAAAGATAAAATCAGTGTGTTCACAGCTTACTAACAGGAAGAATGGTGATTTTTGTCATGTTTCATTTTTTGATGGAAATTACTCCAGCTATTCCAATGAAATATAGACATATGCCTGAACTAAGTATTTACTGCCATTGAAGACATTTTCAGATTAGGTCTGTAAACAATACATCAGGTGAAAAAGAACATAGAACATACTTGGGTTTTGTCATGAAACATGTCACAGTCCTCTTATAGCAGTTTTAAAGGGGTTAAAGGCTGATAAAGAGAAAAATAGTGCCTCTACAAATGAACCTGATTTTCTCTCCTAACTATACAAACTGTTGCATATATTTTCCTCTCTTGCAATCTCATTTTCATTGTTTCACATTACCACCCTGAATAGTAATTTGGTTTTGAATAATTCCCCTCATCATAACGCAGATGTCAGCACGAAACTATACAGGCACAAGCTAGAGTGTATGCAGTGGCTCTGGTTAAAATGAAGGCTTTTGTATGCAGAGCCAGTGAAGCATGTGTTTTTTATTTTTTAGCTGTTTTGAACAGATTGAAAATTCCACAGGCTACAAAGTCTTGAATAATTTAGAATGCTGCTTAAAGTACTTCTTAGCTAGAAAAATGTATAAAGAGAGGGAAAAATTACTTCATTTTGCTTTGCTGGATATATTTGATCCCTAGATAGTAGCAATTTCTTGGTAGGAAGAGGCTAAGAACACAAAAGGATAAGAGATGCAAAAGATCTCATTTTAGGAGAACAGATTGATTCATGGTATTAATGAGACTGAAGAACAATTTCATCACTGAACAAGACTAGCAGCAGGGCTATTTCTCCGTCCTTGTAACAGGAGAGGAATAAAACTAGATTGTAGGACTTGCACTGCTACTCAAAATTGACAAAACTCCGGTAGGTGGAGAAGAAATTAGCCTGCAATTTCTTCAGTAGGATGGTGCTGGGGCACCATGACAATCACCACTCAGAAAGGAATGGCTAAATGTATTTATTCAAATGTACTGATAATATCTAGAATGGTTTAAATTAAATGTTTAAAGAATCTGCTATTTATGGACTTCCCTTGCATAAAAAAAGCCCTCACCCAGCAAGGGGGTAAGTTAATGTCAGATTCTGTGTTACGTATCTTTTTCCCTGCTCCTCCATATGTGCCTTGCCTCAGCTCAAGCCAAATTCAGAAATGGTATTTATGCTGCATGCCATTTTTCAACAGCTATTTTATCAAAAATAAAATACATGCCCAGGAGTCCCACATTAAAAAATATCCTCCATCAATCCTGTTTTTCTAGATAATGTTCTCCTAATAAATAAAACAGCAAGTCTTTATTTTTTTTGTGTGTCAGGATCAATCCCAAATGTTCAGCCCTCTCCTCATTTATACCAAGAGCTCTCATTAAACCTCATGGGCACCAGGTACACATTTCAGTGACAGAATCTGACAACTTTCTCTTACCCTAAAGTCTCGATTGTCATGAAATAGAAATACAGTTCAGCGAGATCAAATGTCTGCACAGGTTACTCTGAAATCTCTCTGCGTTACTATATCTGGATATATTTAAAACATGCTACAGTGAAGACACTACAAAATGCACAAAAACCTATTTACTAGGCAGTTTATGTTTTGCAAACATTTGCAAGTCATAGTTTCAAGGCTAGGCTGCAGCTCTGGCAAGCGGCTGAGAATGAACTGAACTGCTGTAGCAACAGTGCTCTTGCTCCGAAGGGCCCCTGTGAGCCTCTCCTCACTTAGACCTGTCAAGTCTCATTGCTCTAAGCATATGACTCACTCCATTAGACCTCAGCCTGCGCACTTTCCCACTCCTGCCACAGGGCCTGCATTTCATATATTTGCAGTGCCATGATTTTACTCTAGCTCTCAGCTGTGCCTTGTTCATGGGGTTTCGGAAGGATCAGTTCTCATCTTATGGGCAGCTGCCTAGCACCTCTGCACTTTGTCACAAATATACCAATCCATGACATGACCTTGAACATGCCAGATGCACAACCTTCTCCCTCATCAGCTTGAGTCCCATGAGTCAGCATTAATATCTGTTGAAAGACAGATATTGCTCTGTGCAAAGACTGGGGGAGCAAAGGAAATATATGGAGAGATTCATTGAATTATGTCTAATTAAATAATGCTTGCACTCAAGCCTACAAAAAGCAAAGAGCCAACTCCACCAACTTCATGTGAACTAGCAACTAGTCACCAAGTCACTTGCAACCTGCCCTGCCATGAGTGGAAAACAGAGCAAAATTACAGGCCGAGGCAGTAACGCCAGCTGTGCTTCTACAACAGACGCTGACAGTGGAAGCCCTGCACCTTACACAGAAGCCAGGAAGCTTGGCTACTGCGTTTCTCAAAGCCATGAGAGAAGCAAAGGACTACTTTTTGTATAGGATTCTAGTTTTAGTAGTGACTCCCGTTTTAAGGTAAAGGGGAAAACCATTCAAATCAGATTTACAAAAACTCATCCTCTGGTGACTGTGATTAGACAACTAAAGTGTTAACTTTTTGCATGAAACTTTCAAACTCTCAGTAGTTTTACTTTACTTTTTGTGACTCATTCCGGGAACTAATTAAAACACAAAATAAAAAAAGCTAAAAGTTTTAAATGCGGGCAAGCCACATTAATTTATGCATCCGTCTGATAAGTGCTGTTGTTCTTTCTTGCAAAGTACTTAGCAGAAAGATAGTACTATGTTATCTGAGGCTCAAACCATTTCAATGTTTCTTTAACACATACACCGATGAATTACAATGACATGAAAAACTACTAAAGCATAGCTTCTATTAAGCGGGGAATTTATTATTAACAGCATGGCCTAAAATTGATGCCTTAATTGAATTTGCTGCAAAAGCTACACTACTGAGCCAGCTGAACAACATTGAAATGTATACCTAGGCAGTTGCTTGTATGTTCAGAAGGAACATGAGCTTAGTGGCATATGAAGACATAAAAATATCTAGGCATTTAGACTAATTAAAACGGGTAATTCTGGCACAAAGGAAATGGGCATGGAGATGAGCCCCCATTTGGAATCTATAGGTCCAGTTAATGTACAAAAAAAATGGCATATTGGTAGTGAATACATTATTCCTGATAATATTACATATAAGAACATCCTGACACTCTGAGTTAGCCTCTATTCATAATTTTACCAATATTTTAAGTTAAAAACTGAACCGAAAGCTACAAAAACCAAAAGGATTGAGGAATTCTATTTTCTGAGTGTCCATTCCCTATGCAACCTCAAGCCTTTGTTTAGTAACTGCTTGATGGTTGGTTGCAAATACCAACAATCAAAGCAAATATGAACTGTGAAAGCTATCTTCAATTCTTCCTTCTGCTGACATCAATCTCACTGGAATTAGAAAGAGGATAATGTCAGATTTTAGAAATGGTTATGACGCAAACCTCCATGCTTATGAAAACAGGTATGTGTTGATGTCAGAAGGTGATATTCAGCATTTTTTTCCTATTATCAGTGTACGAGACTCTCAGAATGCTTAATACTGACAAATAAAACTACAGAGTGCTTCCTAAGAGAATTTTTTCCCAGTGTTACCAGTGTTACCATTATAATGTTTATTATAATACCGGGAAAGCTCATGGCACAGCAGCTATATCAACTGCAATTATGTTTTTCTCAGCTGGGGCTGCTGTGTCCAGGATAGAAAACAATGTTCAAATTAGCTTCCCATTCCCCATTTCACGTACCATTCTCTGGATGGAAAAACATAGGGCTTGAGCTTACAGCATTCTTGTTTCCCATCAGCTCAGCATCTCTCTCATACTCATATATAAGACTTGGTTTTAAACTAGTAGCCTAGTCAACAAGATTGCTACACTGTAGAACAGGTTAAATAGTTTTCCATGAGTTTCTGGCACCAAAGGAAGCACCAATAGAACTAATAATGTGTTTTATTAGAAATAACACCATTCATTCCAAAACAGGTTAAGATAAGCTGTGAGAGCTTATAACTGTAATATTTGGTGTTTTGCTTAGGATCCTACTTCCAGAGTAAGAAGACTTAAGCTTTCATTTACAGGAAAAATTGTATCCCTCATGGTTGCAGAAAAAAGATTAGAATTATGACTCAAGTGTTTCCTTAAAAAAAAAATCCTATGAATCCCAAAGAAAAGGCCACAGTTTTGGAGGATGATGGGGGAGGGAAGAAAGGAAAAGGGATGCACAAGTCTGCAAAATGTTAATATACTTGAACTTTGTATAACTTTAGCCATGACGTAACATATTTTAAAGATGAAAAACAGAAGGGAAAGAGATGCTCCATACACAGGAAAGATTAAGCAAAAACAAGACAAACTTGAGTGGTTAAACTATTGCTAACATTTACATTTCACCTATGCAAGCATTACCAAGGTAACCAGAACATAGAACTAGACAAAAAGATCTTAATTCTGTCCTGCTGGATCTTTCAAGCTTCCGAAGTTAGTTTTATTTTCCCTTTGGAATGAAAGCAAAGTCTTTCTGTAAGACTTTTGTAAGAATGCAAGGGTTCAGGACAATCTCATTCAAGCCCCTGCTTTGATTTTTGAATATGGATTATGGATATTCAGTATTTTTATCCCACATTAGTCTAAATCAGGCAGAATTATCAGGCAGAACGTGGTTTTGAGTGGGTTCTTCCACACACCATGCAGTAGCCCTATTTTTCAAACTATAGTCAGCCAGCAGTCTGCAATTTTGCAGTCAGTCTTTAAACGTCTCCTTCTGCCTACCTCTCAAAATTCCTGTAATACTCAATAATTTTACCAAAGATCTAATTTTCATAAACTAGCTCTTTAGAAGTTTAATTTTTAGTCAACAATATCACTGCTGTCTCTTAAGAAATCTTTTTTCTTAACATGCAAACACCTTTTAAGCCTCAGAAGAGAAGCTTGCTCTGTACGCCTGGGTGCCGCAAGAAGGATGCAGGAGAATTCCGTATCACTGGTTTCTTAATCACTGAAAAGCCAGTTTGCAAGGACCCGATATCTGTCACCAGAATCCAGGTGCTGTCAGAAACAATACATAAAAATATGAGAGTAATACCTAGTTTTGCCTTTTATTGGCTAAGCAGTATTTCAGGATCCTAACTACCATCTTTACCACACCGGCTAAGATCAACATGACATAATGAAGAGCACTGAGGAAAGGCCCAAGGAAGGTAAGTCATGGGTATCTGAAACACATCAAAGTAACACTCTCTCCAGCACAGCAAAGCCTAACATGAAAAAGAGAATAATAGCCCAGGTGAAGCCATATGATCATGTAATTGTTCTGCTTCCAGTACTAAACAAATTTGTCCAAACGTAGCAGGGCATGCTGCATTGCACTATCTTGGGTACCCAATAATTAACTATCAGAGTAGAGGCAAGAACAACACATAGACAAATCATCATCTTACAGCAACAATGTTACTCAAGCAGAAGAGTGTGACTAAAATAGCATTTGAAGTTAGAAGTGGCAGGATGAATGTCTTTGGTGGTTTTTGGCATATATTCAAAGTGTTCTGAAAATGTAACAAGCATGAAAGGTTACCTTGAAAACAAACAGAAGGAGCTCAAGAGGACAGTCATTAAGTATCATGGAATGTCTCATTTAGGAAAGCTTGTAAAGTATCAGATCAATGAACAGATAATTTTAGATCATTGGTTTCTAAAAACAGAATCCAGGAAAGGTGTTATGGTCATTTTTAAAAAATCAGCTGAGTCATAAAGGTAGGAAACATGTACTGTCTGTGCCGTTTTATACCAACATGTCACTTTTTGAATAAACTATATACAGCATCAGGTCACAGAGGATTTTACAATTCTACAGTGAAGGTAAGGAAAGAAAGCATGGAGATTATATAATCCTGCCACAGCACAAAAGTTATATAGAAGAGGTCTTTTCCCTTTCATGGTCCTGCTGAGGAAGCAAGAACTATTACAGAAGATACCATTACCATTCAAAAGCTTCCACAGAGATGAGAACCCTACCGGATTTCTTATAGCCATCTTCTGCCCTTTCTCTTCTTTTCAAACCAAAGACAACTCGCAAAAACCAGACTGAATTCTCTGGTACAGCTGAAATGACCGAGGGAGAGAGCTTTGCTGTTTCCTAACCTGAATCCTGATTGTCCCATCAGATGGAAAATTTGTAGGATTGCTCTGTCTGGCACTATTTGAGAAAGTCCCAGATGGTTGTTACATCTTCCAGATAAGCTCTTTGCCTTATCCTGGCACAACAATTGTGCCAGTATCTAAGAAAGCTGTGATGTAGCGCTGA
Organism: Rhea pennata; assembly: GCF_028389875.1. Taxonomy (NCBI): domain Eukaryota; kingdom Metazoa; phylum Chordata; class Aves; order Rheiformes; family Rheidae; genus Rhea; species Rhea pennata. Next base: position 23,893,462 of record NC_084669.1, read on the forward strand.
CTCTTGTTTTTGCAACAACATTTGCCAATATTTACTCGAGGAAGAGGAGTGGCAGATGGTAAAAAATGAGTCAACAGTAAATAATATAAGAAAATTCTTTAGCTAACCCTGATGCAATCCCTTGAGATTGCCAAAGATCCCCACACAAGACACAAGACAGTCTTAACTTTAGGGAGTGTCTAATTACAAACTTGGAGGTGGAAAGTCAATTTGGGGTATATTTTACAGTCCTCCTTCATCTAATTTCCGTTTATGCTTGCAAACTCTATTTTATAAATTCTGTTTGCAAATGTTTGTAGCACTTAAAGCCAGAAAGCATTTCTGGAAGGTCAAATCAGGCTCTGTAGTACCATTTGCTCATAAATCACTTCCTATACCTAAGTCAGTGTTCTGCTTTTTTTTCCCTAAATTAGACATTGCAACACATCCACACCCAGAATCAGACATAAGAGCAGCTGAACCACTGAGCTGAGCAGATAACTCGTGTCAATGCAGGCTGTTTCTTTCCTTAAACAAGAAAAAAATCTCAGAATTTTGACTAATAAGTGGCTAGCATTCTTATCTACTGAAGTACATTTAATTCTCCCTCCTTCTCTCAGTATCACTGGATAGCCATTACCTATAGATCTGGACTTAATATAGCATAAGGAAAAAATAGAAAGTCTAAAACGAACAAATGTGAATTAACATCTAAGGAGTGTATTTTACTGGGAAATAGATGAGAGTACACATTTGTTGTGACAGAAAGGGCCACTAAGATGATTAACAGACTGCAGCATCTCTCAAATTAGGAAAGTCTAAGAGAGCTAGGACTGTTTGGCTAGAGAAGAGAAGGCTCAGGGGAGTCTTATTAATGTGTATAAATATCTAAAAGGACTGAATAAAGAAGATAGAACCAGACTCTTTTCAGCCATTTGGCAGGAGCCAAATGGACCCAAACTGAAACACAGGAAACTCCATCTGAATATAAGAAAAAAAATTTTTTAATGTGACTGAGCACTGGAACAGGTTGCCCAGAGAAACTGTGGAGTCTCAGTCCTTGGAGATGCTCAAAAGCTGTCTGGACGCAGTTCTGGGCAATATGCTCTAGGTAACCCTGCTTGAGCAGCGGGGTTGGACTGGATGATTTCCAGAGGTCTTGTCCAACCTCAGTTGTTCTGTGATTCTGTGTAAGATTGCAAAATAAAGGAAAGGGAAGGCAAGGCAAGGCATGATCAGACAAACAGAATGTCAGCTATGATTCCTTTTCGGAAAGAAAATATATCTCACGGGCATCCCTTCATTTTGCCTCTTTCAGTAGATTAGCACATACTACCCCCTGTGCCCCAGCCACAATGGTCTCAACAGTATGTCATATTCCCACAAATTTCCATCTACCCAGTACCATCTGTCTCCTACGGTGGCAAACTAGCCACAGTATGGCTTAGTCACTTCCTTACAAATGTATGCCACATAACAGTCTACAGTCAGTAACGGAAGCCTATGTGGAAATTTTCAGAACGAACACATGATCACGTAAGGAGGCAATGAATGTTTTTCAGACTTTTCTGCTTCCAGACTTCCACTCTCACCCCATTATTTTGCCCCAATATTCGGTGCAGGTTTAGATCTGAACTTTGGTTCTTGGATCCATACCTGCTGCAGCATGTACACAAGGCAGCAATGAAGAGGAGTTTTACCAATACACAGAAAGTCCCAGCAGGGGAAGCCTCAGTGCAAAGTCACTGTAAACTGAGCTAAAGAAGCTAGCATTGCTCATCAGCCACTCAGAATTAGTATTACACTGTTGACAGTTCAGGAGCAATTTAAGTAGCTGAAGAACATGGTGGCCCTTTATTAGACAAGATACAAAATTAGAGCTGAATATTAGCGCTCTCCTTTTTTTACAACCAGAAGTGATAGCATTACATTCTACAGATTATAAGATGCACTAGTACTCTGAGAACATCCAACAACTAGAGAGCTGATCCTCCCATAGAAATCTTGCCTGTCGCATTCTTTTTTGCTATGACTAACATCTCGAACAGCAAGAAAACTTTAGCCATTGGTGAACACCAAAAATCATGATGAAAAACCACTAACTACAGCACTCTTACACTGCTGATTATCTTTTATTAGTCATCTTTCCTGTCCTTAGCCATCTATGTTAATTTGATTTTATCTATGTGCAGGCACACTTATACACTGTATGATGTTTGACTTATATGAAATAGAAGAAAAAATTCCTTTATAAGCACCAAATGCCTTCTTGGAAAATGAGCACATCATGACTCCTCCTTAGGTTCTAGAAGACAACTGTGACTTTTTAGAGTTACTATACCAACTCACAAATGGAAAAAACATCTCCAGAATAAAGTAACAGTACATTTCCCAAAGCTTAACTGAGAATATTATTTTAAATTATTTCAGCATACAATGTCCAAGTATACTCAGATTTCTCCCAAACACATCACGTCCCCCCATTAGTAATTGCATCTTTTTCCAGATGACTTGGAAATTACAGCTTAGTGGATACAGAAGCAAATTACTATACAGATAATGCTGTGGTTAAAGAGCCAGAAATAGTGATGCATTCACTTTATAATTGGCTGGCGTTTACTATCGACCATGTAAATCTTCCACCATGACATGCTGATTATTATGCACTGTAATTTAACAGCCAGCTGTTCCATGCTGCAATTCTGCGCCTTGTAATCCATACTGCAAAAATGCTCTATTTTAGTGCTGTTTCTACCTGCTGGACTACTGTTGGAGAGTTTAAAGTGTAGAAAGCTTCCAGAGCATCAACAGCAAGAAAAAAAAGATCTCATTTAATACTATTTTCAAATATATTTATTAAGAGCAAAATGGAGTTAAATGGGTTGGTTAAACTGATGACCAATACATAAAGCCATGTGTGCTACTCCTGCATATGGAGACTGCTACAAGAAACGCATACGGAGTGCCCCTGACAGCTCAGCAGCACTATTAGTACAATGGTATTAGAGTAGGAAACAACTACAACTTCTGTCAAGCTAGTGCAACAGACTGAAGCCAGGTCTAAAGTACCACAGTAAACTGCAGAATCACTTCCCAATTTCAGCCCTGCTTGTCACAATAAAGTTTCTGAATATGACTTTGAACAGAGACCCAAGAAATTTAGGCTAGTCTGTATCCTGCTCCTTCTCTCATGACTTTATTTATTTCATTGGTTCACAGATGGAAACAAGCAGAAATACTGTGGTCTGCAACAGTAACTAGCGCAAGAGTTGCACTTCCGGTGCAATTAATTGTAGAGTAAAATGAGAATATTTGCCTTCTACAAGACAGTAGTCAATCAAGCAACGTTTGGCAATTTTGACTCTCTTGCTTCTATCAAGGCTTTCTATCAGGGCTCCAACTTGCATGTTCCTCTAGAGAACTCTAACTCCCTAATATTTTGGGACTAATTATCTTCAGATTTTGTATTCTCACTAACTTCAGTTGTAAGACACTACACAAAGAGGACTGGCACCAGTAACAAAGGTTAGGAAAGGAATATGGTCAGAGTTCTGTAGAGAACAGAAGAGTTCTAGGAAAACCACGATTAAAAAAAATAAAACAGAATAAAATAAAAACGTTACGTTCCCCTACAGTCTAGTCACTAGGAATTGCCACGGGATGGATGTGAAGTTATGCTTGGTCCACACATACAAAAGGCAAAGTGAGCAGGGCCATTCACCAAAGTTTTGTTTGTGGCTAGTTCAGGCTTTCTAAGATTGAGGGTCTCCTCCTGCTCAGATGTAACAGATAGGCAACAGATAGATACTTAATTGCAGGTTTACAAGCTTACATATGTTTTAAAGCTACTCATTGCAATGGCATTTAGATGGCTTTTGAGAAATACATCAGTAACATGAAGTCATCCCTCTGCTCTCTCTGCCTCCCTGGCTTGTTCAAAACTGCCACAGCCATCACTGGGGAGCAGCCAGGATCTAAAGCAGGTGAAAGTCTCTTCTTACAAAGAAAAATATGCACCTGAACAGACCATACATAATGCCACACAGCCAAGATCTTGCCATCAGCTGAATACTATCTTCAGGGCAGAGAAAAGATAATTCAGATAAAATATTTATAATAGCATTAAAAAAAATAAAACTAGTCATAATTAGTCAGTTGCCACTTCATTAGACTTACAGTGATTTAAATACAGACGAGGTTTAGTTATAAGCTGTTAACAGTGGGAAAACAAGAGACTTGCTCTTATAGGCACGCCAGACAACTGATGAAATTAAAGAAGTATGGTAATTTAATTGAAACACTGGCACACATTTGGAAAAAAAAAATATAGCCTAGCAAAGCTTTTTCTTCACTAGAAAAGACAGAGATAACATCTCAATCTAGTATTTATTGAAGAAGGAACTACTACTAGCTTGCCACCCTTCCCCTGGAGATTTTCTCCTTACCGTTCTTGGAAAACAGAATAACACAAACAAAAAAGAAAGAGGAAGTTGAACAACTAAGAGTAAGTTTGTGGCCAGTTACTATTTAAATTACCAGTAAGGCTAGACATTTATTCATAATGACCTCGGACTTAACATATTGGTTCTTGTTTCAGTACTTGGTGTTTACAAAACATGCCCATCCCTGCTTCCAGATTCCTTTGGCAAGTGATGACTTCCCAGTTGCATCACAACAACATTTAAGTAAGATTACATCAAAGAGAAGAGTTTTTTAGTTCTTGACCCCTGCTCATAGCTCTGCAACTGCAACAGTTCAGGATCTTGGTTCCTGGAAACCCTTTGCTTGCTGCCTCAGTGTACATATTCAGACCGCCTCAGAGGCTATCCCAGAGTTCAATCAGTCTCTGTAGAAATTTTACCACAGAAGAATTTTTTACCACATCCCTTCCTTTGAGTGAGCCACGTACACAAAACTCTATCTCAAACACAAAACACTATCTCAAAACTCTTTCACTTCTCTCCACGCCTTGTCCTAAGCAGTATCCTGTCTTTCTACAGACCTACCCTGACACAGTGTCAGTCTGAAGACAACAGAAAGCAATGGCATTAGCAGAACATTGCCAATACATCTCAGCTGAGAACTTCTGCCTTTTGTTTCCAGTCACCAATCCTGCTATTTCCATATAAGCTGCATGATCTCTGGTAGCATGACCTTCTCTGCAAGCCTGGATCTCTTAAGTCTCTGGATGCTTAACATCTGTGCTCTGCCTTTTCCACTGATTAACAACGCAGTCCTTCATGTAGCTCAGGATAACCTGGTGAAAATTCACATATTCTGGGATAGCTGCAGTTGCATTATGTATTTACGTTTGAGTTTGCCCTCTCTGACTATCTAGAGCCTGAACTTTAAAGGAATATTATATTTTACTTGCATAGGACATTTCATAACTTTTTCATTGTAAAAGGTAACGTTTGGTAAGTGCTTCTCACATGCAATATGAAGTAATGCATTTAGAATTAAATGCTTAGTAATAGTTAAAAGCAATGCAAAACTGAAAGTCTGCCATCAGTTTTATTGGTATTTGGGAACCTCATATAAGCAGTATTATTTATGTAACACCATTATAGAGGCCCTGAACATTATGGAGGTGAAGAGATGTGTATTATTTTACCTCACAGTTGGTCACAGGAGGTGGGGAAAAACACAGTCCTCCTTGCTCAGAATTTAAAGGATCCTTCAAGTACTACCACAGAAATCACAATGTGTGCTGCAAAAGCCTATTCTATAGGAACAAAGAATAAATTTATTTGCCTATGCTAGTATGGTAGGCTTCCAAAAACCCCACATAGGAAAATCACACATACAATACTGTTTTATCTTTTAAAAAAGAACAGATTTTTTTTGTCTGTATTTAGTAGTGACAAGCAAAAAAGGACAAACATACTTCTGCTTTGGCATGCACGTCACCTGCTTTTAGTATATGCCAGAATTACCATGCATGCATAGCTGTTTTATTCAATACTTTGCAGAATGACGGAGCCAGTGAGAATGCCCAGGGTTTCCAGAAGTGCAGAACCCTGATCAGATCTGCAGGGTCCTTACATCAGTGTCTAATCCAGGAACTTCATATATTGTTTTACATAGTTGCATTTTGTTTATTTTTTTTTTAAAAAAAAGTCTAAATGGAAAGACAAGGTCATAGTTAAGTTTATAACTGTTCATTAATTTAGGCCAAAAACAGGATTACCATTTTTATTTTTTTCATCCACACACAAAAAATAATAGGGTTTAACGCTCAGTCAGACCAACAGCATACAGGTGATAGTATTCTGAATGCTGGACTGCTTATTACTTACCTAGATGTGTGGGTCTGCTTGTTCACACTAGTTTCCAAGCAGTAAAACAAAAAGCAAATTAACAGAAAATAGAAAAAGAACATAAGTAAGAGAAAACTACGACAGAGATACTAAAGAAATTTCTTCCAAGACATATAGCAAGTCAGTATCAATGCTAATGCTCTATAGCCCAGCAATTCTTAGATTCAGAGCTTCAAGCTCAAGAATAGGCTTTTGTTTCTCAACTCAAAAAATCACAGATTCAATTAAAAACAATTCATATTATCCTCTATCTACTTTCAGGCTTCCCACCAAAATAATTGTTCAAAGATTTGGGATAATCTAGCTGCCTTAGTAATGATTCATACAAACAAACAAGAAACATCAGAAATAGCTATCATTTGGCCCCAGTGCCAAGAGGAGGCTGCGTGCCAAGGGGAACATTCCTCACAAGTTAGTCCTACAATGTGCTTGCAGCCAGTGGCTGCATGGAATGAATCCGATGGTCTGCTTGGCCAAGCTGCATTCTCAGGGCACCCGCAAAGCAGGGCAATGCAGGGGGGGCATCCCCATGTGTTTTGGGGAGCACATGGTAACAGGGGCACTCCTTCCTCTGTAAGAGGAAGGTTTTGTGATCAGTGGAAGTGTTTTGCTAAAGCCTAAGGTGTAAGGGCAGAGGAAGAAAAAAACCACCCAAGGAGTAGTTCAGGCTTTGCTTCTCAAATATTTGTTTCCATTTGTTAGTGTGCTTTAAGCTGTGTTTTTCTCCTTCATTTAAAATATTTTGTTTCTCAGTTAGGAATGTGTCAGGATTTTTAGCACCAACTTCCATGACAGAGTCAACAGCTAGAACAGATGATTGTTTCAGGATGTGAGGCATATTGTAGCCTTTGGACCTGTACATATCAGATTTTGCCCTGCTGTAATAGAAGGGGCACTTGTAAAAGAGGAGATTTAAAAGCAAAGCAAGTCCAGATTCAACACAATTCTTTCTGGGATCTTCTAAAGGTTAAGGCAAATTTCTCTAAATCTCTGACTTCCTCCAGAGAAAAATGCAAGCCCACCCTGTTTGCCAAATTGCCTCTGAAGCTTTCAATACTGCATTTCCTGTTACTATTCTAATGTACATAAGAGGTAGCAATACACCTGCTTAGTAACTTAATATTGGAATAAGACGGCAGCCACTCTTCCAGACCGCCTTACCAGATGAATACAGCACTCATATGATTGTCTATTAAAAAGCCTTTCAGACTTCAGGAAAAAAGAAATCTTCCATTTCCTACTGCTCACAGTAGCTGTAGACATTTCTCTTCCACATTAAGCAAGCATAGTTCCCTATACAGACAAGTTCAGAATTTCTGAATCTGTGGGTCTGCATGGCTCCATTTTCAAGGATGATTAATTATATTTGACTCTCTACCACCTGAAGAGTACTCTAAGACCAATTTGCCTGAATATTTAGACATTGCAATTTGCTCAGTAAATGATGGCAACCTGCTGCTGAGAATTTAACAGGCACATATACCTTATTATGTTCTCTGATCTGCCTTACTGTCACTAAAAACAAAAAAGAGCAAAAAAAAAAAAAAAAAAATCCTTTCATGTCATCATCTGTCTTTCTTAGAATTCACCCGAGTTAACAATCAACATCTTGATGCAAGTCATAAGCTTAAAGATTGGGAATCTTTTGTAAAAAAGGATTGGCGTGTTTTGTCAGAAGATACTAATACTGAAACTTTGCAGAACTTAGCAGATGTAATAAGAATCAGCAACCTAGCAGTTATATTCATCTAAGATTTTGGAGACAGAGTCAAGGAACTGATTCACTCATACTTAACAGGAGACCAACTAATGCCTGATCACCATGTTATTGGCTATTCTGGGAGAAGATGGTTTATACTTAGCTTTTAGAAAGCTCTCTGTGGTTCAGTTAGGGGAACTGCACATCTCTCCTGAAATATCACAGCAATTGTGACCCCTCCAAGGGCCCACATTTGGAAAGAAGGCTGCAGTGACAAAGTGCACTCAGATGGGAGAGCCATGACATGAAACTTTCTTCCACCTCTGCCTCAAAGCCTATTTATATGAAACATTGAGTATTGTGAATTCAGGCAGGTTATCTCATTTTACATGCTGTTGTCCTATATTCCAACTTGTAGTTACATTACCTAGAAAATCATAATATGATTTGTTGAAGGAATATTTTTTCATATTTTATGGTGGTGGGGTTTTTTTAAGTAAGACCTCAGATAACTTGACTACCAGATTCACCTATCTTTACCTAGAACAGACTAATTTTAAATCATGAAAGCAAAATACTTTAGTTAATTGAGCACAACTGAATCCCAAGAATATTATATGCTGGCTGATGTTGCAAACATCTTTGCTAAAACGTTTCTTAGCAGTTATCAGTAAGATCTTAAAATGCAGGAAGAGCCTTGAAGTCTGTTTTTAAGTCTTGAAAGCAGAACAACAAAAGTGTCTAGATAGAGATATAGCCTTTTAAAGCCTAAAACAAAGAGAATTTAACAGGATTAGCAGTGAAAGACAGGCACTTTCACAGACAGACTTGTCTGAGTTCATCCAAATTCAACAGCAACTTAGGTCATCAAATTAAAAGAAGCTTTGGTGGTTCACTGGAAGAAAGTCTGTGGCTCTCAGCCAATTTCTAGAGAAAAGTTACTCATCAAAAACATGCCTCTATTTGGCATTCATACTGGGAGTTTCAGAAAAGACCAAAGAGTGAAAATACACAGAGCAGTTCTCTTAAACTGTATTCTATTAGTGGCTCTTCTGGAACCTGACTGAAATGTACTAGCTATAATACCAGGTCAGGAACATAACTCCCAGTTCATTTGGAGATATGCAATACAATCAGTTCAGTTGGGGATATGCAATACAATCCATGAATAGAAGCAGATTTTTATATTATTAATGTTGATTTTTCCCCAAACATTTAACATACTCAGTAGGTGGGAGGGAGAGTTCAGATGATTCACCATTGAACTTCTCATTCTTGAAGTGAAACTTTGTTTATAGCATATTGCAACTTATCGTTACACTGTTGTCACGGACTTTCTCTTATACAGTCCTTTCCCATAAAACTATGCCTGGATATACTAACAGGAACACTGCATGAATGTATCATGCCTTCATAAGACGGAGCTATTCCACACAAACTCCAAGGAGGCTGGCAAGCTGCAAGTGCTTTTGCAGATGATGGAGTCAGAGGTGTTCAAGCCTCTAGGATGACACCTCAGCATCACCAGGCCTGCAGGAATGTGAGGGCCACTGCTCATCCACCCAGGCTGAGCCATCTGGAATTTCATGAATTATCAGGTCTCATTCTTCCTCTAAGGACAAGCTTGCAGACAGGAATATTTCACCCAGTTACTTGGACAACTTTCCACGCAAAATTTTTCTGTATCATGAGTATGTTGCTCCAAATGTAAAGGACAAAGCTAGACACTGGGAAAAGGGCACAGGTTTTCTAAGAGACTACAAAAAAATAGTATTTCCCCAAGGGAAAAAAAAGGAATGTGAGGGGGAGGGACACCCTCTTCCTCTGACATTTTCTGTTCTATGAGCCTATAAAAAAAAACAACTATGAGCCAAAAGTTTACTGTTATCACTGACCTCACAAAGAGAAAACCCTCTTAGTGAAAAATCATTGTGTATACTTCGCAAGACATCCACTGACTTGGTGTTGAGTGCCTTTTATGCATGATCCAGTTCTTTCATGCTGCTTGATCAAATTAATACTGTGCCTAAAAATCAAACAACCTCCTTATGTACTGTTTATGAATACACAAACACACACGCATAACCAAACTGACTCTTCTGCTTTAAAAAGAGGGGAGGGACAGGTCTGTTGCATGGTAGATTTACACTCACCCAGCTCAGGCAGGCAGTAAAAATAACTCTCTCTTGAAGAGCAGAGACATTCATTTATCTCCTTGGTTTTCCACCTGTTAACATTTTTCAGAGAGGCACTCTGTCTGGAAATGACACTGTGCTTTCACGATGAACCCTGTGTGCTTTACTAGACAGAACCAAGAGGTGACTCATTGCTCTGAGATGTGTAAATATTAAACTTTTTTCAGCCATGGAGGTTTAGACTTGTCCAGTATAGACAGGCATCAGTGGCAGAACAGAAAAGAGATCACAAAAATCTGTACTTTGAGATGTTTATTCTACCTGAAAGAAATGTTGGCACTCAGATAGTAATCTCAAGAAATAAGACATAATCAGGAAGATGTCACTGAACAGGAGCAGCAGTTTCTGCTTTCTAGAAGATAGGAAAATATTTGCACTAGTAATTAGGGCATCTTATTGATCCTTAAGCCACTCTTCTCCCTCATGCCAGTCACAAGGCCATAATAACTGATCACAGTGGGATTTACTCACGAGTCCCTGCATTACAAGTTTTGCTCTGAGGCTACTCTCAATTTACCTGTAATAGTTTTGAGGAAGATTTGGAGGTGAGGAGGAATGGAAATGTAGTAGTAAGTTATTTATTAAAGGATGTTCCTATTGCCCTAACCATCATGATACTGAATCATCAAACCGAATGAAACAGGTAGATTGTTACTGAAACAGTAGTCGAAGACAAATAAAATCAAAACAGTTATACATTAGGGAGCATATTAAGGGCAATGACTCTGGTTAATGCGAGGACTGCCATTATTGTTAAGAGGTAAGACAGATAAGAAAGTAATTGCAGTATTTTGGGCAACTCTGTGCAGTAATTGATCACTGGTATAATTTGCAAGAATTAGAAAAAGTGTACAGTATAGATAAACATCCCATGACAGTGGTCTTGCTCCTGTCCTGAGGATATTGCAGGTAAGTTATATGTATGCATACAGAAGAACAGACACAGTAATATATAACCATTCATTTAGTGAAACTTTCTCATGCAAAGTAATTGAAAATATTTTAGTTTTGACAGAATATATTCCATATCAAAGAGGATACGGTAGGACTGGAGAGAATTTATGTAGCTCAGGAGTGTGATAGCTCAAGAAAATTTCTTAGTGGTGTAGAACAGCAGGAATCACGAAAAACACTAAACAGACCATAATTTAGCTGTACATAATTCAGGGAAGACGCAGGGAAAACTAGGTGGAGAACAGTTTTGACTGTTAAAAATTCAGAAGCTACAATATGACAAATTGGAGACTGCACCAATAGATAGATGGCCTTAACCCTCACACACATACTGTTTTCTACAGTAACGACCTCATTGCCACTTGCTCAGCTTGATACACAGCACGGGTGATATCCATCACTTGTACAGAGCCAATACAAGGCCTTAGTGCCATGTAAGATCGATAGTTTGAACGGTGCAAAGTCACATGAATTAGAGTCAGCTTCTGAGTTATCTTCAAGGCCTCTAATCACTGTACCGATCAGGGCATACTTACGTAGCAATTGTTAACAGATGTCTCATTTCCCTGCCTCCCATTTCCTTCCCCAAAATACGAAGAAATAAGCTGCAACTATTAGGAGACAGAGCAGCTATGGCAGATGAACTCACTTTCCCACCCAAGAGACATTACAGCTCTATTCTATAACATTCTGGTAGAAGACACTGCTATCAAGACAGCATAGCTCTCCAAAAGGGACTATAGGCTATTTGTCTGCTATTTGATGATACCTCCTGATGCTGAAGTGGTCTTTAACATAGAAGCAAAAAAAATAGCAAGTAGCACTTCAGAAATAGTTCAGTATGAATATAGGCTCTTTCATATGAAAATGCTGTGGCAGAGCATGTCAGCATAACAACAAACCCTGGGGAAGCTTCTTAATAGGTTAGTCTGAGAGATGCAAGCATCATATTTCTGTCAATACATAAAGGAAGACAGGAACATAATGAAATTGCAGTATCTTTAGCACTTCCCCAAGGCTTTTCTCAGGGGCAGGAGAGTTCACCTGTGTATGTGCAATTATACAGCCACCGATGGTCAAGTAAAAAGGAGTAGGGGAAAGGACTTTTCTCCATGCAGCTATCAGACTTTGATGAATTTTCTTCTTGTGTGGCCTATATTGACAAAACAACAGAAATCCAGATCTTTCCAAACAAACACTGTGAATGGCCTGACTCAAGGGAACTCTAAATCTAGTTTTTGTTTCCCACAGAAAAACAGCAGTCATATACTTCCGGTCTGCGTATCTTATTTTAGATTAAGGAAAATGCTTTCACAGATCACTTTGTGGGGCGAGAACTTAGGACCTGGCCCTGCAAGAACCTGAATCTCTTGTCCCATTAATGCCAAACATACTTCGATGGTCAAAACCTTGAATTTTTATTGCTGTTAAACTAGTTTATATTTTGTTTTCTAGCAATAGCCTTACTAACTTTGAGTCCTTCTCCTATTTCATGGTTTCAAGGTAGACCTGCAGAGTTCAGCAATACAGAACAGCATTAGCAACTACAGCACACCAGGTTGTTACAACATTTGGTAGTCCAGAAGAGAAAAATTGCAACAACATTTTAGCATCCACTACATTTTGCAAGAAACCTGGAACAAATCATTTGGTGAGTTGTCTGCACACCTGTCTAGAATCAATGCTCTCATTAGAACTGATTGCCAGTTGTCTTATGAAATTTAAGTTACAACAGCCTCCTCATTGCTGATGCTCCACTTTCAACAGCTTCAAGTGAAAACGGTACTGGTCTAAGTTCCTGTTTCAAAACACTACAGCCAATTTCCCAAGGAAAAGACAGCTGATTCTTTCTATACTAGCAGATTCATTGCCTCTGAAAGTGCCACTTTAAACTCAAGCCCACCTGGGTCTTTTTGTTTTTGCTTTCTGTTTTTCCCTTTAGGCATATTCCAAACCGTATTTATTATCACTGCTGAGAAAAGCTGGCATCTTCTGCCTTTTTTTTTTCCCGTATTGTGCCTGCATATTATATGCCATTCTCAGAGAGGAAGTTGGGCTTCATTTTGGCTTCAAATAGAAACTTTAACAAAGATTCCCAAGTTCTATCTTTCCTAATGTACCTGAGCTCCTTACTTTAAGTAATTAAAGAATAGGAAGAAAACTCTCTTTTGGTTTCATTTTCTAATCAGATCTTGTAGAAGTAGCAGTTAAAAATAGCTTTTTGCTTATAAACAGATAAGAGTTGAGATAACTACCAAGAGGCAAGCATAGCATTGCAAAGCCACTTCATAATCTCTTCCAAGAGTCAAACTGAACTTTAAAACATTACTTTAAAGAGTATGAGTTATCTTAACTGCACAGATGATCTGACAGTTTGAAGCAACATTTCCCTGAACTCTCACAAAGTTGACTGATTGTTTCTCTAGAAGTTTGGTCATTGGCTTTCCACCATCACACAGCTTTACATTAAAGATATATATAAAGACAGACACATCTTCTCTGGTAGTTCCCAGGAACAGTAATACTTTAGGACCTTCAAGGCCCCAACCAAAATCAAGAACTCTTGCAGTGTACTTCATATACATGAACTACTGCATCCTGTTTTGAAAAGGTCATTTCCCGAGTTGTACAGGGCAATCTCTAAGAGCCACTATCTCTGGGAATATTAAGTCTTCGAAGTAATCAGAGTATCCATGAATTCTTTTGCAACAAATTTATAGGTATTATCCATGGGACAGTGGTATATGATATTAAACAGAGAAAAATCCTAAATTTCCTCATAGCCCTGTACATTGGCCTGAGTGCTGAGACTCAGCTACTTTCTGGACTTTCAGAATTAGAGATCCCCATTTCTGAGCTTTTCTCCCCAGGCCAGATACAAGATTTAGACATTTTTATTTAAGAATCTTTATGATATTAAATAATCAGAGAACTCAAAAAGTCTAGTTGTAATAGTAAGACTAAGAATAAAATTGATAAAGTTTTAAACAACTTTAAATCCTGAGCTAGTGGAGATTAGAAAATTACCTAAACTTAATTAACAAAAGCGGTCTTCTTCATCTGATAACAGACAAAATTATGCTTCTCTGAAGAAAAGACTAATAATACTGCAGCCTAGAAACAAGACACTGTGATGAGACTCTGAGAACACTATTGTCACAGGCGAACTCTCTTAAAGCTTGGCTGGCTGACACTTGAGCTTGTGGGCATGGTGAGGCAGGTAGTCTGTAATTACATTTTGTCTTAAAATGTCTTTTACTCCACTGGCTCAGGTTCATGAGAAGTCTATAGCATAACAAGGTTAGAGGATTACAGATGTAGGCAAAGAATCTGTGTTTCAGACTGTGAGCTAATGACAACTAGATTAGTCAATGGATTTAATCGGATAGATGATACACATAGTACGAAGGGAGCCTATTTCATGATCTGTCACTGAATTTGCAGTGATAGCTATGCTCTACTGTTTTTCAACAGGTTACCACTAACTTGTTTTGAAAGGAGAGTTTATAATAGCTTTCATGTGCTTGATTCATTTCTACGTCTTTTAAAAAAGTCTTTAGTTCCTATTTATTACATTGAACTCAGAACTCGTCTCATTCACACCATGTAACACACCTTAAGGTCTTGCTCTTCAAACACTTCGCTTCAGTAATCCACTGTGTTGCAATACTGCAGTTCATCTGAAATCAATAGCATTATCTAGTCTGTTCTCGCTATGTGGAAGGAATTAACTGCAGTTGCAGCTTCTGATACTCCTGCACAAGGCAAACCACACGAGAAAAAGTAGTAAAGAAAACTATGAGCATAGATTATCCCAGGACTGAGAAAAGCACAAATTTGCTGTCTCTTATCTGGAAAGGGGGCTGCATTATTTCCTCTACACCCCTGTGTGCAAGACTTATTCCAAATAAAGACAAGGCCTTTGTGTCTTAGCAAATGATACATAAATAATACAATAGACACTGCTTACTGACTTTGGTAACTAGGTACAACGTAGAAAGCAGGAATACTTGCCTTTCTGCTAGCCTTCTGAGTGTTTAGTATGCCTGGTCTTCAGCAAAGACAAAAAATACTGTCCCACCTACTAAGCCCTTCCACAAGAAAGGAATGTTGGCCCTTGTGGTGTTCAAACTTCAACGGCACTTTGCAAGCAGAGCGTTAATTGAAATGTAGTGTATGACAGTTCCCTTCCAAACATGAAGTGGACAGACTATTCCTAGAATTACTAGGGGAGGGAGGGATAGATGATCTGCTAGGGAAAAGTTTATAGCTTTACTTTGCACATTGTGACAACTCTGTAAATTGTCAGCAGATGGGCTGCAATGCCAGCCATCAGCAGCTGAGGCGCTTCCTATCAGTGGTTTAGGAATCACCAGGGGAATACGTTCACCTCTCATGAGAATGCTAATAGCGCCTCAGACTATTGTTACCCAAACATATGCTGGAATGTCACAGATTACCTTAATTTTGTCTTGGAAGCTCCTCATCATCTGTCAGTGTGGCTGAAAAGCTCTGGATACTCAGAAGGATGCTCTGTAAGCTGCTAAAACTCATGCCTGAATAGATATTCTCCAACTTCTGTAACAGCCATAAAGTATCCCATAGACTACTTATCCCTTTGTGGCTCTTCGCTAAGGTATCTTATGCATGCTACCTTTTACAGTTTGCTAATCATATCACTGCAAAAAGGGTAAGCCAGCAGAGACTATGCACTATGTTTTACAGTATCACTGATCAATGCAGGCAAACATTGCTGACTACATCCACAGTTGGGTTGGTATTGGAAACATGTATAGCAGAAGCAATTTATTCACTGCAAGGGGTTATATTTAAACAGATTAAGTAATGTTCAGAGTGTGTTTATGCACACAATCTGAGACCAGTTCCTGCTCTGCTTCACAGCTTCCTTTGCAATATCTGGGAATGCCTCTGGACTGTCAAGAGTTTAAGTCCAGATTGAATGTGTTTGGGAATAATGCGTATGAACATAAAAATACACAATTCTTTTGCATTTATGTTGGGAGTTTTGTTCAAAATGAGATGAATGTTGATGCTCAGGTAAGTGAAAACTTTTGAGATTTTTTTGCAGGTCACCTACGTACTTCGAAGTTCAGGAGTAAACTCCTTGCTCTGTCAAAATTTGTGAGACTTTTGCTACTTAATTCAGTGAGACAGGCAAAGATATTTTCTTACAGGACTTGAATAAGATTTTTTAAACTTAGTCTAAATTCATAAGAAATCTGGGCCAAATCATAACTTAGGAAGAAACAATGGAAGACTGAGGTATAAGCTCTCCCCTTGCCCCCTCCCCCACTTTGATTAATATAGAACAAATGGCTAAGATTAAAAAATCTCCCAGATGTTCACACATTCCTATAAGCCTTTGAGATATTTGCAGGTATCTTACAATAGTATAATTTATGGACAGTAAACAAATCATCCCAGTATAAGTTACGTCTGTATCCCCAGAGCAGCAACGTGGAGGAAAAGAGACTGTGAAGTAATATCGTATCAGCTCTGTCAAAAAGCTAACATCTAAGAATTCAAGGGAGTGGATCTCAGCTGGTGTTTGTTATTGGAGTTAGTAAAGTTAAAAGACTTACTGTAAGTCATCCTGAAGCAGTAGAAGAGAACCAACAGTGTTCTCACATTCTAATTTGGTGCTGTATCCAAGATCGCTACTGACTGTTGCTCAGCTACTGTAGTTTTAATATAAAACACCTTGGCAGTTTTAAATGGGGAAATTAACTCTGTGACCACCTCATAACACACCTGACTGCATGAACAGTAAGACAATCAACACATCCAGTTGTATAACTACTGTGTTCATGACAAATCACATAAAACAAAAGCAAACAGAAATAGTGCTCTCAAATGGCTCAGGAAAATTTGTCTACAGAATAAGGCTAAAAAGTGACTTAGCAATTTCCAGGCACTAATAAAGAATGAAAAAAACATTATTTTTTTTTTATTTTTATTTTTATTTTTTTAGCAATCTGCTTCTTTTTGCAAGATAAGGACTTTTTCCATGCCAACCTCAGAAGAGAATGCCAGGCATTAAATATCTAATACTACTTTGAAAAATATGTAGCGCTAGATGAACTTGCAAAGAGCACAGTTAGATGTAAGTAATAACCTAGAGGTATTACTTACACTTACAGAGGAAACAGGACCTCTGTATTTAGGGAGGTTAATCTATCATCAGATAGATTGATATTACTATTACTGCTTTACAATACTTTCAGTTACTTAACAATAGGAGCTTTTGGTAGAAAAAAAAGATAAGAATCTTCACCATTGATAATGACAAATCATGATGTGTTTATAACTAATGTTTTAGTACTTGCATTTCTTATAGACTACCGTGGGAGTTTTGCAAGCTCAGTAGTTTTGTAAATCCAGCTGTTACCAAATGACAGTCATCTTGCCAGTGAGTGAATCATGCTGCCTGTGAAGACGTCTATACTAGTAGGAGTTTCATACATAGTGGGATGTAGGCATCTAAATTCCCACTCAGTACATACTATTTCATAACAGAAAGGAGTTTGCTCAGACTTTCAGGTTACAGGACAAGTAACAGGAGAAATTCACTGCCACATGATAGAGGCAGAAAAAAATATTCCTCCTGGCTTTCTATCACCCTTGGGCAGGAATTCCTAGGTAGGGCTTCTTACTCCTTCCTCTGAAGGTGTCCAGACTGGCCACAATCTGATTAAACTTGACAGATTAGTAGTCTGATCTGTATAACAACTGCTACCTTCCCATAACAAGTCTGTGTAAATATTTGTGCTCCTATGAAAATGTAAATAGAAAATATTTGCTATTTAATATATCAAATAAAAGTATCTTTGTCTGCTTCCAGAATAAGAAGTCTGAACTCAGTGTGGCTGTGGGGTTCTAGCTGGGAATAAAAATAAGAAAGAAAAGAGAAACAGCCTGGAGATTTTCATGAAGATTTGGATCATTCTACGCACATGGAAATATATATAGTGGAATTAGCAGTAGTGCCAGATCACTTCTTCTCACTGTAAAGGCCAGCCTTTGACCTTGGCAACTGGAAGAAAGTACATTCCTAAGATGCCAACCTTCTCTTTAATTTTGCAGGCTAGGGGGGCAGTGCTACGTTGTCTCCAATGCATTGTACTACTTGAAACTGAGCCTACAGAGCAGAAGAGGAAACAGTGGAGTAGACTATGACAAACCTCCTTTGAATTTATCTACTTGCATCCACTATTGAAGGCTGTGTGAAAAAAAGGTAAACGCAGGCTTCTCACTTCTATAATCAATATAATTGCTTTGGCTTTTGCATGTGGAGAGCTGATCCAAACTGTGTCATAACTCATCTGTGATATTACTTCTTAAAAAATACACTTGTATTCCGTTTGCACTGACTTTTTTTTTTTTTTATTTTTGAGAACAATAACAAACACTTGTTTGCTGGTGTTGAATAGAACATAAATTCTCTTAAGTAAAGCCTAGCAACAAAATCCACAAAATATGTTATCTGCTGTGTAACTCAGCTGACCAGTATCCTGGACATAATAATATCTTTTTCACATTCTGTGTAAAAAAGCCCACATATAATACCATCTGCTCTTGCACTGACAGGTTTACCTCCTAAACTGGCATGTGACAATTAATGTTTACATCTCACATCAGCTTTGAGACATTTGACATGCAATGAAAGGTATTAAGTTCCATCTGAACGTGAGGGGGAATTTTATTCCCTGTGAGAGTGACGGAGCACTGGGACAGGCTGCCCAGAGAGGTGGTGGAGTCTCCTTCTCTGGAGATCTTCAAGGCCCGCCCGGATGTAACCCTGTCTAACATGGTCTCGGTGACCCTGCTGAGCAGGGAGGTTGGACTAGATGATCTCCGGAGGTCCCTTTCAACCTTACCGATTCTATGATTCCTGACTGTCACAGTTGGTATTTTACAGGCTAGCCAGTGTGGGGATTTGGAGGCCCTGGCTCCAAGGACATTTCATAACCACTGGAAAACTATTTGCTTTGGGGGTTTGAGCCACACAGATCTATGAACCACAATTCCCTTTGTTCTCCAAGTCTTGAACTGGTATTAGTATCTTGTTTTGCAACTAGACAACTAAGAAAAGAACACGGTCCTGGTCTCGCAGTGAAGGTTACTGTATTACCCCCAGCATCCTCTCAGCTGCCATTCTTAAAAGGCTACTGTGCTAAGGCGATAAACTTGGTAGCCATGAGGTACTATAAACATTTCTCAAAAACACATTGCCTCTAGAGAGCTTTACCAACATCAGCAAGCATAGCATAGAGCCCCCACTGCTGATAACCACACTTGGAAGTATACTCAGCGGTATTATTTTTAACTCTTCTGAAAAGCAATAGAAGTACTAGTTTCCTTGGAGGCAAAGCAAGCTGACCTCCCACAGGTTTTGTGCTGTGGATGCATTAAGTGTATCAGATCAGATGTGGTGTGGTTTCTTAAAAAGTTTTGCTGAAGTTTAAACTCACGTTTTTCCTGTCCACTACTATGCAATTTGAAACTAAAATACAGATGCCACGTTTCCCTTGCTAAAATGGAGCCTATGCTCACCATCATTTCATGAACAGAACAAAACCCTCTCCTTCCCTCATGAAAGCTCTCAGATATTCAAAGCAGCCCTGTCTGTATAATGTGTACATGCTTTTCCCAGTAGAAATTTCCACTCTGTCTCTGTCCTTTGTTCAGAGTGTGTTTCCTTTACTTCATTATCAGATCTAATCTTCTC
This sequence comes from Rhea pennata, assembly GCF_028389875.1. Taxonomy (NCBI): domain Eukaryota; kingdom Metazoa; phylum Chordata; class Aves; order Rheiformes; family Rheidae; genus Rhea; species Rhea pennata. The sequence goes on from NC_084669.1 coordinate 23,913,358, forward strand.
TGGGTTTCTACTGTATTTCTCTGCCCTCTCTCCCAGTCTCCAAGAGAAATGCAAACCTAATTAAACACACATGGAATTTTTAGGCTATGTCAGTTAGAGATAGTTAGGAATTAGAAAGAAAATAGGTTTGCATGAAGCCATGGGAGGTTGCTTCCAGTCATCTTTTCAGAACAGAGATGCCACAAGATCACTCCTGGTTTTCATGAAGAAAGATGCATGAGATTATACTTTACAGTGTTGTCGACACATAAATAGAGTGCATGGGAATACACAAATGGGTATCTTTAGTATACATGCAAAATAATAAAAGAAATAAGTCACTAGGGGATGCAGATCTTTTACGGCTCATGTTTTGAGTGCTGAAAGCACACATGGCAGCTACAGCTTTGCTCAGCAAGCAGTCTCTGCCATGTGACCAGATGCAAGCCCACCACATGACCAGACCCGCAGCTGTGCCTCTCAGGTCATTGTGTCCACAGCTGTTCATAGGGTCAGAACATGATGACGCATATGTCCTTTTTTTCCATCAAGTTATCACTAATTTTGAAATAGAAACACTGCTGTGTTTATAGAAAATGCATCTTTGTTGTAACAGAGACGAATTAATTCTAGCCTCTCTTTAAAGAGTGAGCAGAAGAAGAGCTCACACAGAAAAGAGGAAGTAGCAGAAACAGCAGATGACAAGTTATTTTCATATCACACAGGCCCTGAGGCTTCTTGTTACCCTGCCACTAATTTTGGTGCTTCTTTCTTGATTTGAGGTGTTAGAACAGAATTGTTTTTACAGGAACAGCGTGAAGACACTCAGAATTAGATGATGTGTGTCATCCAGCACACTATCCCAGCTCTCACAGTGACCAAGAGCAAATGTCCAAGAAAGAATACAAAAGCAGGGCAAGAATAAAATAACAATTACCCAGATACAGCTGCCCAGCTCTGAGCCATCTACAGCTCAGGATCTTCCTGAGCCAGAAATAATGCCTCCGCATTTAATAGACCTTGATGAAATTTTTCTACTGTGAATTTATTCAGTTATTGAACTTTTGAACTTTGTTCTATATAAACTTTTGGAATCAATAATATTTGGATGAAGATAAAGTGAAAATATATCTCTGTTGAAATTATAAGCACTTAACATTCAGAACCCCTTACTCTGTTACTGATAGTAAAGCCTGGCCACTCCCTAAACACTTCAGATAGGCAGAACAAAGGGACAGGATTTGAGAAAGGGTAACACTGTATATTGTAAGCTGGCACTTTCTTGCAGTCAAAAAATTCACCAGCTCTTCCAGTTTAGCCTGAATAACCTCATTATCCTGAGGAAATCCCTCTCGACTATATTTTGTGTCAGATATTGACTTGAGACAAATGATTTTCCCTTACTCCCCTTGTCAAATTTTAGACCTGGGAACTTGTGCATTCTCAGTACCACAGGAAGATACCAGGAACAAAGAGACAAGAGCCTCCAGCTTCTGCAAGGCTTGTAAGTGGGTACAGGGGATCCTACCCCTTGAAACACAAGCTGATAATGGGAGCATTTTCCTGTTTTGTGATGTGATACACATGGCATGCCTCCCTTTCCTAATGTTTACAACACACACCTAAGTCATTCATGGACAGCCAGCTGGAACAAAGAACCCTTGCAATTCTCTTTCCATGAAGAAGCCTTAGGGTAGACACAAGAATAAAATAGATGCAAGTAGTGCTTTAACTACCTCTCTAAAGCATTTTAGGATTCAGAAGTGAAAGGCTGCTATAGGTCACATTATTTTAAGTACTTATAAGATACTTAATCCCTCAACCAGCTGTTGCTCTGCAGCATAAAGCTAGATATGAATTGAAAGAGAAGCCTTTAATCTCATAGCTTTTCAGTGCCAGACTCAGCACATCTAGGAGACATGGAGGAATGATGCAACTGTTAACCAGTGTTAGAAACTCCATGCACAGACTCTGGCCAGATTTCTGCTTAGGACACTTCCTAGTTGTGCTGTCATAAGTTATTCCAAATCCCTAGCTACTACTGTGAAAATAGTTCTGGTAAAATAGCTACATCTGTATGAGGGGGTCTGGCTAGCATAATTATGCTGATTGTAACGTGAGAGATCATTATATCTATCACCAGTTAAACCACACTAGCTAAAGCATACATTCTAAACGTGGACATTATACAAAATCAAATCCTGTATGGAGATTGCCTCTATTGTGGATTTCCACAATAAAATGAACTGCTCTCCTCTCTCAGTTTAGCATGTGTTTAGTATTTTTACTATATTGCATTCCTAATCGGAGAATGAGAGATCATCTAAGCAAAAGCCTAGTGTCTAAAACAGTAAGGAAACAAAGTGAAAACATGACTGTAGCGTATCTATATAAACAATCTCTGGAGAGATCCTATGGAGGGATACATGCCAAATATTAAAAAGTTCTTCCAGAGCAAACTTAAACTTAGGCTGCTCTTGTTATTTCAATTTCAGGTTTGAGGAGTCTTTTTGATGATGTCTCTCAGGTTGATGTGGGAGTTATTCCACAGTCCCTTTAACTGGATGTTAGTTCAGCAAAGAGCTCTAGAAACACATAAGAGTTTCTCTAAAAAAGAATGAGAAATTCAGCTTTATGGCAGCACAAAATTAACTTCATTCCAAAATAAATACTGAGTCCTAAAATGACACCTGTCAGACTGCAAACATGAAAGGCCAGCCTGCTAAAACAGTGCCCATCACAAAATACAAGCCTGACTGCTTGTAACTGCTTCAGAATGAGATAGCATTAATAACGTATTACAACTACAACAATTTTCTGACACAAGCAAGCCGTTACAGAAAAACTAATTTACTCTTGGTGGCTTATAAGAAAGAAGAGATCCTTTTGTAGATTAATAATGTGCTTTAACAGCCAGGAAAGCAATAAATATCCAAACACTACTTGTAATTTCTTCAGTTCTGTCTTGTTTTCAAATAACCCCTTACCAGGTCATGTGCGAAATAAACCAGTGCCAGGTTTCAATTGCTTGATATCCTGGAGAAACTGTTTTCCCCAATCCTTTATTCCTGCTAGCCTGCACCAAATATTCTGGGGCAAATGATACTCAACCATATATCCTCACGAGAGGATGCCAATAACATGCTGGTTTTATTCACGCCAGTGCTTCAATGGGAAATGTAAGTGGGCAAGGTATTTCTACAAGCAAGAGGCAGCAAGCCAGACTAAATTCAGAAAAAGAATGATAGTGTTTTATCAACAGGTATTAAGTCCTGTGTCATCACTCCTGTCACTGGTAGTGCTGAATATGTTGTGCTCCTCTGTGAACCCACTTCCTTGTCCACCGGTTTCTCACTTACTTAATTAGTGTGGACAAGGTGTGGTGAAACTGCAATCTAGATATAGCTAATGGACTCATTTCACATAGCTGGGAGCCAAATGAACTTTTCTACTTTGTATAGCCAGAGCCTGATCAAGATTCTTATTTAAAAACAAGAGCAGAATTTCTATCTATTAAATGGATTTTTTTCTTTGAAAAACACACTTATCTAAACCCAAAATTATGGCAACCTCTGTAAAATTTAAATTCAAATTATTTCATTATAATTACTGTATTAAAGTCACGTAAATTAAAGAAACAATACTATTGAAACATCTTTGTGTTTGCTGCTTAAACTTTAAACTACATACCTGGTGGAAGAAAATGGCTAAACACCTGGAAATAGTCAGTGACAGCTGGGCCCTCTTCTGCTGTGGCAGGAATTCTGCTTTCTTTGTTTTCATTTACTCTTTTTAGTTCAATAGAGGAATTAGTTTCATCAGAACTGGGAAACCCGATGAGAGTGAAAAGGTTTGCTTTCCTCTTCCAATCTACAACACAAAACAAGATTAACATTGAAACTTACAGCTTTTTGATGCTGATTTAAATCAATTCATCCTGAGTTCAAAAGTAATTACTTCATCAAAAGTTCAAAAGCAGCTATTACTCAATAATTATTGATACTGAAACCCTTAATGTCATTTACAGGTGTGGAAAGCATATATTCATTTTTTAATCTTCAATAAAGACTGACCAGTCAAAGCATGTATTGCAAGGGAGAGTCTTTTATGTCTTTGCAAAATGAGTTTCAGACTCTGTGATGATGTACAGAGATGGAAAGTGAAAAGCAGAACCAAATGGGGAATTAGGACTTAAGCCTCTGGGAGAAAAAAAATGTGTCTTCCAAACAGCAGCCAAAGCAATGTTTTCTTACAGAATAAAGTAAAAAATTTCTGCAGTTAGACAGAAATAACTTTATCAAGGCTACAGTATTTCTCATTTTGGACAGCTCTGAAAGCTAATGGTATAATTTAATACCACTCCTGCTAAATTTTTCACGGACAGCATGTTAGCTGTATCACTATGACTCATCTTCAACCTTATAACTATAATCTGAGAAAGTTATGGCTTGAAATTTAAGAGCCCTTCCCTTGCACATGGTATCTTTCTTTTGGTGGTCATGGCAGAGGGAAGGTGTGGAGGCATACAAAAAACTGTTTAGGATTTGCAGAGAGAAATGTTGATGCTTTTGCCTAATGGCATATAAATAATATACACCCATTTCCCAATTACGGCAAAAAGTAATCCAAATTCAATTAATGTTCAGCCTGCAAAGACAGTTTCAGAAGTTTTAAATATTGTACAATCAAACCACTTGTGCTAAGGGAATATTGCATACTTCTCAGGCAGTTTTGAAAGAAAAATAAAATCTTTTACTTCTACCTTTGTCTTAATACAGTCTCCTACAAGAATAAGCACTACATCTTTTCCCTTACCTGATCTATTTTTGTAGAAAATTCATAGTTCTTTCCCATTGAGTAAGGGAAAGCGTCCTACTGTTTATACTCCTCCATAAGAAGCTTCCTCATCTCCATAGGAGGGCTTTTTTATTGGCATTTCAATTTATAAGACACTGGCTTCATTTTCCTGGATTGTTTCTAAAAGCCAGGTTTACTCCTCGTCCTGTCAAAAGGGCTTAAACTTTGTCCACGATGCAGTCAATAAGGGTACCCACCACTTACAAAGTATTCTGTAAACAGTGACTCAACTAGAAATGCAAACCACTCCGCAGCCATTTACTCGGTCAGACTTGCACTTGCTGGTTTGGCTCTGTACTCCTTTGGCCTGGAAGCTGCTGCTTCTCTGTGTGCCTGGCTGACACACGGCTACCACCACTTACGGAAGTTGGAAGCCTAGAATGCCTGCAACAGTCAAATACAAGTGAATCTACCAGCTACTTGTTGAACCTCTGCTTTCCTGGAGACTTTTTTGGAAATGTCCTCCCTTTGTTAAATGTATATTGTGACTCCTGTTAAGTCTTTGAATAAGAATCTGCAGAACATGGAACCTCAATTTTGGTGGATTTAGCTCGAGAGTCTGTTCTGGCAGAATTTCAACCTAGACCTGGTAGTAAATCCCACTAATCTTCTCACAAGGATTCCCCTTATGAGTCTTCTTGATGAGTTTGCAAACCTAATGGATTGGGAATTGGCAGAGTATGGATAAACATGCCGATTTGGGGATAAGTGCACTATTGTACACTGAAAATCAGAATGGAAAAAAACTGCACTTCTGTTGTTCAGACTCTACAGTTAAAGTTCAATGACACTTCTTTCTGCAATCACACTATTTGTATTTCATTCCCTTATTCTGACTAAAGCATTACAGCAGTCACCTTTCTGAACAAGTTCCAAGAAGCTCATGTAGTCCAACTGAGACTGAGGATGGCTTCCCAGGATATTAGGGCTGCTTCTCTTCTCCCATATTTGGAAGTTGGTCTGCACTATGGAGATCCCTTGTGGATTTCTGTTTAAATTCCACCCTCACTGTTGCACATTACCATTTCCTTCAACTGATGTAAATCAAATACAGTATGAGTGAAAAATGTGAGTCTAGCCTTGCCTAACAGCTTTGCAAGGGAAACTAATGAATGCAGAAAGTTTGTCTCAGAAGAGAAAGTATTTCACAAGCACAGCATACCTTGCACAGTGTGACATTGCTGAGGCTATTGACCCTCATTTGGCAGCAGTTCGCATGCACTTCACCATTACGTACTATAGTTAATTGGCAATGCTGACACAGCATGCATAGACACTTGTATGGGACATATTTGTCCGCATTTTTTGCTACATAAAGCCCCCAAATCCTCGATTTCATTTCATCCCAGAAATCTTAAGGCAATTGCAGGAAGTGAGTAGCCCTTAGTTTTTGCAACTTGTCTTCCAGCAACTCTAAGATAGCAGAACTTAAACATCCGCTTGTTTCAAAAAAATGTAAATGTTTATTAATAAAGTTTTCTTTTTTGTTTGTGAATTGAATACATGGTATCATATGCAACACAATACCTTTTTTAGGAATGATTCCAAAACATTTTAACAGAACTAACAGTTGATAGCCAAGTTCCTTTAGGGGAAGGTTTATAAACCTCTCATTCTGATCTCTGAATATTCTCATGAGTAATCTCACTGGTGTAATAGAGCAAAAATCTAGACCATTCATACCTGGTCCCATAGGCAAGTAAAGCAAAATACAGGGCTGCTCTTCCATGTGCGCAAGAGAACACAATGTAATTCTTACCAGCTATGAACCTAGCTGCAGAGAAGACTACGAAAGAACAGCATGTTTTCAGCACACTTTAAAGGCTTCTAAAACTATTCTTACAGACATAAAATGTCACGAGGACAGTTTTTTCCAGCCCAGGAATGTGGTACAGACCAATGTAAATCTGGAATCTCCTATTTACAACTATATAAAACTGCCTTAGTAGCACTACAGATCTTTAAACCTATGAGCAGAACAGTGTTGAATATATCCTATTCTGTCTATCACACTTCTACATTTTTATAAGAAATGGAGAACAAAAAGTATACATTCACAGAGCAATATTAAAATGAGTCCTGCTGAATTTAACTTGCAAGTACAAGGTCCAGTTACATGAAACTAATTGTAGGTTAGGCACCTTATGGCAGGAAGAAGGAAGTATTTCCATATTAGGTTAATTTTCTTTCTTTACTGTAATTATCTGAAGCTCCTCTGAGGTCTGGGAAGCTGAAAGAGTTTTAGTCAAGACAAATTAATAGATACAATGTACTCAAAAGTACGTCAGTATGACTTGCTCTACAGCTTTGTATTTCCATTATGTATGAAAAGAATTCATAAATATATACAGGAATTTGGTGTTGTCTAGCAATCTCTTTTTAAACTATTGCATAACGTGATCATTTAGTACTTGCTAATGGCAATAAGCTTCTGTATCTACTGATATAAAGTCACAAATCTTTAGTATGTAAGCTAAATAAGATACTTATTTAAGCCATAAAGACTCTGTGAAAGGGTTAAACCTTATCAAGATTCTCCAGGAAAAATTTATTACGGGCTTATATTCAAAGAGTTCCTTATTACTAAATATAGTATTATTTAATTTTTGTCAGTGGTTTTTCCAGAAATCTTGGCCAGTGCAAAGACTTTAGCTTTGTGGTGAACTGGAATGTACACAAAATTGCACAAACCCCTGAGCCTGTTAATCCTGCAGAAGGGATATATATATACACACACACACAACACTCAGGAGACTCCAGATGAGCAAAACACAATTTTAGCCTACTTTTACACTTATCAATACACACATACTATAACACTTTGATGGATCAAATCCAACACAAGCAACTTCTGGGAAAGGAGTTGATATATACAATTACATAAGCGTAGGGGGGGAAGTCTGTTGAGCTGCAACAGACACTGATAAACATGCAGCCAAAAAAAATAGCGAAGTATGGTATAGGTCAGCCACGTAGGCTGATTTGAATACAGGCATCCTTGAAACTGGTGTAAACATAATTCCATGCGAAAATGCTTATGCAAAAACACATCTGACTGTGCTCTTGATATGGACATCAAAAAGTTTCAGGAGTTACTGTACATATCTCAGCAGAGGTGATTTGTATCTGTCCATTTCAGTGCAAAGTGAAATAAAAAGAAGCTTAAATTAAGCTACAGCAAGCAATTTAAGACCATCTTTCCACTTCATAACAAAAATGCACAAGAAGCATCAGTTACCACACCTCAGCTGACAGATGCAACAGTTTTGTAAACTGAACTTAATGACAAGAGTCTGACTGCTCCAAAAAGGTATGTTCTTGGAAAAGAACCAAGGTGCAGCAAAAGCCATTTTAAGCTGAATGACAGCATCCCCATGAGATTTAATATTCTTAAGTTAAATACACTTAATACTGTTGATTTGCCTCAGTTTTTCTGTGTGCATATATAGAAATGACCGCACGTGTTTACTAAATTATTAGTGGTAACATGAATATTTTAGACTATCAAAATGGAAACATGCTCACTGTGAATAAAGCCCTTCACAGAAATCTTTAGATGTTTTACAAGCAATTCATTTAAATCGACACACTCTGAGCCAGAATACCTATATTCAGAACACAAACATACATCTGTCATTGCCTAAAAACCTTATTTAAAAGAACACAGACACAGTCAATGCTGATACTTAGTGCGATATATAGAAACAGTTTGTTGGCTTTAATTCTTTTTCTTTTAGCAATACTGGTCTGTCTGGTCAAGTAATCAAGCTCCCAAAAATTACCTACTGCCTACTGAAAATCAAAGTCTATCATAGATTCAGAACAATGTTGCCACCAGAGCCAAAATACATTTTGTTTGCGTTTACTGTGAATAGATTGTAATTTTAACTACATATAAGCTATTATACATGCTTTCCACATACATAGGTACTCGATAATATATATTTATTTGGAATTTTCACAAGTATGAAAATCCACTGCTTTTTTTTTTTTTTTTACCCTCTTTCCTAGTCATGAGTGTCTAGAACAATCATTTATATGTATATGAATAAAATAGTGTTCACCTTTCTTTTCCACATCTGTTTTCTGTTCTTAAAAACACTGGTTGACTTACAGTTACAATTGTTGGATATACAGTTAAAATTGTTGTGCTACTCCAATATAAACCACTCAAGAATGCAGTGTGGTTGCTAAAATGTTTTGGACTTGGAGCAGTTAGCACTATAACTCAAAGATGCAAAAAACCCCCTAAATTTGTATTTTTGGCTTACCAGTGGACATTACATAACTGTGTAAATCCTCTAGCAAGAATCTTCTTGAAGAAGATACTGCGTTGGCAGCAGCATTCTCTGCAAATCTAATCCCATTAGGCTTTAACAACACAACAGACCTACAAAATGGCAGCTAGGAACTGAGCAGTACTTTGTTATGAAACAAAGTTAGTAATCAGGAGCTGGCTGACAATTGTAATTGAAAGTTTTGAACCCCAGATAGGCTGCTCCTATCTAGCTCAGATAGTGACTAACGTTTGTTCAGTGCACATGGGTTCACAATGGGTTGGTCTCCTTAGAATTCCTAGCACACAAGTTCCTAAAATGATATTACATCAGCCAAGACACAGAACTTAACAAAACCTAAGCTGGACTCATGGTAGAAGTCATCTTTATAATGGCAAGACACATCGACATAATATGATGATGAAGCTACACTGTCATAAGCTCCTTAATAACCTGCTCTTTCTTCTCCCTAGGTTGTTAGGTCCAGTTCTGTTCTTAGGTGTGAAATGTATCCTTTCTGTGCTAGTCACTATATACTAGAGCTATCAATAAAGTAATACCATTCAACAACTAATCCATGTTTAACTTACAATTTGTGCTTAATGCAGACATTACCACAGAAGGGGAAAAGAAAAAGTCTCTCTTTTTTTAAAAAAATGATTCCTTCAATCATCTAGTGCTTAATCCTTAGATTATCCAAAGTTAATTGCTTAATAAGAGGGAAGTGCTGAATGTGTTGACCTTATAGTCCTATGTTTGCTGACCAACAGCCTTCAACTCTCTTGATGTTCATAACAACAACAACAAAAAAACCCTCAAACCTTTAAATCTTCATAGGATTAAGACAGTAATGCAATCCAGCACATGCAAAATAGCAATACATATAACAGCATTTAAGTAAACTTTTTAGGCAGCTAATTTAGGTGTTATTCAGAAAAGTTAGAAGCTGGTACAGTCAAGGAGCAACATCAGGCCTGTCCAGAGAAAAGTGATTCAGCAAAGCTGGTACAGCCAAGGAGCAACATCAGGCCTGTCCAGAGAAAAGTGATTCAGCACACTCAAGTTAATTGCCTGGAAAACCTAATCCTCCCATGCTGTGGTACCTAATCCTGAAAATATCTACTGTGAAATGTAGGTTAGTGCTAAGCAGACTCATGGACTTAATTGAAGTATTCATGCTAGCGAAACATCTCCTAACTATAAACAATTGCAAGTTCACCAAGTTCTTTGAAAATGGTTCTGTACCACTGCTCCTGCCAATTGCCCATGCAGTGCTGTGTACCCCCACTGCAGCATGCAGTACAGACAAGTATGCAGCATTCTGCAGAAGGCACTATGGAAGAGACTGCATTGCAGCTGCACTGTTTGTCAGTGTGCAGTGTTCTCCCTTTTTTGACTGAAGTCTATTACCTCTGTGCCATATATCTCACCTATTTCAGTGGAATTAGTGAATTAAAGAAATCCATTCTTTGGAAGATACACTAATGTATGGGAGAAGAAGGTAGTTGACAGAAGGGCCAGCAACATCATCACTTTCTACTGTAGATCTGTAGAGAGTATGGAAAGCAAAAACCAAATCGTCAGAGCAAGAAACCACTCAGCTAAAGTAGCAAAATTAAAAATGCAGACCTGGTCAACATAGAATTGATTTACACCATGGATATTTAGGGATCTTTATGCTCAGCAGATGCAGCAAGAAATTATATTTTCTAACTTCATTATGACTCAACTTTCACTAAAATCAGATGAAAAAGAATCAATGCTTCAATCTAACTCAGATCAAGCCACAATATAGTTTTTCATCTTCTTGTGAAGATACCTCATCATAATCTTGTAAAAAAAGGAATAGAAGTAAGACTGTGCCCATAGCATTTTTATCATCACTAGAATTGCCTGTTATAAGAATTTATTAACTGAAGATCTAGGACAGAGAGAAAGTTTGGCTTTGAATTCAGTGGAGATTCCCATAAGCACAAGAGTGTGCTGGCATAAAGTTCTTTGCAGAACTGGGTTTAAGTCGTCTTACCTGAGTTCTGCTCATGAAATAGCAACAGACATCCAAAGAATGTCTTATAAACTAATCCTTTCAGTCTAACCACTTTATCTTGGTCATGATGCTTGGCACCACTATAATGCTAATAATAGCTACTGCTTCTTAACAATACTAAAATTCTGAGTGTGTGGAAGGGGAAGAGGTTTAGCACTCCTTTTTTTCTCAGTGGGAATTCACCATTGCATGTACAATGCCAGATAGGAAGTAGGACAAGTAAAACAATTCATACATCTCCACGTTGAGCTTAATAAACAGAAAATATTGTGATCAAAATCTATCATTGTCTTGTAACCATCTGTTAGGATCAGAAGCATTAATAAAATTACAAACTGGAGAAACAATCTCACAGTAGAAGCGTAATTAATACACCACTACAGATATAGAATGGTGCAAAGGGCAAAAGAATCTGGTTAAAAAAATACCTGCTGTTGTAATTCATACGACATCAACGTGACAGATTTGAATGCTGCAAAGAGAAGAGAAAACAATGTAAAGGTAGTACTTTTTTAAAAAAGGCAAAAAGCAATGTTACATGTATTACTAGCTGTTCCTTTTGTAATTTTACTGGATGTGGCATCAAAAATTACAGTTAGCCACGGCAATAACAAGCAGAGAATTTCAGTGATGGGCCCGCTGTACTTACAGTCATGTAGTATAGACAATGAAAGTTAATTTTCGCACTTGCAAAAATGGCACCAATATAACTCACATGCTGAAACTAAGCTCGTAATACCACCTGACCCCCATATGCACAAATATACAAATTTCAGCCTTGTAGGTGAATAATTTCAGAAGGTTGCCAAAAATGTCAATGTGTGTTCCTTTATATTTTATTTTGGTTGTAGCAAATGTACCTATTAGAACCACCATGACAATCTTTTAAATTGATCAAACAGCATATTTTTTGGTTTTTAAAACACATATATGTGCATATTTCAGCTACAACTTGGTATACAAGATCCCAGACTTAAAGCAATTATTTTAATCAGAAAACTTAGCTCATGTGCAAGTTCCACAAAAGATTAAATAAGCTGTTTATTAGCTTTGCATACTTCCACAAAATAGAATTTAGCAGATCATTAGTTCATAACATGGACTAATTTCCTAATTAGCTTTTTGTAATTTCCAGCTGCTGCACATAACTATCCAGAAGGATTTCCGTGGGTACTCATTATTACTGATCCATAACATGCTAAAGAGGCATTACTGGGAATGCATGTATCAGAAACAGTAAGTAAAATGTGATATAGCTAATAACACGCAGTATACTTGCAATATATAATGTAACTTCATACACTCATTACTGATAAAAAGCTGATTGTTTTAAGTGCATCTCGATTGTCAGTAAAGAATTTAGTTGTCTTATCAAACTTGCAGATATACTTGTGTCTGAACAAAACTAGACAACGCAGCATGGAAATTAATAGTTTGAGCTTTCCCACTGAAGTCAATAAAGACACATACGTAAGCACAATTCTCACTGTACAAAAATACAATACCAAAAAAAAAGAGAATTTTAGAACTAAAAGTATTGCTAGGGTTTCTAAACCTGCACAAAACGCACATAACATAAACCAAATCTGTTTTGCTTATTTCTTTAGGCCTAAAGCCTATAACTATCCCAGGAGCTCCATCAGTAACAACTACTACAAGTTATAATGACAAATCCTTACGGGCACCAGAACACCTACTGATTTAGTTACTCTTTCTATGCATTTTATTGTCTATTGATAGGATTAGAAGGTGCACAGAAAGAGTATCCTGTTTGTTCTGAAGCACTTAGAAATGAAATCTCTCATGAGCTAGTCTGACAGGAACATTGATTTATAGCAGCATCAGGACAAAGTGAAAACTACCTGGAAGCTAGTATTACATTTTTTTTCCCCCAAATCTAATGCTGTGTCCACGTTATGAAGGAAAGGAAGAAATACAGAGGGCAGTCCTGTAAGCCCTTACTCACACGCTTTGTTTCATATCACGCGTGCTCCCGGTGCCACCAGACACCGCACAGGCAGCGCCTGACAGGGAGAGAGCGCGACAGCCACGGGGCACTGGGCGGGCTCACAGACCAAGTTTTATTCAGACTGAGAGCGCTGCTTGAAGGCCTCAAGGCAACAGGCTCATAAATACCAGCGCTTCGGCGTGCCGGGCAGAGCGCGCAGCTGGTCTTCCGCGGCCGCCCGACTCACTGAACTCGTCCCCGGCTACGGCACGCCGGGACCGTGGCGCTCCCCGAGGGAACCTTCCCGAAACGGCCGCTGGCGACGGGGAGCGGGACAGGGGCGCCGCCTTCCCCAGCCGCGCAGGGGCAGCGGCAGGGGCACGAGCCCGCGCAGCGGCGCGCGCCGGCAACGGTCCCAACGGACGAAACCGCCGCTCCCGCCGGGCCGCGGGAGGGGGCGGGGCAGGGCGGCCCGGGGCGCAGGAATCCCGCCACCGCCGCCCCCTCCCTCCCGGCCGCTCTGCTGGCGGCCTGGCTTTAATCATCTCCTTATATGGACACCAGAATGTCTGACGTCATCCCAGCGCTGGGAAACCGGCGGCCGCGCAACCGAGCTTGGTTGGGAAGGCGGTTTGGGTGGGAAAGGCGGGGGGGGGGGGAGGGCGGAGGCGCTGGAATGTTGATGGACGCGGCGCTGCGCCACTGGGAGCGGCGGGCGCGGCGCGGCCATTGGGCGAGGGCGGCCGAGGGGGCGGGGAGCGGCGGTGGGGGTAGGGTGTCCTGGCTGAAAACCCGCCGCCTGGCTGCGGACGGGTGCCAGTGCGGGGTGCGCGCGGCTGGAGGGAGGCGGTGGCGGGGCGGCGAGTTCGAGTCCCAGTCCCGCCTCCGCTAGCCTGGCCGGGGAGCGACTTCTTAGGGCCGCTGTAATCCGCCCGGGAGCGGCGACGGTGGTGGGGGAGGTTTGGGTTTTCTTCCCCCCGTTTCTTCCGCGGAGGCCGCGGCTTTCTCCGTGGGGCGCCGGCCCGCCGGGACAGAGTTGCCCAGGAGTTTGTGCGGACTTCGGGCCCCGGCCCCCGCCCCGCCGCCGCCATGCCCGTCTTCCACACGCGCACCATCGAGAGCATCCTGGAGCCGGTGGCGCAGCAGATCTCCCACCTGGTCATCATGCACGAGGAGGGCGAGGTGGACGGCAAGGCCATCCCGGACCTCACCGCCCCCGTGTCGGCCGTGCAGGCCGCTGTCAGCAACCTGGTGCGGGTGAGTCCCGCGGCCGCGCCGCTCCCTCCCCCTCCCCTCTCGGCAGCAACTTTCCGCGCCGCGGCGAACTTGGGCGCGCGGCCGCGCCGGCCGTTGGCCGCCGTAACGGGCGCCGCGGGAGGGGCGCGGCGGCGGCGGGAGGGGGGAGTCAGAGGCTTCGTGGACCTCGGCGGGCGCTGCCGGGCGCGGGGCCGGGGCGGTGCCCGAGCGGCCCCGAGGCGGGCGCTGCCGCCCGCGGTCGGCGGTGGGCAGCCGCGCCCTGAGGTGCTCCGGGGCCGCCCCCCTCGCCCCCGAAACGCCCCGCTGTGGTGCCCCGCACGCCTTTTGCTGTCTTAGAAACTCCTGTTTAAAGTGCGTTCAGTGTAACGGGCGGAGTGCTTATTTACCCGTCTTTTATGGGGGGAAAAAGTGGAAATTGGGAAGGCTTTTGGTGTGGATTTGTGTAGGTGAAGATGAAGGCTGGCGGTGAAAAGCTCGGGGGCTGCGGAGGGACTGGTCTTGGTTTTTAGGCAAAGTTTGGAGCTGTAGGTCTGTATGTTATATATCCTCAAGTGTGAGTAACTGCTTGGGAAGCTAAAGATGACTGAAAATCAACTTGAAGCTCTTAAGTTATTGAAGGCAACTATATGTAGTGTGAGGTTTTCAAGATATGAGTATTTGCAATATGAGCATTTTAGTCTGAGAAGTGCAAGCAACTAACATGTTTGAAATGTTTTGATTGCATTAATACTTTTCTTTTTCTAAATAACTGTATCAAGAATAGCAAATTTGCAATGCAGAAATGTGTCTGATTTGATACAGGAAGCTTTGAAATACTGCATACTTCTCCAGGTAATGGTTAAGGAAATAGAATGCTTGCCATGAACATCTGTTAGGTTCATTTACAGACACTCTGGTTTCATTTTCTAACATCAGATGTTACTTACTCACTATGAATCTTGTAAAATTCTTAAGTTGTTTATGGCAAGCAATATCTCTTCTCAACATAATTTGACTTAAAATGGAGAAGGACAGTGTTTCTTCTTTATCTTAACTATGCTATTACATACAGATAAAAAACATTGTGTCATTGTTGACTGACACATGTATTACTGATGCAGGAAACATGGCATTGTTTTGAAATGCAGGTCATGCTGAACACGTAATAAACCACGGAAGAGAAATTGTAAGGCTTCTGAATATAAAACAATGTCAAGATGATTGTTTTAAGTAATATGCATTCATTGGATTTAGGTCTGCATTGCTTGTTACTGCAATGATATCTTCTCACTTTGAGATCTGCAGTCTATTACAGTGTAACTGTAACTTCTGGTCCCTATGATTCCAAGAATTGTGCAGAATGCGTTATCTGGAATACCAGGGCTCCTTGTTCGTTTCGGCTGAAACTTCGGAGTTTAATGGAGAACAGTTATTGCATCAGTTCACTGCTGGAGACTAAGAATATTGGTTGTAAGGGTATGAAGCTTGAGTGTATGAAATACTTTTCCTTGAAAGGAAGACTTTGCAGTAAAGCTTTGCCTCTCCAAGCTTAGCTTGTATTGCTGGATTGTGTGATGGTTTTTCCTCCTTTTTCTCTCAAAAGAAACCTAATCAGATAACAGTGTTTATTAGAGAAATACAGAAACAGAATGTGTTTCTTTCTACAGCTTGCTAATGCCAGCTCTTTTTCTATTTTGGGCTGTGGATTTTGGAGGCCTCTAGTTCCCTTTTAAAACCCATTAGATAGATAAAAGGAAAGAATATTGATTTTTTTTCCCCCTGTTTTAATTCACAAAGAGCAAATAGGAGCAGTGTAATTTGAGGTGGTACTTACAAGAAAGTGTCCCTTTCTTGGTAGAGTATAACTTTGACTACTTTGAGGAAAAATAAAGAAATAAAGTTCTGTCTGTGAGTTGTATCTAATGCGTTATTTCTAAGTATAAAGATCTGTGAAACTGCAGTTCCACCGAAGTGGGAATGTTTGTGTAGACAGGATATCTGAATACTAGTCTTCTAGTTGCTGCGCAGGTGGTGTAGCAAAGATGGAAGTGCCCATATAACAAAGATGGCAAGGTGGCTATTAGCCAATAGCTAATTAGCTTTTGTTCTTTCTCTGTGCTGTGGGTTGCTAACAGAGCATAGATATTGCTAAGTGTACATGATGGTAAGTACTGAGCAGCAGTAACATGCAATGGAAGTTCAGTTTATCAGTGGTAACTTGCCATACAAAGTAGCACAAATGTCTACCTCCCCTGGCTGAAGTAAGGACTTCCAAAGTTTGGAAGGTGCAGTATGTAATTCAT
Source organism: Rhea pennata (assembly GCF_028389875.1). Lineage (NCBI taxonomy): Eukaryota > Metazoa > Chordata > Aves > Rheiformes > Rheidae > Rhea > Rhea pennata. The sequence continues at coordinate 23,930,005 of NC_084669.1, forward strand.
GTGACTTGTAGGACTACTGCACCTGTAAGTAACTGCTGGCAGCAGTAGTTGAAGAGCTGAGACTCATTCTGTAGGAGGTCTAGGAATTATGCTAAGTTGAGAAATGGGCTAGGAAACGAGGAAAATGTTATTTGCTTCTGCCTCACTGTCAAGGAAGTAGCCACTTGCAGTAACCTTTTAAAAAAGAAGTTACTTCTTCGTTCCTGTGGTGGAGTATGTGCAATACATTAAAACCAAGAAGGAGCAGAGGTTGATGGAACTTCTGTAGAGCCTTAATTTAATGCATTTTGGCATAAGAGGAGTTAAGAGGGAGCCCTTCTTTTGGGTAACTTGACTATAGACCTAGGTTTACCATTCAACATTCATATCTTTGTGTGCATACACATGCATGTTCATTTGTAAATGATGTGCAGCATCTTAAGGTTTACTTGAAGCTACCTTTTACCTCTTCTTCCCCCCACGTAAGGCTTGCACATGCAGCAAGGCCTCTTGTAGTGATGCTTGTTTGTCAGAATATAATTGCAAAGTAGACCTAGGTATGAGAAAATCAATTGTTGTTAAAACTAAGATAAAATAACCAAATATTTACATATGCTGTTTTCTTTCCCCATGTCAAATACTGAAGACTTAGTGTTTTGCCCTTTTGTGGTAGAATGCAACTTCTACATATTAGGAACTAACATGTCTTGGATATTCTGTTAGTGCATAGATCTTGTAGAATGAAACTCAAATCATGTTGTAGTCATTTATTGATTTTTTTTTTCAATTAGGAGATAAAACTCAACCTGTTGCCCGTATAAAATTTTTTGTATGTAGAGGTAATTGACAGAAGCTTCTTGCAGAAAAACTTCCCTTTGGCTGCGGCCAATAAAATGAGGGAGAGGCTTCAGATGAATATCACAAGATGAATAATGTACTAAATTAGTCTTTTTAATTGAAGATACTAGTTTTTATTGGCTTATATTTGGAGTTGATGTATGCCTCTTGTGGGAGGGTTGGAGTTTTGTTTGGTATTTCATGTGCCTATAGATTTAATGTTGTAAATTGGAAGAAATAGTTGAAAAAAATCAAGCTAAAGAGATGGGGAATAATTTGGAGCTTGCTCAGTATGCTATTCTACTGTGCCTTTTTAAAACTCCTTTTGCTTATTAGTTCATATGGATTCTGGCTTTCTGGCCGCTCAAACATGGCTAGCTCTATCACTTTTCTGTTGCCTTTGGAGCTGCCCCACAGCCCTTGTAATAGAGGGGAACTTACGAAAGGAGTTTAAATGCACACAATTCAAATTCACAGGAACATCATACACAGGGTGGAAGATGGAGAGGCCAGAGCAGGATGAGTGATCTGAGCTGATGCCAGCTTGGAGGCTGGCATATTGGACCAGATGACCATTCTGAAAGATACCAGCTGCTGCTTTTATGAGACTAAATGCCTGACCATTACACCTGTGTTTCTGTCCTTCATCCTTGATTAAGCTTGATTTGCCTGAGGAAAGTGATGCTGATTTGAAATGCTCATAGTGAAACACTTGGCGGGTGTTTAGCATGAATAAGTGTCTGAGGTCTTTCAAAACAGTGATCTGCTCTGAAAAGCCAGCATCTCTTCTAGCTGCTGCTTCTACCTCTCCATCCTTTATGGTGTCCCTTTGCATTTAAATCTATGTATTTCATAAGTCTTTGCATACATCTCATTTCTATCACATGAATTCTTATAAGGAGATAACTCCTTTGCTCTCTATTAAATTGTTAAGTATTGCACTTCTCTGGAACATATCCTTGATGGATATTAGGATATGCTTTTATTCCTCTATTGAGATTTAGAGGCTTATGAAACAATTGGGATATCTTTCTGCATCTTAGTCACCAACCACAAGTAGCATGTTGGGCTAATTATCAATAAAGATTATGAATATCCTGTCTTGCAGCTATGGTTATTCAGATGTTTTTTTTTAATCCTGCAGGGCAAAGGACTACTTATCTAACACTGATGAACATGGTCTAGAGCAAGATTAAGCTTAATTAGAAGTTACTCTTGACAAGCACACTGACTCCTGTAGTATGGTTGGTCACTCATGTCATAGAGGTTTCTGTCCACTTCCTAAGGTTGAGAGTGGGTGTCTTTAACTACCACTAGCTGAAGCAGCCTGTGTATGTCCAACCAAAGATACAAGGGTAACTCTTAAAACAGGTGAAACTCTATACAAATACAAACTGCAATACAAATACTTAGGCAGTGATGTAAAGTAACAAAGCTGTGGGAGAGCTACAGTTAGTTTAGCTGTAGCAGCTGTGCTGTCTCATCTTATCCTGGCGGATGGAGAAAGTGCAATCTGAAGCAATTACCATCTCCTGGGTGCATATCCATGGGCCCCTGTTGGGTGTGAGAAGTTCCTTGGGAAAGCAGTGTTCCCTGCATACTGCAGAGAGCTGTGTGCTTTCTCTGGACAGGCTGTGAATTGCTGCCAAAACATGCAGCCTGTAAGCTCAGGAATGGTTTGTGTTGAGGAATTTGTGGAAGATGAAACCAGCTTTGCAACCACTGTCCTGCTGTCGGAAGAAGTAGTCAAATACATGGCTAAGCACTTCTAGTAAGAAGTGGCCTGATCGTTCTGGAGAGTGGATTGTAAAACGGCTGCTTCATCCATAGCTTTTCTTCCGGCATAGCTGACTTTCCTTTATCTCAAGGTGCATGAGAGAGGTATGAGCTGTTGAGGACAGCTTAGTGAAATGATTGTTTCAGAGAAATTATCTTGCAGTAATTTATGTTTCGAAGAATATCTTCGGGGAGGATGGAAGTGAAAGAATGGATTACTACAGCAGCCCGTCAGAATTATACTGTGTTCCAAAACTTACTGCTAAATGACAAGTGAACTAGAGTGCTAGAAGAGCCTCAGTGAATTAAAAGGATCTTTCCATTGTAGATTTCTATGCGTATAGTAAAAATAAGTGATCAGCGTTAAAAAGAGGTGTTGTTTTTCTTTGAGATTTGCTGTGTTTATTGTTTTGTTTTAATTCCATCTGTTTTAAAGATGTCCTTCCTCTTTGAAGCAGAACGTTCTCCTTTGATACACTTGCGTTTTCTTAATGATTGTAATGGTATTTCTGTATATGGTGGAACAGTGGCCATCTGCTCTGAGAAAGTGGATAAAACCAGTTAGTGTGTGCGCATGGGGTGTGTGTGAGGGTGTTTAATGATTAGTCAAATTGGGAAGAAAGCAACTTTGTAATAACAAAAGCACATCAGAGGCTTGTTTCTTGCTTTTATCTCCTAGGAATGAGCTTTAAATAAGTGATAAATCAGTTTGATTTGAATGGAATAATCTTTGTTCTGTTAATGTTTGGGAACTTGATTTATACCAGTCTCTTCTATCGGCTATAAAAGGGATCTTTTGTTTTTTGTTCCTTTAAATGTCCATGAAGATGGTAAATGCCTCTGTTAGTAACTAGATGCAGCTTTCTTGGGCATAAAAACTGGTAATATTATTCTGGAATGGATAACGTTAAAGTGGTTGCTTGGGCTTAAAAGTTCCATGTGCTGACAAGATGGTCTATACTAATCCTGCTCTGGAAAACTTCACGTTTGCTTTCTGCTGTGTAAGTGAACCTCTCCAGTAAGAAAGGAGTTGGTAAAATTTAAGGGGTGGGGGGGGGGGGGGGAGAGAGGACGAGAGAATTCTCCTCTCTGGCTTGTAATTTAGTAAGTGTAATGTAGTTTTCACTGTGCTTTGACACGAGAGGATACTCTGATACATTGATACCTACAGATTCGTGCTACAGAATTCATTTATAGAGCTTAATGAAGCAGTGAACCAAACAGAATATGGCCCAGTATGTCTTATACTTGGAAGTGTGCAGTTTTCGAGGCATTGACATGTTTCTTTCCAGTATGACTGAAATTTAGGTTGATGAAGCAAGTCTGAGAGGATTGTGGCAGAAGGGGTTGGGAAACCAAGTGATGGTTTTAAAGATGCATTAGCAAACATGTGGTGTTAACACTCATCGCTGGAAACAATGCCTGAAATTGTTAACTGGTTGCAAATGCTGGGGTATGTTTCCAGAGTTCCAGACCTGCAATAATTGCTGGACAAAAGCCAGATGTCACTTTTGCCAATTCTTTCTTTCAAAGGAAAGAATAGGTCAGTCAGCTTTGATTTGACACTGCCTAGGGTATTGCCTAAGTTTGCTAGTGGCTTCACAGAGAACTAAGACTAGCTTTTTATTGCTACTGCTCTGTTGTATGACATGAGTATATTCTTCCTAAACCTGTCTTTCTGACTCAACTGTATATTCTGGGTCTTGCTGGCTTTGTTTCTCACCTCAAATACTTAGGCAGATGATTTACTGTTTAGCAGTATCTGTTTTCTACTAGTGCTGTTTTTTCCTCTCAAAAGTCAAACTGGCAAACTAGACCTTAAAAGACAAAGAACATTGCTATATAATGTCATTTTTTTTCCTAGTGACACAGAAATCCTATTCCATCATTTGATCAATCAAATGCTGAGAAACAATTCATTTTGATACAGAATTGCCTCTGCTGCCACAGTCCTTAATTCTAGGAAAATGATGATATTCTTGACATAACTTAAACAGAGCAGCAGGTACTCATACTAGGGACTAATGTATCTTAACTGTTATACATATGTGCTAAATTGTTTTGTGTCATTATATAATTTCTTCTTGTATTTTATATGACATCAGGTAAGAGTTAACATTTTAGAATGTCGCATTACTGGAGTCTAAAGTAACTATTTGTGTTGATGCATGAAAAGGCACCACAGGTGCCTTACAAGTTTCTGCACTTCAGAAGACGCTTTGTGCATACGAGATGATTTGCGGCATGGAGAGCTGAAATGATAAAATAAAGACTGGATTTCCTTTAGACTTAAATATTTCTTGAGCAAGTATCTGCTTAAAACATGAGCCTAGCATTCTAGCAACACAATTCTGCTGGGGGACTATCTTTACATGTGTAATAGATGGAAGTAGATCCAAAGTGTTCCTGCTACTAAGTTCAAGCTCCAATGCATTTTTAAGCATGTGAAGAGATGGGATAGTGAATCAGCACAGAGGGCAAGCCCTTCCTTTATTTGCCTTCTCTACTAAAATGTACAAAGGTATGACTTGTACTGTCTGCCTCTGTCCTGAGACTAGAATCAAAGATTTCTGTGAAAATATATCGAACAACTCACTTCAGAAGAAGTTACCTTATTCTGAAGTAAATAATTTCCTGTGATACCTCAGAATAACTTATCTGAGTACTGCCTGACTGAAGGAGAGAAACGGTGGAGGGAGAGAACTCCCTAACGCTTACTATGATTGCTGAAGTGTCAGCTCCTGTTGACTCTTAAATGATGATGGTGGTAACTCTTGTGCTGTCACTGAGAGCACAAATGTTGGAACAGTTTCCAGGTACTCCAGCTTCATGTGTAGGGTAGGAAACTGATTTATGCCAGCCTTCTGGGGGACAGAAACAAACAGTTACCTATAGAAAATGTATGCCTTGTTGCTGTTTGCTTCAGAAGCCTTGGAATGCTATTTTAATGCAGAAATTATTATTTTTTTTTCCATCACAAGTTGCACACAGAATAGTTGAGGTTGGAAGGGACTTCCAGAGATTGTCTAGTCCTACCCTCCTACCTGAAGCACAGTCATCTAGAACTGGTTGCCTGGGACTGTCCATTTGGGTTTTGAATGTTTCCAAGGATGGAGAGTCAAGTGTCTCTGGCTAGTCCATTGCACAGTCTCTTGTATGCTTCCTTTTTATGTCGGAGTTCTGTCAGGAGCTCCTTGTTCATCTGCGCAGGCTCTTCGCCACTTTTGCTTAACTTTCTGCTGAACAGAACGGATCACCCTTGAGCTTGGAGGAGATGGTGTGTGCAAATCAGTTAGCTCTCCTGAACTCCCCATCTCTCCAGGACTGTATTCCATAGGATTCTACTACTTAGATCCCTGAAGAGGCCAAAGCCTTTTCTCCTGAAATCCAGGAGCTGATTTGTCTTGTTCCTGCCTGTCAGCATCCTGAGCTCCACCACTCATAGTCACTGCAGCCAAAGCTGCTCCTGCCTTTACATTTCCGACCAGTTCTTTTTGGTTTCTAATTACGAAGGCCAACAGAATGTCTTTGCTCCCTGGTTCCTTGACATATAGGTATTTACTAATGAGAAATATTATTTAGAGCTTATCCTACTTGATAGGAAAAGTCCAGTATCTCTTTTATTTGATTGTCTGAGAAGATATGACTTGAGCATGTTGGTCCTCAATTAAATATTATGCACAAATGGAATCCTGGCTAGGAATTTGGGAAAGCAAATACTGCTTTGGTTAGTGTACAAGCTTTATGCTTTAATGTTTTTTGTGTATGCCAATTTCAAATGTCTGGATATACTGCAGCTGTGTGGTTCTCTTTGCTCCACACTGCAGAATTGAGTCAATTTTGAGTCACTTGAATAGGAGACAGTAAATTCTAAATAATAAAGTTGTCTAATTTCTTTAAGGAACTCGAGCTACAAATTGGTTCAATGCAGTCTCAGTTCAGGTTGGCAGTAGGTAAAGACTACAAGGCTTTGTCCTATGAGGATTGGAAGTAAATTTGCACTTCATAAAGATTTTTACAGTACTTAATATTCTTGGGTAGCGTTTATTCAGCAAAGAATTCAGTAAGGTGATTAAAAAAAAAAGACAAAAAGCAAACTTTTCAAATGGACACACTGATGGCAGTATCATACTGTGCATTCTCTTCCATGTTTATTTTCTGTTTGTGAGAGTAGTGATGTGTAATGGTATTAAACTCTTAACTGTATTTTGATTGTCTGAGAAGATACGACTTGAGCATGTTGGTCCTCAATTAAATATTATGCACAAATGCAATCCTGACTAGGAATTTGGGAAAGCAAATACTGCTGTGGTTAGTGTACAAGCTTTATGCTTTAATGTTTTTGTGTATGCCATTTTCAAATGTCTGGATATACTGCAGCTGTGTAGTTCTCATTGCTCCTCACTGCAGAATTGAGTCAATTCTGCATGGATGACAGAGGCAGGCTTGTCCTTTGAATGTTGAACAGTACACAAGGAAAAAAGCTATGGAAATTAATTTTTTAAATAGGCATGGTTACAGAAGTGCCAAAATAATAGCAGAATGGTGATTATTTCTGGAACCTCTGCAGTTGATGAGGAGCCTGCTGGGCTGTATTGGCTAAGTCATGGGTGTCACCTTAATTAAGTTGCTGTGTGGGGACAAGCAGAAGTTACAGCTCCTTTTGGATATAGCCTGATTCTATTCTCATCAAATAGTTGCCCTTTAATGTAAGAAGCAGGTGCATTGAAGTGGGAAGCTTGTTAATAAAGGCTAAACTTGAAAAATCCATGTAGGTTTTCTTGCCTTGTTCCAATCCTACCAGCTAGTTCTTGGGCATGAGCTCTTCAGCTCCAGAAGAGTCTGAAGGCTCCTTCTGTTGAACAGTAGAGCTATTACGAGCTGTCACCTGGGACATATTACTCCAACGGAGCTGCTTCCTCTGCTGTCTCCAAGCTCTTTCCTGTGTTTGGAAGAGGCTGTGTATTGCAACTCCTCTTAGACATACAGCTTTCTTTATGCAGGCCTTGTTCTGCTTGCTTGCACAAACCCTTTCTGGGAAGGAACAGAAACTGAGACCTCAACCAGATTGCTAGTCAGTACCCGTGAAAGCCAAATAACTTGTAAGCTATAAAACTTTGGGGTGGGGTGAGTACCTGCTGACCACAAGTATAAGTTTTGAACAGACTTCTCACTTACGAATAAAATAGTTAAGCCTGTACATAGGTGATAAGTGTTCAACCTTTTAATCTCAAAATGAAACAGTAGGATATAACTGAATGAAACAATTAGTGCTAAGGTTTAAGCTGTATGCAAGCTGGCATGTTCAACCTCCATATGTAAACTCTATAGGAACCTTAGCAGTTGCTGACACGTCTGCGGGGTCATATGAATTTACTCAGAGGAAGTTTTTAATACAGAACTGTAATATACTGGATATTTATTGTAAAATGTTATCATTACTAATTGTGCTGTTTCAAGCATCCAGTTGAAAGTTACTGGGAAGGTTACTTTCTAGTACTGTATACTTTCTGGAATATCTTTTACACAAAACCTTACTTTTTTGTTTTTGGAAGACTACTCGGGTTCATCTCAAAGGTGCTTCCCACTTCAACCTCCTACTGTGTATACGTGTGTTTAGGTATCCTTCAGCTAAATAAATCTGCAAAAGCTAGTTTAGTTACAAAAGTCACAAATGCACTATTTTTCTTAAATTTCCAATACCAGAAAGAGAACTTACTCTCAAGTGGGAGTAAAAATATTTTCTTAAATTGCCACACAACTTAGATTTCAGGTGAGAAAGCAAGTTGGTAAACTGGTTAGTGTTCATTGGATTATGTTAAACATCACTTTTTGCAAGCCTACCAGTCTCTGCAACTTCTACAGCATAACAGTTGTGCTGAATGTCCAAGCAATTAAACAAAATTCTCAACCTCCAACAGAGTAATAGAAAAAACCTCTTTGTTTGCTCTAATTCGGAGTGACAAAAAGGATTGGGTAGAGGAAGGGCCAGTTAGTGCCAAACCACTGACTTATTGTAGTAATTGAAGCAGCATTGCATTAATCTTTGCCATAGTTATTAAAAGTTCCCTTTCCCTCCTTCCCCCTCCCCCTTCTGGAAAATCAAGAAGGGGGCTGGGAACCTCTGTAAACTTTGTAGTTGAGTTTATGCTTGGCTTCAGATTTTCTTTGAACAAGATGGTATTTTCACTAAGCAAAGCCCTGTCTTTGTTTCTCTTGATTTAATGCTGGAGAAAAAACAGCATTCCTTAGTTCTCCAGCCTCGGCTGCTACTTGAGCTCAGCCCAGCCCATTTCCCTCGCAATAGGAAGAATTGTATTTTTCTGTTAATCTATTTTTTTTTTCTCAGCTTAATGTCAGTGATTATCAGAACTCCAACCTATGAAGTGTTTTATCTCAATTGCAAACTAACTTTCAGCATACCATTTTCCTCTGGAAGTTTTTCTGGAGGGGGGTGGCTGGGATCTTTGTCCTGTTCTCGGATTACTTGGGGTAGTGAAATGCTAAGGGACCTTGCCACCTGAAGCAGTTATTAACGGTTATGAAGAACTGTTGCTTGGCCTTCATTGCGACAGGTTTTTTCTTCTTTTTCTTTCTTTTTTTTTTTTTTTTACATGATTGTGTTTTGCAACATTGCTTTTCTGCTAAGTACTGAAAATTTCCTGTATGTGGCTCAAGTGTTTTGAACATTTTGACGCTGCCAGTTAAACCAGGTCATGATATGGTTTTGGAAGATGTAAGCTATGAGGGATTTTGTAAATGTGATATTTCTAGTTTCCACCTGTATGACAGAGTATAATTACCTTCTTGAGCTTTTTTTTTTTTTTTTCCTCTGGTTGACTTGATAGCTGACACAAACTTATTTGTGTTCAATGTTATATAATGAGTACTCAGAAGAGTAGTTCTCTTTTGTTCCACTGCTTTTAAATCTAGAACAATTTTCTTAACCAAATAAGACAAAGTATTGTTGGGAACAAGTGTAGCTGCCTGTTGTAGGAGATCCTTTTAGTCGGATTTGCACCAATAGTGCCAATCCTGTTCCAGTGCTTCTTGAGTCTTCTAGCTTCTTATTTCCATCACCTTTTTTTGTAGCGGATAAAAGGAAATATAGCTTTAATTAAATTTTGGCAAAGTAAATACAAAGGAATTTTATTATTTGCTGTTAAATATTTAAGAATTTTACATATTAACATTTAAATATTAAATCCTTTAATATTAATCTACAACTTCTTAAAGTGGTAGCAATTGTACTAGCAAGGATTAACAGTGCATTGGTATCCTTCCTCTGATGCGGAGCTTCCTCCATGCTTCAACTCTGTCTGATCTTGCTTCTGATGTGGAGTGAGCAGTGATCTGCTGTTGTGTGTTGACTGGACATTTTCAGTTGTGCTACAGCAGAGTTCTTCATGTGGTTAACAGTACCCAGGAGGTTAGCTGTGGGCTTCTAAAAATGGAAGTGGGGTACAGAAAGTAACAAACAGATTTTGTAGTTAACTAAATACTAAAGTGAATCTTTGGCTATTTATAGTGGCCAAATGTTATCTACAGGGGCAACTGAGATGATGGATGATGGATTTTTGAGGAGAAAGCGTTTAAAGTGTGACTACCTGAAAGTCGATGGAATAAGATTCTTCTACCCCATGCAGTTGTCTAACAAAATGTCAGCTTTCTCTGTGCAACAAGGCAGTTTATTAAATATACTTTAATTTTATATTTGATACAATGTTTCTGCTCTCTAAAAGACATTACTGTTTTTTTTCCTCATATATACCTTCCTGAAATATTAGCTGTTTCTGTCTTAATATTTTCTTGTAACACACAAGGAACAACCCTTCCCAGTAACTTTCAGCTGGATGCTTGAAACAGCACAATTTACAAGGAACAACCCTTAAGCGGTGAGTTTTTCACTTAATCTACTGTTTTAGTTTGCATTTTTATTTGACAACATTTTTTTTTTTAACTTACTCAACATGTTCTACCATTTCAAGGTCCCCTTTACCATACCTTTTTGAAATTCAGGCCTTACTGCTTTGCACCCAGATTAGTCAGATATCTTTGAAACATGAGGAGGACTCTTTACTGTTATGACTTTGAAGTTTATTATTCAAAATAACAGACAATGCAAGTTTTTTTATTTTTTCCAACTCCTTCTGTATTATCTCTGCCGACACATGGATAAATAAAAATACTAGTTTAAAATTGCAAGTGGCCGCTAACAATAATTCAGTTTGTCATTCTGCTAAGGAAAAGGTGGTATAGGGAGAAGGTCTATTAGTGTCTAAATGAAACCATAGCTTCAGTTGATTTTAGAGAATATATTTATTCAGTACTATGTTTGACGCCTATTAGAAGCATGAGTTCTCATGGGTCAACTTTCTGTTTCTTGAAAGAAAACTTTTCTCTTTCAGCTGACCTATGAACTTCCTGTGATGAGGCTTTTTAAGAGCTTTCAGCTCTGCTGTTAACATAACAATCATAAGAAAAATTTCCAAATATTTCTATCTGACTTAACATGTGTCCTGTTCTCTCCTCTGCCCCAGCCCTTACCAAGCATCTCCATTACTGTGGAAAGAAACTTTTATGTGCATGTTGGAGGATTTTGGCTAATATTAGCTGGTTGTCAGTGGAGAGGTAAACCTCCCAGCATCTTGGTGTGTAATGTTCTGTTGCTTGCCTTCTAGAAAGGCAGTTTAAGGAGAGAATTGAGCTCTATAGCATCACGTGTGTTATCTTCTTAGGATGGTAGTTATTTATACATCACTGGGAAAGCATATTATTGAACTTGGTGATGATTCACAATTCTAGATGCATAGGAATGAGCTAGAAGAGCTTTTTGAAGTTCACATGACTTTTTTTTGGCACAACAGTCTTTCCTGTGACAGTTACTTGTAAGGTAAAACTGGCTAATTGCAGCTGTGCCCTTCCTTTGTAAAGGGCAGTTGCTGTATCTCCCTGAATATTTTCAGGTGAGTTTTGCATATGCTCAAAGATCAGAGCTGACTTTTGTGTAATTTGATTAAAGTGGAGCTACAGCATGTCTTAAAGTAGTTTAACTTGGAAGTACTGGTTTAGAAGAGAAATTTTTCTTTGTAAAGGGGTTATTCTCTAAATTCAAGTAGTTCTATAAAAAGTTACACTATGACGTACTCAATATTTGCTTTTACTCCCTGTATAGTGAGTATGCATCTTTCAGCCAAAACAACCAAACATCAGCTTTATCTGTCCAGGGTCAGTCAGTATTAACAGCATGAATAAAAATATCTTCTGGTACCCAAGTGATGTCACTTCTCATTTTCATATGGTTCTTGTTCCATAGTTATGTTTTACTTGGACAGCAAGAGTTCCTTGGCCTCGCAGCATTTGAAATTTGTCTAAATCTCCAGTGTAGACAGGTAGGTCAGTCTGCTGCTATTAGGAACCAGGTGGGTGAAGCATTCTAAATTTACTTGATTTATTGCCAGAGGAGTTTGGAAGGTGCCCTGCTATGCCTGGAATGCTGTCTCTGGGGTCATCATGAGAAAACCAGGAGCCGATATACAGCTTCAGTATTAACTGAAAGGCAGAGTTGCTAGGCTCTGATTCAGCTGTCTCTGTAAGTTCATACCTAGCTTAAAAACACAAAATCGGTGGTCTTGTTCACTAATGTCAGTGGTAGTACATTTGCATTGTTTGTGGTTGACATAAACTAAAAGCAGGAAGAGAATTCAGCTGCTTATTTCTTTAGGCAGCTGCTAGTTGCATCATCCTAATCCACTGCAGATAATAAGGAGGAAAATTTAAACAAAGCTTCTTAAAATAGTGTTAAAATACTTAATTGCAAGTGATAAATCAATCCTGATTTTTAGTTTTAAGTGAGATGAAAGAGTGGAATGATGAACAAACTTGAAATTTGCTGTTAAATGCTTCCAAGAGAGCTTTTGAAGGAAAATAAACACCATTTTAGAGGAGAGTTATGCTTTGTTCTACCTGGTTGTAACCCTGCCTTTTTTTGCCAGTTGTCCTGGGTGCAAAGGATTGGATTGTGGTGAGTAACCTGTAAACTTAGACTCCTATGTCTTCCTAAAATCATGTCAGGATTACTTGTCTATTTTATTCACTGTCAACAGACAATGATACTTGTACTGGAGGCTGATAATGCCATCTGATCATAATTTTTGAGTGACTTCTGAAATTCATATGGATGGGACCAATAAATTTCATGTTTTATGTTATGCTATTCTGTTTTGCAATTGTGTACAGTTCTGTTTTGCTAACATTTATCATATGAATGATAGTGGCTAGGGGCCATGGCATGATAAAATAACAGTCACTAAGAGTTGAATTTCAAGACAATCTAGGTGAGAAAGTTCGGAATACTACTAAAGTCTCTGGTGGTTGATATACTTTATACTGTAAATAAAAACAGAACATGAGTTGCAATCAAAATAGAGCTGACAGCAATAGAAAAAAAAAAGAGCTGTACCATTTGGTTTCTTTTTCTCTGCTCCAACTTCTCCCCCATCCCACCCCCAATTTCTGTGTTAATTTGACTGGTTTCACTAAGGGAAGACTTAAATGATTGTGAAGTAGTCATTGAATCCTTGCCGCATTTGAGGCTTCTGAGACAAACAGGCTCTGAACTCAGTTTGAGATAAAGGAGCTGCTTTGGCCTTCAGTAGCCAAACCTTTGGGGAAGAGGGAAGGGCTCTGCAGAAGGTATGAGGACACAGTTGCGGACGGCATTAACTTATCCCATCATTTTCCTTCTGTCATGTACAGGAGTGCTGAGTCTGTAACCAGAATTCAGAATGTTTTCACCAGGAGCTTTTAATTGCATTTGCCCAATGTTGTAATCTTTTAATCTGGACTTGAATGCGAGAGTTCCGTGCCAGCAACGAGTAGGCATAAATTTAACATCTGCTTGCTTCTCAATGGATTGTTCATAGTCTTGAAATATAGGCCACTTTTTTTAGGATGAGAAAAAAAAAAGGCTAGCAACTTTCTATTTTTTTAAAGATGTTATACTATGTCTTAGTGGGAATCCAGTCATGGTTATACAGTATAGAAGTTGCTTTCCTTGCAGTATTATAGCAAATACTTCAGTGCGTTTTTTTTCAGGAGAAAAAATCTAAAGGAGTTGAAGAAGCTGCAGAGAACTTCATGGAGCTGCACTGATTTGAAGACACTTTTTGGTGTGAAATTTGTCAGTGTAATGTCGTCATGCTTTCTGGAGGCTTGCAAAACATGGAAGAATGCATAAACCAATGACTAGATTTTAATGTGCAATTGCTTATGATGAAGTCACATATAGTGTATGGACCAGATCACTTTCTTTGAGCGGTGCTTTGAATTTAGCTAAAGAAAAAGCTACAGTATATAACTTGAAGAAATCTTGGGCTGCATTAGTGTTACAGTAGGGCTGTATATGGCACTGGATAGTGCCACAGGAATATTCTTAGGCTCCTTCCTAAAGGGCACATTTTCAACTGGCTTTTGGAACATTGTAGAAAGTAGTTTTTTTTTTTTTTTTTTTAATAGGGAAATCATATAAGCTGAAAGGAGGATTTCATTTCCCACACACTGCAGATCCTCAATAGATGCATTCAAAACTTCAGTGCAAAACATACTAATAAACTTGGGCTCTCGTCTTGATATTTGTGTATGTGGTGTTTAATTCTTTGAGATACTTTCAGTATGTTTTCTGTTTCCTACAAATAGGAGAAATAGAATTTCTTCCTGTTTGTGGTGTGCTTATTTAAACAAAGTCAAAAACCTGGAGAAGCTGGAACTTTTCCCCTCCTCACTGAACAGCTGTTTTTAGCTATACCAGGCTGGCTAAAAAGATTGAAAAAGGACCTTGTGGAGTACTCATGTCCCATTGCTGCTAGAGCAGAAGCAGACATGACCAAAAAAAGCTTCGGAATTGGTTATAAGGAGGAAAAAACTCAGCCTGATCAGAATGTTCCCCCCCCCCCCCCCCAAGTTTCCTGGAAGGAAACATAAACTAGTCAGTGGCAGATAATGATGCATGAGAGACATCTGAACAAGGATAGACAGGAACAGCAGGAAATTTTGGTCTTCCCTGGTCCTTCTAGTAGCATTCCTAGAAGCCTGTTCACTGTTTGTACTTGCCCTCTGGCTTGTGGATGTCTTGCTCCCTTCGTGCTTCTAGACATACCGGTCCTTGTTCCTCACTGCTCGGTGGTGCTTCCTCTCCCTTTACTTCAACAGTTTTGTTTCCAATGCAAGCCATCACTTTGCCCCCAAAGTATCAAAATGAATATTGATGGGTGGAGGTCACAACAGTGAAACTGCCTTGGTAAGCTCTGCGGTGTAGCACCTCTTCCTCTGTTCCTGCTCTGGGCGGGTGTGATGTTCGCAAAGTTAATGTCTCTTTACTCTGCTAAACAAGGGAAAGTTTCTCTGTAGCCGTGAGTAATGACCACCTCAGTATTAAAAGCGGAAGCTTAGGTTCTGTGGAAACTGTTGCTTCCCACTTAGCCAAGGGAATCTTACATTAGAGGGTAGGAGTACCTGAATAGGAATAAAAATCAGGTTCTCTAGGCAATGGTTTTGTATTAACATCAAGTTATACAAGCCTCCTATCAGAAATGAGATGAGAGTTTTTTTAATAAACTTTTCTTGATTTCCATAGCTACATTTTTTCTGCATTTAAATACTGAGTGAATTTTTACATTATGTAGCACTACAGTATGTCTGAGAACTGCTTAGTCAACAAAGTTCAGTCTAAAGAAACCGGATCTTATTAAAACAAGAAACAATTGCTCTAACCACAAAGTTATAAAAGAAAACCCACAAAACCTCTTTTGGGAGTTGTGTATTTTTAAAAAGACATCAATGCGGCTTTGTTTGTTAAAGGGTACGTGGAGTAGGTTTGTTTGTTAGGTCCCATCTCCATACCTCGGTAACAAATGTAGAGACTGCAACTTCTAAAAGTTAATAGCTGTGCAAATATAAGTGTTTTCCTTGTGAGACACAGGGACTTGTTTAAACTGCAGAGATTCAGCGAGGGGTATGTGGAGTGTTGCAGCTTAAAATATGGTAAAAGTAATCTTTTTTCCTAGAAGGGTAAGGGAGCTTTTTAATAGGCCTGGTGGGAACTGCCTGAAAACTTTTGTGAAGTGTCTTTTCTGTGTGCCATATGGTGCTGAGGATATAGGAGGAATGAGTGTTTCAAATTTGTGGTGAGCATGGGAGAAAAGTGGGCTGTCTTTAGAGCCGAGACAAAAACTGGGTCTGTGTTTCAGAGATGTGTTAAGATAGACACTCCCTACAAAAAAATGAAAATGGAAATTACCTCATATCCTGTACATTACTTCCATTTAAAGACTAAAGATCCTAGCCAGGTGTAGCAAAGCAATTCTTATGACTGGGAACTGGTGAGTGTTTGCTCCGAAGAGGTCTTAGGAGTGACTGAATTTGAGCTGTCCGTCCGTGTTGAGGTCTGTTTCATTTTGTATATCCTATCTGTTTGATACCAACTGCGCATTAAATATGATGATTGCTTGTATGATGCAGTACCTCATTTAAACCTAAAGAATAAGGTTGGTTTGTTTATGGAATTAACGTATAGAAACCAACTCAGCTGCCACTGAAAGGCTTAAAAAGATCTACTTTGAGAAATCTTTCCAGAAGAATTATAGTTATTGGAAAAATTTCAGCTAAATTTGCACTGTCTAGTTGCAGTGTGGGTGAAGACAGCTGTATCCCATGAGTTGAGCCTAGATATACTTTATTTTTAGAAAAGTTTAAGAGGAGATTTTGCTTTCCAAACTGAAGAAACACTTCTGTTCTGGTTAGTAAAATTAGCAGTAATTTTGATAAAGTCTATTGTAGCTTAAGAAAAAGTTGTTTTCTCAGTTGTTCCTGGTCGATTATTCTATATTAAAAAAGCAAGCTGGATATTGATAGTTAGGATGAGCTTTGAATTCAAGTCATGTTGCTGTAAAATTTTTTTTCTTGTGTTCTTTAAGAGTTGTATGTCTTTAGGCTACGTATTTTTTGATTTTCATTTCTTCTTCTTTTTTTTTTTTTTTTTTTTTAACAAATTGGTCTATATGTAGATTGGTACAGCTGAGAAAGAAACACATCTTGGTGGCAGTGGAATTTTCCCCAGTGACTTCTTGAAATAAAACATTACTCTTGGTTTTTGCCTGGTGACAGCTTTCTATCTGCATCCAAATAATGTGTTCTCTATAATCCAAACTACACAGACTTATGAGAATTACTCCTTTTCTGTTATGTTTGTGCACATGTGCATGCACACACACACACACACGAGAAAGAGAGGGAAATATATTAAAAAAAAAAAAGTTTCATGATCTAGAGTGGAAATGGTTAGAACAAAGCAGCCATGCTGTCAGTGGCGGGTCGTATAACCCTGTCCCAGAAGAAATTGGAGCATGAGATGCTTATAACTGTGCTGCTGAGATGTTGCCCTGCTTCCCCCCCCCCCCCCCCCCATGCTCGCCCTCCCCTGCCTGAGATCCTGGGGTTAAAAGAGTTGTGGCAATACAGTAGTGCTGTGCACTAGCTGGCAGTGGTGCTGGTACTGTGAGTTACAACAAGCATAAGAGATAGAAAATCGTTGTAAAACTAAAGAGTTTCAACATCTTTGTTCTTCCCTCTGTTGCTAGTAAATAGATGCATGAATACTTGCAAGCATAACACTAGTAAACTTTAAAAAGTTGCTTTTAAATGTGGACCAAACTGTCCGTATGTATGAACCAAATGATATTTAGGGCCCATGTAATTTTTTAAAGCCCATCTAAAAAGGACCAAAGTAGCCAAGACCCATTTTGGCAAGTGGAGTAAACTTGCAAGGAAATGCTGCCTCTGGAGTGCTGTACAGCACTAGAATTTTTAAGTACTGTGCATATTGGCACACTGCAACTTCTGTTGCTTCTGAACAGCAATCTTTAAAAGCAGCTGATCAGGGACCTTCAGTGCTATCTAGTCTAGCTTGAGCAGCCTGGCAGCTCTTAACACAAGCTAATGTCGGAGTTAAAGACCTTCTGCTTTGTGATGGCTTTGTGAATGGCTTATTCAGCTGGAAAATACAGTGAACAAAGGAGCTGGAAATATTTTGTCAAGTTGGTGATCTCACAGTCCGGAGAGCCAGCTACTGATTATAAAGACTTGTATTGTATAACACAACAGCAAGTGCATAGAAAAACACAGATCTTATTCTCCCTCTTTCTTTATTAATGTTTGAATGATTATTTTTGCCTAAAGAGAGTGTGAATGCGGGTATGGTGTATGTTGTCAGTAATTAACATACATTTTTCTAATAGACTAGGCAGATTGAATAGGAAAATGGGGATTATTTTTAACTTTGAATTTGATTTTTGACTTTTGGGGGGAGTTGAGAGAGAAGCCTGCAGAGCTCATTGTGATTAAGTTTTTTTTATTTCTTTGCTATGTTAAGTTGCACTGTTTCTGTGGAGAGTAGGATGAAGGAAAAGGTTCCTCTCCCTCAAATAATTTAGTGTCAATGTTGGCAGGAGACAAAATGTGATTTGTAAGGCATCAAAATTTGACTAACCTGGATAAATACTGGGCTCAAAACTACAAACGGCAACCGCAAGCATAGTGGAAGGAATTGTGTCATTGGTGCAAATAATTTTTTTATTGCTATTTGATTTCATCTAGGCTTTACACTGAAATTCTGATTCTTAAGTATGACTTTTTTCTCCTGCAGGTTGGAAAAGAGACTGTGCAGACAACAGAAGACCAGATCTTGAAAAGGGATATGCCACCTGCATTTATCAAGTAAACTCATTTATATTGTCAAATCTTCTATTGTAGGTACAGGAGATATGCCCCAGTGATAGGTCATTGTTACTCATTCTTGTGCAGATTAGAAAATAAGTAGCTCTCTTTGTGGGCTTGAGGCTCACCTTCTTCAGAAATGACCTTTCAGCAAATAGTGACTTTCTTGTTACATCTTATTTGTTTAGATGCGTTTCTGTCTATACATGTCTTCCGTATGTCTGCTTCAAAAATAAAAATGTTTCATAGTAACCATGGCACTTATCTGCGTGCTGTTTTTTGGCATTTAACAATGCCAAAGATAATGTGTGGTGTTCTCACAAAGTCTCTTCTTTAATTTGATTGGTGAAATGTGAATGTGGCAATATAGCCAGTTTATGCATGATATCACTGCTTGGAAATCTAAGGCAGTTGAAGAGCCGTGACTGACACTTTTAATTAAGTTCATGGCTCAGTATTGAAGACAAATAACTTTTTCCTTTTACTATTCTAAGTCTTAAAAATGATGCATCATTTTTTTTCCTGTTGTGAAACTACCAAGCTTTTTACTATCAAATGAGAAACTTTAACTGGGATGTTTCTGCCTTACAAGTCACTGAAAGCAGTATTAGCATTCTCTGCTGATGTTTACAAAATGAATGAATATCTTACTATATTCTTGAAGGCAGAATAGGCAGATATTCCAAATCAGAAAGCACTGAGGCAACTAGAAAAATAATAGAATGGAGAACAGAGGTGATGTTGAAAGAGAGATTTTTGTGAAACAGTGAATACAGATTTATTTTGTTGTGTTGCAGGTTGACAAAACAAACAAAAAATGGCCAGGACAAGATGGTATTAGACAGCAGTAAAGGTTCATGAATGAAACAGCTGAATTATTAGTGACGTGTAACCTCTCACTTGAGACTACCTGGTATGTCAGAAGTGAATGTGGTGACGCTGTTTGGAAAAACCTTCTAGGGGAATCTAGGAACAGGAGGACAACAGGTCTGGCATCCTGCAGGGCAAATAACTGGAAGAGAAGAGAGAGAATAACAGAGATTATAGAGAAGAGAATTAACAAGCACCCAAGTAAATAGAGTTTGTTTTGGGTGAATTGACCATGTTTCTGTAGAGGCAAATTCTGCCTTATCAACCTCTCATGTTCTTAGAAATATCAGGAAGATCGGTAAGGATAATCCAAGTGATACAGTCTGCATGTAGTTTTTTGGGTAAAATCTAAAAGCATTTAAGAAAAAGTAGGTACAGGATAAGAAGGGAAGTTCTTTTATAGAAAATAAAAGATTCAAAGTGAAAAGAAACATGAAATAGTTAGCTCTGACAATCATGGGAGTCATCAGCAGGGTTCTGCACAGATCTGTGCTGACTCTGGTGGTTTTTAACCATATTCACAAATGCCCTGGAAACCAGGGTAAGCAATGAGGTTAAAGAACTTGCTGGTGACTAGAAGTCTGATGCAAGATAGTGAGGATGATGAATGACTGAGAAATTACAGCAGGATGTAATTAAAGTGAATGACTTGGTATCAAGTGTAGATTAAATTATTTTGATAGATCTGAAATGACAGACATGGGTGAGTAGCAACTTTAGCTTCATATAGGATGTCTGACTCTGAACTGATCATCACTCTGAGCGAGGAAGATCGTGGAGCTCTGATAGATTGGTGAGAGCATCCATTGCATGCTCAATCAAAAAAGGATTATCAGCAAAGGACTAGGACTGTAGTGTCACTCCTGCTCCTTCAATACTACATGCACTTCTGGTCTCTCAGTTTTAGAAAGGATGTAGCAGAACTGGAAAAAAGTGCATAGAAAGACTTAGGGAATGGTAAAAGTTATGGAATGGCTTCTGTATAAGGCAAGGCTGGGGAAGCTGGAGCTCTTCAGCCTGGAAAGGTGCCAGAGGGGAGATGGGGACGTTAGAGGTCTAAGGAGCTATGAGTTGCATGGAGTTGTGGATAACTTCCACTGCTCTTGCAGTGCAAGAACCTGAAGGCAGCATTATATTAAGCTTATAGTTTAAAAAACAACAAAAGGCGAAGCTTCTTTACACAGTAAGTGCTGTCCTGAATTCTTTGTGTTTGTTTGGAGGATAACAGAGGATAAGAGAGTACTTAGAGGAATCTATTGGGGGTTATCAAATAGACAAACCACAGGAAATCCCATGAGCTGAAAATAGTTGGAGGATGGGAGAGTGCCCAGAGGAAGTATGATAAATGCTTGTCCTGTTCTTAGCTTTCCTTAAGCGTTCACTTGCAGCTTTTGGAGACAGGATACTAAGCTAAATGGGCCTTTGATACAATCCAGACAGTATTTCTTATGCTATATTCCTGGTTTATGACCTCGTTTGGTTGAGTTTTTCAGAATTGTTTTTGTGTTTTGAGGGAGGGTTGTTTGGGGGTTTTGGATTGGTGTTTTTGGAGCGGATGTGTGAGTTGAAATGAGACTAAAACTTTTTTCTTGATCCTTGGGGAGCTGTATATAGTGTAATTTTGTTTGTGCTTGTTTTTGAGGATGTGTAGAGTTTTTGGTTGATTTCCAGCTTCTTGTTCACTAAGGGGAGTAAGGGAGTAAGGAAAAGAGACTGCCTTCGAATTGCTACACTATAATCAGCCTCTAATGACATTTACCAGATTCTGAAGACTTAGTAGTCAAATTACTATAGAAATGTGATGTGAGCTTAAAGAATTCTTTAGTGGTGCACTGCTGAATAGCAGCGTTTTTTGCTGAGTATAAGAACTTTTCCTGCAAGAATTTGTGAGTGTCTTAGATTGTAGTACAATGAAAAATGAGAAGCAGAACTAATAATGAAACCTTTTTCACACACAGTATCCTGGATAGGATAATACAAATAATGGATGACCTTTTTGAGTGATAGCCTATTAAATTTGTTGTTTTTCAGTTAATCTAGAGCTTATATCAAAAAGAGCTAGTACGTGGTAACAGTTCTTTATTCACATGATGGAACATACTGTCACTGACTTCTCTGATGTAGGGAAAAGTGACAGCTGTGAGTGAGCTGCCAAAGGGCTCTAGCTGCTTCTGTGTTAAAGAGCAAGACTTGGATGTAGGAGGCAAAATGGAAGAGGACTGTTGTTTTTTGAGAGGAGGGGTGTTTGTATCTAAACTGCTGATTCAAGAATTGGCAGTCATCTTTAGGAAGTCCTTCTGCAGGGCTCGTCCAGATTGGACTGGTAAGGAACAGTGTGCTTGCTCTAGCACTGCATTTCCTGCTCGCGTGTTTCGCACTCAAAGGGACCACCAGACCTGGAGGGAACCACGCCTGGAGGAAGATGGAGTTATTCTTCTAAAACTACTTCTTCTTCTTCTTTTATTTATTTATTTATTTTTCTTTTTATTTGCCTGAGACTGACATTGAGGGTGTAGTGAATCTTTGTGGCACTGTGTGCAAAGTTTTCCAGTAGGAGTGTGATTACAACCAGCGGCGTTGTTAGCCACGAGGAGCCTAACATGCATCCCTTTGCTTGCTGGTGACATAAACCACCTTGGAAGCATTGACCTAGAGTTAAGAAATGCTGTGTTCTGTACCTTAATTGTCTTGGTCCATAGGCAGTATATGTAACGGATGGAATTTAAATCAGATGGTTTTGCTGGGTGTTAATATTACTTGTTACAATTCTGTTGTAATGAAGGAAAAAGCTGTAATCTCTATGCAAGCAATAGGGTAACATCTGAATTATTTGCACTTGGAACAAAAATTTATCTGCATTTAATTTGCACACAAACTCATTTAATAAACAAAACCATAGCACTATTTGTATTAACACTGTTTTTGTAGCCCAGCTGGAGCAGCATTACTGGTAATCTCTATTAACAAAGCTATGTTTCTATAAAGTATTTACTTTTAAAATTGTATTTTTGCAGCTGTAGGTAATTAAACTGTAGTGAGTAAACTCACTACAACTTGAGCGGTTAGGAATTGAAAAAAAGTGCTGTTCCCAGATATCTTATATTCTAAACAGCCACTTGTGTTTGGGAGAAGCAGAGATCAGTCTTAAATCCTGAAAAATAATGTGGAAGTTCAGCGTAAGTTGCAGCTTTTCCTCACACTTCATAAAGAAGATGCCAACAGGAATGAAGTTGGTTGAATACTGGAGGTTGTTATAGTTGCAAAGATCTTGACCTGTGTGACTTCTCTACATAGAACTTGGCAGGTGTTAATATAGATTTGTAGTAATTGAGCCTCTAAAATAAAAGATATGCATTCTTTTATAGTGGTGTCTTGTTAAGTTATGATATAACATAGAGATTTGGATATTTGCAGATTAGTTTGGCTCTCAGGAGGTGCTACTTTTTTAATTGCTTCATAGACTTCAGATTAGCAACAGAATATCACATAGGCAAGTGATAGGATTTTGTTGGATATCTGCATTTTTCCTCTTGTTATCAGAAATATTGAAAAATGCCTAGAGGGCACTACTTTAATATTTCTTGTTTTGATAAATATTTTGGAACAAATTAAAAATTTTTAGCAAGAAAAATTTCATTTCTGAGATCACACTAGTGGATTCTATGATTAATTGGTTGTTCAGTATGGAGATTTCTTCGGTTTCTATCATTCGAATGCCACTTCAAATTAACTGCTAAACTGATAGCAGTTGATAACTTCGTGTAAAATTACCCATCTACTGATTAGATTGTTGTTGGACACCTGTGTATTTTTTTGTGGAAATATCAATTCTTATAAACCACCAATGTACTATGTGTGACTTCAGCTACTCTGGTCTTTACATTAAAAAAGAAAAAAGGGAGGGGCGTGATACTCATTGAAAAAAAATACCAAATTTGAAACAACTTTTCAGTGAATTGAACAGAATGATGTGTCACTTTGAACATAATAAAGTCCAATACAAAGTACCAGTAAGCTGAAGTAGAATACAAAAGATGAATGATGATGGGTTTTCACATTGCAGGTGTTTTAGCAACTGAGTTTATGAAAAATTTTACAATAAGAGTAGGCTTTCATATTTTTGAAAGCATGCAGACATTTTGATACATATGGATCCAATTACGTTACAACTATATTAAGATCTGGTTATGTCTAAGAGCATCAGCATATAAAGTCCACGTTGAATTTGTTTTGTAAATACGGTGGTGTTGTCCGATGTTACAATACAATTTTGTTTAAACGTCTGACAACTTTTTCCACTTTTGGCCTTTGGGCTGTGATTTTATTTGTAAGTCAACAACCTGATCTTCAGAGAGAATTAAAGTTTTACTGTTTTATTAGTGTGTAACTTGCATTATATAACATCGTGTGCAGACTTCTTTGTGATTTGGATTCTGTGATTTTTTTTTTTTGACATTGGAAGAATTTCAGCTTTATCCAATAAGTAATCAAGCATCCCCTTTCCCATTTGCAAGCTGGATAAGATCTGTGCAGTCAGGCTCTGAGTGCAGCAAAGAATGAGTGTGGGGAGGGTATTCCACAAAAACTAGCATTATCATTAATTATTGTAGCTCTGTGGTTAATTTTTTCCATCTATTTAAACTTAAGAATTTTTTAATCTTATAGCAAAATACATACGTGAAGTACCTGCCTATCCAAAATTTTCTATACTGGTTCTGTTGTGCGCTGCTGTGGGTGGGGTTTCTGTACGTGCAGAATACAGATTATACAACATAAACATGAAGCACCAAAGACTTTTTATCTCAGCAGCAATTTAGTTAAGTTGTAGTGGTAAATTCACCTTAGCCATGAACTACTATTGAGAACTTTTTAATATGTTGTGTGTGTTTGAGTCTTTTTTTTCTTTTTGTGCGACAACAAGCAATTCATTGCAGTGAATGAAATTATTCCACCCTCCCCATTTTAATTGTTTTTTCCTAGTGTGTTGCCTTTGGCAGGGGGGCAGGAATCTATTTGAAAAAAGCAACTCCCTTCTCCTCCACCCTCCTTTCTTGCACACAGTAGTGCCCGTTCCTGAACTCTTTCGGATATACTGGGAAGTTTATACAAAAAAGGCGTTACACAAGTAAAACACAAAATTAATTTTAAAAGTTTTTTTAAAAAAGTTTGTTTATTTTAAAAGTTTTAAAACCTGGAAAATAAGTCTTTGAATCTTTTGAAACTTTATTCTTTGGTAAATTGTGGGGATTTCTGGGGTTAATGCACATTTGCATTAATTCATTTGTTCACAAACGCAAAAGCCAGCCTTGAGATAATCATTATTATTAAACAACATGACCATGAAATTGAGCTGTAGGAAATGAGGTATTTCTCAGTCTGTGGCTCTGGCTGGGTGAATAAGTGATATCTGCTTTCTTAGCAGCGCTGGAAAAAATAAACTTGATGTGGGGAAATCTACTTCAATGAAGTTAGCTGACTTTGATTTTTACAGCTAAGTTCACTGCATATTCATGAGCAGACCATTCCTGCTCTCTGCCTTAAAGTCCTATATTTTTTTACTTAGTTATGAGTTACCACCTACTGTATGGACCAGATGTCCCACTGAAGAATAGGGTATGACAGTGGCATTGCTTATCTGGGGAGCCATTAGCTGAAAACCTTACTTTCTGAAAAAAGATTTGTTTTACTGTAGTAGATATCTGATTTCTTGTTGTAGTCAGTGGTAGGAGTAAACATTATCCTCAGGCCATTTGCATGAGAAAGAAAATAAAAAGGAAAATGAAAAAACTGTGCAACTTTCTTATATGATTTAACTGAAAGTCTGAGATAAAGGAATATACCTAAATGATCACTAGAGAATGAGCTATGATGAGCATGAAAAAAGTAATGATGGGAGATAGTATTGCTGAAATAAAAGGGATTAATGTTTGTTGGAACTTGGAGCAACTTGAATAGGCATATGATACTTGCATATGCATAGCATCTGTGTACTGGACTTATTTATGTTTCTCTTAAACAAGGTAAGAGAATGGAGGAAAGTCTTGGTCAGCGTAGTCAATAACTACGGTCACGATCAGGGTAACTACTATAGAAGCAAAGTTTGAATTTTATATTTCTCTAAGCTGTTGTGGAATGATTACAGCAAGCAAACAAAATGCAAAGCTTTTTAATGTTCTTAATTGTCATGTGAAATGGCTTGATAAAAAATAACTTAATTTTAGAGCTCCCTTGCTTCTTATAGTACCTTTTGTATTATTGTAATTGCACATTATAATGTCTTGTAAATCCTCCTTCCTGTTCTTAAATATGGAGTTTCAACCTGCCTTTTCAACCTGTTGATAATTCTGAATTTTACCTGAAATTTAATACCTTATCACTAAATCTTATGGCTATTTAAAATGCTATTTATGTAATGAGTGCTAATAAACTTAAAAGTTGGAGTGTAGCTCTGTCAGGTAGAGAATAGTCTTGAGAATCTTGTTTTTTTAATAGGATGTTCTTTTGTCTTACTGTTTAGCAATAATTTAATATTTATTAATTGCAATTGCCTCTTGAATGCTAAGGCAAATATAAGGATGATAAAAAGTTAGTAATTTGAGTTGGAAACCCTAAAACAATAATTGTACCTTCCCTTCCCCAGTCATTCAGAATAAAAGATGTTTTGCCAAGTTAATGTTGGGTCCTTTCCTTAACAACATTCTGTATTGACTGCTGTGTATGGAGTGCTTGAAATGTTCCCTAAATTGGAAGATTTCCTGACTTCAGAAAAAGCATGTCATACAGATGCTATCTATTTTCTTGTTAACATAAATATCTTTACTTGTTAGACTATAAAGGTAGAGAATGATTAATTTGCTTGCAGCATTTCAAGTAGTGAGGTTGAAAACAAATCCTTCACCATTTTCTCAAGTGTGTTACCTTACAGACAGAAATAACCAGCACGTTTTGTCTGATGACTTTTTCCACAGAGTGGAGAATGCATGCACCAAACTTGTTCGGGCAGCCCAGATGCTGCAAGCAGACCCTTATTCCGTCCCAGCTCGTGACTATCTCATTGATGGATCGAGAGGCATCCTTTCTGGAACGTCAGACTTGCTTCTGACATTCGATGAAGCTGAGGTAGGCATCTCACCACAGGTGACACAGGTCACAGCAATATTGCATTAATGGCAACGTCCACTTAAGTGAATTAGCTAACGTAAACTATTGAGTAGGGCTGAATGTGGTTTTGACTGTTAGCTTCATTGAAAGCATATTTTGCATTTCTGTCCATCAGAAGAAGCTTTATTTTGTTGTTGTATTTTGTTAAGAGTATCTTTGTATGACACAATGGTTTTGTTTGTGTTGTTTGTGATTGCTCATTGAAAGGGCCAGATTCCATCAATGCTGACTTATGTTTTCCTGCCATTTTGCTGTCTTCCCTGTACCTATAACTGACCCTACATTCTCCCTATCCCTTCACTGAAAAGTCCTGGCTATTTCCTAACCTCTTTGGCTATCTTTACTTGACCCTGTTAACTGGTAATTCAGTTGGCCTAGTAAAGGGGTAATCCAAGTTTAGACTGTTGGCTGATCAGTTAGAGGATGTGTTCTGATAAATGTAACAGTTGTTGCATTTTGGCTGTTGCAGAAGCCAAAGAAATGGCTCAGAGGTGCTGTTTTCAGCACCTCAAACGAAAAAGGAGAAACGCACAGGAGAACTTAAAAAAGGAGGCATTGAGTGTTTTGTCCTTGAAAATCTGCCTTTATGTTGGAAATCTTTCTTTTACTTTTGTGATCCTCTTACTGGGAGTATGAGGTCTTACGCTTTTCTTAATAGCAAATGTCATGCCTTTAAGAGGGAATGAAGCTAGCACTACTAGAACTGCTGATAATTCTGAATTTTACCTGTGCAACAACCTGTTAATCTCTGAAATCATTATATTACTCTTCCCGCTGCTCTGCGTAGTCTGACACAGCATCCTTGTGTCTCATTCAATCGGCTCATAATGCTGTTGATATGTTCTCCTGAAATAAGGATAATGCTGTGGGACTTCACTGTGGCACTAGTGATTATACATTATTTTAAATGTTTTTAACTGATACTGCCAAGTGTTAAAGGACATGATTGCAAGGAAGTAAGCTTGACGGCATTTAATCTCCCTGCTTTTGGTGTTTAGGAAAGGCGATGACTTTTATGGAGTTAATGCTTCCTTGAACTCTTCTCTGACCACTGCATGTTAAAAGAAAAATACTACTCTGGAATGACTGACTTTTCACAGATAGGAAACTTGGCATGTCTCTTATCTTGAAATATAGTAAGAGTAGATAACTAATATTGGGACAAGACTGAAGTGAGTTTTAGAGTAAATTATGATCGACTGTTATGCAGACTGAGCACTGCATGTCGCTGATGCAAATGAAATGTTAACAAAGTCATTCTTCAATGAGAATTGTATGTGTGGTGTTGGAAATGTAGTTCAGGAAGTAAGAAGATTAGGTTAACCAGCAGAATTCTGTTGTAGCTTTAAACATTAGCTAAAAAAGTAAGTAATCAACAGCTAAGGCGGAAGTCCAGAGGTGAATAAAGTACATAATCTTCATAGACGGATTTTCCTGCAAGGCCTAAGAGGTTAGATGTACCTTTCCAGCTGGAATGCTGGATAATGTTTTTTCCATATATAAAGCTGCATTGTGGATACTATTTTCTATGAAAGTTTTGAGTCTACTTTCCTTGTAATTTTGTTTTGAGATTTAAATTACGTGTTTTTTATTGATGAAATTGCAAAGAAAAATTTTGAATCGGGCATGCCAACCTGTACTTAAATGCACCTCTTTGTTTCTTTTTCCCCTGCTACCCTTCAATTGTCATGAAAGGTGAAAACACTGAAAGGAAGCTTTTGCATTTGTGATGAGTAGTGGAATGCTGATTAGATTTTGTCTTTGTTAATACAGCGTTCTTAAGTAATTGAATTGTGGGTCACCTAATTAGCATCCTCAACCTGTGTGATTACCCGTGCATTATGTGAGCAAATGCTGTACCTGTTCTGTTCTAATGATAGACTTGCATTTCTAATTCAAGTATTATTTAGCTTCATCTAATAAACGATGGAATGTTCCTTTTTTAGGTCCGTAAAATCATCCGTGTCTGCAAAGGAATTTTGGAATATCTGACTGTGGCGGAAGTAGTAGAGACTATGGAGGATTTGGTGACATACACAAAGAAT
Organism: Rhea pennata; assembly: GCF_028389875.1. Classification (NCBI taxonomy): domain Eukaryota; kingdom Metazoa; phylum Chordata; class Aves; order Rheiformes; family Rheidae; genus Rhea; species Rhea pennata. Next base: position 23,958,444 of record NC_084669.1, read on the forward strand.
CTAGGGCCAGGTTTGATTTGCTGCAGTATATGATAAACATATTAAGTGTAGTCTTTTTCTTTCATCCTTTTTTCCCCCCACACTCTCCCAGCCAAATTTAAAGTGTTTAGACAATGATAAAGCAGTTGCTTTGAAAGTTTCTGGAAAGCATTTTAAACTACTGTTTTCTGATTCACATTCTCTTAAGAATGCAGAAGAGTCGAGATATGTGCTGTGTGGATGATATGTAGTGTACTTCTTCCACACTACATTTTGTGGGAAATAAGCCTGCATTTGCAAGAGTAAAATAAAAAAAATGAAGGAGATATAATTAAGCATTCGTGGCTGAAGTCCATTAGGAGTGTAACATTTCAGTACTGAGATGGTTAGGTCAACAGGAGTTTCTTGGAGTAGTATAAGCTAAATGCTCTATATTAACAGCTTGATGAGGTTGCAGAAATAGCATTCATGCAGTACTATACAAAAGCTCAGCTGTTATCCTTTTCCTTCGTTATGTGGTGCTCCTTCACTACTTGCTACTTCACAATGCTACATCACACTCTTTCATTGGTGGAAATAAATGATTGGTAAGTGAAGCGCTGGGCTGATACAGAGGAAACCTATTAATGTTACAGTCATCTGCTCCCGGTACTTTAGTTTCAGCAAGCATAAAGTAGATTAAGTATTATTTAACAAAAGCATTCTATGAAATTTAGGTGTTGTGGTAGTAGTGTAGGAGAACATTGGAATTGAACTGAAGTTGAACTAAAGTATGTTAAAAACAGAGCAGGAGTTCAATTAATGTCTTCTTGTTAAACGGTGGCTACACATGCACACACTTATATGTGTGTGTTCATAAGAATACATACGTAGCATAAGAACTAGTTCATAAAGGAAATCAGATACTTACAGACTAGACGCTGTCTTATATCACCGAGCGTATTTATTCTACTTGATATACTTGTGGATTATATTGTTTAACATATGCAGATTATATTGTTTAACAAATGCTTATAGTTTAAATTCCATGAAGGTATAGTGTGTTAATTTCTTTTATCTCCATAAGAAATTTACTTTCAACTAAATTCATTTTGCTTCATTTTGAAAGGGAAAAAATGAAGCAAAAAAGGCAATCATCTCTTTCCATGAAATTCATTATTTTATCCAGTATATGCAATTATATTTTCTCCTTGGTCGTAATCCTCTATCTTTAAAATGGAAGTTTTCCTGAGCTTCTAATTACTCTACTTGGCTCAGACACAGCAGTTGGGACTTCTCTCTGACATAATTTGTTGCTCCATGTTTATAATGGAGGGGATAAGTGTTTGACAAGTATCTAATTTCTTTGTCAGAAGTGCAGTGTAGGTTTATGCCCATGTCCCAAATGAGCTTCTCTAAATTCATGCTGTTCTGGATACAGAGCTAATCTTATGCTTCTGGCATGCTCTAAAAGCATTGTCTTTGCCTGAATTAAATGTCACTTAACAATTACTGCCCTGGTCCGCAAAACCTTAACGTTTTATGCAGTTAGTCCTTATTCCCTTTAGTTATATCACTGGACATCTGATCTTACTGTCAGCTTAAGCACTATATGAATATTCAGGAATATGAGCGTGTACACTTAAAAATCAATAAAGTGCTTATTGGTTTTAAGTTGGAAGTAGAGAGGAGTATGATCACCTCTTTAGGTTTTGGTTACTTGAAAATAGAGATGCTTTTGCACGACATGCCAGTCTATGCTGGCAATGTGGTGGTCCCCCTTGCTAGGTTGGCTTAAGATTCTGAACTAGTAGAAAATTAACTCAGCAAAAGAATATGTTGCTTTCTGCCAGTTGTGTGTGTCCTGGAAGAGGGTGGGACTATGGTAGTATCAATTTAAATCAGCTTAAATAGTTATTGAGCTGAGCCCAAAGTTTCCACATGTGTTATGTGCTAAACCTCAGAAATCTTACCTCTTGAAGACGGATTTACTCTAGAATAAGTTTAATTCTTCTCTCACTTTTTTTAGACCACTGAAATATTACTAGTAGAACTTTCTTTAAAGAAGTAAAATAGATAAAATTCTTGAATTGTATCCTGTAAAACCCCAAGACAAAGTCTTTGAAGGCAAAAAGAAAAATGTAACCATGATGTTTCTTTTTCCTGTCATTCACACTTAAGGCTTTGATCGAATCTTAAAAGAAAAAAAGGAAAAACCATAAATTAGTTTCCAGTGTTCATGAGGTGACTCGGTGTCCTGAAGTAGCTCTTTATTTGTGTATTCCTGTTTTCTCTCTGGAATTTTAAATCTAAAGTTTTGAAGCTTTCATTCTACCTTGCCTAGTAAGTAGCTTTTGAATCTATACTTCTCTGAAGTATCTGGAATGCAGTTTAAATAACAGGTGCTAATATAAAAGTTCTAACCTTGAATGTGGTTGTTGTAACTTGTTATACTTTGTTCCTGTTTAGAAAGCTCAACTGTTGCAAGTCAGGCTAATGTTACATTTCTTCATGTATGACTATGTTTAATTACTTCAATATCTAGGAATGACAAAGATGGCCAAAATGATTGATGAGAGACAGCAGGAGTTAACGCACCAGGAACATAGGGTTATGCTGGTAAACTCCATGAATACTGTGAAGGAGCTATTGCCAGTACTTATTTCAGGTATTTTCTACTTTAATTTTTAATACCAGTCTGGATCTGTGTCTGTTCTTAGCTGGAATTCCAATCTTTTATGTTTATTTAAAAATAACAGCCTTGACATTGCTTCTACAAGTATGTTGTAGAATGGTATGATTTGTTCATGACTTAGTTAGAAACATGGTGTAAATGTAATGCACCTAGCTGTAAGTTCTGCATGCTTGAAATTAGAACAAGTCTAATGACCTACTGTTAACCATAGATGTAGCATAATATGTACCTTGTGTATTGGATTTACTGGTTTCTTTTAAATGGCAAATCACTTCCTTGATTATGAACACTTAAATAGTTGTCCTTTAACATCTATTCACAACCTTGCATTAGTATCATCTTGCAAGAGTAGCGAGGGTCAAGGTTGTGACATTGAGGGCTGAGTCCTAGAGACCTCATCCCCATTTCCTTTTGTGTCTAGGCACCAGCAATACCTCAGGCTGTGCTGAGCCACATACAGGCAGGGGCTGGAGGCATTAGCCTGTTCAGGCAGCCTGTGGGGGAAGAGCAGAGGAACATGTTGGAGGTATACTAATGCTTGAATCGAGCTAGTTGGAGTAAAGTGGTTTCTTTTATCAGACATCTCCCCTCTTCTCTACTCTGATTTTTACTTGTTTAATAACTGTAAATAGGGTATCCTCCTACTACATTTTTCTGGGTCTTTTCTTGGCGTATTATGTCTTATGTTGAGGAGGAACAAAAAATGCAAACGTAATTCCTGGTTTAGGAGTAAACTTAGATCAGAGCTTACTCAATTTAAGTGAGGAGGGGTATGCGGTCTCTGTTGCTGAGATTTGAAGGAACTTTTAAAAGTACCATTTTGTCTTCTCTTTGCCCCTTCTGTAAATATATTCAGTGTAATGAGTGTGTTGCAGGTGTGCGTAAGCTTGGCTTCTGTATGCATTCAGAGGTGTTCTGAGCATCTGTTATCTGTCTTCAGCTGTTGTTTATTTGCCATTCTAAAGGTTGATGGTTAATGGTGTGAATGGAGAGCATTTGATAGCTGTCTGTGTGGTGAATTGTAGATTAGCTGAAGTGAGCTATAGTTGTAGTCAGATTCTCAGCAATAATAACTGAGGAATAGGAATGAGAGTAACTCAGATCACGGGTGGCATGATAGCAATTGGCCACTAGTGTTGTAAACCTAGTTGAAAAACAAATTAATGGCTTAGTAATACAAAATGAAGTTCTGATAGTAGTTTGTGGATCCCACTGCACTGAACAATCACCACTTCACAAGCAAGGAGCTAATGACATTGCATGCAGACTGTGCTAGTAATCAGACATAAACTCTTTTAGCATGTGCTGAAACCCATATTCTGATGTTTAACAATGTTGTTAATTAGAAAGTATGAATATGACTGGGACAAGAAAACTATTATTGTGCCAGTCTAGTTAACATGAGTTCTCATGCCTATGTGATATTGGTAAAACACAGGTGTAGATACAGTTGTAGTCTTAATGATTAAAAAAGGAAAGAAGAAAAAAAGAGGGAAATACAGATTACTATAACTACAATCACTTTTGGATAAAATGGGCCATTCAAAACACTATTTAGTGCCTCTATATTTATGTAATAGGAGATTACCTTGAGTATTAATCATATCTTGCAGGTATTTTTTTCTAATCTTTGGTATCATGTTCACAGCTATGAAGATTTTTGTGACCACAAAAAATTCTAAAAGCCATGGAATAGAAGAGGCTTTGAAAAATCGCAATTTCACAGTAGAGAAAATGAGTGCTGAGATAAATGAAATAATCCGTGTATTACAACTCACTTCTTGGGATGAAGATGCCTGGGCCAGCAAGGTACATTTCACATCTGCCTTTGATGTACAAGTCTATTTTTTCATATACTCTGTTATGTTCTTATAACTTGATGTTTTTGAGAATGTTGACATGTGTATTTGTTTATTAGTTTTGCAGCACTATGCAGTCACATCTCTTCAAGGTCAAAGAACATCTTCAGATACAATTGTCTTAGCTTATTTTGAAAATTAGCTTTTTTTCTCTTAACAGGCAAAATCAAAGGAATGTGCCATTTGAAGGTGGCCTACTGGTTTGTTGGAACAGAATGGTTACCCAGAAGACTTAGATTTGTTCACATTTTGGTTTTGGCTTGATTAGGAAATTGTGGAATACAATATATTCCTCAAAGAAGGGATTCCTGGTTCTCCCTTGCAGCCTGATGTCTTACAGAACATTAAGTATGAAAGCTGTCCTTCTGTGCCTTAAACTGATCTGATACCTAGGCACCCATAAACAAGACTACCATAGATTTATCCCCTAGATGCTAGTAGAAAAGTTAGACTGTAGTTATACTCCTTCTACAAAAGGCCTAAAGTTAAGAAATTTTAGTCATTTGGAGAATGCTTCATTGAGCATTTTTCCTCTGTTTTTAATTTGGGTTTGGAAGTAAATTTCGAGTTTGCTTTGTCACAAAAAAAAGAAAAAAAAAAAAAAAAAAAAAAAAAAAAGAGCAGCCTTGCTGAATAAGAATGAAATGAATGAAGTCTGTGATGCTGGAATATGGACAGTGTTGGTTCCTTATGACCCAGTGTTAAGCTGTGTAAATGACTGCTGCCAGTTACCTGGAGGGCTCATGTGATGCTCTTCAGTGAGGCTGCTGAAGATAGGGAGATACGTAGTAGATCTGTCTGTTACTGACCATAAAGCTGCTTGTGGCAGGCTGAATCAGCAAAGTACTATTGTGAGCTTATGAATAAATATTGCATAGAAGAGAGTCCTGCCAATTTGTTGAGTACATTGAAGTACATTGCTAATGGGATCCTTTTTTAAGGATTAGTACTGCAAACGACAAATAACTGAACATATTTAAATAAGTTGGACTTATTAACAAACAAAATCTCTTGCAGAAAATCTAACACTGATGTGATCAGTTAAAATCACTTTGGCCTATATTGTTTGGCACTTGATTTTTAGTTTGCCTTTTGAGTTATTTTGTCACTATCACTTCCTTATTATGACTGCTTTATGCATCTTTGTTTTTGTTCTTCTATTTCTTACTCTTTTCTCACCTTTAGAAGGTAAGGTTTCTTCCACACCCTACACATCTATTTTGTACTAAAACAAAAAAAGCATGTCTGTGGAATTTTGTGCTGTGTGCAGGCTGTGTACTGTGTGACTTTCTTCTGTGTGCCAACTGTAACACCATACTTATGTATATACCCATAGAAATTTTAATAGGCTCTTAATAGCCCAGTGTAGCTACATGTGGAATTGGTTGTCACTAAAAGAGTGGCAATGGCAAGCTGAACTACATCAAGACTCTCTCAGACCCCAGTTAGAGCCAGCCCAAGATTTTAGAGCATGTTCCTTTTGAACGCTGTTGGATTATGCTACTGGTCTTTGTAGCTACAAACAAAAGGGTCCAGTTATACAGGAGTAGGCTTTCTTGCAGGCCCAGAAAGATTTATGAAATCAAGAATTTTGTTCATTCTATACTATTTCATCAGTACCCTTCCTTTAATATATCAGTTCAACTAGTTGATGTTCTTCAGCCTAGATGTAAGACCTGAATTTCATGTGTATATTTTAAAATTCATTTTTATTATTGGATTTAATCATTCCTACATTTTGTTAAATGCCCATACAATTGATCACAAGAAATCTGGAAATTTTCTTGGTAAGAACTGATTGTGCTACAAAAAGTTGTTAAACTAGGGTTAGAAAATTCTTATTTCTAACAAGGCAACTACTAAGGATTTTCTTAATAAAATTGTTGGCATATTAACAGTATCTGTAAATGGAAAATGTTGGCCATCATGCGTAATGCATAAGTATGTTGTGTGGACAAGTATATCAAAGTATTGTTTTGTTCTCTGAGTTAAGAGAATTTTAATTCACAGTTGTACTTAGATTTTTCAGAATTAAGGTACTTAGATGATTTGAAGCTGTAGCAGTGTACATTAGCCAAAAAGTAAAGTGTGTATGATGTAAAGAATTTGAATGCAAAAGTCAGTAGGTGGGAGAAGAAGCCAGAGCTAATTTTCTGATGGCCACATATTGCAAACCTTTTATCCTTGTGTGTTTCTATATGTTGATTTATTTATCTCTTCTTGTGAGAGAGGAAGGAGTTGTATTCAATAGTATATAGAAATAACATTTCATGCCTGGCTATCAGGGGTAAGATTTTCCCATGCCTTTCTGGAGCAAAGTAAGGTCTGTTTGGGGACAGGCTGACTTTAATTTTGCCTATGTAGTACATGTTACTGTTGATGCTGGAATTTTTGGTAAATGTGTTTTTCTTTCTTGTATGAACATTAAAATATCATAAAATGTATGTAGATATAGCAGAGAATGAACAAATGCGTGGAGGAATAGTTGTAGGCTTTTTCTCAAAAAGCTGTACTATCAGTCTTTAGAACCTGAAGTGCAGAATGCTGTTGTGGATTGCAGTAATCTCTACTTCACCAAAACTGCTGATTTTATAATTGAAATACTGAGCAAATACTGATCTTTGAAAAAAGCTCATGAAAAACAAGCAAAAAATACCTATACATAGTTCTTCTGTTTGTAGTTTTGTTCCATTTGGTTTTCTCTTGTATTTCATTTTACAGAGAAGTTTAACTTTTGTGTAGTGTTAACCTTGTTCCACTTTGTATAAACTTCAAGTAATACTGAATTCATACATCTTCTATTTCTGTGGGTGATGGAGGAGGTTAAAAGCTGTAGGAGTCTGAGAAGTATGTAGTATCTTGCAGGATTGGACCCTGAATGGTGACTAAGCTATATATTCTGCCAAAAGGCTGGCTTTGCCTATTTCCTTCGACATTCCCTTCTTTGGTAATGAAATGCAGATGTCTCTAGACTAGACCACTTAATTGAGTCAGATTGTATTTTATATTTAACAAGGGATTGTGTTGGATTTCTCATTCCTTTTCAGTTTAGTATCGATGCCACCTGCTGCATGAATAATCTCAAAAGTCTTTGTAATGGTAAAAGTAGTGCATGAAGGATCTTGGAAAACTTCTCATTTCCCATAGGAATTGGCTTGCAAAAGGCCTGCTTGCTCTTTTCCCTTCAGGGAGCGTTGCCTAGCTATTTAACTGTTTTGATTTAGCTCTTTTCAAAAGGCACTAGTGCTGATTTTGCTTTTTTTGCCAACTAGATGTGGGGAAAGGAGGGAGAAAATCAGATTTTGCTGGCAATACTACCCTACACTAAACTTCTTGCAGGGTAACTGTGGAGTTTTTTTCTTTTCTTGCTCATAATTGTTTTTTCTGGCAAATCCTGGATGGCCAAGTCTTTAAAATATTTAGCTGTTTAGGAAAAGACATGACACTTAAACAGCTCCAGAAATCAGGAATATCATACTTGCTTTCAGGCAGTAAGCTCTTGAGCAAGTGTGCATGTTCTTTGGTTTATTTTATTTTTTAAAAATTGAATGCTTCTCATTCCAACTGTCTGCTTAATAGCCTGAATGAGTGGACAAGTCCAGACATTTCAGGATGGGAACACCTTTGTTTCTTGCCAAATATCCAACACTTAACACTAAACTGTGGCAGAAATGAAAGTGAAATAGCAACAAGTGCAGTACCAGCGAGTCTGGTTAAGGATGTGTTCCCATCATCTGTTTAAAAATTCTTCCTGTCTCACTGAGATGACTTCCTTACCAGGCTAGATTTGAGTGACTCCTTGCCTTGGCAGCTTTGGCTGTTAAGATGGGAAATCCATGCTTTAGGAGTTGTCCTGAAAACACTTTGACTGGTACACTAGGATTTTACCCTTTTTTTTAAAAAAAAATAAACGAGGGGGAGTGATGCTTTGCAAACAACACAAGCATCAGTGCGGAGCCACACGGGATAGCAGAGCAGTCCAGTTACATAGCCCTCATGTGATGGGAGAGATGGATCCCGTATGGCTTGAGTAGCGCTAGCAGTCATGAAATCCTGAGTGTAAAAGGTAGCTTAGATTTTGGCGCCTAATATGAAACTTATATTCAAAAGCTTCAGTATCGTTTTGCTGAAGCTGCAACTCTGCAGGCGGCTGTGCGGACACAAAAGCCTGCTTCGCTGAGGAGGGAGAGACCTTTGCACCTCCCGTTTCTCCTCCCCTCTCCTTTTCCAGTCTGGTGCTCCCACACCTATCGTCTCATCCATACACTCAGCAACATCTGTCGCCTTTTTAAAAAATGCAGTTAGTTTTGTTTCAAATTATTTATGGGACAGGTCTGTCTTTACTGTTGTCAGGGTATCTGCCCTTGAACTAGTTACTAATGCTTGATGCTAGGATCAGGCTCCTCTCTGAGTTGGACATGGACAGTCCAGCTCAGTCACCAGTGGGAGGGCCAGGCTTTTCTCCAGCCAGAGATGGGATGTTAGATGCATTTATAGTAAAGAGCTATTTTGGCCTTGTCCCAACTTTTTACTTAAGGTCCTTGTTGCTCTGACTGTCTTTTCATTTGTTTAAGATGGAAAACTTCTGGCCTCTAGTGGAGAGATGACATTGACAGTTAAGAGAGTGCGCAGAGAGATGAGAACTGGGTGGTTTGGCCTCCTGTAGGCAAAGATGTGTTCGATAGTAGCAGGATAATAGTCAGAAAATCGGTTTCTCTGACACTTGTGGCAGAGAGGTTCTGAATTTAAAACAAATAAGTTTTTGTGTGGATTAAAATCTTCAAAGACCCTATATGGGAACTGCAGGAGTTAACTGGCGGTCTGTGCTTTTCTTCAGTACTGCTTGTTTCTTTAAAAATGACAAATAGCACCTATTTGACTTTAAATAGCAAAACATTTTTTTTAAGTAAATGCGCATCCTCTTACACAGAAATAGTAAAATTCACTGGCCAATTTCCATTGTTAAAAACTTCACTCAAGTCTTGTGAATGATAATCTCACTGTTAAAATTTTTCTATATGCCATGATGTATATTAAGGAAGAAAAAATGGAACTAACTGCAAGATGTGCACTTACTAGAGCTTTGACTTTGAAGATTAAAACACTAGTAAATAAAGGAATAGAAAATTTTATATTTTTCACTAAAAATTGCATGCACATTTTCTGCATTTTGAGTGAGATGAAAGCATCTATCTTCAGAAAGAAGTGATTATGACCTGCTAGTTTGAAAACGGGTTTTGAGCTGCTTATATGGGTGTGCTTCTGTAAGGAAATGATGCTTTAGAACCGTTCTGTCTGCTTTGGTTGTTTTGACTAATTGTGCTTTGATTTTGAGAATCATTACGGTGGTTTCTCTTTTGCAAAGGACACTGAAGCCATGAAAAGAGCTTTGGCCTTAATAGATTCAAAGATGAACCAGGCTAAAGGGTGGCTGAGAGATCCAAATGCACCTCCAGGTAATTATGTATAAAAAACAAAAACAAAAAAAACCCTAACAACAAACCCTCCCCACCAAGTATTTTATTTTTTAGAAGTCTAAATAATTCTGTTGTGTAAGACAGAATTGTCTTTAAGCATTCATAAACTATGCAAAGTGGATCACTCAGAGTTTCGAAATTCCTGTCTTCAAATGTTGAAGATCAAGTAAATAAATTAAGTGCTTGGTCACCTGGGAAGCTTTAGTTGTATTAAGTTGTCCAACTATTTGCTCTGTGTGGAATATGATTTTTTTTCTTTGTATTCCACTAGTAAAAACCAAAAAACATGAATTACATTGAACAGCATTTAACTGCAGCAGTAGATAAAATACCTCCTTTCTGTACTTTCAAATCTGATATCTTCAGATTTATCTAATAGTAATTTTCTTCAGTAAGTGTTTTTCTTTCAGTCTTGACAGGAAAAAAAATTAACATGGAAAAGCTACTATAAATATTGTAATTACAGATGTGTCATCCTTATATAATTTTGCCTTTCTACGCATCTTTAAAGCTCATAAAAACAGCTGCAGGCTTATTCCATTTTACTCTAGAAGACCTTATCTGAAAGGCTTCCTCTGGAATGGAAGCTAAATATACAATTGTAAATATCGGAAGTGAATTATCATCTGTGAAGCTGCTGCTTATATTTCTTCTGACCTCATCCCCTTACCACACTCAACTCCAGAAAGTTCAGGTCCTTGCAAAGTCTTCTATCATTGACATTGATAATTAATGAAATAAACCATAAACATATTCAGTAGCTAAGGACAATGAAAACATACAGAACTTGCTTCAAATCACTTTTTTCTGATACATGCTGGGTACGTTACTTGGAAATAATCTCGTGTTCTTTTTCATTGATTGGTTCTTATGGCAGCACTTGTTCTTTGAGCTACTTTCAGTATTCTGATTTCATGGTGAAACTGATGCTTTATGGACAGTGAAGGTGCCAGTACTCATAATGCTAGGGGATGGGGTGGGGGGTGGGTTACAAGGAGAAAGAATGTTGGTTTTGATCTGTTTTGCCAAATGTAAGTCAGATTTGCAGCTGGCTAAAGTTAAGGCTATCTGAACCTTTCCAGATTGCTTCTTCCCTTCTCATCTTGATGCATTAAGGATTCTATAAACGAAGCATATATAGGAATTAAGCTATGATAACAGAATGATTAAATGAGTTGAAGCATGTGACACGATGCACACTACTAAATCTATGCTATGCTGTTTCAGGAGTATTGTCCCATTGTAGGATTTATTACATTTCATATATACGTCTTATAATTTTGGATAAATGTACTTCCAAATTTGAGCCTAATAAAGTCAGTGTAGCAGGCCATGGTGAGATTCGCAGTTATCACAGAATATCTTGTTTGACGTTTTACTAACTGAATCTGTCTCATAGGGGATGCTGGTGAGCAAGCAATAAGGCAGATCCTTGATGAAGCTGGAAAAGCAGGAGAACTGTGTGCAGGCAAAGAGCGCAGAGAGATTCTGGGAACGTGCAAGACACTGGGCCAGATGACGGATCAACTGGCTGATCTCCGAGCTAGGTAAATCTGTTGCTCTTAATGGGTTATTTTCCAGTGCTGTTAAAACAATTTCTCTGAACTTACAATTATGTTGTTTTTTAACCCATAGGAGAGCAGGGCAGTAACTGCGTTATTTTTCGTTCCGTCACTGTGGTATGGCATGTGGTGATTTAATTCTCTTCTGATAAGAATAACTTGCTTCAATATGTGAATCCTTAGTTACAAGGCATGTTGGGATAATAGTGAGCAGAATTACTCAGGTAGATAATTCAGAGTTTGTTTAAAGCTGATCAGTCCCTTGAGGTTTACTAAACTTCTTAATTTTAAGTACTATAACCTTTTGTTCTTTTGATAAAAAACAGGAAGTATGATAATCCTTTGTGAAGGCATAAAGATGATGAGTTCAATAACTACTGCATGTAACTTGAATTCTATAAGCCTGTTTCCTTTGAATATGAGGAATTTATTTTTTCAGATGTGCATCCGTGTAATAAATCCTTAAGCTGGAATGCGTAACAATTACTATTAAGAAATATTGATCTGATTATTTTGTTTTTATGATCCTCTCCTCTGCCATGACTTAAAAAAATAAAAAGGAGAAACCCTCAGAAGCTGTTCAGAACAATCTGTTAGGGAGACAGACAATGATTTTATGGTATAATTTTTTATACTTTTTTCTTCCTAAATCTTGCTCATTATCAGAAAAAGCAGTAGGGATTATGAGTTTTCCTTTTCTTTTAGAAAAATAAATTGCCTTTATGTAAAAACAAGGATCTCTTCTGACTTAAACCTGTGAAGGGCAGCAAATGAGCAAAATGCAAATTATCTGAAGATCTGTTTTGACTGACCTTAGATATGAACAAATTGCCTACCATCACTTTAAATCTGTAGAGTGAAAAACTGAAGCTTTTTAGTGATATGTATGAACAAAAGCTTGGATCATTTCTGAAACAAATAATTTCTATATGGAATCATTAGTTTGATTATACAAAGACTAAAAAGGGCAAAGAATCAGAAATACTAGCTATGTTGTTGTTAAAAGTGATGTATGTTCATTGTAATGGTAGTAATAGATGAGAAGCTGTTTTTGGTTTAACTTCAGTAGGATTTCCAGATGATTGGCCTAAGAGAATGCCAGAATTTCTTCGTACCAATTTTTGCACAGGCCACTGGAGATTAAGTCAAACTTTAATTCTTACTATAAAGGAATAGCTGGTGTCAACTTTCATATTATTTGAAGCAGAGGAAAACAGGACTGAGATTTACTAACAAATAAGATGATTTATATACTGTCTTAATATATAAATGACTTCAACTCAGCCTATGAGAAATAAAGTGTGAAGAAACATATCTTGAACCTCTGGTCTGATGTGTGTAAATATACCTTATCATCTCAATAGCGTCCTTGTTATCTGGCCACTTACTATGATCTTTTAAAAATTATTTGTTTGATAAAGTTAACACACTCAAAACTTTCCAATAATCAAATATTTTGGGATGGAGTATGAGCAGGGCTAAGCCTGACTCCTGGCAGTTCTGTCTGACTGTTGCAGCAATCTGTAAATGAACAGAGAGCAGGCCTGGTCATCAGTAATTCAGTGGAGCCAGGTTCCCAAATAGCCTTACTTTATCTTCTCATACTGAGTAACTTAGAAGTATTTATTCTTTGGGAGATGCTAAATAAAATCTTTAGGAAAGGGGAGATAACCTCGAAGTATGCTCTTAGTTTTAAACTGTTGCTTTCTTGTTCTTGCTTGGTTATTTTTATTTTCAAGGAAAAATCTTCTGATTAAATACTGTAGCTCTTTCAAGAATAGCTGAGAATGCTCATGTACTTTTTTTGTTGCCTCTTTATTAGAAAAGATTTTTATTGTTTAATGTAAAAGAAATTTGTTATTCAGTCCTGAGCTGAGTCTGTGGTCCTTTTTCTGTGTCTGGAGCAGAGGACAGGGTGCTACACCAATGGCTATGCAGAAAGCGCAGCAGGTGTCACAAGGTCTGGACTTGCTCACTGCAAAAGTGGAGAATGCAGCTCGCAAATTGGAAGCCATGACAAACTCTAAGCAGGCAATTGCAAAGAAGATTGATGCTGCTCAGGTACCACTACTGGTTTGATAAATACTTCAGAAAATGGTTAAACTGCTGCTGTTAGATCTGTTCAGCTGAACTACTGTAGATGTTTCCAAACACCGCACAGATACTCATCAGGAAGAACATATGCTTGATTTAACACAGACAAATCTTTAATTTTGTAGTACTGTAAATTAAAATTCCGTGAATTTTGTTACAGCTTATAAATTTTCTTTTGTTTTTTGGTAAATGGTTTATCATTGCTAAAGAGTTTCAAGCACATGAACTTAAAATGAGGAAACACTCCCTACATTCGGACATAAACTGATCTTGTTAAAGCAAAGAGTAGAGGAGTTTCAGACTGCACAGGTAAACTTCCCTGGCCTCTGATTTGGGAGTACCAGTACAGATTTAGAGCTTCATGCTTTTGATGACAAAGAGCAAAAAACATGTTTTTGTAACTTTCAGTCTCCTTGGATCTTCAGCCTATTACCCAGTGATGAAGATCGTAATTATCAGATATATTTTGTGTGTGTGTGTATATATGTGTGTATATATACATAAACATAGATATCACGTCTAGATATCTATATGTAAACATATAGGTACATATCTGTAGATTATGAATCTAATAACGAAACTTTTTAGAAAGAACTCCATAAAGAAAACTCTTTGTCCACAGCATCTGTCTTGATTTGTCTTCTAAAAGCTAAACGGCAGGTCTCTAAGGCCTCTAGTTAAATGTTACTTCTGAAAATAAATTGACAAATGCTCGGGAGAGTTGGCTTAGTTTCATCTTATTTTTTGAAATAAAACATCTGGCCGACAGAACTTCAGCGTATGTAATCAACAGATTGTTTTTCAAAAGTATTTTCTGTTAAATTAAGTTCTGAAAACTCTTTTTAAAGTCCGTAGAAATAGTATTACTATCTATCTCCACTTTTACACAACTTCTTCCTATTAAGAATTGGCTAGCAGATCCTAATGGGGGCAGCGAAGGAGAAGAACATATTCGGGGAATTATGGCTGAAGCAAGGAAAGTTGCAGAACTGTGTGAAGAGCCTAAGGAAAGAGATGATATCCTTCGCTCCTTGGGAGAAATCTCTGCTTTGACAGCTAAGCTGTCAGATCTACGAAGACAGTACGTGTTGGTTTATCACCATTAATTTATTTGAATGCCTTTCATTGGTAGTTCAGAGCATAGAATTTATTAATCAAAATTCTGCTGATTAATTGGGGAATATGTTTTTTCTTCAAGGACTGTGAATGAATATCTTAAACTTCTGAGTCTCCATCCTGTATTTAGAAAAAATGCTAAGAATTGTTCAGTTCTCAGAAGAGAAAATGTAACATTTTAACAACTTTTTAACAATTTAACATTTTAATTTTCCTTTTAATATTTGAATCTATGTAATGATTTCTATTGACAAGCCATAGTTGTGCTATCTTCCCCCTATAGAAAATGGGATTAGCTAGAGGTGCACATCTATAAAATACTTTTGCTATGGTTTATGGAATGTTTGACAGGCAAACTGAAGCCAAAAGCTGCCTCCTTTGCACTATCAAAGCTTTTCAAGGGAACCAGAAAGTGGGAAATTTGCTTGTTTATACAGGCAAATGTCGTCATTGATTCTTTGCTAAGGGATTTACTATGAGATGGTAGAATATTTAGCACTTCAATCTTTCATTAGTGTTCTAAGATATTAATGTAAACCATATAAAGCATAGTTTTTAAAAGATTTTCAGAAAAACCTGTTACCTTGGGTTCAGTGCTCAGCTGCAAATGATGTTTCTGAGTAAGTTTTGCACAAAGGCTGCTTGAGAATAGACTGAAACAGTTACTGATAAACTGGGACCTTTAATCTCTAGTCAGTTACAATATGGAAATAAATACTTTGTTTCTTCAGTAGTTATAGATTAAGCTGTTCTTGATACTGAGCTGCCGTAGATCTTGGTATGCTACCTCTTTCCTGTCTTGTGAATAGCCTTGGGTCTGTTGCTGCTTATTTTTGCACTTGTAATCTGTGTGACTTTATTGCAGTAGTTCATAAGATGGCCATGAGTGTGGGAAATTGAAGTCATACGTCAGCACTTTCAGTGACATTAACATACTCTCCCGCACTTCAGTGCTGAACATAAGTAAGGTCCAGATGCCACAGCAGAGAAATATGGGGTGGGGTTTATAGGTGGATCTCAGAGCAGATAATACAGAACTGTCAAGTCTCAATTTGACCTTCTTTAAAAAGACTAAAAGTGTCTTTCTCCGTGCTCCTCCCCCCTCCACCTGCAACTGAATTTGGGACTAAGAGATCTTTATGAATGTTGTTTTTTCTTTTTTCCTTCCTTTATCCTCAGTGGAAAAGGTGACTCTCCAGAGGCCCGTGCACTGGCTAAGCAAATAGCTACGTCACTTCAAAATTTACAGTCCAAAACAAACAAGGCTGTAGCAAATACTAGGCCAGTTAAGGCAGCTGTCCATTTGGAAGGCAAGATTGAGCAAGCTCAAAGGTGGATTGACAATCCTACTGTTGACGATCGGGGAGTAGGTAAGTATTTCTGCGTACTCTTCTGGAGTTTCTTGCCTATCCCAATTTTACAGGTAAACCTTTTAGAAATGTTTATGACTGAAACTATAGCTCCTGAGATGTTTAACATGCATAGGATTTCTTCACTGATACTAAGTTCATGGCTGATGGTTTATAGTCATGTTTTAGCTGCAATACTATTGAATTATGCTGGCCTATGATTCGCTTTGTCTTCCGGAAAGAACAACTTTCCCAAGGAATGGGAAAATGTGTACTGCAGAGTAGACAAACTTTAAACTCCTCTTTGCTCTTCTCATCTTGCAAATGTAGTGTCTCAAACCTGAATTTGTATGTACTCCAGCAAGTTGAGAGATTGAGCCCTTCAGAGGGGAGAAAAGCAATCATAACCGTGGTTTTAAAATGGCTTCTGCTTGTGTGGCTTCTGAGTTATCTGAGGAGAATGCTACTTGATGAAAGAGAAGTGATCTGCAAATTCAAGTATGCTATCAATAGGCATGTAATTATGGTTCAGGAATAGCTTTACTGAGAGCTCATTGCAAACCATCTCTGCAAAGTCTCGTTTTGCGGCTTCTGATGCCATTTTAAGTAGGTGGGTGACACCTGAAATCTGCATTCGATAATATGATAATAAACTGATGAGTGGAAATACAGTTTTATAAGTAGTATAACTGTAGACCTTTAATGCCACTTTCTCACACTTTTCCTTATATCTGTCAACATAATTCCTGGTGTGTGAATAACCAGTGGCAGATCCTTGATTTAATGATTTGCATACTGATAGCTTGGACATTTGTGAAGTGCGATTTTAAAAGTAATTTTATAACAGAACATTGAAGTCCTGTATTTTGACACCTTTCGAGTATACTACACACACACGATGACTTTGTGTAGGTTATATTATGAGATATTTTGGCACTGATTAAAAACCTTCCTAGTTCTGAGCTTCAGATGCCTCTCTAGAATTCTGAGGTGGTCAGCTCAAAAAAGCGTACAAACTACTTTTTTTTTTCTAAATTCAGAAGAAGCAAACTTAAATCCTCCTTGACGTCTGCAAAAGCTATGAGGTTTGGTTACATAAAGGAAACTTCTTTAAAAAACGAACGTTTATCTGTATCAGCCACATACTAGAGGATTTAGTCAATTGCTGTAGTGATGTATAATGACTAAGATGTGTGAAAGACATGTAAGATGTTACATGCCCCACAACTTAAAAGTTCCTGATATAATGAAACACTCCATTTATGACATGAAGTACTTTTTTTTAATTATAGTTGCTTTAGCCCTTGGTTGGGTGCTTAAAAGAAAGATATATTAAGAACATAAGTCAAAGTGCTCTACGTCTAGACAGCACTACTGGAAGAATTTGACCTTGTATTTTTAGTCCTACAGTAGTGTGCAAGTACTTTCTCTGTGTTCTCTGTAGCAGGAATGACCATTTCACAAATAACTTGGCCTGTTTATGGTTGTCTCAGGGCAGCATTGTAGCACAAACTGACTTTTGAAGTAATGAGGCACACCTAGCATTTTTCATAAACACGTGAATCAGATCAATGGTGTTTACTGCTACAAATATTTACATGTAGTCATATTATGTATATTATGCATAGCTAAATGATAGCTAAAATAATTAATTGGAAGATTAGGCAAGGTTGACTGGAAGATGTCCTGTGACAACTCCTTTCTAAGCAATCTTGAGCTTGCTATTAATTTGGATTACTTGTATGTTAGCATTGGCTTCAAATGGAGCTTTAGTAGTTCTTTAAAGGACTTAATAAACAATAACTTCTTCTGGAAATAATATTGCTATATTATTGAAACAACAGATCTTCTTTATCAACTTTATTTTCTGTTTGTATGTGAATAAAATCACGAATGCTAACAAAACTTTTACAGAAATAACTTTCAGTACACTGCAGAGGTTTTTATATTAGTTATTTTTTTTCCATCTCGGACACTTGGTGTTTCTTACCCATGATTTTTGGAATCCCTAGAGAGGATATTCTGCTTTCTCTTTCGTATTTTCTACTTGGATTCCCCACACACACTTCCTGCTCATCTTCTAATGACTTAAAAAGACTCAAATTGAAGTACTTGGAATTTGCAAGTACTTTCTATTGGAGTCAACAGATCAGTTATGTAGGAATACATAATAGCTGTAACAGTTAACTTTTGCCTAGCCACCTTGACTAAAAAGGATGCATCTCTGGCCAGAGTTGCTGTACAAATGGACAAAAAAAATGGTGGGACTCAAATTTCTCTTTGGGTTTGAACTGCTGTTGCTTAGTGAAAAAATTGGAAGATTCGTCCCACTGCTGAAGCTTGTGAACTGGAAAGGTGTTCTTAAAAACCCAAGAACTCTGAAATGCCATTTGTTTCCTGCTGTATCAAAGTTATGCTCACTGCTTTCGGATCTGCTGTGTATAAATGCAGTACAACTTCTTCCACTGTAGGCCAGGCAGCAATTCGGGGACTGGTTGCGGAAGGTCGTCGTCTAGCCAATGTCATGATGGGACCTTACCGTCAAGACCTGCTTGGCAAATGTGACCGTGTAGATCAGCTGGCTGCTCAGCTAGCCGACCTTGCAGCAAGAGGGGAGGGCGAGTCTCCTCAGGCTAGGGCGATCGCTGCTCAGCTTCAGGACTCGCTCAAGGTAAAGATCGTTGTAGTTAGATCTGTTTCTGTGCGGTGAAACACATGAAACTTTGAAGTATTTTTACCACTCCAACAAGGCACCTGTATATGTGAGTCATCAGTAACCAAAAAAAAAAAAAAAAAATAAAAAGGAGGGGGATGGATGGGGTAGCAAAAAACCTGTATGGAGTAAAGAATGTGCAAGAATTGTGTTGGGGTCTTTTTTTGTTGGTGGTGGTTTTTCTTTTTTTTTTGTGAGAAGCTCTATTTTCCAGAGATGCTTAAAGCAGACTTTTTTCAGAGACCATGATATTGTGCTGTAGGGATCAATTTCAAATGAAAAACTCTGAGGGGGAGAAGGGGAATAGCATGTTAGCATAGCAAATTTGAGGGGACAGGGTTTCAAATCATGCCATTCATTGCTTCTGATGCCACTTAAGCCTGTTAACTAAGTTTTTCATATTTCAAATAGTAAGTTGTTTATTGAACATGCTCTTAAGATCATATTTTATCTTAGTGGCTGCCACCTAAGAAAAATAGTAAGGAATTCACTTTTTTACAAGAAGAAACTTTGAGATTTGAATCCTTACAGACTCTTAATGCTCTTGTGTTTTGTACCGATTCCTTTTATTTTTTGTAAAGGATCTTAAAACACGGATGCAAGAAGCAATGACCCAGGAGGTTTCTGATGTTTTTAGTGACACTACAACTCCCATCAAATTGTTAGCGGTAGCAGCCACTGCTCCTTCTGACACTCCCAATAGGGATGAGGTAAGCATATCAAGTTGTTTTTCTTCCTATGTGAAACTTCAGTTCATGCAATGTATTTTACCAGAATTTTTCTACCAGAATATTTTCTCTCAGGCTTGAGATCCATGCTTATTCTGAATGAGCAATGATTACCACGCAAAATTCTCTTGGCTGATGGATGTTCATAATTGTGCTATATATCCCTGCAGATGTTATTGTGTGTAAATGCCATAGTGTTTTTCCCATGAAGTTTGTGTCATTTTGCCTATAATATGCTAAGAAGTACTGTGCAAGAATCACAGATCACAGTAGATTGCATATCTCAACATATAAACTGATTAAAATAGTCAAATTCATGCTGAGGTTCATCAATGTATTTAACTTGTTCTTTTGCTATGTAATCATTTCCCTGTACTTCAAAGCTTCTGGCTTCATGTTAAGTATCTCACTCTGTGGTGGGCGGCTGTGTTTGGCTAGTTGGTTTGAACATAATCAAAATGATTCCCAAGGCATTGGAATTTGCCTTTACAACCGGATAGCTTTTGTCAAAGTATTTTGCACCTTGAATAAATAAGGACTGTGGAAGGAGGGATTTTTTTTCCCCAAAGTGGAGCTTCAATTCCTAGGATAAAAAAAAAAAAAAAACACAGTATTTATCTTCCAAATGTATTTACTTCTAGTTTATAGATTTGAAGATTAATCTATACATGTTAAATCAAGAGTTCTATTTCTATTAACTCAATATTTGTTATGATACTGGTCAGGATTAATGTATTTAATATCTCATAGGTATAGAAGTGTGATAATATCTTTTGATGGGATAACTTAGCAAGTAAAAGTCCAATAACATTAAAAAAATGAAACTGCTTCAAAGCTTCCATGTCCTCTTGCATCCTGTCAGGAGTACATTAAGTTTAGATTACGGAAGTTGTCTGTTACGCTTAAAGAGAAATAATCTATTTTGTTAAGAGAAGTTGTGCTTTTGTCTAACCTATTTTCTCTGCTTACAACTAGGTGTTTGATGAAAGAGCAGCAAACTTTGAAAACCATGCTGCCAGACTGGGAGCTACAGCAGAAAAAGCAGCTGCAGTTGGAACAGCTAATAAAACTACTGTGGAGGGCATTCAGGCAACTGTGAAATCAGCAAGAGAGCTTACCCCGCAGGTTTGCTTCCTTAGTCTCAAAATGCTATTAAATGGCCTGAGGAGGACTTCAGCAGGTTTTCCTGTGTGCTTCTGCTATTAATACCAGTGAAAAACATAGTGCTGGCACCCTTAAAAGGAAAATGGCAAATATTTGGGTATATGATATCATGTAGAATAAACGAATTAAATGGCACGTCTTACTCTTCAGCTTCTGGCCAGAAGCGGTAGTGAATTTAGACTTGCAGCAAAATTACTTTGAGAGTTAATAAAATATTTAAGTGGAAAACACATTCTTTAATTTTTTCAAATTAAACTTTCTAGCATTTGTTCAGTAGCAAGACTATCTTTGCTATTGTGCTGCTTTTTTAGTGATTTCAAATATTGTAGTATTTCATTAAAAAAACCCACAATTTTTGATATATGATAAGCATCTAATGGAAGTTCCAGAAAACACTATTTTTGGCAGTGAATTCTGGAAGCTGTAAATCTTCATGCAACTAGAAGTGAATGAACTAGATTTAATAGAGTATTACAAGTGTGGAGCTAAACATCTAGTCCTGAAAGACAAATGCATTTTCAAGAAAATGTATGCTATTCTTAAGTATTGGTATTTTTGTAATTGAACATGTTTTCCATTGGCAGGTAGTGTCAGCTGCCCGGATTCTTCTGAGAAATCCTGGAAATCAAGCTGCTTATGAGCATTTTGAGACTATGAAAAACCAATGGATTGATAATGTAGAAAAAATGACAGGTAAAACAGGAATTTCTATTTAAGACTATACTTGTGGCTGACTAGCTGATGTAGGATTTTCCCCATTCTGTTTAGACTGATGAAACATGCATGAAAGTAATAATTAATTGAAAATATATTATTTCAGAGAAATGAGAGAGTGTACTCTATGACCACAGAAATTTGTGTATTATACAACATGTATAGAGTAACTTGTTTCACAGGTGTTAATTTTGAGCAGCAGGGGAGTAAACTGGGCTTTAGTTCTTACTTGGGAAAAACAGAACATTATTCTTTTTGTGCTTACTGATTTTAACAGTATATCACTATAGCAGCTAGAGTATTTTTGTTCTTGCTTTGCTTTCAACATGATTTTGGCATGCTGAATGAGGACAGATAATTAAATGAGGGCAAGAAAAGGTGTTCAAAATGATGTAACAGCTTGATGAAAGCAATGAATGAAACAAAGCTGCTGATCTACTAAATCGTGCTGAGACAAATGCTTCAGTCCTTCTGAAGTGCAAATCCCCCTGCAGCAGGTTGCTACCCGTATACTTTCACTTCACTGAATACTACCTCCTTCTACAATCCCTTAATTGCCCTATGGGTATTTTAAATCTTACTGCCTTGTCACTATATATCACCCATAAGGAGAGAGCACAGCTGGAGGGGCCTTTCTTTTTTGTATGAAAGGGAGAGGTAATAAAAAGTACTGAATATACATAAAGAAACTTGATGGGAGGAGGATGCTCTGCTGCTTATACTGTGCAAGCCAACTCTGGACTCAGCTACATTCCACAGCCGAAAAGAGCTCACAATGTCGTTAGTGGGAAGAAGCCTTGATCAGCTTTTCTGACTACAGTTAATGTGCTAGATGAGCCACGTAAGTAAAAACAAAACTGTGCTAATACAGATGGTCTACTCTGGTTCCTGTTTGGAAGTACTTTTTTCTGATGGTGACTGTCCCCTGGAATAGCAAATATCCCTTTCCACAGATGAAGTTAGAATATTAATGTGTTTAATTTTTATCCTAGGCTTGGTGGATGAAGCCATTGATACTAAGTCTCTGTTGGATGCATCAGAAGAGGCTATTAAGAAAGATCTTGATAAATGTAAAGTTGCAATGGCCAATATTCAACCTCAGATGCTGGTAGCTGGTGCAACCAGCATTGCTAGACGAGCAAACCGCATCCTACTGGTTGCAAAACGGGAAGTTGAAAATTCAGAGGACCCTAAATTCCGGGAGGCTGTTAAAGCAGCCTCTGATGAGCTAAGCAAAACTATATCACCAATGGTAATGGATGCGAAAGCTGTGGCAGGAAACATTTCTGATCCTGGTAAGGATTCATTGAGCTCATTTCAAATGTATTTCTTACTGAAAATGAGAGGAAGTAGTCCTCATTTTCTCTTGTTACAATTGTGCATCCACATGCGTGCATTTTTTTTGTGTACACTTAAATCCTAGAGTTGTGGAATTGAGGTGACACTATTAACTGCTAGATCTTGCTCTTGTTAAATGCAAAGAAGTGAAAAGGAAAGTTAACAGTTGTATTACTTCTACAGAAAATATTGTAGAATTTAGAATAAACATTGTTTTGGAAACTACTTTGGTTGTTTGTAATGACTCTTGCTTAGTCCAGGCTTTATTTTATGCATGTTACATATGTGATAACTAACATTTCAAACGTTGAAATCCATTGTAAATTATGTAAACATAATTTCACATAGGTATATGAGCATTCTGCACAATATCTTGTTATGTGAATATTTTGGGGATACTCTTGCTGTTCTAGATGATAATAATTGCTAGACTTTATTGAATTTGGAATGGGACTTTTTTCTTTCAGGTTTGCAGAAGAGTTTCTTGGATTCTGGATACAAAATCTTGGGAGCCGTAGCCAAAGTCAGAGAAGCCTTCCAGCCTCAGGAACCAGATTTTCCTCCTCCTCCTCCAGACCTTGAGCAGCTTCGTGTAAGTGCAGCACAGTTTGTAACAGAATATTCAGTTACCCTTGGTAAAGTGTAGGTTGCATACTGAAATTACTTGAGTAAATTTTTATTCCCTAGAAACAAAATGCATTACTTGGCCAGCCACACACACAAGCAGCCTGAAAAGAAAAGAAAAAAAGGCAAAAAAAAAGCCCAGCTTTCAAGAGAAAAGATAAGAGCATGGCTCTCTTGTAACAGAGAGCCCTTGGAAAAACTAGAAGGCATGAGCCATGACACCATCCCTGGCTTGATCTGTGTACTATTTCATTGCACTGAAGAGGGTTTTTTTTTCTTTTTTGCTTCCTTAGCTGACTGATGAGCTTGCTCCTCCAAAACCACCACTACCAGAAGGTGAAGTTCCCCCACCCAGACCACCACCACCTGAAGAAAAGGATGAAGAGTTCCCAGAGCAGAAAGCAGGAGAAGCTATTAATCAGCCCATGATGATGGCTGCTAGGCAGTTGCACGATGAAGCTCGGAAATGGTCTAGCAAGGTAAGAAGTTGTTATGTATTTATCTTGGGCTGAAGGGAATTATTTTCCTGTATCAATGTTTTAATCTGGTCCAAAGTCAGCTGCCATAATTTTATATTTTGGCCTTTGGCTAATAGTTGTGATTTTGTATATGTCATAACTCTTCAGCTGGCTATCTGCTACCAAACTATATAGTAAATTCTAAACTTTAATCTTTCTGATATTTTTGTCTGTGAAGAACTTGGTGCTTTGCATAGGTGTCAAAGACAGAAATGTATGCAAATCTGTAGACAGGTTTTCCGAGAGACATGGAATGTTCTGTATCTCTGGAGAGAAGGGTGTTGATTTTCTTCAACATCTTAAACTTAATAGTAAAAACTATGGCAGTGATGTTTCATGCTTGAGTATTGAATAACTTATGCTATAAATAATGTGCTTGTCCCAAAGAGGCAAACAGTCCAGGTCCCCAAAATGTCTATTTTTGCTCAACTTAAACTGGAGGAGGGGGAGGGGGAAACCTGGTTTGTTTACCACAACACTCTTACATTGGTCCTATTAAATCCTAGACAGATATGAAGATGGACTTCAATACAGAATTAAACAGTGTATGGACAGGGTATATAGTATAATAACGGGGTAGTATGAGTGAATATGAAAATACACTTGTCAGTTGCTTTACAGTCTCTGTTCTTTGGCCACCCTTGCGTAGCAGCCTGAAGGGGAGTGCCTGCGGAAGTCGGACTGCAGAAGCTTTATTGGGGTACTGTCAAGTAAATGAGGCCCTCATTCATGCTATTTCTGAACTGGTGATGGCAGAGATTAGTCTTATAGAGACTAGATATTAAAATTGTTTTAGTAGGAGGAATTAAACTCTTTCAAACTGCTCAGTGAACTATATATAACTGTTCTAATACTCAGAGTTGCTGAAACACTTTGTTAACATACTCTGCACGAGCCTATGTGCCTTCCATGCTAAGATGTTTGTGATCCTTGAAGCTAGCATTGCCCAGAGAGCCACTAGTGCGTAAGACTTCCTAGACTGGCAATCTGACTGCTGTTCTTAGCTGACTTTGTGAAGTCCACATGGATGTTACAGGTCCTGGCTGCAGAACTCGTGAGATGAGTTGTCTTAATTCTGGGAGGAGCTGAAAGTTTCTACACAGTTAATGCAGTGCAGTTCTGATCAGAAAAGTGACCATATATAGCTGTCCTGGACAAATTCCTTTTGTGTAATGAGTTGCTCTTGCTATCAAGGACAAAAGCCTTCATTTTCTTCCAACTTCAATGCTATGACAAAGTAGTTTGAAGTTTTTGTTCTGGCTAACAAATGCAAATATAACTCATTTGCTTCTCTTTTTTAAAGAGATATGTTTTGCCTCTGGTATCAACTGAGTAAGGACTTCTCTGAGCTCTGGCCTTCTGCAGGTATAACTTAAGGTCAGAATTTGGCTTTTAAAAGCTGTTTTTTCCCCTCGTGGTTAGATGATGAATAAAAGATAAATGTAAACAGCTGACAGAATCAACTTTAAATTTATGTGCACCATAAGAAGTGTGGAAGTACGGATAAAATCCGAAAGAAATCTTGCAAATCAGTTTGTATTTTCCATAACATGAAAAGTTCAATTTATTTTTCCAATACTTTTGGATATGCCGCATCAATTTTCATATTATTAAAGAGATACTACTAGTATTTATTAGTTGTCTCAAAAGATAATTGAGGTTGAAAATCTTATCTTCAGTTCCCTAGAAGTGTTTTAATGTTTGAATTCCAGAACAGGTAACTTAATACACAATAGGTAATAAAATGCATTTACTATATATATATATTTTATATTAGATAATTTAGTTATTAAAATATTTATGTATCAAAGCAAAGCAGTAGACCACAGAACTTTTTGCTGATTGTGGAAAAGGTGTAAAATTAGTATCTTTGGATTTTGAAACACTATGTTCACTGCTGTTTACATAAGATGAGACCAACAGACCAGGGAGTTAGCTTGACATTTATCCTTCTCTAGTTCTAAACAGTCTCATTTCAGTAATAACAGAGTGCAATTATTCTGTCAATATTTTTTCAGGGAATGAGGTAGCGATCAGTAGGACACTATTTGTCAGTAATGTTTTTTCCAGCACCCACGATCTGTGCTTTAATTTTAAAATACTTTCTTAGGTAGTCATACTCAAAGTGAAAAGTATGGAGTTTTAAAGTGACTTGAGAAATTAAAAAAATATTTTTTCTTATTAGGTGGAGGAGGAAGAGAGAGTGATGCACAGTGCCACTGAGGAGTGTGGATTAGATGTAGAAAGATGGAAACACAAGGTCTTGCTCATGCCAGATGGCAGCAGACTGTGTGTCAAATAGCTTCTGCTCTATCTGCCTAATTACATTATCCTACTGATATTTTACTACATGTTATGCTTATGGAAGGGGAAGTACTTTGTTTTTTAAAACACTTGTTGACATTCTTCATTCTTGTAAGATTTAAACTTGGTTGCTTTTTTCTTCTGTCTCTCTCAAGTCCTTGTTACTGAATGGACTCTGGATTTCTGTGCATTCTATTTTTCTCACGGAGCACAAATCAAACACTGTCAGTTGCTGTAGATTTTTCTGCCTTTTTTCCCCACTGGGATAATTCAGATAATAAAACTTAGCTTTTTCAGTTAGGCTTCTGCATCAAAGCTGCCTTTAGAAAGGAGGAGATACTTGGAAGCTTTTCATGGGACTGGAACTTAAAGATGAGTCTTTCTATAAAGTTGAGTCAGTCTGGCAGTATATAAATGTTATAACTTGTTCCTTCCAAAGTTTTGGCTTTTTTTCCTTTGTTATAGGTGTTTTTCTATAAAAGGCCATATTCTTAAGCAAAACACTTTGAAAATGCATACTTTTTGATAAGAGTTGCTTGGTTTGTTTCACACTTTGTTTCTAGTGAGAGAAATGCAGTTAGTAAATGTGTAGAATATTTTTTAATAAAATGCTGCTATATTCTAAACACTTGTACTGTTGAACCACTGTTACCTCTTCTTTATATGATCTACCCTTAACTCTGTATTTGCTTGAATCCTTTTTTTTTCCTTTAAGGTAATGGATACAACATGTTGTGGCAAAACAGTATAATATGATTCATAATCCTCTTTCTTTACTGATTTCATTTCAGTCTTTTTTCTTTTCTTTAAAGAACTATAATATTCACAGCATTCATGACACTCAGCATCACCTCCTCTTTTCATAACCTGATTTTGTTCTTTTCGATGTTATCTGCGGTACCTCAGTATTCACTTCTGCAGTCCCCTGTTCCCCCCTTTTTTACATGACAAAGCGGTGTGTCAGTGACTTCTCTGTGCTGCTGCTGCTATCTTTTCTTCTTACATTTATGTGAAATGGCTTCTGTACAAAGCTTTGTCTACACAAATACCATAATCCTCAACTGCTGTGCCTGCTTCTATCTAGTTAAAACGGCTTTCTTTAAAACAGAAAATCCATTCATCTCATCATTGTCTTGCCAGAGAAATGTTGTTCTGAAAATCAGCCTCTGCGTTTTTAAGCTGTATGCTTAGTTGAAAAAATGTTGCTGCATCTTTGAACTGTAATTTCGTAATGTTTTTGGTAACTTCGGTTCACAAGTGAAATGTTTGTTTCCCTTTTGCTAATCTTGTGCTTTCCTTCCTCCCTCTGACCTTAGAGCTGTCCTGTTTTATCCTTAGAGGCCAAGAGGATGTTTGGTCACTAAAACAGCTCAGTTCATGCTCTTCTACCAAATTCTGCTTCTCATACTAACTGTCCCCTGTTTCTCCACCCTTGCTGCCACCTGCAAAGCCTGATGTGACTGTGATTAATGAAGCCGCTGAGGCTGGTGTAGATATAGATGAGGAGGATGATGCAGATGTTGAATTCACTCTCCCCTCTGACATTGAAGATGATTACGAGCCTGAGCTGCTGTTAATGCCAACCAATCAGCCTGTTAACCAGCCCATTCTGGCCGCTGCTCAGTCTCTACATCGAGAAGCAACCAAGTGGTCTAGTAAGGTACTCCTGAGTCTCCCCCGGGCGACTGGTCTGTGTGCATCCGGCCATTGGGGAACGCTGGCACATTTGCATCACTCTTGATCCCTGCTAGATCCCATGATTTTGAATGAATAAGTGTGTCTGCACTTCATTTTAAGGACTGAGAGTGGCTTCACAAGTTTGTTAGGTCTGTCTGTCAATGCCGGATTGAAGCTTGATTTGGATCACTTACTAATATTAAACGGCTTCGTCTCCATTTGCCTGTCCTTATTTGTTGTGGCAGTTTTCAAATTGTAATAGAAGTTGTCTTCCATCCCCCCTGTTTTTTTGTTTTTTTTTTTTTTTCCATTAATTCTGGCTACCTGTGAAGCCATGGATAATGGTTTCTTAATGACTGTTGTAATGATGCAACAGAATATACAGCATTCAAGAAGTCATTTTAACATGTCTATTGTGCTTTTGCCTCCTTTGATGCCATCAACTAAAATATATATGAACAAGGAATGGCTTTGTATGGCAGAGTTTATTCAGGAGGACTGTCTGTTGGCTTGCACTTGGCTGATTTGCGAATGTTGCTTGAGGGAATTCTTTTTTTCTCTTTTTTTAAGAAGCTGCACTGAACGCATTAGTTGCTCAATTGAGATTGTATTTATATGAAACCAATGGAAGTGTAAATGAGGTTCAGACATTCACATATACCCTGTTTCTTCTGCCTAAACACAAACGTTTGCCAGTCTGGTCACAATTTTTTTTTTTTTTTTTTGAAATGGCATGCTGCAAAAAGTACGGCTGTTGATGTCCTATAACTAAGATTAGGTGTGTATGTGTATGTATACAGTAAACTATTCTTAAGAAGGGCTTTCAAAATGTTCTTGTCCTTTTCAGATTCTGATGCTTGGATAACTTGTTAGAGGGCTTCGTAAATGACACTGGTCCTAATTACTTGATCCTCCTACGTGAAAACATGGAAAAGTTTTGTTATGTCACTTGCATTCTAAGTGGTTATACTAGCAAACTGTTTAGCTATTAGGTCACGGTAACAAATAGTTCAGCTTTCTTTATCACCCATATCTGTATGATGTTTAATAATATGTTGGGATTTCTTCTTAAATTTACTAGTAGTGAGTCGTGAAAGTGTGTGCACAGGGATAGAGAATACATTTGCTAAGTTGATTTCTTGCTATTACTACTTGCTCTGAACTTCATGGTCATTAATCATGGAATTATACTGAAGAAAAAGTGTACTAATACTTAAACTCACTATGCTAATACTTCATCCACACAACAGGAATGTTTCATGCACCACATATTTCACATTTGTCCAACAGCTTTCCGCAAAGTTGAATCTAAATATACTAACAGACTATATTAACAATGGATCATCTGGGTCTGCTTTTTCTTGCACTAGGTTTTTCTCTGGAACAGAGTATGAGAAACACTTTTGCCTTGGTCATACTTAGCTCATATGTTGCAAATATTTCTCAGAAGTATTTCTGTAACTGTAGTAAACTATTTAATATAAGAAATCTGAATTTAATCTGAGGATTACCACTTAAAATATCAAAAATACTTCTCCCCTGGAAGCATCGTTTTAAAGGGGGAGAGTTTATCAAAAAGGAAGTTACATTTTCAAAGAGTAAAGGAGATCATTGAATCTCATTACTGCATCACAACCTGTGACAAAAATTCTGTGTTAGATTCTCTTCCTTTTTTTCTTTTACAATTGTAGTAAGGTAGCAGTATAACTGATACTTAAATAACTTCAGCTTCAGATGCCGCTTAAAACTTTATGTTCAACTGTTCAGACTAGACTGTTTAACTTAATTAGTGCTATTTGGTTTAACAGGCTACTTAGCACACTTCTTAAAATAATGTTGCTTTACTGGGAAATCTGGAATTTCTAATGCTAATAACATGCTTCGTCTTAAAGCCTAGCCAGCAGACCAGTAACCTGTTCCATGGACAAACTAATGCTTTTCTTTACCACTTCTTTTTTTTTTTTCCAGTTTTGAAGCAAACTTTTTTCCTGAGTGTTAGAAAGAAAAGTATGTCATGAATATGTCATTAGTACAGATCTTCTCTGTTCCTTGAAGAAACCTCTTCTGTGTGCACAAATCATTCTTCCATCCTTGACTTGAAGGGATTGGCTACCAAAATGTAGACTACTGCTCAGGAGTGACTTCTGTGAAGCCTCCAGCCTAGCGCTAACACTAACTGGTGCTGTTCGCTTTAGGGTAATGACATCATTGCTGCTGCTAAGCGGATGGCGCTGCTGATGGCAGAGATGTCTCGCCTGGTGAGAGGAGGGAGTGGAAACAAGCGTGCCCTTATTCAGTGCGCAAAGGATATTGCTAAAGCATCGGATGAGGTCACTCGGCTGGCCAAAGAGGTGGCGAAGCAATGCACTGACAAGCGCATCAGAACAAACCTTTTACAGGTAATGAGTTAACTTTTAAATGCCTCAAAAGTACTCTTCCGTTGGCCTTCTCTCAATATGGACGAAGGCTGGAGCACAGGAGCTGTGGCAGTAAATCACCTGTATCTTTCCTTGACTTAAGCTTTGTCAAGTTCCAAGTCTGTTTTTAGATCTCTTTGCAATGTATGTTTTGTAAAGTCAGGATTTGGTTACAGATGGGCGAAGATGCCAGTGCCCAAAAGAACTTGAAAAATATGCTATGAATACTAGTCTCTGCAGTGTCTACATTGCTTTATATTTCACCTAGTCATTCCTCTTGTATTAAAGCAGTAATATAACCCAGTCCCCCCCCCCCCTTTTTTTTTAACCATCTCAGATAGTTGGGAATGACAGGACATGTATTTGGCTAAGTAGACCCTTAAAGAATATCTAGAGGAGGGGAAAAATGTTGACTGTGTTCTTCCAAAGAATTTAGCAAGTCAGAAGTAAAATAAGAAGTTCAAGTATCATACCAATACTCTATGCTTATTTCTTATTTAATACTAAATACAAAATCTAAGGATTTAGCTGAAAAAAACAACAGATAATTGATTGGTTCAGTTTAGAATGTGAAGTGTTTTCAATCCTCATTCCTTAGGTCTGTGAGCGAATCCCAACCATCAGTACACAACTCAAAATCCTTTCCACTGTCAAAGCTACCATGCTGGGCAGAACTAATATCAGCGATGAAGAATCGGAACAGGTAAGAGATGTAAAATCTAATGGTAGTGTGAACTGTTCTTCACAGTTTTATGGGAAGATGATGTAATATTAGATGTGTTCTAGGAATTCAATACTGAAAAGCTTACCGTGGCTGTGTGGTAAAGCTAATTTTAGTATAGCTTGGTTTCTGCTTCAAAGGCAGCAGTTTAATATTGGGACATCGATTCCTCCCGAACCACGAGGTATTTGCATTCAAATTTTTATATGAACAACTTGTGAATCTCTTGACTTCATAGTAAAAAGCAGAGCTAACAAAAGCACTTGATTCCAGAATTGTAGAGCACAGGTTTGACATCTGAGGGGTACTAACACCCTCTAGTGGACTGTAGTGAAAATATTTTATTCTCCAACAATTTAAATGTCTTAAAATTGCTAGCTTCCTAATCCTGCAGATCTTAACACAGTTTTTTTCTTCTGAGAGTAGTCAGTGCTGAGACACTGAACTTTATTCAGATTTTCAGTAAATAGACAATGAAGAGGAGTCTTGTTGTGAGTCAGTATATTACTTGCTGGCTTCCGAGAGGCTGATTGTTTCATTTACTCTTCATAATTTAGACAGAGTTAAGAATGCTGGTACTGGCAGAATGCTGCTGTCTTATTAATACATTTAAAACAAATTTTCTTTTCTTTTCTTGACAGGCAACTGAAATGTTGGTTCATAATGCCCAGAACCTCATGCAGTCTGTGAAGGAAACTGTGAGAGAAGCTGAAGCAGCTTCAATTAAGATTAGGACAGATGCTGGATTCACCCTTCGCTGGGTCAGAAAGACTCCGTGGTATCAGTAGGCACTTGCCACATGAGTATTGTTTTCTGTAACATAAAATGCCTTTTTTTGGAAACAAGAAAAATATTAACAGCAACAGGTGCTGTAAACAAGCCTAAAATTAGCTTATGCTAATGCCCCATTCTAAGGGTATCAATTATATGAATATGCATTTCAAGTATTTTTGGAAAGCATTTGGTATCACACAAGTCAAAATTGCTTTCAGTAGTAGACAGTTTTTATCCTTTGTTTGCTTTTGAAGATTCTCTTCATGAATTCTGTAATCCCAGAAGCACATTTCATTTATGCACTGTATATTCCAGTAGTTTCCATGTGATAATACATGGACTTCACTTTGAGCTTGTACTGAAAGTCTAGGACACTAACTGTGTTACTTAGCAGTGATACAGGGACAATCATTGATATATAAACATTCAGCTTTTCAATAGAATTTTAGTTAGCCGTTCTTAAATCATGCAGAAGTGTTTTTTTTTTTTTTTTTTTTTTTTTTTTTTTTTTTTTTTTTTTTTTTTTTTAGGAAGGAAGGCAGAACACTTGTAAAGTGAGGATGAAAATCCTAATGCTGAAAAGTTTTTTTTTCTTTTTTTTCCTTGATGTTAATTTTGCATGGCAACAATATGTTAAGTCAACAAAAACTGGAGCTGTCCTTGTCGCCCTGTTGTCAGCCTCTAGGTGGGCATTCCAGAACTCTTGTTCTGTCCTGAAATGCTTTGAAGTGGACGCTCGTGGCACATTGTGGGCAGCTTGAGCCTTACGATTGAAGGCCTTAAATCACAGAACTCTTTCCTTCTTGCTTGCTTGAGTGATGTGAGCTGGAAAATCTTGATTCTCTTAAGCTAGCTGTACATATTGAAAACAAATATAATCATGTCCAGGACCAGAAAATGTCATGCCCTGGCTCCTTCCTTTTGAAAACCAAGTGAGCACATACACAGGGCATTATCCTACTTTCTTATTTTTATTCCTCCGTCTACTGTTATTCTAGTCACTCATGGTAGAAATTCAAAGATGAATAACAATGTTCAATTCAAGACGACCTTCTGCTTCTCTGCCCTTCTTTCCAGCAATGAAATAGCAGTTGCATAAGCTTTTCCAAATCCAAGTACTGCAGGGACACAAAATCCTACATTTAGGTAGTCAGATGGCTACTGACAGTGGTTCCTAATATTAAACCTTTTCAGGTATTTTTACTGTTTTTAAACATATTTAGAGGCCTGAAGTTCAAAAACCTTTTCGAGTCCTAGTAGTAATAAATTGAACAAAGTGTTAGTATATCTTTTTTTAAAAAGATCTATTAATAAAATAGACTTGGGATATTTTTATGCTTCCATAATTGAACATGCCTTTATATATATATATATATATATTTGTGTTAATTGCTCAGTAGTCTCCTTTGGCATTTGACAAAGAAAGGGAATTACTTTTTTAGAATAGGTCTCTCTATGGTTGCAAGGAGCTCTTTCGAACTTCTACCCAGAGCAGCGCTGACCTCATGAGGACTCCTTCATTTCCATTTGCTAAAAGTTGTTGTGTGGTCAAACTACCTTGATTAAAGTGCCCTTGTGAAAAACTGCTCAGTTAGTCTAACAAATCAAAGAAAGGGAGTCACAA
Source organism: Rhea pennata (assembly GCF_028389875.1). Taxonomy (NCBI): domain Eukaryota; kingdom Metazoa; phylum Chordata; class Aves; order Rheiformes; family Rheidae; genus Rhea; species Rhea pennata. The sequence goes on from NC_084669.1 coordinate 23,991,870, forward strand.
TACAGTCAGCTGTTCTTTGCCTGTCTGTAACAGTTACTCTGCACTTGGATTTTCTTTTTTCCCCTTTCCACTGCACTGTTATCTAAAAAGGGAAGTTAACCTGATTATAATACATCTGCCTCAAACTGACCGTAGCAAGAGAAAGCGCCTGTTCATCCTTAACTCCCTCCCTGCGACTGGGTGTTACGAAGCACATGGTACTTAGGGTCTTTCCTTAGTGTTCTCTTGTAATTACCTGTAACAGGAAGAGTGAGGAAGAGATGCCAGAGCCTTAACCTGAATGTCTTGCATTTGGTTGGTTTATACCAGATCTTTAACATAATTGTAAGGTAGTCATTTCTATTTAATAGTAAATAACACTGAATAGGTAGGAGTTATTTTTAAGCAGTCTTCTGAATAGTCTTCCTGTATTTCTTTTCAATGCTCCTCCTTCCCTTTCCTGTCCCCTTCCCCCACCATGTCCCCCCTGACCCTAATTCAGGCTTCTCCATGAGTTTTTTTTTTTTAGTGTCACTGTTTAGTTGCTTGTCTGATATTAATGCAATATTACTAATGCCTTTAATACATAATTGTTTATGCCAAAGATCACTTTTTGTTTATTGAGGAATGTTTGTGGGAATGTTATGAATCATGGTTGCCTTTGATACTCTTTCAGAATGTTTGCTATGAGTTCTTGCAGTGTTTTGTAGAAGCTGAATGCTCATCCACCTTATGCAATTACTGCTTTTTTGACTTTTTTGAACACTATTGGTCTTCAGACCTGAAATGCAGCAAAATTTGAAAAAGACCATGAATGTCAGTTAGAAATGTTTTACCACTATAAAACTTCATTTATAAACCAAAATGTGTTATATAGTCTAATGTTTTCAACCTTTTTCTTTGGTTCTGTTAAAACAATAAAAATGCATTTGTACAAATGTTAGCTTGTGAGTATTAACAACTGATGACTGATAACTTTTTAACAGCAGAAAGCAAAAAATGGAAGTACTAGAAATGCTCAAGCAAAATAATGGTGAGTTTTACATATTTTTGAACAGAAAGGTACAAGACTCCTAAATAGAAAAAGAGGGTGAGATAAGTTGGACTTTTGTACCACTAAAATTAGCAATGAAAATGTATTGGAAGCTGTGGCCCAGTGGGAAGAAATGGTGTTTCTTGCAGAGGCCTCATGGTCATCTACTACCAAGTGAAGTTCTAAAAACTTGAGATGGGTTTTGTCTGATTCTGTCAATAAGAAGGAGCTCCCAGAGCTGGAAACCTAGATGGAAAGTTGGTGGTACTAATTCCTCAGTAATGATACTCTATTTCTCAAGCTGTGCTGTGCATGTAGATGCTGGTGCAGTTTATTGGGGAGAATGTGAACACAGATCGTTGTCTTGGCGGTGCTCCCCTCCTCCCCCCCGGAAAATTGGTGCAGTTTTCTGTGTTTGGAGAAATGGCAGGAGTCAGGACACCCCTGGTGGAAGGTGTAAACCTTACACAAGGAAATCTACTTCCTGGAGGAAAATGGTCTTTGGGCTTGGGGTGCCTTTCCTACCAGGTAAGTGTAATTCTTGTCGGCAATGACCTCTGGTGGTACCAAGTGTGGATCAGAGCTCTTCCACAGCCAGGAGCTTTGCATATCTTTCTCCAATGGCTGAGTTGCAGGAGACTGGCAAGGCTTGTTCTAAGACTCTGTAATACACTGAAATGCAATCATGAAGGAAAGTATTAGTGTTAAAATTAGCCATTTTTGATACTACATTATGTTCCGTCTCAGTGATGGTGTCACTTCTGAATGGAGATACTACATGATTTCCAGGCTGCTAATGTAGACAGCAGCTGTAGCTACTCAAGACTTAAGCTTAGGACATATCAATTGCATCTTAGGTCAAGACTCTTAGTAAAATTGGCTTAACAGAAGGAAGTTATTTACTGCAACGTGCAATAGAACAGTAGAATGAGCAATGAACTGATAGATGATTCCCCAAATGAAAAACGGTAGAGTAGAAGCCTTGTACTTTTTAATGCATGAGAAATGTCTGCATAATACAAGGCTTTCTTACAAATACTGATTCTTGTAAGCACTGTTTTATCTACAATAATGTACTGTCAGATCAAAAACTCAGAATGAATGTCTGCAGGCTAGTTTACCCTAGTGATACTGCTGAAGTTAGCAGCAGAGAATGTGCTCATTTCTTTCCTTACTGGCTTGCTGTCTATGTTCAGGTAGGTTCCCTCCTCTTTCTGCTTCTAAGACTTGAAATCATTTTTGTTTAAAATTTTGTATACTGAATGAATTTAGTTCATATACTGATTTTATGTGAACTTAGTAACTCTTCATCAATTTGTAATTTAAACAGGTTAGGGAAATGAAGATTTTCTAGTATCCCACTCTTAGTTCTGAATCTTGTTTATCTCAGTCTGCTATGTACAGGTACTGTGGGACACACATTAATTTACAGGGAGAGCAAGCTTATGCTAACGTATAAGAAAAACTTTGTCAGCTCTGCTTGATCACTGTTACAACTTCAGTGTGCAGACTGTGACTGTTCAATTGTCCTCTATGTAGAAAATCAAAGGGAACTTACCTACCATGCTGCTCTACTCTTTAAATACTTGCGTAATGATCACGTTCAGTGACTGTGTAGCAAACAGTCGTCATATAACTGTGAACCAAACATCTTTTGTGTACAAGAGCATTACAAATAGTTTACAATACTGGCAACATCACAAGAGAAGATGAATTTGCAGTAGAGTTCCCTTTATTTCATTACAGTAAAGCACACAACCATTAAATACATTTGACATTTCTACTGTGCTATCTAAAAGCTATGCTCCAATGTACACATGGCACAAATCTGGTGGCATCCACTTCAAACAAGTGGAACATCTGATTCAGAGCTCAGACTTCACATAAAAAATAGATCTTACTCTCTGCAACTGTATTCTTAAAAAGTGGTGAATATGATGACAAGATTGAATGGAAAGAAAGTGGACTACGGAAGCAACCACCCCCCGGATTTAATGCAGAATGTTATTTTTATCAGCTCATCTGCAGATGGCACAAATGAAGGCAGATTAAGGCAAATGCTTCTTAAGAAAGGTGGTTTCTTGTAAACAACAAGAAAAATATCTTTTTTTCCTCCTCCATCAGAAGCTCTTCCTCAGGAGTGACGTTTGCTATGTCCAGGGCCCTTTGGGAGCCCTGCCCATCACTCTGCTGTTCTCCGTTTCTGAAGGGATTGCATGATGCTTTGTGGAATACCAACTTGCAGCTGGCTATGAGAAGAGCTGAGCTTTCTCTGCAGGCTGTAGCAGCAAAATGTGCTACCGCAAGACTTTCCCAGTAGCCTGTCTGGCCTTTATAATGTGCTTGGCCTCTGGGCTTTGGTATCTGGTTTGGCAGTGTAGTGTTTGTGACATTTTGTGGATTACCTACATCTAGCTATTCACCAACACAACGATTCAGTAAAAAAGGGTGAAGGTGTATTAGAAAAAAAGGTACCTTATTTTAAAGCCGTATTAAGAAAAAATAAGCTACGCTTCCATTTTAAGACCTGCTGTGCACAATACTTTATCTCAAACTAATCAATGTCTATTAATTGGCACCTACTTAATAGCAACATAAGTCACTAAGCAGTCATTTATGTTTTCTTTTCTTTCTTTCTTTCTTTTTTTTTTTTTTTTTTAAGGGGAATTTCCGCTTGGAAATAGAGCATCTTCTCATGTCCTGACTTGGAATTTTCCTGCTTTTGTAATATATTTGACACCTTTAAAAGGCTTGTATTTTTCTCCGTACATGTCCAGGCGATTTACTTTTAATCCTGGAAAACAAAAGTGAGAGTACAAAGTTAAAGGCAGAATACTAAAAATCTTGTCAGTCTTCTCCATTTTCTTCAAGCATGTTAAAAGCAGTTAGCAAGCTAGGTTGCTCTCCTCCTCCTTCTTCAGTTCATCCATTTTGAGAGAGCAAAAGGGAGGGTTCTTGTCACCCAGTCCTTGCTGGCAGCCTGGGGGGGGGGGGGGGGACGACAACAACTCTTATCTGATCTACTCAATGAGTCAACATCCTCCTTTGCAGGGATGAAATGCTGAGCAAATGAGTTCATCCTGCACAGCTCGTGCACAGTACACTCTTGTTCTTACTAACATGGATGAAACATAGCAGAAATTTTAAAATTTTCCTTACTCTTGAAATTGTAATTTAAAGGACAAGCTCTGTTACTGTTTGGGAAATAACTGCAGCTATTAAATACCTAACAGATCCAGGTTGGCCCCCCATTTTCTCATACATCTACTAACTTTGCCATCCAGTCATTTGGTTTACTATGTTTTGCTAAATTCAGACTGCTGGTTTGCAAGATGGCACTGCAGAATTCTGTTGTTATACTAGGCATTATTTTACTTAACAGTATAGTCTAGGGTGCAAAAGAATGACATCCTGGTACCAACCTGGACAGATACCACATGCACTACCACTGGTTCTCACCTACTGCCTAGTCATCCTCCTTTCATCCAAATCTGAGTCTTTGCTATATGGGGTATACTCTCTTAAGGCCTTAATTCTGCAAAGACTTTAGAAAGATTTTGCGCACAGACTGCTCATGTGATTTAAGTGTTTGCTGACTGAGGCCTTGTTTTAAACTTACTTTTGCACCTACCCTATAGCCTTCATGCTGACTACACGTGCAGATTATTTTGAAGATGGAAAACACAAAAGGAAAAAATAAAGGGGCACTATAATATAATAGAGCTTACTGACCAGCAGAAATGGCTTTAGTGGTACAAGGCTAGAGAAAATCAGCAGTATGCTATATCATCATTCTTCACTAAAAAGAAATTGTGTATTTTTAATGAACAAGTCAAAACAATTTCATTCATTCTTCTCTACACTTTTTAACAGTTTTTCTTGGGTAAACCAATTGGCAACACCTAATTTTCTGCCAGCAGGGTTAACTGCCAGGTTTAGGTTAACCAGACTTCACCTGTTTGGACCAAGTCTAAGCTAACTTCAGTTCAGCACCTCTGACTGAAAGACTACCACCAGGAAGGCTCCATTTCCTATTTTTCCATTTGTTCCACAAGCATCGATTTCTCTTAACACTCACTCACCAGAAATTGCAAGCTGCTGTATCTTAAACTGGATATTTAAGCTTGGATTCTCCTCTGGCTTGGGGGCTCCAGACTGTAGGTTCACGATGCCCTTTAGATTTGGTAGCTTTTGAGGGGTAATTTTGCCCACATCCCATGTTAACACCTTGTCAGGAAAGAGAAAATAGTAGCAGTAGCATTTTAGTAACCTCTCTACGAGACCAAGTTCAGGTCAAGCCTAGCAGCCCTGAGAATAACTCCCCTGGCTGCCGAGCTGGCATGGTTAGGGCTCCCGCAGGTACGCTGGCTTCTCTTCCCCAGCCTGCCTTTTGCCCCATCAGGGTTCCTGAGTTGGGCTGTGCACTTAATAGAGCTCGTCCCCTTAGAACTAATGGCTGACCTCACTGTCGGTCTGGGCCACGCAGGTCTAAACAGGGAGCGTAAAGGCAGCAGATATTTAAGCATGGAAAGGAGCAGGTGCTTAGCAAAAGATGTTTAAGATAAAGTAACTCTTTAACAGATACTTTTTTCCCATTGATTCCTACACTTTAAAGCAGGTACACGTGACAAAGTTGGTCCTTCACTCACCCACAAGTGGTGGTTTTTTCTTTTTTCTTTCCCACCATCTTTCTTGTCATATACAAAAAAAAATTGCTAAATGCACAAAAAAAAAATGATTTTTTTCCCTACTTCTAGAAGCAACGTTTTGCAGTTACCATCCAACTGTATAGTAAATTCAAAGCAAAGTGCCCAGAATTTCTGTAGAGCCGAGAGAGGCTCCACCATGTTGCTGAGGTGGATAACGGTTTGGATTTAAGCTAAACAAGTTAGACATCTCCTCAGTACAGCAGTAGTAAGAGCTATTTTAGAACTGAGCCTTGTCACAGCTTATCACAGATCAGTTTAAGAAGAAAAACAAGACTAAGTTCTGGAAAAGGGGGCAAAATGCAAGTAGAGGGAGAAGTTAATTTCAGGGAATACCAGGAGCACAACAATCCACTTAAAGTTATCCCAACTCCTGAGGAAAAAAAAACAATAAAATTTATTTCTGTCAGTTATGACTCCCTGTCTTTTCTCTCTTTGCAGAGAGGAAAGGTGACTTCAAGGTGGTTTGTTTTTTTAAAAAGATTGGTGTCTGTTGCTTCTAAAACCGAATGTTATTTGGAGAGCTTTCACCTCCAATTCAAGTGCTGACTGAGAAATTCCAAGAGCAGCAGAAAGCTCAGAACAGGGTGTTTGTTAAGAGCCAGCAGAATGGTTTGGCTCAGACTGTGTTCCAGCCAAATGGTTCCTCGGGACTAAAAAGCTTCAGGAATTTCAGGAAATTTAGATTTCAAACCACAACTGAGAAGCAAGAAAGCAGGACTCCAAGACAGAGATTTTCAGACTTTTTGTTTTCCATTTTTCCTCCTGTATGTCTTCAGGCAGATCTTTTGGGAGAGATTTGCATCTCCTGCTTCCTGTTTTTCCAACTACTTATTTTCAAGTCTGCAGCATTTTCTCCAGATAAATTTTTTTTAAAGGGTGTAGATTGCAGTATGTACCACAGCTGAAACCACCTGCAAAATACTGCTGCATCTATTAAAGAAAAAAAAATGGGAGTGAAGGTGCAGGAGAGAAGAGATGAAGGAGACAGGGAAGTGGCGTGCAGAATGATATAATGAGAAATCACATCTGGTCTTAGGATTGAAAGTAGTGAATTTTAAAAAGAAAGTTTTAATTCATGAACATATGCTGAAGGAAGGTGTTCCAGTACTCTGCAATATGTATAACTTGCTCTACTGTTGCCTTAGATATTTAAATAAATAAAAATACAAGACTTACTTTAGTAACTGGGTCAAACGTATAGCTGCCTTGCGTAGAAGTGAGGTTCATGTTAAGTACTGCCTTTGGCATGTGAACTGTCATGACAACTCCTTCTACTGTTTTCCCCATATTCTGTTTTGGTCCAATGGTAACGTCAAATCTTCCCGAAGAACTATTCTCCTTAAAACTGATCATGTGTTTTACATATACAGGAATTGCCACCAAGCTGAAGAAAGAAGACAGTAGTTGCGTGCATCCTGGTTACTTATTCACTGGAGAAAATGAAGCTCTTTTTCATAAACAGACCTTATATTTCTGGCAAGTGTAAGTTAGAACCAATTTCTTTCAAGCAAGAAGTGATACTCAGCTCTTCAACATCATTGTTGAAGTGATTTTTATTAATGGGCAATCATTTACGGAAAAAACAAATTCTTCCAAACTACTTTTCCTAATCTCTTTCCTTCCACTTTTTTTTTTTTTTTTTTTTTTTTGAAGTAATCTCACTTCTCAAAACAGCCATCAGTCAAATGAGATTTAGTTTGCAGATATTTGGGACTTAGGCTTTTTTTGCTTTGTTGTTTTTATGAAGTTTAGGATCTCTGTGAATACAGAAACTTAATCACAAAAATCATCAGCAGTTATCAATTACCAGGACTGAAGAGCCCTATATTCCTATCACATGTGATTTATGCCACTGAACAGTGATTGTTTATTAGCAGCAGCTCTGCTGAAAAACCTTTTCTTGTTTTAGTATGGACAGAGCATCAGATTAGACAGCGAACATGCATTTTAGCAATAATGCAAATTCCCCCTGTAACAAGGGAAAAGCTGCAGTTACCCATATGGAAAATATTAAATGGTGTAATTAAAGAACTAGCATGTCTAAACCAAACGTACTTCTGTGAGCTGACACGGTAGGAGATCAATCTGAAATTCCCATCAGGAGGAATAAACGAAAGGACTCTTTCAGACTCCCAGCGTTTGAACCGAATGCATGGATGGAAGCTGACATCATCCAGCAGCCTTGGGTTCTGTAAGAAGTAGCAAAGTGGTAAGTGAAAGCTCATAAAGTGTCAGCAGTTTGAACTAGACTACTAAACTCTATACCTTTCCTATTTCTTATACTCCTAAGTATTTTTCCTGACCATTATTAGAGACATGTTACTCAGCTACATGGATTTCTGGTGCGACCTTGTACCACAGTTCCTGTATTTTCACGTACAGACAAAAGTCATTCCAACTACTGAACAGGTAGCAATTTTTACAGTAGAAGGCAAAGCCTGATATATCATTTTTCACGCATCTAACATGAAGCAGTTGTTGAATACAACAATTATTTTACAGTTATTTAAATCAAATCATTAAGCAAAATATACCCGGAGCAATTAAAATTGCCAAATACACTGCTAAATTTACCATGAAAGAAAGAGAAAGATCTGGCATTCCTGAGAGCTTAATGCACGAATCAATAACACCTTGGATTTCTGCAAAGACTGTAGAACCTGGGACAGAAAAAAAAAAAGACAGATACTTATCAAGGGCATAACAAATGTTGTGAGGTGCAGCTAGAGGGCACAGACACCATTTGCACAGCACTCAACAACATGCCAAGCACAGATGGAAAAGGTCATTCCAGTTACCTGTGGCCTAGGCTGCTTGCTAAAACACGTGAATTAGAGCAAACAGCTTGTCCCAAATCAGTAAATTATACTTGTGCAAGCTGATACCCAGAATTTGTTCTGCATGTGCTCAAACTGGTTCCCAGCAATGAGCAGATAAGAATTTCAGAATATGCAAGCTCTGAATTTTCTTTCCTTTCAACCCTATCCTCTGTCTCCAGAAAACTAGCCAGTTGTGTAGTGGTCTCAGGAAGCTGAAGCACATCAAAACAGTCAACACCACATACAGTAAGTTTGTGCTATGTAGCTCAGGATCTTGTTATCCTTGGTTTCCACAGCTGAAGTGTGGCTTATTTTATAGTAGGATTAAATACTCATTTAGATGTTAAATAAATCTATGGTCAAAAAAACAAAAGCAGGATTACTAGGTGCCTTACCCAGGAAAGGATCATTTCCTTAAATACCTAATAAGGGCAGAAAGGCATGAGCAGGACTCTGGGCTAATTAGCCCTACAAGTAAAGGCTGTTAGAAGTAGAAACTATTGCTGACCCAGTTAAAGGGATGGAGAAACTGTGGGTTAATACCTCCCCTGAAAAGAAGTGATCCTGTTTCAGATTAATGCATATAACCATATGCCTATGAAACAAGATAACATCTACTCTAGGGAAACAATCTTACTACTCCTTAGTCCTAACGAATGTTAGGAAAGAAGATTCCTGCGCTGCAAGTCCTCGAGGAATTAGAGGAGAAAAGAGTAGTTACGATTACAGCAGTGGGTCCTCAGTAGATTTAAATAATCTCAGTGGACTCACACTCTAACTAGGGTTGAAATACATACAGAAATACATGTAGCGTCTTGATTATAACTCCTCAGACTAGGCATGCATACTGCTAATACAGCCATTGGGGTATACTGGCTGTGATCCCCACTGCCTTTTAGTCTCATGACTGAGCATGAGAGTTGCACAATGGCCATTTATGACTCTAGTATGATTGTAACTGAAGTGTGTGTTGAACGGGTGTACGGGGACAAGAAAACATTGACTACTGTTACAAACAGCAGCACTGAATTAAGAAATCAGAGATTTAACCCCCTCTCTGCTCCCACAAACTGGTATCATACAATCTTCAGCTTTAATAGCCAATGGGCCCTGCTAATGAACAGAACAGCAGACACTTGTGTACAGCCCAACAGTTTTCTTTTTGGATCAGCCTTTTTTCCATTTCCTGGCACTGGCAACATTTACACAAAAGTTAGCAGATTCCTCTTCAGAGCTAAATTTCATATTAAAGATTTTTGTATTTGAAGATATCATTTTTCTAAGTTATTTACAGAAAGGAAATGAGTATTGTTATGCTTCATAACATTTAGCTCCAGTTTATATATAAGGAAAACAATACCATCTGGCTATTTTGCAGCAAGTTTTGTCTTGCTATCAGAAGACAGCTAATGACTGCTTTTGTCTTGTTCAGTTGAGGGCCTATAAGGACCTACCATAGACTGTTGGCAAGAACAAGAGAGATAATTTTGTCATCATGTTGGCTTTAAATATTTTTTTCTATTTGTATCTCCTAAGAGATAATCAATATACAAACAAACTATCTAAGTACAGAATATTTCTTGTAGGTGTACAGCACGTTCTTTAAGCAGCCTAGTTGCTCTAATATGCAATAATAGCACGTTGCTATTATAAAATGAACTACAAAATATATTTGGGCATGTTATTTTAAATGGGCTATGTATTTTTATTTAATATATGGATATATTATATAGAACATACAAATAAATGCAGAAAAGTGGGCTGTATTCTCTCTAAACATCAGTGGCTAAATACAAAAACAAAACAAACAGGTAAGAGTTCACATGTCATCTTACCTGATTTGTCTATAATTGCATCAATTTCTTCAATGACATCAAAATAGGCTTCGTTGTTTGTGTATTTTACCCCTGCTCTGCGCCAGGGAATGTTGGACAGCTGCCCAGTGGGAAGTGTGTCACCCACATTACTACTGCCTTAAAAATGAGAAGAAACTCATAGAATCAGTAAGTAATTACAAGAGCATTCCAGCTATCACAGTTATGAATCAAAAGCAGAATTTGACCCTAAGAACTGCAAACTAAAACCTGAACCACTAAAATTTCATTCATTATATGATTTGAATTAACTTCAAGTATGTGTCCAGACTTACAGCTTTGAGACTGTATATTTCGCACAAAATACAAGGCTCAAGTCAGCAAAAGGTTTGAGTGGGAGTAGATGAGGAGCTAGCTTCCCCAAAGCATTCAAATGCTACAATTCAAGACATTGCAGCTCCTTGTGAGGGCCCTGAGCACTGTCCCCCCCACCCCCTCAGGATTTTAGCTGACTGCCTTCAGGGCAAGTTTGCAGATAAGAACTATTATGAAAAAAAAACATGGAATAAGCCTTAGTGGGGGCTCCCTCCCCCCTTCACTTGGGAGCTCTTGCCTTCGATGCTCATCTGAGCTACCCTGCAGGATGCGACAATCATGTCTGTGCCAAACCACGTACCCCACTGATTCAGATCCTCACCTGTGGACTTGACCTTCCAGCCTGGTGATCACTGGACTGCGGCTCACTCTGCTTACCGTCTCCAGCCCTGATCCTCACCCTGACTTGCTGGCTCCATTCCCTTGCTGCTTGTTAGCAAGGCCGCTGCCCTGCCTGCCTTGCACTCACAGTCAGCTCCCAGTTCTTCTCCCCTTGCAGCACAGCCTGCCCATGCTGCTACTGAGCACTCCTACTCCTGGCTCTTAAAATAGCACCTGCAGCCTCACACCAGTAGATAAATAAAATTTGGTTCTCCCAAAGAATAAGATAAATATCACCCAATGTGAGTAAAGGGCTTCCTGAGCCACCTAGTAATAAAGTAGAATGATGGTTCTTTAAAATGGAAAACAAATCATATTTCTTCTAGGGATTAAGTAACTGATCTTGAACTCCCAGTATAGTGGAAACAGCTCCCTCCACTACGCACCGTCGTCCGCACCAGCCTATAGCTCAGTATGAGCATGGTGGTGCGCTCTGCAGAGCGAGACAGCTTCACTGGGAGAGGCAGGGGCAAACGGGCATCACTTCTACATAACTTGTGGCTACACCCTCTTCTAGGAGCCAGAAAATTAATGGTAAAATAAACCTCACTAAAAATACCTTTACTAAACCTGGCCTCAGTGCTGTGGTGGTGGTGGTGTGAAGGGCAACTACCTCCCCCCTCTAGCTGCCTTTCTGGAGGGAGCAGCTGCCGTGGCTGTGCCCTTCACTGCCTTGCCGGGAGCAGCAGGCACGTGTGAGCTGGACTCTGCTGCCAGGCCAGGCAGGTGGGAGAGCTCTCAGCCTGCGAGTTCCCACCGGCTCAGGGCTAAGCTGCTGACTTGGACAAGATGCAGGTTGTCCTAGGCAGGCACTTTATGCTCCTAGGGATTTCTAATGAGGCTTTAGGTGCCTGTGTGGCAAAACAAGAGGATTTGAGGCTGCAGCCCTTGGCTGAGGCATCTTAATTCCCCTTATAGTGCAGCATCTGGTCCGTTAATGATGCAGACGTTTTCCAGGAGTGTAACTACTGCCATCCAAGCCCCCATTTTTCCCCAAACCAGAAATAAAACCTGCTGAGACTTACATACAAAAACCAGGACACCTGGGTTACCCCAAAGACCAGCTCTTCTGAGCAATACCTCTGTGTTCCCTGCAGCCCACCTACTACCCATCTCTAACACAATGTACAGACAAATGTTTTGCTGTCTTGACCCCACGTGACACCTCATGGCTCACCTCCCTCGCGTCCGCTTGCCAGACAAGCAGATTCCACCAGCTCAGCTGACAACCACGTTGCTCTATCTGTGCGAGACGTACCCGTTTACGACTGCCTGAATCCATCTCCAAATGTGATGGATGCTGATGGTGGCAGGGTGTGTGTGTGTGTGTGTGTGTGTGTGTGTGTGTGTGTGTGTGTGTGTGTGTGTGGAGGAGGGAGAGCAGAGTGGCTATTTGCTTCTCTTCACACTATTTGTTCCCAGTCAGCAAAGATTTATTGGGCTATTATTAGGTATCTGTTACTTATCTTTATATAATAATTTCGTATAGCATGCATAACCTTCTCCAGCGCCTCTGAGTTATTCAAGACTTGGGTTAGCTCTGTAGCAATCCCAGAGCACCTGTCTCCAGTATGCGCTGCCTGAGCTGGATCCTGCTACTCCTGAGGGACTTCAGCAGCTGTGGCTGGACCACCAGATACTACCACTGAGGATATCAAAGGGGCCCAGCCTAAACCGCAAATACAGAGTGAGTTGCCTTTATTCAGCTCTTAATTATGGGAAGTGGAAGGACCATGGCCTTACCTTACAAATTCAAGCCAATATGATATTACTTTTTAATTAAAAAGCACGATGGGGGTTGGTTTTTAAGCAGTCAGTTAACTCTGAATATTATTGACGTTCATACCTGTGATGGAGTTGACAACGGAGCGCAAAATTGTGGGAGGCTTAATCAGCTCCTTCAGTATGTTGGATTCTGTTGCCAGTGGAAAGCCATTGTCTAACATTTCTTCTAGAAGCTCATACACAATAACTACATTGTCCTTAATTGCAGTCTCGGAACATTCGCCAAAGTAATCCTAAACAAATCAGAGATTACAAAGGGGAGGACTTTTATTCCTGTTAAAATTTTTTTTTTTTTTAATGCTTACAGAAACTCTCTAACATATCATTGAATTTCAGAGCTGAAAATGACTAGCTACTTCTACAGCCTGATTGCATCACATGATAAGGTTGCATTTACTATGTAATTAGAAATAAAGATAGTGTGAACAATGAAATTAATGCAGTCTAGTTCACAATGGACTTGTGTCCTAGGGCTTCTCCCACTTGTGAACGCTAACACATCTTCAGTCAGAAGAGCGCTATGAAATATGGGAAAATATCTTTTGGTAACACCCAATCTTCACTGAGGTTCTTTTATTTACAGTATCTGTCAGATAGGTTGAAAATTGACTCACACTTACTATCCCTTCTCTCCCTACAGACTGCTTCATGACTGCATGCTAATTCAGTTCATCAATACAACACAAACACTATAAAAGCTTATAGAAACAAGGGAGCTTTTATAGACTGGCATTTGGGCTCTAGTGCATTTGCACTGGTATCTGTAAATCAAATGAATACACAAGACAAACCTTCTTCTCCTTTGTACTTCATAAATCAGCACTTGACTTAAAAATTGCCAAAGGGAAAGTCATGACAGGAGGGTTTATTGCCTTTCTTTTAAAAGAAGTTTACATAAAAACTCCCTTGGAATTATTTCAATCTTAAAATTACTTAATAGTGACACACCTGGAAAGTATCTGCTACTCGGTGAAGAAATTCAATTACAAAAAGTGGTGGCACTTCTGTCTGTATGACAGACACAAAGAAGATTTTATCCCGATAGATGCTGATGAGGTAGTGATGTGGTGTTGAGATGACAGGAGGCACATTTTCAACATCAACTGCTTTCTCCTGAGCTTCAAAGAAATAATCACACACAGATTGGCTGACAACACTCTTCCAGTGCTTCTCCAAGAATATATCACCAGAACAGTTTATAAGAAACAGACTGTGGATCATTTTCTGTTGGAAACACATTTGAACAAGTTAAAACAAACAAAGGGATTTGAGGATTGACATTTTTTCTTCCCCAGGTCCCCTTTGTTTTAATGGTTATTCTTTATTAACATTCACTGTAAACAAACTTGAGGAAAAGATACTGCTTTATTGCTGTTTTTTAAAATGGTGATTTCTTTACTTACAGGAATGTTACACCACAAAATAACTCAAAGGGGCTTAAGGGACTAATATATATCATAATTTATGCAAGAAGCTAGCACCCTCGATTTCTACTTTCATCCCTATTTGGCATTTGAGACAGGCTGATTCTCACCGGTTGGCACCCACTTTGACATGTTGTTTGATAACAGGAATGGCTATCTTATACACGAAGTTTCCTACTTTTCTTGCAACAGAGGAGTTTGCACAACATTTACACACATAACTGAGCACTGATGTCTCTTAAAGATAAATATCCTCAGTTTGTCATTTTCAGCTTCCAAGCTATAAAACTATTTCTTATTTGCTAGCCTATTAGTTTTTTAGCTTTAACCTATGCCCTTGGATAATGAGTTGGAATTCACCAGCATTACACAAACTCGTAAGTTTATAGCTGGTTTAATTAAATTACCTCAAACATATTTTTTGAAAAAAAAGCCTGTAAAATATATCTTACATCTAATACTAAATCTCTCATGAAACAGGAAAGTATTAGCTCCAAAGAATGTAATCCCTTTATTCTTGTATCTTTCAGGATTTATAAACAACATCTCTCAGCCTCTGACACTTCATTTTATTCATGGGATAAGAAGCTTATCTGCCTTTTTAAAAAAACGAATTCCTAGTCCATTTTTCAACTTTCAATGAAACAGTAGCTGAATGAAGAAGTGAATAAATTATTTTCTTCACTTCTATAGAACAGATAAATGCTATCAGACTTCAGCTTAGCTCTTCAACCTTTAAATGAGGCAAGTATAATGCTTAGCTTGACCTGCAGTATAACTGTCCTCTGACAAAAATTAAGGTCTGCATTTAAATTCAAACTTAGAAAACAAAACAAACCAAGTATAACAAAGCACAGGCTCCTGGAACGAGCTGCGATTAACCCATTACTCGTTCATTCTTGTGCCTTCCAGGTATTGACAGTAACATGCCCATGGCTCTGTAGTTCACTATATTAGGAAACTGGTCCATTCAAACTGATCCAGAAAAAAAAAGCGTTTTCAGTCAGATCAGGTTCCTGATCCAGGTCATTGCATTGCCAGAAAGTGAAAAGAGCATATACTAGTAACTGAAAGTTCATCTGGCCTTTGGAGGAACTCAGTTGTGACCGGAAAGAGACAGAACAGTTACTGTGTGTCAGCACCTTTGGCACTGGGGCAGGAAGACCACCACCAATTCTGCCAGTCTAGGAGAAGCCAAACATATCTACCAAAACCTACCGTAGTTTTCACTCATCTCAGGATCATGCCAAAAAAATGGAGATAAGCTTTGCTCCTTAGCTCACTAACTGGCATAGAAACACAGAAACAGCACAGAAGCATCTAGATGTGAATGGCCCAGAGAGTTTTTAAAGGAGTCGAACACTGCATGCCATAGCACTAGGAAAAACCCATAGCTCCAGAGTGGACTCTTGTTGCTGTGTCTTGAGCTCAACTATGCAATGTACTGAGTTAACCTTCCAACTCACTTGTAACACTGAAAAACCGTCTGGGCCCAGCAACTGACAATACAAGTCTGTCTTCCAAAGCTCACCTGAAAGGGTGAGAAACGAGTAATAAAGAAGACAGCCACCATGCTATCTCCCTCCATCGAAGACTGCGGAGGTGGGAGGGAGCCAAGACGCAGCTTTTCAAGTTTTATTCTCTATTTGCTCTTCTGCATGCCGGATACAAACACGCTCATCTTCACTGCAACCTTACCATGTCTTAGATACCTCCTATAGTCTTTGCAGGTAGATACACAAAGAGCAATAGTCAATACATGGATAGAAAGATCCTATTAAGCCAACATAGTACATAGCAGGAGTTTAATTTGGAAACTGTAACTGTCAGTTTGCTTAGGTGTGGGAAAGGAGATGAATCTATAAACTAGCACTACTGAGAGTTTCCACTATACCTCTCATGGTTCAAATTAATCTCGCTCTCTCTTTTTTTTTTTTTTTTTTTTTTAAGGGGAAGAAAAGCAGACAATTTTTATACTGTAAGCACAGCATTCTTATAAAGGAGCCTTGACAACAATTGCTTTAATCCAGTTTAACCAAATGTGTTCTGAGTTTAGCCAGCGCTGAACATTAAACCCCTCCAAAATCTCCTGGATAGTCACACAACGGTGGAAAGTATAAGCAACCACTGAATGTCAGTATTGTTCCACATCAAGGCAGCCCAAACATATGAAGGTGATCAGCTATAAAGCTCAGAATAGTTCTCTGTACATTTTAATATGGATACAATAGCACATCTGTTAACAGAGATAAAGTCCAGTTCCCAGTAAATGCATGCAGAGCTGCATAGAAGAGTTCCAGTATCAGCAGTGCTAGTGCTGGCTGCACTGTTAAGACTCCCATTTACAGAAGACCTGATCTACAGATCACTGTGAAGAAACAAGGCTGGACTTTGGGCAGCTGTGGATGCTACACTGGTGAAGTCTCCCTGGGATGTGTTACAGAGTGCTTTTAAGCCCTAGCAGTTGTTCTGCTGTTCAAGCTTACACAGATTATACTGATCACGAACTATTGCATTTGTTACTATATACTTAAACAAATACGGCAGTCCAGCATGCCAACAGAATTGCTAACTGAATACAGTCACCTACTTACTTACACTGTGATCACTGCAAGCTCTCCTGCTAGATGAAATGACTGTGTCAGCATAGCCACTTCTTTTGCCAGAAATCCCACTTATGCCATTAGACTATGACTTGATTTGCAGCAGTAGGGCCCGGGTAGCCAGGAAGGGCGGCAGCACTCGACCGCTGCGCCTATCTGCTCATTTGTGTTCTTGCCCCATCAGCCCAGATACCAGTTGTGTTCGTATGAGAGTTAGTGCTGCCACGTGGTAAACTGGAATAACAAACGGATCCAGGGGACTATGCTTGGCAGATTACAGCTTTACAGTATCTGTGGAATGCTGAGCAGTAAAAACCTACCTAGCAGCCTACCATACCTCTGGCAGTTTTTACAGGATTTCGCATTATGCATTATTACTTTACTACAGGCACAAAAATTCCTTTCAAAACCTCACACGTGCTCATTTCCTCTTTCACAAGTTCCAGCAGCACGCTGCTAAGAAATGTGAGCTGAAGCAGTCTGGAAAGATGGAAGCTCCCTGTACAGACCAAGCACACAGCAGGCAGTGCACACCTTGATACCAACCAGCACAAGGCCTGCCCCATCGGAAACCGGGCAGCTAGGTTTGATCGCTTCTCTCTGCCACTGCTGACGACAGAGAAGCTCTAGCAGTGGTGGAAGTACCAATCTGTTAGGTGCAAGCACAAGACCAATTCATTTGATTTATCCCACACAGAATGATTGAGGCTGGCAGGGTCTTCTGGAGATTATCTAGTCCACCCCCCTCCCCAACTCAAGCAGGGTCACCTAGAACACATTACCCAGGATTGATCCAGACAGCTCATAGAAGAGCTAGAAATTTTTAGCTAAAGTGTCTTCAATATGCTGATTCCAATTCTGTATGTTTTCTTTTTATTTTGGAAATTTTTGAAATCTGGATATTGCAATTTCGCTGTTTTCTCTTTCTCTTGGCAAGGAAACATCTGGACTGAAGTCACAGCAAGTTCACAAGACAAAGCAGAACTCATTGGTTAAAGGGAGAGTCTATGCTCATGGAAACAACACTGACAGCATATGCTTGTCCTCAACTACAATTAGGTACTCTAAAATTTAATTAATGTAGAGATACTCTTGCCAGCTGCTTTTCCGTAACTGAGCTGAGTTACAGTCAAAGCTCTGAAAACTAGGTAGTAAGGAATTAATCACTGGCCTCTGCAACGCCCTTTAGAGCTAGTAATAATTACTGAGAATGTCTCAATACGGGATGTGCTGTAACAGGTAATCCCAGAAAAGTCTGAACATACTATCACTTGCAAAGTATTCCAGAGCTTCTGTGTTCCTGGTGCTTAGCAGAGCTGCCTCGAATGGTGAAAGGATTAGTGGGAACGGATTGTTTGAGCCTCTGTTGTACATTTGTGGAGATGAACTTCTAACGAAAAGCCCTTAACAGAATGGAAAACAATCTAATGTTTAAAGTAATCTAGAGAAATGAATAAACTAAAATAGGTAGATCTGTTTCTATTTTGAAGCTGGTATTTTTGCCACAATCAGATGGTCAGCAGCTCAGGTTTTTCCTATAAATTCAGGATGTGACACATGACAAAACTAGACAACCTAACATTTCTCACTGCCCCAACTCCACCCACCAGCTCTTAAAAGAGCAAATCTAATGAAGCAAAATCCTATCAATTACTAGACAGCCTGTGTAACAGCTCTAAATGTATATATAGCTAATAGGACTAACCTTGATACATTAGTAGTTATGATTCAATATTTGTGATTCAAACTGATGCACCTGCAAATCTCAGATCTCATTAATATATGAGTGTTCTGTAACTACCATTTTTTTAAGGGTCCTGTCACTGTTGGCATGTTACTGCTGCTGCTCAAGTATCATTTATCTTTTCACTTATAAGATACCACAGCTTAGGTATCCATACTACAAGCTAAAATTTATTTGCAATCATTCTTATGAACTGCCTGGTGACTTTCCCTGTTATTCAAGTGAAAGTCCCAGAACTGAAGCAATTCTAATCTAAGACCATGAAGTGCTTGCACCTGTACAGTAACTACTTAGATGCTCATTTTATCAGCAAATTCTTCCCTTTAAAGACTAAACAGCGAGCATCCCAAATGCTCACTATGTATTTATTTTTCTTCACTCTCAGTTAAAATATTGGTAATAATTTTATGGAATTGTTTTTGAAAGGAAGTAGTCCTTTGAGAATAAGATACAATTGTCTTAAATCAATATTTAGTATCCATAACAACCTTTCCAACTACCTCCATGTTTCTTTTTAACCAATGACAATCACAGCCTGCATAACAATTTGCATCTACTGACAGACAGACTTTCCACTAATATGTTTGCATGCTGCCTTTGTTCAATTTAGTTTCAGCATAAATCCTCTAATTGCTGGCAATTGCATATGTATTGCCAACACAATAACATTAGATCAAAAATAATCGAACAGTATCAGATACTGAATAATTGTGTTTCCCTAGGGTTATGCAGGAACTGTGAACTTCAGTGTAAAAGCTGAACATCTAATAGAATGGATTAGAAAAAAAATTAAAAATTGATTGCTAAAACTACATTTTTTACAGGAAGATGGAACAGCATCTCTAACACAAATTACATCAACATCAGTTGATTTAGGACTATTAAGGGACCATTTAAGAAATTCATTCTCTGAAAATGGTACTGAATAAACAGATAGGGAAGACTAAACTGACACTGATAGGGTCAATGTCTTATCATATTTCCTGTCAAAGGGATTTTCAGGAACAGACATAACTAGGCTCATATCCCAGCCAAACCAGAGAACTGTGAAAGGCCAAGGCAGCAGGATTCAACCACAGGAAACAAAAGCCTTGCCTTAGTAGCTCTTAGAGAAGATGTTTTCCATCATGCTGTCCCATACATTGCTCCAGCAACAGGCTGGAGAAGCTTTGAATTGTACATAGCCTCTTGTTTGTTGAGCGAGAAAAAAAAAACAAATAAGAACTGAATGGTATATCACTCTAAATGTCAAGAATTTAATCTGTGATATGTTGGGTGCTAACCAGCTTTATACTGCTCTTTTTTCATATGCTCTATTTTAAGAGCCATTCTAGGTTCAAGAAAGGACATGCACTGTGCCCAAAGAGCCATGCAGTACTGAAATACTAGACCAGAGCCAACAAGTATTGCTGGAACCTTGCTGTAAATGACAGCTCTTACTAAGGTGTGTGCACTGTGCCACAACTAGTTCAAAATCCAGATGACAGAAAGAAGACAAATTACCATTTTTCCTTCCTTTCTCTTCCATAAGAAGAGCACAGAGCTGCACTCCTTCATTTTACCATCAGAATGAATTAAATGAGGCTTCATAATACCACATGATAAAGACATTTCCAAGATGTTCTCTTAAAAAGCAGCCTTTGATGCATGTATGTTGAATAAGTATTAAAAAGACTTCACTTGTTTTCTGTGTAATACTTAAGTTTTGAAAGTAACATAGGAAATAAGGTGGGTGAAAATAATGGGAGATTAAGAGGAAGAAACTCCACATTTTAAAAAGGTTTAATCAGGTTTCTTCCTGTCATTACAGCTAAGAAGTATAGCTGCCACTTGTCACCTGCTGTTCACACTTCTCTATCTCAAGGACTTCCAACTTCTTCAGAAGTAAATCTTATGATGAGAATTTAAGATTGCCTAAAGCAAAACTACTTGTAAGGGGAGTTTAAAGGAGTAACTGGGACTTAACTGTGTCATAATTATTTTGCACAACAGAAAACTTCATTTTGAGGCAAGCAAAGCAAAATTAGGCACTACGTTGCATGGAGGAGTCTTAATATTTAATTTGTCATTTGTAAGGAATTTTCAGGTAAGTGCACAAGGACTAGAGAGAATGTACCTATCCCATTTTTTCAAAAGCAGACTTGTTTGTGCTTTGATTTAGCACCCAACATATCACAGATTAAATTCTTGACATTTTGAGTGAAATACCATTCCGTTCTTTTTTTTTGTTGTTTTTTTTCCAATAAACAAGAGGCTATGTATAATTCAAACCTGCTGGCAGCAGCTGGCTGAATCATTCTCATGGCTGATGTAGTCAGTCTCTTTGTAAAACATTGCTTCCATCATTTTACCTCTGGCAGGAGTAATTTGATTTGTTTGTGCTTTGCTTGCAAAACAGCTTTTTCCCTTTCATACTGCAGTATGCTTTTTATGAACATGAACTTTCATTATTTGTTACGAATTTTTGGTTTGGTTGTTTATACAACAGCTACATTTCACGGTGGACCTATTCTTTCAGTTGTAGCCAAGCTTACTGGGTACAAACCATTCAGCATACTGAAAAGATGCTAAGTGTATTGCAGCTTCAAAGCAGATCAGCACTCCCGAAACAAAACAAAATAAGCTGCAACCTCCACGCAAGTACCAGGGCAGAAGCAATGTGCAGTACACAGCATAAGATGATAATGGAGTAATTTCTAGCATATATCATAGAAATTTATACTCTCAAAGACCCTTGCTAATTAAGTAACTACAGTACATGCAGAACCATTAGGTTTGCGGCAATGATGCCAGAGCAAGATTTGGAGAGCCGGGCGCTGCCCTCCTGCCCTAAGGTCGCTTTGCTGCAGGCTGTCCGTGCAGCCTTGAACAGCAGGTCCTGCATCCTTTCTCCTGGGAACTTCTGCTTAAGGAGGCCCCGTACCAGAACAGACCCACAGACCCAGATCCGAAGAAACCCGGACCACGCATGAGGGGAGGAAGGAGGAAGCAGAGGGGAGGCGTAAGTCGGTGCTCCAGCCAGTCAGCCCCGCGGGGAACCCACGCGTGCCCTGCGCACCCCAGCCTGACTGACCAAGAGCCTGCTCTCCCGCAGCTACTCTCTGCATCGCCTCGGGTGCACCGTGACTAACTCGTACTGTTCTCCTGACTCTTCTTAAAATGGATTCAGAGAAAACCAAGGAGTTGCGCAGACACAAGAAGGCCACGAAGGTGACACGTACACTAACTTGTTACGGCAAGCCACAACTGACTTCACGGAACGGTAACTGCAGGGGTAAAGCTTTTGCCTGCATGGCGAATTTGACCTGCCCCCTCCTCCCATAAAAACTGAATTAAATAAAGTTGCCCCGTAACCGTTACCCCCGTCCCGGCGGTTACGGCGCAGGTTAAAGAACAAGCGGCCCGGCCAAGGCGCCCACGGCCGGCCAAGCGCCCCCGCCGCGCCGCGCCGCCCGCCGCCCTCCCCACGGCCGCCGCCGCCCGGCCCCGGCCCGCACAGCGCCGCCGCTTCCAGCGCCTCAGCGCGCACCCCACGCCCGGCCTCGGCCTCGGCCGCCGCCCGCGCCCCCAGGGGCTCCCGCGGCGGCCCCGGCCCCACGTACCTCCCCCGGCGCGGCGCGGCGCGGCGCGTCCCGCTCCCGGCCGCAGCGGCCAAGATGGCGGCGCGGCGCGGCGCGGGGCCGCCCCCGGCGGAGGCGCGGGCGGCCGGGCCGCTGCCTGCGCCGAGCGGCCACTAACGGCCGCGGCGCCGCCCGCCGCAGCCGCCCCCGCCGCGCCGCCCCGGGGGGCCCCGCGCCCGCCGGCGCCCGCGCGCCGCCCGCCCGCGCCCTCCGCCCCCGCGCGGCGGGCAGGGCCCGCGGGGCGCCGGCGGGCGCTGCCCCGGGCGGGCGGCGCGGGCGGCCCCGTCAGGCGCCCGGCGCGGGCGGCCCGGCGTGGCCCCCGGCGGCGGGGCGGGGAAGGGCGGGGCGGGCGGCGGGAGCGCGCCGCGAGCCGCCCAGCGCGAAGATGGCAGCGGGGGAGCCGCAAGCCAAGAAGCTCAGGCTGGAGCCGAAGCAGCTCAGGTAACGGGCGGGCGGCGGCGCCGAGCCGAGCGGGACGGGACGGGACGGGACGGGCGCGGCGCCCCCGCCGCTGCCGCCGCTGCCCCGGCGGCGCGGGAAGCACGTGCGGAGCCGCCGTGGAGGGCCGCGCTCGGGCGGCGGGCGGGCAGCGGGCCGGGCCGGGCCGCGGTGGTTGTGCTGCCGGGGCGCTCGGGTAACCTGTGCCGGTGCGGGCGGACTGCGGACTGCCGGCGCGGAGCTGCTGTGTGCCGCGGCGCAGCGCTGCCGCCGGTTGGCGCGGAAGTGCAGCCCGCTCCCCCCGCGTGGTGGTGATCTTCCTTTCTTTTTTTTCTTTTCTTTTCTTTCTTTTTTTTTTCCGCTGAATCGTGCAGGGGTCTCAACTCGCTCTCGTCTAGGCAGGATTTTAAAGCGATCTAAACTTCCTTGCCAGCACGTATATGTGTCTTTTCCAGGATATGTGAAATATTCTCAACTATGTTGAGGTTAAAGCAACCTGGAACGGGATATCGGTGCTGCTTGCTGTACTTCGCTGTTCGTATGAACATTGTGTAATTGCATGGATTGAACCCTGTCTTCTAGTTCACGGTTTACAGATTTATAGAGACAGCTCTCCTTTTCCTTTTCCTTTTCCTTTTTTTTTTTTTTTTTTTTTTTCAATGTTAGTGCAGGAAGTGTGGTCAAAATGAATGTTGAGAGATTATCGGAGGAACTCTTGTTGGTGCAGTTTTTGGTTTGTTTCCTCCGGATTATTTAGACATGAACGTAACTGTATGGTATCTGATCTGTTTTCAAGTATTCAGTGTACGAAGAGGATTAATGAATGACATAAAGCTTGAAATGCCAAAATTGATTCTGGTGATAACTAATAGCTTATTCAGAAACAGTAAAAGAGATGCACAGAGTAGAGAACAGTCCCTTTCTGTACAGAGGGCCCTTGCTGAAAGAACTAATCCTATTAAATTTGTCAAAGTCAGAGTACTCGTTCTCTTGGCAAACTGAGTGACTTTTCAAGTCTAGTAGTAGTTGACAAGCTCAGCTGCAGATAACAGAAGAGGAGGAAAAATGTAACTGAGCTCTGAAGGTAAATAAGTGGCATGCAGCAGTGTAAACTTATAATGAAAAAGCAACAACTATTGCCAATGCAGGATGAGAAACTGGGAATTGCAGTATTTCTGTTTGCACAGCTTAACAGAGGAAACTGCATTTTACCTACCTGAAGTCCAAACACAGAAATTCAAAAATTGGAAGAACATTACTGAAATTCTGAGTTAAAAACATAAAGGATGTTTACAGTGAAACAGAAAGCCACTGCGACATGCTCTTGTGACAACCTGTTACGCCAAAAATAATAATTTATAATGTGCAGCATGGATACAACATACTAGGAATGCTGTTACAACCTGTGTGCTCTAATCCTGTTACAGATCATTTCAATATGAAGTGTAAAGTACATATTAGTCCTATTTCACAAGGGAGAAATGCTATAGCTAACTGATAATCAAACAAAGTTAACGTGTTGTAGCCACAGATTGGACCCCGAAAGGGTGGTTGGATTAGGTTAGGCAGATCTCTGCCCTTTTGAACGTAGCCGCGAGAGCGTGTTTGGCTGAGTGCAGCTGTAGGACCTTGTCCTCTGCTAAGAGCCTGTGCAGAAAGTACCAGGCTGTACCAGTAATGAGGTTCCTGACTTTGTTGTATTTGTAATGAGGGTCAGGTGTTAATGCAAAGCACTCTTAAATATGCTTGTATTATGTTAGAAACAGTTTACAGATTAAGAAAGAAGTGAAAAGTCACTTAAATTCTTGGGGATAGTAACTTTTTTATATTTGTTGTACAAAGAATTAGATGAGAATTCCTTGTTCTCAACGTCTTCTAGCTCTTCTAGATTTCAGACTCTCCAGCCTCTTCAGAGGACCATGTTTAATGGACTGAACAAGGATGGTCTTGTACCCTACTTATTCTGCCATGAGGTACTACGTAAATTGAAATCTTCTCTTCATATGTTAATGAACCTGTATCTACCCTGTGGCTACCACAAAAATTACTTAGTTAGAAAAGTTACATTAAAAAAGTTAAATCTTACTCTGTAACATAAGCTGTACCGTGGCAACAACAATAAATGTCAGCTCTGCGTTTTGTTTCCCTCATATATTTATTTATTTATTTTCCCATCAGTTTCCCTGTACGTGGTATCAGGGAGGTTTCCTGGATCCAAAACGGCTCCCTCGTAACATAGGCAAACCTGGCCTGGCCCAGCTGAAGTTGTTTGAAAGCAATGTGAGATGGCTGGCTGTTGGCACCCAGTGAGCAGGACACAAAGCTTGAGACCCAATCTTGTGCTCCCAGCACAATGATGCTTTGTTGCTCTGTGCTGGCATTAATCTGCCAGGCAGGTTTTGCATCATCTTCACTGACGGATGCAGATCACCACTAAAGCCAGCGGGCTTTAGACAAGGCCATTACTGCATGTTATGTATTTCAGACTTCTGACCACGTGAAATAAAATATCACTCTGTGTGTCAGCTGTATTATTTGAAGAAAAAATGGGCTTGCAAAATGACAAACTGAGTTTTTTACTGAGCAGTATACTCAATTTACTGGAAACATGATGAAGCATCACTTCAAAGGAGAATTACTAATGAATTGATTTGCTTTTATCCTAGAAGCCTGTGAAAAATATAGCCGGATTCTGTTAGCAGATAGTTAAAGTTATAAAGAACTTGAACATTCTCCTTAGAAACGTGTATGAGTGCGTGCATACATTTCTATATAGAAATATACATGCACGCATAAGAGAAAATGAGCAAAGTTTTGAAATCCACCACGATAAAGTCCTCTCTGTTACATTATGGCCTTCTGGCAGCTCTGCAGCTGCTGTATTGATTGAACAGTCATGACGTAGTTGGCTGTTTGAGCAAATCAGTTTATCTACATAAACACAATGTAAGCATTGAATTTGGCAAATACTTTATACTAAAAGTACAAAGTGCAATATTCCTCTTTTTTCTGTTACTACTAGAAAGCTGCTCCTTTTCTGAATAAATTATCAAACACTACGGGTAACTGTTATCCAAAGCAGTCCTTTATTGTTACTGTTCCGTAACGTGATGTTCCTAAAATGTACGTTACTGTACATTTTAGACTGCTTGATAGTGGCAACTGTAAAAAAAATTGCTAATTTCATACATTTTTAATTTTGTGTAATAAGCTGATTTTTAATTTTACTTATTCTTCTATCAGCTTTCTACAAAAGAATAAAAACACTGAACATTTTTCAGGTGGATGCTTAAACACCTTTAGAAAGCAGAGGAACAGAACTTTTGAGGAGACTAGCAATGTACTCTTACAAATTTGCTTTATTAAGGACGTAACAGCAACAAGCTTCCTTTTAAGACTGTTGGTATAAATATATCCAAATGCTGAATGACTGGTGAGGTGGAAAAGAGCTCTCTGTTTCCTTTATTTGGTTATTTAACTCTGAAGTTACTACATAGATTCATGTGTCTTCACCTAAGGTAATCATGCTGATTTTCTCAGAGCATGTGTTACTGGATGCAGCTTTTACACTTTCACGTTACTATATCGGATAAGTTTATTACAGTGTCTTCATCCTTATCCTTTTGACTAAAATAATTCCACATTTTATGACAAGTATGCCATTTGAAGAAAGAGAAGGTCATGGGAAGGTTATTTCTGCTGTGGACTACTAGTACAGCTGGTGTCTCTTACTCGATTTACTGACGTTACCTGCAGCATACCTAGCAGAAGTGACACAGACAGTGATAGGTTAGACATATAATAGGCAGTGATCCTGGAAAAACGTATGTATCTGACATTGTATGTTGTCTCGTTGAAGTCAACAGGACTGACTAGTCTTGTCCCTAAAGCTGCGTACGTGCTCAGTCCTCTGTGGGAGGGTTATGACCCTGCAAATATGCCTCCTTGATGACGAATCCTGAAGTTCCTCTGAATTTTTGAGTTGTGCAAGTTCCTTCTTTCTCATCTAATGAAACAGCTTGCCTAAAATTTATCATCTACCTTCCAAGGTGCTTGGAAAAGAGGCTTGAGTGAATCAAACACAGTTAATTGCAATAGTAGTTAGTTTAAAAAGTGCTTTTATGTAGGATACAGTCTTGCGTTATACTGTTGAGTTATATTTGATGTGGAATTGTTGGAAGCAGAGCTCTGGCTTGTGATTCAAGGTTGCAATATTGAATTTGAGCAGTTACACTGATATTGTACACAGATATTTCACAAAACCAATTTCAGAATTCAGGAATATATTGCTATCAAAAGGTCATTAATCGGTATTTGCTGGCAAAATGTTGAAAAACCTTATCTTCTTGAAAAAAGTAAATTGAACCTGCAGATACAATGTCAACACCACATTCTCTCAAGGCTGTTCATCTTTTTATTTCTATAAATTGCCTCTTAAATCATCTCAATTTACACGTTAATTTTATTTATATAATAAATATCTAAGCCTTTTGTGTGAAGGAGAGATGTCTTTAAGTATTACAATTCAGTGAAAGGAAAGGGATTTCTTTTCTTCCTTTCCATCTAGGACTGTAATCACTTCTGTAATCACTGACTACAATTAAAGCTGTTCCATGCTTGAAGGATAAAGCTGTTCCATGCTTGTGACGTAAAGCTACTTGCTGGCTTTATACTGCCTTGGGATTTGACTTCCAGTGAAGGATTTTTGTTTGGACTTTTTTTTTCCCCCTTGTACAGTCAGTGGCACAAAGCTGTGGTCCTATCTGAAGGACTAGACTATGTGACTTCAATCAGGGGAGAAAGAATACAGTAGGGAAAAAAATACAGCTGTCTGCAGCATGATGAAGACTTAGCGATATCAAGGAGTTTATAGTTTCTGTTTTACAGCTGTATGATAGCGGAAGCTGTTATGGAATTTTGAAATATAGTGTATTTTTTATCTTGAATGGATCTATTAGCAGAGTATTAAATTTATTTTTTGTTTTGTAAAATAGAAAATTCTCTTTATAGAAATATTTTCAAAACAACCAATGTTTTAGTGGCAAATACATACAAATACCCTTATTGAAAGAGGACTTGTGGACTTACTGCTTGCTGCTCTCATTTTATAATGTCTGCCGAGGCAGTTATGTAAAAGATCATTTTTCTGTCTTGCAGAGGGAAAGAAGTGGGCAGCACATCTAAGATTAACCTTAGTTTAGTACATTGAAGAAATTGTGTGAAATATGAGGGTTAGTGAAGAACTTTTTGATCTTAATTTGTAATACAGAAGAGTCATACTGAATGTTGTGTATGGAACATACTAATTAGTCCAAGGATAAGTCCTAGACTAACTGTGTCTTGGATGTATGCATTACAAACGTGTAGGATGTGTAGTTTCATGGATTACTTCAATAAGATGTTATTTGAAAAGTTTTTACGTTCTTGCTTGTTATATCGGGCAGGGGCAGAGTTCACTTTTAATTCATATTCTCTGTGAAAGCAAGCATTTCAGTGAAATCAAGTGAGGAGTCACTGTTCATCCTATTTAAAGGATCTGTTCCTTACTATATAATAACAGAAGCAGTCGGGAGAAGTTGTGGCTAGATCCTATCAGATCTTATTTTTCAGATGTAAAAGTTGTGAATTCTGTATTTCTCTCTAGGGTTTCTAAAGCAGAAGCATGCAAAGGCACAGCTCAGCTGCTCTGCATGGGCAAAGCAAGTACAGAATGTAGCAGGGAGGCTCTGCAAACTTGGATAATCTACCACATATATGGTGTGACAACAAATCGAATTTGTGGCACAGTCATCATGACTTTATGATTATCATCTATGAATGACCATAATCTATAAATGACCATTTTACCAAGGTTTTCCTGATTGCTGTTGCTCCAGCTATGTATTACAGTGTCTAGAAGTTCACTGGCAAATGACCAAAAAACCCAGTAGCAGTAGGTGATGCCTTGAAGAGATCAGTAGAGTAGGGTCTGCAGGTATGTGTTAGTACAAGCAAGATGATTGCTTGACATATACTTGGTTACAGTTTTAAGTTTATAAAGTGCTATTGACAAATGCTGTTGCAATGCCACACATGCTATTTTGTCAAAAGCTCTTTTATTTTCTAAAAAAGAAAAAAAGAAAAAGCACCCTTCTTGTTGAACTTGTAGGAAATAAGTAATGCGATGGTAGCTCATTCGGATTCGCTAGCTTAATATTGATAGTATACAGTTATTACATGTTACAGATCACTGTAATTGTAAGTCCTGTTCATGTATTCTATCTGTTTTCTTTTATGTATTCCTGTCTGTCTGTTAAAGCCAAGTAATTGCTTTATGAGGGAAACTACTTCTCAATTATTTAAAATAGATTTGTTACTTATTTATTACTTAAATGTAGTAATGGGGCTTACAAGACTCAGTTGTGTTACTGCCATTATCATATTGCCTGTGTGACAGGAGGTTTTCCCTCTTTTAGTTATAAAACAGGGGTTTGGCTATTAGTCACTGAAATTGTTAAACTAGGAGTAATCTGCTATTCAGCACTAATCAGAGGCTATAGCCATTGTATATCCAAGTACAGTATTTACATTTTATTGGAGTTCCAAGTCCTCTATTAGGCTTTGGGGGGGCTCTTCTAGTGTGTGTTCAAAACTGTGGGATGGGATTTATTTCTCAGTCTAGTTAGTTTGTTTTGGAAAGTGGATTGACAAATGTGAATAACTAGAATTTTATAACTGGTGATTAATTTTTGAGCGTTCAAAGACCTAGGAAATCTTTCCTCCTTCTGATATTAAACAACAATTCCAGTTATCTTCAAGTGTCGCTGTAGGCCCTTGAGCATCCTGAACATCTCTAGTTTTGGCATCTTCTTTTCAGACACACCTAAAATCACTCAGTACTTGAAAAGCTTGGCCTTAATTTTTCTGACTACAACATTCCCATTTCATAGAAGAAGGGGAAGAGGAATTTAGGCTAATAGCCACATTAGAAAGTTATAAAGTTTAAATATTTAATGTTTCAAAGGGCTGGAGGAAAATCATTTTGTCATTTGTGGATTAGAAGTGATAGAGTAATACTCAACAGAATAACATGGGATTCACTTTTGGCAAAAACAACCTTTTCTGACATCAGTTTCATGAATCAGTATTTCTGGTGCTGGTAAGTTAACAAAATAAGTGCCAAATCTGCTTGGAGTAGCAGTAACTTTGATAGCCAAATAAGGAGTAAGTAGGTTGGAAGATGGAAGAGAGAAGAAGAAAGAAGTATCTGGCTTTAATGATGCTTGTCATTTCTGATGTAGTATTTCTCTGCTTGAATGTCGTATGTGGTTTGGGACAAGAAAGAGGTTAGATAATGAAGGGCTCTCCTTTTTCCTGCAAATGGAGAGCAACTTGACTGTTTCAGAAGGCAAGCAAGCCTACATCTCAGCCTCGTCTCCACCCTTGCCCTGTGTCAGGCTCGAAAGATAAATTTAATGTCTGATAGCCGCACGTGCGCTTCAGCAACCTGTGAATGAAGTAATCCCATCTCCGAAGGAGACGGAGGCTCGCCGCGAGCCATGCTCCGGCGCCCGGGTTCGCAGGGGCGCCTTAGCCTTCCCTGGCTGTCGGCGTTCGCGCCTGGCTGCCACAGCAGACAGAAGAGCTTCGCGGGGAGCCGCCTGAGGCGGTGCCGAGGTCTTGCCCGATGCGTAAATAAAAAGAATGAAAACGTGTGCTCGCTGAGTGTGTACGAGTCAGCCTGTGGTCGGGGAGCAGCGGCAGCGGGCCGGGGGCGCGGGGCGCGAGGCCCGGCAGGCCGGGCCGGCGGCGGGCTGGGGTCCCCTCCGGAGCAACGGCTGAGTGACAGCAACGTCTAGGCCATCTTTAATGTGGGCAAATTAAAGGGACCTCCGCGCTAGGCGCTACCTCGATTTAGCGAGGAAAAGATTTTTTTTTTTTTTTTTTTTTTTGATTATTTACGAGCACAGCTGCTTCGTTAGCCTGAGAGGAAAGGCGGTGGCGGCAGCCGGCGGGGGTGTGCGGAGGCGCGCGCGCTCCCTGCCCCTATCAAAGATGGCGGCCGGGGAGCCGGGGGCGCCGGGCGGGCGCTGCCGCTCGGTACCGAGCGCGCCCGAACCGGGGCGCGAGGCCGGGCGCGAGCCCCCCGCGGCGGCCCGCTCCCTTCCTCAGCGGCGGGCCCGCCCCCGCCGGCCGCCCGGCCAATGGCGGGGCGCGCGCGCGCGGGCGGGGCGGGGCCGCGCGGGCGGGTAGGCGGCCGGGCCGTGGCCGGCGGCTCAGTCGTGGTGGAGCGAGGCGGCGCCGGCGCCGCCGCTGCTGCCGCGGGCGAGCGCGGGGCGAGAGGCGCTGCTGCTGCTGCTGCCGCCGCGGGCGGGGTCCGCCGCGGGAGCCATGCCCACGCTCAGGTAACGCCGAGCCCCGCTGCGGCTTGAGCAGCGCAGCCCGGCGCCCGGGGAGGGGGCGGCGGCGGCGGCGGGGGGCGCTGGGTGCCGCTGTCCTCGGCGGTGCCGCCTCGGGCGGGCACCCGGCTCGGCTCGGCTCGGCGTTTGCCCCCGCCCCGAGCGCGGCTGCCCCGCTCTCTCCCCGCTCCTCTGCTCCCCGCTCTGGAGCCGCTGCCTCCACCGCGAGTTCGCGCCGCGGCTGCACGCCCGCGCCCCGCGGAGCGGCAGCGCCCGCGCCCCGCGTCCCGGCGGCGGCTCCGCGGCCGCGCTGGCCGCCGGCGGAGCGTGCACGGCGCGGCGCGGCGCGGCGGGCGCGGGGCCGGGGCCGAGCCCGGGCGTCGCCTGCGGTCGCGGCGGCCCTTGCCGCGCGCCCCGCCCGGGGCGATGCCCGCGGCGGCCCCGGGGGCGGCGCGGCGGCGGCTCTGCGGGCTGCCCGAGCTGCGGGAGCCGGAGTTCAGCGCGGGGCGGTCGGTAACTTCGCGTTCAGCGGCGTGGGTCGTCGCGGCCCCGCTGGGCTCTCGCAGCGCTTCGTCGTAACCCGGCTGGCGCTGTCAGGCGAGCCGCTGTCCGTCCGCGCGTGGGTGAGCTGAGCAGCCCGTTGGCCGCTTTAGCGCCCCCCGCCCCGGGGTTGCAGATCCCGAGCTCGTCGGGCGAGGCCTCTCCCGTGTCTTCTGCGGCGTGCCGGGGTCGCCCTGTCCGCGGCCGGGGAGCGCGGGCTGCCGGCGGCTCCTTGAGATCGGCGGCGTGTCCGCCTGCGGGGGCGTGCGGGGCTGCCTCGGCCCCCACGGCGCTCGGTGCGCGCGGAGCGCTCTTCCTGCGCGGTAGCCCTGCTCCTGCGAGGCCAAGGCTCTGCCGTGCCTGTACCACTGCAGAAGACTCGTCTCATAATGAATAAAATCTTCCCCGAAGATACTTCTCCAAGGCAATGTGTAAACGTGTAACTCCTTAGCCAAATATTACCTTTACTTAAGGCCTAAATAAAGCAAGCATGTGAGTGGTTTTGCTGCCTGCTTGTATGCTTAAGGTCTGTGTGCTAAAGTGATTTGCTGACTAGCGATGCAGAGGGAACTGTCTGAACTCTGGAATCATGGAATAATCGTCCTCAAGTGCTTTTAGTGTCAGAAAACCTACGGTGAACAGTAAATGGCATTTTATTTGCTTACATTCAAGTTGCATGGATAAGTATAAGAGAAGAATGGTCCTAGTCAAGGGCCTATAAGCTACTCGGAGGCTGTTAGCATCCGTACATGTATATAAAATGAAACGTTAGTACCACGCTTTTTAATTAAATCAAAATCTTGTGCAATTAACGTGGGCTGAGTTCTTTCATGACTGGAATAGCTGTGCTGGGAAGAGGCTTAGGACATGTCTTGTTTGGCCTTGCTTTTAACTATGCAGCATGATCAAACTCTATGGAAACATTAAAATTTCAGACCTCATGAGGCAATACCTTATTTTCATAAATGGAAGACTAGGCATACAGCAGGTTGTCATGCAGTGTGGTTTAACCCGCCTGAGTCATGTTTTATTAATGCTTTCTGACAGTAAAATAACTCTCAGCACAAGAATTTCATATTAAGTGTACATTATAGCCACACAGCAGTGTAAGGCTGTTAAAGACAAAAAGGTGAATTTTCCAACTTAGCATACTTTACTGTTTATTACTACTATATAGACAAGATTATTTTTGCAGCATTTAACAGGAAAAATGTGAATTGCTTGTTACGGAAATAGTAATAAAAGTGTTTTTTAAAGTAAGGCATGCCATTAGCCATAGACTCGGAATATTCCTCTATCTATGTGCTAGTAACTAATATACACCTTCATAGCTATTTTGATGTTGCTTTTCCACTGAAGTGCAAAGCAGTATGAGCCGATAACATAACTGTGTGATACTTGGATACTGTACTGCAAACATTCAGCAGCCAACTTGAAGCCAGGCTGAATTTTTAAAAAATGTGTGTAATACTAAAGCAATTACTAATATATAACTATGAATTTGGATGCAGCTTTCAAGATAATTCAGTTGCAGTTAATTTTGTTGACCCTTTTTAAAAAAAATGCTTGAAGGTTAGCTCAGTACTGATGTGGATTTTTTTTTGCTTGTTTCCTTTTGTTTTTTGTGAGTTTTTATTTTTGCTTTCTTTTTTTTTTTTTCTTTGCTTTCTTCCAGTTTGGTTGCACTTCCATTACTTCTGCAGCTTCTGCTGAGAAAAGAGTAATACGTAAAACATAAGAGTAGTGGATGAAACACTTTGGCTGTTTGTGGAAAAATTAGTGATCTTTGAAATCTCCCCCAAAATGCCACAATTGGCAGATGAAATCTTATGTTTAATGGTTTATATTGCTTGAACTTGTAGTTAAAACTAACTCTTCCTCTAGTACAAAGTTAAATGGCACATTCATATATTGTTTGCTGTCAAGCATTTAGAATGTAAATGTGTTTTATATCCAAACTGTCTGTGAAATAAGTTGATACTGTTCTTGTAGCTTTGTCTACTAAGTGGACAGAGTGTTTCTGTGTCCAAACAAGTTTTAGATTTGTATGTATATTTTATTTATTGTTTTAGAGTAGAAACAGTGTACACTTACGTACTGTCCATTTATATTTATATCACATATATGTACACACATGCCCACACCTCCACTCTCTATACCTAAGGCCATATATGGCCTTAATTTGTGCAGGTTGTGGACTTGTCACTTATTTTTTGAGGAGGCACACATTCTTTTTTAGAGGGCTAATCAAATTAAACAGTAGCATGCCTTTTGAATAACGTTGTGATATTACGTGCATGAAAGAGAAGGGACTGTGGACAGCAAAAGAAGCTGCGGTGTACGTTGATGTTGCATTTGTTGTAGAGGTGGACTTCCCAAATAACCAGTGTGTTATGAAATTTTGCATTTCAGGAAACTATTGCTGCTTTCCTCAGTGTTTTATATATAGTTAGGTGGAAATAATATGTGAAACTTGTCAGTCCAGTTATCCAGTGTGACTGAATAGCAAAGCCAGTAGCAAGGCTAGTAGTAAGGTTCATGTATATTGCTGCAAGTGTTAAACTTTTCTTTTTTTTTTTTTTTTTTAAGTAGCAGTTTAATTTTGTTGGTTCTTCTAGGCTTTGCAAGTTTAGTAGCTGCCAGGATCCTAAATAGTATTCCTAATTTATTTTATACTTTTTGCAGTATGTGGCTTTATGGAGAATACGTATATTTCTTTCTCTCTCTCTTTCTTTTTCTTTTTTTTTTTCCCCTTATTTTTGCAGAGGGGCAAGTCCCCCTTTATCTGAGTACCTGCTATACCTCATCTGGTACCATACAAAAAAGCAATAGTGATACTTTGCAGCCCCTCAAGAAGGGAAGGCTGATTTGCACTGTCCTGAAATGTAGCCAATGTCAGGTTAACCAGGTTGAACATATTAAGGGTTCACAGATCAAAGCCTCTCTCTTTAACCATACAAACACTAGATTCTTCAGATCACAATCTGAATCATATTCAAAATGGCTCCTAAATCTAATGTCAGAAAAGGCCAATCACAATGGTGCCTGATTAAACTTGTTGAACTTTTTAATATGTGATTTGGGAAGAGATTGCTTAGACTCTTCCCATTTTGCTCAAAAAAGTATTTCTATCAAATGAAGTATCCAAAAAGAAGCAATGTGACTACAGTCTGCAGTACGAATGGGGAGGGTGAATTTTCCCTCTTTCTGAAATGCAATGTTAATATGTAGGGAAGCATGAAAGTTCTAGTACTATGGAAATGATTTAAT
Organism: Rhea pennata; assembly: GCF_028389875.1. Taxonomy (NCBI): domain Eukaryota; kingdom Metazoa; phylum Chordata; class Aves; order Rheiformes; family Rheidae; genus Rhea; species Rhea pennata. Next base: position 24,026,782 of record NC_084669.1, read on the forward strand.
TTAAACATCTAGCTGAAATCACTGAAAATGTGGTGATGTCTCTATTAACTGAAAATACAAATCTTAACTATTGGTTTATGTTAGATTGTTTTGAACTTATTTGCAAAACTGGGTTGAGTGTTAACAGTCTGTGCTTTTTTCCTCATAGAAATTGAATAGTTAATGTACTCAAGGTTGTGTGTGTGTTTGGAAAGCTGTAAAATCCTGCTGCCTTACGTCTGGCTATGAGAAACAGCTATGATGAAGCTGGGAGGAGTTTGCCCAGAAGTTTCAGGGGATGTTTCTGCATGTCCTCTTACTAGTAAAATTGCTATGTTAGCTTTTAAAGCTTGCCATCCCAGATGATATGCTACTACAGCTATTTAGCATACTTGAAAGGGGATGATTATAAAATACTATGTGAGAAGGAAAAACTCAGGGATAAAACAGCAGCTCTTCTTATATGTGACGTAAAGAACTGCCTGGATTAAACACCTCTGAAAGAGCTGGTTCCTGTGGCTCATAAGTTCTTGGTAGAATCTGAAAATCAGGTAAATGTGGAATACAACAGTATACAGTTCTGGACATTTTGGACATTTTCTACATTCAGCAGTGTTAAAATTCTGACTTGTTGGTTCCTCCTCCTACAATACTCCCCAAGGAACCATTTTTAAAATGTAGAGTTTGTCTTGTCTGGGGGTTCCAGCTGCAGTCTCCTTTACACTTACGTCCTTTTAGCTGTTATCTTTCCCTCCTCCCTTCCTCTAGCTATATATAACTTATGTGGTTATTTTGAACCGACTTACACGTTACCTTCTAAAAGGTGCAACACTTCCTCTCACATTGACAAAAATATTTAGTGAGTTGTACAGGTTTTTACTAAGCAGACGTTACCTTTTTTGATTAGGAGCGAGCTGCATTTTTAATTCTGATTTTCAGAAAGCAGTCTTCTCCATTAGCCTGCCTGTTTAATGAAGTGTGCTGTAAAGGCCCATCTTCAAAGCTACAACAACAAAATAAGAAACTTAAAATGGTGCGTTGTGTTTTAATGTCAAGGATATGAATCATATTTGCCACTTCTTCATTTCTGGACTTCAAAATTTAGCATTTACTGGAGGCTAATGTGACATCCTAAAGAGAAGAAGTTTGTGTACCTTTGGCAAATGGCTTCAAATTTGACAGATGGTTGCCAACTAAAGAGCTTTGCTAGTGATTATGAAAAGAAGTACACGACTGAGTTTCCAACTTCTGTTGGACACAACTCATGAGATGGTTCCATATCGTCCCCTTTCTGCTTGTATTGAATTCTTTTTTTTTTCTTTCTGCTTGTATTGAATTCTTTTTTTTTTCTTTCTGCTTGTATTGAATTCTTTTTTTTTTCTTATCCTACTAGTTAGGAGTTAATGAAATGCATCATTTGGTGTGCAGATATCAGGTCAATAGAACATTCCTCTTGCTCTAAATGGGCCAAAACAATTGGAAACTTGTTCACTTTCTTTGAAATTCATCTAACACTGTTATCTGTCTTTGAGCCTTTGGTTATTGAAGACTGTACTGTTACAGTAGTACTTTTAGAGGGATGGGGAAGGGAGAAATTGGGAAAATGCTTTCTTTGCAAACACTAGATAACTAAAAGATATAGCAAAGGGGGAGGCACATTTGGTGGTTTTAATACTGGAGCCACCTTTGGTGGGAAGCAGTGTTTGGCTTGCTGGTTGGAGCCAGCAGGTGTTAGCTTACCAAGGAATGTGATAGTTCTGAATGTAGTCTTGTGCAGCCTTGAAGGACAGCTGCATTTGCTCCTATTTATCCCTGAGCCATATATTTAATCCTTTGATATCACTACATTATCACCCAAGTACATGCTATTGAGGAGAAGGAAGTACATGATTTTTGAATGAATCTTAAAAAAAAAAAAAAAAAAATCAAAGTGAGCTCTTTCGGCTGTGTCAATCTTTCTGTGATGTCTTGCTTTAATGTGGCAGAAGTCATATGGTGAATTTCAATTTGATTAAAAAAGCAAGTATGAACATTCTTACCAATGAACAGCTATGCCATTTAAGATGCCTAATTGACAATGCAGAATTCATACTCTGAATTTCAGCTTGTTAAAACAGAATTAAATTCTTTAATTGCTGGCCGTTTGCACGGTAAACTTAGCTACTGACTCCGTTCAGTGAAGCTCTATAACCTGGTCTGATGCTCCCCCTGTCTAAAATCTGGTATTACAACCTGAATACAGTTCTTCAAAACTGCACACTGTGGCATGCAGCTTTAATTCTTTTTCTGAGTGGTGGATAGTTTAACAGACTATATACACTGTTATAGTCTTGACTACTACTGTTCTGTATGTAGGTCACAGAGGATCAGTAGTACTTAGCAGAGTAGTACTTCATTTGAATTTGACTGTCTGTTCATATGCCAGGAAGGCTGTCGTTTCTGTGCTGGGCAAAACGTGTAGTTTTGTTCTGTGCTGTATTCAGGAAAAACTCTTCTTCCTAATATCAAATGTCTTCAGTGTGTTATAGTAGGAATGATAAGGTAGTAGTAAACTAACTTGAAAATAACTTTTTCTTCCAGTGAAAATGTCCTGTTTGGAATGGGAAATCCTCTACTTGATATCTGTGCGGTGGTGGACAAGGACTTTCTTGACAAGTAAGTCCTGAAATTTTTTTTGTGTCATTTCCAGAATGATGCCTGTAAGTAAACACAGGGCTGCATGCTTGGGCAATGCTCCATTTGCCTTGCTATCTGTGCAATTCGGGCCTTGTACTGAAAGAAGCTGACATTATATCAGTAATTTGATTGTTCCTGCTATTCGAAGCTGTGCTGTTGTTGTCAAGTAGCAACTTCAGTGGTCTTATACTGTGTTTTTGGTATTGGTTATTTATCATTTATTCTAGTCTCTGCATGCTGTCCTTCCTATCTCTTAATTGGAAGGAACTGTCAATGAAAGAAGCAACAAAAGTATTAACTTACTCGATTTATCAAAGCTTTTGATATGATGTAGGTAGTGCTCATGTGAATATTTGTACACTACTCTTAATGTATTATGACTGCACATCTCCCCCCCACCCCCTTTCTTCAGTGATGACTTTGGGGCGGGCAAACCATTTCTATAACATGCCAGAAAAAGTTGTGCAAGCGTATCTTCATTTTTATTTCAATTTCAGTCAAGAACAGGACCACTTGTTATCGTGTGGTCTCTTACCTTGCTTGAGCCTAGATGTTATGCTACCAACCAATCACTGAATTGCTGTTTATGTGCTGCCAGTGGCATTAAGTTTACGCAGTCTCTGATCAGCGTATAGAGACGTGGCTCTTTAAGAGCTGTAAAACATAATTCGCTCTTTTAAATTCTTCTGCACAAGTTTTTCTTCCGCATGCTGCTTCATATCCCTAAATCAAGTAGTGAGTGAATAAGTTGATTTAATCTTTCAAAGTGTTCACAAATCTTTGTTTTGTGTTTAAAGTGTTAATCAATTTTTTCTTTACTTATTCTTTTAGTTACTAATGGGAATACTGGATCAAGAATAAATTTCTTACCACTGAATAAAGAACAGCTGCAGAGCTTTTATTTGTTTGTATGTGTATTGTCAGCCACGAATATTTTGCTTCAGTGCTTTAATAAAAGGCATAATTTGTTTCATAATTGACATTTTACCACTCAGGTTTTATTTAAAGGTGGGTTTAAGTGATAGCCTGAATATCATAAGCTGCAGGCAAAAGACAAAATTGTAATGGAATGTTTAACGTTCAAAAATGTATGGAAGTTAGAACCCTTGAGGCAAACTCCTGATTTCTGAAAAGTTAAATTATTCTGATTTAATTCTCTGCCGCATGTTTTCATTGAAATAAGTTGAAAACAAGGCTCTGAATATAAGTTTTTTTAAAAAAAAAAAAAAAAAAAAAGCAAGCAAAGAAACAAACCAAAAAAACCCCAGCATTCCCTGGTAATCTTTATAAATGTTACCATGTGAGTGGTGGTGGGAACTATCTTGCAGCAATTAAATTCTGCAGGAGAGTACATCATGCTTTTCACTGGACCTAAAATGCTTTGCAGAATTCCACTGATTTTAAAATCAGTACTCAAATCTGAGTCCTGTCAGACAAGTTAAACCATCTCCTTGAACAGTGTATATTCTGTGAGCATTTTTCTACTGCCAAATGCCTTGTAAGGTATTGCTTTATTTAAAACAGTAAGCAGTCCTCCAACAGCAGCTGCATAGGGGACCAGCTGATAGTGTGGTGACTGACAGTAACCTGGAAACTGGGAAGCCTGTTTACCTTCTTCATAAATTCTTTATTTTTCTTCTAGCTCTGTATTTGTGGGTGTGTTCACAGTAGTCCACTTTTACAAGTGAATATGCATGTTCTACTCCAAGCCAAACTAAGTCTTGCACTACTTCTGAAGTGGAAACCAAATCCCATGCTTCCTCAGCCTGTGCAGGACAGATAAAACTACAGATCTAGCTGTAGAATGTCTGCTAAAATGAAGATTCAAATTGTGGAGAGGTGCGAGGACATGGATGCTTCAGGACTCTGAAGCATTTGACAGAAATGGTTAATTGTAGCAGAAGCTGCCAGAGACGAATGGAGAATCTGGAGGTACTACTTAGCCTAGTGTCTCTGGGTTTTCTTGTCAAACAAGGCACGCATCCATCTCTAGCCATGTACTGTCAGCTCTTGGCATCTTGGTAATGATTAACTTTGTGGTGTCTGCATCTCACCTCTTCAACTGGATGGCCTTCTTAATGGGGCCATCAGACTGGATGGGATCTGGCTTAAAGTAGCCCAGAGGAAAGAGAGATTAGGTAAACTGAACACTTCAAGAAACTTATACATTTAGCTTTTTCCACTGTTTCTGTTTGTTCAGCCTCCTCTTTTGTATAACCACTGCATTAAGAATGAATATCTTTATTCTGAATAAAGAACTTGACTTGATGTTGTAAATTTAATCATGATTTCCTGTCTGTGAAATAAGGGAATGTTAAAATTGGTCCTGCTAGCCAGATTTGTATTTTTTGCAGCTGTTAACAAACAAAATGCAGATAGAAACAGCATGAAACTGTGTTGGAAGTCTTAGATGGTCCTTTTAACAGTATTTAAATGGCTACACTACATGTTGGAAGTAAACCTGAAAATGAATGCACCACACACTTTTACCCCTGGCAGATTTGAAACAGCTTGCCACCGTGCCATACTGGCTTAAGAAAACAAGCAGTGGGGGGGCTATTTTGGCCTTTGGCTGTTAAAATAGTCCTATCCTTTCTTTTAATATGTATTTTGGTTTAATTTGGGTTCCAAAGTCTTTTGTTCTCTGAGCAAGTTTAGGAAAACATTATGCCTTTCCTAGACCATTTGTGGGAGAGTTTGTCTTAATTTATATCATAGTAGGACTTGGTCATATTAGCTTTTCAGGCCATATCAGCAGCTTGGCGTTATATGAGCTGTAGGAGCTTTGATCTCTATCAGGTAGTTTTGCTGGGCATCACTTCTCATCTCTCTTCAGGGAGACAATCTGAAATAGTGTTAGCAATATCGGTTGTACTGATGAAAGCTGGTAATATCCCAAATCTCTTCAGTTCTTGTTCACAGAGCTGGAGAGTGGTCTTGAAGCAAATACAGTCCTTTGCATATCCTTGGTTTTCTGAGTGTCTGTGTAAAGGAAGTAGCAGGAGTGTGAGAGTTTTTCTCTTTCTTTTCACTTGCCATAATCTAAAAGTATCTTTTTTATGCTCTAGTATGTAAATACTCGCTGAAAGGGGAAAAAGAGAAACAGACGTTTCCTGGATGAATTGCTAACTATACCTGTGTTAATCTGTGAAAGTAACCTTGTTTGCAGGTATTTACTAAAGTTCTTGGCGTGATTTGTTTACTAGATTCTACCTGTAACAGTTCACAGAAATGATTCCTTTACCTAGGAGTAACTTAATTACACTAAATGCATTAAATTCTATAAAGCAGGCAAAGAAATTCTAATTAACAGGTCAATGACATTTTAAGGCTTCCTGTGGAAACTCCGAGTCTCTGAGTCTTGTAACTACTCTTATGTCCTGCTGTTAAAAGTTAGCAGGTGGCATCTGTCTCATTGCTATTTCTAGAAGAGTGGCACTTGGTTTTGCAAATGTTAAGTAAATGTCAAAAACTGCATTATATTTGAAACACTTAGGCTGTAGAGGTCTGCCCATTACTTATATTCTCTAGTGTACGTTCAGCAGCTGTAAAGCATGTCTTGGCAGAAGAGAGAAATCTCTTTGTTGTCCAGGAGTTTGGTATATAGCTGCAGGGACTGAAGAAGTAAAGAGAATGATTGACGATTTCTGGTTGACAGAATTATTATGATGGAGTTAGAACAAGTCCGAAGTCTAAATCTGTGGAAACCTTGTAGCTTCTCTAATTGGCCAATGAAAATGTGAGACAAATGTTATTTGTAATCACTAGTGGCTAAATAAATGTGTCAATATCTATCAGTCTGTGCCCTTAAAAGGAGTGGAGAAAAGGGGGAAATTACCATGTGTGCCCAATTTCTCACATCCAAGTTAAGGAAGGTCATTGCTATATTTCACTTTATTTCTGACTCTTGACCAGAGCCATGATCTCAGTAAGTGGGGTATGTTTACTAACCTTAGAGATTTGTATGCCAATTTCCATCATATTTGACATCTCCAGGCTGATCGCTTGCTGATGGGCATCACTGTCCAGAATTACAAGCTCCAAGAGTGCTATTTGATTTACTTATCAGTTGTAAAGCAGCTGAGTCTTTTTCTGTTTGTGTGGGATTTTTTTTCTTAAAATTAGGGATCTGTGAAAATCTTTGCCCAGTGTCACTTCACTGAAGATGCTCAGTAAAAATCTGTGGCTTTTAATGGCTTTCATGCAGTATATGCGCTGCTCCTTAGTTCTCTTCCTTGACACTTGATGCCGTTGAAGTTCTGTAAATACAAAAGAATCACTCTCTGTAAGCTAAGTAGTGGGTTTTTGTTACTTTCACTCTTTGCTAGAAAAGTAGATTTTAAGAAGTAGGAGAGAATGAATGGGGTCTTTGAAGTGTGCATGTGTTTTGGGGATGTTAGTGGTTAATGTATGAAAAAAGAATGTCATCATACTGAAGAAATGTTGTAATTTTGATCTGTAAATTCACAAGTGTGCTATGGGTCTCCTGCAGTCTACTACCACCCTGTCTGCAGCATTGAAATTGGTGGGGTCATCACAGGTGATCCCATGATGCCTGGTTCCTCCCGGCCTGTCCTCACTGCAAAGTGCTGTTGATGGGTGACAGATGAATAAAGCATAAACTTTACTTTATGAGCAATGTTGGCATCTGGTAAATTAAACTTCCTTGCCTGGTGCTGTTTGCGTGTGCTTGCTGTGATATAAGTGAAGGAGATATGTATAATTCATCTTTTTCTCACTCTTGTGAGAATTTGAATTATAAATAAGGAAAAATGCTTACTTGCACTAAATTTAAGCTGGTCTGTATAGCTGTGCCTGTAGCCATTCTGCCATGTGTTATTCTCCGTATTTTTCAGCTTGTTACCTTTGCTGGTATCTAACAAACCTATAACTTCCAATAGCAAGAATCAAAATATACTGCTCACACAGTTAATTATTACAAATCATCTGAGGATCTTAACAGCATTTAAAAAATCGTGAGTGAGTATGTTCCCCAAAATTGAGGTTTCAAAGCAATCTTAATGCTTCAGTACCCTTCCCTGAGAACAGATGCAGCCATGAGCTTGCAGGAGGACTGAGAAAGATTAGTGGTGATCCTGTAGTAGGAATCCTCTGGCAAGTCTAGGTGTGGACTTGACTGTCAGGTTTACTTGAAACATGTACAACTTTAAGCCTTTTCGGCTTCTCCTATGTGTTTAGTTTGACTTTGGGTGCCTTGTCAGCACTCCTGGGGACAGGTTAACAAGGTCTAGTATTGTTTTGAGTTGGGAGTTGTCTTGTCTATCTGTACAATGCAGAAAGTACTCAAAGTACCTAGTAGTAACTTAGAAATCTGTTGTCCCTGAGAAGCTACCTTTCATTTTTTGGAAGATAGTTTATTATAATGTTCCATGGTTTCAATAGTCTATGCAAGATTGCTACTAAATAGTTTCTGTAGCATTGGCTCATTTGTTAGAGAAGCTGAGTAACTCAAAGTTTTATTATTACCCTTTGTTTTGAGTTGTATTTGTATAACTCTATTCAACTTACCTCGGAGTCTGAACATAAAATGTTGCTAATGATACTGTTCAGCCAAATTGCTTCATCTGACTGCTGGTAAATTATAAAATTTCTGTATTTGCTTACGAAAACTTAGAGTAATGACGACTGTCTTAAAGAGCATCTCTCAGTAGTAATGCCCCTATATGTTTGGTAGCATGCCTAGCAATGTAATTAGGGCTGCTGTACTAAATGCTTCCTTCAAGCCTGTTAATGTCTTCTGCTATGCTTATGTAACTATGTTTAGGTTAAATGAAAAAAGGATTGTAATTGAGCTTCATTTTGAAGGGGCTGTGTGAAGAATCTGCCTGTGCAAAGACAAAGTCTTGCTGAAGGGGTTGCGACACTTTCAGAGTATACTGAGATTATAACTACTTATAAATAGGATGTAAAACATCGATGAATATGAAATACTCAATTCTTACTATCTCTTCTCTTGTTGATGTATCAAGTGTTTTCACTTTTTAAAATGTTTGCCTAGTAAATAAAACTGCAAATCATAACATATTAGATACTTTGTTTTTCAATTTCTCCACACAGCTTGCTAGTTTAATTACGTGTCAGTAGGCTATGGCTAGTTTTTGGATTAATTGTTCTTCTTAGAATGACCTTGAGACATGTCTGACTGACACTCACAGCTTGTCTGTGTTTTCCCTCCATTCTCAAATAAAAACTTATTTAACAAAACTTTGGACGTTTATTTATTACAAGGCACATGATGAAATACTGGAATTTTAAACTGAGTTCTATTTGTCTAGTCTAAATATAACAAAGAATAAACAGCAAAGACCTGTCAGTGAAAGAGCCTTTTGAATTAAATAAGTTTTGCTGTTAAGTAGACAAGAAAAGTATTAGATTAAAAAGACCCTCGCTAAAAATATCTGTAATGAAAAATCTACATTTCCCTACCACTTGAACTGGTTTAAATAAAATGGTAAAACTCTTTCTTTGGAAGTTATGCTTGCTATTTGTGCCGAAAAGCTTTTTCATTTTAAAGTTTGCACAAGAATTACTCTTATTTAGAATACATTAGATGAAATCATTATTTAAATTCTGCAAATGGTTGCAAGCATTCTTTCCAATTCCAGGTAATAAGGTGTGATTCTAATATTGTTTTCCATTCTCATCCTGCTTGTCCAAACCAAAACTATCACCTGCACAAGAAAGGCTAAAGACTTATTTCTGGTTACTGTAGAATGTAGCGTTTTATCACTCATGAATTGCAGATTAGAAAAGTCCAATTAAAAATTAACAATCGGCATTGTCAGCTTTTTGGCTTTTTTAACTGTAGATGAAATCGATTTGTTATTGAAATGTCTTTTAAGAAAAGAGGACTTTTAAATAATATTTTAAAAGTCTTTGGAATTCCTTTTTTTAAAAAAAAATCAAATTTTAAAATTAGATTTTTTAACTTGACCTAAATGAAGTAAAACAATCAAATACTAATGAACATTAAAATGCATTTAATTTGTTTTCTCAGTAGCTTTTCTTCACCAGATGAGAGAAATTCCATCCTCCTTTTCTCGAAATGAAATACTCATTTTTTTTACCATTTCTTCTTTGCAACATAATTTCATCATTCGCGAACAGTATGCAAATATGTTAGTGTTACTGTTAAACATAACTGAAGTTACGAGGTACTGATACTACTGTTACTGTTGAGCCCCAGTATGCTGCTCTTGTGCTCTCCTTCACCTAACCACGTCCAGGCCTGCTCTGTGCTTTGCCTCTCCTTGTTGTCTTCCTTTCTGCAGCGTTAGACCTACGGTCTCTGCTGCAGCCACAGGGGAGAGGGTGGAGGCAGGCTGTGTTTCTCTCTTAATTGCTAGTGTTCTTGCTCTTCCAGAGTCGAGGGCTGGAAAAGGGTAAACCTGCTATTCAAGTTGCTTTTGTTGTTTTGAGGTTGGTGTTTTTTCTTTTTTCCTGGTGGTTGTGGAGGACCTTCTGTATTCCAGGCTTCCGGAGAGAGACCAAGCCTGCGTTGGAGGTTTCAGGATGTTGTGAGGCCTGAGGTTCTCTAATAAATTCAGATTAAATGCAGAGCTGGGGAGAAAGATCTTTGATTTCATGAACCCTTGACCCTCCTTTTAATAGGATTAAGACTATCTTAGTGAGAGTATTATGCTTTCTTATTTTTAGTAGATACAAGATTCAGGTGCTAGTTCATCAATCACTAGTGAAGCTGTTACAGTGCTATATGTCCCGGTATGCCATTAGATTCTTAATTTGAGCCTATGCCAAATCCTATAAATTGCTGTTATGTCTTCTACTGCAATTCAAAAATTGCACTCAGAAATGCTCTGTGTAAGCCTGACTTGATTTTAGCATACAAATCGTCTTCCTTAATTCCACTTAAGATGTGTGGGTATATGTTTGTCTTATTATCAGATGAGGAATAGGGAGCCATGGCTGTGGAATTCTGTGTGATTACTTTTTCTGCTTGCTCTAGTAATGCTTTTTTTCTCTAAAATTTTTTTTAATAGGAAAAATAAGAGGGAGAAAGTTTTTGTTTGTTTTCCCCCTTGTCCTGAAATGGCAGCAAAACTGATTGTTTCAACAGGAGCATCGGAGATGCACATGAGACTTAAAGCATAAAGGGAGCATATGACGGTCTAATACGATAAACTGTAATATATGAACAGTAACAAGAAATTGTTGAACTATGCAGTGCATGGTTTACAATCCTTGTATAGTTGAAGCTAGTTGGATATTAAAAACTCCCTTCTTCCTCTTCATCTTGGTGGGCTTTTTGCTTTTTTCTTTTTAAGGAATGGGAGCTTTCTGTTGATAGGAAATAGGCAGTAAATATTACTCTAAAACTGTACTATTGATCTATCCAGGAAATCACTTATTTCAGAGGTTTATTATCTGGGAATTAGCTATCTTTATATATAAAAAAGAAAAAAAAAATAAAATAAAACCTTGGTTTGCAAAATCCTTTGCTTTTTACTGTAGTAGCTCTTGTTCTAGAGGCATTCCTAACATATTAGTTAATGCAAACTGTAGAGTTGCATCAAGGCATTCTGTCATTCAAATGTTTATTAATAAAAAGATGAGTAAGTTGCTTTAGTAACTGCTAGCTTTCTTCTGTTTCAAAAGCAGTAGCTATGAGTCCCTGCTTTAGCCCAGGAGGTCTGAGGCATAGCTGACTTCTGCTTCCAAAGTAAGACAATTCTAAATATTTATGCAGATTGCTTAAAAAAATAATAAAAAAAGCCCAGGAACTTTATGAAAAGAGATATTTTAAGTTTCATTTTTTTGCTGACTCACAAGATTAGAAATGCTCCAAATACCACCTTCTGCACCCAGCTCTGGGACAAAACCGTTATGCAACCGAAGTAGGAAGCTCCTTTGGGCATAGACGACAGGAACTGCCCTTCCTCCTCTGCCAGAGCCCGGGCTGAGCTGGGGGTTGCAGCTACAGCCCTGGGTGAAGAGTTAAGATACAAAAAGCACAGCAGCTATGCTAGAGGCAACAGGGAGGAAGCAGTTCTTCTCAGAAGCCATAATTGCTGTTCTTGGTGTGTCTGATCCTCTGGTGGCAGCAGAATAAAGAGTTCAGCTCTCAAGGACTCTTCCCTGAAACTCTGTCTTGGTGTTGCTGCTTCATTTTTAGAATGAAATTAAAATTTTCAGTGCAGTAAAGAAACCTGTGCTATTTTCCATGGGCTGCTACTTTTTTAGTAAAGGTAACACTTTTAGCACAGCTGGAATTTTATAACAGCAACACCTGTCTCTGTATAGTTGCCTGTATGCTGTCGTAAGGGTGAAAATCATTTTTAGAGAAGACAAATTAAGGTGTGTGAACTCCTTGATGATTCTCTCTCCGATCTGCTGTAAGCTGAACTGTCCTGTAACAAGTGCTTGTGTATGGAGACAGACGGGAGAGCAACCTTGATTTCAGGCAGCTTAAGGATTCACTTAGATGGCAATAGAAATCTGGAATTGGTACTTCTGCCTAACCTAACTAGCACAAACAGAAGGGTATTCATTAAGTTGTGTAACAGCAAAATAGACCACATCTTAAGCCTTTTTTAAAAAAATCTTCTAAAATGTATAAGATCAGCTGTTAGTTTAGTGATGATTTCTAAACCAAGCATTGTATTGTAGATTTTAAATATGATATACTTTTGCTGTGTGAATTATGAAAAGATCAATTGCTCTATGAATTTTTTTCTCTATTAATAATGAAAAGACCAGTTATTAGAATGTCTTAAATAGCATCTTACAACACAGCAGTCACAAGATTTGGTACAATCTCGGCACTTTCATTATTTTCCTTTGGAGGAATTTATTGCTTGGAAGTAACATTCTGGACTGACTTTGCTTATGTTTTCTTGACTGGAGAATAGTTGATCTTATTGATGTGGTAATTTTATTGTTGTGGTATTAATTGCTTTTATTGATGTATTTATTTTTAATAGAGAATATTGAAATAATTTTGTTTTAGAAATTCTATTTTAATTTTTCTGTTGGAGGGGGAAAGGCAACAGATCTAGCCTGGGCACAAAGTTGTAATTCAGTTATGAAATGTATTTCTTTCTGATGAAGCCTAAACTGTTAGTTACTTGTAATAGTGTAATGTCACTGCCTTTTGTTAGTTTATCCAAGATATTAACCTGTATTTTATTGAAGCAGTAGAGTCTGAACTTCAGACAGATATCTAATGCACATGGCTTTTCAAGTGTGCCTTCTTCTTAGAATAGTGAAGATCCATTTTCAAGCTGAAGGAAGCTCTCCTCAGTAGCTCACAGTGCTGTTAGTATATGGCACGCACGCTCTTAATTTAGAAGAAATCATTAAAATAATCTATAGATATAGATGACTCTCTGAAGGTCATATTCACATCTGCACTGCTCCACTTCCCCGAAATGATCTGTTGTTTCAGTTTCCTTGTCAAGAAGAGCTCCTTCTTACGCACAAGGAAGGTATTTGTCTGGGGAATTTCAGTACTAGTGGTGATAAGATCTGTTGTTCAACTGGTAAAAGTTGGTCCAAACAGTAAGTTTAAAAGTGATAATAGCAAGTGATCATGGCTAACTAAGGAGAGAAGCTGCTCAGGAACCCTTCAGTTTTTTGCTATCTAGATTATGTACAAGTTAATTGCTTGTTGAGATTTTATGCAAATTAAATTTTAATTCAAAATTATGGCGCTTGGTTGGTGCTTATAATTAGTTACAAACCAAAGTTTATATATTTGTTTGAAGAAAATCAATACATACAGGTTAGATTAGAGTTTGAGAGCAGAGACAATACAACATGATAGATGGATTAAAGATGTAGTTTATATATAGAATGCTTAAAGGAGTAATATTAAAGAAATACATAAAAGAGTTCAGTCTATAAGCTGAACAACCTACAGTTCTGCACAAAGTTAATTAAATAACATTTTATTACGTAATAAAATTGTGAAAAGTCAAACAGATATAAATGCTGCCAATGTAATGAGTAGGGAAACCAGACTAAGAATTCCAGAATAAAATGTAGACTGAGGTGACTTACTTTTAAAAATAAATCATTTTAAAATGAAAATAAGACCAAGGTGCTTGCAGTCATATATTTCCAAAATTACTATTGCAAAAACATTTTCCTCTACATATTTGCTCTAAGTATTTAGACATGGTACATTTTTGGTTCACTAGTTTATCATTAAGTTATTTTGACAAGGCCACTGCTATATGCTTCAGCCTAGAATGATGGGGTTGACCCTATTAAATGACCATAGTTTTCCTCAGTCTAGTAGTTAACAAGCTTTGAACTTTCCTGGCTTTCTTAATCCATTTTAATCATTTAAACCTATTATTGTTTTGACTTCAATTTCAAAAGCTCTTTAAATCTGTCTTACAATATTAATAGCTGCTTAAAGTCCTGATTTCCTAGCATACCATCAGTGGGGAGTCTACTTTATTGCACCAAATCATTTAGGAACAGCTATTTAGGAAAACGTGGAATCAAGAGGAGAACACCCCCCCCCAAAAAAAAAAAAAAAAAAAAAAAAGAAAAACAATGCCTAGTAATGTTTATATTTAAATTAGATACCATATCCATGCAAGAAACTGAGAAACAAAGTACTTGTAATTTATTTGTAACATCGATAAATGTATTAAAATGCAGGGTTTTTTTTTTCTTTAGGTTTTAGAAGTGTAATTTTAAATTAAATCTGTGTTGAAATTTAAGATCTGTCTTCTGTTTTAATAATAAGTATCATAGTAAAAAATCCTTCTGGTAATATTTTTGAGGTCTCTTTCAGCCAGAAATCTCAGAAGTTTTTTTTCCGAAAACCAGAGATATTTATGTAAGATGTGATGCAGTCCAAATAAGACTCCAGTCATACTAGTACACAGGAACTAGGAAAGACTTAATTTTTGGAAAAATGAAAATGCCAGAAACTTCTCCATGTGTTTTCCAGACATCAGTGTGGCTTCAGTTTCTCAGTAGTGACATTATTTCTATTTCAGTAGCAGTGTTTAAAGTCTGGAAACTTTTTAAATGAAAGAACCATGGTCTGTGGTTTGAGTTGAGTTTAAATTCTTTAAGAAGGTGCTGTTTTGATAAGCAGTGTAATTCGCTACCAGGGCAGAGCCACTTTTTTTTTTTTTTTTTTTTTTTTCCCTAGCTGGACTTGATTCTTTCTTTAACTATGAAAATTCACTTTCTTTTCAACAGTCTTCAAACAGAAGCATCTTAACTTTCTTGTATTGCTGGTTTTCCTTGTCTCTTTCCCATTATGGCTAGCATGTGCTTTATTCCTACCTACATTTCTTTCTCGTAGGTTACGATTTTTAACTCCATGTTATTCTGTACAGATTTACAGGATTAAGATAGAAGGGAACAAATTAATTACTGAAACTGATTCCTTATCTGGTTGTTTTTGCTGTGCTCCTATTTCCATATTAAACTAGTTCATTGACATCTTTACTCTTTGACATAAACTAGAAGCTTGTGTTGAGTTAGTTGTGAATTATGACCCTGCCCCCACCCTCAGATTACAGTTTTGTGGGGTGCACTTTACTCCAGTCTTTATTTGTATTCTTTTTGTTCAGCTTCTTGACTCTGTGTCTGTATTCTGAAGTTACCTGGTCTGAATGGGTTCGTCTTGCTGCCTGCTGGAGTGTTTTGCTGTCGCTGCATGCCCTCGCCTGTCTGCTCTCATCTGGGGAGTTTGTCAGCAGTTACTGCACTTAACTCCAGATCACTCATAAATGTGTTGCATAGTGCTGGATGTAGCACTGATCCATGCAGAAGTCAGTCTGAGATGCACATTCTCCCACATCCCCAGAACTCTTCTAGAGAAATATCTGAGAAGCCTTTTAGGCAGTTTCTTCTTTTTGTGGTTAAGGTTTTTCAGGAAGCAAGTTCTCTTTGGGATTTCAGTGCTATCATATGTAATCCCTCTTTCACCTTTTAGCTTCTCAAGGAGAAGATGCTGGACTTGGTTTTGTGTTTATCAGCAAAGCAGTATCTACTCAGTAAGGAGTTTTTCCAAAACTGTTTAACCTGTAGTCACCCTAGCATAACTGGGGATGATGATCAGCTGTCATTAAAGAAAAGTCATAGAATCAGTAAGGTTGGAAGGGACCTCTGGAGATCATCTAGTCCAACCCCCCTGCTCAAGCAGGGTCACCTAGAGCATGTCAGACAGGGTTGCATCCAGGTGGGCCTTGAATATCTCCAGAGAAGGAGACTCCACAACCTCTCTGGGCAACCTGTCCCAGTGCTCCATCACTCTCGCAATGAAGAAATTCCCCCTCACGTTCAGGCGGAACTGTTTCTGCCCTTTGCCTCTTGTCCTGTCACACGGGACAACTGCAAAGAGTTTGTCCCCGTCCCCTTGACACCCTCCCTTCAGGTACTTACACACACTGATAAGATCCCCCCTCAGGCTTCTCTTCCCCAGGGTGAAGAGGCCCAGCTCTCGGAGCCGTTCCTCGTAGGGCAGGTGCTCCAGCCCTCTGATCATCCTCGTAGCTCTATGCTGGACTCTCTGCAGTAGCTCCATGTCTCTCTTGTCCTGGGGAGCCCAGAACTGGACACAGCACTCGAGATGAGGCCTCCGCAGGGCTGAGTAGAGGGGCAGGATCACCTCCCTCGTCCTGCTGGCAACACTCTTCCTAATGCACCCCAGGAGACCATTGGCTTTCTTGGCCACAAGGTCAACTTGTTGTCCGCCAGCACTCCCAGGTCCTTCTCTGCAGAGCTGCTGTCCAGAAGGTCAGCCTCCAGCTTGTACTGGTGCCTAGGGTTATTTGTCTGTAGGTGCAGGACCCTGCACTTGCCCTTGTTGAACCTCATGAGGTTCCTCTCCGCCTAGCTCTCTAGCCTGTCCAGGTCTATCTGCAAGTCATTGCTGAAGGGTCCCTGACTTTGCACTCAATTTGAGACTAAGAAGGTAATGCAGAGGGGAAGGTGGAACAAGCTGCCGTATTTATGGAATAGGAAGGAAGCTGAATGGAAGAGGAATTTTTGAGGGAAAAGGAAGTGTAGTGTCTTTCAGGAGATGAAGCTTGGAGACTGTAGGGGAACAAAGCGGCAGAGATGAACTCAGGAGAAATAAAAGAGCAAATATATTAGCATTGTGGTGAAGTGAAATATGGTACAAGTCAGGCAAGAGATTTTGACTTTCAGGATATGAATAAAAAAATTTTTAGAAATTGAAAATTTGATAATATTTAGGTTAGGGTGTATGTACATGTCAGTTAACCAAAACTTTACTTTTGTTTAGCTGGTTGCATCTGGTTCAGGATGGGTTTGGCTGCTGAATTGATGCATAAGGTCTAGGTTGTGTTTTTTTTTTTGTTCTCATCTTGATTTAGGAAATATGTAGTCTCTAGAAACTTTTATAGCAAGTTGCATGTAATGATAGGGGAAAAAATGTGAAATCATAATACTTACGCTCCATATTTGAGTACATTAAAAAGAACACTAGGCTAATCAGCAGTAGCAGGCTGTATTAGGCTTTCTCAAAATTTCCAAGCAGCTGTGACCAAGCCAAAAATTCAGAAATTTGCCTTGCTTCAAGTAATATTTTACTACTGTTGGAAAAACAATTCACTTACTGCCTTTTTCTCTCTGGACAGATCAAGTCTGAAGAAATAGAGTTAACTTGGCATCATTACTTGTTCCATCTGATAAATTATACAAGGGAATTTAAAAACAGGCTGACCTTCTGTCAGTATCCCATCCCCCTCTTAAATCTGCTGTGGTAGACATATTTTTGGAGCTTCTGTTGAGCTTGACCATGTGTGTTGGTCTGCAAGTGCTCGTGAGAATGCACTGCTGTTGCAGTTCACATGTGTTTCTAACCTGAAAGATCTTGTGGGATGTGTTAACCATGTTTGTTTAAAAAGTAGTTGATAGAATCCAAAAAATGGACAAGTATGCACCAGTGTCCCTCAGGCTTCCTGTCCTAGTTTTATACGATTAATTATTAAAGAAACCCCAACCAACAGAAAAAGGACTGCATTTCTTTTTATAGAGCAGTGAAAGTAGCTTTAACATCACTTGAAAGTTCAGGCAACGTAATTGCTGAATCATTCTTCTGGAAATGCTTTCTGATTAATTTGGAGTACAAGAAAACTTTACATTTAAGTCCTTAAGGTTTCTTAATGGCTTTGTGGAAAATGGAAGAAGTGTTTCTGCAGAGCTTGGCCTTAAGAGACGCTTATATTGATGAAGATAGACTGCCTCACCCTTATCCAGTTAGTAAAACCAATGCACTTTAGATCTCTGCCAGGAACCTCAAATGCTGTTGTGGATTGTTATTTGATGATTTTCCTGCAAAGCTGGAAGAAAATGTTGGAAATTACCCTCCCATGCATACTATTTTTAATCAAACTGGGAAACATTTAAAAGAGCAACTACAGCAGAGCTTGTCAAGTACAATGAGCACAGGAATCAGCAAAGTTCATCTCAAGGGCAGCAGGGTTAGTCAAATACAGTGGACTAAGCCTTGTACTGTGGCAAAGTTCATACTTATTTGAACATCAGACAAGGCAGAAGAATGATTGCACTGATATGTGCATATGTTCATAGCTCCTTAGGGTGCTTTACCATCTCGGTTTAATATGGAAATACAGTTTTTATCTTTTTAAATGCTGACTACTTACATTAAGAATTAATACAAAAATATTCTATTATTTCTGACTCCTTGTTTCTTTACAAGTATTATTGAACTTATTATGAAAGTATTACATGAGCACGCATCTTTGTATTGTTTAGTGCACCTTCTTGTTTCTGGATAGTCTGCACGGTGGAGACCTTAACTTGCCCAAGCAGCAGTATATACACAGCATGCACATGCTGATTTTTAGTTCTGTGCAATCTTCTGATATTATGTCTATGTAAATTTTTGCTTAGATTGGTGGACATTTTGAAAGGTAAATGAATTTTGAAGATGTAAATTCTGTTGTCATTTTTAAAATCTGTTTGCTCATTACCACGCTTGTTTATTTTGGGCTTTAGGCCAGATGAATTTTACCAGCTTTTCCAGAAACTCTGGTTCGTGGAGCAGGTCAGGACTTGATATTCATGTAGTGTTTTAAATACATACAGTACACATTTAATGTAGGCTGTGTGTTTTGTTTTTGATTTGGTTAAGGCTTTGTAAAATTGGATATCGTCTGAAGGGGACCATACCTTACAGCTATTTGTTCCATTAAGAACATTATTGCAAAAATGCTGACTGCAATCCAAGCACATTAATCTCCATAGTCTCTGTTTTATTAACAACTAGAAAGTGAAAAAGCAAAGAGTTGTAGCTGCACCATTTCAGGAGAATCTTGCAAGTGCATTGCACAAAAAAGGGCTATGCTTACAGATTCTAATTTCCCTAAAACAATTTAAAAACAAACAAACAAACAAAAAAAGTTTATATATTTCTGTAAAACTTGCAGCTGAGAAGATAATCTCATGTACGAATGCTAGTGAAGTCATATGAGTACTAGAGTTAGAAATTAGTGAAGAATATGCATTCTTAATTATTTTTGATAGCAGTGTAACGAGATAGAACTTGTTGGCTAAAGTTGTAGCTTTAGCTGTTATAGGCAATAAAAACTCCTTTGAGTGGTCTTAACATTTGTTTTAATAGAAAATATTTAGCTATACATATCACCAAATTTCCTTAATGCTATTCTGGCTCTATATAATATCTGTGTCCTCAGACTGTCTGTAGTAATCTTTTACTGTGGCTCTGTGCTACTTGATCTTTCAGGTTTGTATAAAGGAAAGTACTTAAGACTGAAATAACTATGAATGTATAATTAAAATTTGAGGGAGATAGTTTTGATATTTTTCTTTATGTATCTGTTCATGTACATAAAAATTGGGTCTGAAAACATAACGTTTAGAAAGGGAGAAAATGACATGAAGTTCAGATGTAAGTTCTGATAGTGTTAATGGTTACAGTAAATAGATGAGAAAAATATCTGAGAAGTTCAGGAAAGCTGTGCCTTGGAAAGGTGAAAACATGCCTAATCATAAAAATTCAGTTATTTCAACCTTATCTCACTGAATTTTATTGCTACTTTGTTAACTTGCTGAAGTTATAGAGCGTGTGACTAATGGCAGGCATTCCTATCACCTTGCTTACTAGGCTAATTCAGATATCCTATACCTCCTCCATGTAGTCAGTAGAGGGTGAGAAGAGGGTGAGATGCTTTTCCAGATAATGAATAGGTTTGGGTCTGTATTTTTTTTTTTTTTTGATGGAATTTAGGGAAATTGGTTTGCTAATTTTTCCTGTTAAGTTAAATGCCTGAACCTGGGTGGATTGAATGCCCTTTTTTTTTTCTTTTTTTTAAAAAAGAAAAAAGGTTAGCAAGAATACTGTTTAAAACTTTATCTTAGCACTGAGCAATGTTATTTGTATGAAGGGCTGTAAAACTCCTCAGTTAAACTGAGAGTGGAGCTTGGATGGTAGAAGGATATTCTCTTTGGTTTGCAGGTGGGTTACTTGTGCTTTGATCAGACTAGGTTATGCTGGAGGGATTATGGTGCAGTGGCATCTAGAAGTTAGACCAGTTGTGTTGTGCCCTAAGAAGCTGCATAAGGAATTAAGTTTGCAGAGAAAGCTCTAAGTCTTTAGAGCTCTAAGTCTTCTAAAAGTTGAAGCTTTACACAAATACGGTCAATCTATCAGATGGTCAGAAAACATTTGCTGCCGCACTCGGGGGCTGGTCTGTGCGTATTTGCCTGGGCAACTGAACTAGTTGGGCGGAGGACAGCTGTGCGGTGACAGTCGCTGCAGTCGGGGCACTTTTTTTGTCCCTTTCTGTGTGACCATGCGCAGCTGCCATTTGGAGGCGATGGCTGGAACGCTGGCTGCTCTTGGAGTAAATTAAATGTGTGTAACGGACACTTGTTTAAATGCATAGTTTCTGAAACATGCTGCAGTTTCTGACATTTGCCTAGCATGTTGCTATAGAACTTTGCGCGTTTGTATTCTTTTCCTAGGTCCTGCTTTTGAAATGGGATCTTGAGTGATGATGAAGCGATTTCTACAAAACTTCAAACTATATTTATCCTGAATTGGCATGTAATGGATGGTTGAAATGAGAACTCATTTTGTGCTAGGATGTGTTGAACTTGAAATTTCACAGGGCAGGACATGAGAGGAAAAAAATAACTGTGGTCTCTTCAGCTCCTTTGCCCACTTTAAGTGTCTTAAGTTATTTTAAAATGTTAGGTTATATATCTTTAACCTCAGTTTTGCGTTTAGTGGTATGTTTTTAATTCGGGGGAGAGAGATTCTTTGTTCCAGTTCTAACCATCATCAGTTATGAAAAGCCAACTGGTGCGCCTCAATCTTGCCTACAAAACACATGTTGGGAAATAGTTTGTAAGAGTGGTTCAGTGTGCTAGCTGCACTTCTAAATGCATTAAATACTTCAGCAACTGTGTGTGAAATATAATATGCATTCTATCATAATGTAGAAAATACTAATAAAAATTACAAGTATATTGAGGTAATTTTCTTTGACTAGTTGATATCAGAGCCATATATTCTTTAGGGAACAATGAAGGGTATTTGAAAAATTTGAGGAGCCTTTCTCAGGCTGAAACAAGAGAGAAAATGAAGAAAATTAGGTAAAGTATGGTGCACAGAAGGAACCATTCTGCAAACCTCAAAAGTAGCAACTGGTTCCCTGCATCTCCACCCCAAACTCCTATTCCTCTGCTATGTCAGTAACCTACTGAAGGCAGAAAACCCATGTTTGTTAATCAGCATTCCTGTTAAGTTAAACTTTTTTTTTTTTTTTTTTTTTTTTTTTTTAATCTAGCCAGTTTACTCAGATAAAGTAGTAGTGAAGAGTTTTGTTTGTTTTGGTTTTTCTTCAAATAAGTGGATATGGGAGTTAAATTATAAAAAGGTGAGGAAACAAGGAACTTGGAAGAATCTATAAAAAGCTCAGGCGTAGATATTAGTGCTTATATCCTCTGCAGATAAATAGTATTCAGTTCTAGCTGAAGTGTTGTGATTTTTTGCTTTTAAATTGTCTGTGGAAATGCATGCCATGGTGTTCTTGAAGAATGGCGGTTCTGACATTGTGCTGATATTTTTTTAATGGGCAAAATTACCTCTTTTTGCATAATGGATGGCATATTAGGCAGGGTATGTCTGTCTGCGACAGCCTGATTTTATTGTACGTGAGATTACAGGTCACATGAAAAGAATTCTTGTCCTTTAACTTCTTAAAGGTGTTCGTTTTAGCAATTTCCTGGTAGCTCTTTTCTTTCTTCTGACATATAACCAGTTGCTATCAATAAAGTGCTTATTAAGACATGATTAGCAAAGATGGTTGGTGAGGTGTAGCAGCGTTGTGAAGAGGCTGTACCGGACCTGACAGTATTCACTGAAGAAAACATTGATCTGGAAATAAACGCAGCAGGTAAAATTTGTGGCTTAAAGACTGATAAAATGGTAAGCAAGAAAGACATTTGGGCAATTAAACTTAGTGATCTGAATTTGTTACTGAACAGTGTGTTGAATTAATGTATATACTGAGTGAAATGCGAACTATGGCTTTAAGATGCATAGAGTGAAGGAGAATGTGGATGGATCCTGCTGTATCCTGGTTAGAAGCAACTCCATGAAGGATTTAGCAGCCAGGTAGATAAATGGATGCAAGTCAGCATGATACTATGGTGAAAAACGCAAGACAGTTTCAAAATAACTTGATTGTAACACTCTCAGAGGGGTAATTTATGGTTCTTCAACAGACTGGAGAAAGGAATAAAAATAGAGGGCAAAGTGACAAATGGAATATTCTTTAAGTGTGAATTAAGCATAAAATTGCCATTTTTAAAACCATAAAACTACATTTTATGGCTATGTTTTCAAAGGAATAACCATGTTTTGTGTTTTGTTTTTTCTCAAGGTATGGGCTGAAGCCAAATGACCAAATTTTGGCGGAGGAGAAACACAAAGAATTGTAAGCTCTTCTATATCTCTGCTTAACATGCACATTTTATGTATTTACTCTTCTACGTGTGTACATAAGATATACATATCTTCTTACTAAAGGTCTGGAGCAGAAGTTTTGTGTATCCAAAACGTAGTTTCTGCTTTTTGGCATCGTATGCTGTGAATTAATGCAAATTACATAGCTCGTCTGAAAACTAATTGAGTTTTTAAAAAAGTGAATGTTTCAGAAGATTAAAAACCTTATTCATTTTTAAAAAATTATTTGCTTAACTGCAGTTGACACTTGCAATTTAAATATCTGTTCATTCTCATTGATGCTCCATGTGTTAAAGTGATTACACTAATGCTTATACTTGCCTGACGTATGTGTGTGTGTGTTTTTTTTTTTTTTTTTTAATCTAGCAGAAATCGAAAGAAAGACTTTTTTTGGGTAAAGTGTTGGTTCACCATTTAAATTTGTTTACTTATGTGATATCATGACCATCCTTAGCCACTGTGAGCTGTAGCCGCGCAAGTGGACTATGCAGTAAACATCCACCAGTGCCCTGTTAGTTATAATAAAATTTTGCCTATTTTGGCAAGTCTGATTGTATAGCCTGAAAACTCTGTTCATGGAGATACAATTTTATTGGGGACTGTATTTCATTGTTAAATGGCTCATTCTTTGTCTTGCAGGAAGAGTAGCCACAGGTGATCAAACATTATAGTAATAAGAACTTTTAAGGTGGTGTTACTTCGGATGATGGAAGAGATGCCCATATTAAATAAACTTGAATTTCAAATTTATTTTAAATCTGGAAGTGAAGTATTAGAAATGCAAACCATCTCTAGGTCCTCAGCAAACCACTGAAAGCTTACTAAGAAAACTTGTGTGAATCAATATGACATTTTAATTTTACAGCAGCCTCCATGTTCTGAATAACCTTTACTTTTTATTTTGGCTCATTAGATACTAAAATACAGAATTTCTGTATTTAAATTGAAAAAAAATACTCTGTAGTATACCTAAGTATGTTGATAAACATTTGAAAAAGAGAAAGTAAAAATATTTTAGTGAATATTATCAAGACATGAGGCAAAAAGCTTTGTGTTTGTATACCTTTGTTTGTTTGTTGTAACTTTTTCGGTTTTAGTTGTTTTTAAAGCAATAACTGAAGTTCTTAGTTACTGAATTTTGAATTGTATACGTATTTTGAAAGTGGGGGAGACTTCATTGAGCTTGGTATGTTTTCTGTAATAATTGATGTGTTCAATCAGAATTACTATATTAAGAGAAACATTCACTAAATAGTGTCTGTTTATATAAAAACTTGATGTATAGCTGTGTATAAACAGTATACTAAGACTAAAAAAGTCATAATCATAGTATTCCTGCTTGTTTGAATATACGGATTACACGAAGCTGCTATTCCAATACTTTTCATTTCAGGATATAGTTAAAAAATAAATTCTCTTGCTCTAAAACCTTTTCGTAATGTGAAATAATTGTCTGTCATAACGACACATTTTAATTCCTGCACATCATTACCACTAGCTGAAGAGTGGTAATACTGAACCCAGTGCATGCAGTTTCATTCACTTGCTATGCTGCCTGAAAAATACTCTATTTGAATATCCTCTTCGCCATCTCTCAAATCTGTATTATGTAACTGTCTTTTTTTAAAGGTAGTTTGTATGAAAGACTATAGAAAGTGTTTCACTTGTCAGCCATTACATAACTCTGTTGATCCAGTGTCTTTTCCATAGTGACTAGTGAAATATTTATATAACAATTACGTTTCCAAGTCAGATATAGATTTTCAGGACCACTTACGCATTTCTTTCTTTTAGGATAAAGGTAGTGGCTGATTTGGTCCCTTCTGTGTGCATTTGCACACTTAAATATTCAAAAAAAAAAAATAAAAATAAAAAGAAAAGAAAAAGAAAACCCCCCTTTCTCTGCTTTTAAACTTTCATCCTTGTACATAATTGTCTCTTTCCATTGTTACATTACCAAATGTGTTTTATCTTATTTTGAATTATTTCATAGCATCCATAAAAGGCTAACCAGTTTATCTACATGTAAAATGAGGCAGCTATTTCAGACAAATTAATATCTGTAACTGCCAGGTTTTTCTACATTAAAGGTTTGGATATTTCTCAGAGAGGTCATGGGTTTCAAACTGTGGAAGAGAATCCTGGTAATGAAGATTTAATTTATTTGAAAACAGAAGTATATGCCAAAAGCCTTATTGACTGAACTGCTAGCAAAATAAAATTTCAGTGCTCTTTTTGAGGCTGGAAAAGATATTTTGTTTATATTTGTACATCATGGTAATGTACGCGTGATATTAAAACTGCTAGCACGGCAGGCAGAAGATAGGCAACAGCCATTGCCTTTGATTAGCATATTAGGTTGGTTTTTATACAGAACACTCTGTAATAATAGAACATTTGGGGACAGCATAATTGTCATTAAGCTATTCAATATGAGAGACCATTTTAAAAAGACTTAAGCTGGAAGTATTAGAAGTACTAGCATGTTGGGGGAGTGGGTCAAGCACAAGGTACACACATCTGTATTTTGGATGTTACAAGTTGTACTGTATACACACAAGTTTTGTTTATGCGATACACATTGATTAAACTTAATATGAGGTACTTAATTTGAAGTAGTTTAAAATACTCTGTGGTCTCTTTTATTTTTAAGTGTATGTTGCATGTTGATTATTTAATTGCCTATTAGTTACTGACATGCTTATGACAGCTATTGCTTAAATGAGGAGTTGAACTCTCTTAAATAAAATTCAGTGAAAATAAACTGCTTTGCAGGAGTCAGCTGCAGCAGAACCTTTCTTTGACTTTTCATTATTATCAGTACAGTAGCTCCTAGGATGATTTATACTCTGGTTATGATGAAAGGATTGGAACATGCTTCTGCTGTTGACCTTGGCATTTTGAATGTTGCTGGATGCTTGGCAGGGAAAAGACTCTTGCAGGTCAGTGTTATGTTGTTTCAGGATAGACCTTTGGAAATTTTCTAATATGTCTTGTGCTCTATATGAAGTATCTTAACTCTCCAGTGCAGAACAGGTTAAACAGCGGTGAACCTCAAAGAATTTTCTGTACTTCTAGTTAAATTATCTCATTTAACTCACAGGCAAGTTGTTAGATACTTGGCTGTCTTTTTCTGATGTTTACATAAGCTTTCATATTTAAATATTTAAAAGAACTGCCAGTTCTTGGGAATGGTGCAAGACTGAACTTCCCATCAGGGTAATTGATCTATCAAATATCTATGTTTCAGGTCAGTGCCCTTATCAGGTGCTCTTCTGAACACGTCCTTTATATTTTCTTAAGTCCAAAACAAGATTTTCCAGAAAAGTTGCTTAGGTTTGTCTCTGCACGTATTTTTTCAGTGCCAAAATCCTTCTGTGTAAAATATTCCATCTTCCAGTTTTTGAAATGTTTGCAGCTTTATATTGACAAACCTAGCAAAGATGACTAATTTGGCATTCTTTATCTAATAGCTCTAAGATGATTTCTTGACTATCAGAGATCCTTGACTTTCTTAGTGAACATTTTTGTATATAGTTCTTCATAAAAATATAGATTTAGTTCAGTAACTGATACACTATCTCTAAGAATAATTGGGCAAGCTACTCCCTGACTTGGCTTGATCTTGTTGGCCTAGAATCTTAGCTGTCTCGTGAGGCAAGTACAGCTGCTGAGACAGGCTGGAGTTGGCTTACAGGCATGGCATCATGCTGAAATTCTATTTTGAGAGCTAAGATTTGAAAGATCTTTTTTTTTTTCTGCTTCCTGTTCACTTGCACTGCAGCAGCCTTCTAATATTTTGTCTTTTCAATAGTATATCCTTTTTTTTTTTTTTTTTTTTTTTTTTGTATCAGAAATTGGTGGCAACAAAGTTTTATAAGTTGGATGACTATATACCTTCTTGTCTGGATCCAATTGGAAATACCTGTTCTACGTCAACTCTGAATGCACGTGAGGTGGAGGTTACTGCCCTGCAGCTCAGGCAAGGAACGGGAAGTGTGAAGGTTCCTTTGTGTGCTTCACTGTAAAATAGCAGATTAGTTCAAAACATCTTCATTGATGATTAAGCTAAGCTTGCCAACTTTGCAGTGAATCAGATGAGCAATCATATTTGTTCTTACTGGTTCAGCAGTGGTAATCTCTAGCAGAGAATAACAAAGAGTGAACAGTAAAGTATCTTCAGTTTGCAGAGTTTCTTGCAAGGTGAGTGTGCATTTGTGGCTGAATAAAGGTCTGGGAGATGCTCCTTCCCACCTCCCCCATCCTGAATAATCCCATATAACTTGGAGGGGGAGGAGGAAGCCCTCCATCCTCCAGGGTTGCTGTGGAAAACTGGAACCAGTGATGTTGATGAGGCCTTCATGTTGCTTGTTCTTCCTGTCTGAGAACAACAAATAAATATAAAGTCTGAAAGAAATGAAAATATTTCTCTTGATTCTTTGTATATTCTTTGTCTTGCAGAAGTTGCTCCTATTTTTAGCTCTTAGAGTTGGTCTGAGTGACTTCAAGGTCATATTGACCAAGTTTAGTTTTAAGTGTATGCATGTGTGTGTGTGCGTGCACACATGTGGTGTTGCCAAGGCTGATCTGACTCTGACTACAGTTCCAGATCAAAAGTTCTCTAGGAGAATAAGGGTGACTGCAGCAAGTGATGAGAAATGACCTAAGTTAGCTTGTCTGGAGGTTAAATAGAAACGCTTTATTGTTTATGCAGTCCCTAGTATGACTAGATACACAGAATTCCTTTTCACTGGATAAAGGGTTAGCAGTAGTGCTGCTTTTCTAGTAATATTCACATTTACTAAAATATTGGCTGTAACAAAATTTTGGAATTTGGATTGGCAACTAAAATATACTTACTGTGATTCTGAAGAGCAATTGTTTCAAAGTTAGTGATACCACTGAGCAGGGCTTTGGGACATTTAATATAGCTTTGGCTGCTGGTCATACAGTTTTATAAACTGTTTCATTTGTTCATGACTGAACACTTCACTTTTTTGGAAGTTAGCTGAAAGAGAAAATAGGAAATGTGGGAGCTGTTCTATGCCCTACAGCTGTCTCTCTCTGCTTTTGTAGTTGATATTTTTGCAGCAACAAAGACCATAAAGTGAGAAAGGTGATGATGGTAAATGAATATAGCCTTCCTTCTTCTTCAGTCAGCTGTTTGATATGTTGTAGTAGGAAGGGGTGGGGGGCTGTTGCACTGTTGCAAGTTTTCCAAGAGGAATTTATTTGTGTATTTTATTCTTAATTTCACCCTCGCTGTGTGCTGTTTTTTCATAGTGAAACTGAGCAAGGGAGAAATGCACTATTCAGTTGGAGAACAGCTAGTTGGGGAACTGACTGATCTGGTTATGAATTATGAACAGGATTTCTTTTTTTTTCTTGTGTTCAGGTTTGTTTAGCCTATGTATGTATGAGGGAAATGGGTACTGGAAGGGTGAGTCTTGGGGACATAGGAGACCTGTTTGGGAGTTACAGAGGGCCTGTGTGATGCCTAGAATAGAGCGAAGAAATACAGTAGAGGTCTTGAAGCAGCTTGGCTATTTTAAGGAGTTAGAGGCTGTGAATAGGATTTGAACCTGTTGGTGGGAGGATCTGAGAATGTTGTAGTGGAGTTCCCTTGTATTTTGGGTAGTTACCACGTGTAAATCGCTATGTATCATAAACCTTTAGTGCAAAAGCCAGCGGGTTCGAGACGGAGCCCATTGCTGTGCAGTCCTGCCCCACAGGTCGTTCAGCGTGCGGCACGGCAGGCGTGAATCCCGGAGAGGCGAAGGCCGAAAACCGGCCAAGCCAGCGTTTTGTGCCGCCAGAGGGTGTAGTTCGTCTTCAATAAGACTTTGAAAGTCCTTCTGTGTAGTTTGCTTTGGGGAATCCGTATCCTGTTGATAGGTAGTCTCCCTAAAACACCTTTGTTTTTTATCCATCTCGTTCCCCCCCGAAAAGTAAAAAAGAGGATGGAGGATTGTTTTTGAGGGAAAGATGCTAAAATTACAGGAATACGAAGCTTTAGATCTTCGTGTTTCGTCAGCCTACTCAACATATGCTGACAACCCAGGTTATTTGCACTGTTGGAGTGATGCGTGAATCTGTCGCAGACATCTTGTCTGTTAAAGCTGTTGAGTTACTTTATATAATACAACTTGCCCATAATTACTTTTGAGTAGGCTAGTATGCGATATGAAAAAAGTTTTGGTAATGAGCTAACGTGGAAACCTGTTAAGGCATTAACTGAGTGTCCAGCTTCATGAAAAAGTCCACTAGTTTTGATCTTTATGCAGCTTTATTTTAGGTTTTCTCCTTGTTTTCAGACCAGGCCATCATACTGACCTGTTTTATGGTGCAGTGGTTTGTATGGAAACTTCATGAAAATATATATTGTGGAATTGATAGCCATTTTTTAAAAATACAGTATTTTTAGAGTTGATACAAATGAAACATCTGAACCGGTTTTTCAATGAATTAAACGGTAATTTAGAGTGATCGGCCTCTTTCTTAAATTGCCAGCTTCTCCCACAGCAGATAAAAATACTGTTTTATATTGACATTATTATTCTGTGGCATGTTGTTGAGCGCTTAAAAGGACAGTAAGTATTCTTTAAGTGCTTGGGACTTCTGTGGGTTGAGAATCTGGACAGTGTTCTGCAGGTATCTGAAAAACATATAAATGTGTAAGAGATTGATCATTGGGAGGAACTCTGTGCTAATCTGTAATGCGTTTTGTTAATCTTATTCCTTGAGTTACTGGCTCCCTCTGTAGAAACTATTTAAAATTGCAGCTTGATTTCTCTAGAATTATCTTATCTTTTCTGTAATGTATATACTAAGGCTTGATTTACATGTACAAATACAGCTGATTTATGGTTAGCTACAAAATTTCTATTACACATTAATCCACCTTCTTCCCTCCTCTGTTCCTTCCCTCTACCCCCACTCCCTTTATAAACTCTTCTGAATGCAGCACCAAGGCAAATTAGCGCTACACAAATCATCTTACACAAAATTCTTGCTAGCAGAGAACTCTGCATAAAATTTCCAAAAATGAAGGATCCAAATTATGGCATAAGTACTTTCTTTCTTTTTTCTTTTTTTTTCCCCTGTGATGAAGGTCCTCTTAACATTTGCTTCAATTTAAAATGAGAAATTGCAAGTGTTAATTATATTGTATGACTTCATTTTGCATCTTGCCACTGATTATATGAAATAACTGGGTTACTTACACAGGGTGGTGAATGTATTTAGGTCAATATTTTAAGTTGTGTTCCTGTATTGACACAATATTGTAATTCTGCCCCCTGCCTCTGTTTGTGTTAATTTGTGTTAATGCAAGTAGTATATTTAAATAAAAACAGAACTTTTCTCTTAGCTTTGTAAGCTCTACTAGAACAGTCTGAGATGGATTGCTTGTTAAGCAGCTGTTGAAAGTCAGTGTTGATTCATTCTTATGTGACACTGTGGTGATTTGGTATGACATAAAGTAAAACTCCTGTTAATAGCTATGGTTGGCAGATGAGAACAAGGCTTAAGTACTCTGGGAACTTGATTGTGTAGTATGAGCTGCTTATCTGAGGCTGTAGTGCAATGCAATGCTTTCATGGGAGCAACGAGAGAAAAGCTGGAGGGGAGAAAGGCGAATGGGTGTGGAAGCTGAGGGAGAATCCAAAGTATTTCTCTATACATTGTTTATATTATTTATATACACAGGGGAGCCTAATGCAAAAGATCCAAAAACACCTGCTAGAGAATGGAAACTTAATTTGCTTAACTCAAGTTACAGAAGTTCCTGCTGTTAGGTTTCTTCTGTGACTTAGTCTCATAGATTAATTTTTCCTCTCATACCTTTAAGAGATGTTTTCCAAACACTTTTATGATCTGTTTTCCTCATTGCTGCAGCATTATGTATGGTACAACAGATGTCAAGTGATCCTCCAGTGGAAAGATATTTTGGGATATTCCAAATTATAATTCCATTTCAAATTTGAGTGCTTTTAGAAGCCCTGACAGTACTGGTTATGACGTTAAGTTGGTCTTGCACAGCCATTTCTTACACTCTGAAAACTTCTGTCTGTAAGTATGTGTGAGAGTAAACAACCGGATGGACATTGACCTGGCTGGCTGTGTTTTTTTTGTATAGTGAGCTAATGAGATGAGTTACTATGTCACTCTTTCTGATCATAATTATTGATACTTAATATCTACTCTTCATACCCTACTGTGTTTAAAGTGATGGAATACATTTTTGCTTTTGCCGCATATTCCTGAAATCATCCTGAACCACAGACTAGCTGACGGTTAAGCGGTGTTAAATTGAACATCCAGACTTCTGTGGCTCAAGTGTTTTCAGCCCCAGTTAAGGGTTTCAGCTTGCTCTTCACCCGGCATTCATAACCATGGCTTCACAAACAGCCAGAGATGGTTTCTTATCCCTTGGGTTTCGTGCTTCTATAAATGCAGATGGGACAGTCCATGAAGTGTGATGGTGAAGAAAAAGGAGGCTCTTCCTTCACTGCTTCTCTGGACACTTACTTTTACAACAAATTCCAAAGTTGTGTGGAAAAAAAATTGGCGTTAACGCTATTTTATATTGATTCCATGTATGCATGAAGTGCAATGCCTGTACAACAGTGACGTGACTGTGCAATTGCTGCCGTGTTTGAAGACTGGGTTCTGCATGTGCAGAGTAACTTTTCCATTGTGCTACATACTCCTCTTACCGTAGTGATTTCTTCTTCCAGAGGTTGGATTGTGTATTTGCTGTGAAATGTGATCTTACGCTGCAGAGCTTGCAAACTCTTTTGAGATTGCCCTTTCTTATTTCAGGCAGTGGTTTTTCCCATAATAAGATGGGCTTCTTGCGAAGGATGTGTATGTGCATGGACGCAGATGCAGAATGTACTCTGTAGCTGTCCTCAGTTGGTAAATGGAGGAGGCAAACTCACCTAAAAAGTCTGTAGACTGAGTTAAAGAGGCATACTGTGAATACACATCCCTTGGGAAATATTCAATAGAAAAGATACTGTGTTGGCAAGGGGATGCCTTGAGCTGCATGTAACTGGGGGCTGAAAGAATGAGAGTTTTGTGAGGAAATGTTGCTATATTTTTGCATGGTTCTTATACCTTTATTCTGTTACTGCTCCCATCTGCTCTTTGTATGTGTGTTTTTAAACTAAGCAAGAGGGACTGTTACTCTGGGCCCCCTGTTGAGGGGGAACGCGGTGGGGCGCAGCGCAGGATCGGGGGAGCGATCTCTAGGCGAGCTGCGAGCCGTACTGCGGTGAGATGGCAGCGGGTGCAGGCAAGCCTTTAGTGACTGCAGCTCGGGCCGTGTGTGATGGAGGGCCTGGGGGGTGCTGGTGGTGCTGCGCTAGCGGCTGCAGCTTTCTACCCGCCTTGGGCAAGGGGAGCACAGCGACCTGCAAGAGCTGCTGCTGTTCTCTCCTGCCTGCCCTGCCGCAGATCTGCAGGGAACCGACGGGGCCAGCCTTTCTTCTCCTGCAGTGCATTGGGGATTTTCTTGACTTTGTGGGGGGGGGGGGTTCATTTTTTTGTTGTTGTTGTTTAAAATCTGTTGTTAATGTTGTTATAAATGTGAAAAAGTTGAGCCGTGATAGATCCACTTCAGCCTTCTGAAAGAAGGTTGGGGACTCTCAACTTCTGAGCCTTCTGTCCGAGGTGATCGGGATGTTCAGATACCTACTGTGCCGCAGCTTGTATAAAGTATGAAAGTCTTAAACTTTTTCATCTTCCCTCTTGCTGTCTGCGGGAAACCTTTCCCCTCTTGAATTTTGTGAGGCATGGCTGCCCGGCTAGGTTCCAGGTACTGCTGTTGCTGTCATAGCCCCAAGGCTTTAGACTAGATGGATCTCTAGTTTGAATTGATATATCTATCATATATTGAATTACATGCAAGAGTTTTGTGCAACTAAGATAATTTAGTTTTTATTTAAGAAGTTGCCAAATCTAAGGCCAACCGAAATACTTTATATAAACCAATATCAAGTAGTGGGAAGCAATAAATCTTTTCTGCAGTTTTTAATACAATCATAACTTACTTTGCTAGGGCAGGGAAAAGTTAGACTACAGTTGTATAGCAAATGAGTGTACAATATTAAAGAACTTTATATAACAGCATTCATATGCTGTAACTCAATTGCTCCTATTTTTTGAGAAAAATAGGAGTAATAAAATTTTATTTTTATTTCTCTGAAAATCATTTTTAAGCTGAATTATACAGGCCTTTACATTTCAATTGTAGCCTTAAGATCATTTGCGCTCATAATTTTATAGCTAATAATGTATAGACCATTCTAAATGAAATCAGTTTAGTTTGATCTGGCACCTGCGTCTTTTTCTGTTGCCTGCAACTATCAAATACAGAGTTTGGAAATGGACAAAATCTATCTTAGGAGTATTAGTTTGTATGTGATTTGAAGTATAGCATAAACTTTTTTTTATTATTATTATTATTTTTAATTTAAAGATGACCAATTGGTCATTTTACTGACTTGGAAAACATACCATTTCTCTTAAAAGGTCCCTGAGCAGTAGTAGTACATGGGGTAGTCTTGTGCCATTAGTTTTGCGCATTTCTGCAGCTCTTCTAGTGCATCTGCTTGAAGTATCCCAAGAGATAGATTGAGAGTTAAACTTAATACGTGTCCCCCCTTGTTCTTTTACAATGCTTTTCACTTGTCAGCGGGTTGCCTTTTGCTCACAGCCCTCTGGAGACAGTACTTGACGCAGAAGAAGTGCTAATAGCTGCCTGAGCATTTTAAGAAACTACATTAAGTTCATAAATGCAGTGTGTGTATATGGAATGTTAAATTTTTTTTCTCTTAGCAGAGATTTTTGAGTTATGTTTTTGTACAAACTTTAATGAAAAAACAGCAAAGCTATTGAAATCTTTGCTATGTTCAGAAACCTGAGGAAAAAGGATGTGCAATCAGTACTGTTTTTGTCACAAGGTGGCGTGTTATAGTAGCTAGCTTTATGGCAATTACCTGTAGACTATAGTGTGTTTTCTTTTTTTTTTTTTTTTAAAAAAAAAGAAATGGTATGTTTTCTTAAAAAAAAAAATAAATAAAGCTTTTAACTAATTTCAACTATTTTGCAGTGCATAATTATGTTTTTGTTTAAAGACTTCTGTGCTTGAGTTCAGAAGCCTTACTGCTTTTATCGAGACAAATTAACTGCAATGAAAATAAGAAACATTTTCTTTTGCACGTTATGTGTAAACAAGAACATATTGTTTAAGGTTGCGCATTTCAGATGCACCTGAGTACAGCAAACAAATTATTTCTTTCATAACACAGGCCACAAATATCTTCTGGTGTACAGATTCTTTAGGATAGGTAATTTGTTAATGTACTAAATTTGTAAAACCCAGAATGATAGTTTAATAATTTCTTCTGTAAACTCAGATTTGGTTTTTTGTTGTTGTTACTGGCATTATTTGGTTGAGGTGATGTGCTTTAAAATCACTTACACAAGTTGCTGGTATGATTATCTAAGAGTTGGCCAATGCAAAATAAGGGATTGTGTAGATATGTTGCTCAGTTTAGAGCAAATTAGTTATGAAATTCATGTTTTTGTTTATATTCATCTTTTGGATAGGTCTGATGGAGAATCGTGTTATTTTAACAATAAAACTTACTATTTGATGGCACCTGTGTGCATTTGAGTGTGTGCGTTCTGTTTACAATGCATAAAGTATGTAATTTATGTTTCCTTCATAGTTCTGTAAGATGCCTCATCATGCTATAATGCCAGTGTTTTTCCTAGGTATATTATTAGTTGGCTAAGGAGATGCATTATGGCATAGTGCTGTTGTTCTGAGAACTTGTACTCTTTCACTGAAGAAAGATGTGGTGTATATTTCTCCCTTGCTAGGACTTTAATTTTCCCATTTAAGATCTTTCTGCAGTGAGACTGTTCTGAAGTGAATTGCCACAGGAGAAATTCAGCTGGTGTCGTGCTTATTATACCATTGTAAAAAAGGCATGACCAGATCAGATCTTCTGTTTCCAAAGATGCTAAAGCAATATCCTCTCTCTTCACTAATTTAGCTTCAAAAAGAGCCTCATCTACAGATATAAGCTCCCCAAATAAAAAATATAATAAGCTACATAGTTTATCAGCAGTTGAAAGAACAGGTAAGTCTTTATCGCCTATTCAGTTGTTTCTGAGTTAAGCTTAACCCCAAGAGTGCTAATTATTGCTCAGTATATTGGATTTTGCTATTTTAAAGGAGATGATCATCTATCAGAGAAGATTATAAATGGCCTGTGTGAAAATAATGTAGTAGCTCTCCATTAATTGCCTTCCCTTTCACAGAACTTTAGAAAGGAACCTCAAGAGATCGTTTAGTTTCATTCCTCCAGTTCAGCTAGAGATGGATCTTTGTCATTCCTGGCAGCTATTTGTTTAGCCTCCTCTAAAGGTCTTTGTGGGAAATAGTAAGATGTCATGTGGAGACAGTGCAATCTTACTATTTAATCTGTATTGGTGTGCAGTTTCATTCCTACTAAGTTCCCCCGGCCCACACAGCTAAATCAAGGTTTTAATCTATTCTGAATAAAGTTCAGTCCCATTAGCTGTCCTGGCCTCCACTGACTCAGAGAAGGGATTATTTGCTGTTTAATTGTTGCATTCTTTTTTTATGTTATCTACTCTTCCCTTTACTTTCTGTCTGTAGACTAGAAAAATGTCTCTGAGTAGCTTACATCTTCTAGACTTACTAGTTTCACCACTTTCCCCTGGACTTCATCCAGCTGTTTTAGCTATTTCATGCAGTGTGCTACCCAAAATGGGACATAATCTTCCAGATGTGGCCTTATCATATGCAGTGTAGAAATCCTCAGGCATCAAATTAAAACATATTAATCTCAAAGCTGACAGAGTGCAGTCTTCTGAGAAGTGGTAGTGGAAGTATAAATGTTTGTCTTTGATTTTTTTCCTGTGACTTTGGGGATGCTGGTTGCCATGGCTTAGAATTAAAAATATTTGATATTAATGTTCAAATTTATTAAGAAAAAATTAATAAGCTCTAATTAAACCAATTATTACTTCATACAATTAAGATTTAATTTTTTAAAGTTTAAGAGTGAATATACTACTTGTTTAAAAATGAACTGTAATGCAGAAATGATTATTGAACACCCTATATTGACTTGCTCTTACGTCTGAACAAATTCAGGTGAAGAAAGCAGATGCTTGAAACCATGCAGATAATTGGTTCACTGATGTTCTTTGGTTATGCTACATAAATACAACAGTGAAATAGTTATACATGTTTAATTCCCCAATGTGTCTCTTTTACTGATGACTCAGACTTTTAATGTGGCTGCAGAGAATTCAAAATTGCTCTTCTAGAATGGCTACTGAATTCTGTTGTTGTTAAGGAACTGGGTTGTTCTTATTTGCAAAAAAGACATTTACCTTCTGGTGAATGGGAGACCATGTGATGAAGTTTCTCATAATATTCAGTTGGAGTGATGCTTCCAAGGTGTATATCACTTACTTGTTTAGAAAGAACTGTTATTTTACTTCTGAAGAAGGTGTTGCATATGAGCCTTCCTGTCATGAGAAATAGTGGTACAAAATTTGGTGCTTTTGTTCCTTTGCAGAAGATTTCTGTTCCACTAAACCTGCTCTACGAACATGGAGCGGCAGAGAGGCTGCAGGAGGAATCGCTAGTGACCTTAAGTAAATTGAACAGTGGAGAAGGAAGAGTGAAGAGGGAGCTGGATGAACAGGGTGAATATAAAATGAGTAGGAGCAGAGATAGGAGGAAAATGGGAATGGTTCTAAACTAAGGAGCAGAAGTAATACAAGACTGGCAGTTTAAGGCCATATGCAAAGAGAATATGCATGTGTATTTGGTAGGGCAAGGTTCTGTACGCCTATGCACCTCTGGAGAGAAAAGCGTAGGATAGCTAGAGTAGCCTGTTGTGTGAGGAAAACATTGAGACTTAACCTATTTTATTAGTCTGATGGGAGAGATCACTGGAAGTTCTCCAATTTAAATAGGACGTATAGCAGCTACTACTAACTACAGTAAGTATATACGTTCAGTATATGTGGTTTTACATTGGCAGGGAGGTAAACTTGTGTTTCCATGTAAAGCTGATTTGTTTTCTTACTCAGCATGAGCAGCCTTGCAGATTTGCCAGGAAACATGTCTTTTTCTGATCTACATACTTATATAGCTCAGTCGTCATTGTATCTGAGTGCCTGAGACACTTAAACTAATTTGTCCTAGCACTTTCTGTTAAATAAGATCCTAATGTTATGGATCTGTGGCCAAAGAAAACAGGGAATGTAGCTCGGTCAGAATTGCATGGCGAACTTGCTGCAAAGTCAGAAATTGCATGCCTTAACCACCAGCCCATCTGTTTGTTCCTGCCCTAACACCATACTGACTGTATGATCAGGTGACCTTGCTTTACAAGAAGCAGCAACAGCAACTGAATGCACACTGCTGCTCCTGTCCCCAAAGCAGTGATCACAGATGGAGCGCAGCTGCTCTAGGGGATTCATTCAGTGGTACCTTCTGGTTGCCTGAGTCAGCTGGTGCAGTTGCAGCTGCCACTGTCTTCCTGAGCAGCTGAAGCCAATGTACATTATTCAAGCTGGTGCAGGAGCATGTGGGAGGTGAAGGAGATAAACTCCTTGGGCCAGTCAGGCAACTTCAGCACCCAGGCCACATTACATGCATCCTGGCCTGTCCTTGACTTCTGAACTGCTCAGCAGGTTGTACTTGTGAGGGAAATGATAATGGACCTCTTAAAATGCACTCCACACCATAAGGATATGAGGGTATTAATTCCTTTCAAATATTAATTTCTCATATAACCACAAACTTAACAGTCAGTATGCACACATTCTTCTCCTATCCTGCTTGTCTTAGATTTAAGTTGCTAGGGTGTGTGCAGACTGTGTACTTGCCTGTCAAAGATAGGTAGGTAGAAGCTTTTCTACTTCATTGGAAAAAGTATCTTGAGAAATTCAATATTGGTACAACAAGGTGTTGGGTGCTTCAAGTTCAAAGTGATAACATTAACTATCTTGTTTAAATATTCCTTTTAAACTAGTGACAAGTTATCTTGCAGATTTGGTGAAAGGTGAAATGGGATACTGTCATTTGCTTCTGAACTCGCTTGAATAACTCTTTAAAAGTAAGTGATAATATATATCCAGCTAACATTTCTAGCATTCAGCAACAGTAAAACATGTCTGTTTTCAACACTGAATAAGCCCAGCATTCTTCTCTGTTGGCAGGGTCCTATGTGGATTTCTGAATTCTAAAAAAAGAAGTGTTGGACTGTAATCCCAACAGCAGCTATGGGAACTTATTGAAGCATCAGGCTTTCTTAAAACTTTCTAGCCTGTGAACATCCTGCTTAACAGTGAAAAGAAAATCATGCCGTCGTAGTTGTCCAAATGCATGTGTTAGTGGTTGATACAATTTATAGCAGTTTTTCCTATATTGGGAAGATGTGCCAGTGCTAGAGGTTGGGCACTATTTTAGTTGGAACAACTAAACTGCGTGACTTTCAATTTATTGTCTTCTGTACTCTGAGAAAAGTGCCCTGAAATTGTCATTAAAACCAGTTCTTTCTTTCCTGGCTTATTAGAAATCAGGCTTAAGAAATATATTTTGTAATTCTTGACATATTGCTTATTGCAGTTGGTGGAAGGCAGAGATATTCCAGTACAGCAGTCTTCCCCTCCCTGCCTGCACCTTCTCCATCTTACTCAGCACCTTCCCTCTCCCATGTCGCCCCTGCGATCCAACGTTCAACCCTGTTACAGATACAGCTGCTTACCATGAGTAGAGGTTATCACTCGAGTACCCCAAAATACTCATTTTTTTCCTAAGGAAATAAGACTGTCAACAACGTGAGTGGGAAATAAGACCATCAAAAAAGTGAGTGGAAGATAACTGGAAGATATGAATAAAAAAGGAGGGGGGGACAGGAAGTAGGCCAAAAATATACAGAGGACAGATTTTTTTTAAAAAAAAAAAAAAAAAAAAAAAAAAAAGAAAAGAAGTAGTGCTTGTATTGAAAAGCCCCTGAATCAGTCCTACGTAAAACGCAGAATAAAGCTGAGATTCTGGGGAAAAAAAAAAGCAGTTTCAGCCTGCTGTGAATATAACACTAGCATTTCAGCACTGAAACAAATTTGCATTACACATCTTGTAAATGTTAGAAGTAGCAGAAACTTGGGAGTTCAGTGTTTGCACAATTACTGGTTCATGCAGTTGCTCTTTTCAGCCTCTTTGCTAGTACTACATTTCCCGCCCTGATCCCTCTGTTCTCAGAATGCAGACTGCTTACTGATCCTGATTAGAAGTGGAACCTGGTTTACTTCAGCAGGATCACAAAAGTAAACTGTGAACTTTTTAAAGGAAAGATATTGCCACTGGATGGTGCTATTGTTATAACTTAAGTTCTCAGAAAATGTGAATGACGTGAAGTCTCTACCCCGGTCCTCCCCAAAGATTTTGTAAAGCTCTACTGCAAGAAAATCCTGTATATACAGGTCACAGTACCAATGGGGTGGGGGGATAGTCATCTTTAACCAATACCTTCACAAAGGTTGGGCAAGGGTATTTCTACCTAGCATGGTGTATATTTGAGCTTTGCAGATGAATGTTTAGTACAAGTTCAGGGGAAGCCTGCTGCATGGTAGTGCAGTTTTTTTAATGGAAGGTGATGTTCTTGAGGAAAGGGATATATGAGCCAATCAACTCTGTGAAATCTGCATATTCATAAAATGTCTAATTATCCAGAAAGAGATGCTGAGTTACTGAAATTGTCATTTTGAATGCTTTCCTAACAAGGGGACTGTCTTTTAAAACAGCAGGGGTTACGTAGTTAGCTACCTATTCCATTACCAAAAAAAAGGAATTTTGACTGTTTTATGCAAATATACTGCATTACCTCATATAAATGAGAAGGTAAATCAGCTTTTGAAAACCCTTCATATTTTTGAAGGGGGGAAGGGGAGAGAATGAATTCTCCATAGAAATTTGCATTTCAAGAAGTAACTACTTGAAAAGGTGCACCTTCTTTTAAAGATTGCAGTTTTATAGAGGTTTGAGAGTTAAAATGGTTTCAGAAATTTTTGAAATTCATCTTTAGATGTACTGTGAACAATTGGAAATGTATTTAAATTCTCACATGAGCTGATTTAAAAATTATTTTTTTGTGCTTACTCTCTCTTCCCTTTCTGTTTTTCTTTCACACATTTTGATCAGTCTAGAACAATTGGAGTAAAAAAATATTTTTTTAAAGCCTGGAAGAGAGGAACAAGAAGAAAAATCCCTAGAACCTAAGAATATTGCTACTGTCAACCTTGACTTCAGAAAAGATAATGAGATTTGGCAAGAAACCATCCTGTGTACTTGTAGCCTAGCTTTTTTACTGATTGAGTTATCCTATTTCTACCATCTAATAGTTCTTAAGCTCACTTGACAATTTCATAAATGTATTTGATAGGGATGCAAAAATTTCTAGGATAATAAATTCTTTCATGCGAGTTAATGATTGATAAAGAAAAAAGCCTCATGGAGGGGAAGGTGGGTAGAACTCAGCTGTTCCTTACTCTCAGAAGATTGATGCCTAGCTTTCTGGAACAGCCTTTAGGTGGTACTACCTAGTGTAGTACCTTCTTCCCCAGCCAAACTGCTAGGATGAATGGATGATTGTAGGGTGAAGATGACGGTGGGGCTTTAGAGCATGACAGAGAACTAGGACTGTTGGAGTAGGAACTATAGAATATGAAGTTATGGAAAAACAGATCTTATTATTTTTCTTATCAAGAAGCAGTTTTACATTCAGCAGGTATATCTTGCAGAAGAAGCAACTTGTTACAGTATGTTGATTAGTTTTTGAAATCAAAACTTGTTTGCTTGCTCCATCTGCACCTGGAAGACCTTGATCTGTTTATGCCATACACGCTAAACCTGTCCTGGGAATTCTAACTTTCATTTCATTACTTGTGCTTTTCTAAGAAAAAAAGCCCAGCTATTTTCTTAAAAAGTTATAAAAAGTCAAACAACCTGTTTCAAACCTTCCACTCTAACAAGCGTAGGTTTCAGCTGCCGCTTTTTGTGTAATTATTTCATATACTTAATGCTCATTTTTCTCTTTCCTGTCTGAACCCACAAATCATTAACTTATTAAATGGGTTTTTTACACTTACTAGCATAGCTGTTAGGTCTATCTAGCGCAGATATTGCTGATGGCGACTTAACCTTTTGAGATAATAGTAAGTACATGCTCATATAAAGCAATACTATATATCTTGAATTCTTATTAGAAAGAAGGCAATTCTGTTTCTGGAGCTCTACTCAAGAACATGGTTTGGGGAAGGGCAGAGTGAAGATAAACTGTGAGGAGCTGACTTGAAGAGTAGAGAAGCTATTTCTGAGAGGAATATCTGGAAAGATGTGATGAAGGGGAACTGTTCAGGAGCCTAGGGAGAGGGACAGGAGCTAGGTGGGGGGAGCAAGAGAAGGTGCAGGGAATCCTGGCTAGAAACTGGAATGCAGCTTTTTGACAGGAAGCTGGACAGAACACTTTGGAGCTTGGTGTGAGGACTTTTGCTATAGCAGTATGTGGTAGCAGTTTTGTACTTGAGGTAGCTGTTAGGCTGGAGGTCGGGTATGGTTGCTTGGAACAAGGCTATAGCATAGAATCTATGCGTAGTTACATTGTAGGTGGCAGAAGTTGAGATCCAGAGTATTAGTCTAAGTATGTGGAAGGCTTAATCTAAAAAGATCGTGAATTGGTGAATCTATTTCTCTTGCATCAGGGAGATGGAGAGATTTAATTGTAGTTGAAAATTCCCTCTATCATCATTCCCCTTCTTGCACTACAGTTGGTAGAAATGTTTATATATTTTTAATAGAGTATTATAGCTCTTCCAACTGAATACAAGAGAATGAATATTGAAACATATTTCTACTCTTCCAGGTTTTCAGTCATCACTTGTGTCTTAAAATCCCTTGATAGTAAAAAAGATTTAGAAAGCTTACAAGTAAACAAAATAAGAATCTTAACTAGTGCTAACTTTATTGCATCTAAAGACACAGCAAAGGAATGTGGACATCTTTTTCGTGCAATATATTTCTATTTCTTCAAACTTTTAAACTGAATATCTTTTAAACACCTGAAGATACTTTTCAGAAACAAAATATGGGAAAATCTTTGGTTTTTTTTGTGTCCATTTCCTCTAGAACAAACTGAGGTCGTATGCAAGAAAATATATACAAGAACATGTGCTTTTGTAGTTGAAGGTGGAAAACCCTCTGTAGAGTGTTTTATTGTACAGTACCATGTCTGTGTGAAGTTTGGTTAATATGTTTCATGATTTAATTGATCATACTTTGTTTTGAATCCTTTTTGTAGGGTCATTATAAAAGAATTTGTAATTTAACAGTGGAAAAAGTTGAGTGTGTGTATCTGTGTCGTTTTTTTAATAAATGTCTTTGTGGTATATGATAGAACTGAACATGAATTCTGTGTACAAAAAAAGGTTTCAGTAATTAGAATGAAATTTTTGTACTCTAGAAGCTAGGTATGTGGTTCCAAAAACAGCTCAGTTTGGGGGATGGGAGAGAGGGAGGAGGTGGTGGTTCTTGACTTTCAGATGTGTGTGGGAAATAATGATCGCATTCTGTTGCGTGACCACCCGCTTCTGTATGAAACAGCTAAGCAGATTTATCACTAGCCTGAAAGCGTATGAAATCCCAGGTACATTTCCATGTGGAAGTCTCACATGTTCAGTGGCTCGTGGGCCTATGTCACTTAAATTGTTATTACTAGAGAGCCATTTTCTGACTACAGTGAAGTAACACGTCATAGACTCATGTTTTAGTTAGTGTGACTGTGAATATAGATAGTGTTCA
This sequence comes from Rhea pennata, assembly GCF_028389875.1. Lineage (NCBI taxonomy): Eukaryota > Metazoa > Chordata > Aves > Rheiformes > Rheidae > Rhea > Rhea pennata. The sequence continues at coordinate 24,069,354 of NC_084669.1, forward strand.
ACAACCAAGACATAGTAGTATTTTCAAATTGCGGTAGGTACTATGTAGCATATGTCTGTCATAAATGTATAACATACAGTAGTGATAGATTTCATAAACAGATATTGTTTCAGAGCATCCAGCCTCATTTGTGGTAAATAGAATTCTTTAAACATACCATCTGTTCAGGCCGTGCGTTCTTGGGTCCGACGCCTCCTTAGGTTTATGAATCTTCTCTGATTTTTAGAAGTCTCTTCTTCCAGTTCTTTTTTCAGTGTTCATTTTATTTTACCTTTCCTGCCTAGCTAGCCTTGCTGTAAGGGTCTGGAAGTTGTGTTTTTTAGTAAAAGAATTTTTTCTTTTCTTGATTCATTCCCATATGTAAAAACACTTAGAACTTGCAGGCTTCCTATGTTTTGAGTGAGAATACTTAACAGGTGTATTTTGAAGAGAAGGAAAGCTGTGGCCTATAATACTGCTCTTGTGATGTTCTTTTTTTTTCCTTTTCTTTTTAATCCTGGATTCTTTCTTCTTCACCTGTTCTCCTTATTAGAGTTAAGAATGTAAATCTGTAAGTTAATGTCAACTTTTGACCTTGTTTTTTTTTTTTTCACTTTTTCTGAAAGATGAGGCACGAGTTGTCCCATTTCAATCATTTTGACTGGCTTGTGTCTGCGGGAGCTCTACATCTCTCTGAGGGGAGAGGAATGTGAAAACCTTGGAGCTCTGCCAAAACCAGCTTGCTTCGTATGCCATCCTCCTCCTCTGGTGTTAAAACTTCAGCTTTAGAGATGTTGCTCCAGGCTTGACAACAGGCTATAAGTATCTCAATGGAAAGAAAATGCAGACTAGTGGAGGGTTTTTGTAGGATAAAGTAGAAACGTGGACAGATTAAACCAATCTGGGAGCTTGAGACAGGTAAACTCGGATCTAAAATGAGGCAGGCTGAACTTGGCAAGCTGGCCAGATGGAGGAATGAAAATCCTATGAGCTAGTATCTTGACATTTTAACAAATTATTTCTTTCCTGTTAAGTTCTTAATAAAGTAGGGCAGGGGAAAGCACATACAGATGTTAAATTCTGCATGAAAAATCCAAAATCACAACGGAAGGGAGCACAGTATACAAATTTTCCGTATTATTTCATGACTTGTCTGTGGACACTTGGTGTTATGCAAAAGAACTTTGGATTGGGTAAACTTTGATCCTAATGAAGAACACTTGGTCATTTTAAGTGCAAGCTTAAAACTGATGTTTATCTCGAGAAGAAATATCTGCAAGTATTGTATGTATATTTAAACAATATGCAAATACTACTTTTTTAAAATGTAATATGCTGATATGCAAATTTCTGTTTTTACAGCTTTCCAAATTGTGCTCCATGTTTAAATTGCTCATAGCAGAACTAAGCGTTCATTTTATGGACTTCTTTGTTCTTCCTGCTCTTCCATTATGCAAATACAGTTTTGGAGTGAGGTTGTGTAGGCTTGCCCTTAAAGGATGCAACCTGCATCTCTACCTAGCCCTTTTTGGTGCTGGTAGAGTGACAACTCATTTGCTCTTATTGATGTACCCTGGGGGCAGTTTCTGCTGTAGCCTTCTCTCTTCTGTGTGCTTTGCAGTGTAATGGAAACACTGTTTTTGCAAAAATAAAGTATTGTGCTTCCCTGAGACATAATGCCTGTCTTGGTTACAACAGTTCTGGTTTATTTTGGTTGAGAGTCAGCCCTTTTCATGTAAATTCTAGTTTTTGCTTTAAGTAGACTATAGGTTATCTAACTGGTCGGTGTTAGTATGTAAATGAAGTCCTTTCAAACTGACTCATTGAGTTTATATGTAGAGATAGTATTTGGAAAGGTGGGTTTTTTATACATATATATATATGTATATATATATGTATATATATATAACCCTGCTGTGATTTTATGAAAGTAGGCTTTGAGGAAAGGATGTCTAGCCAGTCTGAATGTTGACTGGGCAGCTTGATCTAATGTGTTCCATAGGTGGATTTGTGTTAGCGTCTAGTTTGAATTTCCTTCCTGCTGCTTTTGAAGTGAATTTCCCAACTGTCCCCGTTTAATGCACTTGGCTTCATTTCATAGACTGATCTCAAAGCACATGAACTGATTTTTTGGGGGGTGACGCTAACACAAAGGCGTGCTGCAGGAGCACACCTCGCCTTTTCCAACTGCTCCGCAGCTCCAGCTATGGGAGTAGACCAGAGCTGATCTTGAGGGACTTCTTGAAACAGTTGTTGACTGTATGGATCTGCACCTATTGGGCTGTGCTATTTATGTAGGCACAGCTAGTGTTGACTGCTAGTTCACTGTTGATGTTTTCCTCCTTTCTTTTTATTTAGAAAGGAGATTATTACCTCTTGTTTGTCTAAGCAAACATCTCCAAGTCTAAATAGCAGTGGAAAGTCTCTGCATAGTGAAGGCTAAAGGATATAGTTCATCCCCTAGTTTGTTCAACTTGTGTTACTTCCACTTTCTTCAGTGGCAGCTTGTATCGCCCTTATTTCTGGCTCTGTATATAAGAACTTGAAATTATTTGCAGACCTAGGACTTCTTGGGGCAATGCACTATCCATCGAGCTGTCTGGATAGTTATGATGGCATTGTTAAACCTTTCAAATATGGGACTGCTGCATGTAAGCTCGTAGTGGGTAGTGCATATAAAAAGCTTTTATCTTCTCTGAAGAATAAACAAGTGAAGACATGGCGAAGAGTTCAGCACTGTGTTCTTTGAAAAGAATAACTACTGATGTGGGATTTAAAGATAAGAGAAAAATCAGGAGTGGACTGGAATGCTTATGTTGACTGCAAGGAATGTGTGTTTGTTAATTTGGGGATGTTTGCATACAGATAAAATTTTACAAAATGTGGGTTGTGTGTTTTTGCTTTGTTTTTTTCTTTAAATCTGAGCCTAGATTAGTGAGAGTTGGATACTCTGGGCAACAGTATAGTGTATTCTGATTGGTATGTTATGTTGATGCTAAAGAAATACACTGTTTGTGCAGCATTTTTTTGTTCCCATTAACTTTCATGTGGCTCCCCTTCGTGCAGTTCAAGATAAGTTTTACCTTTAGGCTTGAAGGTATAGTTGAGAGAGTACTATGTTTTTTTTTCTGGAACTGAAAAATATCAGTTTAACAGTTCATAGCAAAAAGTTGTGGGATATGCTGATCTGTGTTAGCTTATACTCAATTTTATGTTTGAATTATATTTTCATTGAATCTCTCCAGTCCTTTAGGGCTTCTACTGCCTGCCTGCAGTAGCTAGGAAGGACCTTCCGTTCACATGTGTAACTTGGTTTCTTGTATGCATCTCATCTCTTAAGCTTGCTAGAGATGATATTAATTGTAATTAGTACTACCACTAGTGCTCCAGGATTTAAAGCAAGATGTGTTGTGCTTCTGGTGGTATTACAATACCTACTATAGTATCTTATTCATGAACCAAAGGAAAAGTATAAATGGTTCACAGAATATGTAAATGAGATAGACAAGAACTTTTGGAATGCAGATCTGTTAGTTTTGGTTTTGATTTTGTTGTGCATTCTGAGATATGGTGGAGTTCCCTAGATGATCTAATACATTTCTGATTATTGCAGGGATTGAAGGCATTTTTAATGTCTTCATGCTCTTCCATTTTTTGGTTGGTCTGTGATTTTTTCCCTCTGCTACTGTCTCTGACAACCTTGATTTTGTGGTTTTAGATCCTTTAAAGAACACAATTCAGATCAACACTAGTAGGGAGGTAACTTTGTGGATTCTGATGTGTACACTGAATGTTCTGTGGCCTCTGTGCATTATCTGTGGTTGCCTTTGCTTACACAGAGGGTTGTGCAGTAATTCAACTAGTCCATGTATGTTTTCTAGTGTTGTCTTACATGTGCATTTTGGCCATGTAGAGATTTTTTGCTGCCTTTAATAACTGGAGAGGAAAGCTGTCTATCAGTAAAGCTACTGAAAAAGAATAGTCTTTGCAGAACATGTTTTAAAAGCAGCACATGGTAATGGAGACCTCAGGCTCGTGAGCCATGGCAGTAGTAGCACAACTGTTTTTACGGAGACTTTAATAGTGCTGCAGTCACCTTGTATCATTCATATTTTTAATTTCAGTTGCACTATTTAGATGTCAGAGTAACTGCTGCTTGCAAAATCAGCTAAGCTAAAAGAAGTTCACAGATAATAGCAGTGGTACGTGGTGGGAGGGGACTCTGGGTAGGGTGTAGCGAAAGAAAGGAATGCGATAGTTCTGTGTTTGTGCCACCTAAGACTTGAATAAAATAAGTAGCTTTGGGAATTGCAGCCCTTAGAACTCTTCACGTACGAGATAAAAAATGATGAGTGAATTTTAACAGAATAAAGGAGAGAGTTGCTCGATGATGCGTATGTTGCTGCCTTTGAGATTTTGTTTTTATTTGTGTACTATGGACCCTATTAATTCGACTTTAAGTTTTCTGTACTGATAGAATCCCAACCTGTTCCTTTGGGCTTGTCTTTGTGTCTTCCATTTGCAAGTTAAGCTCAGGAGTCTGGAACTGAGGCCTGATTCCCCAGCCTATAGGATTTTTAGCTTCTTGGACTTTTTTTATTTCTCCATCTGAAATGATGATGTTTGTTCTTGTATGTTTGCTGTATCTTAAAAGTCACTAATGAGCTTGAATTTCTGGTGAGCATTGCTGTTGTATAACCATTGAGTGACAGAGTGAAAACAGTGTGTTCTTAAACTTCTAGAAGAAGTACTGACGTATATCAAAATGTACGTAGACCAGGCATGAAAAAGCTGACCTACTTCTGCGTAGGAGAAAGGTTGACAGTTCATTTGGATCACTGTAGTGACGAGCAGCACTTTGACTCTCTTTGTCTCTGCTTGCGGCTAAGATTTCCCTAAGTTTAAGTTGTTCTTATTTTATAGCTGAGTGTTCTAAACTTGTTTAAATTCCTATGGTAATCATGGTGAGGTCATTGTAAAATTCATTTATTAGCCTTTCAGAGGAGAGATGTGCATGCTTATTGTAAATTACATGCATCAAATTGATTTGAAATTGGTCCATTAGTTACATTGATTTAAAGTGCCAGAAAATTGATCTAAATTTCATAATTTAAGAATGGAACTAGTTTTTCTTACTTACAGAAGGATGATTTATTTAGAGACCAAGTGGAGCATGAGTACTTGTATAATAAAATAGATAATGGAGATACAGCAGTACTGGGAGAGAAGTAAAAGGGCTATCATAGTTTGTTCAGGGAATAATTTCACTGTAACCCACTAAAAATCAAACATACCTGAATATTTCTGGATTTCTTGTTACAACTTGTATGTTCACGTACTAGCACACTTTTAATAATTGCATTTCTTTCCTTTCCCTTTTCAGAATGCTTTGAAGCTTCAGGTAGCAAGCATTATGTCTATTTAATAAATCCTTTTAAATAAAAAGCTTTTTCAGTTGTAATGGATGAGATGCTATGCTACTATAACGTATTTAGAAAAGATCATGATGTGGGCTAGGAAATTTCAGAAGTTTAATATACTGGAAGGTTTGAAAGGTATAAGATACTAAAGTTACCTGGAGAAGCAACAGCTGGGGGAAGTGGGTAGAAGGTGAAATTTCAACTCTGTTGCTTAAACATTTACAGTTGATGCTACTATTCTGTGTAAACTACTAATCATATGCCAAGTTTTGTGGAGCCAGGAAAGATGATGTGAACTCTCTGAATTCAAAAGCTAGGTCATGTTGAAACGGGCACTGTAGCAATGCTTGTGTTTTAAATCAAAGTGAAATTGGATGAACTTAGAGTATAGCGGTGTTAAAACAGTGTAAATTGTAGATAACAAAGTCTATATGAAATTGTAAAATGATCTGTTTATAGAACATTTTAACCACTTCAGATATTTGTTTCCTCAAACAACCAATTAATAAGAGAATATAAGAACTTACTGAATTTCTCGACTAACGTATTGTCATCTGGTTTCCATAAGTTGTGGTCTATAACCTGTAGAGTCCTCTTAAATTATAATTTTCTTGTACAAATGAATTTTGAATGTCTTGGCTCTGAGCTTTTTGTTTCTCATCTTTGATTGTTAACATTACGAAGAACAGACCCATGTTTTTTAAGTGTCCAGTTTCGTACTGGAGTCTCATGATACTGATGCTAGTTCTAAATCTCATTGAGATTGCAGAGTTCATAGGATTGAGCCACTTGGAGGTACATAGAAAACAATCCCTTAGCCTCAGACTGATTAGTTCTACTAAATATTTTCTTGATGCTGAAGGGTATTATTGGTGGGCTGTACCTTTGAATTAACTGTTGTTTGTGTCATCATTCTGGTTTTTCATTTTGCCAAAATCATGTTTGTTATGTGGGCTAATGAAACAGCATGATTTCTTAAGTAGATGGTTGATTTTGTGTTTATTTAGTGTGAGTGGGTTTGCTGAAAGAGCTTGTAATCAGCATACAAAAGGTAAATAATGAGAGTTGATTGCGGAAGTTTTCATTAGTAATAATTCTGTCATAGTCCTGATACCTGATGAGGCAGAGAGCAACACTGATGCTAACCTCTGTAAGTATAAAATATGTCTGAATTGGAAATACCATTAGCTAGTGAAGGTATTTAGGAGTGATTAGTACAGAGTGGGGGTGGGGGAGAGAAGATAAGAGGTTTATACCTTATTGTTGTAAAGATACTGAAGCTAAGTATGCTGATTCAGAGAATGAAGTAAATGTGTGGGTGGCTAGACAAGTTATGGCAGTTCTAAAACTGAAGCAAGAATTTTTGAAATGCATTAAAATGCTTTCATTTCAATTTTTCCAAGCTAAATTCAGCAATTGTAATGAAAGAAAATTCTAAAAGTGGGTAAAAATGGGAAGCAAAATCTTAGGCGTATATATACACTGAGTTTAATTTTGATAATAGGAAAATATTGTAATTATTGATTATAGAAGGTAAGTCAGTTATATTCGCTTGTTTTTGTCTAAATGTGATGCTTATCTCAATTCTGGAAGATAAAGATGTCAGGTATTTAGATAAAATGGACCAAAAGATACTTTAGTATTGATAGTATGTAAAAACAGGATTATAAGAAAAAGGAGCTTCGTATTAAAATTTGACTATTTTGTTGTTAATTTACAATCAAATTTTTAAAAGTGTAATCTCTTATAATCATGGTTTACATTTATCTGTGAAGGTTTATTGTTTGCTGGTTGTTTCGGTTTATCCTCTTACTAAGCGTTTAAATATATAAGAAAATGATTAAAGATTTTTTTCTAACTGGTGCTAAATTCATTCATAGTTAACAGTGTTAAAAATGATGACCAAGTAAATGTATCTTTAAAAAATTGCATTCTAACTTGTAAGTAGTATCATTAGTAATGAACATTGTAGTGGGACCTGACAATGTATGAATTATTCAAAACTAGATTATTATATCTTTGTTGTTAGCGTGTAAGATAATGAACATAATTACTATGGCTGTGTACTCAGGGGAATGTGCAGTTCTTCCAACCGGTTAGCCTATAGTTTCCACCTAAAGGAGTATTAAGAAAATATGGACAAGGCTGGTCACTGAGGTGCTGCTTTTTATTTCCCTCTGACTCTTTAGTAAGCAGATATGCTTTGTACACTTAAGATTAAAGGTGTTTTTTTAAATTCTTCAGAATAATACTCATCTTTCTCTTTTCAGTTTGGTGATATTGTGTGCTGACTAAATGGATTTGATGTTTAGTTGTAGCAACATTGTAGATTTACCTCTTCTATCAGAGATGTCTTATAGTAAATTAGTATAAACAGTCTAGTTACTTAGAAAATTCAAGGTCAAAGGTTAATGAGCAATTTGCCCTTCCTTGGAGGACTTAGCTTGTTATGATTTACTTGTCCTAGAGAACTTGGCAAGACATTAGTTCATATGCCTTTCTAATCTATAAGGTTGTCCACCTGATCTTAAGTTAAGCCTCTTGATGAACCAAGTGCTTCTATTTTCTGTTTTATATAATGATAAAGTAAATTATCTGTAATAAGCCATCCTAATTAAAGTTGGTAAATCTACAGCTCTGCTCTTCCAATTACACACTAATCAATTATACACTAATTTAATTCTACTTAGCTGAATACAGTGCATCATTAGTTAGATTCAGATTTCATACAACAGATTTACTGTATTAACTAAAAAAATTGGTATGTTCAAATGGGGAAAATAAAGGAAGTTACGATGCCAAACAGTGCGCATAAATGCTTTCTTATCAATAATGTATTACTTTTCAACCGGGAAGTATAACTGAAACCAGTTTTCTCTTTATGAGAAGATTAATGTTATGAGCTGATAATACAATACATTTAAGCAGATCGTAGCTGTTATTCTGTATGCTAGTCTTAATTATTTTAAATAAATAGAGAATTGACTCACTTCTAATATGATATAAATGGGTAGTCATAAATTAAATTTACAAAAAGTTACAATGCCCTCACTCATAGAAGAGTAAAAACTAGTGCCAACTGTATGTCATTCTGTTCAGACTTCTGAAAATTTTTCCTTGATGTAACAATTAGTACAACTTGTTATCTGATGCTCTTACTAATGTCTAATATTTTGCAAGTGCTCTTACAAAATACCAGAATTAGTGTATAAAGACTATAGCTGATTGAAAATCTGGGCATTTTTGATATTTACCATATTTGATATTTTGATTTTGATATCATCCCTGCTTTAAAGCAGTAATTAAAAAGTAAAATTACCAAACAAAAAAAAAAGGTTATGTAAACAAGTTCTCTTACTGATGTGGTTTCATGGTCAGAGTAAATGCTGCTTCTGAAAGATACAATCACACCTTCACCTCTTACTGCTTTATTAAGACTCTGATCAATCACAGAGTGGTTGAGGTTGGCAGGGACCTCTGGAGATCATCTAGTCCAACACCCCTGCTCAAGGAAGGTCACCTACAGCACATTAGACATGAGCACGTTAGCCAGGGTTGCATCAGGATGGGATTTGAAGATCTCCCGAGAAGGAGGCTCCACAACCTCTCTGGGCAACCTGTCCCAGTGCTCTGTCACTCTCACAGGGAAGAAATTCCCCCTCACCTTCAGGCGGGACTTCCTGTGGTTCAGTTTCTGCCCATTGCCTCTTGTCCTGTCACACGGGGCAACTGAAAAGAGTTTGTCCCCGTCCCCCTGACACCCTCCCTTCAGGTACTTGTACACACTGATAAGATCCCCCCTCAGGCTTCTCCTCCCCAGGCTGAAGAGGCCCAGCTCTCACAGCCGTTCCTCGTAGGGCAGGTGCTCCAGCCCTCTGATCATCCTCGTAGCCCAACGCTGGACTCTCTGCAGTAGCTCCATGTCTCTCTTGTCCTGGGGAGCCCAGAACTGGACACAGTACTCGAGATGAGGCCTCCGCAGGGCTGAGTAGAGGGGCAGGATCACCTCCTTCGCCCTGCTGGCAACACTCTTCCCAATGCACCCCAGGAGACCGTTTGCCTTCCTGGCCACAAGGCCACATTGCTGGCTCATTGTCAACTTGTTGTCCGCCAGCACTCCCAGGTCTTTCTCTGCAGAGCTGCTCTCCAGAAGCTGCTCTCTGGCTGGCAGCACAGCCCTCTGGTATATCAGCCACTCCTCCCAGCATGGTATCATCAGCAAACTTGCTGAGGAGGCACCCTGTCCCCTCATCCAGGTCATTGATGAACAAGTTGAACAGGATGGGACACAGTACTGAGCCTTGGGGGGACACCACTAGCCACAGGCCTCCAGCTAGACTCCACACCACTGATGACGACCCTCTGAGCTCTGCCTTTCAGCCGGTTCTCAATCCATCTCGCTGTCCACTTGTCTAACCCACACTTCCTGAGCTTCTCTAGGAGGATGTTATGGGGGACAGTGTCAAAAGCTGTGCTGAAGTCAAGGTACACAACGTCCACTGCTCTCCCCTCATCTACCCAGCCAGTCATTCCATCACAGAAGGCAATCAGATTGGTTAAGCATGATTTTACTTTGGTGAATCCATGCTGACTATCTAGATCTGAAAACCTACCAATAGGCTAATCTTTAAAATATAATTGTACCTCAAGTCTCTTAACTGACTTAAATTCATTTATCTCCGTGCCTGTATGTTGCAGCATAATATGCACTTCAGGCTCTCTGTATCAAATAAAGACTCCACTTCTGAAGGACAGCCACATACTTGGAATTGTGGAGTGTGTGCCTGTGGATGGAGAAGTAAGGATGGGCAGCACATGTTGGAAGTAATTACTTGTTTTGCAAATGACCTCATTGACCTTTTTCTAGGTAAATCCTTGATGGCTTAGAATTTTCTCTTCAGCTGCTTCAGTGGTGCTAAATCACCAGGGAACAGAAAGGGCTCCTTCCATGCTGTAATGAGCCCTAAGAAATAGCATAAAGTATTGGTCCCATCTTGTCACTCAAGTGCAGTGGTTCTTAAATCAAGATCACCACAATGCTGTATGTATACTGTCAAAGGACAGGAGGACGATTTGCAGGTGTCTTTGGTGCTACAGAAAATGCATAAGGACAACTAGAAGCTTTCAGAGAGAGACGCAGGGGTTATATTAATTTCTCCATATATCTGAGGAAGAGCAAACCACATGAAAAAAATCTGTATCTTCTCAATGGTGGAGTAAAATCCAGATCCAAATCTCCTACTTTATAAAACTGGGCAAGTTTAACCTACTTTAGTTTGCCCCATTGTCACTGTTCTAACAGTTGCCTTGTAATATGGACACTGTTCGAAGAAATCCCTGTCCTGTTGTAAAAGTTCTTGCACTGATAACGTAGATATGCTTTAGTAGTGATATTTTTCAAAATTCAAAGAATAGTTCTGTGCTTGATTTTAAAAAGACTACATTAACTTTGTGATTTGAATACATCTGAAGGCATTGGTAGGTCAATGTATATTTAAGTCCAGTTAATGGTGGTGTTTAAAAAATACTTGAAACTTTTCTTTGAGTTTAGGTGCATAAGAAAATTTGTTGCCTGTACTTCAGCAATATGACTGACACAATGTTTTATTTTCTATATAACACAATCACTCTGGAAAAAGAGTGCTAGCTTCAGATTAACTGATACAGTTTTCAATAATAGCTAAATTGAAGAGATTGAGCTCATAATGTGAAATAAAAGTATTGTTAAGAAGTGTATCAGTATAAATACAGGGTTGTAACTATACAGGAAGGTGGATCTTTGGTATGTATAACTTGCACTGTGCAACAAAGAGGAAACCCTGTAGACACGTCAATCACAAGTTTCACCAAAAATGGTGGTGTTTTTTTAATAAACCAGTGAAGCATCAGAGGAATGAATGGTAAGCTTAGAAGTGAAAGAGCTGTTTGGAAGTGAAAGTTTGCAAACTTACGAGGAATAGCTTTTCTGTATCTTTCAAGCTTATTTCAGTGTGGAAGTGGAAGCTGTCAGTTGCCTGACCTGAAAAAATCCTGAAAACAAGGTTTTGTAAGGCTTTACATACGAAAATGTACTTTGCTTTTCAGGTGAGTAGGGGAAGACACTTTAAAAAGCTTGGTGGTTCTTTCATCATGTATTTTCCCTGTTCTACAAATACCAAATGTATACACAAAACAAGGAACAATTGCAACAGTCTGTTCTAACTTTTACCTTCCCATTTACTTTTTTTTCCCCCCTTCGAAGAGCATGTTTATTGATTGATGGTATTTAGAAGTGAAAGAAAAGCTGTTTTGTAGGGTAAAAGTGCTGCCGAGTTTAGGTTTGGTGGATTTGATTTCAGTAATGTTGATATACTCTACATAGCATAGAATTGCATTAGACGCTTTGTTTCTTTTGTGGACCGATAATTTGGGGGGAGGGAGGTTCCCTATGTTGTAGAAATGCCGGTCTTTTAACAAAAAATTTTTAATGAAAACACTTTCAATAATTTAAACTAAAATGACTTGTTTTTTTCATTGATTGAAGTGAAGATGAATGTTCTTGCTCTTATGTTATGGAACTGTTTATTGTCTTATATTTGGAGACTCTACACAGGTGGTGTTCTTATAATTAATTTATGGGAGGAGTACAAATTGCCTTTAAAGGTAACCAAAAATACATAAGAATAATAACTTATTTGGAGTCGGAGAAAGAGATCAGTTGCTTCAGGATTTTTTTTTTTTTTAATAAGATTTGTCTTTAGGGAAATCAGTGCATAACACATTACCTTCTTATGAGAAAGAGGAGGATGATGATAACATGAGAACAGCTAGTTACAGAGACTGGTTGCCCCTAACATATATCAGGGAGAAAATACTGGACAAATGAAATAATAATTCAGTTATTCTTAACCTGTTAGTATTTTCCACTGTGATTAAGTCAAAAAAAAAAAAAAATGTTACCACCAGTAAATGAGGGGGATCATTTCCAAAATGCATTATATTACAAAAAATATTGAATCTCTGATATTGCCCATGTAAGGTTTGATAAACAGTATATTTTTGAGTTAAGTTTCTTTAAGAAACCATTTTCTGTTTACTTCATTCTATGATTGTCGTTTATGTCCACAAAACCACTTTTCAGATTGTTTTGAACTGCATGAAATGCTGATCAGCAGGACATGAAGGCTCTCTGTGCTGCTTGGCAGCCCAGGAGGACAGTGTTACCTGGAGAGATTAAATCACTTACAGGAATGACTATAAGAAAGTTCTGTTCGTAACAGACTTGTGTGGTTTGTATAGGTAATTTGTTTGCTGTACTTAAGCTTTATCCCTTTGGAGTTCTCGGTGGGCCGCGTTCTGGCGCAGTGCCGGAGAAGACTGGGCGCACGCTAGGTCTGCCTTTCCTAGTCCCCTCCCCTCTGATTCTCTGCCTTGTGACTTAGGGAGATGGAAACATCCCTGGGGGCGAAGGAGAGGAAAAGTTGGAGGAGGCATTTCAAGATACGCAGGTGACATGGGCTCCAGATATTGCCAATGAGTGAATTCAAAAATCAGTCTAATCTACCAATTCATTTTTTATCTCAGTTAGTGTAATCAGTGATTAGATGTTTCTATTCTCCTTTTCCTTCAGAGAAATGTGCTTTTGCACCTTTAACGTGTAGGATATATTCTCTTCCTGATGCTGTAGGACAAAGGGGTCTCCTAGATCCTTAAGGCTCTCTGCTATATTTGAAGGTATGTGGTGGTATGTACAGAGATAGATGCAGTAGTTAGGTTGTTTTAGCACTAAGACTATATTTGGGCTCAGACTGTATGGAAGTGGTCTGCGGTATAAATACAAGGACTCCTCCTTACATTAATATATACTCTCTGCACCTGAGCTGAAGGTACAACCCTAGTGTGCTTGAGATACCCTTATGATCAGAATCTGCAAAGCATAATTGACCTATTGACTAAGTATTGCTGTAATCACTGCATTACATAAAAATTCTCATCTCCTGAAGGAATTTCGAATCACTAGGCAAAAGACTAGGCAAAAATACATGCTGGTACTTAAATAGAACCATGGTTCTTTGGGATGCTTTGTGCATGTGAACTGCTTACCTGTCCTGTCCCTGAAACCTTTCATTAGGCAGAAAAGCAAAATACCAGGTGGTGTCTCCAGCATTCATGCATTTGGGGGAAAAGTGAGCATGAATGCGTGTGCATCCCCAAATCCTCAGTAATTCTGCCGTCCTGCAGTGAGCTGTGTGTACTCTGGAAGTTGAACCTGCATGCACAAAGTGCCTCAGGGAACTGCAGCTACTGCAGCAGAATCCTCTCCGTGCTTGTTCAGTAGAGGTTGTTTCCCTATATGACGAGATTTGGTTGGGTAGCGTAACCTTGAGGTCAGACTGCTGTCAGTTTATCATTGATGCCTCGAATGTTGTCCTGTCTCCCACTGAATTAAGAACAAATTCACTTTCAGGTGGAGCTTTTCACTGAAAGAAGTTAGATTGCTTGAGTGTAATACAAGCTAGCTTTAATGCTGTGGTTTTGTTAGCTATTTAAAATGCAAAATTCAATGTATTGGCAAAACAAAGCAAGTTCCTATATGTGTGGACATGAAACATATACTTAAAATGTTAAATACTTCAAGTGGGGATATAGGGTCATTATTTTATCCTTTGTTATTTCTGAGGCAGTAAGCCTGCCAGGCTATCACCTGGAATTTGTTCTAAATTATTTCAGTAAATATACTTCTAGTATATTGTAGTGTTTGAAAATTTAAATTTTGACTCTGTATAAGAAGAGATTTCAGATGGTATTTTCCTTTCCTTCTGAAGCTACAAGTAAACTATAACATGAGAAAAGCTGAATTGCTACACTGTATATCCGTTTCTTGGTACTAACTTTGGCAGGTGAACTAATCAGTTTGAAATAAGCACAGCATCTCTGAAAGCCACAGCTTTTAGTCAGAAGGAGAAATGATTCCTGAAAAAGGCTCCATTATTTGAATGCCAAAGACAGATGAAGGAAAAACACAAGATTACAGAAAAATACTACTTTAATCCAGGTGAAAGCCTCATGAAGAGTAATTTATGGTACTGTCAAATATGGATAAATTTCACCAAGAAAAGGGAATATAACCTTTTTAATGCTAAAAGGTTTCATTGTATCAGAGGTAGTAAAATTCATATGTATTTAGAAAACTGAGCTTACAGATTACTATTTTGGTAGATAATACATGGCAAAGAGAAAAATCAAGATTGTTTTTATATACGTACAGTTGAAGCAGACTGTTTTAGAGTGCTTACATGTTTCTGTAATTGCTGCAATAATGGTGATACTTTTTTCTTCTACAATGTTTAGTATACTTGTGAAATTTTAAATTGACCTTGAAGTATTGGAATGTATTTTCTATGGAGATGGTGGAAATACTGCAGATGAGAATACAATTATTTGGTTATTTGCTGTATTGTAGAATCGTTCTCTTTTAAAAATAACTAGATAATAGCACAGCATGTTTTGTTGCGGGTTATCATGCAAGTGGTACTGTGTTTGCTAGGCAGTTTTGTGTTCAATAGCATTTGATCTGTCCTTTGCCGTCATTTTCCAATGCAAACTAACCACTCATTTTGCTGATAACCCAGCTACAGGAGTAGGAAATCTGTAGCAAAGCAGCAAAGAAAATGAGGTTTAACAGTGTTTTGACTTGACTGTGTCTGCCTTGGGGTGGATTAGAATTTATCTTCTCTTGATATATATGCTATTGATCTGCCCATGTTTGAAATTCTTTCTGATAAACTATATATTTAAAGATTCTTAAATCCAGATGGTTAGAAATAAAGGCTTTGAGAATTCTAACTAATTTGTTTGCAGAATCTTAAATCAAGGCTTTTATGTGATGTATCGATGACTGTCTGTCATTCTCATTCCTATCACATTCCTGTCCTAAACCTATAAAGCTTGCTTTTTTTTTTTTTTTTTTTATATGGAGGTCAGAAGAACATCTGCAAATTCAGTTCATTTTTCCAGGAGATTTGGAAGGCAGCCTTTTTAGAACTCTCTAATTTGTAAAGATTTGATTTAATTTAATAATGTTCTTTGCCAATCAAGCATGGCTTCTCTGTTGTAGAATCTAAAACTGAACTGGGGAGAAAAAGGATCTTAACTCCACTGAATATTCTGTGTATATTTGATGTCTTCAGGATGTGACTTTGTCCAATGATACCTTGTATTGAATTCTTTTTGTAAGTATTTTGTCCTTGCTGCAAGTTAGGCTAACTTTTACTTCTTTTAATTCCTGCAGTCAAGTATCAATTCTGGGAAGAGAAAAAAAAAAAAAAAAAAAGTGATGGTAGACTGTTCATGAATTTTCGTAGCCTTTTTAAAACATGTGAATTTACTTTGGGGAATGTTTTTGTGTGTGGATGTGCCTATTGATTATTTCTGAAAGTGAATTAAACTAATCTGCCTTGATTTATGTTTGAAGTGACTAGTAACATTTATACAGACCGTGTTATCACCTTCACTAAGGTGACAGTAACTATCAGCACTACGCTTGTCTTAACTTCTTCAGTCTAGATGACAAGTATTCACCGCCGTGCCACTTGTCTTCTGCGGTATGATCATACATTATCTGTTACAAAGAACTGTTCAGAGCACGATACAAGTAGAATTGCTGTTACGTAATGAAAAGATGCTTTTGTCTTTAGGGCATTACACTGTGGAAGTTGGGATACGTGTAACTACATGGGAAAAGAAATAGTGGAAAGTGAAGAGGCAATTCCTTTACAGCAAAGTGAATACAGTCCTGGAAAACCATATTCTAGTCTCCTCTGCAGATTTTCCATGTAAATCAAACTTTTATAGCTGATGATTCCGAGTGTCTGGCATATATGTGCTAAGTACATACAACTCTAAGTAAATGAATGGGAGTTGTACTTTGGACATAGTAAGTGCTAGATAGTGCTGAATACTCAGAAAAATAAAGTCCTAAGTGTAGCAAGTCCAGCTTTCAAAATCAGTGAATACATTTTTTTTTAATTTTTGTTCCTACAGAAAGAAGATAATTATACCTTTCATCCCAGTGGGATTCTATGAAAATACATTTTTTTATACTTGCGTTTAAGTGCTTCACTCCAGAAATTTGTCACAAAATACTGCTGAGAAAGCCGATAATTCTGTCTGTGTAAAGGATATATAAGTATATATGAATACACAAACGTTATATAAATGTGAGTTATGCTTATCAGGGAGAGGAAATAGAAAGTAGCACATATATGAATGAGCCAGTGTTGTTTCCAGCTATACCTAACTTTTAAGGGTTTAATTTTTGAACCATAATGTCATTTTTAACATGGGGGGTTTTGTGTGTCATAAATACATGGTTTTGTACATTTTATATATCCTTTTTCTTTTCAAGCAAACTAATATTGCTTTGTGTTGTAATTTGAAACCTTAGCAATCCTGTTTGGAGTTCCACACTAGAATAGACTAGTCAACTGAGAAATCCACAGTCATAAGTCCAGAAGTGTAAATTGACTAAAATGTGTTGGAAACTGTCTCATAATACATGCTATGTATTATGTTTTAATTAATGAGTTTGACTCTGCTACTAATTAGTAAAGGAGAGCAGAGGTAAAGTGGACAGAAGGAAACTTCATAAATGAAAATTAAATATATCTTATAACTCAGAAGATAATATTTTATAATGGTATATTTTGTTCACGGTATATGAGTAGTTGCTTCAGGAGTTCATTGCTTTAAAAAAGACATTCATACATGTATATTGCGCATGCATGTGCACACGCACATATAAAATTAAGTATGTACCACTGTGCATGAGAATATTCTCTATAGCATTCCAGTAGCTCACTGCAAATTAGCACATGATATGTCATTTCCAGAGGAGGAGTTTGTATTTGTGATACTAATGCGATAGTTCATGACTTTATGCTAGTTTTCTAGCATCTATACTTATGTGTTTAAAAAATGTTTATGTGTATATGTCCCTAGTTCTACATGGAAATAAAAAACTTGTAAAAACTTTATTGTAGTTCTGAATTGCCTTCAGGACTGATGGCTCAAAGTTTTGTGTTTTCAAAACAAGTATTTTTAAATATGAGAAGAATGTTAGTTACCTGTAAATTATGATGACTATTGGATAAGTTTGCTTATATTTTCAAGTATTTTTTTTATTCATATAGATTCTTCATAATGGACTTCTGTTTAAAGCTGAACATTATAATCTCTCTTTAAAGTGAATGAAAAGCTATTTAAAAATTCTTTATAAAAGAAAAAGCTTTGTAAAATGCACACAGTCCTCAACAGTTATGCAAGGTTACTTTATAGAAATAAAAGCATATTAGCAATATAAGTTTTAAGGGTATTATAGATATTCCAGATGTTCCCAGTAACCATATTCACAATTGACCACAATGACATATCGGCACTAAGTTGTTCGCCCTGAAAGAAAGTTCTGCAACTACAGTTGTACCTCAGAACATGGCACAAAGCCACAACGTAGTCACTTTTAAACCACAGGAAAATATCTGGAGTGTAAGAGCCGAAGCTGATAATACTCTGCTTCTAGACTAATGAATTTCCACCAGATTTTAACTGCCATGTGTTGTTTTGTGCATGCACGCACACACAAACCTCTCTACTTATTTGGCTGAGTATATACATTTTCTCTTATGTTCAGCAGGATTTCTTTCTTTCTTTTTTTTTTTTTTTTTAATTCCTTTATGAGTTAAAAATCAGAATGAAGGGATTTTGGAGACACTAGTTTGTTACTTCTGAATCTGTTCCTTAGATATTACTGAAAGATAACATCTCTGTTTTGTTTGGTTACTAAAATGCAGTTGCTAAACACAACTTGCATTTGTTTCTATTTTGACAATAAAAGTTAATCTTATATGGTTTTTGTTAAAGCACTGTTGAAAAAATCTTACTGAACTACTTGCGGTGCTTTTTTTAAAAAAAGATGTTTAAGATTTCGCATACAGTTTAACTGATCACAGATGAAACTAAATTAATACCTCATGAATTTTACTGACTGCAGGGCATTGTTTGTAATTCAAAGCTGCTTTGTTCCTACCAACGAGGAAAAGGCCCTCTTCAGGCAAACAAATTAGAGTTCATCATGATATCAAACTATTTATTAAAAATGAAAAGTCTACTTTTAAATTATTATTCTACTGTGACTTTTATAATAACCAGTTTAGAACTTTTTTTTTAAGCTTAAATCTTTAGGGCTTGAAATAGATCTAAACTTGCTTTTAATTGCTGGCCTTAATCTGCCTTAGTGGAAATTTGTGTGCTCTTGCTCAAATAATTACAGTGCATACAAAAAGAAAAAACACTGCAACTTGCTTAGTTCAGTTTGTTCTTTGATCAGATTCATTTCCACTTCTACTGACTTGCGTATGGTCACAGTACAAATAACAGCTCTGTAGCAGAAAATAAAACTCTCAGACATGTTTCAGTTTTAAAACTTGATTTTTCTCTCAGATGATGATGGGATATTCCTGCTAAGAGAGTTAGGGTGAATATATTTGTTTTCAGTCTCCTTTTTGTTGTCTTTAATCTCAAAAAGGATTTGGGGATAACCTTCTTATACTTTTCCTCCTATTACCATATAACTAGTGAGCAAAATTAAGGAAAGCAAATAAATATAGCTTCGTACAATGTGAATGGCCATAACTTCTGCATTATCTTGGTATACTGCAGGTATTTGATCACCTAAAGACCTGAAGAACTTGCCCTTCAGTTCAGCAAAAATAAACTATGTGCTTGCAGTACACTCTTACCTACTTTGGTGAAGCTAACTGTTCCTGGGTTGTGAAGCCATTGAAAGTCATTTTCTGTATTTGAGAAGGGGAGAGAATATGTATCCTTGTGAGTTTAGAAATAACTATTTACTGTTTCAAGCAAAGGTGCTACACAAGTTGATTTCTACTTTCTGTTAGAAGAGGTGCAAAAGCTACAAATCTCATCAGAAGGTTCAAGATGATTTTCATATCTTAGAGATTTTTGATGACTGCTTGAAGCTTTAAAAAACCCACATATCTACTGTGATACTCTCATAGATCCAGCACCATGAGAAGGAAATGCTCCTCTGCTTCAGAGGGGTATGGAGTGAAGAGAAAGGTATTCAGGGTCAGTCACTGTTTCAGAAACAGCTTCTGTCCTTATTGGTAGATTAGCAACAAGGCATGTATCTTTGTAATCCATCCGTAGGCTTTTCCCAACCTTGAAACAAAGAAAAAGTGACTTGGCATGTTGATTAGGGAAAGAAAATGCTGGCTTTCATGCCACAATTGTAAGGGATGACCAAATGATCTCCATCTAAATTAGTACAGTATTTATTAGGTCAGCCTTGAAGAATGTCTTAATTGTGAGCTGCTAATTGCTCTAGATTGAGTCCAAGAAATGCGTTTTTGTTTGCCTAAGTAGCTGATCTACAGCAACTAATCTCCTTTACATTCTGTGAAGAGACTTTGTGGCCCACTAGTATTTCTGCTTTCTCCTAGCAACTCTCCAGCCCACTATTTAAGTTGTGTTGCTGTAGAGAATCCAAAAGATAATGCTTTGAGGCAATGTCATGGCTGGTAGTATCTGATTTCAAGTGGAAGAAGTGTTGTCTTCCACAGTGACATTTCATACTGTTCTGTTCTTGAAGCTGTGGAATTTCTGCTTTGAATACCTTAGGGTAGGGGGGTGTGTGTGTGTGTATGAATGAACTGTTACACTATTTTCTGGAGTATATTCTGTATTCCTCCGAGTGATTTAGGTTTTCTTCTTAGCAGCTCTGACCTATGGAAGTTGAAGTGGGAGAGAGAGATAGAAGAAGGAAGAATCAAAAATCAGTGGGAGGCAAGAGGCTGAAAAGCTTACAGACATTCTTCCACAGCAGTACTTTCAGGCAGTGTCATGAAATTTTTTAAAAAAAATGCATATGTTTTGTTGGAATGTGTTTCCAAATACAGGACTGAAAATGAGGGAGCTTAGCTATTTTTTTCTGTTTAATTAAAAAAAATAATAGCAATCTCATCTAGTCAAAATACCCATTTAGTCATGTTTATGTTAAAAACTAGATTTTAACATCAAAAGTTGCAAAGTATAATCAAATACATTTGATAGAATCACAGAATGGTAGCATCACTGTAACATGATGAACATTGCAGGCTAGCTTTGGTGCAAGAGCCAAACTGTTTTTTCTGCGTGCAAGTCAGCAGCATTAACATAACAGAGTACTCTGCTTAAGTCTTCTCAGTAGGACAGATTAACCAAAGTAGTGTGTAATGGTGGCAAACTCAGACTACTTAAAACAGCTGAAATGGCTCAGGTAATGTATGAGAACGTAGTTATGGTCACATCCAGTCAGTCTGAAGGCTTGATTATCAGTATCTGAGAGGGACCAAGCAGGTGATGGGAGGAAAGGACTGCGAAATACAGCAAGCATCGCACTATTTCTGTTGTATATTCTCCTAGCTTCCAGCAAATACTATTCAGAACCACATGAAATAGAGATGGAAGATTTTGTTTTCGTTGTTTTTGGTTTTTTTACTTACCTAGGTGTTTTGTCTATGAATCGAATTTATTATTCTATTAATTTTGGTTATCTTTACATTCCTTTCTTCCTCCTCCTCCCCACCTACCTACCCGAGTGGTAGTATTTGGGTCAAGACCCTTGATTTTTATTAGGATTAACTTCATGCATATCCCTACATCATTCAGTGTTGCAGTCTTGACAACCTCTTAAAACTTGCTAAAATCACTCTCTTGTCTGCCTGCAGGATATTCAGATTTACCTGTGGAAATTCTCTTTTTCTAGTCTTGTCTAGCTACTGAAAATAGCCTTTCAAGCTATTTTTCTGCTCTTCTGGAGGTTCTTGTGTTGGTCTCACTTTGCTTAATATTGGAATATCTACACATAGTATAAGAGGGTGTGTTTTTCTGTGTTCTTGCATGTATTTTTCTCTCACCCTTTAACCAGCGGGAGATTTAGATACTTTTTTTTTTTTGTCCTGTAACTTTTTTTTATCCATTAAAAAGGAGGTTAGAGAAAAGAACCACTTGGCTAAGTGGTTGTGCCTGCTTTGGATTTCCTTGGAACTTCATTATAGTAGCTTGCTTACTTGTACACCTGTGTACTTTTTTTTTTGGTCTTCTGTAATTTAATTTGAAAGATTCTGTTTTGAAACAGTGAGTTGCTGACTTTCATATTCTTTGAAACTTCAGCGTGGAGAGCTGAATAAACTCCATAACTTCAAAATTGTTTATTTCTACTGTGCATTTTCTAATAGATACTGTTTTATGAAATCACAGGATGGGGCTAATATGTTTGTTACAATCAAAGATACTGAAAAGTTGAAGGTCTGGAAACTAAATTTTGCTTTCTTTACCCCAGTGGTATCTTTTCCGTCCTGTTCAAACAGAATGAACAGGATAGCCCAGGGTCCTTTGTGGTGATGGATGGAGGAGCCCTTAGTCATCTGTGCATCACTGGTGCTTCAGTTTCTAAATACAACACAAGTAAAGGAGTGAGAGAGGGAGAACTGGCTTCTGTGGAACTCCTCAGATGAGAGATCTCTTCTGTTGTTCAGGCCTATGGCTTGGTAACCCTGCTCAGTTCATGCATTCTTCCATCTTTCTATTTCACTTTTCTTTTGGTTTTAGAAGTGGGGACTTTTTTAATTGAATCTCATTTCCTTTGTTGCACGTAGATAGGAAAGCTCTCCATTTAAGTTTACATTTAACCCATAATCATATTGCCTTTTCTTCCTAAATCCAGTTGAGCCAAGAATAAGTATGGTGCTTGTGGAATAGTGAAATATGATTTAAAAAAAATGCAAGCACAGTAAGCTCTTTTGCCATCTCCATGCAATTTTATTAAAATAAGAAAGTTTCAACCCTTTTGATTGAGTTACAGCTATATAGAGGGCTACAAAATAAACTTCTTGGAGAAAAAATCTTTATGAAAAGCTTTGGAAAATCATTATTGTCATCCTGTCATGCAATAAGCGCTACAGATTGTGTATCTGTATTTTGTTGATGCAGTCTGATGGAATCAGTTCTACGAACTGCAGTAGAACTGCAGCTGATCTTACAGGATCATGTTATGAAAATGGTTAATATAATGATCTCTTCCTTGTGGGAGCTTTTGTGCTATTAAGGGTAGAAGATGAAAGGAATGATGAACCTAGATGTAAAATAACTAGAAATGTAATACGGTTTTCTACCGTAGTTTTAATTACAGAAACATAGGGCTGATATGAGCCTCAAGTCATTCATAGCACCAAGATAAATATATATAGCTGGAACACTTACTATAAGTTTGTCCAACTGTTTTCAAACTGTTGAGTGAAGGAGATTCTGCCTCTGCCAAGTAGGATGTTTCACTGTATGTGGTTAGCTTTCTGTAACGTATAATCTAAATCCTAGTTAAGCTGATTTCAGCCTGCCTGCAAGGGACATGAAGAAGTATTGCTTGCTTTCTCTGTAAGAGCCATTATATGATTGTCCATCTTGTCTCTAGACATTTTTTTTCTAGACTAAACTCAATTTCCTGAATCTTTTCTTATACATCATGTTTTAATACTTCTTATCCTGCTTGCCCTCTGATTAACTCTCTAAATTGCTTTTCCTCTCAAGATAGGCTACCAAATTGGGCTTGATAGTTGGGGTCTTTGTTACTACTATGTAGAAAAGAATACTCTTACCTTTGTAGCTAAAATATCTCACTGCTGTATTCTAGAAGAATACTACCATTCTGTACTCCAGAATGAACTCTGTACTGTTCAGCCTCTGCAACAGATTAAGGCTGTTAACTGATTTTTACATTTTTGATTTTCTGTTATTTCCAGCCCTATTCCCCAACCCGCCCCCCCCTAGTGATATTACTGCTTAATCCCAGTTACTACTTTTTTGGTCCTAAAGATTCTGGGTTGTTTCTTAATTGTATTGGGAGCATTGAGTGAAGTGATTCATTGTAGCTGTTTAAGTTCTGCTAATTTTGGTTGTTTTGACCTGGTTATTCCCTGTATCATAAAATAAATATTTACTGCAAAATGGCTTTCCAGAAACAGAAATTAAATTTCAGTAGTCTGTTTCTGGGTTCCCACTTCTCAAAAAGAATATGCTTCCATTATTTTCTGTGCTTTGGGACATGCATTAAGTTTAATAATTTTTTCCAAATTTTTGGAGGGCTGAGGATAAGAAAAGTTTCTTTCTTTTTTATTGCAGTCTCCTTGGGAGAGTAGATGAATTCTTTTTTTGCACAGCTTCTGTGACTAACTGCTGCTTTTTAGGAATATTGTTCAGCAAGAGCTGGTGTGATTCTGTGAAACTTAACAACGGACCACAAGCTTGGTGATAGCCTGAAGACTAATACTGAATATCAGGGTGTCCACAGGCAGGGGAAGTCAAAATGACTGGTTTATCAGAGGGAGCCTCTCAGTGTTGTCATGTTTGGGTCAAATGTTTGGTTTTTGCCTTTCACTCCCTGGGTTATTGTTCTACTGTGGAATTAGACTTCTAGTGCTGCTTGGAGCATTACTTTTTGAAATGATTTATGCAGTACTATTCCCCTGCAGCTTTTTTTTGCTACTCGTAAATTTTTTGGCTGTTCATTGCATATCCTAATTTTCTGCCAAAAGGTGACCCTGTGAGATTGTGGCTATGGAGTGAAGGGATGGACTGAATTGTCATAGGCTGTGGGATGAGTTATTTTTAGCTGTTGGCATTTCAGGCTGGAACACTTCATTCTGTCGTGCCTGCTAATGAGTCATCTGGAGAAAATGGGCTTCTCTTGCTTTCAGAGAGGGTCTGTAGCAAATGGTAATAGGCTAATCTCTGCAGGAGATACTCTGTCAAGTAAATCTTCAACTAGAAAATATGTTGAAATGGAGACTTATCACCTCTGCACACACTTACTAGTCTTACTATATTGAGATATATATGAAAATCTCAAATACTAGAAGACTGATAAAGAGTCTAGTAATGGTATTACAGTAAAACATTTTCTAGAAAAGCTTAACTGGAGATACACGCCTTTTTACAAATAAAGAAGAATGTGTACTAGCTTCCTGATTCAGAACATAGTTGATTTGCTGGAATATGATATGTTACTTAGTGCATTCTGGAAATAATGCTTTACTACAAAAAGTCGTATATAATTGTCTGCTTGAGGGAAATCAAAATTTATCAACATTCAGTATATTACTTTAAGGATTATCCAGCATCATTATTTTGGTCACTACTGAAGAATACATAGATTTTTTTTTTCCTGTGTGCGGTTCAGAGTGTCTCCCTTGAAGATGACCCTTTCTCTGAAGTTTTGAAGGTTTTGTGTTGATACAGTGGGGGCTTCTTTTCACAGGTGAAAATATCACCACTGAAGTAGAAAACTTAACATAAAAGTAATTGATGGAAGGGGCTAATCTACTGCTTCCCGTATTGAAATTCCAGAATTCAGTAATAGAAATGATTCATTTACTTAAAAAGACAGGGCAGGGAGGGGAACCTCTATCAACATTCAGAATGTCATATGAAAGAAAAAAGGAAAAAAAGAGAGAAAGGATGCTATCAGGAAATATCTTAAGGAATAGCATCAATGTCAAGTCTGTGTGTCACCTTGCTACTTCTAATACTATCTCTAGTCTATACTTTCTTTTATTTAACATGCTTTACAAAAGGAAGATACGTAGAAGTCTGAAGAGGCCCTTCTGGTTTACAGGTGGGAGGATGTTTGCTTTAGAGCTAGTAGTTTTTTACTGTCCATTGATTATTGTAGCTATTTGTTTTTTTTTCCCCACTTATCAGTGCAACGTTTATTGAGACATAAGAAACCCTCTTTAGAGAAATAATTTTGCATTATTAGCACCTATTGACCCTTCAACCTGTACTGTTTTAACCTTATCTTTCCTATATTGCTGTGATCATTGCACAAAATGCTTTAAACCAATCAAGCTCTAATACTTCTGACATTGCCGGAGTCTGCTGCTACTAAATAACCCACAGGGCTTAGGCTGGGTTAGTCAAGATTAATATTTTACATTTTTGAAATCTGGGATATATCTACACTGCAGACAGTAGTGTTGTGGTCAAACACTTGAGATACCCTTAAATAAACTAGCACATGTATCAGAATAATTTAACTGCAGCAGCATGGAACTCTGCACTGGAAATTTACCCTGTATTTTATCAGGAAGAATTAACCTTTAGTGAACTCCAGGCTGCTGTGGCTAGGCTGCTTCCAGAACCTGATCTCATTTGTTTATAGCTGGCTGGAGTACGCTACGATGACTCTGGAGCTTCTTCCTTAACTGTCTCCCTAGTAGGCAATTTATATAGCTCCTCATGTGGCAGTCTATGCTTTGTATCCAGCCCTAGGACATTGTCCCACCAGGATACGTTGTTCTGCTTGTAGGAGAGACTGTTGGTTTTTATCTTCTCCAAAAGTGAAAGCAAACTAGTTCCACATTAGTCTTTCCAAAACGGTTCTGATTCCTTCCTACTTAAATTTACTGTTTTCTAAAATGTCCAAAGTTGCTGGTAATAAACAGTTGATTTGTTTCCAATCCCTTTCAATGAAAATACAGATTTGGACATGTGACTACATACTTACCATAACCTTACAAAAAGGAAGTGTGTTAGGCAGTATAAAAAGAGTAAGTGCTGGTAAACAGTGCCTGTTCGAGTTACAGAAGCCTGTGTTATTATCCACTGTCGGTAGGTAATTCTATTGAGGGATGTTCCCAACAAAGTCTCATTGAAAAAAGGGGAAGAGGAAAGAAATAAATGAGAGATCTTACTTGATATTTACTGTTAGCTGTGCTCTGTACTCATTTTGCTGTGAGTTCCTAAGGTTTGCCCCAGGAAAATTTTGACAGTTGACTCTAAGTTAATGAGAGCTTAGAGTAGAACTGTGCAAGTACTGAAGTATCCTAATGTAGTACTAATGTCTTCTTGGTTTAAAGCCAATGTACTGACTTGAAACTTGTTTTAATATAATTTAAAATAACAAAAGTGCTAAAGAAAAATAGATATTTTAGCAGTGTGATTAAATGGACATGCACTGTTAGTATTACTGAAAAGAGCAGATTGATTTATGTAGATTGTAGTTACAACTATCACCATTGTTTTGGACTTTGTGCTAATAGAAAGGAATATTACTCAGATAAAATATTTCTTAATCTGAGTGATATATGGAAGCAATTAACTTATGATTTGTTTTTGGAACAGCTCTGGAACAGCTTTGTCTCTGCAAAATTCGTGATATTTTTTGACTGTGAATTAGAATCCAAACTTTGCAGCTTGTCTAACGTTTTTTTTACTGTTCTGATGTATTTATAGATAAAAGTACAAATTATAAAGTTACTGCACAGTTCTCCGTTAAAATATCTCTCTCTGTTAAGTGTGCGCTCATGTCTTTTGTGTCAGCTCTTTAAAGGTATCTTAGTATGATTTGAGGTACAGCTCTATTTAACCTAAATTGTAGCAAAGATAAGATCTAAGATCTCTTGTATGATGACTGGCTACTTTTAACATTTAAATATTATTTGTAAATAATATTTTAATAAGTTAAACATTTTCATTTTGTAAGCTGGAATAAGTAGCTGTTTGTGAAACAGCAACTTCAATTAGCATTCACTAAAGAGCTATTGACAGTTAACACCTGGTCTACAGTGCCATGTGGGAAGCATCTAATGCAGTCTCGTATGGTTGTTGCATAATTGGGATTACGATCTCTAATTTGCTTTTAATTTCGTGAATCTAGTCTTATTTCCAAAATCGTTCAGTGTTACGTGTCTTCCTGCATCTTTATTGTAGCATGGACAAAGTTATTGATGTTAAGTGAATAAAAAGCATGCTACTGTCTAATTTGAAAAAACAACTTGTCCTTTCATTGGGTACTTAACAAGGAAATTTGGGCGTGGAAAATTTACAAATAGGTCTCAGTTAGAAAACTTGTGTTCTTCCTATACTACTTAAGAGAAGCGAACAAATAATGAGATACTTTTTTTTTTTTTCCTTTTTTTCTCCAAGTAATGTTCATGTTTACATGATGACATACAAATGACATCAGGAACAAGTGTAAATGTTTCTATAATATTACTGAGAAATAACAAAGGAAATAATCTAGTTCCTTGGTGCTTCAGAAAAAAAAATTGGTACATCTAAGGATGACAAAGGTAACTGCTAGATACTTCTTGCCTGCAATGTCTTTTGACCCTTACTAGTTACATACAATGGCAAGGAGCATTGTATATATTGTATTTGCGGCAATACTGTGCAAATCTGTAGGTGTATTGGAAAGATCTTTGAGACTTGGCTGATCTTCTGGAAGACCTTCCAAAAGAGAAAGAAGAGGGGGGGGAAAAATAGTGTAAGCTTCTAGTGGGTTACTGAATTGACAGAAATTCTCTGATAGCATTTCTGATTACTTTTCCTCAGATGAAACTACTTAAATTGTTTGTTAAGAAGCTTAATTAAGAAATTTTGACCTATAATGTAGTAATCATATATGCTAGACATATTTTAGGGTTTGTGGGTGAATATACTCTGTATATGTGCAATGTGTATATGTATTTGTGGTGTGTTTAACAAGATTTAGAATTAGAAGCACAATCTTTTACTAATTTAGAGGTATAGTTTTCCTTCTTAATTCTTTATTTTTCCTTCAGTGTTTCAAAATAACAGTAAAATTTTCTTCATGGTGGCTCACACTTTTGGGTATAATCATGTACATTTTTGAGATAATGTGGAGAGGAAAAGTAACCAGATAATCTGGAATAAGAGGGGCTTTTCACAGAACACTTGCATAAATTTGCCTGACTCTTTGCTGAGAAAAGAAGAAAAAAATTACTTTGAGAAATGTCTTTAAATCATAGTCCTTAAAAGCTGATGTTTTAACCTTACATTTGAATGACTGTTACTTTTTCCATCTTGTTTCAATATGCCTAAATGCAAACACATGTGGAAAATGTTCTTTTGGCTTTTATCAAACTGACATTTAAGTGCATTTTTTCAACCTCGCTAACATTTGTGGTAAAATATTTCAAAGCTATGAATCTTGCAATTTGCCTATGCATTTTTTTCTTCTTTCATATATTAACATTTGGTACTCATAATCCTAACCTGGTTGAAATTACTGGCTTTTTTCGTTTGCTGTTTGTTTGGATGAGGTGATTAGGAAAATACTTCATGTGAAATTCTAGTTTGCAGTAGTAAAGTGCTTCCATGGAGAGTCACTGTTTTCTGTACTTCAGGAAAAAGAGAAGAAAAATATGATAATCTGCTATTTTCTATTGTAGCAATCATATTCCTAATGTATTTAGCTGTCCCTTGTATTAGATGCACACATTGGAAACCTGTCTCCAAACTTCCTTTTTCGTGTTTTTCATTCTTGCCCTCTACTCCCCTGTCCATTCCCAAATGCTTTAATTCTGTGCCAGACTAATAAGGAGAAGAGCTAGCTCTGGGTAGAGTCAATCATTGCCAAGCAGGTCTTAAAAAGCTTTCTCATGGACCTCGCTGTCTGTACCTTGTTTCTCAAAGGCAATGTTTTTCTTCTTTTAGGCTGAATTTTAAGCAAGAACAACTAATTATATCTGCTCCTCAGTCTTAACTTATGTAAAAAGACTAAGGATGAAATAACTCCTATATATCTGTCCTAGGTTCAAACTTTCAAGGGCTTCAGCTCGTCTCCTAGCGCTGAGCAGGGCAGTTTGCCTTCCCCAACCCGAGGGGACTGCCAAGGCAGTAGCCTGGCTGCTTCTGCAAGACGCTCAGGTTGTGCGTTTAGCATGATTTAGTTGTCTCACTGATTTATTCCGTGAAGATTTTCCTTAAAAATTGGAGGTAAAATTTGATACTTTTTAATGTAGCTTTGCTGAAATTTTTAGTGTTATTAAAGTAGGTTATATAAAATGATTTTCACTCTCACATAATTTCCCTTTAATTTACAGAGTGACTTCATAGGCGTTCTGTCACAGGTTACTTAATTTGAAGATTTAAGTGGATCTTTTAAAGAAATGCAATTAAAAGGATCAAACATCAAATCGTCAGTATATTAGCCTGGTTCTTCTCAGAGCTGAATATTTCACTTAAAGCTGTATCTTAATATGACCTCTTTTTGTAACTAAAAATGAGTATCTGGAAAGGGTGTCAGAATCACCGTCAATTACAATTCTTTAATTAAACTTTAATTAAAATTCACCCAATAGCTTGAAAGCATACCAAATCCTTGTCAACCTTCCACTCTAGAAGTTTCCACAAAGCCTAACTGCCCACTCCCAGCTTGCTCCAAAGAAGTTACAGGCTTAGGTTTGCAGCTTGAAACGTTTTGTTGAATATTTAAGATAGATCCATCTAAATGTTTATTGAAGGTTTTCATGCTAGCAAACCAAACTGCACAGTCCACTGGAAGTATTGTATTATTATTACACAAAATAACCAGATTTTTGTCTTAAGCTTGGGCTGTCATTATCTTGCATACAGAAGCAAGAAGAGGCAGAAATTGTTTTTCCTTCCTTCCTAGCTGTTTTTGGCAGCTGATTTTTAAAGTGCAGCTCCCTGCTGATGTATGCTGTTGAGTACATCTTAGGTAATAAGCAGATATATCAAAAGATATCCAGGGCAACACACCCTGCTGAAAAACAAGAGATTGTTTCTCTACCTCTTGCAGATAAGTAGCTTGACATCTGCATCAGAAGTGTTTTTTCGTGGTGCTATCTATGTATATGTGTGTATGTTACATTTTGGTATTCTGAGGCCATTTTACTCTTAAAAAGAGTTTTACAAGTTTTGGGGTGTTTTTGTAGTCTAATATTATTTGCGTCCAAAAACTTAACAGAGTTACTTGAATTGCTTTATGTCTCCTAACTGTCCCCCTGTTTCCTTGTGTTGTCTGGGTATCGTTGTCAGGAACGTTTTATGTGCTTATTTTAATTCTCATTTTGGTTTTGCAACCACGATGAGCCAAACCTAACTGTATGTGGTGCTGTGTAACACAGAAACAAGAAGGTATTCCTGTTTAGAAAAGCCTCAGGTTTTGTGTAAAGCAAGTTCCTAGAGCAAGTTCCAGGCTATTGATCCGGGAGAGGAATGCCAGTCTTCGGCTGCAGAATCGCCTTGGGAAATCGCACAGCCTTGCTGGTGACTTTTTTTTTTTCAGTGAAAGATAGTCTGAAGGAAGATTTTAAAGTAGATCTGCTAATATATGAAGAAAATTCTAATAACTAGCACTAGATGATACCATGCGTTTGTGAGAGAAAAGGTGTTTTGTTGACTGCTTTCTACCCTGAGGCTGTTGTAGCTCAATGTCCTGAGTGAAGGATGATATGTTCACTGCCATCGTGCTTGCCAGGCCTTGGAAACGAAGAGCAGCAGCTTCCTTCTGAGATGACAGAGAAGAAGGGGCCTGGAACAGGGGTCCAGAGAGCAAGGGGAGCTGGTCCCAGCGACAGCCGGGGCAGATGATCCTTGTAGCTGTTTGAGGGCTTAGGTACTAAGATGAGTGACTTTAGCTGTATAGCTATAAAGGAAAAGATGGGTCTTAAGAGATGCTACGAGCAGGAATAGTGTAGTATATACCTAGTTTGGTAAGAGAACACAGGATATTCATGGTTGTGCTCAGGTTATGCATGGTTTGAGTGACAAATGAGACTGAAATTTTCAGCAGAGAACAAAGGGAGAATTTGCTGGGGAAACTCCAGCAGCTGTCTTTGGTTTGAGGCAGTGGTATGACATTTCCAAGAGGAGTCTGTGGGATGCAGGCATCCAGTCCAAAGTGCCTTTTAAAAATAGGCCCCTGCTCTTCATACACTTAGGAATTTGTGAAAACTTACTCTTATTTGTATTTTTCTAAAATAGCTTCTTTTGTTACCTTCTAAGTAAACCTATTTCCATACTTTTGTAATACGCGTTATTTTTCTGAAATGTGAGGTTACTGAAAATACATACCTTTCCATATCAAGTTCGATTAGCAGTCAATCCTGCAATAAAAAAGAAAAAAAAGGCAACTAAGTACTATCACCTCTAGTGTAACAGAGCCAAAGATTAACGTATCTTTGGTCAGTGCTACAACTGATCAGCAGTGTCACAGCTGAAAACATATGCTGCTGCAAATGCAAACTTGTTTTTGTTAAAATACACTGTAATGTGGTCAACAAATCCATGGTACCAAAAATAAGGGCCCCTCTATATAGTGCTGATTGTGGGATTTATTATTCTGTTATTTAAGGTAATGGTATGTTGCTAGGTCAAGAGAAGGGTCACAGTTCTCAGATATAGCAGAGCCTTAAGAAATATTTGGAGAGACCATCAATTGCAGGACCTGTAACAAAAATATTATTCACTCGAGCTCATAAGGTTCTAATTTTCTTGAATTATCCTAAGTGTGATAACAGCTTACTCCTAAAGCACACACAGAAGCTCTGTTTAGCATTCACTGGCTTCAGAGCTGTTTCTAGAGTTGAACTTTCTTCCTTAAAATGGGGAGTTTTGTAAAAGCAAATACAGTGTTGCTGAGGAGGTGCTGGAATGAGAGGATCTTCTCCCTGTAGGTCAGACAATGACAGGCAGTTTTCCTATGCTGCCTTAAGACAAAAAGTAATCAGTGTTTTTAATTCTGGGATCATACTATGAAACAACATAGTTATTAAGAGTCTCGTGGATTATACAACACTTATTATATTTTCCTTTTGATATGATGTGGCAAAAGCTCAGCAAAAGTACTTTTTGTGAGTGCGTATGAACCCTCGTAATATTTTACACAACAGGCCCTTAGAGATGTTGAGTGACTGTCTTGATTCAAAGAAATGAGTTAGGGCTTTTAATGTTCGGTCTGAAATAGTGAAAGGCAATGGCCATAGTTTGTTTGCCTTATTCCACTAAAAAATTGTAGAATAATTTGTTGAGGTTATTTTTTAGACTATATCAGCTGTCATCTTGAAATCTTGATATAAAGGACAGTGCTTTTAGGCCATTTGCTTCTAGTTGTGGTTTGGTATTTTTTCTAAGTTCAAATAATAGCCTTTTCATTTGTTAGATTTTTTTTTATTTAATTACTTCATCTTGTAATTTAAATATGTCAGAACTTAAATCTAGACAAGTAAAGTATGTTATCTATTACTGTGCACTAATACAAAGTGTAATGTGGCACTAAATAATGCAGGCAATTGAAACATTAGATGGTTTCAGGTAAAGAAATTAAAATATTAGCAGCTATGCTTACTGATACACAAAAAAACCCCAAAAAACAAGTAACCATTTGGGCTGTGTACTACACACTCAAAATAATTGAAAATGTAAAATGTCAATTAAAGAAAAAATATTGCCAAAATACTACATTAGTTCATGATGATTTTGTATGTCTTTGCTTGAAAAGCAATTGTTACAAGACTTGTTGTTGTTTTTTTCCCCTTCTCTGCTGCTCGCTATCATTTGAGGTTTCAATTGCTTGGCATAGAATTGGTGGATAATTAGTAGTGTGGATGGCTGTGAAAAGCATATGTAGTAATTTAGTTCTTGGTTCTTTCTAATTGCTTGCCCACTAGTAGTTTGCTAGGGTGAGTTGCTTTATTATTCAAACATTTTAAAATGAAAGTATTTTAGAAATGAAAAAGCTCTTGTTATTAACACAGTATTGAAAATCAAAACCTTTTAAATAAACAGGTCACTATGTGACAAATCTGTCCCCAAAGCCATTGTTTACATGGGAGAATGGGCAGATACAATTCATTTTTTTCCTCCATTTGAAATAAAGATGTGTCAGTCT
Organism: Rhea pennata; assembly: GCF_028389875.1. Taxonomy (NCBI): domain Eukaryota; kingdom Metazoa; phylum Chordata; class Aves; order Rheiformes; family Rheidae; genus Rhea; species Rhea pennata. The sequence goes on from NC_084669.1 coordinate 24,102,504, forward strand.
GTTTTATAAAATATTAAAGTTGAAGACATTAAAATATGTTGAAATAAAATAACAGTTTGTATAAATGGGCAAGTGTCATTGTTCAAAGTAAACATCTAAAATTAATAGACTTGAAAGACAAATTCATGCTATTAATTAAGGCTGACCCTGAGGTCATTTTAAAGCCCCAACTTGCCAGTGAATTTATGCAGGAAACCTTTTAGCTTGCCTGCAGGAGTACTTCTTTCCAAGTCTAGAAGCTCTGTTAGTCCTGCTTTTTAATTCACTCATTTTTGAAGCGTGCCTAGAACTTAATGGCATGATGCAATGTTTGAGCACCATCTCCTTGCAGTTTCCACTGCTGCCTTGTTCTAGCTGACACTTCACTTGCCTTTTCTGTAGTCTGTGACTAGAAAAAAAGCTTGTTCCTAAGGTGCTGTGGACAGAGATGCAAAATACATCATAGACATGGAAAAGTGTCTTTTGCAACTTCATCTGGGTTGTCTTAATCCTGAAGCTTGACACCAAATATGAAGATAGATGCTTCCCTTAAAATATTAAGTATTGGTTTTAATGTGGAAATCTAGTAGTACACTAAATGCTACTATTTGAATATTAAATGTTGTGGTAGCTACAAGCTTTACAGATAAGGTAGGACCAATCCTAAAGGTGAGATGGTGCTGCTGTTAAATTGCTTAGCATTCTTTTAAATAGTGAAATTGCTTTTTGTTTTTGTGGGTTTTTCCCCCTCTTCATGTTGTCTTTCAGGAATAAGTTGACAAATCCAAACGTATGGTAGCAGATAGTGTATATAAATTGTCCTCAGCTTCTTTCCAATCTGTTTTCAATATATATCTCTGAGTCATTTGGCAAAGAAAAAAATACTCAACTTCACATATTTAACTCTTGTATAAGAAACTATAGAAGTAGCATATTCAAAGAGTTAGAGGTTAAAGAGGATAAAATGTATAGGGAGTAAACATTTTCAGGTATGTGAACTTAATCTTTTAAATTTTGCTATGCACCATGACACAATGTTTAAAAATCTGAATTGTCCTGTGAGAACTTGTGTCAAATTCTGAGACCAGTTTCATTTGTTTAAAAGAAAAAGTATAAATTTTAGTGCACCTTAGCAAGCCACTAGAATTTTCTTCATAATATTACCTTATATCTTCAGAACATTTAACAGAAACCAATAAGGAAATTGCTGTTGATTCACTAAGGTGCTAGTACCTGTGTTTAGGTGGGAGGTGTATGGTGGTGGGGAGTTTCATGAAAGGATTTAATAGTGTCCTTTGAGGAGACCACCTGCTACTGAGGACAGTTTATTCAGGATGTCACGAGTCTGGCAAGTATTTACTAATGACAGAGTAAAAGACTGCTGTTTAAGACCACCATTTGCTAATAGAGCAATAGTATCCTAAGAATGTTTTTTTAATTAAGCTTGCAAAGGACATTCCTGTAGAGCAAACTGATCTCTTAGGAAACTTGAAGTAAAAAAAATCCCCAAATGGAAATATGGTTCAACTCTGTAAAACAAATGTATCGTTGGTCCCTTAAAATAGGATCACTCCATTACTACTATTAGTCTTTTTTTAAAAAAAACCTAATTAAAATTAAAAAATGTATATATATTTTTTTTAAAAAAGCCTAATTAAAGTATTGCTTTGACTTTTTCACCAACACTATTTTGACCTTTCTGGAATGAAAAAAAAAAAAAAAAGTACAGCTTTGTCTGTCTGTCTTTCTTTGACAAGTTCATTTTCTTATTTTACTGGTAGCTAACTAAACAAGCAAACCACATTAAACTCATTGCCGTGTCTTCTAAAATAAAAGCTGATGTTGTCTCTGAAACTATACTTTCAGTGAAATAAATGTTTAAGGAATATGTTTAAATAGCAACATGAAGGATTTGAAGGCTTATGCACAGACACTCTTTTCTGTCTCTTCTCACATTACTAGTAGATTTGGTCATAAAAGTTGGTCACCTATCACAATGCAACATTTCATGTATAAACTTAAAACATAGCACAGTTGCTTGAGTTCAGTTAATTTGGAAATATATCCTATGTCACCTTCATCTTCTCACTGAACTCTGCATTCTGCTTCTAGACTTAATTGGATGGGAGGAATCTCTGAACATAGAATCATAGAATCAGTAAGATTGGAAGGTACCTCTGGAGATCATCTAGTCCAACCTCCCTGCTCATCTTTGTTTATATAGTTTTTCTTAAGGCAAGAATGTTTTTATTTATCTAAAAGTTGATTGCAATCAAGCTTTTGCTTCAGATAATATGTATTTGAGTTGTTGTTTAAATGCACAACTGTAAGGTGAAGGACTGAAGCTGGTATCACACAATTTGTGTTGTAATTTGGACAGTCAAAATAGATCTCAACTTGCACCATGTAAAATAGCTAAAATAGCTGAATTTCTTGTTTGCAAATAACATGATGTTATCTGCTTTTAATTTTGATATCTTTTTTTGCAAAAAATGCAGAATTTAACTTTTTTTCTTCCTTCTCTTTTTTTTTTCTTTCTTTTAACAGATTTGAAGAACTTGTGAAAAAGTTCAAAGTAGAATATCATGCTGGTGGTTCTACGCAAAATTCCGTTAAAGTGGCCCAGGTTTGTTTGTTCTTAAAAATAGTTTTTGGTACAAGATACTCAGTGTTGACTCTGAATCAATTTGATGCACTGTATAGCCTGCTATGTTTCGTATGGGTGTTACTCAGTGGGTACGTGCGACTGTGCTATCCACAGGATTTTTGAGGGTTTTTTTTGGACATGATTTATTTTGAGGTTTTGCTTTTTATTCTTTTAACACAATTCCTATTAAGGTTATGTTTACAATTACTACATAGGTGCAAGCACACTGGGTCATGTAGATGTCAAAGAGGCTGGAGCACATGATGTTCAAGGAGAGGCTGAGGCAGCTGTCTTATTCCTTTAGCATGGAAAAGAGAAGGCTGGAAGCATGAGGGCTCTAATCCTCAGTTTTTGACTTTAGCTACCTAAAAGGGGGGAGAGGAGAGTTTTAAGGAAGATAGAACCAGATATACTTTTCAAAGGTCTATAGTGGAAGGACAAGAGGGAAGGATAATGTCCTTATTTGCAGTGAGGGATGTTCTGATGGGATATAAGGAAAAAAAATTAGTGGTTAAACACTGGAACAGGTTTCCCAGAGAGGTTTTCGAGTCTTTATCCTTGGAGATTTTCATAATTTAAGAAGATGATGCCTTGGACAACCTGACCTAAATTTGAGAGCAGCCCTGCTCTGAGTGGTGAGTGGGTTTGACTAGATGACCTGCCAGCCTATGTTATTCTGTGATTCTGTCCACATTTATCCTACAGGAACTTGGAAGTTTATGAAAGATAGAACTGTAAAACTTTTTATTAGGAGCAGGATAGTTCTTCTGGCTGTGAGTATGATGGAGAACAGTAATAAATTGGATTTGAGGTGTATTTAGCTATTTTTTTGATAAATACGCCTTTTGTCCCACCACTTGAGAGTGTTCTTGGGTATGTATTTTTAGATGATGTGATAGATATGTAAATCCTACAATTAAAAGATACACAAACTATATTTATTACCTTTTCTTAATGATCCTGGCATATTAACTCCCTATATAATTAAAACTTATTGTCAGATAGCATTAAATGGACATGTGGAAGAAATTAAGTTATAATTTAACAATGGTTCCTCCCTGCCCCACCCCATAAAAAAGAAAAGCTCATTACAGTAATAGTCACTGGTTCTTATGAAAAAATGTGCCAGTTGCACAGTTCTAGAGTCTCAGTGTTGGACTCAGACTACTGAAGATGACTGCTGTTTATGGCTGTTAAATGCAGGGGAGAGTACAGGGCAGGGAGGCCATGAAGTAAAAAGCATAAGCATTTGAATATCTTCCTAGTGTCCCTAAGGCTACATACATCCATAAGGAAAGATGGCCTCATGTTTCTTAAGTCCTAAATCTCAGAGAATACTTTTGATAGAAATATTTCAAAATGGAGAGAAATTGAAAGTACATGTTTTACTTTATATACCATTCTAACTCTGAATGGTAGCATCTCTTAAATACAGTCAGTTATGTACAGTTCCTGGTTCTGATAATTAAAAAAAAAAAAAAAAAGCAATAAAAAAACCCAGGTGAGCGGGAAGGCAAATCATTGGATTTATTCTGTGTCAGAATCACCATTGCTTGAGTTGGTGTCATGGTAGTGGAAGGCTGCTGGGAGCATTCCTGATCGTTGGTAAGAGGTCAAGGAGCTGGAGGGAGTTCTGCAACTGTTTTTTAGCTCAGAGGCATGACACTCTGCTTCCGTTCCTGCCTTTAGGTTACGGAGGTGCAGAGGCGGACGCGTTGCATAGATTCCAAGTTGCGAAACTTCGGGGTGTTCAAAGAGCCCCGGATTTTATCTCCATCTCTTCTTCAAGTGATCGCTTTGACCCTGGGCAGTTTGTCAGACACGTAGTTAACTAATACTTGGATGGCTCTTAGTTTAGTGGTCAAGGTGGTGTTCAGTAGTAAGACTATGAAGTGCACAGAACATACATATGAGTGAATGAAAGAGAGGAAGTTTGAAGCGATGGAACTTCGGGTCGTCTGTGTCGGCCATCCTCTCGTGCGCGGATGGGATTTTGGACTTTTCCCTTTGCCTTGGCTCTGAGCTGGGAGCCTCATTCAGCTCTAGTTGCCATCTGGAATTGAATTTGTATCCAGAAAGGTTGTAATCTCTGAGTTTTTATTTTAAATAAGACTGTAGTTCCAGAAGTTGTCTGTGAATAACATAATATCAATAAGAGACTTTGAAAAAGAGGGATGCAAGGGTGAGAGATAAAGAAAAAAGCTCTGGAAATCTTAAAACAAGCTGTTATTCTGCAAGCTTTAGCAAAAAAACAAATGTGAGGATGGAAGGAAAGGTTAAAATATCTAAACATTAAAACCAGAAATTCTACAAGAATCTTTTCAACAATATTTGTTGGAATATTGAAGGGGATATAGCTTTGTAAAACTTAAATATAGATATTTACATATTTAAATTAGTGGGAGAAAGTAAAGAAGCATTCATGAAGCCTGGTTGGTCATTGGAAGGAAATAAAGAACCAGTAAATAAGCTCAGAGCTTAAAGCAAGCCCTCTCTACATGAATGCATGCAGCTAAAGGAAATCCTAAGATGACCACTTTTTATTTCTCAACTCATATTACTTTGTGCAAAAGACTTGAAAAAATGTGCTGAGAGAAGTATAAATTCAGAAAGTTTGTTTCAGCTATTTTTGAGAGTTTAAAAGTCACTGAGAATGTAAATTTTTTTTAAGAAAAAAAGAAAGAAGAAGCATCCTTGGAAAATAAAATACAACTATTTGAGTAAAATGGTTGCAAATGAACAAATGGCCTCTGAAGTCTGGTAACAGCTTCTTTAAAAGTCCATTTCTGAGTGGGAAGAGTGTCTTATTAAGTAGCATGGTAGGAAAATTAGAGACCAATTAATAAAATGACTGGGATGGATAAAAATAAATTTAGGAAGCAGTTAATAAATAGTCGTTGATTTACTTATGTTCCAAATAGTCTGCTTTTTTATGGGTCTGAAGAGCAACACTGTGCTGAAACGAAATTACGCGAAGGCAGAATGGATGGGGAAATTCAGAGTATTTACTCCGTTAAAAATGGAGAAATGAAACCGTAACAGGCATACTTGGATGGTGAATTGTGATCGTTATCTCTGCCGTGTATTCTCATGTATTTCAGATATTTATTTCAATGTTCGTCTGTCCTGTCTGTAAAGATGATGAGATTTACTCAGCAAAAATTATATCTCTCTTCCTTAAATGGACAAGCCAATTTCTAAAAAATAATTCAAGAGAAATGAAAAGGCTTAGAAATACTTTATCACACATGAGAAATGTGAGGTGATAAGCAATAAGAAGAAGCTGTGCGTTCAAAGAAAACAGAAGAAAATGAAAGTTAAATTGTGAGTTTTGGAGTTAAAGGTTTAAAACAGCACCAACCATAGTGAAAATGAAGATTTTAGTGTACAAAGAATTAACTAGAAGCGGAGTCAGGTTGTGAAGACTAGAATTATTTAGGTTGTGTTTTTTTAGCAGTGTTAATAGAAAAGAAAGATCTGAAGTGCAGCCTTGAAGTAAAAATTTGCCAGTTGTAATATTAAAGAGAATTTAGGCGTTATTTTACAGTTTTGTCTTGCAGTAGAACAGGAGCAGAATGTACGGCATACCGCAGAGGAGAGCTGTGCCTGGAGGCAGCGTGGGAATCGGAAAGCTGAATGATGTCTGTCCAAGGCAGGCATTATGTGGGCAGGGTTTCTCAGCAGGGTCAGAGCAAGGAGGAGGTGCGGACATAGCAACAGCAGAAGGGATGTTCTTTGAAGAAATGCGTCTCAAGGGCTATGGGGAATTAAAAAAAAAAAATGCAAAATGACAAACATGTATCGGGGGAAAGCTGTATAAAAAGAAAGGTCTAAGCACTGATGAAGCCAGCTATTTGAGAAAATGTTTTGGAAGGAGTGAGTGAAGAATGATTCTGTTGCAAAAGAAGTCCTGAAGACTATTGAATGGAAAATAGAGTGGAAAATCAAGTGAAAAAACAGTGATAACACTAAAATATCATGCTTTATTGTTTTTCATAAATGTATTTAAAGTACAATAATATATTTAAAGGTGAAGAGGGTACCCAAAGCAATGTAGAAGTAATGCAGAGCAGCACTAAAGCCAGTGAGACTAGGATGTTTATGTTCAAGTCGTCTGAGCATATGCTGATCTTGAAAAGAGTGAGGAAGTTGAAATGATTTTGGCTTGACCTAACTCACGTTGGGAAGGAGGAGAGAAAAAAAAGTCACTGTAGAAATGACAGTAACACACATAAGAAGGAGAAGATGAGAGATGACAGTTTAGTCTTTCATTAATGAGTTTAAGCTAACAGCGAGTTATGTCTTAGAAATATTAATTCATACGATGAGAGAAATACTGACCGAAAGAAAAGAGGAAAGGGAGACAAAAGAGTGTGTGCGTGTGTGTGGAGGGGGGACGAAATAGTTTGTACCAGAGAACAGGAAATGACTTCTCTGGGAGGAGGAAAAAAACCAGAAAGGTATCACCTGAAGAAGAAAAGCAGTATAAAAATCAGTTTTGCTCTGTTGTGATGTCCTTCACTGTCCCATCCCTGTTACATTTTTGCTAATCTGCTTTTCATTTTCCACTTTAATCTCTCTTGGGTGTAAACCAGTTACGCTGGGAAAGAACAGATGGGTAACCAGAACACATTAGGTACTTCTGAGGCCGTAAGGAAAAGTCTTACTGAGGTAAATGTCTTTTCCTTTTAGAATTTAGTACTGAGTGGAAAGATCAGTCAAGAAAGAGGCAGGCCAAAAAGAATGGGGAGAGGGGGAGGAGGCTGCTGCTAGAGGGGTTTCTTGGGTGTAGTACAGTGTAGAAAACAGCCGGAATCAAGAGTTTCAGTAAATGTGCAGGTAAATTCAGACAAACTACAGAGTTGTTACGCTATTAGGACTGTTTCCTTCCTCCTCAAATACAATTTTAAGATGTCCTGATCTACAGATATTGGATCTTTTGTGTGTGAAAGACTGGTTTTCCATTTTATTTCTACATATTATAACGTTAAGGTTCTCTGTTTATCTGCGGCCTTTGTGTCTGTCTTGTTTAGGGAATTTAGTTACTGGAGACCTTAATCCGCTGGTAAGGGGTTTCAGTAATTTCAAACTTTGCTGGATCAAACTTTAATTTATCAGATGTTAATCACTAAGAATCGCTTAATGATGCGTTGGAAAATGAGGACTAGAGATGAGAAACTGAATTGCTATAACTTAGTTTCAAAAAGAGAAGCTAATGTTTAACTTTCCTGCTTGGTAATCTTGGCATTTGAATTATCCTTTTATAGAGTTCTTGTTTTACTTTGTTTCTGTTGAAGTTTTGTTGAAGTTATGATACATGCTTAGGAACAGGGAGAAGTGGGGGTAGCTAGCTGTAATTGCAATGTGCTGCTATTCTGACCTTTACTTGTCTCATTAAATTCTGGCTTTTTATCTAATATGATATCTGACATCTTGCTTTAATCTGAGCTCTTACAATGCCTCCAAACTATTGGACTAAACCATTATATTAAATCTATAAAATATGCATACATGTGACTGCATACAGTTCATAAATAATGTAATGTTTTAGAATTCTGCCAACAAACTAAATTCAGGTTTGTGAATACAGTATTTCACTACCCCTCAGCTTCTTTCTGTAGTTTTAATTAAGCCTATGTGCCTGTCTAGCCACAGAGACTGATCTGGAAGGGGAAGAAAAAACTTGAGATTTTTCTGGTAGTGTGTGCTAGTGACTTCAAAGCATCTAAAGCAGATAGCTTACATGTATTACTGACCAGGCCATATTTGCATGCTTTTTATTATTGTTAATTTTGTGTTTGGCATGCTGGGGTTAGAACTGTAAGTAGCATGGTCTCTGAAGTGAGTGTAAAGAATGGCATGTTCTTCATGCTCAGTATAGTTGCTCTTGGTTGTGTTTAGTTTTACTAGCTTATTGTAATTTTAACAGTTCTGCTATTGCTGTGGGTCTAATTTAGCCATTGGAGAGAGCTCTCTTCTGTCTCATTAATCCTTGAAAGAATTGTAAAACTCTCATTACACAATTTTTATTACTAGTGATGTAGTGTGAACTTGGAAGAAGATAGCTTGATACATCACATTGCATTTACAGTACTGACAGATCAGGTAAAAAGATCTTAAGATGCAGTTCTTGGGAAGGCTTCATACAGATGCTCTTGGTACTTCACAATAATGTTTTTATAATGTAAACCTTGGAAAACAGTATAGACTTCGTATTCTTACATTACCTATTGCTATCTAATTATACAGTTTTGTTATCTGTAGTTTTACAATATTTTTGCAAAAACCTCTTGCAGTCATTAGATGCTTCAGTAAAGAAGCTTGATTTTAAACTACAATATGTGCTTATTTTTAATAATATGTAGAATGATATGACTTCTAAAATAGGGATAAAAATGTGATAAAATAATACAATGATAATTTATGTTGAACACTTGACTCACAGTCCTCTGTATCCTATAGTATAAGGAGGTATAGCACTTTCCAATATCAGCCCATATTTGAAGGAGTTGTAATTTCACGCCAGTTTTTATTATTCAGTGATGATTAACTGGGTCTCTTAATCTAAAATGATTGTGCTTTTTAGCATTCTAATAAACTGACTAATCTGAGAATATAATTTTGAAAAATGAACTGCTTCATGCTTGTTTCTAAAAAGAGATATAAAAGTGATGAAGACTTAAATGATTTTCAACTTTTTATTATTAATTAGTCATTTATGTAATTAGACAAAGTATGGTATGATATTAAAAGTACTTCTCCATTGGGTCATGTAGAATCAGAAATAATTTACAAAGCTCATTATTATCTATGAAAAATACTTACAGGGAGACCTTTTTTTTAAAAAAAAAAAAAAAAACACATAACCTGTAATCTTCTAAACATATATAGAATTCTTTGGGCTTGGTTGCATGCTTAAAATTAAGCTTGCATGTACTTGTAAGATAGTGCCCTTGGCTAGATTTTAGCTATAGTGTGTAGTCTACAAAGTTTGTCACAGATTGGATCTTCTGTGTTGAGTAATTTAGTGATTTCCTCCCCACTTTCCCGTTATTCAATATAAATGCATAAAAATGACATGTAACTGTAATGGAATTAATCTTTTCCTCACATGTGAAAAATGATGGGTTACTTCTATGCGATTAATTAGACTGAGACATAGCAGGAAGAAAAATTTGGCTTAGGAGCAGGATTCCAATTGTATTGAATGTGAATGAATTGAATATATTGAAACTAGAAGGGAGATAATGAAAGGATTATCAAGGAAGTCATACCAGGCATGTTCTCAGTTGTCTTTGGAGGTTGGTGCAGCTTTGCTGGGATCACCATTATTTTACAGAACTCATCACACTATCGACTAGAAATGTTCTCTGTTCTTCTGCTTGCGTGCTTAAGTTCACTTCTGCCACAAATGCCTTTCTCCAAACTGTTCCTGGAATGGTGCTCACAAAAGGTGCAGCAGAAGTCCCCTTCTTCCTTCTACTTAGTGAAAAAGGACTTTTAACTTCATATCTCTCTGTTGACGAAAAGGGAATAGATTATTTTTTTCAGAAGAGGTAGGCTTTATTCTTTCTGAACCATTTAGGACAGAATCTTAAGTTTCTCAGTTAGTTTTGGCCTTATGCTCTGTATTCCTTAAGCAACTTCATTACATGCCCTTACTCAGATGGGCTTGGTGGCCTCCACAGACATGTGTTTCCAATATTTTCAGTAGTTCAATCCAGCTTTCAGGAGAAAGTATGGAAAAGCTCTCTAAACCATTTTCTATTTTGTATGGTTTAATAAACTTAGGTATAGCCTCATCTTCTCTGCCAGAGAACAGTCGCCAGACATGTGTTTCCTTCTGTGCCAGCTGAAATGTTTTTCTGCTGTGCTCCGTTGGTGTAACATTTTGCCAGCATGATTTCCTGTCAATGACAATGCCAGCACGCAGTCCTCTGCTGCAAATGCAAATTCCAGCTTCTCAAACCTATTTCACTTGAAAAAAAGATAAGCAGAGAAGCGTTATGACTTTCAACTCTTTTTTTTATATAAACCTCGCTAAAGTTTATGTGCTGCTGTACCTCTTAAATACCTATCTCCAATAATGTGGCCACTCGAATAAGTGAGACTTATACTCAGTGAAGGAATAACAAAACGTGCCTTAGTGCTGACAGAAATAGTCGTTTGATTATGGCTCTGTGGAAATATAACAGTGGCTCTTCCCACTGATGCGAAGACAGTGTCCCACTGTCAGTGCAATAGAGGAGTGTCATGCACCCGTGACTTGGATGTGAAGTTTTTCTTCTCAAGGGTGCTCTTATCATTTGTGTGCTCTTCCAAATTAGCCAAAATCAAAAATGACAGTGATAATGTCTGTATTGCTTCGGACAGAACAGACAGACTTCCCCTTCAGAAAGATAACATGCAGGTTAGGAAATTTTTGGTATAATGCCTTACCTGATTTGGCACAGATGTTAGAAAGATTCTGTAGTATCTATGAGATCTTCCTAGATTTTTTGAAAGCCTTAGAGAAGATTATCAGACCTTTTGCTCCACTGTCAGTTTCAAAGTCGTAGAGCCACCTGGAACGGTTCAAAAAAGCATCAAAACCCCATTACCGTAGTGGTAAACGGTGTACAATTCTAAGCAAGGTTCTCCCAGTTACAAAGGCAGGTACTTCTCAGACTTTTGTTGTTTAGAAGGAAGCCCGTACTTCTTGTGGCCTGCTGCTGGCGTTTGATGCTTTGCTCTTACAGTTTTGAATTACATGTTGGGAATAAATTATGCAGCACTGCTGAAGGAACTACCTTTTAGAGGTTTCTGATAGCAAGGCCTTTTTTCCTGCACAGTGATACTGGCTATATTCTGGTAATACTACTTACAACTGTGTATGTACATATACATAGACCTATGAATGTAGTTTTATTGAATGCCAGGATGGTCAGAAAGCAAAGTTCCAAAGAGCTTGTGGCATCTTCCCGAATGCCCTTCAATGCCAGGTTTCTAATTTCTAAATCTTTTTTTTTTTCTTTTTTTTTTTTTTTTTTTTTTTTTTAATTAGGCAGTGTCAATTAGACCATTGTCAGACTCCAACATACAGGTATTAACTGTTAAGCATTGCAAGACAAATATCCTTACCATGACAGTGTCACTTTGGATTTGATTTGAATAGCTGGCTGCTGGCCAAGTGGACTTGCTGCAGCTTGATGCACCAGAACCACACCTACTTGTTTCTTCAGGTCTTGTCCCTTCCCAGCACCATCACTAGGATTGCCATGCAGGACATCCAAAATTATTTTGGAGAAACAGGCAGCTCTATGACTCTTTCTGGCTAAAAATGATTGTACAGTTGCAATTCCTGTAAATGCTTTCAAACAGAACCTTCAAACTCTCCTTTTTTGTGTTTTCATGAGTTTTGGAGTCCATATGCAGCCTCTGTTCATTCATCCAAAATTCCAATTTGTTTAAATGATTAAAAACTGCTTCCATGTTCCAGAGTCGTCAAATATCAATCACCCATGTGAAATGAGAAGACACTCTACAAACGGCAGCAGTTGGCTCCTCCTGGGAATAACCCTTAGGCTGTGAAATTCAGATGCTTGCTGCTTGACTCGGCTTCCATGCCTACTTGGCTGTGTTAGCACCATATTTTGGAGCTGTAAAATTTATCAGTTTTTTCAGAAGCAACCAAGGAATTCAAACACAATTAGCAGCGAAGATAATGTTCAGCTGAATGAGTTGACCCAAACCTTATTGGTTTTTATTTTCCCCTGTGCTGTGTGCACCTCTAATTTGTGGACCATGCTATATATGGGAATGAGATGGGTTAGGACATTACATAGTTTATGCTCAAACTGAAAACAAACATTTTTCTAGGTAACACAATTGT